>NC_135307.1:98893854-100143854 GCF_048772815.1 Callospermophilus lateralis
AATAGCCTCATTTGGATCAAATATCCTCTAGGTTAATTTGGTGATTAATAGTACATATTATTTGATATAGCAAACTAAAACAAACACTTTAATAGGAAACAATATAAATAGCCAGCTATAGGAGATTCCTGAAGTAATTAATTATTTTTTTGGTACCTGGGATTGAACTCAGATGTGTCCATTACAGCCACTATTCCAGTCTCTGTACATTTGGTAGCCCACTCGATCCCACCTACCCTTCTATGTCCTGCGCTGTCCACAGTGAAGCTAACATGATATCTAGAACTGGATACCTTTCACCTCTGACATCCAGAAATATTAAACTAATGAAGGGGACTGCCGGAGAAAGAAGAGAATTTCCCACAATTCTCTGTTTCAGTCCTGAGGATCTGGCTATAGCTGCCTCCCTGGCATGACTTCAGGTATGAGCAAACCCCCTGAGCTTCAGCTCTCACTAGGTTTTAATGCTTTTCCAATATTGAGGCTTCAGCCCTACAAGTGGTAAGAGCTTCCTGATGCTGCCAGTGTCTAGGTGGGGGGAACAATACCATCTGTTCCTGGTCTGTTCCCTCATCCCTGCACATACCTATAAATATTCCTTTGTTACAGTCTCTTCATTTGACCCACCTGAGTTGAATTCAGTTTCCTGCCAGGACTATGGCTGAAATAAAACATGGATATCTATTTATTGGCATGGAAAGATGTCTGACAATGTAGATCAAAATAATAGCACTTGGGTTTAGATGGTGGAACAGAATTATGTATTTTTCTTTATGATTCTTTATTGTTCAATTGTTCAACTACACATGATTATTCTGAGGATATAAAAAGAAATAATAAAATTAAATACAAAATGGGAATAAGCCTAACCTCAAGAGTACTTTACTTCCCACTTCATCAAAATTAACATATACAAAAAGTTGCATAGCACAAAGGTATCTTGATGAGGCAATGGGACCATGAACAGTTGTAAGCAACAAGATATTTCTTTATTCCTGCTGGATTCTATTATCTATTAAAAATTCTTTTCAGTCAGCAAGTGTTCACAATCATGAACACAATTGTACAATTTATAAGTAATGTGTTTTACAGGCTTGGATTTCACAAGCAGAGGTCAAGATTTTGTTGCACTCTGAGATAAAAGTAGTAAATATGACTAAGCGCTTATCACCTACAGGTACTGTGTACAAGTGTTGTAGGTACTAGCTCATTTAATCCTGGCAAGACAGCAGTGCTATTACTCCCATTCCACAGATGAAGAAATTGTCATGCAGAGAAGCCAAGGAATTGGTTCAAGGTTGTAGAGTTCTTCATTGACAGGTCCTGGAGGCAAACCTTGGCTCCAGAGCCTATTTTATCCATTACACTCACCTGCCACTCAGATGGACCCATTAACTAAGAATTCTGAAACTCTCCTAATTATTGGCATATTATACAAAGAACCACCAGAGCCCTCAAACTGACTCACGACTTATTAGCTGTGCAACCTTGCACATTTACATTACATATTGACAATTCCTCATCAATAAAATGGTGACTGATACCTCTAGCTATGAGACTCTAACTCATATGAGCAAATGAGCATGGTAGCTTTCAAAGACAGATAACAAGATACAAATGTAAGGTTTATGCCACACCCTCAAAACATGAGTACATTAGTCACCAACATTAACACACAACAGTCAAAGGCAAAGAAAACAGCAATTACTTGGGTGAAGTATGGCTCTAAACTATAATATTATAAACTACCCAGTCTGTTAATAACCCCCAACATAAAACCACCACTGATTAATCAATAAAAATCATGCAATAGTTTCAGTGAAATGTACTCTCAAGTGAACTCTCCTGACTCACATTCATTAATTACATCACCTAATTTGATTTGTTCCAGCATTTTCTGAAATACATTATTCTCAATCTTCAGTTATGTAGTAAAACTTTAAAAAAAAAATTAAAGTTCAAACTATACATTCTGTGTGGTATAATACCAAAAGTTCAAGTAAGCCACTCAGTTTTCAGTTTCCCTGACTCAACTTTTTGGAGTTTTATAATTAATTATATTCCATTATTACTGATCATCAATTAGCTCAAAATGTTGCTGAGATGGTGAGTATGCTGAAGAAGGCAGAATTTAATGATACTTTGAGACCAGTAGGACACTAAATTTCTCTCTTGTTAATAATTAAAGTAGATAACTTGTGTTTTTATTTATAGCTTCCAGAAATATCCGGCTCATTCCTGTGCACTGCCCTGTCAGCTAATCATCAGCTGGTCAGGCTCTGACTTAGGCCATTGTGTTGTATTTTCCACATATGTCTTCAACTGAAGCTATAACTGCAGCCCAACCAAACCTTAAAGCAAGTGATGTCATTTCTGTGTCCTCTCTAGAACTTTCCACACACTTATACATCATAAATACATAAAGAATCAGAAAGGGTAAAATATCAATTTACCTGTTTCAATTTCCCAGATATAGACAGAATCGTCAGCACATCCAACAATTAAAAAGTTCTCAACTGGGTGCCATTTTATCATCCTCACAGGGAAAAGATGCTTCCGAGCACGCAGGAGGCACCTCCTCCCCTCCAGGTGAAGGAGAGACACAGAATGGTCACTGCACACACAGCAAATTATCTGATCATCCCTCAGCTGTGACAAAAACAACAAGCTTATATAAGTAAACAGTGAAATGTTTTCTTTTTGATTATATTTTCTCCTAACATAGTACATTTTTTGTTAAAGTCTCATTTACCAAAGGACATTTCTACATTCTACAGCATCTCTTCACATAGCTATCTGTGCAGGAGCTTTAAAAGCAGAGTGCAGTTTAAACTCAACAACCTATGAAGAAGGTCAAGAGATGCAAGTAAAAAGGAGAATTCTAGGCCAGATCTACTTATGAGATAAATGAAGAACTTGATCATAACTCAGCAAATTCAGGCAGTGAGACAGACATCGGAAATAATGTAGAATAAAATAAACCCCAGAACTAATTTGTTGCCACAAAAAGAAGCTATTTGTAGACACAAGCTTAGGCCCAAGGGTATCATGAGCTGAGAGTTTCCACTTAAAGCCTCAAAATGTGATTTGGTGCTGTTCCCAGAACTATACAGATTCTAATCCAAACAGGAAACTCAGTGTAGACACAATCTAAAAGAGGTAAGCATTAGATAGTTCCAACTGAATGCACCGCTTCAAAGACACAAGGACCAAAAATAGGCTCCTAAGGACAAGAATCCTTAAGACACTTTTTAAAAAGTCAGCATGTGGTTACCTTGGCCACAGTGTAGGACAATGACCATCCATGCTGGGTATTGTTGATCTACCCAGAATTTCAGCTGTTGTGTTTATAGCACCAACGGAGATCTCTTGAGACCTCCCAGGACCCATCATCAACCTCTCTGTGGGGTACTAGAGAACATATTTTCTTTCCTAATTATTTTTTAAGGAGATTACATAAATCCAAAGGGAAAAAAATTACAAAATGGCAGGTGCTATACATATGGAGCCTAGACTTATTGAATGGATTAAATATCATTTCTTCCCACCCATAATACTCTTGGAGAACCTGCCCATCCCATAGCCTCTAGAATGGACACCCCAAGGTGTTTCAGGATCCTTAAACACACACACACACACACACACACACCCCACATGAATACAAATCTTAAGGCCAAGAGTGGATATACACTAGTGACCAATCAGAATCTGTTTTAAAGGCATTTAAGAGATAAAAATAATTCACAGAAAGAAGCAAGAGAAGGAAGCAATCACAGGAAAGCATGTAAGCGTACAAGCATATACTTTTGCATAGGAAAACTTGGTTTCAGAATTTAGAGTTCAAGTTCCCCCCATCCCTTGCTATAATGTTTTGTCCTGGATGTCTCAAAGATTGCTGTTATACTCTCTGAATAAAGTGTCCCCCCAACTTTGTTTTTTAACTTAGTTTGAATAGATCCTGTTTCTTAAAATTAAATCATCTATTACTGAGGCAGAGAAAAAGAGATCAGGAATGAAACTGACTTGCACTGCTCTACTGGAGTGAAAAGGAAAAAAAATGAATAAAAAGAAAAAAATAAAGAAACATCAGAAATAAAAGATATTATATCAAGGAATCCCAAATCATCATGGGGAAAATTATTTTAAAACTACACTTAACCTTGTTTCACTGCTTTATTCAACCATTTGTGTTGCTGAAATATTGTTTTCCTACATCTTACTACAAAAAATATTATGCTCCCTGCAAGTTTAATTGTAGCTGATTTTTTATAATATTCTGGAAAAATAATTTTATAAGCCAACTAATTTACAAAATCTCTTCCCCTGCATTATCCTGTACCTTTATTTTAGATGAAACTCAAAACTTGGTTGTTCATTTTTAAACAAAGACATTAGCTCTATGAAAGCTGAATTTAGGTTGACCAAGGACATTAGCTCTATGAAAGCTAAATTTAGGTTGACATTTCATGAGAAAATTACAAACAAAACTATTTCATTTTTCCCAACATAATATAGGTGCTCATAAATTTTTTAAATCTCAATATTTATTAAAGAAATAGATAAGTAAATAAAAATCTACATAATAAAAATAATGCAACTATGAATATTATTATAAAATAAAATTGTTGAAGGCAAAAGTTAAGTTCTAATTTATACATCCCTACATTGTTTGACTTGTTTTTGCATCAATCAACTACTTTTATTAAAAATAACTCCATATTCAGAATTAAGACAGAAAAATATATAAATATATATAATTATTTCTTACTAGAAAGAATTAAATACTTTTATAAAATCAGAACTTTAAACACTTCCTTTAGAACCAAGTTATTTGTATAATAATAAAAATTGGATAAAAATATTAGAAAGAAATGTGGAAAATCATCCAGTTACATTATAGGTGAATAAAACTTTTTTTCTCCTATGGGATATCCCTTATTTTTCTTGCTTTTTAAAATATTCTGTAATGTCATATAACTCAAATTATGAAACTGACTTGGACTGCTCTACTAGAGTGAAAAATAAAAAAGTGATTAAAAAGAAAAATTAAAGATAAACCTCAGAAATAAAAGATATACCTGAGGAATTCCATACTTTTTATCTTAACTTACTCTGAAGTTCTCTGGTGACATCAAAAGGCTTGTTACTGGACCAGCTTCCAAAAAGAACTTATGCAAAATGTCTTCAGTAAAGATATCCCACAAGATCACACATGAACCTTGGTCCCCAGACACCATCCAACTTTGGTCTAATTTCGAAGATAGACCATGTGGATAAAGTAAAGAAGTTACACTTTGGTGGTGGCCTTTGAGAACTTTATGAGAAGGAGAATCTGGAAAATGATCAAACACCAAATAGTAAAGACTTTATTTTTATCTAGGAAATAATTCTGATTATTTTTTTTATAAATTCTTAATATAAACACACATTTGACTAAGAAAATTAGTGGACAACACTTAGAACATCTCAAAAGGCAAGAGCTTTATCAGAAACAAAACCATGCTTTTGATGAAGCACTAACATTGGTTGTTTAACTCTATTCATTGCTTAGTATACTAGCAAGTTATCAGTTCTTATACAGCAAACACTTTTCTGAAAGAGTGATTCATATACTCTGCTCAACAAAATAAGTCAATTTTCTTTAAAATTACTATAATTAAGTCTAATATATAAGAAAAACAAGTTTCCCACAACATTTTGCTTTGAAACATGTTAGAGATTACCTAGTCCTTCCTCTTTGTTTTACAGATAAAGTCCCTGAGTTTCAGATAGGTTAACTGAATTAATTGCAAGTGTCAAAAACCAAGCATAATATTTAAGAATGTAGACTTGCTATTAAAGAAATCTGCCTTTATCTCTGGGTTGATCAATTTCTAGATGTCATAATGGAAAAATTGCCATTTTCTCTAACCCATAGATGCTGCACCTGAAAGATTAGAATAATAATCATCCTTGCTTCAGAATGACCAAAGGGTAAAATAAATAAGACAATGTCCATAATTTTCTAGCACTCTCCTTGCATCTTCCAGGCTCTGGGGTATTTCAAACCATATCTGTACTGGAACACAGGATGATGGACACATCTTTTCTTTTCTGACTAACCACACAGCTTCTTCCTTCCTCATTAACTAAACTGTCCCCAAATTGGAGAGGACCATAAACCATAACCTCTGTATTCAAACTAAAGCTGAAGCCCAAAGAATCATTATCTCACTGTAGTTACTTCTAGTCCATCAGGCACATCCTCACTTCATACCCCTCACAAATCATAAATATATATATAAACGCAGATGCTAAAAGTCAAATGTAGGTTTCTGTTTGTTTTCTTAACATTAGGATAAAACAGCATAGATAAAAGATGCTAAGGTGTTGGATTTTTCACTAACTTTTAACAGCAGCCATTTAGCTATATACAAGTATACTACCTTTCCTCAGTTCATTGCCATTTATTCACCTACTTCAGTCAAGTATTGAATCACAAGTCAGTAACATTTACTTAATAACCACTGTAAACTGAGAACAATAGTGGGCAATGTAAGAGGAGTTGAAAAAGATACTGAGATTCAGTCTCTACCCTTGAAGACCTTATATTCTAATAGGATTTATTTAATTTAAAATGGTATATGATTTTTACTCCACATCCTAAAATCACCTCCTATATTTCCTTTCCTGATCTGACAACTTGCTGCATAATGGTATTTATTAAATAGGCATTTGTTGTGGTAATACACAAAGATATTTAAGAATGAATATAGTTCATTAACAAAGAAATAAAAACTAAAACAAAAAGATATTGTTTTTTTCTTTCCCTAATTGGCAAAGATTAAAAAGTCTAATAGCAAAGTTGAAAAAGGTTTAGGAGAAAGGCATTTTCACAGACTGTTACTGGACATGCATGTATACTGATATAATTTCTTTACAAAAACTTTTAGGTATATTTCCAAAATATTAAATATACAAACTAATGATGATCCAGTAATTCTATTGCTGTGGACTAATACTGCAGAAATATCCAATATATGTTCAAGAATAATCAATCTTGTATTATCCATAGTAGCTAAAGACTAGAAAACATAACATCAATTTTCAATTAAAATTTATTGTTAATCACTATAAATGAGTTTATAAAGAATAAACACCAAAATATTTTATTCATATTTATTTAAGGATATCTTAGAAAAATATATTACAATAAGCTTCTATTTGTGCAATATAATTTAAAAAATGTATACTGTTATGCTGGTATATGTTTATATATACATAAAAATTTCAATAAAGGCACAAAGAAATTATTATTTTTAGTTGTCTTTGGTAAAAGAAGAGAAACTTGTTTCTCACTGTAAAACTTCCTGTTTGAGTTTTTTTTTAAACCTGCATGTATGTTTTATTTTAATATTAAAATATGTACAAATTTATCAGCAAAAGACTTCTGAATCTTCTTTACTATAGCTTATTGAAAGTGAAACTTAGATAAATAAAATTAAGAGGGTTAAATAAAATTGAGTCACCTTTTAATAAAGAACCCCCTTCTAGAAGTCCTGCTTTGGCAGCATTCAAAGCCTGTGTAATGAAAATTGTCCCATCTTCACAGCCACATATTAGTTTATCAAGACTTGGAACGTACTCTGATGAAGTGACTACTGCAGTTCCTGCCTCATCTTCAAGCCCAGAGAAATGGTCAATAATACTTTGAGACACAGTTTGATGCTTATCAAAATTATCTTGAAGGGTCCATGTGGTAGTTATTGGTATTTCTAAAAGTAAAACATACAAAATTAGAAAATGTGGTTTATCAATTCATAGTGGACAGGTAAAATGTTATCAAGACATTATATTTTCAAAAACTGTGAATAACAGCTTAATCCATATTCATGTTGCCAACATTCTTTCCTTATTATATTCAATTGGTATTAATTTGAATTATATTAGTTGAATTGTTTAAATCTATAAGCTTTATGTTTATGCCTGCTTTTATGTTGCACTTAGTATATAGTGGTTCATGAGAATTTTTTAATATGTAGCTTCAGGTTATTCAGCTCAAAAAAAAAAAAAAAAAAAAAACCCAACAAACACTGAATTAATTACAAATCAGTACTCAGAAAAAAAAAATCAAAAAAAAAAAAAATCAGTACTTAGAAAACATGTGAGGAAAGAAAAGGAAACTGTCTTACCCCTAGGAGAACCATCAAACTTGGATATGGGAACATCAGGGATGTGCCACAAAGTAATCCTTCCTGAGACTTCACCAGAGAAAAGTACCTTATAAAAAGGTTCTTTCCTTTCATTCATGTAGCCCATAACAAAGGGAAGGCTCTGTGCCAAAACAAAAAAATAAACTTTATGTGGAAACTTTCTAACTGTAGAGAGATAGCCACTGTTTATAAAAGGTGGAACAAAACTCCCTAGTTGAACTAAAGTATTTTTTCAACTTATTTCCCACTGTTTCAGAATTTTCAAGTGAATTAAATGAAATAATCTGTGATTTAGGACAAAAAAGAACTTCATGAAACAGGAAGCAAAGTCATCAGGTAGACTTCAGAGAGTTGGTAGGAGTAAACTTTTTGACTATATTTCATATGTATATGTTTTAGTCAGTTTTTTCACTGCTGTGACTAAATGGACCCAACCAGAACAACTATAGAGGATGAAGTTTATTTGAGGCTCATAGCCCCAGAGGTATCAATCCATAGCTAGTCAGCTTTATTCCTCAAGTCTCCAGGTGAGGCAGAACAACAAGATAGAAAAATGTTGAAGAGGTAAGCAGCTCACATGATGATCAGAAAGCGGGGAGAGAGAGAGAGAGAGAGAGAGAGAGAGAGAGAGAGGAATATCTCCACTTGCCAGATACAAACATATACCCCAAAGCCACACTCCCAATGCCCCACTTTCTCCAGCCACATCCCACCTACCTTTAGTCGTCACTCAATTAATCCCATCAGGTGACTAATTCACTGATTGGGTTAAGGCTCTCATAACCCATAAATTTCTTCTCTCAAATTACTTGCATTGTCTCACATGTGAGCTTTCGAGAGCTACCTTACATCCAAACCATAACAGCGTATTACACATACTGCTATATGCACATGTTACTGATAAGGGGCTTTACACATATTCAATTATATAATCCCAGCATAATCCTGTGAAGTTGGCACTATCATTATCCTCATTTTACAGATGAGGAGTGAAGGGGTGATTCACCTAAGATGAAGAATATAGCAATGGGCCTGCAGTCTAGTAATTCTAACTCAGGAGCCCATACTGTCCTCTCAGGAGGCCTGATCTGTTTGGGGTCCCTACGATTCTCAGTGTCGGTTAAAACAGCATCAATTAATGTTTATATGGCACTTTTGTGTTATTAGTATCCTTTTTTACTTTCTGTTGTCTAGTTTTTAGATCTAACATGCATAATTTCAAATCTCCCAAAGTTGCCACAAAAAAAGATTCCATAATATATAATACATATTATATATTGGGTATATGTTTAATATGCATTATACACATTATGTTTGTTATACATTATGTTATAATTATTAATTATATATATAAAATCATAATTTTGCTGAAACAGAGTACGTGAATATCAGGCAAAAGGCTCTTAAAAATGTTCTTTCCCTAGTGAATATGTCTAGAATCTCCCTAGTGCCTTGGCACAGGGCAGCTCTTCTTAGGGCAGGCTTGTATATAGAGATTACACATAGAAATCACAATGATTAAGTGATTAGAAAAACAAAACCGACAACCTCTTTTGATGTACAAATAAAAGGCATCCTGAAAAGAAAGGCAATTGCTGGTGTCAGAATTTTAAAAGTAATAGAGAGTGATGGCACCTAGACAGAAAATATAGGTTTTTAGGTTTAGATGTAGACATAAGAGTAGAAAATTCTATAATGTATCTTCAGAGAATATTAAAAACCAAAATATTATTATACTTAGCCCTTACAAAACATGGCTCAGTGGTAGAGTGCTTGTCTAGCATGTGTGAGACCCTGGTTTGATCCTCAGCACCACATATTAATAAACAAAGTAAAAAATCCATTGGCAATTAAAAAATATTTTTAAAAAACTATGACGTATTGTTGTTATCAATGTTACAAAACTAAGACACAGGAAAAAAGAAACAATTCAAGGCCATACAACCAAGACAGATAATTCTCTATAGTCTGTAGAAATGACAGTACTTTGAAAAACAGTTCCAGTAAGCCAGTGACACAGACAGACAGGATTCAGAGGGCATTTTGAGGTCTTATTTGTCCCACAGTCATGATTTCTGTAGCTGTTAGAAAATGATGTTAATAAAATTTGGATAAACTGACTACTCAAACTCTCTGGGAGCCTGGTAGGAAATTTAGAATTGATTACTCCAACTTCTTTAATGTTTTGATATGTAAATGAAACTCCAGAGAGGGTGGTTGAGTTACTCACACTGGTGGCAGCACAGCTTACTTCAAATTGTGCTCTGCTCCTGCAGGCAAAGTTCCCTGGGGTTGCCATCCCGTCCACCAGGCAAGTTCTCTGAGGCTGCCATCCCCATCACCCCCTTCACATTCCATATTGCCATTCCTCAGCTGGGCACATCCACTCCTTGACCCCTTGGTCTTCCTTCTTCCCAATAGTTCCCTCTCTAGTTCTGCTATTCACCCAAGACTACCATTTTCATTTCAGTACCGAGTAACCATCCTCTAAGAGGCAATAAAATATATTCACTAATAGTATATATTCTGGGGACAGCTGCAAGGATTCTAATATTCTCACATAGTAATTCTATTAAAAGAGTAACTTACTTAATTTAAACAATTTACCCAACCTCTCTTGTCTCAGTATCCCTAACTGTGTAAGAGGGCTAATAAAAGAATTTACTATATGGGATTATGTGAGAAATAAGGAGTGGAAAAAGATAAGGTGCTTAGAATGATGTCTGGCACTCAGTACATACTCAATAGATATTAACCATTCTTATCCTTTCCTCAAACAAAATGACAAACTTATTCCAAAAACATAATAAGAATCTAAAGCTAAACCACCTGGGTTCAAAACCTGGGAATTAACTTATCTGACCTATAGTTTCAAAATGGGGTCTTAGTGGCCATTGAAATGAATGAGGCAATGTATATGCTTGATAATAATAACGATGTAATAAAAGTTTATGTATCTAGAAGTCCATGGGATTAAATGAAGGGAAATGAAGAGTAGGGAGGGAGGAGAGGAATAGGAAGGACAGTAGAATTAATGGGACATAACCTTCCTAGCCTTGTATTTGAAATCACAACCAGGGTAACTTTGCATCATGTGCAACCACAGGAATAGGATCCTAATTAGAATAAGTTATGCCCCATGTATGTATAATACGCCAAAACACATTCGACTGTTATGTATAACTAAAAAGAACAAGTAAAAAAATTTTATCTATCATTATCTCTTTTAGTTCATACACCCAAATTCCTTATCTGCCATCCTCAGGGTGTTTCTATCCCAGCTACCTCCACCATGGCCTGCAACCTTCCTTTTCAGCTAAGCCAGAAGAGCTAGAGTTCCTTAATGGTCAGGAACTTTGCCCATGGGTCTGAGCAATCACCAACTGTGAAATGAAAGCTGGGAGTATCCTCAGAAAGCTACAGGAAGTAAGGGTGGATCCCCAGTCTTGCAAGATATGTTCACAGGTATTACAAGGGTGGATTCCCAGTCTTGCAAGATATGTTCACAGGTATTACACTTGGCCAAAAGACGAGAGGCAATTGTTCACATGTATTACCAAGGCAACTCTCACAACATGTAACTGCCAAACCTCCAGATTTAATTCTAAGGTATCACTCCCCAAAACAAGTCTAATCAAAACTATATATTTACAGAGCAAACTTTTTCTAGGTTCGTGAATCTCTCAAACTCATCTTTTCAATTCTACCACATGCCTTCATTGCCTCCTAAAAACATGAAAGACTAAGAAGTATTATATTTAGTGAATGCTGGTAGTGTCTGAACAAGGAGGATAACACTCTGCATTAACTTATTTAATGGATAAAGGACAAACAAGAGTCTAAGGATGGGTGATCAATGTCCTTCAGTTTTAGGTTACACTACTCATACTTCATTGACTTTTAAGCCCTTCCCACACTAAAGATACAGAAGCAATTATGATTCTCTAAGTAAGAATTATTGGTAGAAGACCCATACATTTACATTTTGAGAAACACACGGCAATGTAGCTTCCCATTAGTTTTCTTAAATTGTGTTTTAAATTGTTATGTATAACATTGGTATTTGCTGTAGACTAGAAGCTTCTGAAGGGTATGACTTATAATTGGCCTCTATAGAAAACTGTACTGTATAAAAATATACTCTGGAGCTAAACTGAAGGAAAGCACATGCCCTTTAAAATAACTGAAAATGCATTCCTGAGTAACCAACAGTGCTGCTTTCGTGATAAACAGCAAAACAACAAGAACAAAACAAAAAGGAAACGGTTCTATTGCTGCTAACAAATAATTTTGAAATCATCCCCTAATATATGCCATAATTCTAAAGTTTATCTATGCTCCAGTGACATTTGGGGTTCTAAATTTTGGCTTCACAGTTTCTTAATCAAGTTTTGGAAACAAAACTTTTCACCGATATATTAAAGGGACAATCACTGAACTATAGGACTTCCAACAGCTCTGCTGTCTAATTAAGCAAACCATCATTCTGCAAAAAGCATGCTTTCTTGGTTGACACATCAATAATTCAAAACTCTTCCTCCCTCTATGAAATACCTTTTTGGATAATAAACTGATAACCAAGTGTAGAGGTTTAAAAAAATCACTTGAAGGAATACCCACCGTTGAAATAAAATATCTGCTTAGATTTTCAGACTTCCTAGAGTGCCAAAGGTATAATTTAGCGAACTATCAAGCTCACAATTGTATTCTCGACTCTCTGCCAGAAATCATAATTATATTTATTTTAACAAGAAAATTTACTCATAAGAATAGTTAAGTATATGTGAAAATGATCTTGATATATGGTTTTTTAAAAATCAGGATAAAAATCATCTCATAACATTTCAAAATTAGAGTAGTTACATTAAAATGTTAACAATGTTCTGTCAAACATCTTTTCAAAATGGTCAAAGGAAAAAAATGTAGGTGAATGTGTGTGTGGAGAGAGAGAATAAATGTGACAAGATGTTAGTAACTGCTGAATATAGATAAAGGATATATAAGTGATCATTGTACTATTCTCACAAGTTTTCTAAATATTTGAAACATATCCAACTACAAGAAAGAAACACATAAAATGAAATTTTAAAATTTAAAACAGTACATATTTATGGTAGTGGAATTAGAATTTTGATCTCCTTTATTTTCTTCAACATTTATAATTTGCCTATGACAAATAGGTATTGCTTAATGAGACATAAAAATATTTTTTATTTTTATAATCTATTGTACATCTAGATTTTTAAGCACCACATTTTCTCTTCAGTAGCCATTAACAATAAAACTTGATTTTCTCATTAACAACTTCATGTGATGATTCAAGTTAATTTTTTCAAGGATGATTCTGTTACAAACAAAGCAACACTCACTCATCTAAGAAACCGAGTGAAACAGATTGGAGGTAGCCACTCTTTTCTTACATTACCTTGTTTTCCTCCACAGAAGTAGAGCACAGTAAATGAGGATAAATGGTCTCTTTAAGCACTCTTCCATCAGCAGGGTATATGCTTTTTGAAAGGCCACTACATCACAAAAATGAGAAGCAAACTTTAGAAATTTGCAGTTCTTTATTTGTTTTTTTCCCCCCTCCCATTTTCAAAAGCCGGAGGGTACCATTCAAGTTTCTAAACTCTAGTTAGAAAATGTTGGGTTAATAATTACAAGTGACTTTTTGAAAACCCAGCACCAGCTGTACAAGTTATACATGGTTAATCTCATTCCTTCATCCCCTGCTGTTTTGTACAAAGGCTGAAGCCTACCAAGCCCAGAGTAAATCTTCTAGTGCCAAAGTTGTTTTGTTCTGGTTTTTGATCATGGGCAGCATGCAGGGATTTTTCCATAATAAACCTCCCAAAGTTCATTTTCTACCTGAATGTTTTGTATGCTGCTCCCATCTGAGCCCACCTGTTCAGCAGCTGATAGATATAACTGTGACCATCTTCTGTCCAGATGAGGATTCTGTGAGCAGCAAGCACCTCTCCACCAGCAAAGAACTGCCCATTTCTACTAACTTCAGTCCACAAAAGGGAAAAATCACAATAATCATAAACCTAGAATGACAGTCATAATTCAACAACATATTAATTTTTAGTAACAGACCACAGGGTACTTATGGTTCAAGATTATATTTTACTAGCACTTATTTTTTTTTCCACATTCATCCTAACATAGGTTTCCGAGGATGAAGTTTATTTGGTTGTCTCATTCCAGAATGTGTTTATTAAATGAACAAACCTCAAATCCTAAATTTCAAAACAATTTGATTCTTTCCATGACTACTCTAGGTTTAACATGTGCAAATTTATATAGCAGAAATCCTTTGTTATACAATGTTCTTTAAATCTTTGTTCAAAAATATATTATCACCATACAAGTAAGAAAATATAGTTCTGTTCATTGAGCCAGTCATGTGTAACAGTTAAGAAAAGAAGGGCGAGAGAAAATGACGCAAAGAAAAACTTAGCTTTCCTCTTGCAGACTTAGTCAATATATTCACAAGAAAAGAATGTATATTCCCTAGAAGCAAATGTAGTAACAGAGAAAGAAAAAAAAATCTAAAACTAAGGTTTAATCTCTGTAGGTAAAATGTTCTAGTTTTCTTTTTAATTCTGAAGTGCAGGCACCAACATTTAAAAATAATTTAGAAACAGACATTATAACTGATTTTCTATTCATAAAATTAGAATATACTATGACATATATAATAATATCTTAGAAAACAAAGTGGCTAAAAAAAGAGTTGAAAATTAATCAGTCAGTCATGAAAGATAAATCATTCTACACTCTTGAAATATTATTATAAAAATTCATATTCTATATAAATCATACTTTTATAAATATTATCATGAACAAAACTACATTTGTACATCACTGCTATTTATTTATTATGTTATTTAATACTACCTTCCAACATTTAGAAAACACCACCAACAGAAGTCTCTCAGTATATGTACAAAATCGTATTGTCTGGCAATTCAAAGAGTCAAGAAATTTGGATTCTTTTTCATAGACAACTTGCTTTTCCTTGAAAATGAAAGAAAAACATTTCAGTTTTAATTTTTAGAAATTTATATTTGACCATATACCTGAATTAGACCATACCATTATAAAAGTAAAAGTATCCTAGTTTGCAGTTCAGTGTTTTGAACTAAGAAGTTTCCTTTAAAAAGAATCTGTGAGCAGGAAATCCATTTTGATTCAAAGACTTATTTTATATAATCACTCAACAAACACTCTGGGGAACCATTCTGGATGTGGAGAAAATAAAGTTACTGATATTCAGATATGGCAGAGAGATCAAACAAAAATTGTAAACAATTTCTACAAACCTGCAGTACCTTAATTACCAAAATATTAAAAAAATAAATGAAGTGCTTTGAAAGTGACACAAAAGTAGCCAACAATGAACACAGACTACAAGGCTCTCAATTGTTCACAGACATACCACCCTGAATTCACCTGATCTCATTTGATTTCAGAAATAAAGCAGGGTTGCTCCAGGTAGTATTCAGATGGGAAACAAGGCTCTCAAATTTGCTTTAAAATTTCAAAGTGATCCCTGTGTATAAAGAGAATACCAATAATGCTGGGTGGGGGTGTACGTTTCTTGACCTCAGTATACTAACAATTCCTAGGTTCTTCAACCTCAAAATTCCTAAAGAGACCCTAGCACCCCTTGGAAGGCCTAAACAATACTGTCACAAACATGAACACAATGTCCCTTCCTTTATTCATTACTTCAACTCATAGTCTGATGCCAAAGAGGTGTCATGATGGACTCCTGGGGACAAAACCCTCAGTTGTTCATGGCCACCTCCTTGTACTATTCACACACCCAGAAAAAGAGAATCTTCTGCTATAAGGGACAGAAAGATATTCTGCTATAATTTTTTTAAAATTAAAAACAGAATCTCTCCGTGTGTATGCACATCAGTGTATACATAAAAACATTTGCAAGGAGAAAAGTTGGAAGGGTATAATTCAACCATACTGATGCCCATTCCTGGGAAGATGGATGGGGGAAGTGGATGGAAATAAAATTTATATACTTCTACATCATTTAAACTTTTAACTGTGAACATGCAATACCATAATAATTTAAAAGTTTCACTAAATATACTTAAAAGTGGAGAGAAGATAGTAGATACCAAGCCAACCTGAATGCTATTGATAGATGAGGAGAGATCCCATACTTTGAGCTCACCAGTTACTGATACCACCAAGAGAGAATCTTCTGTAAAATGAACAAAGATGACATATAAGCTGGACATTGCCATAACTCATTGCTGTATAAACCATTTCATAGTCATTTAAGGATTATGCAGAGTTATGTAGGTAGAAAATGTTCAACTTGGTGTATTTCTTAAGCAAAAAACTGACATTTCATACCATGTTCCAAATTCGCTTTAAAATTTCAAAGTGATCCCTATGTATAAGGAGAATACCACTAGTAGAAGAACCATATTATCAATTATAAGTTGGTAGTATTCAAACTTCTTATTTTAGAAATAAGCAGAGGAGCCAGTTTTCATTTTCTTCTGTCTTCCTCAGCATAACATCCAGAAAATACAGCAAGACAAAATACTACCCATTATTCTTAACATACCACACAGAACTAGGTGACAGAAACCTCCTTTCTCCACCTAACATCTTCCTGACTGTCTAATGACCCACTGGAGTGGGTGTTCTCAGTTTGTCTTGATCTAACTTACAGAAATATCTCTACTAACAGGCAAATGTAAAAAGCACTCTGGACTTTTGCCCAATAATTTAACAAATAATTCAAAAGTAGATGAATTACATGCAATCTCTTAGCAATGTACAATACCCAACTATTACCTTGAATTCTCATGGAATGAACAATGCACATGCAGTTGATCCAATCAGGAGACTGAGATGATGTGAAACTGTTAATGACAGCCAAAGTTTTGGCATCAATTATAAGGATATCTTGATACTCTCCACAGCACAGAAGCCAGCCTTCTCCCGTCATCCGGAATGAGCAGTGGTAATACTGTACAAATGAAATTCAAAGTAAAAATTTAACTATTATAGCATTTAATTCAACTTTAGCTATATTTAAGACTACTCTAAATTTTAGTTTTAATAGCTGTTCAATTAAAATATTAAACTGAAAACAACACAAATTTATTTTAGTTTATTTATTCCGTAATCCTACGATGTTGATTTTGCACATCAGTTTCAATTATATTTTACCATTTTTTCTGGAGAAAGAAGGATCTTTTGGAAAGAAGAAATATTGTTCCAAATCATGGAAAGCTCACAAGTATATTATTTCTGGAATGTTTTTGCTAAACAGCAACAACAAAACCTATGTTCTTTAACCTAGCAATACTGCTATGTGTTGATAAGAAAGAAAAGTATTTGAAGAGCATTTGAGAAACTCTTGTGCCAAATAGGTTTTGGAAATAGTTTTTATAAAAGGTCAAGTAATAAACTGTACCTTTAATGAACTTTCTTAATGTGCAGAGTTTTGGCCCCAAAAGAATAGAAAAGAGTTTGTGGCTAATGCAAAGCCTAGTATCCATACTTAAAGCAATGGGTGACATGTAGAAGACTGTCCACACCAATGGAACCCATCCCCCAAAAGCCAGAATCTGTTTTAAAAATTGGGAAGTGGGGCTGGGAATATAGTTCAGTGGTAGAACAACTGCCTAGCATGTATGAGGCTCTCAGTTCTATCCCCAGCAATTAAAAAAATAAATAGATAGATAATAATACATTAGGAAGTGGTTATAAACATGATGGCAATGCCTCTTACTCTCTTTTTATAAGTAAAAATTCAGAAATTAAGAACAATGGAAAATGAGGGAAAAATCCTTTTACTGCTTTATAAAATAGTGTGTCATTTAAACTGAATCATTTAAAATGACTTCTTTACATGTGTCCATGTATGTTTTGTGAGTGCCACTAAGGAAAAATACAAAAATAGTCTTTCAAAGGTAACATACAGAAATAAAAGAATTAGGGAAAATAATTTTTATTGAACAACAGCTTTTGAGAAAGAAGAATGCCAAAATAGTGGAGGATTACTGATATTTTACTCTCATGACAAAGAGTTAAAGAAAATAATATTCTACAAAGATATGCCTTTAAATATGTATATTGCAATTGTTCTAAATGAGTTGCAATCCTGAAATGTTCTGAATGTACTTACACAGATGGCAGTGTGCGTGTAAGGAAGTGTGGCCTTCTCCACGCACTGTCCATTGGTGACATTCCAAACACACATCTCCCTAGAAGACATAACTTTGTATTATTCCCTGTCATTTCCACTCAATTGGCTGGAATAATTTTTGTACCACCAAGTTTTTCTTTAGCATCGCACTTAAGCACAACCTGATCGTTTATGTGGCTTTTTGTTACAGATTACTGGGCAAGAAAATGTTGTGATCATTAGCGAGGTTGACATACTGTATCTGTATCTTTTTGTTTGGGTAATTACACCCTGCCATTGCCTGCAAACCTTACTTTAGGGTCAACCTGGCCTACAACAAATTGTGGGGATACAGCTATCACAGCCTGTGAGTGACAGTACAACAATCTTTCCATGGAAACTGCATCCTCTAGAAATGGTTTATTTCACTGAACTTAAACTACATATTCTGAAAAGCACAATACATCAAGGGCTGCATCTTTTAGAGCCAAGGTATCATTTTTGTAAAATCTAACAGCGCCACCAAGAGGCTACATATGGTCTATCACTGATATAGTTTCTTTTTATTTGAAATCATCCTTGTCACTCAATATTTAGAAAACTCTCATTGCTTTGAAAACTTACTTGTTTCCACATGTTACAAAGACACAAATATAGTCTAAAATGCAGTAATAAAATACACCCAGGTAGGGTAATTTAAATCTATATGACTTCTGTTTACAGACACAAGAAAGGCTATTTCAAAGTTGTTTGATAATATTGCTGTTTTGACATTTTTAAAAAACAAAATTTTTATTGAAGAAAAACAAATTTTACAGGCATTAAGCTAAATACTGCTATTTAAAATAAGCAAAATAGAGACTAATAACAGTAAATACTATATTTATGTGGTAATTTGAGGCTTTTTTTGGGGGGAGGGGGGTCATAACCAAACACTAAAAATCAATCTTCTAAATAATTGGCTCTAAACCTGAGGTGATTTTGATCCCTTTGTCCCTTCCTTCACTTCCCAAGGACATTTAGCAATGTTTGGAGATATTTTCAGTTGTCACAACTAGGAACACACTACTGGCACCTAGTGGGGAGAGATAAGCAATGCTGCTACACATCCTACAGTGCACAGGACCATCTCCCACAACAAATGCTGGTTCAGTCCAAAATATTAACACTGAGGTTGAGAAACCATATTCTAAGTATAGAAGGAAAATATTCAAGGCTTTTCTCCCCTCTGTTTATATCCAACCTTATTACAAAAAGGTAACTTGAATAGGCATGTAACTATTAAAAGAGGAGGGAAACGTTCTGAAAAATAAGATTGCAAGAAAGGCAGAAATTACAATCATATAACTCTAAGGCAAAACAACTAATAATCCACCATGAAATTAAATAAATATATCTCAAAGGTAAAGAAATTGAAACTTAAGCATCCAACAATAAAAAATTTTAGTTCGACTAGGGATTTAAGTTTACTACCATCTTTTTCAACTCTTACTATACATCAACAATCACCTATTTCAGAAAATTAACCTCAAGGATTCTAACTCCATGCATCTGTGTTGGGGTCCTGGTATGTGGGGTTTAAAAAAGCTCTTGGCCAGTTGACTTGTTCCTAGGTAAGTTTACCAATTACTTTTTATTTCAATAAGAAGCAAAAGCACAGAGGAAATATCTATAGAATACAAAATTAAAAAAAAAAACTGTTAAATTTTCATTGTAAGGCCTTGAGAAGGGATTTTTTTTCTTATTCAACTCTACAACCTGTCCTCAGTATACTCAATAAAAATTCATTAATGGATAAATGTATTAGTTGCTATTCTTCTATACATTTCCCATGTTTTAGAAATATACTATTTTTTCTTTGTTCTATTTATTTTTCTCTTATTAATGCTATTGTTGCTTTGCTCAAATTTCAATGTTGTAACTGGAGGGAGAGGTAATAAACTGAATACTTGGTTTGCCATCTTGAATTAGAAGTTTGTTGGATTCTTCAAACCCTTTTCCCTTGCCTTCCATTAGGCTTATGATTTTTCTCTAGTATGATCAGGCTCCTCTTCTTCCTCTATCTGCTTCTTAAGTGGTAATCCTCCTTAGGTTTTTGTCTTAGCCTCTTTTACATTCTCAGACTTGCCACTCTCTCTGGGTGAGACATCTATTCCCATGTCTTCAGTTACTGTCATCATGCTAATTGGAAGCCAGACATCTTCAACTGAGCTCTAGATTTCCACATGTAACTAGCTACTAGATATTTCCTCCTGGATGACTTGCAGAAATGCATACATCTTGTGTTCAAAATGAACATTAGTTCTTTATCCCAGTGAATGGTATCATCACTAGCGAATTTCCCAAGTTATTCTTGATTCCACATTTCTCTCACTGGCTGAATGTGGGGTATGTGCTACTTCAAATATGGTCTCTGAGCTAGAAGTATAAGAATATTCTAAGATTGTGTTAGAAACACAAGTTCTTAGACCCCAGCTCATATCTACTATTTCCTTGACACCAGGAATAAGGCCCCAAAATTGGGAAACAAGCTCTGTGAGTGACTCTCACTGTGATGCACACTCAGGTTTAAGGTTCACAGTCTTAGAGGCCTGACAGGCCTAGAGTCTGCCTCATTCTCTGGTCTCATCTCTTTCCAATGATTGAAAAGTTTTACTAATAAGTAATAACTCTATTAGGGCCAAGGCTTTTTCCTTAAAAGTTTTATTAAATATGTATATTTATTAATATAAAATATTAATTCAGCTATATCAACCTTATTTTGGTTAGTACATATTTGATTAATTTTTCCTATCCATTTCTTTTAAGTTTTCCATGTTCTTATACAATTTTGTAATTGTCTGACAATCTTTATAAGTTAACAGAGGGGTCTTAGTGTCATTATATAATTGGGATTTCTATTTTCATTTATTTCAACTATCTTGTTTTGTGCTTTCTATCTGTCTCATTTTCTTTGATTCTGATATCTTCTTTGGATTAAACAACTTTTTCTTCTTTTTCAAACTAGAAGTATACCCCATTTCTTTTATTTTTATTTATTTTGTTTGTATAGACATACAATATGTACATGAAGCTTGAATTTCTAAAGTTAATCAACATCAACTGAGTGTGGTGGCCCATGCCTGTAATCCCAGCAGCTCAGGAGGATTGCAAGTTCAAAGCCAGCCTCAGCACCTTAGCAAAGTCCTAAGCAATAAGCTAGACCCTGTTGCTAAATAAAATATTTATAAAAGGGATAGGGATTAAAAAAGTTAATCAACATCTTTATTCACACGTTGAACAGAAAAACATGTAGAATCTGGAACTGAAACTAATCTATGCTGTTGTCAACTAAGATTATGTGTATGTGGGGGGGTACAGAGAGTATATAGAAACAGTATGTCTTATAGTCTGGGTTCATTTAAATTTTCTAAAAATTTGCTTGTTTTTATCAATATTCTTTTTTTCATTTCATAGCTTTCTTCTGAAATTATTATTCTTCCTATAGAAGTATATCCTTGAAAATTTCATCATTATGGAGGCATTATCAGTTGTGAATTCTCTTAGCATTTATACTATGTATGTCTAAGTATACATTTCTCTAACTATGATTCCCTATTGCTATAGTATAAACTCTGAGAACAGGTACCTCTTATATAACTGTTCTGCTAGCCATTTTGTTAATAGTTTAAACAAGTAGGACACCTGATTCTTTATTATTCTCTTGGTTCTCAGAGTTCAAAGGCATATAATATCCCTTTGGGTAAAAAACAAAAGAGGGCATTCTCTTACTTCAGCCAGTAACTCAATCCCTCATTCACAAATACAGAATGGACTCCACATTCCTAGTATACATTGGCAAATAACTCTTCAGCAGTCAAGCTCTTCTGTTGGTAGGCTTCTTCTTCCAGCTATGTCCTATTTTACTGGAGAGCCTTGCTTCCCTGAAACTTCAGGCAAATCACAGTCTATGTTCCTTTCCCTTTTCTTTCCTACTACTTCATTCTCAGTTGAGAGAACAACATGAAGAATGTAACTACTGAATTGTTTTGTAAAACTGTAAAGGATAAATTTACTTAAAATCTCAAAAGTAATTAACTACATAAAAGCAGACAAGCAGTTTAACTTTTCCATTTCCAATTCTATTCTTCTAGGTATTTGTCATTATTCTTCACATAGTAAGGGGGTGACATTAAAATGTTTATCTTGGTCCCCACCCAGCAAGAGTATTTCATTGAGCATCACGATATTGATTATATTCCTTGGGACCAAATCAAAAAGTACTCAGTCATTTAAGATCTAACTTTTCCTATATGTAAAAGGAACATATTGATCATGGAAATTTTTTTTGACTAAAAGTCATACCCCATTATAGTCTTCAGAAAGGGAATGAATAAAGAAGGGAACAAAGTTCCACATATCTTACCCATTTTCAGCAGCACTGACGACATATGGCTGTTTAGAGAAGTCCCTCGCTCTTGCTAAACATGTTACTGAAGTAGAATGACCAAATAGGAGTTCTTTAGCTGAAATCTGAAAATGATGAGAGGAAGCTTTCACATAACTAAAAACTGTTTGAAAAATAAGGACATCTGTTATGGTTTAGACATTAGGTGTCCCCCAAAAACTCATATGTGAGATAGTGCAAGAAAGTTCAAAGCAAAGTGATTGGATTGTGAGCATGCTAACCTAATCAGTGCCTTAATCTGCTAATAGGGATTAACTTGGTGGTAACTATAAACAGGTAGAGTGTAGCTAGAGAAGGTGGGTCTTCGGGTATATATTTTGTCTCTAGAGTGAAACACTCTGCTTCATGGTGGTCTTCTCCTGAGCTGCTTTCCTCCACCATGACCTTCTGCCATGATGTTCTTCCCCAAGCAGAGTTGCTTTAAATGGTTAGCCCCAAATAAACTTTTCCTCCTCTAAAATTGTTCTTGTCAGGTCTTCTGGTCACAATGGCAAAAAAAGCTGACTAAAATAAGATTATAGTGTATATTTGGATTAAGAGACCCTTTTATATTATACTTTTTCTGTACATATATTTCAGGAAAATTGATACATGAACTCTCAAAATGCATAGAATAAAACGTAGGTAAAGCAATTGTGCTGTACCTGATTTTTTGTTTGTTTTGGTTTGGTATGCATCATGAAATCTAGATGACAGCCAGATCTGTTTTACAGCATCTAGGTTTTGAATACAAATAAGTCATGTTGATGTTTATGATATGTAAAATGTCTCCTGAATGACGGTAGCATATTAATGTGTAGAATGACGGTAGCATAGATTTCAGAATTTAAATAAACTTACAAAATAATAACACTGAAAATATTACATTTTTTATAACCATTATACTACCTTATTAGTGATAGGAATATTAATTAATACAGCATTTTGGAAAAAAATGGAAATTTCTTAAAAAATTAAAAACAGAGCTACCATATGGCCCAGCAATTTTATTTCTGTGTATGTATCCAAAGGAATTGAAATCAGTAACTTGAAGAGATATCTGCACACCCATTTTCACTGCAGCATTATTCATAATAACTAAAGTATGGAAACAACCTAAGTGTTCATCAATGGATGAGTGCATAAAGAAAATGTGCATATATACATGTACATATATATGTGTGTGTATATATATATATATATATATATATATATATAGACACATAAAGAAATATTATTCAGTCATAAAATAGAAAATCCTATCATTTGTGACAACACAGATAAACCTGGATAAGTTATTATGATAAATGAAATAAACCATACAAACAAAGACAAATGCTATATGATGTTAGTTATATGATGAATCCAAAAGAGTCCAACTCATGGAAACAGAATAGAACAGTGGTTTACAGAAGTTGGAAGTAGGGAAGGAATGGGGAGATAACAGTCAAAGGAAAATGTTGAGTTATAAGAAGAATAGTTTTACAGCTCTATGTATGGCACGATATGTATAGTTGATAATACCATATTTTGGACTGGGGATATAGCTGAGTAATAGAGTGCCTGCTGAGTATACATTGGGCCCTGGATTAGATTCCTAGTACTATACAAAATAATAATAAAAATAATGCTAACTATTATTGCACACTTGAAATTTAATGAGAGTAGATTTTAAGTGTTCTTACCATGAGCAAAAAACGGTAACTATATGAGGTGATATATGTATAGACAGTGATACATCTTGTGGTAAACAATTTATAATACATATGTACATTAAATCACCATATCAAACATGTTAGATATAAATAATCTTTATTTGGCAATCATACTTTCAAAAACCAAAGAGAAAAAGAGCTGAAATGTCATTAGTCATTGACTAAACGCCAGGCCAGTGCAGAATATTCACTTCTAAATTATTCCCTAAAATTTTTAAAGTAAACATGTTTCTTATTTATATCAAAAGTAAAAATCAAGAAACAAAAGTAAAGATCATAAAAACAAGACAAGCTAGAGATTGGGAGAAACATTTGCAAAAGATATAACTGATAAGAAACTATTTATTCAAAATATACAAAGAAATTTTTCTCTTTGTGGTGCTGGGGATTAAACACAGGGCCTCACACATGCTAGACAAACACTCAATCATTGAGCCACACTTCTAGCCCTAAAGAATTCTTAAAACTCGATAATAGTAGAATGAATCACCTGATTAAAAATAATTGGAAGCAGACAACAAAGATTATAATCAGATGGCAAATGAGCTTATTAAAAAGGTGCTCTACATCATCTTTCATAAAAGTAATACAAATTAGAACAAAAATGAAGTACCAGTAGACACCTAATAGAGTGGCTAAAATCCAGAACAGTGATAACAATAGGTGCAAGCTAGCACGGATGTAGAACAATAAGAACATGTATCCGTTGCTGGTGAGAATGCAAAATTGGGAAGTGGGTTTATCAGTTTATAATGAAATTACACATACTATTACATAAAACCCAGTAATGACATTCACTGGTGTTTACCCAAATGAGTTAAAAAGTATTATCTACACAAAAACCTGCACACTGTTTACAGCAGCTTTACTCATAATTGCCAGAAATGTGGAAATGACTACAATGTCCTTCAGTAGATGAATGGACAAACAAGTATGGTACTGCACATTAATACAATGAAGTATTATTCAATTGTAAAAAGAAATGAGCTATCAAGCCATGAAAAGATAGAGAGAAAACCTAAATATATATTACTTAAATGAAACAAGTCAATCTGAAAATTTTGTACACTGTATGATTCTAAATACATAATATTATAGAAAAGGCAAAATTATGGAGATTAAAAATATATCAGTGATTATAAGAGGTTCAGGGGAATGGGACATGAATATGGAGTAGAGGATTTTTAAGACTGTATATTCTACATGATACCATAAGTGTGTTTGTGTATACACACACACACACACACACACACACACACACACACATAACATTAAGAAGTGAACCGACTCTAAACTGTAGAGTTTGGTGATAATTATGTATAGCTAGCTTCATTAATTGTAAACAATATACCACTCTAGTGTGGCAGATTGATGGTGAAGGGAACTGGTATGGGGGGCAGAAGAAGTATATGGAAACTCTCTGTATCTTCTACTTAATTTTGATAAGAACCTGTTTTCTTCACTAAAAATATTTTAATTAAATGATTATTTAAAATACAAATATTTTTCTCCTGCATGAGAATCTTAATATATAAAATTAAGGGTTAATTCTACTATTATATCATGTGTGAAAAAGTATATTCTTCATTATTTTGTAAAACAAGAGCATAAAAATTAAACTACAAAATAGAAAACATATATAGTCTCTATAAGTGGAAAATAACAATAATAGACCAAAAATTTTATTTGAGTGATTAGAAAATGTATTTTGGGTAACAAAAAATCTATATTACAAATAAATTACTACAAAAATACCATTGTGATTTTTTTCTGAGCTATGCAAAAATATATGTAAATGATAACCCAGGCATATCAATAAGGATAAATTATTCTATAATATAATTATTTCTTTCTTTCATATCTATGATTACAGAAATATTTTTTTAAAAGGTCTGTTGCTAGGCTAAGAAAGTCTTGTGGTGGAACTGAATTACTTACAAGGTACATTCTAACTCTAATCTTTTTTCCTGGGAAGTCCATAAGGTTCCAGCTTAGAAAATAACATCCTATATTTTTCAAATCCTCATACTCAGGGGTGCATATTCCCATTCACTTAGTCTCTTTCCAGAGTATTAAAAGCCAGGTTAAATACAGGGTACATTAAGAACATTTCCTTCTTTAAATAAAATCTATTGTGGACAAAATATCAAAAAGAAATATTAGAAGCTATCATTGCCTGTTACACAAAAACTTCATTCTGCTAATAAATCCCCAGAAGTATTTAATTTAAATAAAATGTGACAATCTCTGTAACCTCATTTTGCTGCTGTGAAGAATAAAAAAATAAATTCCACACCTATGCCTAGCTCTTGTCATGACATCGGGAGACCTTTACTCCTATTCATTGGATGTACCTCTATGCAGTATTTGGAACCTCCTAACCTCACTCTCAGGTGCTTCTAATAGCATAAATGGAAGACAGCATGACTTGATGAACATCTACTATATTCCAGGGACTAGTGCAACCATAGACAGTGTTTAAATCCACATTTTACAGGTGAGAAAATCAAGGCTCAAAGAATACAAGTCATTTGCCCAGTATCACAGAGTTGGTAAATATCAGAACTAGACCTCAAATGAGATTTGCATTTTACCTTTACACACACTGCTGTTTTCCACTTTGTTTCACTTTGAGTACTGAACAGGAGGAAAATTAGATAATAGGAATACTAAGGAACTCTGAGAAGATGTTTACCTCATTTTTCTCTATGCTTAGGTGTGATGAGTATCAGCAGTCAATATCAGAAAACCCAAGTGAGGAAGTTTCTAGTACAAGCCACAAGCCACAGGCATCCTCACTGGTGCACCCTACAAACTAGAGGGTTCTGGGAGCAGACTCAGAACATGCAGCATAACCAAGGCAAACAATGAGAAGCCTAGGACCTGCAGACATTGTTCCCTAGCTCCCTTGCTCCCTAACATCCCACCCTGGTCAGGGAAAACTGAGGGACATACTTAATCTGCTACTGAATACTTGGATACTGCAGAATGTCCAGAACTCACATCACCTTCTTTCCCTCCCTATTACAATTTCCTAATCCCTTTAACTCTTTTTAAATAAATGATAATATTATCTTACCAGACCTACCATCACACAAAATTCAAATCTGGAAAGTATTCTTGACTGTACCCTTACAACGATCCTACAACTAATTGGTTTCTCAGTTCTTTCCATTCTCTCTTTTTAACATATTCCCAGTTTTCATCTTCACTTCATCCCCTCAAAAACTTTCTGGACTAAACTACTGGAGAAGGCTCCTATGCATAGCCCCCTGTCCTTGGTCTCATCCCTCCTTTCTTTCAACATGCCCTGCACAACACTAGCCTGTGATATTCTACAATATAAACACAATTAAACATGGGTGTATTATTTCCTTACAGTAAACATCTTTTAAGCCCGAATAATCGCCACTGTTTTTAATCTGCACACAGGGCCGGTTCTTGCAGATGCCATGTGGGGTCTGTCTCATCTATGACCTCTAATTTACCCTTCATGATCTACTCAACCACTTTTATCAGTTCCCTGACAACTAAATGCTTATACCTTTTACACACACTTGCTGCTACCACTGTCTGCACTCTCCTTCCTCCTTCTACTCTTGTGAACCCTTTAAAACTTAGTTCAAACTCAGCCTCTTTCTCAGAAAGCCTTTTCCTTCAAAACTACAAGATACTACTTTATATATTCAAGCAGCTATTATTAAAAAAACTGTTATTGGTGAGGATGTAGAAAAACTGAAACACTTGTGTACTGTTTGTGGGGATATAAAATGATATAGACACCATAAGGATTTCTCAAAAAATTAAAAATAGAATTACCATACGAGTCAGCAATTCCACTTCTAAGTGTACACCTAGGACAACTGAAATCAGGGATGAAGATGTATCTATGTACATAGCAGCATAATTCACAATAGCCAGTGCAAAATATGTATTGATGGATGAATGGATAAATGAAATGTGGTGTGTTGTATATTCACAATGGAATATTACTAAGTCTTACAAAGGAAGGGAACACTGTCACATGTGATAACATAGATAAACATCAACAGAGTAAAATAAGCCCATCATGAAAAGGCAAATACTGTAGGATTACATTTATGTGAGGAATGTAAAGAAGTCAAATTCATAGAGAAAGTATTACATTTGTACTAATCAACACCTTATTCACATTGCAAACTTTTCCAACAACAGCCTCATGGTGAATTTCCAAATCACAAAACCAATACTATCCCCAATTTAAATTTTCTCAATGTCTCCTTTTGCTTTAAGTATTCAATGTAAGTTCCTTCACTGGTCATTAAACCTTACATGACCAGCCCCAACCCATCTTCTCTCCTAGCCTCACCCCTCTCTGATCTTTGTTCACATCTAGGCTACCGCAACAGAAAGCTCTTTGTTTTCCTGCAGGCACAGGCTATTTCCTTAACAGAGCATGATCTAGCTGCCCCCAGTCCCTGGCTAATCTGATTCCCATTCCCAAATCACACCTCTAACCCTGAGTTTCTAAATATTAGTGTCATTATCATTTAAAATGGGAAAACTCTTTGTTGTAGGGACTGTCATGCATACCCTAAGATGTTTACAGTAATTTCTTCTTTCAATTTTAACAAGAAAAATGCCAGAGGATATTACCAAATTTCTCTTGGATGGCAAAATAGATCCCTATTATGAATCACTGCTCTAACTCCAGGAAGACTTGCTACAAAGAGAAACACGGTATAACTTCCCAACTGTACATACTTGCAGACAACTCCCTACTTAGAATACCTTGTACTGCAACATACCTGCACTACATTAACCTAAATCCTTCCTCTACCATACTGAAACCTCCTGGTCAACTAGCACAGGTCTCATTTATGTTTGAACTCATGAGTAACTAGCATCTAGCCTACCTTAGAGCCTACATACTCAACAAATGTATGCTGAACAAAGGCTGGATAAATAGCAGGAACAAATAAAAAAGGATCAAGATGTCAGCATTTCAAATGTCTTAAACTTAGAGTGAACTGCACATTACTAGGCAACTGCTTCAGCCAGAAAATAATACTCAACATTAAAAAGATTAACAAGACATTTAAAGCCATTTAGGAGTCTGAGTTTAAATCTATAACAGAAAATATTTATTTCAAGATATATATGGCCCATCATTTTCAAAGCACAACTATTGCAATAATACTCATTCCTTCTTTCAGGGATGTTCATAAACATCAAGCCAAGCTTCTCTGCTATGTGGTTCTTGGCAGTCCTGTAGTAGAACTGTTCAGTGATAGGAGATGTTAATTAATTACACTATAAAATAGAATTACAATTAATTGTTAATTTAGGTTTTAAAGTGACAGACTTTAAAGGCTAAAAATAGTCTTTGATCTTTAAAAGGCTTCTTAATGAGGGCAGTATACTTTAAGTACATCATTAGTTTAAATGTACAAATTGGGTCTAGAGACTGCTAGAGTTAAGCAAATATCTATTCCAATATGTTAAATGTTTATGACTTGGGACAGAGACAATTAATTGCTAATCGATGGGCCAAATCCTAGGTGAGGTCAGGTTCTGAAATAGAAGGACAATCATAGTAAATTGGATTTAGAGCATTTTGATGTGATCTGTAACAATCACATGAAAGCAGAGACCAAAAGAATGGCAAGAAGGCCAAACACAGTGGAAACACCCAGATAATTAAGATATTACTCATTTAGTTACTAGTAGTTCTCAGGAATGCATGCTCTCTGCTTAGATTAATGAGCCATAATTTTTAGAATTATACTTACATGTCTATAGTTCAGTTACTTAGCATATAATTCAGGATATAAAATAGTAAAACTCAGCATAACTTAAAGGGTGATAACATTTAGCTGGTAGTTAAGATAAGCAATATTCAAAATATAATTTTCAAATATGACCTTATTCCACCATATATTACTTTATTTTCTCTAAATTTTTAAGTAAAACCAATTTATTACTTTTGTAAGTATCTTTTTAACAATCATGCAAACCATCCACTGTCACCACAGGTAGAAAAAGCAAGCTGTGCTTTACTATGTGAATGCTGTCTATTTCAATGCCAATAGCTTTCACTAACCTTTAGTTCAGGTGAAAGGCTCCAGAGACAGAGCTGCCCCTCCTGACTTCCGGTCACAATCGTCTGCTGGTCATCTGTGATCATGATGGCAGTGATGCTGTGGGGAGGGGCATTCTTTCCCCATAGTGCCACCGCCTGCAGGGAAGTCTTCATTTTGGTGAATCCTGGACATACAGAGAAGTAAAAAAGTGTACATGGTCATCTTTCATAAATTTGGGGGAACTGACCCAGTACAAAATGTATTTATGATGACACAAGTTTCCATGATATGTTTGCTTCATCATCAATTAGAGGAGAAAGTAGCCATCAGACAGTGAAATTATTGCCATCACTATTCCATCAAAAAAGAATGTCTCCTCTTTCCATTCTTGATTATTGATACTGATGAACAGAAAGATAAGAATGATCTTCCCACTGCACACCCAGTTCTTACTATTGCTTTATCCCAAGCTTCTTCAAAGTCCAGGTAGGCCTCTGAAGAACAAAACTGTCTTACATACCACAATATAAACTTCCTCTCTCCAGAAATATCACTTTATCTAGGCAACAAATATCTGAATTTTCAATTAAAAAGAAAATCTTTTCCACAAAAATAGTGTTTCCTAGTACTGAAAGATTCATGTGTCAGTGACTGTCATGATTTCTGCCATATTCACATTCAAGTTATATAGTTATTTATAATGATTTTTATTTGACACATTTTTATATTTGGTATCTTCCTCAATAATAAAATTCATGCAGTCACTACTAATCATGTAATAGTTGCAATGGTTAAAATGAATGCATAATAATCCAAAAATTCTCATCTGAGTAATACATAAAATACTACTGAGTGATATGTCATTATATTTTGTGAGACACCAGTTAATTATTCTCCCCACATAGTCATTTTTTTATGAAATACAAACAATTTGGGGATGTAATTTAGCAGTATTATTTACTCCCATTAAAATGTCAAAAATAGAAGACAGAAAGAAGGTACTAAGGATACTTTTCATATTTGCTTTGAGAAAGTTGACAAAATTCAAATATTCTGTCTGGAAGGATTTATGTAGTAAAGCATCAAAAAGTTAAATACCAATAAGAAATTTTAGAATTATTGATTCTACTATTTACAATATTCATTAACATATATTTAGCATACACACACATACAGAGAAACAAATATATAAAACTGGGGTGTGCACTGACACCATGAATACAAATTTAGCATGGACAGTGACAGTGAGTAATCCACAAACTGGCTACTTTAAATTTTTCACATGTACTCCCACTGTTGGAATTCTGCATGGTTCATATGTTAGTATAGTACAAAAGTATATCTATTCTATAATATACCTGTAATAGTCTTACTTCCATACCAAGCACCATGAAACCAAAGTTTCTATAGAAAATACTCTGAACTTGGCAATTTTGAATACCAGGACTACACACATTAATCAAATTACTAAACTAACCATGGATTCTGGTTTATTAAAACACTATAACCTGACTTTTGATCTCTTCTGCTTCAAACACAGAGAAGTAATGCATTATATACATATTAAAATATTGCTTCCTGAATAAGACTGCAAATAAGTCTAGGATGTCAAGGAGTGAAAACAGAGGAATCTGAAAACCTGTACATAAGCCTGGATCTGGGTCAGACTATGGCTTTTGTGGGTGAGGAATTTGAGTGATAATATACTTAAGGACAAGAAATAAAGCCTTTTAGAGATAACCTTGCTCAATGTAATGGGAACCTCAAAAAACTGCACCACTACTCCTAGAAGATAAGGAAGCTTACTGTTTGACTCTTCAGAGAAAAATGCAGTCTGAACCACAAATGGGTGTGGAGTAAAAATATATCATTACATATAATGACAGAAACACTACAAGAAAAATCAAGGTTCAAAATTTTCCCAGGTCAATGATACTACTGGAAGATTTTTCAGAAACACTATGTGCCTATTAGAATATCTAACATCTAAAAATAAAAGTTATGTCAAATGCTAGGAAGATTGTAGAGCAAATGAAACTCATACACCAATGGTTAGAATGTACAATGGTAGACAGTTTGGTTGTTTCAGACAAAGCCAGAATATATACCTACTACATTACTCAGCCAAACCACTCCTAAGTCTTACCTACAAGAGGAAAAAAGGGATATTTTCATACAAAGGTTGCTATTTGTGCAATGCTATTTGCTGTAACCTAAAACTAGAAATAACCTAAATGTCAATTAATAGCTAACTGAAAAAAACAAATTTGGGGGTATTCACACAATGGAATACTATTCCCCAATAAAAAACAAGAAAGAATGACCTAATGATTCACACAACATGAATTTGAAAATAATTACATTGATGACAAAAGTAACTCAACAGAATAATACTGTATGGTTTTCTTTGTATAAATTTCTTAAAAATTTAAATTTGTCCATAGCAACAGAAAGCAGGTAGCAGGTAAGTGATTGCTTGGGACACCAAGAAGGGACAGAAAAGAGTTAGATTACAAATGTGAAGGAGGAAATGTTTGAGGGTGGTAAATGGGTTCATTATTTTAATTGTAGTAATGTGTTCCTTAGTGTATACATTTGTCAAAACTTATAAAATTTTACACTTTACATGCATTTTGAACATACAAGTATCCTACATGCCAACTATACTTCAATAAAGTTAATTTTGAGTTTTTGTTTTTAAAATGCATTTTGGGAGACACCTCAACAACCAAGAATGATTAAGATTCCTATAGAAACCAATAACTTCAATGGAAAATAAATTCAAAATCAAATTACAAAACATTCGAGAAAATAATAAACTATGAGCAAGCAGAGGTATAAGTACCCTGGGAACTAATGATAAGAGAATTATCTAAACCTACTGCAAAAGAAAACAAATGTATTAAAGTATTATAAACTATTAAAAAGACAAAAGAAAAACAGAAGGAAGACATTAAAAAACTTAGAAAATAAACAACCTATAAAAACATATACAAGTAGACTTTTTTAAAGGAAATAAATGCTACTTCTAGAAATAAAATATAATCATTTAACTAAAGCAAATATCAATTAAGAGAATAAATCATAATAGGCTCAAGTAAAGAGGGAATAAAAGGCTTAGAAACAATTCTCAGGAAATAACCCAGATTATAACAAGAAGTAGTAAAGAAATAAAAATTGCTGAGTGAAAAAACCAGCAATATTAATATTAATCAGAGATATTAACTGAGAAGACCCAATATTTATCTACCATAGAAAAAAAAAAAAAGGAACCTATTCCCTTCCTGGGTAACTCAGCCTGTAATCATCAGGTAGGACACAGCCTAAGTGGAGTGTCATAGCTCAAGCGGAGTGAGGAAGGCATCTGCACAGGATATGTGGAGTCAGAGCCTGGAGAGGGTAGATAGGATGCTGAAACAAAGGGCAGCCCCTTATGAATTACAGGACATGTAGCAGAGTGAAAGGGATTATGGGACTGTCTGCTACTGGGTGTTGAAACCATAGCAAGGAGAGGAAGTAGCTCACTCCATGAGGTGCTTCCACATGAGGTGTCACTCTGGTGAAGATCAGATAAATGGGATATAAGTGAAGACTGCAGAACTGCTAGTAAGAAGGACCTCTATGAGGATGTCTTAACATCAGCTACTAAGAAAGACCATTCCTGACTTTTGCTCTTGTTTCACCACACACTTTTAGAATTCCTACAAATTGTCATTCAAAAATCACTTAGATTTTAACCTTCATTCTTGGCTTACCTAATGTGTGCTTTCTGGGCACTAAGAAGTGGCTAAAAAAAAAAAAAAAATAGGAGTGCTCATGGTCATGCAGCTCCAAAGGAAGCCAGGAATTTCTGTTTATGGGCAATGTGCACTTTGGCTCTTGTCCAAAGACTCACCTGCCACCTTTTAAACTTTCCTTAGGAAACTAGTCAAGGAAATTGATCATGCCTGCTAGGTAGAAGTGAGGAGAAAAAAAACTTCAGGGAAACATTTTCCAGGGAATTAGTATATTTGTAATAATGCATATTGTACTTAAGGTAATTCCTTAGGTGTATTATTATATTCCTGTTATTGTGGAAAACTAGCTTCTCTTACTTGAATCAGCAAACCATTGTCTACCCAAAAACTGATCACCTATGATTCAGGTTTTGTATCTCTTTAAAATTATCTACTCCACACTGATGTTCCCTTAATAGTATGATAAAATTTTCCCAAGGACAGAGTATAGGCCTTTCCATAGAGCCCAATTCAGAGGGGGAACTTGCTAGATACTCTTTTGAATGAGTAGATCTTGACAGTCCTTCTTTCTACATTCTTTGTGAAAAATGGAAATCGTTTCTTTTTTTTTTTTTAAGAGAGAGTGAGTGAGAGAGAGAGAGAGAATTTTTTTTTTAATATTTATTTTTTAGTCTTGGCGTACACAACATCTTTGTTTGTATGTGGTGCTGAGGAACGAACCCAGGCCGCACGCATGCCAGGCAAGTGTGCTACTGCTTGAGCCACAACCCCAGCCCCGGAAATCGTTTCTTAATCGATGTTGTATTCCCTACCATTCCCAAAGTGCAGTGCTTTGAACACAAGAAAATAATAATTTTTTTTCTTTTTATTTAAGCTCTGAATCTGAGAAAGGAGAATAAGTGTGTGAATGATAAGTCATACTAGATTTAAATCTGAATCAGTCATTCCCTCTTAGCTTCAGTTTCCTTATCTTGGGAATAATAGTGATAGCTATCTCATAGGGTTTCTGTGAAAATGGAATGGGAACCTGAATCAAATGTAGGGCAGAGAACAGTAAGTAAATTGTTGCTCTTATTTTTATCTTAGTTTCCATATTTCAGGAAAATAGCAACTGTTATCCACAGATCAAACACTTTTACCATGACACTGTGCTTTATTCTCACACTTCTATCTCATTTGACTACTGCTGTATTTTAGCACCCAGAACAAGGTGAGGCACCAGCAGGTCCTCAGTAACTTACTACTTACTGAACAAATTAATGAATGAAGCCTAAAGATTCAGTTGTAATAAAGTCTCTATTTAATTACTTACAAATGTTTTAAATATCTAGCAAAATACAAAGCACTTGGAGCTTAGAAAATCAAATAAATCAAAACATTTCATAGATTAAAATCCTTTATAGCCACAATTTATAACACAGCCAAATTAGAAAACAAAACACACTAAAGCAAAAACCACAAGAAATAAGATCCCAGCCAGAATTCACCCAGAATAATTTCAATTGTAAAGCATAATGAAAATACTCTTGAAATTTGGAGAGCTAGTTCTAGGACAGTTTTTACCAATTTTCACATTTATTACCACATCATAAAGATAATAAGTCATATAAAGAGAATGCTATCCCACCTTCCCTATCTACATCTCAGCATTCTTATGAGGAATAAATTCAACAACATATATAAAGTATGACATAAGTGACATAAACAAACTATGCTGTCCTTATACTACATCACACATCTTTCACTCATATTACAAACTCCTATAACTCTAGGATTTAGATCAAGAATGGTTGTGGGGGATCATAAATCAAATCCCCTTCACTTATAAGAAATAAGATTATGATGAGAAATGTGGTCTAGATAACTCTTAAGATCTCTTCTGATTCTGAGATACTGAGAAACTAAGTGAACTGTACAGATGGAATAAACAATGATATCATTTATTTTTAGCTGTCAATTTTTAAAAAGTAACTCCAGGAAGTTAGTACTTTGTGTTCAAGAGGTGAGAGTAAATCCATGCTTTCTGAGATCCCATATAATTCTCCAGAAATCCCTAATAAAAAAATAAACTTAAAAAGAAAAAAACATTTTTTATTGCAGAATCTCTTTAAATTAGACAAAATCTCTGCGGTGTAGAGAAAAAGTTATGTCTCTGACAGAAGAATGCCTGTTTTGTTTCAGATAATTATGTGTCTAGACAAGTTTTAAAATCTTTGGTGAGGGATTACAAACCTCTGTTTGACTGTCCTCTATTTATAATTATTGTACTTCAAGTTTGAGAGTCTGAATGATATTTTGGAATGTCTGAAACAGCTTAAGGATGGATGTTTACCCTTCAATGATTTCTAAATCTGGTTTACTTAAATGTAACTTAAATATTTCCATTGGAGAAAAAGAAAAAAACAAAACAAACATTTAAAAAGAGGAATATCCCTCAGACAGGGATAAAATTACAGATTATATTGTAATGGGCATATTACTTTCCCTACTTGGAGATTTCTTTTCACAGCACTAAGTATAGCATTTGATATTTGATATTGTACAGTATAACATATATAAGCAATATAATCAGTATCTTATAGTAAATATATGGAAATAATTATATAAACATGCACAAATACACACAAAAAGCCATATTCTTAAGTGACCCTCAAATAATTTCTTCACAATTTTCTTACTGCAGTTTACTTACATATCACAATAATTTTCAAATGAGAAGATTAATGTCCTTCAAGAAGATCATAGCAGTAGGCAGAATATTCATATAAATGAATTGACCACTAATTAAATATATATGTGTGTATATATATATATATATATATATATATATATATATATATACATACACACACATAGATATATATTTATATCCCATTATTTCTCCCAAAGAAGCTTTAAGACCACATAACAAGTGCTCATACTCACACAAGTTCTGCGGGAACATGGATGCAAGTGTGTTGTAGAAAATGCAGTCCTGTAGAAAATGGCTGATATTTCATTGTTAGAGTCTGTAAACAAGTCAGGATGGCACCTGGCATTTTGCCAGGGGGAGTGGTTTGTGAGGTGGTGCCAGCGAGCCATTAAGTGTGGAGATTTCTTATTGGTTGACTGCTGTATCTAGTTTATGTTAATTAAGATAAGCTGTGTGGAATGTATATATACCTCTCCTGTCCTACAATAAACGGCTCCCACTCCTGCTGTATCAATGTACACAAGTTAATCTTCACCCGCCGGTTATTTTGTTGCAGCCGGACTGCGGCATTTCATCAACCTTTCCACTCTTGATTTTTGCTCCCTTTTTTAATAATAGTCTCTCAAAACCTCTCGTATTAGTGTGTGCATGCGTATGTGTGTAAAATGTTATAATTTCTCAATGATATAATGAAAAAAGCTTAAATGAAAAAACTGTTTTAGATCCAATAATTAAAGGATGTATTCCAAAGCTGATTTTGGTAAGGTTTAATTGTACATGACGACAATGCAATCTATATGTGATTAAAATAAAAACAATATTAAATTTACTTTTTAAAACATTAAATATTTAAATATAGGTTCAAATTTAGATATATGTCAAAGAAAACCAAATTTCATTTGTGACATGTTTGAATTATCTACCACTTATGGTTAATTAAGTCAAACTGCTTCTTTTCATAAGTTCTACATTTTGTTTCTAAAGGAGAGGTTTTAGACTATTGCTTGCAAGTGGTTTTTAACCATTCAAAATATATGAAATTGTAATATTTTCTATTTCTACAAAAAGTCATAATTAATAATATCGCTCATTTTCCCATCTCCACTACTGATTTTAAAAGTACTAGTCAATGTTCTGTATAAGAATCTTTATCTGAGGAAGGCACCCCACAGATGTAGTGTGGTTCACTTTTTTGTACAGAATCCCCTGTTCTTATTCTCACCGACACAGGATATCAATCACAGTGGTCTACTGTGATACAAATTAAAAAGTTGGAGCTTCTCAGCAGTGTCATGGCACATATGGGGCCATGAATAGTTTATATAAAGGTGTGTGCAAAATCCAAACTCTCAAACTTGTAAGTACAAAAATAATTATTTTCTACTTTTCTCTGTTTATGGTTTGATGTGAAGAAGGATTGGAAGCACTGATTTAAGTAAAACATAACGAGGGACATAAATGATTTAAAGCTAGTGAGAGCTTAAAACATTACAGAGTTTGCAAACCCATATTTGCACCTATGACACAGGCCTCCAGGTTATGCAGCCAGGGTGATGGCCACAGACTGCTGTGAACCTACAGGATGAGCTCCTACAGGCTCCCAAACTGCTCTGATATAAAAGGAAAATGTTTTAAATAGCATGTTTTAAAACAGAAATAGCAACAATCTACTTACTCTAATAATAAGAATTTCATGATCACTGTTAAACCCATAGGGCTCTTCAGTCATCAGTGAAGACACATCTTGCAAAGCTGTAAGGTACAGCTGGCAAACATTGAGTATGTCTGCTCACTGTTCCATCACCAGTCCCTAGCATGCTACCAGCCTGACAGGGGTGACATTCACTAAATATTTCTGAAGTGACTGTATTCAACATAGAAAAGGGGGAAGAGTGAAGAGTTAGACTCCTATTTTGCTGATAAGGAAGCAGAGGAAAGTTGATGTGATTTTTTCAGAAGACCAGAGAGCCTTCTTGCTCTGGTAGAACTTATATTCTGAAGGAGGTAACAGGTCCTACAGGAATCCTAGGGCTTCAGGTGACCTAAAGACAAAAGTGAGCTTTGAGAACATAATCACCTCTTCTTCTAAAGATGAGGAAACAAAAGGCCAGGAAAGTTGATTACATGGTCAAAGCAACCCAGGAAAAGAATGGCAGAGCTAGAACCAGAACCAGGTTTCCTAACAAACCATCCAGAACTTGACCCCTGTACACGAGGACAAAGGTGACCCAGACTCCACCAGAAAACCTGCTGATATTCAAAGGAAAACTCCATTGTAATTTTGGTTGTTCTTGGGAAAAAAAAAAATGTCAAGCAAAACAACAATAAAACCTGTTACTCATCTAGACTCCAGAATAACCTCCATTGCTTTTAAAAGCTGGTCTAGCACTTCCTGATCTTTCTTCATAAACACAGTAGCCAGCAAGCCCAAGCAAGGACAGCACACCACTACAGCTCCTGTCCTCCAGTCCACCTTCACCTTTTTCCCTTAACAATTTGTTTTTACCGTTCTGACTTGTCTGAGGCCAGCAGAATAATGAGTCTGATGTGAATGTGGTTTTGTGGTTGGTGTCTACTGAACACTGGGACTTTTAACCTTGTCATAAATAGCTTTGTTCAGGGACACACCCAGACAATAAGTCTCTACCTTGCTACCTTCAAACATTGACAATTCTAGAACCTTTTGACCAATGACAATCAACCAGAAAATACAAAGGATAAATTTCCCAGCTTACAAGGCATGAACTTTCACAATAACCTCCTGAAAGTAAATATCTGTGAGGAAAGTAAAAAATAGTGTGGCCATTAATAATTGAGCTTTGGGATAAAGCAGAGCTGGGTTTGAATTTTAGATCTTACCCCTACAACTATGTGACCTCTCTGAATGCCATTGCTTAAGTGGAGAAGAATCTTGCCCACTTTCTTCAGATACTGTGAGGGATGAAAATCAATCACTTCAAGATTCTTTTCTTCAAAACAGATAACTTGGTTATCCTGAGGCCAGAGGAAGATTTGTTTTAAAATTTTGAGTTTAGGTGGAGATTGAAAGAGCTTAGGTATTAAAATACATTGAATTACATACGCTAAATGGGTGCAGTGTATTGTGTATAAATTCTACCTTCAGAAACTTGAGAAAACAGAGTGAGGAAGGAGCACAGCCAAGGGGCATGGACAATGTTTGGGAGAGGGTAAAGTAGAGCTCTATAAAGAAACAAGAAGCAAAAGTAAACTGAAGAAAAGTAACTGGATATCTGTATGAGCCAGAGTGAGAACTGCTTTAACCACATGGAAATATAAGGCAAGCTGTCCCAGGAGTCCACGGGAACTGGGGATTCCTAAATAATTCTCAGCAGAAACCCAGTCCCCTAAGACCTGTTTGCACATGCTTCCTGAAGCAAAAGTTCTTATTTTATCAACAGACTATGATCAGAACATTCCTTAGAAAAGGTGAAAAACTGTTTCTACTAAGTCAAAGGCTGCCTGAGACATATTTGAATGACACATAAAATTCTGTCTGGTCTACCCACTGAAGCATGAACATATCAGAATTAACTCCTAACCAACTTCAAAGCCAAGCTCTTATTATTAAGTAATTAAGTGCTACTTAGGAAACTTTAGAAAATAATGTATTTTAGGTAAGGAATACCTTGGCAGGTAAAGTCAATGTTAAAATAACCCATAGGTCAATGGAGAAATTAAAGATATATGCAAATTAATCTCTGAACTACAAAGAGTAATGATATGGAACATGTATAATACAAGCCAAGAAATCACATCCTTCATGACACAGATGAAGTTTCCATCACAGAACACAGCTCTCCCAGCCTGTGATTCAAAGATTTTCATAAAATACTACCTTCAAACTTCACCTGCTTACTTATTAAGATTCAGGGTAACAGAGTTAATACAGTCAAATGAAGGTCAAGAGCGTTCCTTTTACAGTCACTGTTAAAGAGTTGAGCATTACAGGGTAGCAAGGAAAACATGAGAATGACGGGGCAATTTCTGGGTGACACCTTTATTTAAAAACCTCAGTTTTAGGCTTTAAGAGGGCTTTTTGCTTTGTTTTGCTTTTCCTGTTTAGTCCATTTTTAATTACATTCAACAAATAAAGAGAACTAAAAAGACAGATGCAAGCTATTGGGTTAGGCTGCAGAGAACACAAAGAGTAGACAAACAGAGTCCCTGCCCTCAAAATATTCACAACTGAGTCATCTTATGGTTAGTTTTAACTTAAGTATTTATACTAATTGGCAAAACAATTGTTTTTTTGTGTGTGGTTTTTTTTTTTTTTTGGTGTATGTGTGTGTGTGTGTGTGTGTGTGTGTGTGTGTTCTGTAAACCCATTTCTAGTCTTGAGTCATATATTTTCCCTATAACCAAGAAAGACCTGGAAAACTACATGCCTAATATATTTCTTTAAATTAATGTACTTTAATTATTAAACTAATCTATATAAAAACAAATTGCTCTGGTTTCTTGGTTTGGGCATGGGATCCTCCCATCCAACAACACCCCTGCCCCCTGCCAGCCACCACACTACAGCTGACCTGAGGCCAGTGGCCTAGAATCTCTAGACTGAACAAAATCAACTTCTTTATAAGTTTTTTTAAAATAATACATAAAGTTTTATAAATGAGCATATGCTAAAAGACCATCTGTGATACTATATGTGTTTTGGAAGGTAATTTTAAGACAGCATGTTAGATTCCTCATCAATAAAATGAGGATAAATAGTATCAGTCTAACAGGATTGATGTGAGAGTCAAGATACATAATCCACAGAGATCAGTAAATACTAAGTATTCAATAAATAATATTTGCTATTATTGAAAGATTTTTTAAAATCATAAAATCTGCATATATATATATATATATATATATATATATATATATATATATATCCCGCTAAGTAAAATAGTACTAAATGGAAACTTATAATCCTTCACTTTATTTTTTGTAATTAAGAGTAGATCCACCTATTAAGTAAATTAAGCAAGAGATGAAGGTAAGACACTTCAAAGATATCTAATTGTAAGATAAAATAATTTGGATTTTTAAAAATTGACTTAAAATTATCCACCATTTTTTCATTTTTTATGTGTTTTATTGAACCCATCTCAAAATTCATATGATGAAATTCTAACTGTAGGTATTTTAGAATGTGACCTTTTTTGAAAACAGGGTTCATTGCAGATATAAGTAAGTGAAGATGAGGTCAAAAAGGATTAGGGTAAAATCCTAATACAATATGACTGTTGTTCATATAAAATGTGGAAATTTGAAGACTGACACAACAGACAGAGAAATCCATGTAAAGCTGAAGGCAGAGATTGGGGTGATAATTTTACAAGCCAAGAAACATCAAAGATTGCCACTACTCAGGAAATCGAAGCAGGAGTATTACAAGTTTGAGGCCAGCCTCACAACTCAGCAAGACATTATCTAAAAATTAAAAAAAAAGGGCTGAAAATGCAGATTAATGGTAGAACTTCCTGGGTTCAATTCCCAGTACCACTTGTGGGGGTGAGGGGTTGTTCAGCAAACCACTAGGAGGTAAAGGAGAGCCATGAATAAATTTGTTTTCAGCCCTTAGAAGGAACTGACTGTTAAAATACCTCAATTTGGGACCTCTAGCCTCAGAATTTTGAGACAATATATTGTTGTTTAAGCCACTCAGTTTGTGGCACTATGTTGCACAATTCTAAAAAACAAACAAACAAAAAAAACCTAGCATATCATTTAACAAATTTTGTTGCTTTCTAGACAGAAGTTAGATGTGCCTCTGTGTGTATATGTGTGTGTGTGTGTTTTCTTGAAACATATTTAATACAATTGGTCACATACAAAATTCTATTCTCTTCTTTTGCATAAAAATCTCCTTTCTACTATACTACAGGCTTCCTAAAAATATATTCATTTATTCATCGACAAGTATTTATTAAGGTTCTACTAAATGAAAGGTTCACAGCTCTGAGATAAATCCTACACATGTAAACAGCCAGTGGGAGGCTGGCTGGCATGAGTATTCCTGAGGTACAACAGCAAGGGGGCTTCACACCCATGGTGGTCAGTGGCCCATCCCTTACAACCTAGGCTTCTCTTGGAAAAATTCTGGGTTTTTCCAAGGATCAGTTATCCCCTCTTTGACCTGACACACACTTCCCTCCTCTTAGCAATGACATAAGTGACACTAGAAGTTAGTCCACACTCATGTCCATCCTTCTTTCCCCAAGCAGATGGCAGCATTCCCAGGGCAGGAATATGGGGCTCTGTGGAAGAAGTCTCTATGTAGAAGCCTCCATAATGCCTATGAGTCCAGTGTTTTCTGGTTCTGCCCATCAATTAGGAATAACTTTGAGGAAAGCCTTTAAGCCTATCCCTTGCACTGGAGGTTTATGAAAGTAGAATCCCATGGCGTTTTGCAGAGAGTGGTAGAGAAAGTATAGGACCTGAAAGTTATAATTCAAAGAAATCTTAACCTTACTGGAATATTAATGTTTTAAAAGGATATTTTCCAGTACTTCTGGCCCATTCTGACACTAGTTCCAGGCGCAGAAGTTGACCCACTTACACTCATCCTTATCTTTTTGGATTGTCTATCACCAGTCAAAACAAGCTTAATTTCCTTCTCATATTCCCCACCTCACCTCTTTTTTTTTTTCCTCAGAATTTTCTCTGTCCTGGCTCTTCCCATTTTCCCTTATTTTAGAACACATCCCCACCTCTGCCTTCATTGTGTTTTCTTCTTTTTCCCAGTATTAAGGCAAACAGTGTTAACAAATTCCACTCAAAAATGTCTACTAAACTGCAAATGCGCTCTGGATGCTCTGTTGGGGCTTTGCCATGCATTTTCTCATTGAATCCACATACCTAACATTAGTATTGCTAGTCTGGGTAAATCTGAATCCCTTGGCTAGAATTAATTACATCCTAAGACATGTCTGACTTCAAGGTCCCGCCCACTTCTCCAAGGGCCTGAGAGGGAGCTGACATCATGATGACACCCACGCTGTTCACAGTTACATATGGGCAAGCCAGCCCATCTATTTCTTCAAAGAAAATGAAACAAAGTAAAACAAATAACAACTTAGATTCAACCACAGTATGGTTAGGTGCCAAATCACTCTTCAGTCTGTGGGTGAGCCTATAAGTAGATTTTTCCTAATCTACAAAACCTATTTATTATACATATAGAAGCACATGCATGGGCAGGAATGATTTCAAACATCAGACTTAAAACAAAAACAGTTGAAAGCCTATTGTAACACTGGGGTCAAGGAGCAAGAATCATCATGCAAAGCAAGATTTCTACTCTGAGATGATTTCAACTCAGTGTAGCTGAGGGAGATGGAAAGGGCTTGACTAGAACTACAGGCCAAGAGAAATCAGGCAATTTTCCCAGCTTCATCTTGTTCCAGAAACAGTCCCCGGTAAAAGGGATCCCTCTTGTCTGCTCTGCTAGATTTCTACTGACCAAAGAAGTCACTATCCATGGTATCGAGAAATTCTGTCCCTGGAGCATCAACAAATGGCCAAATCCTAAAGTTCGTGGGTATATGAGAGCCCTAGAGGCCTAGAATTGATCCACCCCATTCTAACCAGCAAGAAACTACCTAGTAATACCTTGTTTGTATTTCTTGGAGGAGGGACACCAGAAACACTTATTTCATTCCGCACAATAATTCACCACAATCAGAAGGAGCACAGCAAGGGCAACGCCATCTCCCAGCTGCTGATTACATCAAAGGCTTGCAGCACAGATTCAATTTTATGATGTTAATCTCAGCCTGCCACTCAGAAATTTTCTCTGAGGGATATGATTTTTCTCAGGATTTCATTTTAAGAATGATTTTCTTCATCCACAATCAATAAAGATATGTTTTCATCAAAAGACTCTATCTTGGCAGAATTCAATTGGCTATTTCAATCCCTTTTGGTGACACAATATTAATTAAAATAGTTTATGTTGCACCTCAACTGGAAAAAGAGGTACTGAAAATAGCAGCTACTCAGAACACATGTTCTATACACATCAACATGAAGGGCAGAAAATAATTTTCTCTTTCTCCAGGCGACAGACATTAGCTATTCAAGAGAGTCACTCTAACTTGGTTTATCTCTGTGACCTCACTGGGAAAAAATAATAAGGATGAAGCTCTTTCTGTTCAAACACATCTTCAAATGTCCCTTCCCAGAGCCTCAAGAAGAAGAGTGATAATTATCTGTGTGCCTGTATGTCATGATGGGCTATTTAAAGTCAATGTTTCTTATAACTAAAATAAATAAATAACAATAACAATGCTATTTTATCTCCAATTTTGAAATAATGATTGTAAGTGATTATACTATATTTCTCAAAAGTGGGCATAGACAAAATTTTTACATTTAAAAAAGGAAGAAATTTATGAAATGTTACAGAAAATAAAAGAATTATGCTTTAACAGTCATTTGAAAGTGGGGGTTAATTCACCTGAGAAATGTTTATAATCTACCTGACTATTCTCTATATAAGACTGAAGACCCCCATTTCTGCCCCCAAATGCTGTCAAATCATGCACCTGTTCTCCCAGATAAAGGAGGCCATAGCCTGGTTCCTACAAGGTACGTAGAGAATCCAGAGCATGAGGCACTTAACTCAGCCTGGACAGGGGCTCAAGGAGGGCTTCTAAGAGGAACGATCAATTACTAAAATACTCGGCTAGCAATTTATATCCACAGTTTAAAAAAGAGTACACTCAAATCTAATAAAACATGCAGTCTTCGTCAATCAAACCTTCTCATCTTCCTATCCTGAATTCATTCATCCACTACACTTTAGAAGGTGGTAATAAAGATAAAAGATGTCTTGATATCCTAAGAAGTCCAAGAATTTAACAGAACTCAACAGGCCATATCCGTAAAGAGGAGCCTTAATCTAATTGCTCCAAGAACACTCTTTTAGACCAAACTGGATTTATACAAAAATAGAGAAAAGCATCAAATTAAGGAACAGTATGGAAATGTATATAAATTTAGCCCAAGTCCATACTTCTTATTAAAGAAAACAATCAGAAGGTAAGTCAAAAACAGAGAGTGGTCTGGAGTTTGGATTTGTTCATATACTTGGTCAGTAAGTAATAAATTCTAGACAGAGAGATGACACTATTCTCCACAGAGTCTATATGAGGTATAACAAGTACACCAATGTTGGAAAAACACTGTCAAAAAAAGAAGAAAGCTTCAGTCAAGATTAGTATCACCTTAGAAGTCTCTTAAAATTCAGATTCCTGTGTTTCACGCTGTATGTAATGACCCAGAACCTCTAAAAGATAGGATACAGAAATATTTTGAGACTAATTCTCCAAAGACATCCACACTTGAGGCTAAGGAACTACAGTCAATCTCAGCATGCCTCCTGCACAGCATAATTAATGAAATACTCAAATAAACTGATTATATTTTTAAAATTCACTGAACAACAAATGAATGAATGCCCAAAAAGAACAAGTCTCCTCAAAAAGTTCTTTCTCAGGTCAGGTATTCATGGCCTAGTAGGAATGCCAATGGCCTGATCTGAGCCTTCATAAACAATAGGCCTGACCTGGCCCTTAGAGAACTCTTTTTTTCTATAATGACCAAAACCTAACATAATTAAATTATTTTGCTATCTACTGGTGTCTACATGATTCATAGAATTTTTCCATGCTTTGCAGGCATTGCAACAGAATTATCTTTTCTTTGCAATTCACATGGAGAAAAGCTGAAAAGGGGAAAAGTCTAGGTATTAAGTTATTCAGCAAATTTGTACAACATTTGAAAGACAGATAACTCATGCATGATCAAATTAGAATTTTAAGGCAAATTCTTCCAAATTTAAAGAGATTTTAAAATCTAACAATACCAAAGAAAAGTCAAGAGGTTGGGGCTGTGGCTCAGCTGTAGACTGCTTGCCTAGCACATGTGAGATCCTGGATTCAATCCTTAGCACCACATAAAAATTAAATTAAAAAAAAAGGTATTGGGTCCAACTACAACTAAAAAATTAATATTAAAAAAAAGAAAAGTCAAGAGGGTAAAACTCTATAATATATTCCTCTCAAAATAGTCAAGTTTGCATTTTGGTAGCCCAAATGAACCCATTTTCAATATCTCTTCCAAAATATTTTCTAAGACTCACTTCAATAGCTAAGACTACAATGACTTGGAGCAAAAAGCTGAATGTAAAATGGCCAGAGATCCTATCATGCAAATGTAGGAATGCAGAACTTTTCCATCAAGAAAACACTCAAAGTGTGTAGAATTCCTTTCACAGAACCTGGCCCCAAAGCATAGGTTAATAAAAACATAGTCTAAGAGGGAGGAAAGCCTTCAGTGGTTGAAGAAGAAGGACAGTGGTCGTGGAAGTATATATAACCTGATGCTTCACTGTAAAGCATGAGAACAGTTGAAACAGTTCTTAATCTGCTTTTTGTAAAATGCATGAAATCCATAAACCCCCACCTGTTTTCAAGTCTAGGTTAGTGCTCACCTATCTCTAGTCAGGAGAAGAATAGGAGTGGAGGGTATCAAATTGGATGAGTGCCTACTGTGTATCAGACAGGAAACTGTTTTATATACAACTAAGTCTTCTAACCATGTTGTAAGGAAGACACCCTCACAGGATGCACTCAAAGATTAAATTAGTACCCAATAATGTGAAATAATAGTGAGATCCTCTTTTACAATTGAGGAAATGAAGATTCTGAGGTAAAATAATTTGCCAACAACTTGCCAGTAGCCAGTAAAGGATGGGACAGTATGCAGACAGCTTGACATGTTTTGCATTTATAGTGTCTTTTCACCCTAGCAAACAAATTTTTACTTGGCTTAGGATGCTTTCTCAGCATTTCCACCTGACAAATGCCTACAAAACTAGAATCTGCAAAACTGTAACTAAATTTTAGTTCTTTGAGCCTGCTCTGGTTGATGTTTAGCACTGTTCAACTATCAGCTTTCCCTTTTATTCTTTTCAAGAGTATTTATTACTTTGTTCTAATATTTCCTGTCTGTTACCTGAACTCTACCATGAATGCCTAAGGGAGGACTTGTGGATTTTCTTCTTTGCAATCTGTTGTCAGGTAATTTTATATATAAACAAAAGGTCAAAATATGCTGAGTGGTGGGTTGGGGATGTGGCTCAGTGGTAGAGCACTTGCCTGGCAAGTGTGAGGTTCTGAGTTTCATCCCCAGCACTGTCAAAAAGGAAAAAAAAAAAAAAAAGTTTATATAGAGTGAACAAAAACAAACTACTGAGTGTGAAGGCAAAGAATTAATGTATTAGTCACGAGTCAACTCTCTTCTTCCTTCTTCCCCAGACAAATCATTCTACTTTCAACCAAAGAAGCCTAAAACCATATGAGTTTTCTGGGCCTTCACTCTCACTGCTCACTGCTAACTCACAGGCAACACATCAATTAACCATAAGGTTAACTGGTTCAATAACTTACTTCTCCTTCATCATGTATGTGTTCATTTTTCTAAATGCACAGGACTTTATATTCATTCTAGTTATGTTTCATATTGCTAAAATAAAAAGAGCAGGAAAGTCAGCATTAATGAAGATAATGCTACCCTTTATTAAATTTTTATCAAATGCCATACACTATGCTGCTTACATTAGGTAATCACTTCACTGTATTCATATATCCTTAGACATTTTATCATGTCTACTCTAAACATGAGGAAATTGAGACTTGAAGAACTTAAATAATTTGCCTAAGGTCAGCGCTGGAAAACATACCTATCAGTCTACAAATCTCATGCTCTTAAACACTACACTGTAGTGCTTAAGTGGGGCTGGGGTAATGTCCAGGATGTTAGTACATTCTCTGTAATCAATCTTCTAGTGCAATGATTCCTAGCTATAGACCTAAAGATTTATATTTTTAAAAAGAGTTTCAAGGAACCCAAATGTCTTTTCTATTCAAAGAAACTCCCTTTATTTTGAAGATTAAAATTGGCACATAAAAGGTAAGGGACTTAATGAGACCCCAAAATTAGGGGATTTATCAGAACTTTAAAGTTGATCTGGGGCCAGAACGATGCGCAGTTAAATATTTTTAGTCCAGGTCCTTATCATATGCCCCTGCCTGCAATTTAGCCTAGAGTAGAACTGAATCTAAAAAATTTAACCACTAGGAAAAAATAAGCATACATTCAAAACAGGATTCCACAGACATGCCTTTTATGATGAGCTAACATAATTATTAATGAGAGCCCCTTTTGTGAGCAATATTATTGAGCAGTATTATTATTAACTTTATTATCAAATAACACAAAGAATAAGTGAATTGTCAAGCCCCAAAGGCAAGTGATCAAGCAATCTTGAAACCTTCAAATATCTCTGTTACAATTATTTCAAGGTTCCTTGAAGTTATTGTATAACTTAAATATACTCCTCTTTACCTATAGGCCTCTATAAACTAGAACTTCAGGTTTCTAAAATATTCCCTCCATTGGGTAGAGTTCTCATACACAGGGAGAGGCTGATGTTGTCTTGATAAAATAATCATAATTCATAAATATCTTGCCCCCAAAGTAGAAATACTGAAACCCAACTAAAAGTATCATTTTCTGTGGTTTAAAAAAAATAACCACTTTACTGGTGGGGTGAGGTTCCCAACCACTGTGGAGGCTGAGCAAGTAAGGACTGCAAATTCCAGGTCATCCTCAGCAATTTAGGGAGACCCTGTCTCAAAATTAAAAAAAAAAAAAAAAAAAAAAATTTATATATATATAAAAGGTTGGGGATGTAATTAAGGGGTTAGGAGTAAAGTACCCCTGGGTTGGATCTCCAGTACTGGAAAAATAATAATCACTTACTAGCCTACTTCAAGGACAGTTCCTCTTTCTCCTTCAGTCCTCTGTATTCTTTACAGAAAACACTATGGCACATTTTAATATACAAGGAACTAAAGAAGGCTAAGTAACAAGTGATGTTTGCCAAAAAACCACAAGACCAAATTAACCCCAAGTACTTCCATGACAAAAGTGATTGCTTTCTTTCTTCCTGGTCTTTGGTGAAAATGAAGAAAAGGTAGAGAGGAAAAAGTCCTGCAGGTGAGCAGTGGGGTGGGGGTGTGGGCAGGGGGGGAGTGGAAGAATGAAAGGAACTAATAAATGTTTCTAAACACTTTCTTCCAAAAAAATCCCTAACAGGTGACCCAGTCTCCAATAGTTGACCTTGAACTCTTTTAGAATAATGCTGGGAGGAGTAAGAAAAGGTTTAATGTAGAGCAAAGTTCTGTTTACATGCCATTGTTAACTGTATGAAAAAATGCTGTGATCTGTGAGGGCATGTTAAGGAAGCACTGGCCCCTGAAGGAGGTATTCCCATTATGTCACTTTATTCAGGTTTTTGTGAATGTAGGCACATCTGCCCCTCGATTTGTTTTCCCATTCCGCATCCAACCTGACAGACGACTAATGTCTTGTGCCTGTAAATCCTTTTGGCGGGCTCAGCCATAGGTGCGCGCAAGGAAGATTTTCACCAGATCCCCCGCCCACAGCAGCTCTAAACTGTCCCACCCGAGTATGTCTGTCCACAGGGTCTTTTTTTCTTGATAATGAACTCAGTTATAAAATTAATTCCACACAGTCCCGCTCCAGACAAGCCTGATACCTGACTCCCAGTAAACTCCCAATAATGACAGGCAGATCCCTAAAAGTACCCAGAACTCAATGTAAGTACCTTAGCGATTCCCCCACCTCCCATCCAAAAATCAATTTGACAGATGAGAGGCTTTGCAGCGCCTGGAAGAGTTTGAGGAGGGACTGTCCGCGTGCAAGAACTTGGAGCAAAAGGAATAGGTTTTAGCAACAGCTACAGGCGCGCGCCGGTTCCTTTCCCGCCCCGCAGTTTCCCTCCAGCGCCGGCTCCGAGAGAAGCAAACCGAGAGGCGGCCCCCCTGGGGGGCTGCCGAGGACCCACCGCTTGGGACCAGGAGCCTGAGCCAAGCCCTGGGGCGTCCACCTTACGCGAGCTGTGGCACTGTGGTGTAGCAGGGGCCGGGCAGCGTTACCGTCGCGCAGCCGGACAGCAGGCGGTAGGCGGCTAGGGGGCCTTTGGGTCTGAGGGGAACTCGCCTCGGCCCCGCCCCCGGCCCCGCCCCGGCCCCGCCCCCGACCCCACCCCGGTTCGCTCCGGCCGCAGCCGCCAGCCGCTCCTTCGCGGGAGGCAACCTCCTTCTCTCACAGGGAGCCCGGAACAGGCCGGTCTGCAGCCAGCGAGAGCCCGCTCCTGTCAGGACTGGCGAGTTGGAGTTAAGGTGAAGAAAATCAAAGTAGCCCCGGTGGACTGAACTCTTGGCCCCGGGCGTTGGGGGCGACTTGGAGCTCCCAGAACTTTGACGTGCAGGTGTGGAAGGACCTTTTCCTCCAGACCGCACTCCCCGAGCAGGCAAAGCGAGATTCCGAGGCTCCCAGAGCAGGTAAAAAATTCACCCTAGGCGGAAATCAGCACCGAACCTGCTACGGGTGGGCGCCCACCACGACTGACTGGGTGGTTTAGGAAAATGGGAGGGACTGCTTGCTTTTCTGAGATTTCTCAGTTACTTTACCCTCCACAGCCTCCGGGTGCCTTTGGCTTCCAAAACCCCTGGAAGCCGGTGAGGAGAGGATAGGTGTTAACCCCTCCTTTTACACTGACACCTACCTGGCTTCCCAAGTTCTAGGGTTCTGCGGTTCTTCTAGTCAGGCCCACGACAGACCATAGTTGCAGGGCTTCCCCCAGAGTCTCCCCCAGTGCAGTCTGACTAGAACACTCCTCTGCCTCTAGTCCTCAGTGGGGACTTAGTTCCTGCTCTGGAGCCTCACTTCCCCAAACAGGTAAGGTGAGTCCTGTTCACTCCTAAGGTACCTCACTTTTGTCATAAACACGGTCACACAGTTTATTGCACTAACTCCCCTGCTAGATTATAAGCTCTGTTAGGCAGGGACACCAAACACATAGTAGATACCCCGTAAATGTTGGCAAAGGATGTATGCATGCAACCATCAACTGTTAAGGTGCACCCAGCTCTCCAAGAAATTCCCTCGCCAACCCTGACTTTCTAAGTCTGCAGGAAGGAAATATCTACACACATACCTCATCCTCAAGCCTTCCTCCTGTCATTTGAGCAGAGCCTTTTGCTTCAGTCTCCATAGAGACTGAAAAAGTTGTGGAAAAAGATCAGGAACTATTTTCTGTTATCTGAGCTCTGCCATAATTAGCTCTGTGGCCTTAAAGATCCTAAACTTCTCTGGAACTCAAATTAGAGCTTACTTATCCATTAGGTGCAGTTCCTAGGACCCATGATATTTTTACAAAGAACAGCAATGTGGAGAAAAAGAGAAAGGCAGAAAAAAAAAAAAAGAACTTCTGGATTGAAAAAAGTGTTGTAAAAATATAATAGCTTATTGGTTTTTAAACCAAGATAGTCACTGACATTGTTGAGCTTTATCTTAGCCCTGTGATCCTGGAAAACAGAAAGGGTTAAAGAAATCCTCCTACCCCTTTCATTTCTAGAAACAACTTACTACAAGGAACCATCCTTTACCATATGACTTGAGTAAAACTCACCAATGCCACTCTTGTTTACCTATAACCAGTCTGGACATAGACGCTTCAATTCCCCATAAATGATTAACTGAATTGTTGGTACCTAGTGACCAACCCAGAAAAAATAACTACCTGTATTTGATCAAATTCTAGTTAGACTTCTCAACCTTCTCCTGGCCCTGAAGTCTGACCCACCGTCAGCCCAACCATTGCACAACCCCCTAACAATCCCTTATGTAAATACACTGACCCCCAATCAAACCTTCTCTTTCGACTGTAAGATCATCCAAAGGAGTTTGGCCCACTTTTCCACATCTTGTTCTCTACAGTGTTGTTTAGTCCTTCTTAGAAAATACTTTTTCCTACCTGCCTTTTGAAAGGTTTGCCCATCCCAGGGTCAAAGCTTTCCCCCTACTGCAATAGTCCCCTTCTCTGTTACAAGTCTCTCCCTTTATTTTTGCAGGAATTCTTTAAAATAAAGTTTCTTCTTTCATAAGTAGGATTTTCTAAAATTTAATAATTAATATTGTTTATGAAGAAACAGGCTCCCCAAAATGAAAAAGTCTAAGTCCAATAAAATCATACTATGGACAAATCCTAGACTCCTGCATGTAAAATGAACACACTGTGCTGGATACAAGATCCCTTATGGCTTAATAATGAATGAATTAAAAAATAGAATTGCCAGTTTCTGGCTAGTTAGAGCAACTGAGATCAACTTACCCACCTCCCTTATTCCACATATTACTCATACTTTATGGTTTGTATTAATGGATTTGGAGCAGTTCCCATGCCTGGTTTATGGGGTGCTTGAGGACTTTTTTTCTGAAAGTCTCACCCTGTGGATACAGATGTTTGATCATGCACTAACCAACATGCATTACTTTGCTTTCTACACAGTAGATATTGCTTAAGGTAATTGTATGGACTTCCCTCCACCCTGCCCCACTTTTTTCCTGTTTTCTGATTTATGTATTATAAGTAAGATACTATAACTAAAAAATCTCTGTAATTTCTAGAGTACAAACCACATGACACATATGCAATGTTATTTCTCAGCCATACAACTAAAATTTCATAAATTTCATAAATTATTTAAGAGGAGCTGACTTGGCTCAAGTTTTTAGTATAAACTAATTTTTCAAAGATTTATACATGGAAATAAATATACAGAAGAAGGGGGACTGGGATTATGGCTTAGTGGTAGAAGCACTCACCTAGCACAGGTGAGGCACTAGGTTTGATCCTCAGCACCCATAAAGATAAAGAAATAAGATAAATAAATAAAATATGTCCATCTGCAACTAAAAAATATTAAAATATATATATATAGAGAGAGAGAGAAGAGGGAGGAGAAAAAATATTTTTCTAAACCACGGCAATCTAAATTAACCATTATTATCCATACTTATTGTAATGTATTTCTTTTTAAAAATGTTTTACATAATTATGATATTATATGGGTATAGTTTATATTATTTCTCTATGACATTAAATTATAAGAAGTTTGCCTTGTTGCTCCATTATCTTAATAACTATCCTTTTTCATAGCTGCATAATAGATTACTAAACAAATCCTTCGTAATGTACCTACTTCCCACTTGCATTTGTTTTTAACTTTTAGTTCAAATATGCTGTGTCGTATACTTTGTTAGGACAGATTTCTGGAAGCAGAATTGCTAAGTCAAAATGTGTCACCATTTATATGCCTCTCAATCCATCTTTCCAGGTTGATATCTGGAGTTAAAGCAGTTGAGTCCTGCAAAATATAAGGGAACCAGTGTCTCCACACTTAGCACAGGGGATTGAATACACATATCTCCAGTGTGTGTTGTTTTGATGCACTGGATTGACTATTAACTCCATGAGAGTATGGGCTGTGCCTGTTTACTCACCATCCTATCTCCTTACTCTAATGTCAGAGGCCTCACCACCTCCATCTACATCACTTTTTGGCTCCTGATTGCATTTAAGTTTGGGTCTCTAGAATTCTTTTGTGCTCTCAGAAAAGCATCTTAAATTACAAAAATATCTCCTCCTTTTCTTCCCACTACATTTATAGGGATAGCCAACCCAGTATGTTTTACTTTTTAATCTCTTATCTCTAAACTGTGGGATTCAGGAATTTGAACAAAAAAAATTACAAATATTTCATTTGCAGCTTGAAATGTGTTTCTTTGCTGATAAGATGCTTTCCAATGTGAATTCCCGTCTTTAAGAAATAAAGGATTTTTACTAGATAAAATAAATATCCCTGGAGGTATGTTGTGATTTAACTTCTGACATGTTATAATGGAAAAAATGACTAAAAATAATAAGGAAATTAGTTGGGACTGTCAGTAAATATTTCTTCACTTGTAGTGGTGTACTATATGTCCAAAATTCTTTGCTATTCTTCTCTTTGGTGAAGACTTAGCTCCCTTCCCCTGGAGTATGGGACTTACTTAGTGATTGCCTTCCAGCAAATAAAATATGGTAGAAGTGATGGAGAATAATTATCAAATGTAGATCACAAAGTGACATTGTAACTTACATCTTATTCTCACTCTCTCTGAGGAAAGACATGTTGTGAAGACATTTATGCAACTCTATGCAAAGGCTCTATATTTAGGATCAGAGGCCTCTCTGTAGTAGCCATCAAGTCCCTGAGACCTCTCTGTGTGAAGGTGCCTTCTTATAAATCTGGCAAAGAGATCCTCTAGCCCCAGTGAGACTATTAGCCTCAAGTAGTACCTTAACTGCAACCTCATGAAAAATCTTACACCAGAAACACAGTTTGGCCACTCCCAACTACCCGATTATAGATACTCTGTTGTAATAGTGTTTATTGTTTCTAAGTCACTAAGTTCTCTATTAGATTACTAATAGAGAACTCATGAAGAATGTTCCCAGATGATGATATGTTAAAGATGGTAATGCTAATAATATCTGACATTTTTAAAGTTGTCTGTGTTATAATGTCCTTTATTCTTCTAAAAACCTTTGATAGCCTGAGCTATTTGGGCATTGGCAATTCAGTTTTTTGTTTTTGTTTTTTTTTTTTTTTTTTTTTGACAGTCCAGTATTTGGCCCTGTTCCTTATGTATACAAAATCCACCTTCCTTAGGAGTTAGAGCCTATTTTTTCCTGGAGAAGCTGTAAAACAACATCATTGCTTACTGTTCAGTACTCCATTAAACTTAAGACATGGATCCATGTTTTTAGGTTCTTTCAACCAGAGTCACAACCTCAGACAAAATGTATACTTATGAGGGAGGTGGAAGCACCTGGCTCTAGATTCCAGAGTCAGTGTGTAGTGTTTCTAGTAGTTGCTGCTAGATGGACAAGGACCACTAGTTGAGTATCAGTGGTACAGGCTCCAGTTCCAGTATCTACACCCAGCTCATGGCAGCGATGTTTCCATGGGGCCATTTTTGTGGTATAATTTTGGAATTTTTCATGACCACATAAACATCCAAATTTACATTTCCATCTCCTAAGAGAGATTGATATTCTTTTATAAAATCCTTTCTGTTCAGATTATCAAGTGTTGCTTTCTCTTATACACAAATAAAAACCCTGATATAGGTAGATATTATCCTCATTTTTACATATGAGAAAATTTAGAATCAAAGTTGTTAAATGATGTGTCACTAGACACAAGTAGCAAGTGATACAGTTATAGATTAATTAGTATGGATTGAGCTAAACTGGCTGCAGTGGTGTACACTTCTAATCCCAGAAACTGGGGAGGGTGAGGCAGGAGATTTCAAGTTTGAGGCTGGTCTCAGCAACTTGGCAAGACCTTAAGAAGCTTAGTGAAACTTTGTCTCAGAAATAAAAAGGAATGAGGATGTAGCTAGACAGATTAGTGGTAAAGTGTCCCTGGGTTCAATCCCAGGTACCAACCCATACCCCAAAACAAATCAGATTGATCTAAACAAACTAACATTCAAATTTATAATTTAAAACACAAAGATTTTAATTAATATTTTTAAAAAAGAATTATTTTTCCTTAAACCAGATAAAATTCTAGTTCTCTTCCCTAACTCATATATTAAGCACAAACATGATGACATTGAATCCCTATTGTTTCCGAAATTGACCACCTTTTCCTAAGCTTTCTTGATTTTGCATAGACACTGGTTCCTAGAAATGCTCTTTTCTTCTCTGTTTCCCACCCACTTTTGTCAATTTTCCTTGTCTTCAAAACCCAGGTTTATTGGTTATTCATCTTTGCAACTTCTTTTGGGTCTTCGAGAGAGGGTAATTATTCTCACCCATCCTGAAATCTCTCCAAATTTCTATCTATGATAAAATGATTGTTAAGCCTATTTGTCTGTCAACCCACCCATCCCAAAGAAAGGAGTAGACTCCAGACCTTGCCCTTAGGATAGAGGGAGTTTAGGATGATGTTTACTTATTGAACAGGGACCCCAGAGCTGTCTGCTTTAAGAATGTTGACTACTAAGTGTATAACTCCCATTATAATATACAGATATTGTTTCAAAAGAAAATTAAATGAATCTTGAACAAGGCCTCAAGAATATTCCATTTGCTAGTTTCTTGAATAGATGGTGAGTACTCCTCTGATTGCAAAAGTCACTAATTGCCAAGTCCAGCCCTTACACAGAGTACCCACTTAAATTTTACTTCCTTACGTTTACATTTTAATGCAAACAAATGATCTCCAGAATTATGTAGAAAACTTCCAAAGTTAGAGATTAAAATGTATCCATTAGAAAAGGGATAGGGAAGACATAGACAATTCAGGCAGCAGAAGAAAATTTCAAATAAGAAAATGATATTCTCAGAAAAATTGAACCCATAAAAGCAAGGGTCAGATTAAAATTAAAATGATGCTAAAATGTATTCATTTTTATTGAAAGGTTGAAAGATAAATTTAAGATGATATTTCTGAAAGTAAAAATTAAATATAAAGAGATTGATAATAAGAAAGTAAAGATAAGTAAGCTAGAGGATGAACTAGGCATTCTAGCACCTTACTAATCATCTCAGAAGAGAATAGGCAAGAAGGTGGAGTGGGAATGACTTACCAGAGAAATAATAGAAGAACCCTACATAGTGGCACCTGCCTGACTCAGGTAGCTGGCGGTGTGGTTCAGTGTTAAAGTGCCACTGAGTCCCACTTCCAGTACTGCAAAGAAACACGAGAAGGAAATTTCCTGGAATAAAAGATATGCATTTCTAGGTAGAAAGAGCCTACTGAGTTAACCAGATAAATAAACTTGTATTCAAACGTCTATTGGAGTTTTATTCATAATCATAAAAAATTTACATGTCCTTTGACTAATGAGTATACAAACTTTGATATACCCAGAAATATACCAAGGAAGGTCTCAATATTGTAAAGATTCTCCCCGAATGAATGTATAAAACTAATATAATTTAAATCAAAATTCCATCAAGAATTTTTAAGGAAATTGCAAACTATACAAAAAAGCAAAGAACTAGAATAGTCAACACTTTTGACAAAGATCAGGTCTAGATATCATATTTTATTTTTTAAAATATTTTTAGTTGTCAATTTTATTTTATTTATTTATATGTGGTGCTGAGAATCGAACCTAGTGCCTCACACATGCTAGGCAAGTGCTCTACCATTGAGCCACCACCCCAACCCTTGATATCATATTTTCTGATTTCAAAACTTAACTATCAACCTGCAGTAATCAAACAAAATGGTAGGAGCAAAAAGACAGATATATAAATCAATGAAAGAAATAGATGTCCCAAAACAGACTAACATATACACAGTCAATGAAGTTTTACAAAAGTTCAAAGGAAATTGAATAGAGAAAAGAGACTTTCCCACAAATGGTCCTGGAGCTATTGTAATCCATATGTTAAATGAATGAATGAATGGATGGATGAGGTTAAACCCTGTCTTGTGTCTTTCAGTATTCAAAATGCATCATGGACCTACATGTGAAACATAAAACTTCAAATCATTTAGAAGAAAACGGTTGCTTTGGGTTAGATAAAAAGCATGATCCATAGAAGAAAAAAGTGAAAATTTGACTTCCTTAAAGTTAAGAATTTCAGGTCTTATGAATATCACTGTGAAGAGAAAGAAAAGCCGCAAATTCAAAAAAATTATTTGTCAACTACATATCTGATAAATAACTTGTATGCAACTATTTAAAAGAAATATCCAAACTCAGTTACAAGTAAAGTAACAATTGAATTTTTAAAATGCCAAAAGATTTGGCTGATTCACCAAAGATCATATTACAGATGAAAATGAGCTTAAGAAACAATGCTCAAACAAACTAGTTATCTCTATATTAGAATGCTACTCAAGAATAATAAGGAACCAATTATTAGTCTATGCAAAAACTTGGTTGAATCATGAAGAAAAAGTCAGGTTCAAAAGGTAACGAACAATCTGATTCCATTTATGTGCCCTTCTTGAAAAACAAAATTAAAAACATAAAATAGATTAGTGATTGTCAGGGGGATATCTTGAGTATATTTGTGGTTATGCCTTGAATCTATTTGCCATTTTTCACAGAAATATATTCCAAAAAGTGTGAATTTTACTATATATAATTTTTTTAAAAATAGCTAGGAACTGAATAGTCTTTCATTCAACCATGTTTAACTAAATAGAGAAACAAGATATGCTTATTGGGCTGGGGTTGTGGCTCAGCAGGTAGAATGCTCGTCTAGCATGTGCGAGGTGCTGGGTTCTATCCTCAGCACCACATAAAAATAAATAAACAAATAAAGGTATTGTGTCCAACTGCAGTTGAAAAATAAATATTAAAAAAAGAGTGTGCTTATCATCAGTGTAATGATAAGTCACCAAAAGAATGCAAAACTCTTCAGTGCCTGGGGAGGCCAAGAATCATTTTAAGGAATATCACATCAAGATAACATTTCACAAACAAAAGTAAATTATGGGTCAAATGATTTCTTTATGCAATATTTACAATAGTCATTTGAATTTTTTTGCAATTTTTGTGGCTCAGAATTAATCCCAGAGTCTTCTCTGAAGCAGAACCTCTCTAAGCCAAAATTACTTGAAATTTAGGAGTCAAGATTTGCGATCTGCAAATTCTATGCACACTATTAACTATGTGACTGTAAACAAATTACACAGTCTTCAGAGAGAATGATTTTTATCAGTGAGGCAATCCTTGGTAAACAACAAGCAGTATGCACATGTGAGACATGAAAATTGTTAAAATAATTTTTTATGACTTTTGCCCGTTAATTGTTGGATCTGGAGATTATCATGCTAAATGAAATAAGCCAATCCCCCAAAACCAAAGGTTAAATATTCTCTCTGATATGTGGATGCTAACACAAAACAAGTGGGTGGAGTAGATTAGGGAAAGCTAAATGAAAGAAGGGAGGGTGATGGGAACAAGAAAAACAGTAGAATTAATTGGGCATAACTTTCCTATGTTCATATATGAACATACCACTAGTGAAACTCCACATTATGTACAACCACAAAAATGGATTCTAATTAGAATATTATACTCCATGTATGTATAATATGTCAAAATACATTCTACTGTCATGTATATTTAAAAAGAACAAATAAAAGAAGTTTTTGTCCCTGCAGAAGTTCTTTTTCTCCTCTTCCTCTCCCTCCATATCTCCCTCCCTTCCTCCCGCCTCCCCCCCCCCATTCTGTCTTGCTACTAGATGACTACAGAACCTAATAATGGGCACCACTACAACTGCAGAGCTCTAGATATAATGCCTACAAAGAAGTACCTTGTCTGCAGGACCAGATGTCTCCATTTTATTTATAAAGCTGTGTAGGATCATGATGTGTATACCTGAATTTTTATTGTAAAGAGAGTATGTTAGTATTGAGACCAAGAACTTGTTAGGAATTGTGGCTCTAAGTAGTTCCCAAACCTTAAGATTTCATAGATCTATGTTTCTTCTTCAGTACAATAGGACAACTGTAGAAAAACAATTTATATTTCAAAATGTCTAGAAGAGTATGACTTCCCAAGTCATGAAAATGATTAATGTTTGAAGAGGTGGAAATACTTATTGCCCTGGTTTGATCTTTATACAGTACATATATGTATTTAATGACCATAATTTACTCCATAAACACGTACAAATATTATGTGTTAATCAAAAATTAAACACCAATAAAAAACATTTCACAGCTCTAAATACAATTTTAAGGAAAATGGAGGAGAACAAACAGGGTGGCCAATTTTTCTTGTGCCCATTAATATCATTAAGAATAAAACAAATGAAAATTGTTAAGTAAAAATAAAAACATACTAAGGTACATTATAAGTTATAGAATGCCAGGGGATAATCAGATTCTAAAACCTTCCAGAGAGAAAAAACTAAAGGTCACCTGCAAAGGAATAAGTGTCATTGTCTTCTTGGTCTTAGCTACAATGAAGGATGCTAGAATACAGGATGCTGAGGTCTTCCCGATTTTGAGAATTGATTTTTCCAGATTAGAGCTCTATATCCAGCCAAGTTATCAAACAATTATAAGACATTTTCTTTTCATACATGCAAGAACAAAACACTAAATCTCCCTACGTGCTTTTGTGGAAACCATGGAGGAAATCTTCATTGAAACGAAGAAATGTACCTAATAGAGGAAAGCATGATATCCAGGAATTATGGGAACAGGAGCCAGCATGAGAAAGTAGTTAAGGCACTCAGTATGGGATATACCTGCCCAAAGCCCAGAAAGCAGCCAGTCCATGCAGGAGAAAAAGACGTCTCTAGAGGAGAGGAAAATGGCACGGGTGGATTATTTGACATATAATCATTTTAAAGTATTTGCTAGACATTTGTTGGTTCTGTTTGAACAGTGGGGTGAAAAACAGTAATAAACTAAGCAAACCCAAAGTAATACAGATTCTTAAATAAATCAACACCATTCAGCTATAGTTCTATGAATTAAATAATTATAAACAATAACAATACCACATTTTAGCTAATTGAAAAGAAATCTTAAGCATTTCATTCAAAGTTGTGTACTTTGTCATGACAAAGCTGGGCTCAAATATCCCCTCAATGGCCACATGTCCTCCCCTACCCCCTTTGGTCTCAATAAAGACTTCGATCATGCTAGTAACTGTTTATTCATTGCTCAAATCGAGGACTTAGTGTTTTTATAAATACACCTTTGAAAAAACATTTGAGTAAAAAATGAGAATTAGATAGATAACCAATTTGTGCATGAATGAGTGTGTGTGTGTGTGTGTGTGTGTGTTCCTTAACTGGAAGTGGGACTGAAGGTCCTTGGACTGACTTTTAAAGAAGTTATAAGCCTGTATAACATGGAGTTTAAAAAAAATGATGGCAGATCCTTGATTATAGCAGTGCCATTGAACAGCCCTATAATATAATATTTTAGGTGAAAAGTAACATTTGGACAGGCTATTTTTCTAATACCTGATTTCAAGGTCAAATACATTTCTTCCTCATGTTTTGGAAGTGCCTATATTGAAAGAAAAATGAGAAGCGACAAGTCAACGTATTTTTTAAATGATAGAATTCGGGGTCTTATAAAAGGTGAGCATCTGATAATTTGAAACTGTTAATACAACAGTGACTAAATCTAGTTGCTTTCCATGCTCTAAATGCTTCATACAAGAGCAGAATAATTACCTGAGACCATGTGGTAAAATGAATGACCCTATGTGGCATGGGTTTTGCAGTTGCTGTGAATTCTTCTCGGCTGTCTATATAAATGACTGCAACATTGTGTATTTAATCATCAGCAAATGGAAGTTTTCAGAAGAAAAACTGCCCCGTAGATTTTAGCACACTCTGACATGACTGAAAGTTAATTCCCAAGATTTAATTTTATTAATATCCCAGAAAGGATCAAGGAACATCGTAGCCTATAGCTGGTATCCTACTCCTTTATCTGTTATCATGAAATGATCAATCCAAGAACTAGGAGTGCACTCCCATTTATAACAACAGAAAGGGCTTACAGTTTGTCAGTGTGTCTTCAACAAACTCTCATATATATTATTTAATAAGAGTAAAAATTCAAAAAAGATGAGGTATATAATGAAATCATTTGCTTTTGACCTTGTTTTTTTAGCAATTTCATCTAATGTCATTTTTTGGAGGTAAACCCTAGTTGTAATAAGTTGTTTCCTTTGGGTTATCTTTTGAATCTTGGTCCTTTTAAATAAATCTGGCTTATTCCATGGATAAACCACTCTTCATTTATCAATTTTTCATTTCAGAAATACTTCATATCATCTCATATTTATCTACTCTGATCTACTGATCAAGCCTTTCATGTTCTCTGATTCTTCAATCTACTCTACTCACTCTACACATTTGGTTTTAAGTTTCTATTCCTATTATTTCCCTTCCTGTTTTCTCATTACAGCTCCCATATTTTTTGTCCTTTATAATACATATCAAAATTGTGATTATATATTCATTTCCTTATTTATTTGTTTCCCTCACTGAACTATTACAAGCTCCACAATGACAGTTACCTAATCAATTTTTTCACCACTGTATAATTACTGATTACCAGAGCATTTAGCACATCATACACATAATAAATGATTAATAACATTTGTTAAATAATAAAATGAATAAACCTCTATTAGCAGTTAACCACCTGCAAATAAAGTAAGATCCTAGTTCATGTCTTATAAATTCCAAATAAATTAAATGTTTGAAAGTAATAAAAGAGGTTATAAATTTTTCTGTGTTTAATGTCACTAAACATTTTAAACTTTGGTGTAATCGTGTTTTTTTTTTTTTATCTATGTTTCTTCCAACTCTACCTCTTCCATTTTTTCATTTCTTTTTCATCTTCTTCCTCATTTTCCTCCCTTTACTTCTTTTGTTAGAATGAAAACTTGTAAGCATCATACACATTTATTGTCTTTAAAATATCTCAAAAATTACCAAGAAATCGATGATCCCTTCATATTCCATTTTACCCACCAATCACTTCCCCACCCTACACAAATCAAAGTAACTTTTTTGTTTGTTTTTCATTTGAGAAGTGAATTCCATGTGTGGGCCAGGAGCTGGAATCATCTAGGAAAAGAATGATAAATTTTTCTGCATGTAATTTCAAATCATGTACATATCAAACCCATTGAAAACATTTTCAACTCATGTTTAAGCCATTATTCATTATGCTGCATTAAATATAGCAACAGATTATCACTTTTCTATTGAGAGATGGAGTTTATTTACCATCTCTTGAATCTGGGCCCATTCTGTGACTGCTCAATTCATAGAATGTAGCAGAAATGCCTGTTTGGGTATAAGCTTGAAGAACACCTGGTTGCTTTCTCTTGGGTACTTTGGGAAGTCCTAAAATATCAGTCTCAATCCAAATTTAGAATAGTAATGGGGAGCTGCGGAGTTAGCCTGTGCAAGGTCCTAGGTTTAAAAAAAAAATGTGAGAGGCTGGAGTTGTGGCTCAGTGGTAGAGCATTGCTTAGCATCTATGAGACACTGGGTTCCATCCTCAGCACCACATATAAATAAATGAATAAAATAAAGGTCTATCAACATCTAAAAATATTTTTAAAATGTGAAGTTTCAGATGTTATAACAGAACTTTAATTATAAGAAAGATTCACATTCAGAAAAGGAATTCAAAATAACCCTGTGGGAACAAATAAAAGTGTTGGTCATAAAAAACAATGCATATTAAGAAGCTTCTGCTTGTGTGATATTATAATTTTCTCAGATGTTATTTCTCATGTTCTGAATCCTTCTTTTGGAATGGCTTCAGTGATATTTCTAAAATCATGCATAAAAAACAGCCTCAATATTTTATAGTTGTAATTTTTTGAAGGGAATTGTTATGTTTTTTTCACCCCCTAAAAATGCTTTATCATTCACTTTACTTCTACTACTTAATCCAATTCATTTTTCCACCTCTTGAAAAAAAAATCAAACTTCCCTTCCATTATGTAAAATATGCTGTTTTTATATATGGAAAGGGATGAGCATGTGGTTCCTATTTGACATACTCGTTGTAAATAAAATATGTACCAGGTGTTGTGTTAGATTTTGGAGATGCAAAATATATAATGTTAAAGTAAAAGGCATGGTTCCTGACTCACAAGCCCTCTCAGGGAAAACAGACATGAAAGAAAGCAAGTTCAACATAGCAATTCTGAGATAGGAGGACACTTCACTGTAGCATTGTCAGAAAGGCTTGGTGGGTGGGGGTGGTGGGAACATTCAAATTGACCAGATAAATGGTAATAAAAGTGTGGGATAATATATATAAGAAATGGAAATCTTGACAGAGATAACAGAATTTGCAAAGTTTGTGTGTAAAAGAAAACATGTTGCATTTGTAGGAAAGAAAATAGTTCAATTTGACAGAAACAAAGTAAATTTGCATGTCACTTGGGGAATAAGGGATCCAGGGGATAAGAAGTAAAGATGATACTAGGAGAGAAAGATCTTATAAATCACACTACAGATTTTATTTTATTTTGAGAGAAATGAGTAATTGTTGAAAGGTTTCAAGAGGAGAATTAGTTTTGTCAAAAATAGAATTTTGGAATAAGTAATCAGCTTCTGGATATGAGGCCTTTAAAGGCAACACTCATTAGTTTCAGACTATATCATATGAATTTCTTGTTAAAATTTACCACATATCTTATTTTATGAGTCTGGACTGATTTTGTCAAAGGTTCTCTCATTCCTTTCACTTCATAACAATCCCTTATTTCAACCTGCAACCCAATTAGTGCTTATCAATCCAGGGAAGAGATGTAATAGGAGACCACAAAGAAATATTATTATTTCATAGCACACTAGGACACTGTCAAAGATGGAAGATTTACGGCATTATCACACACACAACATAATAAAACGTAGATGAGAAATGTCACTTTTCCTGACATTATCCGGTTTCTGTTCAGCAAAAATAATCCTCTGGACTGAGTGAGTGAATGCTGGAGATGTAATTAACAGTGATGTAATTAACAGTGTTTTAAAAATTGTGATTACACAAATTTCTAAAGGGTAGATAAGCAAAAAGTGACCACTGGAGATACATAGAATAATTAAAGGGGAGTGTTTGATTGCTGCACAAGGACTGATTTTATGTGTAACAAAAGAAGCACTTTATTGACCTTCTTTTGCATTAAATTAAAACACCAGCTACATCCATAATGTTTGCTTTGTAGGAGCAGTTTAATTTTGTATCCTAATACACAAGTGAAAATTCAATTTGAGCCTCAAGAAAACTAAGAATTCCTCCAGATGAATGACTATGAAAATAAAGCAATAAACATGGTAGTACTAAAAAAGTAACTTTCCCTCAATATAAAAGAGCTTTGTATTTATTTAAAATCAGAGACTAGTGAAACAAGTATCAAGAGACTAAAGATACTGGAGAAGGAAGAAGAAATAGGACTTTTATTCAGACAACCTAAAAGGAAAGAAAATAAGTTGAAACATGAGAATGTAGAGGCAAATGGATAAGAAACAGAAAACATTGTTCATTTATGCTTCATCTACTTTCTAAAGAATTTGAAGTGGCCTACAAACACACACACACACACACACACACACACACACACACACACGGGGGTGGGGGAGAGAATATGAAGTTAATGACCAGGAAAAAAATCAGAACTCAGAAAAAAGAAGCAAATGTGATAACCATGAGGGTTAGCATAATTGGAATGACTCTGAAATACTTAGCTGTCAGAGTAAAGGGGTAACATATTTCCAGTTACCTCTTATAGCATAATAAACCACTTCAAAACAGCAACATAGAACAATGAAAATCACTGCTTATTATCTTTTATGACTCTGTGAGTTGCCTGTGGCTCAACAGGGAGGTTTTGGCTGGAGGTATCTTCATATGATCCAAGTCCCACCCACTGTTTACAACTTCACAAATACCTCCAGGTGTGGGTGGGGCTTGGATTATATGAAGATTTGCTCATTCTTATATCTAGTACCTGGACTGGAAAAACCCAAATAGCTGGACTGAACAGCTTGGTCTCAGGTGTCTTTATCCTAATGTAATTTTTTCAATAGTAGTTTTAAAGATAAATGATCTAAACAGGAACAAGCAGAAGCTCTATTCACTTTATGACCCAGCTTTGGGAGTCTTTCAACATCACTCTCTCCATAATTCTTCAGAAGCAAGTCTCTAGAACTGATCTTTGTTAAAGAAAGGGACATTGTTTCCCATTTTTTGAGGGAAGTAATCAAATAACCTGTAACATTTTAAAACTACCATATGATGTAATAGATATCTCGTTGTGGAAGGTATTTGTAAAAATAAATACAGAGGTATATTGTAGTATATCAAATTGTCCAAGCTCACACCTGATATGACAATCATTTGTTTTAGGTGAACCAAGAGGAAAGATTACCAAGCCTAAGAGAGGAAGTAAAAGGAGAAAAAGATTAAGGAGAAACGTTTTTGAAATATCCTCATAGGAGTATAATAATACCAGTGCCATATAACTTTGCTTCTTAAAATGTGACCCAGGATCAGCAACATCAAAATATCTGGAGCTTGTTAAAAATGAAGAATATCAGGCTGTATATGAAGTGTCCTGAATAGAATTTCATCTTCACAAGACTGCAGATGATTCTTTTTCAGAGTAAAATCTGAGAAATACAAAAAGAATTGTTGGATAGTAGGGAGTGACAAATCATTGCTGTGTAAATACTTAGATTGTATGTTAACCTTCATTGGATAAAAACAGAATATATTGGGAATTAATAAATAGTAGAGCTCACCTAAGGTTGAGAATTCCATGAACTGTTGACCAGGATATTTGGGATGAATATTGTATCCTTAGGTAGAGTTGAAATAGGAATAAGACTTAAATAGAAGGGCATGCCATGCCACAGAAGGAGATTTGAATAAATGATGGTTGGATGATATTGCAGAAGGATAAAAAATGGTATAGAAACGAATGGCAGTCAGAATGGAAAAATACCAAATGGGTTTTCAGAGATAAATATTATTTTGGCACGTTGGACTTTTGTTGTATGGAATGTTATTTAAAGCAAGTCGATTGTTGACTGAGATATTAACTCTGTTTTATAGAAATATCTTCATTAATGACAATTGTTACCAGGGTAAATATTCCATATACAGATAGGTAAAGGTATACAGCAAAGAAAGTGATATCAAATGTTAGCAAATCTACTATTACTGATACTTCAACAAATAAATATGCAAGCAATGGTAACTGACTTCTAATGAAATAATGGATTTAGGCCATGATCATAGTTGGCTATTAAAACCATTAACTGAATTGCTAACAAATGAGGAGCTTTATAATAGTGGATTGGGCTTATAATAGCAAATCTACTGGTTAGTCTTATTTTCATAGGAGAGGGAAAGAACTAGACATTAAGTGCCTCCTAATGCAGATATACTGTACCCCTACACAATAGTCATGCCATAAATCTAAGCTGAATCTGATCAAGACTCCAACTTCACAGAAAACATAAAATCCAGAAGAATGAGGCAATGAGCCAATTATAGAATATGGGAATCTACAACACAATGGTCTACTTTCTTCAGCAAATAATTTGTGAGGAAATGGAAAGATGAAAAATTTATAGATTCAAAGATATGTAAAAGACTTCTAGTTTCAGCTTTGATGTGTACACAGCTAAGAAATCACTTCCATCTTTTCAACAAGGAAATATTACTGAATAAACTGAAAATAATTTCTTTTCTTCAACCCTTTGGACAACTGAGATCACAAGATAAGCGCTACTCCTAAATCTGGAGAGGTAGGTGAGTACAGGAAAACCCAGGGAAGATCAGTTTTCCTGGACCAGAAGCTGCTGGAGCTACAAAGAAGAAAGAACACTTTAATGGTAATTTTGATGAATTCCTGTAGCCTGTGTGGACTAGCTTGAGAGTGATGAATCCCTGAGGCCCAGGCTTTGGGACCCTCTATATTTTTGTAGAGTTACATTTAGAAACCCACAAGGTTCTCAAAGTGAATATTTGAGGAGAAATTCCAGTTTGAACAAGGGGACGGGACATTAATGACATGAATATCCCCATAGGGACTCCATGACAAAAGACTGTCCTCAATTAAAGGAAAAATATTTTGCCTAGAGTCTTAATCTGATCCATGGGGGGTAAAATTAGCAATTCTGTGTCCTCTCATTTCCTGTCTCATTTAAAAGGAGGGAAAATAAAGGCTAAGACACACTTGAAAAGGGCAAAGACCAAGGAAACATGTCTATTAAAAGCTTGAAATATATGATTGTAGGATTTTCCCCCTTCCTACACCTTATCATCATGTTCTCAGTTGCTCACAGCCCCAGATATGTTAGAAAACACCAAGTAGAATAAATAACAAAAAATAAGCATATCGCATACGAACAGAAAATCAAAGACAAAGAGAAATCTTGAAAGTATTCAGAAGATAAAACAAAGCACTTTACTATTAAACAATGATAAGAAACATAATGAAATTTTTGCCAGAAATCATGTAAGCAAGAACAGAGTGGAATAGAATGTGCTGAACAAACAAAAAACACCAGCCTAGGATTGGTGTTTTCTATATTCTGCAAACAAAACTGAAAATATCCATTAATAGTAGATGTGCCCTGAAAGAAGTGTTACAGGAATTCTTAAGAAAAAAGGAAAACGGTTTACGTCAGAGACAGATCTCCACTTAAAGAAAGGTAGCATCAGAAAAGGAGTAAGCAATAGCAAATAAAATATTTATTTTTCTTATTCTTGATTGATCTAATAGCAAGTAAGGATATAATTGAACTGAATGACACCTTCAATCAACTGGATCCAATTGACATTTCTATAATATTTTATCTAACAATAGCAAAATAGTTATTGTTCTCAAGCTCATGTGGGACATTAACCAAGATCAACCATGTTGTAGGCCATAAAACATGTATCAACCATTTAAAGAAGAGCTAGGGTATGGCTCAGTGTTAGATCACTTACCTAGAATGCTCAAAATGCTTGAGTCCCTGGGTTCAATCCCAAGAACTGCCAAAAAAAAAAAAATAGATACTATTCAAGTTATGTTCTCAGATGAAGGTGGATTTAAATTGGATATAATCATGATAATGTTGCTATAGATTAGATAAAACACTGCTTAATAGCACATGGGTTAAAGAAGAGGTCTCAAAATAAATATAAATATTGAAACTAAGTGCAAATGAAAATATCCTATCACAATTTGTAGGATATATTGAAAACAGAGCTTATTGGAAAATTTATTGCATCTAATGCATGTGCTAGACAATAAGACAGATCTAAAATCAATTTAAGCTTTCATGTTAGGAAAGTAGAGAAAAAAGAGTATGCTGACAGCATGCAGAAGAGAATAATAAAAAGTTAGTGAAGAAATCAAAAAAATTGAAAACAGGAGCATACAAAAAAATCAACAAAACTGAAAGCTAGTTATTTGAAAATATCAAGAAAATTGATGTACCCCTAACCAGGAAAAAGAAAGAAAACATAAATTACTAATATCAGAAAAGAAAGGAGTTATCATACTGATATAATGGGCATTCTATGTACAATAAATGAATGTCATGAACAACTCTGAGCACAGAGTCTGTTGCCTTTTATAAAACTGACCAGTTATTTGAAAAGTACAAACTATCAAAACTCACACAAGATGTTATAGAAAATCTGAATAAGACTGCATTTAGCAAATGAGTTGAAGCAAAAAGTAACCTTCAAAAACAGAAGATACAAGGCCCAGTTTAGTTCCCAGATGAGTTTTGGTAACTATTTAAGAAGAAATTATACAAATTATTTTTCTCCACAATCTCAGGAATATAAAGCATGGGGAACAATTCCTAACTATAACACTATGAGTCCTGAATTATTTTAACACCAAAATCAGATAAAGACATTACCAAAAAAAAAAAAAAAACAAAACAAAAAACTTCACACTAATCTCTCTCATGAAGTAGATGCAAAAATCCTCAACAAAAAAAAACTTATTGAATCTGACAATGTGCAAAAAGTAAGTATACCATTATCAGGCAGGATTTATTCTAGCTATGCAAGTCTGGTGCAACATTTGAATATCAGTTACTGCAATAAGTCTTTTCAATAGTCTAAGACATAAAAATAACTTATTAATAACAGTAGATGCAGAAACATTTAACAAAATCCTACACTCATTGATAATACAAACTCTCCTCAAAAGAAAATTGAAGGACGTTTCTCAATTTGATGTTAACACTTTATAAGTCAAGGAGCATCTGTGTTGGGTTATAACCTAAAGAATGAACTAAATACCTATAAATGCATACTGGTTAAATAAATGACTGAATAAATATGTATGAATGAAAGAAGAGATAAAAACATGTAGAATTCCAAATAAAGTATAGAGATATTTCCCCATTCAGTGAGATAGAACATAACTGCATATACCATAAGGCTAGGGTGTGTTATGAGGACTCCTTCTAAAGAGTACAGTATTTAAAGGAAAAAAAGTAGCCCTTCAAATACTATTTCAGCAAATGATCAAGGTCAACATTAATAGCCATAAGCCATGTTAACATTATGCATCCTTGATATGATGTAATGAAAATGACATTTTACCTCTGTTACTTGGGGGAAACTTGAACCCTCCTAAAATCATGTGAAAAAGCATCAAATTCTAATAGAAGGCATGAATCAGCACTTCAAAAAGTATTAGGGTTATGAGAAACAAGATAATTCAAGAAACTGTCACAGACAAGAGGTGCCATTTTTATTATTTTATTTATGTCTGTTACATTTTTCCCCTTTAACTTCTCTGCTAACTATACTAGTTACATATCTTGAGATGGATTATCTTTCCTTTTTGTTCTTGGACAAAGGTCACATATTTCTGTTTCTTTGTATGTCTGTTGAGTTTTGATTGGATACCTGATATTACGCAGTACACATTGTGGACACATGGATTAATGACTTATTCTAGTCACCAGTCAGATTGGCTGGGCTCAAACTCCATACTCTGTCCCTCCCTTGAGGTCAGTAGCTGACATTGTGCTCAGATATGTAGTTTCCAGCTGATGCTTTCTTGCTACTTCTTCCGGGTATCCCCTATGGATATTAGTTAGTGGTCAGGAAGCATATCATGGCAACATTGGTCACAAATTTGAGGACTCATTTAATACATGACTCTTCTTCCAAGATGTCTGGCTACTTTCCTAACAATGAAATCTGGCCTCTTCTGTAAACCTGAGGTGTTCTGCTACCCTTATCTGCTATGTAGATTGGAGATTGACTTCAGGCAAGCAGCTGTAAATTCCCAATTTCACCAGATACAATTCCTGTTTTTCAAGGTTAGACATCTTTCCATTTTCTGTTTATGTTAATTCTCCAGAGCCTTCAAATAGGTTTTCTTCTTAAGCTAATTTGCACAAAATTTAAACTTTAAATTGTGGGCATCTCATCTACCTGAGACCAGCAGGTAAAACAGTTGGCCAATGAACTCTTTTTGGATGCTCAGCAAAGTTTAGCCCAGTTTAAAATAAGACCTTTGCCCTGTTCCTGGATGTTTTTTATTCCATAAGCATTTGTTTAGTTCTTACCAGAACTCTTCTAAATTCTTTGGAAACATTCTTTTCATCAGATTTCTGTTATTGTAACAAATATCTGAGATAATCAATTTAAAAGAGGAAATGTTTATTTTGGCCCATTTTCTGAGGTTTCAGCTCACGTTTGCTGGCTCTGTTGCTTTGGGCCTATAAAGCACGGGGTGTCACAGTGGAAGCAAGTGCAGAGGATGTCTGTTCACTTCAAGGTAGCCTGGAAGCAAAGAGAGAAAGGAAAGTACCAGGGTCCCAATATCCCTGTAAAGGCCTCACCTCTTGAAGTTTCCACTCCACCCCCAGTAGTGCCATGGGCTGGGGACCATGCCTTTAACACATGGGCCTTTGGAGAACATTCAAGTACCAAACTGTAACAAATACTCATTTATTCCCTATAACACCCTCTGGAAACTGCTATCATTATTTGCACTTGCCAACAGAAAAACTAAAATAAAGAGAGGTCAAGTTACTTCTCAAAAGTCACACAGCCAGTAATGATAGGACTGAGATTCAAATTTAGGAAGTTTTGTACTGAACTTTGCACTTTTTTAACTTCTCAAATTTGCTTTCATTGAAGTTGAAACCTTGAGGCTAATTAATGAACCCAGGTTACTACTTTAGTCATAGATCATCTTTTTATTTCATTAAGAAGAGACAGGGTAGATGTGGTGGCACATGTCTGTAATCCCAGAGGTTGGGGAGACTGAGGCAGGGAGATTACAAGTTCGAGGCCAGCCTCAGCTATTTAGGAAGACCCTTACAACTTAGCAAGTCTCTGTTTAAAAATTAAAAAAAAAAAATTAAAAGGACTGGGGATGTATCTCAGTAGTAAAGCACCCCTGCGTTTACTCCTCAGTACCAAAACGAAGAAGGAGGGGGGAAGACAGGCGGAGGAGGACAATACAGGGGATTGACATGGGGATTGTGAATGTCTTTCAAATCATACCATAATGCTTCTTGTATAGTCTATGTGAGTAGCAATGTAGAAGCCTAATCCAATGTATCCTGATTGTAGGGCTGGCTCTAGCATTCACTTTATATGGACTTTTGCAAGTCATTTCTTTCTCAGTTTGCTTATCTATGAAATGGAGCAATAGTATATTTTACTCTAACAGTATATTCCCCGAAGATGAGAAGACAAAAATTCAAGTCATCTACCTGTGTATTTCCTTTTTGTCTCCACTAGAGGGAGAAGCAATACCAGGTATACTTGTTTAATTGATGCTCCAGTGTTTATTTATTTATTTTTCCTGATAGGTTATTACTACTGATTGTAGGAAATGTAGAAAATATGGAAGGTATCAAGAATGGCAAAAAAAAAAATCATGTAAAATACCACTGTTATAAACATTTCCATCCCTTCTGGCTGCCTGACATCTTTTAAAGGTGGAAATACCTATTTTTCCAACATCCCCTTGAGCCTGAAGCATGGGCACAATAAGGAGGCTACACACCCTAGAGTTAGCCTAAAGACTCAGGAAAGCACATTGGTGTGACCCAGTCTGCCCTCACACTGGAGCTAGAAATACTAAAATCTGAGGGTGAGTGTACCTCCATCTGCCTTCCCAGGCTTGAGGTTTCTGAGCTTCCTTAGATGTCTCCCAGACTTGTCACTTTCTCTCTGCTCCCCTGCCACTGCTTGCAATAGGCCTTCATTGCTTATCACCAGGACTACTGTGCCAGCCTTTTAACCCAGATCTTACTTCTTTCTCTCTTCAAGTTCCAATCCATTCTCCACAGGAATGCCAGATTGATTTTCTATGACACTGACATTACTCTTGTTCTTCAAGTTTCAATGGCTACCCATTTTCTTTGGGGAAGTATCCAATCTCCAACTTTAATTTTTTTTTTTTTTTAAAGAAAGAGTGAGAGAAAGTGAGAGATTGGGAGAGAGAGAGAGAGAATTTTAATATTTATTTTTGAGTATTTGGCGGACACAACATCTTTGTCTGTATGTGGTGCTGAGGATCGAACCTGGGCCGCACGCATGCCAGGCGAGCGCCCTACTGCTTGAGCCACGTCCCCAGCCCCTCCAACTTTAATTTGAAAGACTTTTTTCCATGTTTTAATTTCAGTCATCCTGCATAGACCTTTATTTCAGCCTTCCCATCTTGTATCTTATGCTCTTAGTCATACTTAACTGTTGGCAGTTTCGTGAACTAGCATGCATTTTAATTTTGTGCATTTCAACGTCCTCTTGTTTTTAGACAATAAAGGAATTAAATCAAGCTACTTGATACATTCACTTAATATCTGTATGAGAATGATGGTTTTACCCTCTTTCAAAAAACTTTTTCAGCAAGACAAACCATGGATTTTTATTCACAGCCATGCTATGTCTTGGAAATATGCATTATTGGTGGCATCTCTAGATCCAATTATTCATTTGGGAGGGTTCTTCTTAAATAGTTTGTGTTTGACATTAAGTGTTGTGATTTTCTATCCAATTAAGGTCCAACTTCCTTTTTAAGTTTTAAATTCTTTCACAACTTTTAAAGAAGTGGAAGTCAGGTAGACATGTATACTGTCTTGCTAGATGTGTTAGGACTGTGTCCACCAGATGTCACCCTTACATCTTACAGACAAAGCTAACCTTGCTTTTATAGGTATGTTATTTTTTTTAAAAAAATTATTTATTTTATTCATTTTAGTTGTTGATGGACCTTTAATTTTTATTTGTATGTGGTGCTGAGAATCAAACCCAGTGCCTCACAGGTTCAAGGAAAGCGCTCTACCACTGAGCCATAACCCCAGCCCCTGGGTATGTTATTTTTGATAGTGCTATTAAACTGGGGCTGAGACAGGCAGGATTGGAGACAAACCCAGGTCATTATGTATCTCCATGTACCTGCTTACCTGTGAGAGGCACATTTCCTGATATCCCTGTGGATTTTTCTCTCACTCTTTAGTTATACTAGAATTCTTAAGGTACTCTTAATTAAACTCACAGCTTCAAAACACAACCTCTAAAAACAAACAGGAACACACGGCCATTTATTTTCTGGATCATGTAATTTCTTAACTTGTTAGTATCATCCATTCAGACATTATCCATGGTGGGACTTTTGATAGTGGGCATTTTCACAATCAACTCAGAATTCTGTACCATGCCACAAGTAAGCAACATGTATTTTGCTTTTGTTAGTCTTTGTAGTTTTCAACAATATTTTCCATTGTCAAAATTTAGCAACATTTTACTCTGCTCCGATTTTCCCTTCTTTGAAGCTTAGATTGTGTGTGCTTTGTAAATAACAAACTAGTACTACTGCCTTTCCTCTTCTGAGATTTTCCACCATCTTCCAAAGTTTGTACTTTGATATTTTATGATTTTACATGAATTTTCTGTGCTTTAAAGGCAGGTGATTAAAATAATTTGTTTGCTAAAGTTTATTCCTAAAGAAAAAAGTAGAAAATGTAGACAGAGAACCAAAATTTATATACAATTTATAATATATCAGGTAATTTATATATGTGATCAATATATTGGTGTCAGTCAGCTTAGTTTTTAGATTTGCCTAAGATCAATAGTAAATCCCATACCATACGTAATGAAAAAACCATCTGTCTGAGGATTTCTGTGATGAGGGAGACACTGGTAGATGGCTCATCTATCTTTCCTCACTTTCCTTCTTTCTTTCTTAAAAACAAAACAAAACAAAACCCACCCAGCTTTTTTGAGGAAATACTGGGATATAAAACTGGCATATATTTAATGTACACTTTTTTTTTATATTTAACCACATATGAGAAGCCATCACCACAATCTTCTAAGGGAAATATTTATCATAGCTAAAAGTTTCTTTGTGCTTCCTAATTTTGTTTTGTTGTTTTTGTTGTTGATGATGATATTGTTGTAAGAACATTGAACATGAAATCTACTTCCTTAACATTTTTCTATTTTTAATTTAATTTTATTAGTTCTTCTTAACTATACATGACAGTAGAATCCATTTTGATAAAATTATACATAGGTTACATCTTATTCCAACTAAGACCCCATTCTTGTGGGTGGGCATGATGGTGGAATTCATTTTGGTGTTTTCATATGTGTTCATAGGAAAATTATGTTAGATTTATTTTACAGTCTTTCTCATTCCTATACCCCCTCCCTTCCTTCTGTCCCGCTTTGTGTAATCTACTGAACTTCTCTTCTTCAATGTCTCCCCTTGTTATTGTGATTTTACTTCTACATATCAGTTAAAACATTCAACTTTTGTATTTTGGGGATTGGTTCATTTCACTTAGCATGATATTCTTCAGATCCATCCATTTATAGGCAAATGTCATCCAGTCATTCTTTATGGCCAAGTAGTATTCCATTGTGTATATATACCACAATTTCTTTATCCATTCATCTGTTGACGGGTGTCTAGGTTAGTTCCATAGCCTAGTGATTGTAAATTGTGCTACTATAAACATTTATGTGGCAGAGTCACTATAGTATGCTGATTTAAAACCTTTTGGAGGTTTAATTTCATTTTGCTATATATGGAATTCCAGTTTTTCCAGCATTATTTTTTAAATAGGCTTCTTTTCTCCAATGTATGTTTTGGTGCCCTTGTCTAGTATGAGATGACCATATTTATGTGGGTTTGTCTCTGTGTCTTCTATTTTGTACTATTGGTCTATTTTGTACTATTTTATTTTGGTGCTAATACCATGCCATTTTTGTTACTATTGCTCAGTAGTATAGTTTAAGGTCTGGTATTGTGATGTCTCCTGCTTCACTCTTCTTGCTAATTATTGCTTTGGCAATTCTGGGTCTCTTATTTTTCCAAATGAATTTTATGGTTGCTTTTTATAGTTCTATGAAAAAATGTCTTGGGATTCTGATAGGAATTACATTAGATCTGTATAACACTTTGGGTAGTGTGGACATTTTGACTATATTAATTCTGTCTATCCAAAAGCACAGGAGATCTTTCCATCTTCTAAGGTATTCTTCAGTTTCTTTCTTTAATGTTCTATAGTTTTCATTGTAGAGGGCTCTCACATCTTTTGTTAAATTGATTCTCAAGTATTTCATTTATTTATTTTTATACTACTGTGAATGGAGGTAGTTTTCCTAATTTCTCTTGCAGTGGATTTATCGCTTATATATTATGTATTATCTCTGTGTGTTAATTTTATATCATAATAATTTCTGAATTAATATATTAGTTCTAAAAGTTTTCTGGTAGAACTTTTTGAATCTTCTAAATATAGAATCATGTCATTGGAAAATAGTGATAGTTTGAGTTCTTCCTTTCCTAATCATATCCCTATCCCACTCTTTGGTTTATACCCAAAGGATTTAAAATCAGCTTACTACAGTTACACAGCCACATCAATGTTTATAGCAGCTCAATTCACAATTGCTAAACTATGGAACCAACTTAGATGCCCTTCAACAGATGAATGGTTAAAGAAGTGTGGTATGTATACACGTGGAATATTACTTAGCCTTAAAAATAATGAAATTATGGCATTTGTAGGTAAATGGATGGAAGTAGAGAACATTATGCTAAGTGAAATAAGCCAATCACAAAAATCCAAAGGTCGAATGTTTTCTCTGATAAGCCTGTGCTGATCCATATTGGGGGCAAGAGTGTAGGGAAGAATGAAGGAACCTTAGATTGTGCAGAGAAGAGGGAGGGGAAGGATAGGGCATGAATATGGGAAGGATGGTAAAATGACACAGACATTACTATCCTATATACATGTATATTACACTACTGTTGTGACTGCACCATGTATAGCCAGAGGAATGAGAAGTTGTGCTCCATTTGTGTAAAATGTGTCAAAATACATTCTACTGTCATGTATAACTAGTTAGACCAAATTTTTTTAAAATTAAAAAGTTACAAAACTAGAATTCACAAAGATAAAAAGACATTGAAAGAATAAAGGAGCAGAAAGAGGAAGAAAAAAGATTACACATAAAGTAGCTGTCATCTCTAACAGGTAAAATTAATTTTATGCCAATAATATCTTCCTGAGTGTTAGAATAACAGTTCCCAACAGTTCTATATGATTGTACAATATATAGTATAAAAACAATTACATTAGCAATCATAGTATTGATTTACAAATATGTCGTTTCAATAAATTTCTTCTTTAATATAAAAAAATCCTTTGGATATATTCAAAGGAATGGAAAACTGGGTCAAATTGTGATTCCATTCCTAGGGTTCTGAGGAATCTCCATACTGCTTTTCAGAGTGGTTGCACCAATTTGCAGTCCCACCAACAATGTGTGAGCACTCTCTTTCTTCGCATTCTTTCTAATATTTGTTGTATTCTTGATAATTGCCATTTTGACTAGAGATGGAATCTCAGTGTAGTTTTAATTTTCATTTCTCTAATTTCTAAAAATTTTGAACCTTTTTCATATATTTGTTGATTGTTCATATTTCTTCTTTTGAGAAGGGTCTGTTCGGTTCCTTTGCCCATTTATGATTGAGTTATTTGTTTGTTTGTTCTTGTTTTATTCTGTCTTTTTGGTGTTAAGCCTTTTGAGTACTTTGTATAACCTAGAAATTAACACCCTGAGGTACAGGTGGAAAAGATTTTCTCTCATTATGTATGTTCTCTCTTCATGCTCTTGATTTTTTATTTTGTTGTGAAAAAGATTTTAATTTTGTTGCCATCCCATTCTATTTATTGTGTTTTAGGAATCTTGTATAGGGAGTTGATTCCTGTGCCAACTTGTTGAAGTGTTGGGTCTAACTTTTCTTCTAATTGGTGTCTAATCTTCTAATCTGGTCTAATTCCTAGGTCTTTGATCCATTTAAAGTTGATTTTTGTGCAGGGTGAGAGATAGGGGTTAACTTTCATTCTATTACATATGGATTTCCTGTTTTCCTAGTACCATTTTTTGAATAGGCTATCTTTCCTTCAGTGTGTATTTTGGCCTTTGTGTAATATGAGGCAACTGTGTTTATGTGGGTTTGTCTCTGTGTCTTCTATTCTGTTCTGTTTCATTGATCTTCTTGCCTGTTTTTGTGCCAATACCATGCTGTTTTGTTATTATAGCTCTGTAGTATAATTTAAGTCTGCTATTGTGATGCATCCTGCCTTGTATTTCCTGCTGAAGAGTGCTTTGGCTATTATGGGCCACTTATTTTTCCAAATGAATTTCATGACTGCTTTTTCTATTTTCTATAAGGAATGGCATCTAAAGTTTGATTGGAATTGCATTAAATCTGTATAGCTCTTTTGGTAGTATGGCCATTTTGACATTATTGATATTAACTATCGTTATTTGTTGCACAAGTTTCTCTAGAACTTATTCATTTTATATAACTTTTTACCCATTGAACAATTTCCAATTTCCTCCTCCCCCAGCCTTTTCTACTTTCTGCTTTTGTTATAGCCATTACTATTTTAAATAACTCACATAAGTGGAATTGAACAATATTTATCATGCTGTGACTGGAGCATTTCACTTATCACAATATCCCCTAGGTTCATTCATGTTGACACAATTTCAGGATTTCATCTTTTTCAAGACTTATTAACATTCCATTTTTTATAAATTTACTACATTCTTTCTTTCTTTATATGTAAATGGGCATTTGGGTTGTTTTCATATTTTCATATTTTGGCTATTGTGAATAATGAGGCAATAAATATGGGGATGTGGATATTGCTTCAAGAAATATATACACACACACACACACACACACACACACACACACACACACATCTCCAAAAGTACGATTGCTGGATCACATAGAGACCCTATTTATAGACTTTTGAGGAACCTACATGCTATTTCCATAGGAGTTGAACTATTTCACATTCTTGCCATAATGCACAAATGTTCTCTTTTCTCCAGTTCCTTGCCAACAGTTGTTACTTTATTTATTTGTGCATTTATTTATTTATTCTAATAGCCATACTAACAGGTGTGAGGTGATATCTCTTTATGTTTCTGAGTTATATTTCTCTAATGATTAGTGATGTTGAACACCTTTTAATATATCTGTTGACCATACATTGAGGAAAGGATAGTGTCTTTCATAAACAACAATGGAAAAACTGGATATTCACATGCAAAAATTAAATTGGGCCATTATCTTACACTGTGCAGAATAATCAAATAGTAATGAATTAAGTATTTAAACATAAGCCCCAGAACTAAAAACTCCTCAAAGAAATCCTAGAGAAAAAGTTTATTGTCACTGGTATTGACAGTGATTTCTTGGATATGACCACAAAAGCATAGCAACAAAAGCAAAAACAGACCAGTGGGACTACATCAAACTAAACAGCTTCTGCACAGCAAAGGAAAGAATCAACTACATGATGAAAGAGCAATCTACAGAATGGAAGAAGATATCTGAAATGCATATAATATCTAAAATACATAGGAAACTCCTACAAACTAGTAGAAAAGAACCAAATTTCAGAATTTATAAGAGTTAAATGGGCATTTCTCCAAAGATGTCACATTTACTATGGATAGACATTAAGTCATTTTTGATCTTTTATGTTTAATAAATAATTGTGGGATTCATAATCATATCTAATTTTTCAAACCAATGGAAATTTCAGGGTAAATTCCTAGAAGTAAGATTTCTGGGTCAAAAGATACATGAATATGCTGTATTTTATTCTATATTGTCATCTCTAGCTCCATTTTTCTGCTTCCTGCTGAAATCCTGATCTCACCTGTATCTTCCTTTCTATGATTAGACTTAGATACAGATCTTACCACCAATTATGTAAGAATAACTGTATATAAAATTACCTAATATTCACCATTTGGCACAGTGTGTGGTCTCTGTTTCTCCACAGAATTAGTCACTTCCCTCTACCAATGCCTGCACCAGAACTAGCCACTAGGTGTGAGTTTGGCACTGAAATCATCTAAAAATGTCTAAAAATATAACAATTGAGCTCACTTTCAAGGTACAAAGATGTTCTAATCATGTACGTGACTTTTGTGTTCAGTTGCTTTTGGATATCTGTCTGCCCTGGAGTATAATTAAAATTATTTTACTGAACTGTGCCAAGAGACATGATTTTTGACATTTTAAATGAGAGTTATTCACAGCAGACGTAATTTTTAAAAAATCTCTTTTAGTACAACCACACACACAAAAAAAGGGCAACATATTTAGGAATACATTAGACAAGAATATATAAAACCCATGTCAGTAAAACTACAGCAGTCTTGAAGGACACAACAACAGACATAAACAAATTGAAAGACATCACTTCTTAGGTAACATGTCTTAATCCTCACCTCACTAATACATACTTTAATACCATTAGTTTTTCTGGTTTTAGGAGTCACATGAAACATAAACTCGAAAGTATAGCTGTAAAAACTCAGCTTTAAAAAATGAGAAGGACTAGCCTTCTTAAAACACATTATAAAGTCTTTAACTAACACATTCCATTAATGGATAGTAGAGACTCTATTGGAGAGAATACCAAATGCAGATTAGATTTAAATGCATAGAAAAAATATTATAAGATACACATACACGTGGCTTCAGCTTTCATATGAATGATATTATGATAACTTGATGGTCTTGTGGAAACAGAGATAAAGTTATATCGCAAAAATCCAGATTGTCAATGTAAAAAAAAAATCATACAAGTTAGAAGAAACCTTGGGTGAATCCCTTCAAACTTTGTAATTAAGATAACTTCCCATATAACTTTTTAATGATGAATTATTTTTAAACTGAGATTAAAAATTCATGTGAAATTTTTTAGAAAGATAATTTGAGTTCAAAAAATGTTTTGCGTGCCAAAAAGAAAACACGGACAATATCAAATGACAAATGACTCACTATGATAAACTGGTTGCAAGATACATTACAGAGAAATGAAAAATTTTGACAATTTTGTTTATATATGAAAAATGTGCATGTATTAATATGTTTTCTATCATGAAATATATGAGGCTGAGTAATTTTATAAAGAAAAGAGGTTTATTTAATTCACAAAGGAGGTTTATGTGCATGGTGCCAATGTTAACTTGTCTCTGGTGAAGGCCTTCTGGCAGAGGGCATCATGATGGTGGGAATGTGTGTGGTGTATAGGGAACCAGAGAACTATTCAGGGGTAAGGCTCAGGTTGTTGTTCATGAGAACTAACTCAGAGTTCCATTAGAACCACACCTTAAAGCCTTCTAAAGGCACAACCTTAATGACTGAAAGACTTCCCTTCAGGGAAGGTTCCAGCACTTGAAGCCTTGAGGGACAAACACAAAGCATAGCCAAACCACGGCAATACTGTTTTCTTAATATACAATAAACTTTTAAGTATAGAAGAATTTTTTTAAATGTCAAACATTTGGTAGGAAGATGGGAAAAGGACATGAATACAGAGTTCATAGAAAAATATTTACAAATGCCTGTATACATATGGCACATGGTCAAGTTCAGCCACAATGAAAGAAATACAAATTAAAACAACGTTTATATATTATTCACCATTAAAAATGGAAAAGTTTGACTATGTACTTTGTTGGTAAGACTGTAGAGAAACAAACACTTATACTAGTAGTAATGTAAGATGACCAAACTCTTATGAAAGAGAATTTGATAACATAGAATAAAATACAGCATATTCATGTATCTTTTGACCCAGAAATCTTACTTCTAGGAATTTACCCTGAAATTTCCATTGATTTGAAAAATTAGATATGATTATGAATCCCACAATTATTTATTAAACATAAAAGATCAGAAATGACTTAATGTCTATCCATAGAAAAATGAATGAATAAGCTATGGCATGTCCACCTGATGAGTAATGAGTGACTAAAACATAAAATTCAGTTCCACAGGAATTGATATGGTATGAATTCTAGATGCATCAAGTTGAAAAGAAGTAGTAAAAAAGAATATACATAGAATGCTAACTTTTGTATAAATGGGGGGGAATAGAAATAAGTACATTTATATCTGCTTAAAAAAAGGAAAAAGAAATTCAGCAATTATAAATAAGAAAATATTGAAAATTGTTGCCTAAATTTAAAGAGTAACAAAAAAGATAAAAATCTGACTTTCATATGTTTACATTTTTATGTAGTTTTTGCTTTTTTGTAACAGGAAAATATTTTACATAGTCAAAACATAAAAGTTAAATAAAGCAAACTTTAATTAAAAATTTAGACAAGTGTATACCTATATAAAAAGTTGATAATAAGAAGTAACTTAATTTGTATACTATATTTGAATACTATGACTATATATACTTAGATAAATTCTAAGGCTAAAAATAGTTATAAATATATCTTAAGTTCAACTTAGTACATTTATTTTGGTAGTGAGAGGAGAATAGTATTCTGAGTATACTTTGTGTATATTGCTAGATAGATACAGAAATGAGAAAATTGTGAAATAGGGTCTTGCTGTGAAAGAAGAGAAAAATGAATATGGAAAAGGGAGAGGAAGAACAAATTAGTATTGGATTAGCATTGGAGATATCAATACGTATCATGTATTTCCTCTTTCTATCCACTGAAAGTGCCTTGAAACAATACCATCCTAATAGTAGTGCCAAACTAGCATCTAGTTTTTAATTTTTAAAGACTATTCATTACTTAAAAGGACTCAGGGCTCCTTGAAAAAAAATAGTTGATTCTAGAGCTGTGGCTGAGAAAACACAAAGAAAGTTCAGGACACTTTGTAGTTTCATAAACTAGGTAAATGCTCAAGAAATGAGGCAGACAGGTCAAAGGATTCAGGCATTAGTTTAAAGACCTCCCACTGCATGGACATGGGGCAAATGGAGAACCCAGTAATGACAAAACTTGACCTTAACACATTGACTATATAAAAGAATGCAGGAGTCCAGTTACACTAACATTATAAAAATAAAATAAAAGGGGAGAAGTGGGAACACTCTTCTTTGTAGATGGTATAACAAATGAAAAAAATGGCAACCAACAGAGTAAAACTGATTCAAACATCATCAACAGATAGTAAGTCATTGGGTTGAAGTTTGTCCAAGAACAGAGTGTTATCCCACAGGCTGTTTACTAATTACAAAGAGGTCAAGTTACCATTATAAGAAATCTGACAGATATCACCTTTAAAAATGACCAAAAATGACCAATATAGGAGCAAACTTGCATCACAGGCTTATTGAGATACACTAAGAAGGACATGACATAACCCGTGTAGAAATTCTGCCAGTCATTTAACCTGGCTCTACACTTGAGAAAGCAATCAGACAAATCCAAAATGAAGAAGATTTTGCAAAACAATTGATATAGGTTCTGAAAATATCAATGTCATATGAAATGAAAAAAAGAGAAAAAGTTGGAGAATAATTGTAGCTTAAGGGAAATTATAGAAAAATCTCTGAAAAACAAAATGCATAGTTTATAAAGAAGAGCTGTCCACTTTTGATTTATGCACTTCAATGAAATTTTAAGCATAAAAGTTATAAAAATATATGAGTTCTTTATGATGCCTTCAGAGAATACTCTTAAAAAGCTTTAATAATCTTTCTCTGTCCCACCTAATTTTGCAGGTACCTTTAACTAGTTATCAGTTCTATATTAGGGTTAGGGGGCATGAAAAACAATAAGAGAAAATATAATAAGAGAAATTTCTCCAGTAATAAAAAAACACAGTGGTGTTGGGGTTGGGATATAAGTTGCCATCTTTTCAAATTTGACCTCAAATATTTGAAATTCAATCAATTAACTTAAAATGTAAAAGTTTGAGTTCATTGGGATAAAAAAAAAAACGTTGGAATTATTTGAGTTAAAAACAGAAGAGATATCTAGATTATAGAAAATAACCCACTAGTTCTACAAAAGTACTTGTGAATATACTTCTACCTTCTCTCAAATTAAAAACATATTTTGTGTAAAGTTTGAAATTAAAATACATTACTGGAAAAATGGGGCAAAAAAGAATTTGATAAACTACAGACAACATAACATTTTTTAATGCTTTGAGCTCTGAATAAAGTTAAAGACAAACTTTGTTAAGATGGTATTTATTTTATTTCTTTTTAAACTTTTTAAAGATGTAAATGGCACAGTATCTTTTTATGTCTTTATAATGTGGTGTGGAGGATCAAACCAGGTGCCTCACATATGTGAGGCAAGCGCTCTGCCACTGAGCTACAGCCCAAACCTTAAGATGGTATTTATGAGAGAAACTTTCTACTTGGGAATAGTATCAGAAATCAAGGTGTAAAGTTCATAATAATCATAACATAGATATTCTTTTTAGTTGTCTAAATTAATCTATCAAATTAAATATAAGGTATGGTTCTTTGTTAAATGTGTTAGGACCCCAAAAGGCAACTCTAAAGTTTTGAACTCCATTAAAGAGTTAAAATAATATATTACCTTTTAAATTTTGATAAATTTCAAGCAATCACACAGGTGAAGGATATAATATAATTAATCTACATGTACCATCACCCTATGATAATATGTATTAGCTAATGTCTGCTCTTATTCTGTCCCTCCTGGCTTTCACATCCCCTTTAAATCATTAAAGAAAATCACAGACATTGTATTATTTAGTGATTATATTTATATTAATATCTTTGTAATTATTTCTATGATTATAATGTATGCTAAATCTAGGACATTAACCTAAGTAGGCATCAGAACAATAATAATTATTTGCATTTCTTTAGCTCTTTAGTTTACCACACTTTCCTAGTACCTTGTGGTATACGCCTCATGAACTTAAACAACTTCTAAAATACTTAAATGTGTTAAAATACTTAAATGTATTAAAATTGCTTTTCTAATGTGATATGTAGCAATAATAACAAATCTGATTTTTAAAATATTACATAGTGAAAGCATCAGTTTTGGAAGATTTGCATAACTTTGTGAATTAATATGTTACAAATAAATAATGTATGATCTTATAAAATCATGCATGAGTGAAAGATATTCATAGTGTAAGATAAATCATTTGGTATATTTTAAAACAATAAAGTTTGCAATATCTTCATATTCCACAGGGCAGCCAACTTAAAAATTGTTATCTGTTGAAGTTGGTATAATATCACAAAAGAATATCCATATGGGCTGGGATGTGGCTCAGTGGAAAGAGCACTTGCCTAGCACGTATGAGGCACTGGGTCCAATCCCCAGCACCACATTAAAAAAAAAAAAAAAAAAAAAACACCTAAATAAACAAAACTGTCAATGTCATTCATTTAAATAAAGTTTGAGGAACTTTTTTTTAAAAGAATATCCATAGTTTTCTGAAAAGATTATTAAAATGTTCCTCCCTTTCTAACAACGTATCTTTGAGAGGCTTAACTTTCATTATATACCCAGCTGCAATACCATATTAAAATAGATTGAACATAGGAGCAGATGTGAAGTTTCTTTACTAAGCCTGACGAAAGTGTAAAACATACCACCTTTCCCACGAATTTTTCTTAAAAATAAGGTAATTTGCTAAAACTGTTTTTAAATTGCTAAAGCCTACTGATTTATGACTATTTGAAGTAAAAAAATTAAATTTCAGTTTCATTTCCTTATATGACAAATGTTGATAGACATAACTAATTTCAAACAAAATTATGTGAAGATCTCAATAATTTTTAAGAGCTTAGTGTTGTCATAAGACCAAAAAGTTTGAGAACAGCTTACCTAGCTGCTACTGAATCAAGGTTTTCAAGACAATAGATAGAAATGAATGCTTAATGATTTTCTACCTCATACCAGAGATTTTACGTATTTTATAATGTTGGATGTATTTTCTCTTTTCTAAATTCCCTTAACAAGATTCCTGTGAGATTTATGCCCTTCTCATGATTGAGGAACTCAAGATTTGGAAACTTTAAAATCCTAAGGCTTACTTAAAATCCTAAGGCAGAGGAGAAATTCACACCAAATCTCAACGATTTTGTCTTATCCTGCACTTACTGTGTTGAGTTACATATAATTGCAATGTGAAATAAATAGAGCTACAAAACCAACCCTTTTTTTCTTTTGAGATAGGGTCTTGCTAAGTTGCTGAGGCCACTCTTGAACTTAAGATCCTTCTGTCTAAGCCTCCCAAGTTACTGGCATTACAGGTTTATAATTTCATTCTCAAGAAAAAGATAAAAGGAATCTTGTTTGGAATAGAAAGTTATTTTGACTGGGTACATTTTGGTGTTAGGAGGACAAATGGGAAACCTGGATAATCCTTTCGGTTTATTTCCTCCAGTTCCCCAGTTTTTCACCTTAGTTTATGGGCAAAAGATTCAATTCGAACTGCCTTGGGTTTAAAATTTCTTTTCACATTTTACATTAGAAAATCTTTTGGGGGGCTGGGGATGTGGCTCAGGCACTTGCCTGGCATGCACAGGGTGCTTGGTTCGATCCTCAGCACATAAAAATAAAATAAAGATCTTGTGTCCACCGAAAACTAAAAGAAAAAAATAAATAAATATTAAAAAAAAGAAAGAAAATCTTTCTTGCTGGGCATAGTGGTGCATGCCTGTAATCCCAGCAGCTCAGGAAACCAAGGCGGGAGATTGCAAGTTTAATGCCAGCCTCAGCAATTTAGGGAAGCTCTAAGTAACTAACTCAGACCCTGCCTTAAAATTAAAAACAAAACAAAACAAAACAAAACAAAAAAACCTGGGGATGTAGATCTGTGATAAAATACTCTTGGTTCATTCCATAGTTAAAAAAAAAAAGAAAAAAGAAAAAGAAAAGAAAAGAAAGAAAGAAAATTTTGCTTACTCCTGTTATATATTTTTACTTTATTAAAAAAATTATCCTTCATGATGGAGACACATAGGAATATTTTACATTTTAGTTTCCTGCTTGAAACTCAGTGTTGTAGTTTTCCTTAATATCATAATTAGAAAAACACTAACAATATAAAATAAAAATTAGGTGATTGAAAAAATATAGATAGAATAATAAATCATCTCTCCGATAGTTAAACCATTTCTGCTTATTACTTTTTTTGTACAGAAATCTTTGTATTTTTATGCATACAAAATTCGTATTAACAAAATGGTTGCATATATAAATATACAATTGAGTAATATTTGTATATACAAGATTCATTAAAAATTATAACAGACCTCTTCCCGGCTAGACCCTGAGCACAGTCAGAATAGGTTGCATCATTCTCTGTGGTTAGCTCATTGTCTACTCAGCAACTGAAATACAGAAGAGCTTTGTTTAACTGTCAAATATAATTGATTTTATTCAAAATGTACTTTTAACTTAAATTAATTTTGTTATGGTTTGGTATGAAGTGTTCCCCCAAAGCCCCTGTGCTAATACAGGAATATTCAGAAGTAAAACATTTGGATTGAGAGTTATAACCTAATCATCCCATCCAAGTTTGAAGGACTGATTAGGTGGTCACTGTAGGCAAGTGGGACATGACTAGAGGAGGTGGATCACTGTGTGTATGCTCTGGAAGGGCTGTTCTTCTATAGTTCCCCACCCCATCTCTCTCTCTCTCTCTCTCTCTCTCTCTCTCTCTCTTTCTCTCTCCTTCCTTAGCTCATCATGAGCTAAGCAGTTTTTCTCTATCAGGTGCTTTCCTGATGTGTTGCCTCACATTGGGCCCAGAGCAATGCAGTTGGCCATCCATGAACTGAGACATGTGAGAGCCCAATAAACTTTTCCTCCTCAGGTTTTTCTTGCCAGGTATTTTGATCACATCAATATAAAACCTGACTAAAAAAAACTTGATTTTGCTATATAATTCGTCTCATTATATAATGTAAATACTCATTTCTATGTCACATAATTATTTCAGAAAAAGAATAAGGAAAGCTGACTGATCAAGATCAATGCATTGAAAAGCTATAGTTTCCTTGTCTATAATCTAGCTTCCCTAACAGTCTTTAAATATTTCCTCTATCTATTGGTAAGAAGCAAAATAGGAAATTTTTGTTTTAAATTTTAGTTAAGGCAGATGGTTAGTATAAATGGTTATTGGAGAAATGTAAGTAAAACCAAGATCTTCTCCCTATCCAGAAATTATCTTACAAAGATAGTAGAAAAAGAAAAAAAATTATTTTTGAATATGCACTGAAATAGAGTTGTGTATCACAGACAATCCTCTAAAAAGATTGCTAAAACAAAGAAGCTGCATCCTTTTATGTATCCAAGCAGGTAAAACACATTACAGGCATGTTTTCACTATAAATAATATTAACTTAAGTAAGAGGACTTAATAGTACTATTTTTCACATATCCTAACTTTGTATGTTAATTAGGTCAGCTACCTGTGCTAACCAATTTGCAGTATCCAAAGAAAATTCTAACCCTCCCATTTTTAGGACAAGAGGTAGTTTTACAACTGGGAGCAAAGTATTCACTACCTATATAAGTAAGGCTCCTACCTACCATAGAATTGGGAGATAGAGATATGTCTTCCTTGAAATTTGCATTTCAAAGAAATGACTGTTAAATCCTTGAGAAAGACCTTCCCAGATCACCAAGGTGACAGAAGGCCTAGTTAGTGTTTTAGAGGATTCATATACATTTCAAAGAGACCAGAAAGTACTTACAAGGTGTTTCCTAAAGATGCTCAGAGATAAAAGAGGGGAGAGAAATATCCATCCCCCTCTTTTTTCAAAGCTAGGAAAAAGACTCTTATTTAAAATTTGACCCTATAACATTTACTATTTGATTGCTTCATGCAAATGCTCATGATAATTGAGTGGAGTGGTGAAGAAAGGGAGCACATGGCATTTTTTTCTCCTGTTGTTTTATTTGTTTTTTCCCTCTTGTTTCTGAATGTTAAATTTGCCATTTTTTCATGCTTGACTTATTGAAAAGATAAGTACTGCTGTGCAGGTGAAGAAAGTTCCTTTAGATTTGTACTTCAAAATTGTGGGCCTGCTGAGCAGTCTGTAAGCAGGCTTATTGACCTCCTACCTGGTCTCATTCCACAAAATGTTTTAAAAAATTACATACAGAAGAACCTGGGTAACCATGGGGTGTTTCCAAGACACTCACCTTCTCCCCACCACCAGTATGGATGTCTAGGCCTGGGGATGTTCAAGATGATTGTATAAACTGGTGCAGTAATTGCCTAGTACCTACACTCATCCTCCCTGTATTTGAAATCATATCCAGATTACTTACAATACATAACACAATGTAATACTATGTAAATGTATGTAGCTAGTTGTTATACTATATTGTTTGGGAAAATGATGACCAGAAAAAGAAGTTGTATCTTCTCAGTAGACCTAGTTTTTCTTTTTCCAAATTTCTTCTATCTGTAGTTGTTGAATTTGTGGATGCAGAACCCATGGATCCAGAGGGCTGATTATACTTAATTATTTTTAATCGTATAAGGTTAACAAAGGGGATGAATGCTCTTTTAGTTGTGACCTAGATGATTTCACTTTTCCTATTTTTTTCTTTATAAAATAAAATAATTCTTATAATTTCCTATTTAAAACTTTTTTGGGGGTTACATCTGGCACACTTCTGATATAGGCCCATGGGAATTCTGGTTAAAATAGACACTTCAAAGAATGTGTCTAGAAAATCTTGATTCTCTGGTCTCCTGTGACACTCTTCTCCCTGTGTTCCTTCTGCTTCACTGGTTGACACTATGCAGTCTCCTTACAAGCTCTTCCTTCTTCACTCGACTCCAGAATGATAGCATGCATCAGAGGTAGTCAAGAGTTCACAGTTCACCATCATTCCATGCACTCTGATCTTGATGAATCTAAATTTATACTTTCAGTTCTGAACTCTCTTATCAGATCCAAAACTTTATATCCCTTGGAGTGCTTGGAAGTTCAATGATATTGTAGCCAACTCATACAAAATGTAGAAGTGGAATTTATGATGACATGAAATCCATCTTCTTCCAGGCTTTTTAACTGAGTAAATGTCACTAAATGTATTCATTCAGCTGCTCAATCAAAATGCAAGGAAAAAAATGAGACAAAACAGAAAAAAAAAATCTTGGAGTAATTGACTTACATGGTCTGTATCAAACCCATCAGTGAGTACTGTAGGTTCTGTCTCTAAATTCTGTAAGCAAAAATAACGAAAACAGTTTTGGTACCATAACAAAAGCACAAAACAAAAACAAAAACAAAAACAAAAACAAAAACGGGACAGAAACAGACTTCATGGATCAGCAAGGCCCTTTATTCAGTAGCAGAGGCAGGCATTGGAGGAGTTCACTTTATGGGTAGAAAATGGCCCTGGGTTACAGAAGGAGCCTGGGTTTTTATAGGTTACACTGACAGGTGATTTGATCACTTCAACAGAATGCATCAGTTTGTGCATTCAGGGAAAGGGGCTGTAAAAATTTGGAACTTGTCTTTACTGGAGAAGGATGGAGGGTCCTGAACTCAGTTCCCAGTGCTTATCATTTTTCTCTGGGGGTCATTGTATTGTCACTGGGACAGGAATGTATGGCTTTGTTGTCACTGGGAAAGGATCAATGTTTGTTCTATCCTCAGGGATTGCCATTTTAGGGTTGATATTTGCCTCTTTCCCAGGGATTGTCTTGTCACTAGGAAAGGATTTATTGGGGAAAGGATCAATGTTTTGCCCTCTTCCTCCCTTCATCCTTCCAGGTCACACTGTCTTGGAAATTGCCATTTTCCATATCCTTCAAATTCCATATCCTCTTCTTCTATCCTTATAGCCACTCTCCTAGTCTACACCACCACCCTTTCTCATGAAGACTAAAATCGCCTTGCAACCAGTCTCTCAGCTTTCACTTTTCAAACTTTCCCCCATTCTTTCACCATGTATCCAATCCTCATGTCATTTTGAATATATGAATATTATTAATTCATTAATTTCAAGGTAATACTTTAAAGATTTTCCATTGATTTAGAATAAAACTTAAAATCTTTAATGAAATGTTCATCACATTTTTTATTCAAATGCCCTAGGATGTTAAAAATGAACAACTAAGAGAAAAGTTACTAACATCTAAAAGTATAAATATTTTTAAATAAAAAGTTTGCATGATTCTTATAAATATATTTAATTATGTATAACAAGCAAAATTATTTTGTAATGTTATCTCTTGATGAGATGCATAGGATTCTTTCTCCCATCAGACCATAGTTTATAGATTAACATTTTAAAATAATGTCTAATGGGGAAAATAAGATAGAGTTCAGAGTTCGGCATTACTTTGATCCCTAATGTTTACTTTTGGATTTTTTTTTTTTGTACAGCCAAATTTCAATCATATATATTGTTCAGATATGCCTTAATGGGCTTAATAAAAAGATAAGCCCTTGGTAATTATTTCATGTGATTATGTTTGTAATTTCATTTCATGGTTAAAACTATTAGATTTATAACTATGCATTTATAACTATGCATTTCATCCTATGAACATCCTAGGTGGAGTTCATCGTAATTGAACAAAATTTGTTTTCTATAGTTCAGAGCATAACATTTCAGGTTGCAAATTTAGGAACATTTTGTTGTATACCTACACTTAAATGAATATTTCAAGTGTGGTTTAATCAACTTTGTAGAAATTAATAGCAAAAAGAAGGGAAAGCATTAAGTATATGCTTGCAAAATGTTTGCTGTTTACTTCCAGGAGAACCTACAGATTCTAATAGATTACTAAATTTAAATGTTAAATGAAATCTAATTCATGAGTCATTAATGACATAAAATAAATAGAAGATCATTGGTTGAATGACAAGCAGGAAGATTTTGCTCAAGTGAAGCAAATAAGGATGGCTTTACAGAATCCAATGATCTTTTAGCAACAGTTAATGAGATGTATCTTTTCCAACTCTGACTATATTAAGAATTTTAGAAACCTATTTTATCTTTACTCTATGCATATTTTGTCATAATGTAATATCAACCTGAGGGAAGTAAAAAATATTTTCTTTCCTACAGTCATGCAAACATGAAATGACTAACTCCTGGACAATAGCAATATATAATATTTCTGGGATATATTATGAGAAATCACCCCCAAATTATGGCTTTGCTTATATTGGTATCTAAACTGGGTAGTTTGTAAGATGGCACTTATATATACTGATTCTCAGAATATATACCAGATACAGATTTAGTTCACTCCTTTCTTTTTAGGTTTATTTCTAATAAGTTTTATAGTTTCAGAGTTTTACTTTGTTTAACTCATACTCTAAAAAGGTTTGGTATCTTATTCAGGAAAGTATAAGATTTTAAAATAAGTAATTCTTAAGTGATGTATTTTCCCCAGAAAAAAAATTTAACAATTTAAAGGAAATTGAATAATTATTTTTTAAAGATAAGATGTTTCACTATTTCTTTTTCTAAATGACATGCTTCATGCCACTATTATTTTCTTTTTATTATTTAATTCTTTTGAAAGCTATGATGCAGATTGCAGGTGCAGTCACAGCAGGCTACCTTCAGAAGGTATGGGTCATTCCTTTAGGATGTGTGCATTTGCCTGTTCTCTAAAAACAGTCTCAGCAAGAAATGAGCCATGGCATTTTATTCATGCAAGGCAGAATTCTATAAATCAGATTGTAATTTTATGAATATATTTTCTATATAACCTTGAATATGGCATTTTAGTACTTTAATCCTCTGGGGCCTCTCTATATGATAAATAAGAAATGTGGAGAATCTTGAAATTTTTTATCATAAAAGCAGAGCATGTTTATTATATAAAAATGGGGAACAACAAGAAATGAAATATCATAACTTTGGCAGTATGGTAATGGTTTAGGGCACAGTCCCTAGGTCTAATTGGCCAGATTGAAATCCTGCCTGTGTCCTTAACTCATTGTATGCACTTGGGAATGTTGACTTGTCTGGGCCTCAGTTTCTTTATTTGAAAAATAGAAATGATGTTAATAATACCTGTACCATAAGTTTACTATAAGATAAAGTAAATATTTAGGTTAACCATCTGGCTTTAGTCAGCATTCACTAAGCACTGGCCATCACCATCCAAATATATACACAGACACACACACACACACACACACACACACACACACACACACATGTATATATATTTTTTTCTGATTTTCTTTCCTTTAAAATTTATTTTTAATGATGTTTGTTTTTTTTGTGACTAAAAAGATCATTGAGTGAAAAAAATGCAGGATACACATTGGCTCAAAAATCTTGTTTCAATCATGTCTTGGAACACTGATTCAAGCCACTGAGGGCAGCTCTTCACATCTCTGAGAAACAACATAACAGAGAATTGGATGCTTGTCCCACAGGACAATAGTCAATGCTCCCCATAATGCAGCTTCTGAGGGCACTTACAATGGGGTCTTTATGTTGACTGCCTCAGTGATAGGTATGTGACTTAAAGTCACTGTCCCTAAGGGGAACAGTTCCATTTCTTCCTTTCACCAATTGCTGTCATGTTTTATGTAGGATAGAATTCCCAGAGGACTCCCTGAGGTAGAAGGCTTTAATTATCAGAAGGTGGCTATATTCTGTATGAGTGAAGAGGAATTCAGAGAAGTTAATGTTGCAATCTGGGTAAGTGCATTCTCCTTTTTCTGCTATGGAACAGGAAAAGGATTTCTTCATTTTGTTTAGCACTTAATATCATGTCATGATAATACATTTAAAGAATATCTACTGGGTTCCAGGAACTATGCTGGGTCCTGGGAATTGAACTCTGTTCTTTGAAACTCCAGTACCTCCTTATCTTTTTGGGGGAGGATGATGGCCAGCATCTCAATAAAGGGTTCTTCTTTCTGCCCAGGGGTATCTAAGCCACCCTAAAGCTTACAATCTCAGATAATTAATAAGTAACAAAACACAGATACTCATAAATATATTCACATAATGTGAAGCTCCTGGTCTAGTCCACATGGGTTCTGGCACTAGACAAAGGGAAAATGGTTCTGGTGGTTTATTTGAGGGGGTACATCAAAGGCGAGAATAAGATTTCAAGGGCAGACTCTTGCTTCATGATGTCTTGCAGGTTGATTGACATTTCAGATGCTGTGTGGGCCACAGCAGAACAGAAAAGAGATTCACATTGAACCTGGGCAATTAACACTGAAATGTCCATTTCTAGACACCAGATGTCTCTATCCACAAGGCTTCCATGCAGGGTGACCCACATGCAACCCATGGTGGGCTGGTGACACATATCTAAACTCATTCTATGTTTAAAGTTTGTCAATGATTCAGCTTTGCCTGACTCACTTCCTACATAATACTCAACGATGAACCAAACACTTCACTTCATTGTTCATTCTACAAGTGGTGTTGAATACTTACCACATGCTCAGTATGTCATAGATAAGAAGACCCTATTATCATGGTTTTCAAAACCAGTGTGGAATTCAGATTATATTTGAAAAAATTACTATGATTTAAGTTATTAACTTTTAATGTGAAGAAAGAGTAAAATAGAAGGAGAGAGAAGAATCATATGTGCAATACTTTGGGTAGACTAGCCAAGAAATTTTTCTTGGATCAGGGGTGTGTATGAGTAGGAACTTGAATAACTGAGGAAAGAGTTGTGTGAGTATTTAGGGAAGACCATTTCAGGTGTGCCCCACCACAGAGAAAGTGCAAGACTTTAGAAGTGGGGCATGAATGAGATATTTGTGGAATAGCCAGCTGATAAGTGGAAAAAACTAGGAAAAAGTGGTGAGAAATGTAGATGAAAAGTTAGCCAGGGACCAAATTATACAAGGACAAGGAGCAGAGTAAGATAAATCTTTGAGCTTTCTCTCAAGTGTGTTGGGTTGTCCTTGGCAGGATACAGGGGAGTTGGTGGCTGTGTTGAGGATAGAGGGTAATGGGTGGGTGTGAAGGCAGCAGGCATTATTGGTTATTGCAGTCGTCCATTTCTGAATGACATCTCGTAGTTTTGCAGAAGACCCATCTTGGCTGCAATATTTGAAGGGCATACATTCTTCATTCTTCCCTTTTCTCCAGTCCTCTTTCTTGGCCTTACCCCACTCCTCCCTCTTTACTCAATCTTTTGTGATCCAGTTATGTTACTGATTGATTTCTTTCCTTTCTAGTGTATTTTATACCAGGAAAACTATTGCAGGTGGATTGTCTCCTGATATTTCAAATAGTTTAACATTACTAAATTCTGCCAATTAAATATATAATTTTGAAAATGACTTACTTTTTTCTAATAGATTAGAAGTTTTTAATTATAAGGAAAATCATAAATTGAAAAGAAATGTTAACACTTGAATCTAAATGAATGACTCTAAATCTTTCAAGTTTAACCAAATATCTCATTTTTTTCACATTTATGACTCCTGAAATATTTGTTTACTTTATGTTTTATGATTTTATGTTGCTAAAGCAACATTTCTTTTTAACCTGAAGATTTCAGAGCCTTATGTTCATGGAATACAAATAAAAATTCTGAACATATACCTGTGAGTTACCAGAAAGATGATCCAAATCCATTCCCTGATGTTCACATATTTTCTTCTGACAGCCTCATTTCTGCAAATGACAGTTATAAGTGGTACATGATAAATGTGGTAGGAAATTTCCCTTTCTTGCTTATTTCTGAGGATCCTTCTTTTTTCTTTTTCCTTTTTTTTATAGTTCTGGGGACTGAACCCAAGGCCTTGCGCATGCTAGGCAAGTACTTTACCATTGAGCTACATCCATAGCCCTTGATTATTCTACTTATTATCCCACTGGGTATTATCCCACTGAGGGAACTTGTGTCTTTTCCTAACTGTTGGGATGGACCACTCGGCACACTGAGCATGATGTAGGGCGGAGTCAGTTCCACTCTGTCTAAATCACTCAATCATCACAAAATACTCAGGATACCTGGAAGAGCAGTCTAGGATGTTCTGACTGGAAAGAGCAAGGAGATAGTGACATTTCTTTTTTTTTTTTTAAGTTTAGAAGTGAGAGATTGTGAGAGGACAGTGGTGGACAAATTAGCATTGTTAACTCTTAAATTTTTGGTTATTCTCCTCCAATTCTATTTCTTTTTACTGTCAATCATCATATTTGTCTATTATCTTTCCATCTCCCTTCCTGAGGGATGAGAAGATTGGTTTTGTATAACATCCTATCTAATCTATCCAGTCTGTAAGAACTAAAGATAAATTTCTGAAAAGAATGAAAAATAGATAAAATGCCTAGAAGTATCTCAGGGATGCCCACTAAAACATTACTCTTTATAAGGGCTTCTGCATGATTCCTTTACATACATTTAGCACCTATTTTTTATGCTGCAGAGCTGGCACTTGAATTGATGAAGATTAATGAGCTGGTACTGCAAATAATGAGCAGTGTCTAAATGACTGTGATAAAGCTTCTCAATGAATGCCTATCAGATTGGAAGCAAATTCAATAATAATCCATCTCATTAAACGAATGACACAGTCTTGAGAAAGGCAACTTGTATATTCCGTTTGTAGTTAGGACAGCTGTGAGCAGATAGGAAGGTCCTTGTGGACTCTTGTGGACATTTTACTGAGGTTTCCAACAGGAGGCAATGTATCATAATAATTACAACATGGCTTTGAATTTTAACACATCTGAGAAGAAACTTGCTATTATTATTCATCAGTTGCTTGAGATATAGCTTCTCTAAGTCTCAATTTTGTCATCTATAAATTGGTCATGATTGGTACTTTTCTTAGACTTTGACAATAAGATCCCAGTCTAGCCTTTTTCTGACTATGCCCCTGTGCATGATGGGAAGACTTAACTGGACCAAGCAGATATGCCTACTCAGAGGTTAAAGCAACCCCACCCTTCCCTTCAGACAAGCCTTGAGTATCTGGGATCAAGAATTTTGCATTCCCAAGGTTTTGAGCTTGCTTTCAGAGCCTGCAGGAGGTAGTCAAGGAGGGTCTGTTTGAGAGGCAGAAGGGGTATGGTTCTGCAGATGTGGACAGCCACAAATGTGTTATTTCAGCACATTGTCCCATGCAAGTGGAGACAGAGGAAGAACGATATACCTGAATAAGGTAGCTTCCCTTGAGTAACCACACTCCTGTACAAAACCCTAAGGAGTCAGAGAGTATGAAATTTGAGCTTGGAATTCGAGGCAGTTGTGAAGTACATTTCTCAATGTAGGCATTTAGAATATATTTTATTTAGCAGGTTGTTAGTTTGTTTTTTGAAAATTCAAAAAAAAAATAAGATAACTGTAGATTTACAGGCAGTTGTAAGAAATAATACAGAGAGATCTCTTGCACATTTTGCCACATTTCCCCTAATGGAATGTGTTGTAAAGCTACAGCATAACACCACAAGCAGGACATGGACATTTATACAATCCAAAGATCTTATTTCAATTTCACCAGATTTATTTACATTAAGTTCAACACATTTTATCACCTGTGAGTTCAGGTATTTGCTATCACTGAACAGTTTTAATACCACAGGGAATCCTTGTGGATTTATTACTTTTAAATAAATAGACATATAGAATGTCCCAGCAAATGAGAGGGAATAATGTTACAATTAAATGTTTGACTTAACATTGAAATAGAAGAGTTAAGTATTGGAATGGAAGAACCTGTTGAAGGGGAAACACCTGTCCTGAAACAGAATCCTTGTATTAGCCCATGGATTCTACTAAGAGATGTTTCCCTCCCACCTGCTTTTAGAGATGGATTTGGGGAGGGTTGTACTTCAAAACATTGCCTCTAATTCCTGGGGCAGGCTATTTCCCTGTCCCTTGATTGCTCAATACCCACATCTACATATTGTTTGCTCAATACTTTTATTCTTTATTATTCAATATCTCACATCTATGAACACAGGGAAACTAACCCTAGATAACCCTCATATTGTAGCAAACCTTTTGACTTCCCAGGGGCTCTGATTTCCATAGAATTTGTAGTATTATAGAAAGCCATTCTGCTAAATCTTCTCAGGTATCTATGTACATCTCAGTCTTACACTCTCTATATAGACATTTGAAGTAAATAGGCCTACTCATGTTCTGCTGGGGCAGTTAACAAGGCAGAAAGGAATTTTGTTACATGCTACTAATGGGAGTTATTATCAAAAGATGTGAAAAAGTAGATAGCACCATGGGAAGAGCAGATCAAAGGTAAGATATTCATGAGACATAATCAAATGAAAAGAACTGCAGGTAGGATAGATTCAGGTTTGAAACAGTCTTGTGCTGAACTCCCTGCAGTTTGCCCCAGATACCTGTGGTTCAACTTGATGTCCCCTTCATTGTTGGCAGGGGCTGTTGTTCTGCTTCTCTTCACCAAATCCAGCCTGTTAGCTAGATGACAGGCTGGCTTACTTGGTAAACTCTTCTTTTCCAGTCCTTTAGCTGTAAGTCTCTGCATTTTTCAGCAGTTGGTTGACTCCTAGCAGGAGCCAGCATCTAATCTGGGAATGAAGCCAGCACCCAAGGCAGGCAAAAGGCGAACATTAACTGTGAAGATAAATCTAACATGCCTTCAAAGACTCTGGGATGTTTAGCAGTGTATGGAAGCAAACCATTTATTCACTTTAGGGTTCATATTTTTGGTGTATGCATATTTGGGGTGTGTGTGTGTGTGTGTGTGTGTGTGTGTGTGTTACATAAATGACTAAACCCCAAATTTAAAACAGAATGTCAAACATGCCAAGAGTAGTTGCTCAGGATGTCATTTGGGTAGGAGAATGGGAAAGAATGGGCTGGAATGGGAAAGAGTAGGCTGCTAAAGCATAATTTGAGGCAGTTTAATTCATTTCAGTCTTATAAGCCTTTTGATTGGTTTAATTTTTAAAATAAAGCATGATTATAAATATATAAGTAGTACATTATTTTTCCATAAAAATTATTATTAATATTTTGGTTTACTTACTTTTATTTTATCCATACATATACTTAATACAAATTATATTTGTGCTCTTTGTTGTTGTTGTTTGTTTGTTTGTTTGTTTTGTACCCCAGGGATTGAACTCACGTGCACTTGACCACTGGGGCACATCCCCAGCCATATTTTGTATTTTATTTAGAGACAGGGTCTCACTGAGTTGCTTGGTGCCTTGCCATTGCTGGGGCTGGCTTTGAACTCACAATCCCCCTGCCTTAGCCTCCCGAGCTGACAGGATTATAGCCATGTGCCACCATGCCTGGCACAAATTATATTTGTAAGAATTTAAAAGACATGAACAATTATTAAAAACAAGAAAAAAATAAAAATGTGGAAATCAAAGTAAAATCATCCATTATTCTATTACTCTTAACACTACCATTAGCATTTTGGGGAATATCCTTCTAAACTCTGTGTTCCTCTGTGTGTGTAACATTTGCTAAAATATAGGCAATATATACTTTAATAAAGTTAGGATCATAATGTATTTCTTACTCTTCCTTTTTTACATGACACATCTTTAATATTTTCCCAGATTTTTATAAAACATGACTTTTAATGACTAAATAATATACTATCATATAAGTATACCATAATTTCTTTAAGACATTCTTAGTTTGAATATATACGTGGATTCTAATTTGTCATTGTGGAGTGGAGAATGGCAGGAATTCAGCACTTCTGCATTCAGTGTCAGATGGCTTTGCTAAAAATGACTCTTCATCCTGTCTGTTGCTTCCAACCCCTGCTGTTTCTGGAAACTCACTCTATCAACCTTCTCCCCTTTATCCATTAAAAACACGAATCTTATTATGAGATGGTATACCTTACGGGCTGAGAGTGCAGCTGTGGCAAGGCAAAGCAAACCTGAGCTCAAATCTTAGGCCTGCTATTACCTAGCTCTCAAAGACTCAGTTATCTCATGTTTAAAAAAGAGTCATTGTGAGGTTTATATGAGACAGTTCATCCATGTGCTCTTATCTGATAGTAGCATTACAAATTATTGTTTTTCTCCTTTAGACATATTTGTTGAGCATTTTAATGTGGCAGGCATTATGTTAGATGATAAAGATATGAAGATGGGAAAACAGAATACCCCTACACTTGTGACTTTTACAGTCTCGCATTTTAAGATATAAAGAAATGGTTGGGCATGTGGCACATACCTATAATGCACATGGCTCATGAGGCTTTGGAAGGAGGATTGCAAGTTTAAACCATCCTCAGCAGTTTACTGAGACTGTAAGCAACCTAATTCAGACCCTGTCTCAAAATAAAAATAAAAAGGGCTGAGGATGTGGCTCAGTGGTTAAGCATCCTGGGGGGGGGGGGTGGAGAGAGAGAGAGAGAGAGAGAGAGAGAGAGAGAGAGAGAGAGAGAAATGATAATGATTTTAAAATTTCAAAATTATCACTATGCTAGATGCTCAGAAAGAGAGAGACCTGTGCAATGAGACTTGTAGGAACTGATTGCATGTATTATGGAGGGTGTTTTGCATTTCATAGGGAACATGTAACTTTGCCTTTTAGTATAGGCAAGCTAAGAGGGCTTCAGGAACATAATTATCTACCAGAAAACATACTACTGGCTCTAAGATCATATGTGTCTTTTTTTCCTGAATTAACATAATATGTATGGATATGACTGCAATAAAATGTGGAAGACTAGCACCAAATTTTTATACAGATATAGCACCATCAAGGAAAGTCCTTAACTGTTTCCTGGTAGTGGTGTAAGGCTGGTGACTACCTTTCTTGCTTGTAGGATCTGTGTTATCTAAGCCTTCGGTTCATGCCTCCAGGACAGACTACTGCAATATGCCTATTTCCCTAAGCGTCTATTGTCTCCAACCCTCTTTACTCTATCACCCTTGTATTGCCAGGGCATAGGAGGCTACATAGCACAGTGGTTCTCACAATGTGCAAAACCAGTTGGCTTAGAGAAGCCAATTAACTACTCCAGGGCAGGGCAGCCTATACTTGTCCTGGAAGATATAGGGAGGAAGAAAGGGACTTCTGGTCCCTGAATATAACAGACACATAAGACAATTCCATGTGAAAAAGAGTGGAAAGAAAATATCAAGGGGTAGTTGCTAGGAAGTTTGGTGAATCACTTTGTGAGAATATAAAATATATTTAAATGTCTCCGAGAAGGGAAAAGACATTCCTGATACAGGAAGTATCTGTCCACAGGAAAGTCAAGAAGAAGGACATCACCTACAATTCAGAGTATCAAGATGTGGATGTTCCAGGAGCAGCAGGAGGGAGAGGAAATGGCTTAATGGACTTGACACTGGGGAAGAAGCTAGAGCAGAGTCATAACATGACTTCTGTCCATAATATTGGAGTTTTAATATTAGAAACAAATGTAAAACACAGTCTGGAGAAGAGCACTGTGCTTCACAAAATAAAATTTGATAGTATAAAAATTTGGTAATATTTTACAGTGTAGAAAGCTAACAGATACTAAAACAAATCTTCCCAACTGGATAAGCATGCTTTAGGATCTCAAATTTCACTCTGAGGATACCTCTGTGAGCTGGTACCCTTTCTCCTGACCTTGTGATCATGGAGTTAACACCATCTTCACTGATTGAAAGTAGGTAGTCCTTTGTACCAGTAAAATATAGCACTTTGTTGTTGTTTTGTTTTTATTGATGAATTATAATTATATATAGCAGTGGGATTCTTTATGCCATAACATAATTTGATCAGTCTCATTACCAGTAATCTCTCCCTGATCCATTTGCTCTACTCTACTGATCTCATATTATTATCTTAATTACTGCATTATAATTTTATATGTATATAAATTATAAATACATATATATGTGTGTATATATACGTGTGTGTGTATATATATATATATATATATATATATATATATATATATATATGGAGAGAGAGAGAGAGAGAGAGAGAGAGAGAGGTACTGGGAGGGAGAGAGAGTCAGGAGTCATTGTGGTGTATTCATACGTAGATATTGCATAATTTGGTAGATTTTGTTCTCTATACTTCTCCATACTCTTCCCTCCCCTTCCCTCTAGATCCTCTTCCTCTGCTCTATTGGTCCCCTTCTATTATTATGAGATTCCTAATTTTTATTCCTTTTTCCCTTCTAACTTTCACACATGAGAGAAAGTGACCAACACTTAAGTTTCTGAGTCTGGTTTATATTACTTAGCATGATGTTTTCCAGTTCTATCAATTTACCAGCAAATGATGTAATTTCTATGTTATTTATAGATGAGTATATATTCCATTGTGTATGTATGTGTGTGTGTGTGTGTGTGTGTATGTACATAGTATATATATATATATATAAACATTTTCTTTATTTGTTGACTGCTGAGAGCCATAGCCGAGTCCAAATGACGCATGGCATTTTTGCCAGAACGGAGTGGTTGAGAGGTGACACCAGCAAGCCATTAAGATGATAATGGTTATGTTAAGCTGTGTATATTAGACCCCTGCTGTCTGCTTCGGCCTGCTACTTTGGAGTTCTTGTGGGGATTCCTGGAGAGTTCCCATTGGTTGGGGAAGTGCCAGAGGAGGGATTTCCGGTTGGTGGTTCCTGGAGAAGCTGCGTGGGTGAGCGTGTGTGGAGTGTGCTGGTGGAGTTCAGAAATAAAGTTTGTTCCTGCTTCAGTGGCTCGTGATTTGTGCCCAGCCAGACTGTGGCAGTTGACAGGCACTTGGGCTGGTTTCATAACTTAGTCATTATAAATTGTGTTCATATAAACACTGGTATGCCTGTTTCACTACAGTATGATGATTTTAATTCCTTTTTGTACTGGGATTGAACCCAGGGGCGCTTAACCGCTGACTCACATTCCCAGCCCTTTTTCATTTTGTATTTTGAAACAGGGTTTTGCTTACTTGGTTAGTGCTTTGCTAAGTTGCTGAGGCTGACTTTTAACTTGAATGTAATACATACACACACACATATATACACACACATACATACACATACACACACACACATCTATCTATCTATCTATCTATCTCATGCCTCATGCTCCTGAGCCACTCAGATTATGGGCATGTGCCATTGCACCTGCTCTGATTTTAAAATACCAAGGAGTGAGATATCTGGGTCATATAGTGGTTCTAGTCCTGAGGAATCTCCATACTGCAGTTATTGAACCAAATTATATCACCACCAACAACGTAAAAATGTGCCTTTATCTTTCATTCTTCCCCAGCAATTACTGTTATTTGTATTGATAGCTGCCATTCTGCCTGGAGTGAGATGAAGTTAGTAGAATTTTGATTTGCATTTCCCTGGTTGCTAAGGGTGTTGAAATTTTATATATATATATCTTGGAATATAAGTTTTATTTATTTAGTTTTTTTAATGTGGTGCTGGGGATCAAACCCAGTGCCTCACATGTGCTAGGCAAGTGCTCTACCACTGAGCCACAACCCCAGCCCAAGAAATATAAGTTTAAGTAGTCCCAAATTAGCCTCTATTTTTTAGAAATGTCTGTGGTTATGACTCCTTTTCCTCTCTAATGATGTTGATATGGGTCTTCTCTCTTTTTTGGTTAGTTTGTATAAAGGTCTATCAATCTTTTTTATCTTTTCAAAGAATCAAACTTTTGGTCTTTTTTTTAAGAGAGAGAGAGAAATTTTTTAATATTTATTTTTTAGTTTTCGGTGGACACAACATCTTTATTTTATTTTTATGTGGTGCTGAGGATCGAACACAGCCCTCGGCATGCCAGGCGAACGCGCTACTGCTAGAGCCACATCCCCAGCCCTGTTGTTTAGTTTTTCTAAACTCTGGTTAGTTTTCATATTTTTGTTTTAAAATGTATACTAACAATAAGATTTTGAAAACTTACTTCATAAGTAAGTTTTCTTTATTATTAACAAAGTTATTCATATTTGAACAGACTAAAAATTTTATTTGTATTCACTATGAAGTTAATACAAGAAAGCAAGAAATATGTTACTGGATTAAACAGGACTTAATATGCCTGTTCACAGGTAGCTTTATGTGAACACATTCCTGTGTGTGGAACAGTTGTCCCTAGGATCTGTCTTCATTACCTTTCACTCCAATCCTGGGAACACACTTACTGGCTGGACTGTGAGACTGCCAGCTCTCTAATTCTTCTTTTCTCTGAGAATTCAAAATTTCAGACTTCAGCTAGACAGATTACACCAATTTGTGAACTCTTTATGTAGATTTTGCCACCAAATATTTTGATTTAATAGCATGCCCAGGAAAAATAGGCTTATAATTCATGTTAAATGCCATGCCAACTTTGAGGCAGGCCAGTTTTTTTGTTGTTGTTGTTGTTGTTGTTCAATAAGGGAGTTCATTCCATTTTATCTCTATATGAACAGTAACTTTGAGATGACCAAACTGTTTTTATTTTTGTTCTCTGTTTCTTCCTGGAAAAAAAAAAAAAAGGAAAGAAGGAATAAAACTGTGATTTGTGATCACCATACTCTAACTGCTACTATATATTTTCTTTAGCATTTATTTTCCCATGTATTCATTCATTTTACTTGTACATAAAGTAATTGATGTAGGGTTTATAGGCATAAAAGCATTTCTTAACCCTTTAACATCTCTAAATTCAATCTCTGCTTCTCAGTTCATCTGGAACACTCATTCTGTTTTATAGAACAAGATGTTGCTCTATTCTGGAGTCACAAATAAAGCCAATTAGATCTCTAAACCAAACTTGTTATAATTTTGGCTTTTTAAAAGCATCATTGTTTATTTAGAAATTAAAATGCAATGTACCTGTATGTTATATCAGTTACTTTATATACAACTAAAATGCATCAAGGAAAGGGAAAATAGAACTAAAGAAAATCTATTATGACAGTCAGAGCATGTTGACCTATTGACCACAAATCACATCTTTATTTTTTCTTTCCTTTTTTATTACTGGAGACTAAATGTAGGATCTCAGGCAAACAATATATATATACTATACCATGAAGCTACACCACAAATACCAAATCATAGTTTTCTATTTTAGAATACATCATATTCTGTAGGAACAGAGTCCAAATGGAAAACAGCAAGTTTCTTATTTTTTTTTTGATTGAGTAAATACCCATCTGCTGTTGGAGCATACCATATGTCACTCTCCTTTTCCAGCTCTGCATATTGATGGCTTCCCAACAAATCAGGAGGTGATCTCCCTTATTGAAAAGCCCCATGATTCCACATTGGTTTCATTAGTGTTCTCAGTGTTATAAAACTCTTAAACTGCACAAGGAATACTATATTTCAGCACCATTTCTTAATCTCTCATTGTTTCTCTACAGATTTACAATACCACAAATGTCAGATATCACATATATTTATATGTTGGTCATATTTAAAAAACTGTGTTTTATTGATCTATTTTGAAAAAAACCCAATGCATTACTTTAAAATCTATGCATCACTATCAACTCTAAACTATTTTGGCTAAATAAATCTAACTATTTGATAACATTTCCTGTCTTAATCAGTTTTTTTTCACTTAAAAATTTTGCTGTTTCATAAAATTAGTTTATAATTTTCTATGAAAAAACAACTTATTAGAATTTTTATTGTAATGAGATAAATTTATAGATCAATCTTGGAAGGAATGATGATTTTCTTCCTATATAGAAATTTAATGTATTTATCCATTATTTATGTCTTTAATGTTTCTAAAAATTTCATAATTTTCCATATAGAACACATATTTTACTCTATCCACTCATTCACTTTTTTTTTCTTGTTCTAGTTAGTTACACATGACAGTAGAATGCATTTTGACACATTGTACACAAATGGAGTATAAGTTTTTATTCTGGTTGTACATAATATAGAATCACACTGGTTGTGTAATCATATATGTACATAGGGTAATAATATCTGATTCATTCTACTTTCCTTCCTACCCCCATGCCCCACTCTCTTCACTCCCCTTTGACTAATGCAAAGTACCTCTATTTTCCCTAGCTCACCCTTTTTTTTTAAATATTTATTTATTTTAGTTCTCGGCACACACAACAACATCTTTGTTTGTATATGGTGCTGAGGATAGAACCTGGGCTGCACGCATGCCAGGTGAGCGCGCTACCACTTGAGCCACATCCCCAGCCCCCTAGCTCACCCTTTATGGGGAATTAGCATCTACATATTAAAGAAAATATATGGCCTTTCATTTTTTGGGATTGGCTTATTTCACTTAGCTTAGAATCCAATAGCTCCATCCATTTACCTGTAAATGCTATAATCTCATTCTTCTTTAAGGCTGAGTGATATTCCATTGTTATATTCCATAATATTCCACATTCTTTGTCCATTCATCTGTTGAAGGGCATCTGGGTTGGTTCCATAGTTTAGCTATTGTGAATTGAGCTGCTGTAAACATTGATGTGGCTGCATCACTGTAATATGCTGATTTTAAGTCCTTTGATATAAACCGAGGAGTGGAATAGCTGGGTCAAATGGTATTTCCATTCAAGTTTTCTGAGGGCTCTCCGAACTGCTTTCCATAATGATTGTACCAATTTGCAATCCCACCAGCAATGTATGTGTGTACCTTTCTACTCACATCCTCCTCAACATTTATTGTAGTTTGTATTCTTTGTAATTGCCATTGCTACTGGAGTGAGATGAAATCTTAGAGTAGTTTTGATTTGTTTTTCTCTTATTGCTACAGATGTTTAATATTTTTTTCATGTATTTGTTGATCAATTATATTTCTGCTCTGTGAAGTTTCTTTTCATTTCCTTCGTCCATTTATTGATAGGGTTTTTTCCCTTTAAAAAATTATTTATTTATTCTAATTTGTTATATAGGACAGCAGAATGCATTTCAATTCATAGTACACACAGAGAGCAGTTTTTCTTATCTGGATGTATACAAAGTAGAGTCACACAATTCATTTCTTCATACTTGTACTTAGGGTAATGATGTCCATCTCATTATACCATTTTTCCTATCCCCCTGAATCATCCCTTCCTCTCCCTCCCCTTTGCCCTATCTAAAGTTTTCTCCCATTCTCCCCCTAAAGCGGTCCCCATTATGGATTAGCATCCTCATATCAGAGAAAACATTTGACATATGTTTTTTTGGGATTGGCTAACTTAGCATAATATTCTTCAGCTCCATCCACTTACGTGCAAATGCTATGATTTTATTCTCTTTTAATGCTGAGTAACATCCTATTGTGTATATACACCACAGTTTCTTTATCCATTCATCTACTGAAGGGCATCTAGGTTGGCTCCACAGTTTCAATACTGTGAATTGTGTTGCTATAAACATTGATGTGGCTGTGTCCCTGTAGTATGCTGATTTTAAGTCCTTTGGGTATAAACCAAGCAGTGGGGTAGCTGGACCAAATAGTGGTTCCATTCCAAGTTTTCTAAGGAAAACTGCTTTCCAGATTGGTTGCACCAATTTGCAGTCCCATCAGTAATGTAAGAGTGTGCCTTTTCCCCCACATCCTCGTCAACACTTACTGTTGTTTGTATTCTTAATAGCTTCCATTCTGACTGGAGTGAGATGAAATCTTAGAATAATTGTGACTTACATTTTTCTGATTGCTAGAGATGTTGAGCTTTTTTATGTATTTGTTCATTGATTGTGTATCATCTTCTGAGAAGTATCTATTCAGTTCCCTGGCCCACTTATTGATTGGGTTATTAGATTTTTGGTGTTAAGATTTTTGAGTTCTTCATATATCCGAGGGATTAGTCCTCTATCTGATGTACCTGTGGTAAAAATTTGCTCCCATTTTGTAGGCTCTCTATTCACTTCCCTGATTGTTTCTTTTGCTGAGAAGAAGCTTTTTTAGTTTCAATCCATCCCATTTATTGATTGTTGATTTTATTTCCTGCATTATTGGAGTCTTATTAAGGAAGTTGGGGCCTCACCCAACATGATGAAATTTGGGCCTACTTTTTCTTAGGTGCAGGGTATCTGGTTTAATTCCTAGGTCCTTGATATACTGTGAGTTTTGTGCATAGTGAGAGATAGGGGCTTAGTTCATTTTGTTGCATATGGATTTCCAGTTTTCCCAGTACCATTTGATGAAGAGACTATCTTTTCACCAATGAATGTTTTTGAAGTCTTGGTCTAATATGAGAATAACCATATTTATGTAGATTTGTCCCTTTGTCCTCTATTCTGTACCATTAGTCTACAAGTCTATTGTGGTGCCAATACCATGCCATTTTTATTACTATTGCTTTGTAGTATAGTTTAAGGTCTGGTATTGTGATGCTACCTACTTCACTTGTGTTGCTAAGGATGCTTTGAGTATTCTGGGTTTCTTATTTTGCCAGATGAATTTCATGATTGCTTTTTCTATTTCTATGAAGAATGTCATTGGGATTTTGTTTGTAATTGCATTAAAACTGTATAGTGGTTTTGGTAATATGGTCATTTTGACAATATTAATTCTGCCTATCGAAGAACAAGGATGATCATCTTCTAAGGTCCCCTTTAACTTCTTTCTTTAGTGTTCTGTAATTTTCATTGTATACATCTTTCACCTCTTTCATTAAGTTGATTCCCAAGTATTTTATTTTACTTTATTTTTTGAGGTTAATGTAAATGGGGTAGTTTTCCTAGTTGTTCTTTCAGAAGATTTGACACTGATATACAGAAATGCCTTTTATTTATGGGTGTTGATTTTATATCCTGCTACTTTGCTGAATTCATTTATTAGTTCTAGAAATTTTCTGGTGAAAAATTTTTTTTGAATCTTCTATGTATAGAATCATGTTTTGGCAAGTAGTGCTAATTTGATTTTTGTGCTATGCTCATTAGAGATATTGGTCTGAAATTTTTTTCTTTGATGTGTCTTTGTCTAGTTTTGAAATCAGGGTGATATTGGCCTCATAGAATGAATTTGGAAGTGTTCCCTCTTTTTCTATTTTATGAAATAATTTGTGGAGTATCACTATTAGTTCTTCTTTAAAGGTCTTGTAGAACTCAGCTATGAATCTATCCAGTCCTGGGATTTTCTTGGTTGGTAAGCTTCTGATGGCATCTTCTATTTCATTACTTGAAAATGTTTAAATTGTGTATATCATCCTGATTCCGTATAGGAAAATCATATGACTCTAGAAATTTCTCAAAGCCTTCAATATTTTCTATTTTATTGGAGTAAAAATTTTCAAAATAATTTCTAATTATTTTCTGTATTTCTGTAGTTTCCACTGTGATATTTCCTTTTTCATTATGGATGTTAGTAATTTGAGTTTTCTCTCTCCTCTTCATTAGAATGGTTAAGGATTTATCAATTTTATTCATTTTTTCAAAGAACCAACATTTTTGTTTTGTCAATTTTTAAAATTGTTTGTTTTTTGCTTCAATTTTATTGATTTCAGCTCTGATTTTAATTATTTCCTTCTTCTACTGCTGTTAGTGTTAAATTATCTTTTTTTTTCCCCTAGGGCTTTGGGATGTAATGTTAGGTCATTTATTTGTTGATTTTTTTCTTCTTTTAAGGGACGAATTTTACACAATGAAATTTCCTCTTAGTACTGCCTTCATAGCATCCCAGAGGTTTTGATATGTTTTATCAGAATTCTCATTTACCTCTAATAAATTTTTAATCTCCTTTTTGAGGTCTTTTGAAATCCATTGTTTATTTAGTAGCATATTATTTAGTTTTTAGATGTTGGAGTAGCTTTTAGTTTTTATCTTATCACTGATTTCTAATTTAATTCCATTATGATCTGACAGAATTCAGGGTAGTGTCTCTACTTTTTTGTATTTGCTAAGAGTTGCTTTATGGCATAATATGTGGTCTATTTTTAGAGAAGGATCCATGTTTTGCTGAAAAGAAAGTATATTTCATTTTTAATTGATAAAATATTCTATATATATCAGTAAAGTTTAAGTTATTGATTATATCATTGAGTTCTGTAGTTTCTTTGTTCAACTTTTGTTTGGAAGATCTATCCAGTGTTGAAAGAGGTATGTTAAAATCACCTAGAATTATTGTGTTGTGGCCTATTTGACTCTTGAACTTGACAAGAGTTTGTTTGATGAACATAGCTGCACCATGGTTTGGGGCATCTGTATTTATAATTGTTATGTCTTGTTGATGTATGGTTCCCTTGATCAGTCTGAAATGTCCTTCTTTATCCCTTTTGATTAACTTTGGCTTTAAGTCTACTTTATTTGATATGAGAATAGAAATTCCTGCTTGTTTCCGCAGTCCATGTGAGTGATATGTTTTTTTCCCAAACTTTCACCTTCAGTCTGTGAATATCTTTTCCTATGAGATGAGTGAGTCTCTTGGGTATTTTTAAAAATCCAATCTGCCTATCTATGACTTCTGACTGGTGAGTTTAGGCCATTAACATTCAAAGTTATTATTGTGATATGATTTGTATTATCAGTGATTTTTGTTTATTTTTGAAATTTACCTTGACTTGGTATCTCCTTTGATTGGTTTTTCCTTTAGTGTAATACCTCCCTCTGCTGATTTTTATTGGTGTTTTTTATTTCCTCCTCATGGAATATTTTGCCAAAATTGTTCTGTGGTGCAGGCTTTCTAGAAGTAAATTTTTAAAATTTTTGTTTATCATGGAAGGTTTTTATTTCTTCAACAAATCTAATGCTTAATTTTGTTGGACATAAGATTCTTGGTTAGAACCCATTTTCTTTCAGAGCTTGGTATATGTTATTCCAGGATTTTCTAGTTTTCAGGGTATGGGTTGAAAAATCTTCAGATATTCTTATTGTTTTCCCCCTATAGTAATCTGATTACTTTCTCTTGTGGCTTTTAAAATTTTTAAATAGCTTCTCATTCTGTATGTTAGGCATTTTCATTATAATGTGCCTTGGTGTGGATCTGTTGTGATTTTGTACATTTGGTGTCCTGTAAGCCTCTTGTATTTGGTTTTCCAATTCATTCTTCATGTTTGAAAAATTTTCTGATATTATTTCATTAAATAGATTGCTCATTTCTTTGGTTTGGATCTCTATGCCTTCCTCTATCCCAATAACTCTTAAATTTGGTCTTTTAATGTTATCCCATATTTCTTGAATGCTTTGCTCATGGTTTCTTACCATCTTCACTGTGTGGTCTACATTCTTTTCAACATTATATATTTTGTTTTCATTGTCTGAGGTCCTGTTTTCCAAGTGATTAAGTCTGTTGGTGATGTTTTCTACAGAGCTTTTAATTTGGTTTATTATTTCCTTCATTTCAAGGATTTCTGTTTGTTTATTTTTCAGAACCTCTATCTCTTTATTGAAGTAATGTTTTGCTTCCTGTATTTGCTTATGTAGCTATTTATCAAATGATCTTTTGCTGCCTGTATTTTCTCTCTTATATCCATCCTTTAATTCACAGAACATTTTAATTATGTACATCCTGAACTCCTTCTTTGTGATTTCTTCTGTTGTGCTGGCCATGGATTCTAATAATGTAGTATCTTGGTTTGTTTGGTGCACTTTCCTCTCTTGTTTTTTATATTGTTCTTGTACTTTCCTTCTAGCACTTCAGATCCAATGTGTTATTGTTTTTACCCTATAGGCATATAGTGCCCCTGCAGGGTTCCAAATCCTTTCCTTAGAAGGGAAGAACAATGTGAACAGATCCCCATACAAACAATATACAACTTTAAACAAAATAGCTTCTATTAAGACATTTACAGTTTTGTCACAATATACAAAAATATAAATTTTAATTATTATCTACAATATAAACAGTAGGTTTGCAAAAGGGTCTACAGTTTCTGTTGGTGGACAAAGGACTGGGGGTGAAGTGTAGGATAAGATGTTGAGGGGGAAGGAGTGAGGATATAGAGTGATTAGATCTTATAAAGTCTGAGAGAGGAGTCTAAAGAAGTTGGTGGGTAGGAGAAGAGAGAGAAAGTGATTTGGGGGAGACAAGTAAGTGGGAAGACAATAGAGTTCTAAAACCAAACAAAAATAAAAAAAAATAAAAAAATATTAAAAATAGGAGATAAATGAATATGCAACACAACTGTAATATATAATTCATAAATCCCTGTCCTCAGTAGCCTAAATCATGTCAAGTATTTGGTTTCACAACTGTTGGGGATGTGAGGATGAGAGAGGAGAGAGGAATAATGAAAAAAGAAAACTTGAAGGAAGATACAAGGGTTGATTTTGTTGGAGATCAGTGTCTTTCCTGCTCCCCTTCTTGCCCAGTAAGTGGGGCTGTCTGTTGTTTGTTGGTATCTCCACCCTCAGGATGGTGAAGGTTACAGGGTAGGAGGATTGGTCTTAGGTGCAGGGCTCCTGGAAGTGGGGTATAACACTTGCCAGTCCCCGGATGGGAGACTGCACCCCAAGAATCTCCTTTGGGACCTGATCGTGTGATGTGGGCGCCTGGTCATATCTCCTTATGTTAATTCCTGGTCTCTAATTTAGTCTCTAAACTCTATCTAACTCACCCTCTCTCTTTCTAGTTCCGAGTCAGGAACCTTTCTCTCTGGAGGTCATGATTGGCTTTGCTCTTGGGGCTGCATGCCTGTCCTGGAGAGCGGTTTCCTATTGGGCAGTTCAGGACCTGGTTTCGCAAGCCAGGCACCATCACATAGCTGCAGGCACTGTGCTGGGTTAGCGGCTGCCAAGCGGAGGGCAGGGTTTGGTAACTTTCAGTTGATATTGCTTTTAAACTTGATATTGCTTTTAAGCCCCAGCTGATGTCCCAAGCTGGGAGTTGCCCCAACTAGAGATGGCCACGAAGGTGACCCAAGATGGAGGTGGCTGTTTTCAGTGATGGGGTTTCTGCTTTCAGGGTGGGGTTTCAGGGGCTGGTGTTGAGCAGCGTGTTCAGAGATGCAGCTCTGTGGTGTGCAGTACTGTGGCTGGTGGCTGTCTGCGGACCCAGCACACCATTCCCAGGTGCAGGATATCATGTATAGGGGACTATGGCAGAGGTTGCAGTGACCAGAGGAGCACCATGTTGGTAGGTGGGAGTCCTCATGGGAGTGGCAGCCAGAGTTCTTGTGCTTGGGCTGCAGCTGGATGTCCTGCATGGGAGCGGTGGCTGACATTCTTGAGTGGCTAGGCAGCCAGGAATCCTGCACGGGTGCTAATGCTGGTGGTCTTACTCAGGCACCCAGCAATTCTGCATGTGGCTGGGAGTCCTGGGCTGACACTGAAGCCTAGAGACCAGCGTGGCCTGGGGGCCCTGAATCCTTCCTGGGAGTGGCTTTTGGGGGTCCTCTAATTACTCACAGAGAAACAGTATTCCCACTACTTGAATTCCAGGTCCTGGACATAGAATGCAGCCTCCCTCTAGCCTGCCATCTTGGATCCCTGGGTTATTTGTTTTCTGGTGTTGACTTTTTTGAGTTCTTTATATATCCTGGAAATTAAAGGCCTATCTGAGGTGCATGTTGTAAAGATTTTCTCCCATTCTGTAGGCTCTCTGTTCACATTATTGATTATTTCCTTTGCTGAGAAGAAGCTTTCTCATTTGAATGTGTCCCATTGATTGATTCTTTTTTTGGGCTGGGGAGAGGAACCAGAGATTGAACTCAGGGGCAGTTGAACACTGAGCCACATCCCCAGCCCTATTTTGTGTTTTATTTAGAGACAGAGTCTCACTGAATTGTTTAGTGCCTCAGTTTTGCTGAGGCTGGCTTTGAACTCACTATCCTCTTGCCTCAGCCTCGTGAGACACTGACATTATAGGTGTGCACCACTGTGCCCAGCCCATTTATTGATTCTTGGTTTTTACTTTTTGGACTTTAGGAGTTTTATTAGGGAAATGAGTTCCTAAGCTGATAAGCTGACATGGTGAAAATTTAGGCTTACATTTTCCTTCTATTAGGTATGCGGAGTCTCTGTTTTAGTGCCTAAGTCTTTTTTTTTTGTACTGGGAATTGAACTTGGGGCACTCAACCACTGAGCCACATCCCCAGCCTTATTTTGTATTTTATTTAGAAACAGGATCTCATTGAGTTGATTAGCACCCATGGGATTACAAGCATGCACCACCGAGCACTCAGCCCTTGTGCCTAAGTCTTTGATCCACTTGGATTTGAGTTTTGTGCACGGTGAGAGATAGAGGTTTAATTTCATTTTGTAACAAATGGATTTCCAGTTTTCCCGGCATCATTTGTTGAATAGTCTATCTTTTCTCTAATGAATGTTTTTGGTGCCTTTGTCTAGTATGAGATAACTGTATTTATGTGGGTTTGTCTCTGTGTCTTATATTCTGTACCATTGGTCTACATGTCTGTTTTGGTGCCAATACCATGCCATTTTTGTTACTATAGTTCTGTAGAATAGCTTAAGTTCTAGTATTGTGATACCTCCTGCTTCACTTTTCTTGCTAAGGATCTCTTTGGCTATTCTGGACCTCTTATTTTTCCAAATGAATTTCATCATTGCTTTTTCTATCTCTATGAAGAATGATACTGGGATTTTAATAAAATTGCATTAAATATGTATAATCCTTTTGGCAAGATGGCCATTTTGATAATATTTATTCTGCCTATCCAAGAGCATAGGAGAACTTTCCATTTTCTAAAGGCTTCTTCAATTTCTTTCTTTAGTGTTCTGTAGTTTTGATTGTATAGGCCTTTCACCTCTTTTATTAGATTGACTCCCAAGTATTTTATTTTGTTGAGGCTATTGTGAATGGGGTAGTTTTTCTAATTTCTCTTTCTGAGGGTTTATCACTGATGCATTTGATTTATGGGTGTTTGTTTTATACCTTGCTACTTGGCAGAATTTATTTATTAGTTCTAGAAATTTTCTGGTGAAATTTTTTTGCTCTTCTACATGTAGAATCATGTTATTGTCAAATAATGATAATTTGAATTCTTCTTTTCCTATCTGTATCTCTTAATTTCTTTCATCTGTTAATTACTCTGGCTGGATTTAAAGTACTATGTTGAATAGAAGTGGTGGTAGAGGACATCCTTATCATGTTCCAGGTTTTAGAGGAAATGCTTTCAATTTTTCTCCATTCAGAATAATGTTGGTTTTAGGTTTAGCATAGATAGCTTTTACAATGTTGAGGTATGTTCCTATTATCCTTAGTTTTTCTAATGTTTTAAACATGGAGGGGTGCTGTATTTTGTCAAATGCTTTTTCTGCATCTATTGAGATAATCATATGATTCTTGTGTTTATTTCTATTGATGTTATGAATTATATTAATTGATTTCCTTATGTTGAACCAACCTTGCATCCCTGGATTAAACCCTGGTTGATCATGGTACACAATTTTTGAATATGTTTTTTATGCAGTTTGCCAGAATTTTATTAAGAATTTTTGCATCTATGTTCATCGAGGATATTGGTCTGAAGTTTTCTTTCTTTGATGTGTCTTTGTCTGATTTTGTAATCAGGGTGATACTAGTCTCATAGAAATGAATTTGGAAAGGTTCCCTCTTTTTCTATTTCATGGAATGTTTTGAGGAGTATTGGCACAAATCTTCTTTGATGGTCTGTAGAACTTGGCTGAGAATCTGTCTGGTCCTAGGATTTTCTTGTTTGGTAGGCTTTTGATGGTTTCTTCTATTTTATTGCTTGAAATTGATCTGCATAAATTGTATATGTCCTTCTGATTCAGTTCAGGTAAGTCATATGCCTCTATGAAATTTTTGGATGTCTTCCATATTTTCTTTTATTGGAGTATAAATTTTCAAAATAATTTCTAATTATCTTCTATATTTCACTAATGTCTGTTGTGATATTTCCTTCTTCATCATGAATTTATTTATTTGGATTTTTTTCTCTGTTTTTCTTCATTAGCATGGCTAAATGCTCATCAATTTTATTTATTTTTTTTCAAAGAACCAACTTTTTGTTTGTAAATTGTTTGAATTTTTTCATTTGTTTCAATTTCATTGATCTCAGCTCTGATTTTTATTATTTATTGTTTCCTACTGTTTTGCATGTTGATTTGTTCTTCTTTATCTTGGGCTTTGAGATATAATATTAGTTCATTTCTTCATTGACTTTCTCTTCTTTCAATGAATGAGCTCTATACAATAAACATTCCTCTTAGTACTGCCTTCATAGTGTCCCAGAGATTTTGGTATGTTGTATTGGTGTTTTCACTTACCTCTAAGTAGTTTTTTATTTCATCCCTGATTTCTTCTGCTATCCCTTTGTCATTCAATAGTGTATTATTTTAGACTCCAGGTATTGGAGTAGCTTTTATTTTTTTATTTTATCATTGATTTCTAATCTCATTCCATTATGATCTAATAGAAAGCAGGGTAGTATCTCTATTTTTTTTTTTTTTGTATTTTCTATGAGTTGCTTTATGGTGTTTTACAAAAGGATCCATGTGCTGCTGAGAAGAAGGTGTATTTGCTCATTTGATGGATGAAATATTCTATATATGTCCACAAAATCCAAATTATTGATTGTATAACTTAGTTCTGTGGCTTCTTTTTTTAGTTTTTGTTTGGAAGATCTATCAGTAATGAGAAAGGTTTGTTAAAGTCACCCAGTATTATTGTATTGTGGTCTATTTGATTCTTGAAATTGAGAAGGGTTTGTTTCATATATGAAGATGCTCCATTGTTTGGGGTATAAGTATTTATGGTTGTTATTCTTGTTGATGTATAGTTCCCTTAAGAAATATCAAATGTCTTATTTGTGTCTTCTGACTAAATTTGGCTTGAAGTCCACTTTTCTGATAAAAAATCAGAATTTGATATCCAGTAAAATTGCTTGTTTATGCAGATCATGATAGTGATATGTTTTTTTCCCATCCTTTCACCTTCAGTCTGTGCATGTCTTTATCAATGAGGTGATTCTATTGGAGACAGCATACTGTTGAGTCTTGTTTCTTAAATCAGTCTTCCAGTCTATGTCTTTTGATTGATGAGTTTAGACCATTAACATTCAGGTTTATTTTTGAGATATGAGTTGTATTCCTGTTAAATTTGGTTTTTTTCTGGTTTTTAGTTTTTAATTTGATTTAGTTCTTTCTTTTTTTTTTTTTAAGCAACAAAATTTTATTTGTTCACTGTTTGGGAAGTCAGAAGTCCAAAATCATTGTGTTGGCAAGGCCATACTTCCTCTGAAATCTTAGGGGAATCTTTCCTTGCCTCTTCTTGCCATCTTGTTGCGGCTGCTAATCTTTGGTATTCCCTGGTTAGCTGCTTTAGCACTTCAATCTCTGTCTCTTGTGGTCAAAGGGCACTGTGCTCTCAGTGTGTTTTGTCTTCTATTGATTAAGGTCACCAGTCACATTAGAGTCCATTCTAATGACATCTTAACTTGTTTACATCTGCAAAAACTCTTTTTCCAAATAAGTTCACAGTAACCAGTTCATAGTAACCCTTAACACCCAGTAACTTCTGTTCTGTCACTATATCTTCCTAGCCCTTTCCCCAAGACCTTTTCCCATAAGCTTCCATAGCTCACTCTTTTTTTTATTGTCTTTTCTTTCAATGTAGTTCCTCCCTCTGCTGTATTTCACTGTTTTTTTTCATTCCATATTCATGGAATATTTGCTGAGAATGTTCTGTAGTGTAGACTTTTTAGTTGGGAATTCTTTTAACTTTTGTTTATTATGGAAGATTTTTTATTTTATGTTCAAATCAGAAGCTTAATTTTACTGGATATCAAATTCTTGATTGGCATTTATTTTCTTTCAGAGCTTGGTATATGTTGTTCTAGGACCTCCTAGCTTTGAGGGTCTGTTTTGAGAAATCAGCTGAAATCAGAATTGGTTTCACCCCTATGTAATCTGATACTTTTCTCTTTGGCCTTTAAAATTCTATTCTTATACTCTCCATGTGGATCCCAGGACCCAGGAACACCCCTCTGACTCACACAGAGCCTCAGCCCAGGCCTGGGAACACCCCATCATTCTGCAATAGATGCTACTAAATAAAGAAGATAATTAGAAACTATTTTGAAAATTTATACTCCAATACAATAGAAAATGTCAATGACATGGACAGATTTCTAGAGAAATATGATCTTCCCAAACTGAATCAGGAGGACATATACAATTTAAACAGATAAATTTTGAGCAATGAAATAGAAGACAGTATCAAAAACCTACCAACAAAGATAAGCCCAGGACCAGAGGGATTCTCAGCTGAGTTCTAAAAGACCTTCAAACAAGAATTAGTACCAACACTTCTCAAATTATTTCATGAAACAGAAAAGCCTCATTCTAAGTACTGTCACGTGTAACTAATTAAAACAAACAAACAAACAAAAAAGAAAAGCCTCATTCTATGAGACTGCTATCATCCTGATACCTAAGCCAGAGAAAGACATATCAAGGAAAGAAAACCTTAAACCAATATCTTTGATGAACATAGATGCAAAAATTCTCAATAAAATTCTGTCAAATTGCATACAAAAACATATTAAAATGATAGTGCACCATAATCAAATGGGGTTCATCCTAGGGATGCAAAGTTGGTTCACAATAAAGAAATCAATAAATGTAATTCATCACATTAATAGACTTAACGATAAAAATCATGTCATAATCTCAATAGATGTAGAAAAAGCATTTAATAAAATACAATGCCCTTTCATTTTCAGAACACTAGAAAAACTAGGGATAGTAGGAACATATCTCAACATTATAAAAGCTATCTATGTTAAGCCCAAGGCCAACATTATTCTGAATGGAGAAAAATTGAAAACATTTCCTCTAAAAACTGGAACAAGAAAATAAATTCACATTTATAAAATTAAAAAAAAAAAACTGGAACAAGACATGAATGCCCTCTCTCAGCACTCTTATTCAACATAGTTCTTGAAACTCTAGCTACAGCAATTAGACAGATGAAAGAAATTAAATCATACAGACAGGAAAAGATGAACTCAAACTATTGCTATTTGCTGACGACATGATTCTATACTGAGACGATCCAAAAAACTCTACCAGAAAACTTCTAGAACTAATAAATGAATTCAGCAAAATAGCAAGATATAAAATCAACACCCATATGATAGGAAGAATTAATATTGTCAAAATTGCTATACTATCAAAAACATTATACAGATTGAATGAAATTATAATTAAAATCCCCAGAACATTCCTCATAGAAATAGAAAAAGAATCATGAAATTCATTTGGAAAAATAAGAGACCCGGAATAGCCAAAGCAATTCTTAACAAAAAGAGTAAATCAGGAGGCAAAAATCAAATGCATTTGTATACATCAGTGATGAACCCTCAGAAAAAGAAATTAGGAAACTGCCCTATTCACAGTAGCCTCAAAAAAATAAAATACTTGGGAATCATCATAATAAAAGAAGTGAAAGACCTATACAATCAAAACTACAGAACACTAAAGAAAGAAATTGAGGGAGCTCTTAGATGGAAAGATCTCCCATGTTCTTGCATAGGAAGAATTAATATTCTCAATATGGCCATATTATCCAATGGGTTATACAGATTTAATGCAATTCCTATTAAAATCCTAACAACATTCTTCATAAAAATTGAAAAAGCAATGATGAAATTTATTTGGAAAAATAAGAGACCCAGAATAGCCAAAGCAATTCTTAGCAAGAAGAGTGAAGCAGGTGGCATTACAATACTAAACTTTAAGCTATACTACAGAGCTTTAGTAACAAAAATGACTTGATATTGGCACCAAAATAGACTTGTAGATCAATGGCACAGAATATAAGACACAGAGACAAACCCAAATAAATAAAGTTATCTCATACTAGACAAAGGCACCAAAAACATTCATTAGTGAAAAGATAGCCTATTTAACAAACAAATGGTGCTGGGAAAACTGGAAATCCATATGTAGCAAAATAAAATTAAACCTCTATCTCTCACCATGCATAAAACTCATCTCAAAGTGGATCAAGCACCTATGAATTAGACCAGAAACCCTGCACTTAGTATAAGAAAAAGTAGGCCCACATCTTCATCATGTCAATTAGGTCCTGACTTTCTTAACCACACTTCTAAAGCACAAGAAATAAAGTCAAGAATTAATAAATGGGATGTATTCAAACTAAACTTCTTCTAAGAAAAAAAAAAACAATCAATAACGTGAATAAACAGCCCACAGAATGGGAAAACATCTTTATTACACACACATCGAATAGAGCACTAATATACAGGATATATAAACAACTCAAAAAACTTAACACACACACACACACACACATACACAAAACAATCAATAAATGGGTTAAGTAACTGAGCAGACATTTCTCAGAAAAAATATACAATCAATCAGCAAATATGTAAAAATATGTTCAACTTCCACTAGTAATTAGAGAAGTGCAAATCAGAACTACTCTAATCTTTCATCTCACATCTCACTCCAATCAGAATGGCAATTATCAAGAATACAAGCAACAGTAAATATTGGCAAGGATATAGGGGAAAAGGCACACTCATACATTGATGGTGGGACTGCATATTGGTGACCAATATAAAAAGCAGTGTGGAAATTCTTTAGAAAAACTTGCAATGGAACCACCATTGGATCCAGCTATCCATTTCCTCAGACTATACCCATAGGACTTGAAATCAGCATATTACAGTGACACAGTCACATCAATGTTTATAGCAGCTCAATTCATAATAGCTAAACTGTGGAACAAACCTAGTTGCCCTTCAACAGATGAATGGATAAAGAAACTTTGGTATATGTACTTTATGGAATATTACTCAGCATTAAAAGAGGATAAAATTATGACATTTGCAGGTAAATGGATGAATTTGGGGAATATCATGCTAAGCGAAATAAGCCAATTCTAAAAAATCAAAGGCCAAATATTCTCTCTGATAAGTGGATGCTGATCCATAATGGAGGTGGGGGCATGGAGAGAATGGAGGAAATTTGATTGGGCAAAGGGGAGGAAAGGGAAAGGATGGGGCATGGAGGCAGGAAAAATGGTAGAATGAGATGAACATCAATCATTATTACCCTAGGTACATGTATGACTGCAATGTGGTGCGAGTCTACATCATGTACAACCAGAGCAGTGGAAAGTCATGCTCCATATGTGTACAATGAATCTAGATGCATTCTGCTGTCATGTATAACTAATTAGAACAAATGAGAAAATAAAATAAAAGCAGACATCTGAAAAAAATTCTATTATTGTGTATACTAAGCATGTTCATTATAATGCACCTTGGTGTGGGTCTGTTGTAATTTTGGACATTTGGTTCCTGTAAACCTCTTGTATTTGATTTTCCATTTCATTCCTCAGGTTTGAAAAATTTTCTGATATTATTTTATTGAAATACTGTGCATTCTTTTGGTTTGTATCTCTTTACCTTCCTCTATCCCAATAAATCTTAAATTTGGTCTTTTCATCTCATCCCATAATTCTTGGAAGTTCTGTTTATAATTTATTACCATCTTCTCTGTGTTGTCAGCTTTATTTTCAAGACTGTATGTTTTGTCTTCATTGCCTGAGGTTCTGCCTTCCAAGTGATCTAGTCTTTTGGTGATACTTTCCATTGAATTTTAAATTTGGTTTATGGATTCTTTTGTTGTGAGGATTTCTGCCTGATTTCATAATCTCTATCTCTATTGAAGTGATGTTTTACCTCCTGAAAATTTTCTCTGATTTCACTCCTTATATCATTCTTTATGTTGCAGATCAGTTTAACAATGGACATTCTGAACTCCTTCTCTGACATTTCTTCTACTGTGTTGTTAATGGATTCTATTATTGGAGCATCTTGGTTTGTTTGTGGTGATTTGTTCCCTTGTTTTTTCATGTTGTTCATGTATCTTCCCATCTATCAGTGTGGATCTGAGGTAGTACTGTTTCTACCCTTTAGACTTATAGAGTCCCTGAAGGTTTCCTGTACCTTACTATTAAGGGGGAGATTAATATTAACAGCAGTTGATGCAAACAATATACAGCCTTAAGCCAAATAGCTCCTATGAAGATGTCAGGCACTTCTCTCCCGGGCTGTCCTGAGGGCTGAATGATGGGACCTATGTGCCTGTTGTGGAGAGCTATTCTGTATCAGGTGGATCAGGACCAGGCTCTGAGAGAAGTGTGCCAATCACGTAGCTGTGAGCACTGGGCCAGGTTGGTGGCTAGGGAGGGGTTGGGAGACTGGAGATTGGGGAGCCAGAGGGCCCTGCTGGGTGCTGGACTAATGCTGGACCTAGTGGGATCAGAGGATCCATGGATGCTGGGGGAGGAAGTGGGGACTGGGCTGGGGCTGCAACCCAGCGATTGCCTGCCTAGGTGGACCACAGGAACCTGGTGGGTACCAGACCATCTGGCAGGGCAAACTGAGAGCAAGATGCCCTCACATTCTCCTCCAACCTTTTTATCCACTGCAGCCACCCCGTCATCCCTCTGTGGTTCAGGACTCTAAGAGCTTGGAAAGGCCCAGCTGTCTCCTGCATCTGCAGCAAGATAGTAGCCACCACTGAGCAAAAATACCCCAAGTGCAACAAACCTGTGGACACCTTGATAATGGACTTCCAGGCCCTGGATGGTGTCCCAAGATGGAGGCAGCCGTGCTCAGAGATGGGGCAGTGGTAGGAGGTGGTGCAGAGGTGGGCAGCACCTCATTTACTTCTTTATTATTTTATTAGAAAACTAACTCAAATTAGAAATTTTTTTGATAGAGTATTTGTCTCATTATTGGTTTTTAAATAAATTTTTAAAAATTATTGTGATGGTCACTCTTAAGTTTTTATAAGTGTGTTTTTGTCAGGTTGAGTAAATTTAATTTTAGACTTATTTTTTAATATGAATAGATGTGCAACTCTACTGAATACTTTAACCCATCTGTTGAGGGGGCTGTATGGTTTTCTTCTTCAGATTTAATGTGGAAATTATACCAATTAAGTTTCTGTTATTAAATATTCTTTGTTGTTCGTGTGTGTGCTACTAGGGATTTAACCCACGACTGCTTTCCAATGAGCTACACCCCCAGCCCTTTTTAATTTTTATTTTGAGATAGGGTCTCACTAAGTTGCTGAGGCAGGCCTCAAATTTATAATTTTCTTGCCTCAGCCTCCTGAGCCACTGAAATTACACGTAGGCACCACCATGTGGGACTTGATAGTAAATGTTCTTAAATTCCTTACTCTACATTTGACTTGATAATGATGAACTATATTTTAATGTATTTAAATTTGGCTTGATAACCACTTTTTAGGATATATGTTTTATTTTTAAAGGGAGGTTGACCTATAATTTTCCATTCTCATAGTGTTTTTGTTTTTAATTTTTGGTCATTTTGCTACCCCCATAAAACAGTTAATGCAAATTTTTCACTTTCTGTTCTTTGGAAGAATTTTTAAAAATATTTACACATTAATGGGCTTGGAGCAGGGATTACTGGCACTTGCCTGTAATCCCAACTATACAGGAGGCTGAACTAGGAGGATTGAGGGTTTGAGGCCAGCTTGGGCAACATAGAGATCCTATTTCAAAATGCACACAAATACACACATTTATGTGCATGCGCACACACACACACACACACACACACACACACAGACAACAACAACAACAAAAACATTTGCACATTAATATAAATTGTCAGTAACTCTTAAAAGTCTTGGTAATTTTCTGATGAGGGAAGAGTAGAAGTATGGAGCATACATTATACATGCTCAGGTAAACATGATCTGTGTATCAGGATCCAGAGTGCTAAGTGTAAGCAAATGCCCAGAGGGTTAGTCCAGCTCAAAATTGTCAGGAGTGAATACTGCAAAGTCCAGGAGCCACAGAATTGTAAATAATGCACAGAGAGTCTCATAAACAGTGATGGTTTGCTTTCATTTGCCTCTTTTGACCACCTGCTATGTGGCAAACAGTTCATAGATATTATCTCTAACATTCCCAAGAATACTGAAAAATTGGGATATTATTGATTACTAGTTTACATTTAGAAAATGAGACCATAATGTGTTAAAAGACTTAACCATCTTATAATCATCAATCTGTGCAGCGAGGATTGAAGTACCAGTTTATTTGACTCCATAGTCTGTGCTTTTTCCTCTATTACCTGCCATCTTTCAATGAAATGAACTCCTGTTTATCCCAGTTGGGTTTTGAGAGCTCCAACCACTGGTGATGCTGAAAAATACACATTTTTCCTTTTTAAAGTGTAAATTTGAGTAGATTTTCTTATGCACTCTTATTTTACATTCTCTTTTCTTAAGGTACCTCTTTACTAAGCACAATAGGCAACTAATAGACAAAGGAGTCCAGTCAAAAATATGATACATTAGCTTAGAACCAAAATATAAAAAGATTACCTACTTTATGCAATTAAATTAAAACTATGGCATATTTGATAAATGAATCCTTCCCACAAAGTGGCCTAGGAATAAAGTTTGTGATTTTAGTTTGGGTTTTCTTAACATAGACCAGTGGTTTTATTTACTGAAAATGGACTGGAAGATTGTCAGGGGTCTTATTGGGATTTGTACTACTTGCCAGAGATAGTAAAAAAGATTGTCACTATAACTGATTAATATTTAGGACAAAATTTACATCTCCTTTCTTCAGGGTTATTGTTGCTATGGTAATATTATGACATTAAGTTTTGCACAGAGGGATACTGCTCCCTGCCTGTTCACTGTGATAAGAGCTGAGTAGGAAGGATTTCTGGACCATAAGGGGAAGATCTTTGTATATTAGAATAAGGGTAGAGTATCAGTTAAGATACTGACTCTGACTGTGTTAATATCTCTTTTTATTTCAATGTCCATTCTAATATTCTGAACATGAATGAGTATCAAACTACACACTTGCATTTGCAAAATGCAAAGCTTTCAATAAAGTGCTTTTCTCTGACACTGTGAAAACTGCAGGGTCTCATTCCCATTGAGCAGGAAGCATTGCCTAGTGGAGAGAATCTTATCAACCAATTCTGTGTCACAAACTCAGTCAATGGTGTGAAGAAATTTTCTGACTTTGATGTCCCATGCCCTTTAGATGTTTTTCAATTGAGTATTTTTCCCCTGTCATCTTAATATTTCTTTTTCTAAAAAATGAACTGGGTCAGTTATTTGATAGATATGATTCACTCTTTAGGGTGGGATCTTTTTTATTTGATTGTGTTTCACTTATTTTTTACAATAAACAATGGATCCATGAGATCAGTGATGGAAGGATCTGTATGTGAGAACAGAGCCAAACTTAGAAGCCTGAAGACAATAATAATGTGTATATGGAGAAAGAGAAGTTCATCAAGGAGACAGAAAATGAAATCCAAGAGTGTGGAACAAGGTCAAGAGGTAAATGAACACATTAGAAATGCACCAATGGTTGGCACATTAAAATGCAGCACCGAGAACCAATAAGATAGGAATGAAAAGTTGCCCTTAGGATCAGCTTTAAGGAAGCCATGATAATTAATGAGAGAAATTCCATTATACTTGGTGAGAGGCTGTATTTCAATGGAGAGGAAAACAGGTGGATAGTAAAAACTAGGAGTTGCAGAGACAACTCGTTGAATAATCAGAATAAGAAGAGAAAGAGATAAATCAAATGGAAATAGGAGAAGAGTATAGGATTGGGGGAGAGTTTAAAATCTTTTCAGAATTAATCTGAGTATATCGATAGGCTAAGGAGCCAGTTTAAAGGAGATATGATATCAGAAAGAGGGAATTGAAAAAGGTAGGCGCCAGCTAAGGGCAAATAAAATGAATAAGAGTGATGCAAATGTGTTGGTCTTGAGCAGGAGAAATTTCACTTCTGAAATCACTGGGGAGAAAGCAAAGGTGTGTATCAATGTGGACAAGCTTGTTGGTTGGGAAGCGGAAAGCTGGGGGAGATTCATCATTGACAGTATGGAAGGACACTGGTGGTGAGGAGGTTGGAAACGTGATTGGGTCGTCTGTGTTTGCCAACTGGTGCTTCCTAGCCCTGTGTTCCTTCCCTTGCACAGAGACTGCGAGACAGAAGCATTTCTTCCCTGACGACTACATCTCAAAGTTACAAAGAAAGATTTTCAATTGTTAAGTTTTCTGAAGCAGAAAAGGGAGTCCTCTAAGAAAAGGAAGGTCAGGGGCCTATAGTCCATCTTCATTGAAACAAGCAGTAAATAAAAGTGAACTTTCTCAGGCAGGCATGCTAAGGAGTATGGGGCTGTCCTCTGAGGGGTATAGCCTTGAGTAGCAGAGTTTTCCAAGGAGAGAGTGTTTGTCACCAGCTGGAGTTCAACTTTCTCAAGATTATACTGATGATACAAGTGATGAACAGTAAGCTTGAATATAGACACTGAAGTTTAAACAACCTCAGAGAAAATTCTCTAAACTAGTCATGAAAATTTGATAACAGAAGGTTCAGTTTAGAGCAGTGTGAAAAACTGTTAAGACAAGTAAGTAAAAAAGAAAACCACAACTTATGATTCAAGCTTTATGAATCATAAAAGCAGACATCTGGAGCAGAGGTGGAGGACAGGCAAAATCCTCCCACTCATCCTCTGGCCTTCAATGCCATGTCTTGTGATATGGAGTTGGCTTCAACACCACAGCACATTACTTTGTGGTGCATTCAATGTTTCAGTCATTCATAGAATTTACTGAATGCATACTACATGCTAAGTACTGGCCTAGAGATGCAAAGCTCAATATAATTGTGATGATTTATTGGGTGCTATGTGCATTTATGCTTAATTTGACTGTGGATGTGATTCAGTCCATGAAGTGTATTATTCTGTTAATGAATCTTTTTCTTTCCCATAATGTCCTGAATTCTGAGCGCTTATAGGTATAATTAGTGAGACTGATTTAAACAGGGAGTAACACAGCTGATGTCTGTAGGAAGAACCCTTTTTCCTTTATTGGGGAAAAATCCTATACTGAAATGGTTTGATCAGACTTTTGTGTTCATGTGACATTGAGTAATGTGAGGTTTGGAACATATAACTAATGAATCTATGAGATTAGGTATGCTCTTCATTTGATAAATAAAATTTGGTTTTTAACTATTGACTCTGTTTTAGTTTGTTTACATACATTTCACTTAGTCTTTTTTTATCACTAATGTGTCCATGGGAATAGTGATGCCACAAATGTCAGCTTAAATTTCAGCAGTATATGAATCTAGGCAAGTTACTTAGTTCCCAAATTTATAAAATGTTTGAGTGTTTACTTTCAAATTTGTATGTCTGTTCAGTGAAAGATTATTTTAGATTCCTAAGTCAGTCAAAGCTGAGAATATTAACGTATTAATATGATGATATCTTTTTGCTTTAAAATGTTTTTAAATTGAAGTTGGCACATTTATTTTCCCCCAGATTGTACTATATAAAACAGATACTTCATCATAATCCAATTTATTTTCAGAAATAATATTTCTTGGAAATTTAAAATTAAAATTTAAAGGTCCTTTAGGAAAAGTCTTTAGTTATACCATGGTGATGTATAATGTGCACACTGCAAGGAAGAACCAGGAATGTCCCAGAGCCTCCTAGTGGGAGAGCAAAATTCAGTGATTCTGAATACCAAAACTGGCTTCAATGGAGTCAGACCTCACAGGGTTGGGCTCAGATAGGCACCTCAGGGCTTCTGAGGAGCCGTAGGCAGAGCCATTGTCCTGGCCTACAGGAACTTGAGTGCAGTACTAGACCATATCAGGAACAATAAAAATGTGGTATACATATAGGATGAGATATTATTCAGCCATAAAAAAGAATGAAATTATGGCACTTGCTGGTAAATGGATGGAACTGGAAACTATCATGCTAAGTGAAATAAGCCAATCCCCAAAAACCAAAGGCTGAATGTTCTCTCTGATATGCAGATGCTAACACACAATAAGAGGGTGGAGGGAAAGAATAGAAGTTCATTGTATTACAAAGGGGAATGAAGGGAAGGGAGGAGGGGTGGGAATGGGAAAGACAGTAGAATGAAGCAGACATAACTTTCCTATGTTCACCTGTGAATACACAACCAGTGTAACTCCACATCATGTTCAACCACAAGAATGGGAAGTTATATTCCATTATGTGTAATGTCAAAATATATTCTACTGTCATTTATATAAAAAGAACAAATAAAAAAATTTTAAAAAGGAAGATGAATCTGGATCTAAGGTCAGATAAAGACAAACCAATGAAGAGACTGCATGCTAAAATTTCTATCTTTTTAATTTTCTACTGACAAAATTGAGGATGGATCCTAGAATTTGAGGTAGAGCTGAATTTGCAGGTTTTTAACTTTCATCATTTATCAATTTGAGCATCGAGAACTGTGGAAGGTGTCAAATAACCTCTGCTAGTAAAAAGAAAAAAATGGGGTATGTTCCAGGCAAGGTGTTTCATAAGCTAATTTTCTATATCCTGCCTAAACATAAAGAATATGACCTTCAGATACAGGAAAATCAACTACAGAACAGGAAGTAGGTAGTGCACAAATATTAAAGACGGAGTGGTGAGGTTAAATGTGGACCACAGTAGGCATATCCTTTCTCTGCTTACTCTGTACCTCTCTCTCATTAATAGTGAATATGATTTGGGTGAATTTGAACTGTCAATGCAAAGGTCACTGTGTATTCAAACTTGGACAATCAAAACACTCCAAAATCTTAATTTGATTAGTTGAAGAGGAGCACATGGCATTTCATCTCAATTGTCTTGTTAATGTTCATAAAGTTGTTCATAATATTCCCTTAAAACCCTTTTAATGTTTGTAAAGGATTTCTAGTGATGTCTCTGCTTTTGTTCCTGACATTGGAAATTTGTTACTGCTTCTCCTAATGCTCAATGCTCACTGTCTTTTCTTGATCAGTCTACTTTGTTGTTTACAAACAACAAATCTTCTCTCTCTCTCTCTCTCTCTCTCTCTCTGGTTCTGGAGATTTAACCCAGAGGCGCTTTACCATTGAGCTACATCCCTAGGTATTTTTGTTTTTCTTTTATTTTTGAGACAGGAACTCACTAAGTTGCTTAACAGCTCATTAAATTGCTGAGGCTGGTCTTGAACTTGTAATCCTATTTTAGCCTCACAAATCACTGCGCTTGGCTAATTGATCTTTTCAAAGAACTAGATTTTGGATTGATTTTCTCTATTACTTTTATGTTTTAGATTTCACTGATTGATGCTTTTATTTTTATTATATTTTTCTTCTAATTAACTTGAGTTTAATTTTGCTTTTTTAAAATAGTATCTTCATACAGAAGATTAGTCTATAACTTTATCTCCTAAGTACTATGTTGTGTTTTCATTTTAATACATTTGAAAATATTTCATAATTTTATGTGCATTTTATTATTCAGAAGAGTGTTAAGCAACTCCAGAATTGGGGGATTTTCTTGACAAGATTCTGTTTTATTGGTCAATTTAATTGCATATGGTCAGAGAACATACTTTGGGTGATTTTGTGCCTTTTAAATTTATTGAAACTTGTTTCATGGATCAACACATGGTCTATACTGATGAAAATTCCACATGCATTTGAAAAGATATTATATTCTTCAGTTGGACAAAATGAATGTTCTCTCGGTCAATTAGGCTAAGTTGATTCTTGATGCTTTGTAGGACTTGTACATTTCTAACCATATTTTTGCTCTTTCTTTACCAATCTGGTAAAGAACATCAAGTATAGTCATATTCAAGCACAATCATGGTTTTAACATAATTGTTGTTATATATATCTCTTCAATTGTTCTTTCATATTTTATTTCATGTGTTTTGAAACTGCTATTTTGTACTTTTAATATTTTTCTATACTCTTAAATAATCTACTTTAAAAACATTATAGAGAATTTCTCTCTACTCCTAGTAGTATTTCTGTTATAAAGTCTGTCTTGTCTCATATTAAAAAGAAACTCCAGCTTTCGTATAATTAGTGTTTATATTATTGACTTTTCCCATTATTTTTAACCTATGCTTATATATTAAAGGTGAATTTCTTGTAATTAACATGTTAAGGTTTGTATATTGAAGGTATCCCCTAGTAGTTCCTGTATTGGATGCTTGGTCTCCAGAGAGGCAGTGGTGGGAGGTGGTGGATTATTTACGAGGTGTGACCTAGAGGAAACCAACTAGGTCATAGTGGGCAATGCCTTTGGAAGGAATTAATATATTTCTTAGGAGACCATGGTCCGTTCTTGTGAGAGGGTTACGATAAGAGAGCAATCCTGTCTCATTCTTATTCTTTGGCTTTCTATGTTAACCATGTGATTCCTTACTGTCATAAGGGCTCCCTACTGATACCATCTGTCATGATGAGACACAGCTAAAGGGATTCTCACTAGACCTGGCACTATACTTTTTGAACTTTTGGCCCCCAAAACTGTGAGCTAAATAAAACTTTTTCTTTATACATTTCCCAGCTGAAGTATTTTGTTATCGTAACAGAATATGCACTAATACATAGCATGTAGATGTCTTGCTTTTTTATTCAATCTGATATGTTCTGCCTTTGGATGTATTTTGAACACCAACAATTAATATGATTATATATAACTTAGAGTTAATTCTACTGTGTTGTTTATTTTTTATTTGCAGCATTTGTTTTGTGAACTTTTTCTTAATTTTTCATCGTTGGGGGAGTGTACATTTTTATGATCATTGCATTTTATCCCCACTATAGTATTAGTAATATACTACTAATAATATTTTGTTTTTCTTAGTGGTTACTGTAGTGTTTAAATAGAAACTTTTAACTTTCATGGTCTACCTTCAAATGTTATAATTTATATAAAATATGAATCTTACAACCATAAACTTTGATATTCAACCTACATTAATTTTAATTTTATTTTTTTATTTTTGGCATCGAGGATTGAACCTAGAGGTGATTTACCACTGAGCTATATTCCTAGTCTTCTGAAAATTTTGAGACAGGGTCATTCACTAAGTTACAGAGAGTCTTGATAAATTGCTGAGACTGGCCTTGAACTTGTGACCCTGACTCAGTCTCCTGGTTCTCCTGGATTACAGGCATGTGTCATTGTGCCTGTCTTCTTCACCCTATCTTTTAAAAACATTGTGGTTTATTTTAAATTTTCACTGATTATAAACTTCATATTTTAATTCCTAATGAATCCAAATAAGCCAATGGATGATGGTTCAAAAGATTCATATTTATTCTACAAGATGACTCTGGCATCAACCACCTATTCTCATTGAAGGGCATACCTGGTGCTTCCAGGAGGTGCCATTTCAAGGACTTCTGAGACCCTGGTAAGAAGAGACTCTGAGGGCAATGAAAACCACCATCAGAGGCCAAGAAGAATGAGCAGTGTGATACATACACACCTGGGCTGTACATACTATACATACTATAGATACAGGGGTACAACAAAGAAAGTATTCTGCATTTTTAAAGAGATTAAATAATGAATAAAATATAAACATTAATATTTTCCCACATATTTACAAGTCATAATATTCTTCATCCTTTTTGTAGATATAGGTTTTTCTTAGTGTCATTATCCTTTTGCATGAAAAGCTGTTTTCATCATTTCTTGTAGTTAAGGTTGTCTTAGATTTCTACTTGCCTTTGTTTTTGAAAGATTTTTTTCTGGCCATAGAATTGAGTGACATGATATATAGTTGGGTAACATCTCTAAAGTTACTTCAGGTTCTTTGAAGATTACTATTTAAGTGTCATTTATACCATATAGTTTCTGATGTAAATTTTCAATCATTCCTCGTTGCACTGAAATAATTTGTCTTTTTTTTTACTGTCTCTTTTAAAATTTTTTTCTTTTATTTATTTATTTTTTATTACTATTAGTTGTTCAAAACATTACAATACGGATTGCAGAATCACATTGGTTACACATCCATGTTTTTACATACTTCCATACTAGTGTATGTTGTATTTTGCTGCCTTTCCTATCCCCTGCTATCCCCCCTCCCCTCTCCTCCCCTCCCATCTTCTCTCTCTACCCCATCTACTATAATTCATTTCTCTCTCTTGTTTTTTTTCCCTTTCCCCTCACTTCCTCTTATATGTAATTTTGTATAACAATGAGGGTCTCCTTCCATTTCCATGCAATTTCCCTTCTCTCTCCTTTTCCCTCCCGTCTCATGTCTCTGTTTAATGGTAATCTTCTTCTCATGCTCTTCCTCCCTGCTCTGTTCTTAGTTGCCCTCCTTATATCAAAGAAGACATTTGGCAATTGTTTTTTAGGGATTGGCTAGATTCACTTAGCATAATCTGCTCTAATGCCATCCATTTCCCTGCAAATGCCATGATTTTGTCATTTTTTAGTGCTGAGTAATACTCCGTTGTATATAAATGCCACATTTTTTTTTATCCACTCATCTATCAAAGGGCATCTAGGTTGGTTCCACAGTTTAGCTATTGTGAATTGTGCTCCTATGAACATCGATGTAGCTGTATCCCTATAATACGTTCTTTTAAGGTCTTTGGGGGAAAGTCCAAGAAGAGGAATTGCTGGGTCAAATGGTGGTTCCATTCCCAGCTTTCCGAGGAATCTCCATACTGCTTTCCAAATTGGCCGCACCAATTTGCAGTCCCACCAGCAATGTACAAGTGTACCCTTTTCCCCACATCCTCACCAGCACTTGTTGTTGTTTGACTTCATAATGGCTGCCATTCTTACTGGAGTCATATGGTATCTTACGGTGGTTTTAATTTGCATTTCTCTGACTGCTAGAGATGGTGAGCATTTTTTCGTGTACTTGTTGATTGACTGTATGTCCTCCTCTGAGAAGTGTCTGTTCAGGTCCTTGGCCCACTTGTTGATTGGGTTATTTGTTTTCTTATTGTTAAAAATTTTGAGTTCTTTGTATACTCTGGATATTAGGGCTCTATCTGAAGTGTGAGGAGTAAAAATTTGTTCCCAGTATGTAGCCTCCCTATTTACCTCTCTTATTGTTTCTCTTGCTGAGAAAAAAACTTTTTAGTTTGAGTAAGTCCCGTTTGTTGATTCTTATTTTTAACTCTTATGCTATGGGTGTCCTATTAAGGAATTTGGAGCCCGACCCCACGAGATGGAGATTAGAGCCAACTTTTTCTTCTATTAGACGCAGAGTCTCTGGTTTGATCCCTAGCTCCTTGATCCATTTTGAGTTAACTTTTGTGCGAGAGAAAGGGATTCAGATTCATTTTGTTGCATATGGATTTCCAGTTTTCCCAGCACCATTTGTTGAAGATGCTATTCTTTCTCCATTGCATGCTTTTAGCACCTTTGCCAAATATAAGGTAGTTGTAATTTTGTGGATTGATCTCTGTGTCCTCTATTCTGTACCATTGGTCCACTCACCTGTTTTGGTACCAGTACCATGCTGTTTTTGTTACTATTGCTCTGTAGTATAGTTTGAAGTCTGGTATCGTTATACCGCCTGTTTGACTCTTCCTGCTTAGAATTGCTTTTGCTATTCTGGGTCTTTTATTTTTCCATATGAATTTCATGATTGCTTTATATATTTCTATAAGAAATGCCTTTGGGATTTTGATTGGAATTGCATTAAACCTATAGAGAACTTTTGGTAATATCACCATTTTGATGATGTTAGTTCTGCCTATCCATGAACAGGGTATATTTTTCCATCTTCTAAGATCTTCTTCTATTTCTCTCTTTAGGGTTCTGTAGTTTTCATTGTATAAATATTTCACGTCTTTTGTTAGGCTGATTCCCAAGTATTTTTTTTTTTTTTGAGGATATTGTGAATGGGGTGGTTTTCCTCATTTCCTTTTCAGAAGATTTGTCGCTGATATACAGGAATGCCTTTGATTTATCCGTGTTGATTTTATATCCTGCCAATTTGCTGAATTCATTTATTAGCTCTAGTAATTTCTTTGTAGACCCTTTTGGGTCTGCTACATATAGGATCATGTCATCCACAAATAGTGATAATTTAAGTTCTTCTTTTCGTATCTTTATGCCTTTAATTTCTTTCGTCTGTCTAATTGCTCTGGCCAGTATTTTGAGAACTATATTGAATAGAAGTGGTGAGAAAGGGCATCCCTGTCTTGTTCCAGATTTTAGAGGGAATGCCTTCAATTTTTCTCCATTCAGAATAATGCTAGCCTGAGGCTTAGCATAGATAGCTTTTACAATGTTGAGGTAAGTTCCTGTTATCCCTAGTTTTTCTAGTGTTTTGAACATAAAGGGATGCTGTACTTTGTTGAATGCTTTTTCTGCATCTATCGAGATGATCATATGGTTCTTATCTTTAAGTCTATTGATGTGGTGAATAGCATTTTTTGATTTCCGTATATTGAACCATCCTTGCATCCCAGGGATGTATCCTACTTGATCATGGTGCACAATTTTTTTGATATGTTTTTGTATCCAATTCACCAGAAATTTTTTGAGGATTTTTGCATCTAGGTTCATTAGAGATATTGGTCTGTAGTTTTCTTTCTTTGAATTGTCTTTGTCTGGTTTCGGAATCAGGGTGATATTGGCCTCATAGAATGAATTTGGAAGTTTGCCCTCTTTTTCTATTTCCTGAAATAACTTGAAAAGTATTGGTATTAATTCTTCTTTAAAGGTTTTGTAAAACTCTGCTGTATACCCATCCGGTCCTGAGCTTTTCTTGGTTGGTAGTATTTTGATGGCTTCTTCTATTTCCTCCATTGATATTGGTCTGTTTAAATTGTATGTATCCTCCTAAGTCAATCTGGGCAAATCATATGACTTTAGAAATTTATCGATGTCCTCACTGTCTTCTATTTTATAGGAATATAGGGTTTCAAAATAATTTCTAATTATCTTCTGTATTTCTGTAGCATCTGTTGTAATATTGCCTTTTTCATCCCATATGTTAGTAATTTGAGTTCTCTCTCCTCTTTGTTAGCATGGCTAAGGGTCTGTAGATCTTATTTATTTTTTTGAAGAACCAACTTTTAGTTTTGTCAATTTTTTCAATAGTTTCTTTGGTTTCAATTTCGTTGATTTCTGCTCTGATTTTAATTATTTCTTGCCTTCTGCTACATTTGCTATTGTTTTACTCTTCCTTTTCTGGGGCTTTGAGATGAAGTGTGAGCTCATTTATTTGTTGGTTTTTTCTTTTTTTGAGGAATGAACTTCAGGCAATGAATTTCCCTCTTAAAACTGCTTTCATTGTGTCCCATAGATTCCGATATGTTGTGTCTGTATTTTCATTTATCTCTAAGAATTTTTTGATTTCCTCCTTTATGTCTTCTGTAACCCATTGATCATTCAGTAACATATTGTTCATTTTCCAAGTGATGTAGGATTTTTCCTTCCTTCTTTTATCATTGATTTCCAGTTTCATTATGATCAGATAAGATGCATGGTATTATCTCCACACCTTTATATTTTCTAAGGGTTGCCCTATGGCATAATATATGGTCTGTTTTTGAGAAGTATCCATGTGCTGCTGAGAAAAAAGTATATCCACTTGATGATGGTTGATATATTCTATATATGTCAGTTAAGTCTAGGTTATTGATTGTGATATTGAGTTCTATAGTTTCTTTATTCAACTTTTGTTTGAAGGATCTGTCCAATGGTGAGAGAGGTGTGTTGAACTCACCCATAATTATTGTGTTGTGGTCTATTTGATTCTTGAACTTGAGGAGAATTTGTTTTATGAACGTTGCAGCTCCATTATTTGGTGCATAAATATTGATAATTGTTATGTCTTGTTGGTGAATGGTTCCTTTTAACAGTATATAATGTCCTTCCTTATCCTTTTTGATTAACTTAGTCTTGAAGTCGATTTTATTCGATATGAGGATGGCTGCCCCTGCTTGCTTCTGAGGACCGTGTGCGTGGTATGATTTTTCCCAACGTTTCACCTTCAGCCTGTGTATGTCTTTTCCAATCAGATGTGTCTCCTGAAGGCAGCATATTGTTGGATCTGTTTTTTTAATCCAGATTACCAGCCTATGTCGCTTTATTGGTGAGTTTAAGCCATTAATATTTAGGGTTACTATTGATATATGGTTGTACTTCCAGTCATGTTGATTATTTATTTATTTTTTTAAAATTTGTTTTGTTTCTCCATGATTAGCACTCCCCCCCCAACCTCGGTTTACTGAGGTACTTCCCACTGTTGGTTTTGGTTATTGTTTTTCATTTCTTTCTCTTGCAGTGTTTTGCTCAAGATGCTTTGCAGTGCTGGTTTTCTGGCTGCAAATTTTTTTAACTTTTCTTTATCGTGAAAGATTTTTATTTTGTTGTCGTACCTGAAGCTTAATTTTGCTGGATACAAAATTCTTGGTTGGCATCCATTGTCTTTCAGTGTTTGAAATGCGTTGTTCCAGGATCTTCTCGCTTTCAGCGTCTTTGATGAAAAATCAGCTGTTAACCTTATTGGTTTACCCCTGAATGTAATCTGCCTCCTTTCTCTTGTAGCTTTTAATATTTTCTCTTTGTTCTGTATATTGGATATCTTCATAACAATGTGTCTTGGCATTTGTCTACTGTGATTTTGTATGCTCGGTGTCCTGTATGTATCTAGAAGGAAACATCCATTTCCTCTTTTATATCTGGAAAGTTTTCTAAAATTATTCCATTCAACAGATTGCTCATTCCCTTGATTTGGACCTCTATACGTTCCTCTATCCCGATGACTCTTAAGTTTGTCTTTTTTTATGTTATTCCATATCTCTTGGATGTTTTTCTTGTGGTTTCTTACCAGCCTTTCTGAGTTGGCTAGACTCTATTCAAGATGATATATTTTGTCTTCATTGTCTGACGTTCTGACTTCTACTTGCTCCACTCTGCTAGTGATACTCTCGTTTGAGTTTTTAATTTGGTTTATAGTTTCCTTCATTTCTAGGATTATTGTTTGATTTTTTTTAAATAATCTCTATCTCCTGGTAAAGTTGCTTATTTGCTTATTGAATCTGTTTATGTAATTCATTTTCAATGTGTTCTTTCATTGTTTAGAATTGCTGTCTCATGTCCTCTTTAAGATTCCATTCCATCTGTATAAGGTATTCCTTGAGTTCTTTATTTGACCATTTTTTCTGATTCCTCTAGGTTCTCCTGTAGATTTAGGGTGTCCTGCATTGTTTGTACTCCTTTTCTTCCTTGCTTTTTCATGCTGCTCATGTTACTTCCGGTTCTGTTTGACTGTTGAGTTACTGTTTACTCCTATAAATTTATTTTGATTTTGTGTATCTCCGGAGTCTCTCCTTTGTGATGTGAGACTATGACTAGAGATGATGAATTTTATTGCACTTTAAAGCAGATTCATTTGTTTCATAAAATGCATATGGATTCTGATGGCATTAGCGATCTGTGGTTTGGTCTTGGGACTTATGTTTAGGTCGAGTGATGTGATAGTATAGAGGTTGGTATATCTTGGCAACCTTGGAAGATTGCTCTACTGACTAGGGATATTAACAGGAGAATGGTCTGGAGTATTTGGGGTAGCTCAGGAATTGGTAGCACTATATAATGCCTGGGAACATTTACCTATACACATTTAGTAAATTATACATAAACAGCCTCGTGCTTGGGAGGAAAGTTATTGGAAAGGGAGGGAAGAAGTCGTTAAAGAGAATGAAAGTAAACATGTAGAATTCAAGAAAAGGGGAATAAGTAAATTGAAAATAATTGAAAAGACAAAAAAATAAAAAAATAAAAATAAAAAATAAATAAAAATAAAAATAAAAATAAATTTAAAAATGCAGTCTTAGAGTTTGATTAACTTCTCTTCCAGTAGGTGGAGCTGTGCCCACCGGGCCAAGCTTCTCCTCTCAATACGCAGGAACCTATCCCTGTGAGGTGGCTCCTCTTCCCCCACTGGGGGCTCTCCAATCCTGGGCCCAGGGCCTTTCCTGGTCTCTAGTCACTTTCCTGCTTTTCCTCCAGCCAGGCCCCGCTCACCGGTGACATTCACCACAAAACAGGCTACACGCAGGTTCAGCCACTTCTGGGAGCCCTATTTTCTTGAAGGACTGGGCACACTCTCTCTGTTTGCCATTCCCCCAGACCCTAAGGTTGTGGAGCGTGGGGCTGGGAACCATCAGCTTATTCTGCCTACCCTCCAGTAGCCACGCCCCCGGGAGGTGGCGCCAGAGACCTTGGTTGTCAGCGCTGGTGGGAGCGGTAGCCGGGGGTCATGCGCCACTCCTGACTCCCTCAGTCTGACAATAGAGCTCACAGGAGAGCTGGCGGGAAGGGGCCCTTGAGATTTCCCCACTGTGTGGAGAGGAGGGGCCCTGGGGTTCACACACCTGCAGATGCTGGTTTCAATGAAGCTATCCCCTCCACCGAATTCTGGTGACGTCAGTTCTCTGCCATGGTGGTGTCCAATGCGAAGGGCGGCTGTTCGTTCCCCTTGCTAAGTTCCGATGCGAAAGGTGGGTCCAGTCTAGCTCTCCCAGGTCTCGTCTCAATTCTGGGCCCGCTGCCTATGAAGGCTCAGTTGGTATCACCTCAAAAGGTTCACAGAGGAATCAGAGTTGTTTCTCTATTCCGCAGGAGAGTCTGTAGTGCCTAGGCACTGAGCCATGGTGGTTTGGCGGCAAGACACAGACAATCAGCCAGAAACTGCGTACGGGGAGCCTGAATTCACCCGCTCTGGGCTCGGTGTGGGTTCTGAGGGGCGCAAACTGCTCGCCCCATGTCCACTTCAACCCAGCATTGCCTAGTGATCCTGAGCGAACAGCATTCAGTCAATTTAAGATTCCCTTTGCCCGTGCAGCTGAAGAGGTCACAGAATTGATCTCTCAGCGCCCACCACCAGTAATTTTTTTCTATTACTGGTTTTTAGCAATTTGATTATGATTACCATTGGTGTGGTTGTAATTATGTTTATTCTACTTGAAATTAATTCAATGTATTTCATCTGTGGATTTATCATTTACCAAATTTGAATAATTTTTTACCATAATTTCTTTAAAGTTTTGTTTTAGTTGTAGATGGATACAATACTTTATTTTATTCACTTATTTTTATATGGTGCTCATGATGGAACTCAGTGCTTCACACATGCTAAGCTAGCTCTCTACTACTGAGCTGCAACCCCAGCCCTTCACAATTATTTCTTTTTCTTCATTTTGTGTTATCCATTTTTCTTTTGGCAGTTTCAATTCCTTCTGCATTTAATCTTTTCATATTTTTTCACATCTCACGTAGGCTCTGGTTGTTACCAACTCTTCTTTTCTCTGTGTGTTTCATTTTGAAAAGTACTATTACTAAGTCTTCAGTTGGACAGCTCTTTGCTTCTTCAATGTCTAATCTGCTGCTAATATCCTGTGATGTTTTAGTTTGAAAATTTTATCTTATGCTCTCTTTTAATATCTTCTATTTCTTTCATTTTCTTACTTGTTGAGTATACGTGGCATTTTGAGTAAACTTTTCAACATCCTTATTTGTTTGTTCAATTTTCTTTGCCATTGCTCAAGTGTGGTTCTGCTGTTTTCTTTCTTTTGTTCTTCTTCTTCTTCTTCTTTGTTCCTGGTTTTTGGCCACAGAGTTTTGCTTTTTTATGTATCTAGGTTTTTGGTTTTTTTTTTGATTGTATGCCAGACATTTTAAATCTTTTTTAAAAAATGACTATATTTTGTTGCTTTCCCTGTAAAGAGTACTGTTCTGAAAGACAGTAAGGTTAACTGATCATCATTTTGATCATTTTGAAATTTGTTATCTTTAGGATACACATAGAGTAACTTATTAGCCCCAATTCTAATATCTGGCTTTTATACAATTTCTAATTAATACTGTTTGTGTTTACTGAGGCTTTTTACCCTGGATGATGGGAACTTGAAAGACTCCATGCCATATGTGACTCTTGAATTTTTTATTTACAGCTTTCTGCAAATTGCTCCTTCCCTTGAAGTTTTTTTAGTTTGGCATCATGGGATTTCCCCTTACATATGCACATATTACTTGTTCAGCTGCAGATTTAATATTTCCTCAAGATGAATTTCTAGAACTTTTTCTCTGTATTTTCTCTTCTCTCTCTCATCTGCCCTGGAAATTTAGCCTGAAGTGTGAGTTCTTTCTTGAGGCTTTTTTGGATTCTCTCTGCCTGTGCCTCTGTCTGATAATCACCTCAAGGTAAAAAATATAGACAATTATAGGGTCTATCTTACTTGTTTCCTCTTTCTATGTCATCACAGCACTGTACTTACTACCTATAGTCTAATATCTGAAAATAATTCTTTTTTCTACAGTTTTTCTACTTTTCTATTGTTTATGGAAGTAGATTAATTCTGGGGTCTTGTACAATTTCATGATTGAAAGTGAAAATCAATTTATCTATTTTGGGGGGATACCTAACTATAAATATAAAAAATATATTATGTATCTGAGTAAATTTCCATATAGCTCATTAGAACATTAAAGGACAATTTTAATGACTAGTTTTCCCTAGGATGTTTGGGCATATAAAGGAGAGGTAGGAATATTTAACCCAGATAGATGCATATACCAGGCACATCCAGAGTTAGTAAACCTTGACTTCTATCCACACACTTCCTTGACTAATGTCTCCAGCTTCTTAGGGTACTATCATTCTTTCATAGGACCTAATTGCCTGAAATCATCTCCAGAAGATTTATTCCCCACCATACTCTTTCCACAGAGGATATTTAGACTGTAATAACTTTAGGTTTTATTATAATAAGTAATTTTGAATTTTAATGGGAGCCTTTAAACTAACAAACACCATTAAATCTTAAAGAAATGCCTCTTTGATGTTGGTTTTGTTAGACACTGTGGAAGGCAGCACTGTTAAGAGGAACTTGAGTTCATTTTTTTTTAAATATGTAGGCCATTTATATTTTATTCCCTTGAGAGACAAACGTGATAGGAACATAGCACAGATAAAAAGAAGAGAAAGGCAAAATAGAAGATAAAACAGCATGGTGGGAGACTGGAGCTCAAGTTATTGATTTGTACAATTAGAGAATAAGTAGTAGAAGGAGAAGAGGAGAGGAATAAGGAATGAGGAAGTATTTGACAAGGCTTAATATTAAATTTTACACTGTTTATGTTTCTGTGACGTGAATATTTCTAATATCTCAAATCTTTAATAGAATTTGTTAGAGACAAGCATAAATAGGTGAGTGGATCTTATAGAAATTAAGGAATTGAGTTGATTTGCCCATTTGAATTAGCACAAGGGAGAACAGAAGTAGCGCACATAAGATGAAAAGGCTACTCTATCATGAGCTAGTATTACAGTAGGAGCTCAGAGTCAGATTTGGGAATGTAATCCACTGGGAATTTTCAGAAGTCTTACGGAAGATTAAATTTTTCAAACTCCAAGGAATAGAGATTTAGCAAAAGATTATAGATCTGTTGAGCAGAATGACACTAAGTGACCTCTGTTAACCCTAGGCTCTCTGCTGCCTAATACTAGTAACATTCTTGGAGTCACAGAACATCTATTATTAACCTAATGCTGCTGGCAATGGCAGTCTGCTGGGGGAAAATTATGCAGAGGAAAGATTCCATTTTTTCCCTCAGATTTTGGCAGAGGATTAGCAAGAAAATTATCTAAAAAAATGAAATGGTTTAATATAAATGTTATGTGATAACCTAACTTTTCTTCAGTGACACTTGAATTTATTAGGCTCAAAGTACTCTGGTGAGCTGGAGTTAAGATTTTTTGAATATTATTTAAAATAATGAAGGCAAAGTTATTTTTAAAACAACTTAGTCACCCAGAATTTATTTTATTCCCAAAGGCAGTTCATACATTAAGATTTATGCTTAACATGCTGCTTTCTTAATTTGGAAAATGTGAGTATAAGAAAATGACACATTATTTTGGAGCTTTCAATACAGCTCTTGCAGAAATGGTATTTTTATACTCTGTATGAATGCCATATGTCATATTTAATTTCTTTATTTTTTGATATGTACCTCTATAATGTGGTAGCTAGATAGAAATGAGCACAGACAATATATTATCTAGAATTCTATTAATTGGAACTATCCTATGCATTTTTATACACAATGAAAATTGAAGATAGTAATGTAAAACATTAAGATTTTGATATGCATTTGAATTGCTCACTTAGGAATATTATTAAATTATGCTTGTCTTCATTTAGTATTTTGACATGACAGATATAATTTTCAATGATCAAAATAACTTACAATTTATATCATTTTTTCCCCATAATGAGATTTAAAAGCAGGCCAAAAATATATCCTTGTCTGTGGTCTAATGGCTAACATACTGCCTTTTAAATGTTACAAGTGAAAATATGCATATTATTAGTACTCATGATTTATTTTAATCCTCAAAAGAATTGGCACATGGGTTAGATTTAAGTACCAGCAGGGTGCAATCATAGTTGTATGATTTCAGCTAACATTTTATTCCAAAAGCACATTTTATTTGAGTCTGAAATATTAAGGGTTCTTGCATTGATTTAAAATACCTATGAAAAATGGTATTTAATACTTGAAATCTGCTAAATTTAAATATTGAAAATTATTAACTCTGATTTTTTTTTCATTTTTATTATTGGCATATTGTAAATGAGCAGGTATAACTCACAGAACATAAAAGATAGCTGGCATTCATCAAAGCAGTTACTAAATAGTAATAAACAAAAAGAAATGAAAAAAATCTTATACAGTCTTTATCATATTTTAATACAAAATTTAAAATTTTTAATATTTAAATGTTAATAAAGTTTTATTTAAAAATTAGAAATATTTAAATATTAATGACTTTTATAGTTATTGATATTGCACTTGAAAGATGAATAATTCTTTCTATAATTCTTTCTAAACTTTTTTCTTACTGCCATGCAAAAGCCGGTTGTAAACACAAATGGATATTCTGAGCCAATTGTCTTCAGATTTTTAACTTTTACAAACTAGTGAAATTAGAAGGGAAATGAAGGAAGCGATTGGCCCAGGTTTGTTAGTAATTCCTTCAGTGAGAATGTTAAACACACTAAAGTCACTTGTAATTATTATTTCAGAAGAGAGAGAAACCTAAACAGCAAGGAAAAGAAAAAAGAGAGAAAAAAGTAATAATAATAGACCGAAGGAGTGTTGACAAGAACAGATAAATTATAAAAATGCTACATACATGCTTTCTTATATTTATATTTAATTTTTCACACATTTTTAAATGAATTCTCAACCACATATTTATAAGACTTATCTATGTGGGTATCAAGAGAACACAGTTCTTGAATGTTATCCAGATCCCACCTTTATCACCCTGATCAGATTCTAGGCTCTGCATCTTGTTTCCCACACCCATTCATGTTGTCTTTTCATTGTTTAATTTTTCTTATTCCACTCCTGGCTTGGGAGACCTAGGTCTTGTGTAAGGCCTTCGGGCTGTGCACATTTCCTTGATTTTGTTCTTGTCTGCTGCTTTAGAGAAATCTCTTTGTGAATGTTTTCCTCTTGGAATCTTCACTATAGTTACGATGGCCCCAATTTTAATAGAGAATTCAGACATGTTTTTCTCCAGATGAATTAAATTTTATTTCTGCTAGTTGTATCAGCATCTTGCAACTTTTTCCCTGGATGTTAACGTTTCCTTGTGTCCACTGACATTTATAAGCATGCATTTCATTCGGTTAAATAATATTTGTCTAAAGTTTTGAGGATACATGCGAATTTTTTTAACTTAAAAAATCCTTATGGGCAGATGTAAAGGCCCATCTATTTTGTGTGAGGCCCTGAGTTCAGTGCCTACCATCACAAAACAAACCAACAAACAAAATAATTAATTTAAAAATTTTTATTATAATGAGATTTACACGATGATATACTTTTAAATGACATAGGGGTTGTTTTTATGACCTGAAAATTTCAAACACTTAAAATTAAAGAAGGCTGTTTTGAGGATTACCCAGCAGATAATTTAGGATTGAAGGAGGCCACAGAAGTCATTGGTCCACTGTCACAGACACAGTGCAGGACAATCACATATGAACTAAATGGTAAAAATAAATAAATAAATAAGATATATAAAGCTGAGCATGATAGACCAGTACTCTTGTGTCATCTGGACAACATGTTTATATTAATATATTTCTTAAAGAATATGTTCAAATGAATTTTGTGATCAACTAAAATCCCATGATTCAATCTTTGCTGATGAAATAGTTTCTTTCTGCCCAGTACTTGTAATTTGAATCAAAATGTGGGAATTTGGATTTATTTATTTTTTCTGTTTACCACTTTATTTTAAAGAATATTACAAAGGATATGGATGAAGAGATGTATAGAAGGAATTGTGGGGGTTGGTATGGAGAGAAACCTCCCATATTCAGTTTTCCTGAAGCTCATGGAGTCTTCACAGCACATCTGATGCCAGTAGAGGAGAAGGGGAAGCCAGCAGGACCCGTGGCCTTCAGCATCCCTTCCTCCCAGGCACTGGGCGAAGAGGAGGGTCTTATGGCTACTAGCAGATGAGGTTGGTCTGGAATTTTTTTTTTTATGGCTGGATAAAGGCAAAGGAAGACCTGCCTTAGGGAAGAGAAATTCCAGTTTCCATGACTGCAATGGACAGAGGGTGATGAACCAGGAAACATGGATGAAAACTACAAAGGATAGACTATGATATCAAAGGCCCTGATCCTGTCATGAGGGCTCATAACCTAATTACCATTTTTTTTTACAGTGCTGGGGATGGGACCCAGGGCCTCACACATGCTAGACAAGTTCTCTACCACTGAGCTGCATCTGTACCCCTTAAGCACCTTTGAAAAGCCTCACTTCTTAATAGTATCACAATGGTGATCAAATTTCAACATGAATTATAGGGGGGACACTGTCATTCAAACAATAGCGCAGGTCTGGCTTGTGTGAGTATCTCTTACCATGTATGATTATCTCAAGCATGTGCCACCTAAATGTCACAAATACATGGCAGCAATTTCCTAAAGTCTCCCCTACTAACCCACTTGTACCCACAGAACCTCCAGCCCCATTCCAAATGACACATATATTAGTCAGGGTTCTCCTCTGTGTTTTAGTCTGTTTTTTTTTTTTTTAAGCTACCATGACCAAAAGACCTGACGAGAACAATTTTGAAGGAGGATAATTTGGGGGCTATGGTTTCAGAGGTCTTAGTTCACAGACAGCCAGTTCCCTTCCTCTAGGCTCAAGGTGAAACAGAACATCAGGGTAGAAAAATGTGGTAGAAAAAGTGGCTCAGGAAGCAGAGAGCAAGGCTTTGGATTTATTATTGATAAAAGAAAACTTGTCAGTACATTTTTTTTTTAACCTAGGGATTTATCCCAGGGGCACTTAACCACTGAGTCACAAAACACTGACTGTTTTGTTTTTTTATTTTTATTTTTATTTTGAGACAGGATCTTGGTAAATTGCTCAAAGCCTTGCTAAGTTGCTAAGGCTGGCTTTGAACTTGGGCTCCTTCTGCCTTAGCCTCTGAAGCCACTGGAATTACAAGTGTATACTACTGAACCTAGTTTGTCAATACATTTTTAAATATTCACTTAAAATAGAGATTCATCAAATTATATGAGATTATTCAGACTTTTAATTTTATTTTAATATATTTATATCCATTAATTATTATTTATACAACTTTAGTTTTTAAAACAATCTATGTCAATGATAAACTGCAAAATGAATATGTTGAAGGATTCTGTTTGAGACCTCCCAACAAGTTAAATTTCGTCATTAAATCACATTATTTGGATATAGTTGTCTAAAAACCATGAATTCCATCAAGTATGTTTTATTATTCAGCTTATGATTTCATACAGGGATATTATTGGAAATTTTATCTTTTGCTTTCTAAAAGGTAATGGTATCTGAATAGCCATATCAAACATAAAAAATGACCCAACTTGATAATTTTTACATGTCACTTTTGTTTTTCACAGTTATTGGATTTTTTTCTGTTATGATAAAAATATATTATTTTCACAAAAATGTGTTTTTTGGCATAGTCTTCTAGAAAGCAGAGCCTTAGGCAACAATTAGTGTTGCTGCCTGAAGAGCTATAAATATATGCATGTTAATATAGAGGAAAAATGAGGAGTGAAGCAAAGACAGACATGAAACCCAAGAGAAGGAAACAAATCCAGCAGTTTGTTCAATGGCATGTTTGCTTGGCACTTAGAACTTCTCCAGAAGAACAGTAAAAAGGAGTCACTTTTTAAGTAAAAAGTACTTCTCCAGATTAATTCACAGGGAGAAGTACTTTTGCTCACTTGTCTTATCTCTTTTTTATAATAGTCAAGGTTAGCCTACACTAACTTCCTGGAGTCCCATCATTTCCACTAACTTGTGCCTGCAATTTAGTCCTTCCTTTGTATATTTATACCAGTTTTTATACTGTTAGGAGGCATCAAATCTCCATTATGGAATTATACCAGGTGTACTGGTTTTCTTGGGTTGCTATAACAAAATGCCATAGACTGAGAGGTTTAAACAATAGAAATTCATTTGTCAAGTTATAGAAGTTGAAAAACCTGAAATCTGGGTGGTAACATGGTCAGATTCCAGTGAGGGCTCTCTTCCTGACTTGCAGATGACAATCTTTCTGTGTCCCTACATGAGGGAAAGAAGGGAAGGAAAGAAAAGGGGAGAGAAGGAGAGAAAAGAGAGATAGAATACTCTCTGACATCTCTTCTTATAAGGCCATCATCAGATATGAATAAAACTGGAGGTATGATTTATCCTGAGATGAAATCCTCAGCTGTTAACCTTTGAAACCAGACAAGCTATGTGCTTCCAAATACAATGGTAGACAGCCCTGGGGTTGATATTCCCATTGCCAAGAAGTCAAAGAAAGGGAAGATAAGTCCTAATCAAGTTCAAAATCTAGCAAGGCAAATTCCATCAGACCTTATGGCTCAAAAATATTCTTCTTTTTCTCTGCTCTGCATTCTAGGCCCTCTGGGATAGCACTGATAGATTCAACTCTCTGCAGGGTGGCCCTGTCCCTTTTGCTCAAAATCGGGCAGGAAACAATAAGAATGATACATATACTAAATATGTAAATTAGTATAATCTATCTGGAGATTGATTTTGCAATGCAAATTAAAAGCCATAAAGTTTTGCACATCCTTTGATACAATATTTCTAATGCTAGTTGTTTATCACAATAATATTGCTATATACACATAAAATATTTCAATACAAGAATGCTTTTCACATTTTGTACATTATGGTAAAAAAAAGGTCGAGAGTCCAAATGTCAATAATTATAGATTTATATAGTCATTCAGTGAACTAGCATGTAGCCAAAAGAAGTGATAATTAATATCATACTTGGATGATTTAATATCAAGTGAAAGATTCAAGATACAATAAATCACAAATTTAGCTAGGCTCTGGGTATGCCTGTAATCCTAGCTATTTGAGAGGCTGAAGTAGGAGAATCACTTGAGCTCAGGACCCAGGAATTCAGGACTATCTGGGGCATCATAGTGATGCAACTTATTAAAGATATAAATTAAAAAAATGAATGAAATAAGCAAGTTCCCAAATAACATTGCTCTTATAATAAATGTTGGAGCCACACCCATGTCTCCATACTTACTACATCCTGTGCTTGCTTTACTTCCAAATGCCAGCATCCAATTCTCTTCATCTAAATGTTCTTTGCCTGTGCATTTAGCAGGCTGGAAGTGCTGAAGTGTTGTGCCCTGGGTGAGCACCTATTCAGTGATTAATGAAGTTCGTGTCTAAACACCAAAGTTAGTGTCCTGTTTGTTAAGAGAACTTCTAAGTCCAGGTTTGATATTGGCTTCCAGAAATCCTCATTGAGCTGCTTCTGTTACCCACAGCAGTCATTTCCATAGTTATTTTCCCTTTTATCTCTCTTTCCATGTCTTACTGGCACCTAAATGAACTATTAGCACTTGAATCCTTATCTCAAGATCTTCCAGAGAAACACAAGCTAAAACACCAATTTGAATAGAATTTTATTTTAAAACTATACTTATAGAAAACTGACTAGAAGTAGGAATATTGAATTAATGTGATTAGTTATTAAAGGAATAATGGGCTTATAGGTGCTTATTTTCTTCCCTTTTGCTTATCTGCATTATCTTTAATGAACATGATAGACAGGAAAAATAACACAAGTTGTTTCAAACAGGAAAAATCAAGCAGCTCCTTTACTTTGTTCAATCTTTCTCAATCCATACTTTTTTCAACCTCTTCAAAAGAAAGCTACTTAATATGAATTCCATTGATTTATATTGCAAAAATATATTGCATAATTACATAATGACTTTCAGTCAAAGGACCATTAAAGGAAATACAGGCCTCAAGCAGTTCCTGTATCAAGTGAATTTCAATTTTAAACTTTCAGTATTCTCTCTGCCTTGGCCACCTCCTTAAATATTTCAGACCTAAGAAATCATTTATTTTCATCAGGAGAGGATTGACTTGTAGAAACTATATTGTTTGCAGAATTGTAGGTATAGATGTATAAAGAGGCATCCTCTTACTAGATTTTGTTATTTATTATAGAGTAACCTCAATTCCTTCTAGATAAAATGGCATCAAACCCTATGATGGACTTCAGAAATACTTTTTTCACAAAAGCTCGAAAGACAATTGTTTGAGTATCATGTAATTCTTCTGTGGTAATAGACAAGTACATTTTCTAGACAAAACTTTGAGTCTAAATAATGAATAGTGTATTGAGCAGGCAAAAATGATAACCAGGAGTTTGAGGCCTAAAATTTATCCTGGAAATGCTACTGACTTCAGTGTGTTTAGCTATAGGGTGATAAATTGTAGGCAGAAAGACAAGAAATGATCAAATTAAAGCAAAGAGTATTTGTTGACATCAGAAAAGTTACATAAGTAAGTGATCTAACTTGAAGCATCTTTTGTTTTTCAACTTTTGATGAAGACTTGGATATTAAGAAATAGTTCTTCAGCCTAAGAAGATCAACAGTGCAGGTGTGTCTGAAGAATAGCAAATGCATTTGACTTCAGATGTAATGGTGTGGTGGGAACGTCTCTCCATGTGTGATAACATACCACAAACTGGGTGGGTTAAGCAAACAAAAGCTTGTTTTCTTACAGTTCTGGATACTGAAAATCTAAGATCAAGATGTCTGCAGGTTTAGTTTCTTCTAGACCTCTCCCCTTTTCTTGCTATTGGCCACCTTCTCACTAGTCTTTTCTCTATGTGGGTGGGCATGAGTCTCTGATGTATCTTCCTTTTCTCATAAGCACATAGTATTAGATTAAGAACTCAGGCTAAAGGCCTCATTTTAAATTAATCACCTGTTTAGAGACCTTAATCCCCCAAAGGGTAATATTTTTGAGGTACATTAGTTGCTGAGAAAATATCCCTTTAAAATGTTCCTCAAAAATAGGTTGAGGGGGCTGGGGATGTGGCTCAAGCAGTAGCCCGCTCACCTGGCATGTGTGCAGCCCAGGTTCAATCCTCAGCACCACATACAAAGATGTTGTGTCCGCCGAAAAACTAAAAAATAAATATTAAAAAATTCTCTCTCTCTCTCTCTTTAAAAAAAATAGGTTGACGGCTGGGGCTCAAATTTTTGTAAATTTGGGGGCAATACAGTTCAGTTCAAACAGTGTTATTAGCTGAAAGGTGGACAAATCCTGAAGACTTAAGTAATGAGATTCACTGAACTCCACGAGCCAATGTCAATAATAGTCTAATTTGAATCACAGGTTTCATTTTCTTTCTTTCTATTTTAATATAGCTTTGAAAATAATTATAAAATTATGTTTCTATTAAACTTTTGTTTTCTTTTCAATTTTAAGTAGAGAAGTTCGCTAAAAATTATCTTTTAACTTAGTAGTAAATTGATTGTGAGATGTTCACATAAAGAAGTTATTTACTATGCAATAGGCAAAAAGAAAAAAATGTCACTAAATTCTGAACCTACAGTGCAATAGTGCAGGATATATTAGTAAAAGATGGTTAAAACAAAATAAAGCAAATGAAGAAGAAAGTAACTGCAAAAAATTATTTTTTTAAACAAAAACTCTTGATGATTCAGGTTAAAGAGGTGAGCAAAAACTATATGGTGGATAGAGAACCTTTAAGCTGCTATTTTTTTAGTACTTAGATTACTTATGATGTATCACATTTATAACAATAAATTAACAAATACAACTTTCAGGCATTAAAGTTTATTTTTATAAAGAAAAACAAGATAAAAATGAGCTACACATTCTATTTCAGAAAACATAAAGTACAATGCTAAAGAAATAAAAATATAGGAATTAGTGGCAGTCAGAGCAGAAAATAATGAAATGGAAAACAAAAATATTGTCTTCAGAACTTTTTCCTTGAAAAGATCATGTAGACCACACAAATATATAACATCAGTAATGAAGAGACATTATTCAGATAATGAAAAGATTTAACCATTTCAAATGAATACTAACTATATATTTATACTAACAAATTTGAAGAAATAGATACATAACTTTCCTGAAAAAAGTATAATTTGGATTAAAGATTAGAAACTATAAAGTTCTCTACTTCATTTCAACCCTGACCATAGACACCAGATCCAAATATTTGGGCTGTAAATCCAATCCAATTTCAATGCACAAAATATTTGAGACCTGTCAGCAATTACAAAGCTAAAGGTATTCACAATTTAATCAACTCATGACTTAGCAATGAAAGTAGTCTGTTATGATTTCCAAAAGTGTTGACGGAGAGCATCAAAAAGAAATGTATGTCACATATGAACATATAAATAAAAATATTAAAATATCCATCTAACATAATCTAGCAGAATTGTAAAACAACACTATGCTGTATTTCAGAATTGCAAGGATGGTTTAACGTTCACAAACCTATTGAGGAAATTCACTACTTAGTAATTTAGGAGGGAAAATATATGATATATGTTAAACAAGCCATTTGATAAAATTCAACTTCTATTTGTTTTAAAATATTTTTAGATATGTAGATAGACACACAATATCTTTATTTATTTTTATGTGGTGCTGAGGATTGAGCCCAGTGCCTCACACAGGTGAGGCAAGCGCTTTAACACTGAGCTACAGCCCCAGCCCTCAACCTATTTTTGAGGAACATTTTAGTAACTAGGAAATCAAAGGTAATATGCTCAATTTTAAAGGGATATTTTCTCAGCAACTAATGGTAGAAATCATAGTTCATGTAGAAACAATAGATGAATTCCCAATAAATTCTTGGAAAGTCCAGGATGCTCACTCTCATTACTATTGTTTAATTTTGTACTGACAATCAAAAGATACAGAAGAGCAGGTGCAAAAGAAGAAATGTAAATAAACAATAAACGTGAAAGAAAACTTGCTCCTCTGTACTAATAATAGGAACAAAAACTAAAACTACATTGAAATACAATTTTTACCTCAATGAATAGAAATTTTTACTTATTTTTTTCCAGATGAGACATTATCAATGTTCAGTTTTGATGAAATTGCTCTCACTACTTAAAACCTTCTCACGTCTTAGGAGGCACATTCTGTCCCCCTCTCTTCGAACCTAGTTTCTCTATGGATTAATGAAAGTCATCTTATAACTGGGTCTTTATTAATTTTGGAGCCTCAAGGCATTCATTAAAAAAATCAATTGTTTGACTTCCTTTAAAACACTCTGCAAGTGGGAAAGTTCTGAGTAAACGAAAGAAGGAGAGAGTATGATGGGCAGAACCTCTGATCCTATGGGTGGTGGCTATATTTTTTTCTTTAAGGCCTTATTTCCTATAATATAATTACCTTTGTGTATTTTTTGCAAAGAGTTGCTTTTGCCTGTTTTCTTTATGATTCTATTTCAAACCTGTGCTACATTCAGCTACCGATGAAGAGAAAATGGCCAAGGTACAGTTCTCTAATGCCAATATATCTCCAATAACTGCCTGGCTCGATTCTCTGGAATGCATGCAGTCAGTGGAAGACAATGTAATGCACTCTGACATTATAGCAAGTGGAGGAGCAATTGAAATATATTCTAAGACTGGTCAACCAAAAGCACAGCCAGGGGCCACTTGGAATAGTAGTCCATGTTACTTTATATAATCATTCCCTTTGCTATCTTTCCTAGATCTGGAGATGAACACTTGGCTTGTATTACTTAACAGAGGGGTCAGAAGAGAGGTACCCTGGGGGACCTGACAGCCTTTGCATCCTGTCTCCCAGCAGGATCCTTATTATTGCTTAATAATAATAAGGACAGCAGGGTCCTTATTATTGCTTAATAATGATAAGAACAGCAGGGTCCTTATTATTGCTTAATGTACAAGGCTTTTCTGCTTAGGAATGTGTTCTGTATGCACAGTCATATCTCTTGTTTTTTAAGCCATAGGCAGCTTAGATGGTTAATTTTGCTTTTTGTTAATCCTTAAATGCTGAGAGCCATAGCCAAGTAGGAATGACACACAATTTCTTTGTCAGCTTACCAATGTTGCTTAGAGGGAGGACTCTCTATTGTGGAAATGGGCTTGCCTTGGACCCAGGTCATTTGCATTGACATTGCATGAATGTTTGAGAAAGGTGACCCTGCTCAAGGACCAGGGTGGATCCGGGTTTAGGGAGGATCCTGCTGGATTAGAGTGGGTTCAGGTTTAGGGTGTATCCTGCGGGGAATAGGGAGTATCCTGCTGCCTCAGGCACCGGCTCCGCTCCTTGAGTTCCCATTGAGTTCTCACGGGGATTCAGAGAGTATTTTGGGATGCAGAGCCCGGTAGAAGTGTGGATTTTCCCCAGAACGTGCATGTAGAGTGCCGGTGAGAGTTTCGGGAATAAAGAATTGCTGTTTGAATCTACAAGGCTGTGAGTGGCTCATGATTTTGTGCCCAGCCAGACTATGGCACTTAAAGAATAAAAATTACCCGGATGGGTCTAGAGGAATGAGAATAAGTGAATTCTGAGCCAGAGATTTCATCATTCATGGATGTGAAAATACTATTTGAAGTTTTCTATAAAGTTATCGCTTGAATCCATGTTTGAAAACAATAGTTAGCAGGATGGAAAGCAAACTGATAACTTGCCATTTTGGAAGTGAGAGACAGAAACCTTGCATCAGAGTGTTGGATTTAAAGGAATAAAGTTTAGGGTAGTGGTTGACCTGCAGCTAAATAGACTACCACATGGGGGCGGCAAACCCTTAAAATCATGAAGTGTCCAGTATCACTTAATTGAACAATTAGAAAAGAGTCCTAACTCATGAACGATATAACTCATGAACTACCTAATAACAATTTTTCATAAACTAGCATAAACATGCACAATTTTGTTTTCTTTTGAAGACCTTTCATGAGTAGAAGAAAATCATTAATATTCCCCTCCATGATATAAATAAAAAAGGGAATTCATAGAAACTCCCTTGTGGGTTTAATTATTTTCTTTCAATATTAGGAGATATATATTCCCTCTCCTTGAAACACTTCCTTATTAAATCCAGAGATTCCTGTAGTTTTTATCTGAATACTTGAACTGATTCTCCCAATTTTTCTTGTTTTATGAAAATAAATCCTTTGGGTTTCTTATTATCTTATATAATATCATTTTTTCCAAATACTTTTCCTTTATATAAAAATTAGAAACGTATTACATTTAAAACATTCTTTTGTTTTTAGTTTGCCAGTTTCATTCATCAGGAATACATTGTTCTTACTTTTCTCTTAGGAGTAGTTAGTTTCTATCTTCACAAAATACCAGTATATTTTGAGTATAGCTTAATGGATAAAGGATTCCCCTGATATGTATTCTCCCCCTTTCCATAATAAAGGACACAACACCTAAATTTTAGGTGGGAATGCTATGCCTTTTCATTTTATTTTTTCTATTGCTCACCAGCTGAAATTGAGTTGTCCTGGGTCATGTAGATGAGTATATCATCCCAATGATGACAGAATGGCAAGGTTGAAAGTCCTGAGCCACCCAGATTGCCTTATAAGTACTGCTTACACACACACATACATACACCCACCCCACCCCCCATACACACACACACACACACACACACATTTATATATTATGTAATCCACTAGAATTTAAGGCTCACATTACAGCAAATGTGACTATGTCCTAACTAATACAAGCATCTAAATTTTTTCAAGCAATGGTTCAGCACTTCAGTGTGCTTTATCACATTTAATATCCACAGTTCCACTGTTCAGTGGGTCTGATAATTATTTCCATTTTACAAATAAATAAAATGAAAGAGAGGTTTAAAAAATTCGACCAAGGTGACACAACAGTTACTTAGAGAGCATTTTCGATGACCCACACTTTATCTCTACTCAAGGATGACTCCTTCAATTCCTTCACTTTTATCTGCATAATCAAGCCCTGAGAATCACTCCTGAAAACAGTGTTGAAATTTCTTCCTTTCTTCTCAGCTCTAATACTATGAGAGCTCTTCATTCCCTCTTATTGGTTTCCTAGCTGCTCACTGCATTCTCTTCTAATTTTTTTCTCATTTAGCCTCTAAAATTATCTGCCCACCCCAAATAAATTTGATTTATGTGTGTTAACCCTGATTTCTTTCTCAAATTCACTTACAATGATCTTTATTTGTTTTTTTTTTTTTTAAGGGTGTCTATATGACCTTCTTATTCTCACAGCTCTTTTTCTGTCAAGCTTCTCTATCTCCCATTCTCTAGGCTCCAGGGATACTAATTGGCCTTACATGCTCACACCTTGTTCTGTCATGTTTATGTTGATTCTTGCCTTTGGACTTTTGTAAGGGTTTGGAATGTTTTATCACGTTTTGATTCCACTTGGCTGGCTCATCCTTTCTCCTTCAGGTTCAGCTTGCGTCTGATTTCTGGGAAACATTGCCTGACCTTCTTTAGACTGACTTACCACTTCCATAGCAACTTCTACTCATTTATATCAGATCTTTGACATCTTCATTATGACACTATGAGCAACTTGATATATTAAACAATACTGGCCTAATAATCAAACGAGGTCTGTTTTGCTTATTTCTGTATCTCAGTTGAGAAAATAGCAAGACTGGCACATTGTAGCCCTTTATTAATATATTTTGAACGAGCAAATAAATGAATGAAATGGGGAGGGGACAGCAGATAACCATGTTTCTCTGGACTTGATCCTGTGGTTGTGGTTCAGCTTTTAAATTGTGAACCCCAGAAAATGAAAACATTGGTTTCTCATGTCTTCTTCAAGCTCACCAACCACCTTGATTCAAGCAAGTACTTAGAATGGCCCATCCTAACACCAAGTGCTACCAGTGGGAAGGAGTACAGTGGATTATTGTGGAGATGAATATTTGAATTTTAACTGTTCAATTCATAATTATGCACTCTGCTGCCTCCCCCTAAATATGTTATGTGGGAAAAAATTCCTTTGTTTCTAGTTGCTACAGATGAAGGCATTGGAGAAGGTTCTTGCAGAGAATGTATAGAGTAGATGGGGCCAAAAAATCTTCCATCTAGGGAGAAGCCATAAAGAATAATAACTACTGTGATGTGTTGTCATGAACTCTGATCTAAGATCCAGGAAATCTGGCTCATGGTTCATGTCTCTGGAACTCAATCTCCCAGTCAGCTATGTGCCTTCTGAGCCTCCTTTGCCTCATATTTAGTAATTTCCACCATAATGCACCAGCTCTCTTCTTGTGGAAAGGGAGAATTAGTGGAGATACTAAGAGCACTTCTGGGAAGAAGATGTTGATAGGCAGTGCAGAAGTTTTCAATGAGTTGAAAAGTAGAAATGACCAATCTGTTCATATCATATAGTGTATATTATTTTCTTTTGGGAAAGGGGTGGGAGGATTGGGGAGGTAGTAGTCAATGGTAATCATGATGTAGCTTTAAGAACTAAAAAGCAAGTTACAGTTATCTTTTATTCTTACTTCCTATATTTGGATAGCTGTCAGGATCTTTAAATCCTGCAGACAAAGAATCACTGCTATCTGTCCCTTATATTCCATTTCAATGGTCATCAATCTGGTGTAGGCTCCAGTGACTATAAGTCATTAAAATTACTGTGACAACTTCCTTGCTGGTCTTCATAGCTCTAGGCTCTGCATGATCTAATCTGTCCTACACAGAACTGTTTGATCAATCCTTTTAAAGGTATATATCAACCTGGCCTCAAAACTTAAATATTGCTCATTACCTTCAGAATACATATCAAGTGCCAATAATTCAGGGTTCTGAAAATTTAGACTCAATTACATTTTCAACATTATCTCCCATTATTCCTCAATGCTGACTATAACTAAAACTGTTGGCATGTATAGGAAATCATCTTCTTTTCTCTAATCACTTTATTTAACAAGTTAAAAATCTCTGATAACTTCATCAAGTTCCATGTCTTTTTGGCTATTTGGTTGCTCTAAGTTCTTAAAATACTTTAAACTCTCATCTCTTTCATCCCCTTCCATGGACTTCATGCCCTAGAAGATCTTTAGGATGGTAGAGTATTGCCTCCTGTTGTCTTCCTTTTCCTTTCCTCCTGTGGTTCTAGATCTTTTGATGTGTTAAGGAACAAGAAGAACAGGGAGCAGTCTCCTTTTCTTTAGTGGTCGGTATTGTAGTCTCTGAGGATGTCCCTGTTTCTCTGTGTAACTCACTGTCAATTCACTGTCAATACATTCTGAGTTCCAGGCTTCCAGTTCTAGAGGGAGAGTTGTGAATTTTGGGGGTGTCCAGTAGAGGCTTGGATTCTTGTAGAAGATGTGTTCTGGATCTGTCTCTTTGGTCTCTTACCAAATAGTATTCCCATAACTTCCTGCTTCTGGAGTATTCTTCCTTTTTTTGCTTGCAAGATGGATCAACTCAATTCCTCTTCAGTGATGTTTATCTGACCCATAGTAACTCATGCAGCAACCTTGTTTTGGCAAATTGTGGTGGACTTTTGAATTGAGCACAACCATGCCCCTTGTTACCTTCCTCCCCGCCACTTTTTTTTTTTCTCAGCTCAAAGAGATTTGGAAAGCAAATAATCTAATAGTCTATATAAATTTACTTTCAATCATGAGATGAGATATCAGTTATCTTTATGTACTCACTAAATCTCTTGGAGGCCCACTCATTTGGCTTTGGGTAGGTTAGGGGAATGAGCACACTCCCTTCCATGGGGAAGAGTGGGAACAATATTACTGTAGTAGATCACTTGTATTTCTGACATTTTCTCAACCCTTTTCACCCCTCACTGCCATCATACATTTTTCTCCTTGTGTAGATTGGATGGGAGAGTTGGGATGAGTTGCTGACTATTTTGTAAATCAGACGGCTTTCACATAGTCACCTCTAAACATCCTTAAAGGGTTTTCTGATCTTCTAAGAATTTTCAATAATAAAAGATAGCTAAATTTTAATGAGCATTTATTCTGTTAGATCCCATACAAGGTACTTTCATGCACTGTCTCATTTAATTTTTCTGATAATCCAATGAGGTATGCATCATTAGTTCTATGCTCATTTCATAGATGAAAGGAATTGTGGTTTAAAGAAGTTGTAGACATTTCCGAGACTATGGCTGTCTGACCTCTACGTCTGCACTCTCAACCTCTGTGACATATTTTCTTCAAACACACCATGTATTGTCTTTACTTACATTATTGAAATTGAGTTTCAGAGATTATCCAGTTAGATACTTCCATCACATACATGAGAGAAACTTCACCTAGAGAGAAAAGGTGAATGACAAGATCACACATCAGATCTTCCCTAAAATAGCTCCTTTAACATCCTATGTATCTAGACTCAATTCCTGGTTCAGGTCCCCTTTCACCCAGTCTTCCCTGTCTAGCTTGATTCTCCATGGTTTTATATTCATCTGAATCTTACTTATACCATTTACTATGACACCACTCAGCAGACAATTCCACATATACCATCTTGGCATTTTTAATTGTCATGTAACTAATTTTTTAAAAAAATTTCATGTGTGCATGTCTTTCTTCCCTCACATTTATTATAAATGCCCCATGTAATACTTTAAAATATTATACGCTGGGGCAATTTCAATTCAGTATAGAAAAAATGTACTAAGCACCTACTAATTTTATTACCATATGCACAGAATTTTAAAAATCCAATTTTAAGGAACTTTCTACTTAATAGTAAATTTTTATGCACAAATATTATTTTAAAAAGAATGAATTATGTAATCGCCATAACTATGAAACTTGAAAAGACAGAATACATTGATTTGAGGGGATTTGGCAGGATTCTCAGAGGCAGTAGATTCAAGATTGGCCCCTAAGAGAAAAGCAAGAAATAATGAGGGGAAAGAAAAACAGCAATGAGGGCGAGAACTCTGTGTCTGTCTGTGATGTTGTGTGGTATCTCACCAGGTAGACGGGACCACATGCTTTTTTTTTTTTTTTAACCAACATATATTTTTTCCCAGTTGTAATTCAAATGCTTTTGTACTTTTCCTGCTTGGTGTATATATTCTCTATATTTTTACAGCTAGCTGCTGCACATTTTATCTTGCCTGTCTAGAACTGCAGGTGCTTTAGTGAAGAGAGGAGGTTGGTGACAAGGTGTCTGGGAAGTCAGTGTTGTTTTAGGATAAAGATTACCAAACAAGTCATTGGGAAGTGGCTCAAGCTTTTGACCTAAAGAATAATGTGGTAGGGCCTGCATTTTGGGATGATAGATCTGACAATGGTGTGTAAGATTGAGCAGAGAAGTAGAAGTCAAGAAAGGTAAAAATGGAAATGCATAACTCACTTGAATCAAATGTATGAAAGATGAAAAAAAAAAAAAAGTAATGCTTCCTTTGTTCCTTATCAGATTATGGCCCTGTAGCTATACTTCTTCAGTGGTCATTGTGGTCTGCAACACACAATTAGCACCATCCTGTGTTCTCCAGATTTTCTGTTGTGGCATTCTTTACTCAGACACAAGCTCTCTGGGCTCATACCTTTTGTATGTTACTTAGTGCTGATGCATGGCAGGCTGTCCGTGGAGAGTTGTTTGGCTGGTGCTGGAAAGTCAGTGCTACTTTCCTGGAACAGAAAGTGGCATGGAAGTGACACTAATTCATGTGTCATGCCAATTTAAATTAGAATATCTATCAGATATCTGAGCACAGGGCATGTGTTTTAAAGTGCTTTTACCTGGCTTTGGTCTCAATGACCATTTATGCAAAATAATATTTCCTGTTCAAGATAAAAATCTTCCCTTTTCTAGTCTGACATAATGACTTGCTGTGAATTATTCATGATTGTTTTTAGCTTACCAGTGCTCCACAGAAAATTTTTAGTACAGCTAGAAAAGCTTCCTAGTCTCTTTCTTACCCTCTTCCTCTTATCTCCCCTGCCCCATCAGTCTCTTCAATGCCCTGTTGCTTTTGGAGTGAGCTTCTGCTCACTCTGGATCATGGGCTCAGGGAAGACAGATCCTAGTTCAGGGAAGTTTCTGCTGTGAGTTTCAAAGGGCTATGTGGCACCAATGCAGCCTAAAATCTAGGTCAATATTCATAGAGATTAAAGAAGAAGAACTTTGCTTCCTCAGGGACTAAGAAAGGTGATGGGGAAAAAAAGGGAAAGCTCATCTTTTTACTTCATAAGAATATATTGAGGTAAAAGGTACATATATAAGTAAAATAAAGGTATTCTGTCCAACTACAACTAAGAAATAAATATTAAAAAAAGTACTGATCTGAAATGTAGAATTGGAGGAGTTTGGCACAGGTGTACCACCTATGTAAACTGTACCTAATAGAGACAGAATTTCTCCAGCCTCCTTCCAATTGTCAGCACAACCCTCCTGCAACTATTCTATTTTCAATCTCTATAATTAATTTGTTTGGTTGTTCTTGAGCTTCATGCAAATTAAATCACATGGTATGTTCTCTTTTGTGACTTAGGTTTTGTTTTGTTCAATATTAAGCTATTTAGATTGATCTATGTTCTTCATGTCAAACTTATTTCCTTTTCAGTGTAAAGTGTGACTCTTCTTTATGAATATATTACACTTATCGATCATGAAATTTGCCCTTTTTTAATGTCTTACCTTATTTGTCTTATGTTGTTTTCTGGTTGCTCCAATTTCAGTATTTGAACTGAACATAACTGAGTTCACAGTGACCATTTGGAAATGAATAATCACTAAAATTCACAATCAACTTGGCAACTTCATCTGTACCAACTACCATTGTCTCCTCACTACCCAAACTTAAGCTAAAGCAGTGCCATCAGAGCCTGACCTACTTGGTAATAATGCTTCATATTCATGCAGGACTCTACAGCTGATGATGCATTCTCATACACACTTTCCTTTATCTTGAGAGAGGAAGAGTTTCCAGGTACTAGATTTCGAAATAAAGAATCAGGCCTGTGGTCTTTCTCCCCCACAGTTCTAGTTGTGTGAGGTGATGCTCTGTCAGATGTCTTTGGACTCATCATAGGAATTATCAATTCCCTGTATGGCCATGGGGTCTGGCTGGGGTTTCAGTGCAGCAAATCCTAACGTACAGTGAAGAGTTCCTATTTGCAGCCATGTGGTTCTTGTCTATGCCTCTCTTGGCTTAATCTTGGACTTTGCATAATATTTTAACAGTGATGAATATTTAGAAACTTTTTTTAAAAAATACATAAAGATCCAGTTGCTTTAAAAATCAAAAGATTTTTAATTCACCTTAGTTTTGAAATCACTCAAGGAGAAAACAACATTTATAATTAGTGCCCTATTGCATTGCTGAAGGATTTCTATTTTTTTAAATGAAACCAGCTAAAAATGAGCATTTGAAGCAATGAATATACACATGTACACCTTTTGATATCTGAAATGGCAAACTTTAAGAATTTTACTGTATTGCATTATGTTTTCTTTGATTTCAGCTGTTAAACAATTTTTGCTTGAACAATTAAGTTGAATCTGGGCATGAGTCCCTTAAAAGAGACAGCTCCAAATTCTCATTATAAAGAAGATATGCCTGTATATTTTTGATTTCTTGGTAGAAAGAACATCTTTGAGGAGTAAAATCTTCCTTTTTAGCAAAGAAAGTAATCTCATAAGGTTTTTAAATGTATTCAATATTGTTCTTTAATTTTTATATCAAATGTATGTGTAGAAATAGCATTTATGTTAATGATTACATAGAGACTCCATGTGAATGAAATGAACTTTGTGCGTATAGCCATTTTAGTTATAACTAAGGCTTCCAAAAGTAAATGCTGACTCTATTTTTAAAGTAAAAATAAAAATAGATGCAAATCATGGAACATAATCTAAATAGTAAAATACAATGAAAACATTTAAATAGATTTCTCATATATATCTGTGCGTGTTTGTGCATATGTATGTGTACTTTCACAGATGTTTATATATAATTTAATTATCTGTTTATATATAATTAAAATATATATTTTATATATATAATTTTTTTGTTTTTGTTTTTAGTCAATACAGTTTATCCAGGATGACTAGTTTTGGTTTAAAACATGTATTTACTCTATAAAACTGAAATGAGCAAGGCAAGTATTGTGCCCATTTTACAAATATGGGATGATGATCCTTCCCTATTTAATGGCTAGAAAGATATGAGGCTGGAAATAAAATACAGGCCTTCTGAGAGAGATTTTCCAGTACTCTCCCTGCTACAGAGAGAGCTTTCAAGTGGCAGGATGAGAGCTCTTGATGAACACTAATTTTACTCAGACCTGAGAAATAGAAAATTGGATGGAAAAACTGTATTATAAAGATTTAAAAAACTAGATAGTAAATCAATACTCACACAGAGTAAACTGTAATGACCAATTACTCCAATTTCAAAGAAGTTAATTTATGTTGCAGCAGCTTTGCAGATATTTTCCTTTAGAGATGAAGAAATAGCCCAATAGTGTCTGAACTGTGTGTTAAGTTGTCAGAGAGGACTGTGTGCAGTACATTAGAATATAAACATGGGTCAACATTTTGGTGATAGGAAGAAAGGCTCAGCTTCTAGAAGCTTCCTGTGAGATCACCTGGGGTCTCACATAAGACCAAGTTCTGATCTATGATCTGGATTACCTACTCTGCTCTGGAAATGAGTGGATTTCTAACAGGAATTCCTCTTTTCTTCTATTTAAAAGAAAGGTGTTTTATTGGTTTTTTTCCCCCCCCCATTGAAATTACCACAAAAAGGAGAATTTGAGAGTTTGTCCTGCTTATGATATTGCAGCAATTAATAGATGAAATAAGATGGTGGGTCTTTCCTCCCTCCCTCCAATGCTGTTGCCTCTTTTTCGCCTTAGAGAATATCAAAGTGAGTTCAGGGAGCACTGGGTTGGTTTTTACATTCATGAATAAAAGAACCCCTGACCATATGAATGTGGAAGGCAATGAAGAAACATCAAGGGAGAAAAGGGGGCTGAAGTTGTGGCTCAGTGGTAGAGTGCTTGCCTCATATGTGTGAAACACTGGGTTCATTTCTAAGCACCACATCTAACTAAATGAATAAAATAAAATTCCATCAACATCTAAAAATATTTTTAAAAAATTTAGAGTGGGGGCGGGGAGAGAGAGAGATGGAATTTGGGGCTGAGTGGAGGGGAATAGAGAAGAAGCAATTTTTTGCAGTATTGCCTGAAGTAATGGTGGCCTTGTCAAAGGGATCACAGCTTGAGTTAAGTTTTCAGCTGTGACAGAGGCATAGCAAGAAAATTGGCTCATCATTGAAGGACTGCATTAATGCCTCTGAGCTTCTTGAAGAATTTGGAGATGTGTATGTATGTGTGTAAATTGAAATCTAATTGCTTTTGTTATTTGTACTGTTGAAAAGGGAGAAATTGAACTTATGAAGTGTATAGGTTCTATATTCAGAGCCCCAAACTAGCTATGACATTTAAAGAGATTGTTGCTTACCCAAGTTTTCATGGTTAGGGAATTTTTAGAGCTGAAAATTGCATCTAAGTCTGTGAAATGGTACTCTATCCCATATTGTCAAAGTAGTCCTTTAAAATATCTCAAATGTAAGCACTTTGTTCTGCATTAGAATCATAACTTCTGATTTGAGGAAATTTTGAAATCAAATTCATGAGCGTTTTAAAGACATTCTGTACAACCACACCTCATTTTCACCAACTTTAAGCCAGATTGACATGCATGAGGAATTTGTGAAGAGAGTGCTTCAGAGAATGACCCAGGGCTGACAATTCCACCTCAACCCTCTTCCTTGGTCACTGTTTAATCATCCAGGGGCAGGCATCTGATTTCAACCAGCAGTTGGAGACTTTAAGTACTTGATGAGGGAGTGCTTAAGCCATTTCTCTCTCGTCATGGAAATTGTAAGATCTGAAAGTTGAATTTTGCCCCTTCTAGAGTCCTGACCAATACATTTAATGTGTGTGGGTTATTTGGAGCATTTAATGCCCTCAAAAATCTCTCAGTGACATTCCAAAAAGTGGACTATCATTACATTAGTTACATAATGCCAATAAGGATATTGTTAAAATACAGATATTTTCAGGAAGAACTAAACATGACAGCTTTAACTCTCATGATCATCTTAGCATGTAAATTATCTTTCTGCTGTGGAAGCAGCAGTCTCTGCAAGCCTTGACAGAAAAGTCAGCATAGATCAATTTTGAGAGAAAACAAAGACCAGGATGTATAGTAAGGAACTTAAGATTTGAGGACATTCAGAATATATAGCATTGGGGAAAATCACCCTCTTTAAAATGAGTATAAAGAGTATAAATGGTATTTACCTCTAGATTGCAGGTTGTAGGTTTGGGACCTCAAAAATGAGAAATTTGTTTCCCTTATGACAACAAACGTTGCTGTTTGCTTGAAAGATTTCCTCACGGTATCAGTCATGGTTCTGCAAATGCTGACAGGGAGAGCACATTTCCTAGGGTTTGGGGTGGAGTTACAAGTGAAAATCTTAATGATAACTGTCTTTTTGTATCATGTTCAAGAGCTACTTTAATTTCCTTAACCTAGAGTCAGTGCTAATTCAGGTCTATCACATGTCCTTTCATAGAATTGTTGCTGAAGCAATTAAATACCTAAATGACAGAAATGATAGATGTTGGTTCCATTATTGCTATTTAATGCTGGCAGCGTAAGCATTTTTTCCAAGATTAGATTTTTATGACAAGATTCTTTTTAGTCATAATATCATGCAGCACTGTTATTTATCAAGGAAGTTCTATTTGTTTTTGGCTGTTGCAGAAATCTCAGAGGAAAAAGTTCCTGGTTCCATTTTACTTTTAAGAAGTACATAAACCTTAACAGTGAGGTTTTTTTGTCTTAAAATGGATTTTTCTTTTGACTTTGAAAATCTCAGACTTCCTCAAAGAATTCTAATATTGGAATTAGTATATAAGACATTTCAGGGCACTCATATTTTTCTTTCCTTATAATTCTCGGCAAACATTCCTGGGTAAAGTCTGAGGGTAAGTCTTTTTCATATTTTCTCTACTATTTGTAGTTTTTCTTAGTTGTTTTGGTAACAGAATCTGGTCTGGTGCTCAGCTGAATCGGGCTGTCTATTGGACCATAAAGACCATTATAGTTATTATGGTGGTTAATAAAAGAGAGTCACAGAAGTGCTTAATGCTGAAGTGGATAGTCCAGTCAACTACACAATCCTGTCACTTTTCAAATGGAAAACTGAGGTGCAGAGAGATGGCAGGATTTGTCAGTGTCATATGATTAGCTGGTGTCACAGTTGTGATTCAGACTGATGGGCCCTACATAGAACACTTTGCTCAATGATTCTCCAGGATCCATTTTATTTCACTCTTGACTTGCTTCCCTTCCATTCCCTTCCCTTCCATTCCATTCCATTCCATTCCATTCCATTCCATTCCATTCTATTCCATTCCATTCCATTCCTTTTCTTCCCATTCCAACTGGCTTGAAATCTAGACCACACTACTGCTTTGCCATCAATTCTGATCATTGGGTTTATTGACTAGTAGAATTTTCCCATCTCCAAATTTGCACAAATTTTGGATTGGACTTACTCCTTTGGGGGTTTGGTTCCTGATTACCTGGAAAATGACTCCTCTAACTCATACCCTGTTTTCTTTTTCTTTGTTGTTATAGCTGTTGCCACCACAATTGATTAATTTAAATTTTCTGTTAGGCACTGTGCTTAGCACTTTATAAAATCAAACTAATTGACTTCATAGAAAAACTTTTGAAATGTAAAGATTTTCATCTCCTGCTTACAGTTTACAGTAAATGAAATTAAAGCTCAGAGATGTTAAACAATGTCCCCCATCATTTTATAGTGCAAAGTGGTGTATATAATATTAACACTCATGGATGTCCAAAGCCCATTCTCTTTCTATGATGCCTTCAATCCCTGTTTGAACTGCTTATTAAAGCTCAGGTTTTAAGTAACAAATCATTGCCAATTGAATGCTTAGGGTATGATGGTTTCTACTTATCTGCTCTGCAAAGTTCCTTTAGTATGCATTGATAAATGAGGTTTTCCTTTTTTAGCTTGTATAATACTAGAAAGTCCCAGCTTTCTCTTGCCCACTTCTGCACAGGCAATGGAAATGGAGATCCACTGGGTGTAATGGGCTGGCTGAGAAATAAAAGCTATGAAAAATAGAACAGTGAAAGGACCACAGGACACAGAAAATAATTTCAATAAGTGGAGGTGGGATGAGCAAGCTGATCATACAGATCAAGATTCTATACTATGGCCAAATAGAGCCCTTGTATGCTTTATTTATATCAGGGGGACATCAAAGACTTTCCATAGAATGTTCTCCAAAAATGGTCAAAGGTGGGCTGTCCAATTCCCAACAGTTTACTCCAGAGCGACCACGAGAGATCTCCCCAGAAGAGCGAAGATAAAAATCATGTGCCTTGAGCAATCTATTTCTTGGGAGAGTCATGGATAGTTCCCAAGGTGAAAGTTAAAATCTCCCTGGCTACACACCTAGAGAAGATTCTCATGTGGTTTTCTTGGATGGTTCCCTGCAGCATTCTGCTCTTAGGATTTGGGTATCTGCTGTTCTGTCCTGCTCTGTGTTCAGGTTGTGGGGATAGGAATATTGCACAATAAATGACAGGGGTTTTTTGTTTATTTATTTATTTACTAAAGTAGTTTATTTATTTTCAGTTTGTGCAAAGCCTCCTTTCTGTTTGCTCTTCACGAACGTGCTGTTCTCCCTACACTCTCCTTATCTGTTGGTCACCGGTAATTCTTCCTCTACCCTCAGGGCTAATTGGGCAGAGGGTCTGCCCCAAGCTTTTCCCCAAATCCCTGAGTAAGGCTGGTGCTGTCCAGACTCTTTATAGATGTCCCTAGACCATAAGCAGTTCATGGTTGTTTGTTTAGTGCTGACTGTGTGCAAGCCTGTGGTGGCTGCTGTTTCCATTCCAGGGGCCCAAACCCACCAAAGGGGAGATTTTATAGAAGGAAAAGCTGGATTCTTCTCCTCTTTTAAAGAAACTTTATATTATTTTTCTCAATATCCAAATAAAATATGATTGAAAATAAAATCTTTTCTATGTTACATAAATATTAAGAAAAAAATATATGCCATGGATTACTTTACATAGTTAAATACTTCCATATAAGAAAATAATCTATTTGTATATATTTTTACAAATTGTTTAAGTCTATAGCAAAAGCCATTTTATTTTTTAGCCTTGTTTGAAACATAGCAGGCATAAAAAAAGGGAAAAAAATCCTGACCACACAGCTCAGTGAATACCACAAAGGAAACTCACTTATAAGCAAGAGCTGGTCATTAAATCAAATATTTTAATACCTAGAGGGCCCCTTGTGTCTTCTCCCCATCACTAACCCTTACTGCTCTTCTAAAAGAAATAGCTGCCACTAAACCTCAAAATAGAGTTTACCTGCTTATGACTTGAAATAAATTGAATCATAAAATTGTAATTCTTTTGTGACTAGGATATTTTACCCAAGATTTTGAGATTATTTAAATTGTTTCATGTAGCTATCATTTTTTTCCCTCCAAATATTCAATAATAAGTGTTCCATTGCACTGCTGACTAACATTTAGGTTCTTCACAATGCTTAACTACTAAGAATAATTCACCAATGAACACTTTTGTGTATATGTCTTGGTACATGCATGCATTTTAACATTTTTGTTAAAAACATACTGATGTGTAGAATTACTGGGTTGCCACACATAATTATGTACGATTCCAGGATAAACTAACTGATACACAGTCCTTCAAAGCAGCTGTATCAATGTGTGTACTCAAAAGTTGTATAGGAAAGATTCCCTGTTTTATCATTTTGCACATCACAGGCATGGTGAATAGGCTTTATCTTTAATCCCTTTGGGGATGTATAATGATAATACCTGTGAAGTATATTGATCACCTTTGCAGTTGCTCATTCAAGTGCTTTCCTCTTTTTGGATATTGGATTGTCTGTATTTTTCTTATTACCTGGGAGTATTTAACTCTTCTGCCTATGAGCCATTTTCTAGTTATATGTCCTGCAAATTGCTTCCCTGACTCTGTTGCTCACCTTTTCAATTTGTTAAAGATATTTTTATTTTTGATGAAGAGAAGTACTTATTTTATATAGTTCAATTTACCAGTTTTTCAATTTACCAGTATTTTCTCTGTAGTGTCACTTCTTTGTTTTTTTTTAATGTATATATTTGTGCATTATATATGTTATAGATAACAGTGGGGTTCATTGTAACATATTCATATATGCACAGGACATAAATTGTTCCATTTTGTTCCCTAGTATTTCCCTTTTGCTTCCCCCCTTTACCTTTTCTATACTCTCTGGTCTTCCCTCTTTTCATCTAAATAAATAAATAAACACACACACACATATTTCACTGGTGAATTATAGATAATTTGGTCAATTGTATCCCTCAGTTCTTTTTCATTCCTTCCCATCCTCTTCTTCCCCTTGATGCTCTATCTTTACTGATTTCTATTTTTGTGAGTTCTATTTTATTCTTTTTTCTATCTTCCACATGTGAAGGTAAACATTTGACCCTTGATTTTCTGAGTCTTGCTTTTCACTAAGCATGATGGTCTCTGGTTTCATCCATTTACCTCTGTATGACTGAGCAGAAATCCATTGTGTATATACCCCACATTTTCTCTATTCATTCATCTGTTGGCAGACAACTAGGCTGGTTCCATAACTTGACTATTGTGAATTGTGCTGCTATAAACGTTGGTATGCATGTATCAGTATATTATGCTGATTGCTGATTTCAGTTCTTTTGGATAAATATCAAGGGATGGCATATCTACATCATATGGTGGTTACATTCCTAGTATTTTTTTTTTTTTTTGGTACAAGAGATTGAACCCAGGAGCACTTAACAATTGAGTCACATCTCCAGCCCTATTTTTTGTTTTGTTTTGTTTTATTTTGATGTAGGCTCTCACTAAATTGCTTAGGGTCTCACTAAATTGCTGAGACTGGCTTTGAACTTGAGATCCTCCTGCCTGAGTTTCCTAAGCCTTTAGGATTACAGGTGGGTGCTACCACACCTGGCCATTCCTAGATCCAGAATGACTTCCATAGTGGTTGTACTAATTTGCAGTCCCACCAACAATGTGTAATCATTCCTTTCTCTCTATATCCTCACCAGTATTTATTATTGTTTATATTCTTGATAGTTGCCATAATAAGCAGAGTGAGATGAAATCTCAGTGTAGTTTTGATTTGCATATCCCAGACCACTAATGCTCTGGAACATTTCCCACATATTTTGACCATTTGTATTTATTCTTTTCAGGAATGTCTGCTTAATTTGCCTATTTATTGATTAGGTTTTGGGGTTTTTGGTATTTTTTAATATTTGCTAAGAATTGCTTTGTGGCATAACATATGGTCTATTTCAGAGACAGATTCATGTGCTGAGAAGAAAGTGTATTTGCTTATTGAAGAAAGAAATGTTCTATATATGTCATTTAAATCTGTTATTGATTGCATTATTGAATTGTATAGTTTCTTTGTTCAGCTTTTGTTTGGAAGATCTATCTAGTAATGAAAGAGGTGTGTTAAAGTCACCCAAAATTATTGTGCTGTGGTCTATTTGACTCTTGAACTCAAGAAAAGTTTGTTTGATGAACATAGACACCCCATTGTTTGGGGCATATATATTTATAATTGTTAAGTCTTGTTGGTGTATGGTTCCCTTGAGAAGTATGTAGTGTCCTTCTTTATCCCATTTGATTGGCTTTAGCTAGAATTCTACTTTATTTGATATGAGGATGGAAACCCCTGCTTGCTTCCACAGTCCATGTGAGTGGTGGTATTTCTCAACCCTTCACCTTCAGTCCGTGGATATCTTTTCCTATGAGATGAGTCTCTTAGAGGCAGCATATTGTTGGGTCCTTTTTTTTTTTTTTTTTTTAAATATCCAATCTGCTAGTCTGTGTCTTTTGATTGGTGAGTTTTGGCCATGGTTATTATTGAGACATGATTTGTATTACCAGCCATTTTTGTTTATTTTTGGTATTTAACATGACTTGGTTTCTCCTCTGATTAGATTTTCCTTTAGCATAATACCTCCCTTTACTGATTTTCATCGTTGTTTTTCATTTTCTCTTTGTGGCATATGTTGTTGAGATGTTCTCTAGTGCAGCCTTTCTAGTTGTAAATTCTTTTAACTTTTGTTTATCATGGAAGGTTTTTATTTCATCATCAAATCTAAAGCTTAACTTTGCTGGATATAATATTTTTGATTGTCATCCATTTTCTTTCAGAGCTTGGTATATGTTGTTCCATGATCTCCTGATTTTGAGGGTCTGGGTTGAAAAATCTGCTGATACACAAATTGGTCTCCCCCTATATGTGATCTGATTTCTCTCTCTTGCAGCTTTTAAGATTCTATCCTTATTCTGTATCCTAGGCATTTTCATTATAATGTGCCTTGGTGTACATCTGCTGTAATTTTGTACATTGGCGTCCTGTAAGCCTCTTTCTTGTATTTGGTTTTCCAATTCGTTCTTCATGCTTGGGAAATTTTCTGATATTATCTCATTGAAGAGATTGTACATTCCTTTGGTTTGAAACTCTGTGCCTTCCTCTATTCCATAACTCTTGGATTTGGTCTTCTGATGCTGTCCCATAAGTCTTGGATGTTCTGTTCATGGTTTCTTACTATCTTCACTGTGTGATCAACTTTATTTTCCAGATTGTATATTTTGTCTTCATTTTCTGACGTTCTTTCTTCCAAGTGATCTATTCTGTTGGTTATACTTTCTATTGAGATTTTTACTGGTTTATTGTATCCCTCATTTTAAGGAATTTTTACTGTTTTTTTTTTTTTTAAATTTCAGAGTCTCTATTTGTTTCTTGACCTTATCTTTTGCTACCTGTATTTGCTCTCTTATCCTTGTTGGAATGATCGATTTTTGCCTGGCAATGTATTTGCTCATTTAGTTCATTCTTTATTTCACAGATCATTTTAATTTTGAAACTTCTGAACTCTTTCTCTGAAATTTCATCAAGTTAGCTGTCCATGGTTTCTGTTATTATAGTGTTCTGGTTTGTTTGCGGCATTTTACTCCCTTGTTTTTGCTATGTGTCTTCCTTTCTTGCAGTGTGGATCCTGGACCTGGGTCCCAGGCCAGTCAGTGAGGGCAGACCTGGTCTGGGTCTGAGATCCCACGGTAGTTGGATGGTTGAAAGGGTAGTCCATGGTGGAGGCCGGGCTCCTGTGGGTGTCTGCTGGTGGCAAGTTGGATGGGGACCTCCTCAGTTCTTTGTTTCTTAATAAACAGTTTTGTTGTTGTTGTTTGCTTTGTTTTGTTTTGGCCAGCTTATTAAGTTATTCTATGATTTTTTTTAAAGTTTATGTGTGTGTATGTATGTGCATGTGCATGTGTGTATACACACTTTGTTATTATTATGCCTGTGTCAGGATTTTATATCAAAACTATGCTGAGTAAAAGAAAAGTATTTTTAGAGTATTCACTCTTTTAAAACAAGTTTCTTGAAGAGATGTTTAAGATGACACAATTTATTTCTTAAATGTTTACTTGGATCTCAAAGCTATGCAGACCTTCTTGAATTTCTTGGTGGTAAGATATTTACACATTCTATAGACTATAAATTATTCAAATTTTATTTTATTCTTGATAAGCTTTTATAGATTTTCTTTGTTAATAACTTTTCAGTTCTCAAATCTATTGGTATATGTTTGTTCATAATATATTCTCCCATTTATTTAATGTCAATAAGATCTCTAATGAAGTTGTACATTACTTAGCTTTTTATCACTGTGGCCAACTTATCTGACAATAACAACTGAAATGCATAAAGATTTATTTTGGTTTGTGGATTCAGATGTCTCTGTCCATGGTAAACAACTCCATTGATCTGGCCCTGAGGTGAGGCAGACTGTCATGGTGAAGGGCATGGCAAAGAAAATTTGCTTGTGTTATGGCAGCTAGGAAGTGGACAGAAAGAGAGAAGGGGCTGGGGAGAAGATAAACCCTTCCAGGGAACACCCCCAGTGATATATTTTTAACTAGGACCCATCCTGCAGTTATTCATTCAACCATCAGTGGACTACTCTAGCATATGGGTTCATCTTCTGAACATCATGCCCTCATGATCCAATCATCGCCTAAAAGCTCACCTCTGAACCTTGCTGCATTGGGGATTGTTGTGATTTGGATACAAGGTGTCCTTCAAAAGCTCTTATGTTAATGCAGGGATGTTTGGAGGTGAAAAGGTTGGACTGTGAAAACTGTAAACTCATCCATTCATCCTAGATTGAATAGATAACTGAGTGGTAACCATAAACAGGTGTAGTTGAAGGGAATGATTCACTAGGGGTGTGCCCTGGAAGGGTTCATCTTCCTGTGGCCCTTCTTCTTCATAATGAACTTAGCCTCTGAAACCATGCACCAAAATAAACTTTCTCTGCTCTAAGTTTTCCTTGAAAGGTATTTTGTTCACAGTGACAAAAGTCTAACACAGGGGGCTGAAGTTGTGGCTCAGTGGTAGAGCTCTTGCCTGGCATGTGTGAGACGCTGGGTTTGATCCTCAGCACCATGTATAAATAAAATAAAAAATCAATTGACAACTTAAAAATATTTTTTAAAAAGTCTGATTAACACAGGAACTGGTATCGAGAAGTGAGGTTATTGCTGTGACTAATAAGACCATGTATTTCAAAATCCTTTGAAATTGGTTTGGAAATGTTTGGAGGTGCAAACTGGAGAAGTTTTAGAAGGTTGTAAACTGATCTTTTTTTTCCATTATAAAAATTAAAGAAATAATTTAAGTTTTAGAGGCTTGTTTTAGCAAGGTAAAAAATTAAAAACAAACAAACAACCTCCCCAATTAAAATAAATAAATAATAAAACCATGTAAATTCATTTTAAACCTCCCAAGTAGAACCTAAATTAAATAAAGCCTCTATTATTCTAGCCAAGAAACTGCTTTTCTAAATCAGAAAAGTTGATTTCTAAGCTACACTCTTATCTCACTGCCTTATAATCTTAAGAATAAAACTTCACTAATAGTGGCTTCTCTGAAGTTGTCAGATTGTATACTGGCAGGCTAGATGCAGATTCTGAGCCAAAAGCAGACTATGGGACAAGTAACATGACCATACAATTCAGTATTCAATCAAGACACTTTTGAAAGTGAAAGGATGCTGTTATTTACTTGAGAATTAAAAAATTCTGAGTCCCAGTTACTCAGAAAGCTCAAGTAGGAGAATTGCTTAAGTGAATGAGGTTGAGGCCAACCTGGGTAACAACTCCACACACCTGTCTCCAAAAAACAAGAGATGTATGACCACCTTACTGGTAAGGCAATGTGGGAAACTACATTTCCCAGTATGCCCTGCCCTGGAAATCAAAAACATTTGTCTGGCACAAAGCACCCTGGGATCCGTGGCTAGCACAATTTAAGATAAGGGATCTAGGCCTGTATTCTGACATGAAGGCTTCCCCCTTCCATATGACACTTAACCAGATACAGGACACAAGAACTGAGGTGAAATTTCAATGGATATTGGGTCTGGCATAGAGTCTGTCTCCCCAATAAGTCTAGTTTCCCCAGATGTGAAGCTGGTAGAGCCATCCTTTGGTCAACTGCCCTGTTTCTCCTGGGTGCTTCCTCTGTCTCCCCACAGCTGCTTGTTTTTCAGGGTATTCTGGGCCAGATATTGCTCCCACTCAATTTCAACCAACTTGTACAGCTCCATGGTGGCCTGGGCATCTTCCACAGGGGAATGTCTGTATGTCCTGATGTAGCAGCTGCTTGGTGAGGTGCTTCAGAGACATGGTGGCATTCTCCAGGTAGCTGGCCTTTTGGTTGGGGTGGGCATTTGGGAAGTGTCCCAGGTGAGGAATTTGGTGTGAAAGTACTACAGGGCTTTGAAGTCTTTGTGAATGGCTTGCCCCACCATTATCTTCCCCAAGATTATCTTCAAGATCTGGCTCCAAGCAATCCCTAACAGTGTAGCATTCACCATGTACTTCTAACAGATAATGCTCCATTTGGTCTGGTAGTCCACAATGTGGCAGGGGGAAGGTTGTACTTGTCATAAAGCACATCTCCATTGTACTACATCGAGGCAAGGAACTAAAATGCCCTTTGGGTCCTGTCCCTGTCATTTCAGAGTCAATTGCCATCATCTTCCCTGGCAAATTCTGGGATGCTCCAGAACACTTATCCTCTGAGAGAACTCTGGTGGAATTCTATGTAGCATTGTTCTAAGGAGTGTTCTTCTGGGAGCAAGTTGGGTGGCTCTTAATCTTTGGAAGGGCACTCTAGAACTCCTCCAGCAAATCTACTTGAGCTGCAGCAGAATTAGCCTTCTTTGAAGGGGCAGGGGTCAGTCGAGACGCTGCAGCTTTCTTGTCTAGGGACAACCCTGGTGCATTCCTGGGTACAGCTGTCTTCTTTTTTGAAAGGGAAGGGATCTTCCAAGTGCCATCCACTCTCACATTCCCCCCCCCCTTTTCTGCATGTTCTGAGTGCAACTTAGGCACCTTGCTTGAGGTCTACTTCTTTTTATTGAGAATGTTCCTCTGTTTCAAGAGCCACCACTTTTTAACAAAAATTTTTTGATGCTTGATATTTCTTTCTAAAGCCTTTTTGGGTGGAGACTCCCCAAAATCCAGATTCAGGAGTATGGTAGACATGAGGACAGTGGATGATGGGAGAACAGTAGGGAAGAGAGGCTCATGGATAGGAAGAGGATGATGATGAAACACATTGTCCAACATGGAAAGGTCGTCAGGAATCCTGGGGAAGAAAGTGGTAACTGTACCCATTGGCCTAGGGGAAAAAATGAGATAAGACCAATCTCTGTGGGATTTAAGAGAGGGAAGACATCAAAACAGCTTCTCAGAGGGGAAATAAAACTTTACCATTAAATGATGGAAAGAGTACTGGTATGAGCCAGGAAGCCCCACAATTCACCACCTGCGTGATATTAGTAATGTCATTCACCTCTTTAGGTCTCAGTCTCATTTGTAAAATGAAAGGGCTAGGCTTAGTGGTAGAGGGCAGTGCTTAGCATGATGAAGGCCCTAGGTTCCATCTCCAGCATCAAAGAAAAAGAAGGACCCAAAGAGCCTGTCAAGTTTGAAGCCCAACATCCAAGAAGCTAGAACAGGTGAGCTTTGTAAACTGACTAGAAAGAGAATGTCTAATATACTCGAAAGCAGTGAGGAGTATGGCGCAGGTGACAACTGAGTCGTGGACTCATGAACAGAGACACAAATCCAAGCACTCCTCTCCCTTAGATCCACTTGGCTGGGAGGTAATCTCTACATGTATCTCACTAAAATCCTCCCAGTCAAGACCTTTGATACCACATGCCAGAGGTGCTGGGTAGCAGGGAATTAACAATCAAGACAGCCTACCTCAGCAAGCACATTTTGACCTACTCCAGGTAAGGACTGTCCCCACATGCCACATGCATATCTCCAAGATGGGCCCCACTAGGAACAGTAAACTGATCTTAAAGGACAATTCTAGTGGGAGCCCAGAAGACCAGAATGCCAATAAGGATGAAGAAAATAAAGACTGATCACAAGGTTTCAGAGCAGAACAGGAGTTTGATCAGGACTTGGAATAGATGCCATTTGTGATATATTCTGACAAAGAACTTGTCTACATCTTCTGATGACATAGGAATTTAAAGGTGATACACTAACTTATCTGGAAGAGGAAATTTCAAGGTAGCTCAGCATTTATGTGGTGGCGTGGATACTGCTATCAGCTTTTAGCCAGGTTTACTGTGATAATGAGGAGCAGAAGAAGAGAATAACGATTTTAAAAACTTGCAGTTGGGTCAGAAAAAATGTCTGTTAACTTGGGACAAGGAAGGTATGATTGTTAAAGAAATTATAGTCACTAAAGTTATGAAAAGTGCTTTATACAGAGATGGAAGGAAAAATGCTTTATGGTCATCTCATTCTTTGGCAAGATCACAAGCATAGCAGGCTCAAGGTTGTAAAGATAAAAATTCCACTGAGAAGACTGTGCTTAGGAAGTTGTTTCAGCATACTCAGCCATCTAGGTACTCAGAGGCTGCTACAGCCATGATCCAAGTAGGCCCAGCTTCTGCATGAGCTGGCAGTAGACCTTGGCATTATCCAACATAATGCAGGTTCTGTAGGAATGGTGAATGCTGAAGTTAGAGGGTTATGGAGGCTTTTACCAAGACTTAAAAGGAAGGTATGGGAGGCCAGGCAAAGTGTAGCAGGGTCAGAATCTCTACAGGCTGTACCTGAGAGGGCAATACATGATGCTGTGGGAAGGAACTGAAACTGGAGTGGAGACTCCAGGAATTAAGATATGCCAGTTATGTGTACTGTATGCTGGAAAAAATTGCTGACAATGAAGAGTCAGGCTGAGAGAGATTATGGGGGCTCTACCCAGCAAGGCCAAAGGTGTGAGACTTGCCAAACCCCTTAGAGAGTACATCTTGCCATCATGTGTCATAGATGCCATACACTAAGTTACAAGACCTGTTTGCCAGAATGGGTTTTGGTTTTGTTTTGGTTCCATCCTTTCTTTGTCTTCCCCTATTCCCCTCTTTTGGAATAGGAGTGTTTGCTTTGTGCCACTATATATTGGGTATATATATCCAGTATATATTGGAGATATCACAGCCAAGTATTTGCCTTGAATCTTAGAGAAGACTTTAGACTTGGACTTTTGTGCAGTGCTGGACCTGTTAAGAATATGGAGATTCTTGAAGATGATCTAAATGCACTTTACATTGGAGGTCAGGGTAGAGTGTTATGGATTGGATATGAAGTATCCCCCTGTGTTAATGCAAGAATGTTTGGAGGTCAAATTTATGGAGTCTGAAAAATATAACCTAATCATTCCATTGTAGTTTAAATGAACTAACCGGGTAGTAACTGAAGACAGATGGGACATGGCTGCAAGGGGTGGGTCACTGGGGATGTGCACTGGAAGTGTTCATCTTTCTCGTGACCCCTTCCTGTTGCTTCTTCTGCTTCCTGGCCACCAGGAATATACCTGATCTGGGAGACCCAGATGATACCTTCTCTAGGTTCCAAGAGACAATTTCATGTGGTCCCAGGCCTTTTTGGCTCAGCAACTGTGGTATGAAGCCCATGGTCTGTGGAGGAGACCTGCTCCCGGGTCCTGTGGGTTAAGCACAGGTGGTCCTAGGGTTCATAGTTTTGGTGTCTATAATCCTGGATCTGTGGAACATAGATAGAGAGGTCACTACAAGGCAAGCTCTGGTGGTGATGAGGCTGGTAGCATTGGAATCTATGGTACAGAACTCAGAGGACATGTATAGGACCTTCCTATGATGCCAAAGAACAAACTTGGGTGATGCCAAGGCTTTTTGCACCAGCAGCTGGAGTCCTGAGGCAGTGGTTTAGGAATAAGACCTTCTCCACACCTGCTGGATGAATGCAGATGGTGCCAGAGATTGGTAGCCGCGTTTCTGAAGTTATGTAAAGTACTTAGGTCTTTTCCCATCTCCCAGTGGACAGGTAGAGGTGAAGCCAGGACTTTGTACTATTATAAACTGAGGGATATGGGTTTTGACAGGGACTTTCCCTAATTCTCATGAGACAAGGCTTGTTTGCGGCTCTAGCAGGCTCTGCTCCTAAAGCTGCAGGGTACTGAGGGGAGCTCTCTTCTCTCCACTGAAGTGTGCACCAACTGAAGACTTCTACCCCTAAGGCATGATAGTATCCAGCAGTGGTTGTTGTAGTAACTTATATTGGAGGGCTAGAGGTCAATCAAAGTAAGTTCCTTTTTTGGAGCAATTCAGTTCCTTTTAGACCAAATAGCCCCCACAAACTGGATTTAACGCCTATTAATACTGTGGAACCTCCTGCAATTAGGAATACTAGTCGGCTGCTCTGATAGGTTCCTAACACTTTTCTGTTACCTTTACCTGGCAGTGTTGGAGTCCCTTCCCCAGACAGGGAACTGGCATCTAAATAACAATTTTCTTTGTTCTTTTCAAAGTCATTATGCTTTTTAGTTTTCAGTGTTCTATATTTGCCACAGTCCGGCTGGGCAAATAACCGGGAGGTGACAAGCAACTTAAAGGTTGAAGCGGGAATTGCTTTATTGTAGGGAAAACTCAGCGGGAACTGAGCGAGAACTCAAGGTAGCAGGCACCCAAGGTAGCAGGAGCTGCTTTATTGCAAAACAGCAGAGGTATATATACCTAACTGATTACACATTCCTTACTCAATTAGCATCATCCAGTTATGGCAATCAGCCAATAAGGAATCTCCACCAACTTAATGGCTCGGTGGTGTTGCTTCACAAACCACTCCTCCTGGCAAACTGCCAGGCGCCATCTTGACTTGATCTGTGGTCCCCAACATACATTGTTTTAAAGAGTATCTAAATCCTTATCATGAGGATTAAAATTTTGAAACTCCATTTCATGCTTAAGGAACTTGATGAATTATAGGAAAAATAGAATTATGTGACAGTGACTGATGCTATTTGTAAACTATGAAAGGATTTATTAATATATTTGTTCACTAAAATAATACCACACAGGCAGCTTATTAAATAAAGAGAAAGTAATTATAATTTCCTCATTTTTAATTAGAAGTAAGGGATAATATGCCATTTCTGGTTTAAAGAAACTATTTTAGGACTTTACTCCCACAAGTTTCAATGATATAAATTATTTAGGTTTGGTTGAATTTATGTGGGTTTTGTCTCCTGAATCTGGCATTTATTTCAAAAGCAATGGAGTAGATTTTTTGACTTTTACTTTCAAGTTCCTACAGTGATTCCAGAAACAGAAGATATAATGGCATATATGAAATAAACAAGGTATTGGAAATTCCTAAGTATATCTAAGTAGGCATATCTCCACCTTGATAGGTTATCATTCTTAGCTATGGACTGAACTATTTCCAACTCAAATACATATGTTGAAGCCCTAACCCCATTTTTAAAAATCTAAAATAATTAATTTCACTATCATAAATGTGAAGAAATAAAGTAAATTAAAGATGAAATTATACCCCGAATCATTATATTAACATAACTCTTTTAACATTTTAATGCATATCTTCTTTTTTTCTCTTATGCATAGGATTTATTGTTTTTGTTTTTAACTAGCTATTATAATATTAGATATAAAGTTAACATTAGGCTTTTGGCATTTTACCCCTGTTATTGCATGATGTTTTTTATTTTCCTTGTTCTTTTTCTTTCCTTGTTTCATTTTTAATCATTTAATAATAATCATTTTAATGCATATACCAAACATTTGCCCATATAATTTGACACTATAGGTTTGACTTACTCAGCATTCAAACTCAACCTTGTTCTCCCTCTCCTGATACTAAAGAGAATGCAAAATCCAAATATGCACTGTCCCAGCTTTCCTTGCAGTGAGGAATGTTCATCCAGCTGGCCTGGGCTTGTAAGTACCACCACTGTCCCTTCCTATTTCTTCAATGGAGACATAATGTTGAAATAAGAGAAGCTGTTGGAAACAATAGTGAAGAAAGTCATTGAGATCTGAAGGTTTTCAGATCCTCTTGCTATTACAGAAATAAACTCCCATTTAGGTCACTTTGGTTGGGTTTTATTTTGTCCTGAAAATATTAATTTCTATAATAATTATTTTTTATTTTGATTGTAAATTATTTTTTATTATTTTGTAGAAATTTTATTGTAGAAAACTCCTGATATTTACTGCAATAGAGACTAATATAAACTAATTCCTGTGAACCCATTACCAGTTCACTGATAATACACTCAGGGTCTACCTTATTTAAGTATTCCCGCCTCACATTTTGCTGCACACAGTATTATACTAATAATTACAGTGATTCCAAATTTAAATCTGATGTAAAATTATCTAGTGATTATTTTATGAATAAAGCTTTTGCTGCTATTAGAATTATTCCTTATATATGAAATCATTGGGTTAATATGTAATGTTCTTTTTGTTTTTGGAAAGTGGGTGGTAAAAGACTCAGCCATAAGATCATTAACTATCCATATAATAACAAAACACAAACATAATTTCTATAGCATATTTCAGAATGCTTTTATAAACATAATTAAAATATATTACAGCATAAGTAAGCTGTAAATCCAACTGATAACGCATGTAATCCCTTGTAGATGAGTTTTGTATACTCCAGCTGCCTGAGAGATTATAGTGTGTACTGATAGCTCAAGAATGAATAGTGCTTTTTGTGTTTCTTAGGAGTTACAGATGAGAAGGATTGACCCATCTCTGAATTCATTATGTTATTAATATTTCCACCAGTGCTATAATGTCGGTATCAAATCATTCAAGTCTGAGATATCAGTGCTCTTTGATGAGCTTTAAAATCATGAATTAAGGCTAACATTAATACATTTCTTAATGTCTTTAACAAAAATAGGGCTCCCAAAAAATGCAAAAATATAAGCATTTCTGAATCAGTAGGTGAGATTGAGACACTTCAGTCCAGAATTTTTCTTTAACTTTCTCATTTCTCTGAGTTTCTTCAGAACTCTGAAAGTATTTTATTTGACTTAAGAATGCACTCTAAGTAAACTAAAATTATAATTAGCAGATAAAAGAAGTACATGCCTTGAACATGCTGGTGTCAAATATGACACAAAGTGACCATTATCAATTTGACTTCAGTTGCCAACATAATATACTTTTGTGAAGCCCCTAGAACAAAGCTTCTCAGTCATCTCTGTTACTATATTTAAAATTTTAAAAATATGTTTTTGGGTTGAAAAGCATGTAACTATCATTGTTTCATTTGATGTTTTATTTTTAATTTACCTGTAACAAATGTGAAAATACACTCTTTTATCTCATATGTGCCAAACACAAAGCAGCGACAGTAAGGCTAGGTCTAATGATGGATTATGCTGTAGTCTTTCATTATAATGTTAGCACTGTGAGTGCTTCTCTGCACTTCTGGTTCAGTTTAGTTTATTCAAGAATGACCAGTAGAAGCATCAAAGGTACTGATGACATCTGATGGCATTATGAAACCACCTACCAGTCCTACATTACATACCTTCTAACTTCTTGTCAAATGAGAAAAATAAACTTGTATAGGTTTACTGTATAAGATGTTGGGGTATTCTGTTACACGTAATTACTTAAAAATTAAAAATGTTCAGCCTCTTCAACTTTCAGAGATGGCAACTGCGTTCTATTTTCCTCCTTTTAATAATGTCTCATCCAACTTTATTTTCTTCCTGGTGCCCATCATTAGATGAAATTGAATATTTGTTCATTTGATAACTCTCTGTCTTCCACAGAATGTGAGCTCCATGAGGTTAAGGACTTGGTCTTTCTTGTCTATTACTATATCCCTAGAATGTAGACTGACTCACATTGAAAAGATAATTGATGTTCATTGACTGACTAGTCATTGATCACTAAGGGCTTCTGAGGACTAGAACAAGGGAATGGTACAGTAAGGATTGAGATCTGGTCTCCTGATTGCCCCCTCAGTAGTGTTTCATTACACTACTTGATGCTTTGGGGGACTTTTAAAATTCCTTAGATAGCAATGGTAAATTTATACAGACATTTAAACAGCAACCTATTATGATTCAAGTGAATCTGCTCACAAGGTCATCATGCTTTTATGGTATCACCTACTCAGGCTTGTCTCTTACATAATACTGTTTTTTTTTTTTTTTTTTTTTTTGCCATTTTTCCTGAATTGTCATGATCGGAAGCTATCCATTGAATGGCTTTATACTTGAATTCCTTTCTTGGAATTTTACACAGCACATCAGCATACTAAAGGTTCTGATATGCCTAAAATAAAAAATTCATTTGACTTTATGTTGTTACACTTTCCAAATTTGTTTTTTTCCCTCAGAATTCCCATCCAGCCTTCATTTTTCTCTCTAATCCCTATTAAAAATTCCAAGAGGTTATTATTATTTTTATATTAATTAATATATTTATTTGTTCTAATTTGTTATAGATGACAGCAGAATGCATTTTGATTCATAGTATACAAATGGAGCACAATTTTTCATTTCTCTGAATGTACACAAAGTAGAGTCACACTATTCATGTCTTCATACATGTACCTAGGGTAATGATGTCCATCTCATTCCACCATTTTTTCTACCTCTGTGCCCCCTCCTTTCCTTTCCTTCCCCTTTGCCCTATTCAAAGTTCCTGCATTCTTCCCATGCTCCCCCCCCATCTCCATTATGGATCAGTATCCACTTATCAGAGAACTCATTCAGCCTTTGGATTTTTGGGATTGGCTTACTTCATTTAGCATGATATTCTCCAACTCCATCCATTTACCTGCAAATGCCATGATTTTATTCTCTTTTAATGCTGAGTAATATTCCATTGTGTACATATACACAGTTTCTTTATGAATTCATCTATTGAAGGGCATCTAGGTTGGTTCTACAATTTAGCTATTGTGAGTTGTGCTGCTATAAATGTGGGATTAATATACTTTTAAAAAATATCCCAGGTCTTCATCACCATAGTTCTCAGTAAGTATCTTAAGTCCTTCTATTTCTATTTATTTTTTATTAGACCATTGTAATTAGTAGTTAGGTATATTAAAAACCTGGCTGAGCATTGAGTCTAATGATAAAACAAATGTTCTCTTGCTGAGTTAACTCTTCCAGCTGTGAGACTTATGCTGGTCAGTTCAATATAAGAGCTTCAATACCACTCCCTCCTGCTGGAGTATACTGTCCTGAAAATGTAGCCAATTCTCCTTTAAAACTAAGATGATGATCACATCGCCCTCACCATCTCAACCTCATCATCACCCCTTCCTTCTCCCCAGCCCTCCTCCTTCTTCTAGTGCTAAAGTTAGGACTAGGCACTTATTTTCCAACTAGTCATGCTTGTGTTTTAAATATGGTGTTAATAAAATTATTTTAAATGAAGGATGCTATTGTAAAATTACTGAGTACAGTTTTTTGGTACTGGGGATTGAACCCAGGGGTGCATAACCACTGAGCCACTTCCCTAACCTTTTTTATCTTTTACTTTCAGACAGGTTCTTGCTAATTTACTGAGGTTGGTCTTGAACTTGGGGTCCTCTTTCCCCAACTTCTGGAGTTACTGGGGTTATAGGCATGAAGGTTTTTTTCTTATTTTTAACCTAAGAAATTTTGAAAGTATATTTAAATTCTCCTCCATAAATACACACACACACACACATATACTCTCTCTCTCTCTCTGTCTGTCTTAGCAACATTCACACACATACTTTTTGCTCTAATAGCCATATATAAATATGATAATATATATACATGTATATATAATCAAAATTTCCCTAACCATTAGCCTAAAGAGGGAATTCACCTTGGCCTCTTCTGATTCCCTACTAAACACAGAGAAAGAGTCAAGAGCCATCTGTTCCCTGAGGGAGCACACTATTGATTGCTACATTTTAAAGCTAACAGAGGTTTTCTCCAACTTTGCTAGTGTACAATTGAAGAATAAAAATGTATATATTTATGGTTATAACATGATAATTTGATATATGTATACATTGTCAAAGGATTGCCACAGTGAAGCTAATTAGCACATCTATTACTTTATATAGTTACCTTCTAATGGTGAAAACAGTATTCTCATAAGCAAATTTCCAATAAAAAATGGTATTGTTAACTTTAGTTGCCTTGTTTTACTTTATATAACTTATTTATCTTATAACTGAAGGTTTGTATTGTTTTATCAACATCTCCCCATTCCCATACCATCACCCCTGGTAACTGCTTGTTCAACTCTCTGCTTCTAAGAGTTTAGCTTTTTAAAGATTCTTTAAATAAGTAAGACTGTGCATTTATCTTTCTGTGTCTTATCTATTTCACTTAAAAAATGTCTTCCAGGTTTATCCATATTGTTTCAAATGGCAAAATTTCCTTTTTTATTTTGATAAAATTAAAATCATATTCCTCTGTGGGTGTGTGTGTATGTATGTGTGTGTGTTATGCACGTGCCCATTTGTGTGTACCACATTGTCTTTATACATTTATCCACTGATAGACACTGTAGTTTTCATTTTTTTGCCTAATATGAATAATGCTACTATGAAGCCTATCTTACCTTTTATCACTCTTTCTTAAAACTTTCCAGTGGCTTCACAGGTCCATTAGAAGAAAATCCAATTCCTTGCCCTGGCCTGCAAGACTTATACCACTCTGACCACATTTCCTTTCTAATAATGGTGCTGAAAGCTTGTTTTTCTTTTTTTTTCTTTCTTTTTTTGATTCCTTAAATATAGCATGCTCTTTCTTCCTAGGGCCTTTGTGCTTATCCTCTCAGGCTGATGTGTTTTCATATGGCAGCCTTGTTTTCATCACCAAAGACTTAGATCAGTGTCATTTCTCCCACAGGTCCTCTCTGATCATGTCAATTCCAGTGGGACTCTGCGATCTGTCCTGTGCATGTGGATGGCCATGCTGCCGCACTGCTGTCCTTGATTATGTGCACCTTCACCATCTGTCTGCACCTTAGTGCCTAATACACAGCCTTTCATAACAGGTGCTCTGTGTGAATCTGTTTATTGTCTGAATAAATATAAACTGTTACAACATACTTCATTGTCCTCTTTGTCTCTGATATTTTCCTTCAAACCATTTCTTCTTCCAAATTAGACTTCTTCAAACATCAGTTTCTTGCATTCAAGAACATACAGCAATTTCCTAAGAGAGTCAAGTTCCAAGTTCCTCTTTCTAAACATTTAGATACTAATTTTCTTAACTTATTCTTCTTATATGAATTTTTAGGTATTATTTCCTAATGAACCTTTGGCTAGAAGACTAACTTCCCTCTTCTTGATAAAAATCCCTTTCTAGATTCTTACTTTGTTATCATCCTTTCCACTAGGAGGTCTTACCAAATTTCACAGGGTTTACGTCCCGCCTCCTCCTTCACCCTCTAGAAGCTTTTCCTTTTCTGCTGTATGTATCTTATGCTTGATATTGTTTTCAGGTTGATATAATCTATTCCTATCCTACTTCCTCTGAGTGTAGGTAATCCCCTGAAAATAAAGACTAAATTCTAATATTAAAATGCCCTCCTTATTTTCCAGCACAATACTTCCATAGATAGTATATCTATTTAATTCAAAATTAATGATGAGCTAGAAATTATAATCTATGAATTCAATAGATCATTATAATTTTAATATTATAATAAAATAAGCATTTATGCTATTAACAGCAATGTATCCTCATATTTAGTTCAGTAATGCAGGCACATGCTCTTAGTTTATCTATTGAAATTATATAAGTTAGAGAAGAGGGCTTGGTGTGTAAATATCAGACATTTATAAGTATTCTAAATCTCCACAGATAAACATGCTCTTTACTTTTCTTAAAATATATGACCTTTCAGGTTACTTTTAATTTTTTTAGTGTTATTAGAAATGGGAACAAAAAATTATTTGCTGTAAACAATATTAAGAAAGCAAAGGTGATGACATTTAACAACTGACATTTGGTATTATTGATGGCAATGAATATTTAGTCTCATTGTAGAAAAGCAGGAGAACACAGGGAGATTATGAGTAACTTCAGTTATCCAATTCATCTAAGAAAGGCAGCCACAGCACATGTCCAGGGGATCATTACTGTACAAGATCAGAAGACCAGTGTTCATTGAGCTGCTTCTTTTTCCTTTTTTTCCTAGCATAGGTTATAAATGTATATTTTCTATGCTAAGTGACAATTTTTAAATTGTTCAACTTATCTGGTCCCAAATCAGCCTTGATTTTGAACTTTTACAATGCAGACTGAGTATATATTCTATGTTATTAATTAATTGAGCTGAAGGAATATGCACTTCATTCTCTCCTTTTTATCGCCACTTTCCATAAGTGCTTAGCAAATATTTCTTTTTTTACCTCTTTTCAACATTAGTCTTGATAAATTACCAATGATTGTTTGAAAGGATTCATATGTGTTTTCTGATGACAAAAGTAATGTATACTTCTAGAAAATTTGAAAACAGCTAAAAAGTGTTTATAAGAAAACTTGTATACATTGCTGTAACTTTCTTTTTTATATTTAGTAAATAATATGTTTACTTAGCATAATAAAAATACTTTCTTTATTTTTAGAAGAATAATTTTTCCATGAAATTAAGAAATCTTTGTAGGCATCATTAGAATATTTGCATAGATTTGTATTACTATTAGCCACTTATTTAGACAAATTTTCTATCATTGGACAATTAGCTTGTTTCCAAATTTTTTTTCACAATGAATAATGTCACAATGAACATTTTAATGCATAAACTTCTGTCTGTAATTTGAATTATTTCTTTAGAAATAGAGTCAATGAGTTTAAAAAATATGAATGCTTTTGAGGACACATTTATTTCCAAAGACTTTTTGCCAATTTAAAATTTTTGTCCACAATTTGAAAGTGCATACATAATATTTGGGAAAATATTAAAGCTAATTGATTGTCTTCCTCTTTTGCTAAGTCTTTGTCTTTATCTCTGTCTCAGAAGTTGACCTTTACTCCTACATAAAAGTGGAAATTTAGGATTTTCATTTTATTCACAGCCACATGCATCCATCCTCATTCCTTTGCACTGACCTCAGTGACTGCTACTACCACCTGCACTTAAGCTTTCATTTTTTTCCCCATCACCCAAGTTTATGCTTTCCCAGTCATTCCTTTTTTCTTCAATATTTTAAATATCTCCCAATCCTCTGGTTCTTTCCTAATAGCTTATAACAATGTTCATATATTTTCTGTTCAAAAATGCTTTCTTTCTTCTATTTTTACCTTCTAATCACACCCTTTGCTCTTCTTTCTTTTATGGCCATTTTTTGTTGAATGAGCAGTCTTAATTCACTACTTTTACTTTTCTACTTTCAACATATTCCTGGGCACTAATGTATTATTTCTCTGGATTTTTTTTTTTCTTAGTGGTATATTACTTGTAAATCAATTGGGATCTTTTAAGACTCATCTCACTTGTCATTTACAATCCTTTAATGCCCTCTAACCCTAATCACACTTAACTGTACTTTTCAAAAGACTGGAGTCATATAGAATGAAGGAGGTTGCAGCCAACTTTCTACCTCAATTGCCAGTTATGAGTAAGAATTGACCATAGCAGAAGAGAAAGAAGAGTGGTCAAAAAAATGCACCAAAGACTGGGGGCTTGCTTGTAATCCCAGTGGCTCAGGAGGGTGAGACAGAAAGATCCCATGTGCAAAGCCAGCCTCATCAACTTAGCAAGGCTCTAAGCAACTCAGCGAGACTATCTCTTTATGCTGAGAGGTTTAGCCAAGTAGGAATGACACATGGCATTTTGGGGTTGAAAGGTGACCCTGCTCAGGGATTAGGGTGGCTCTGGGTTTAGGGTGGATCCTTCTGGGAATAGGGCGGCTCCAGGTTTAGGGTGGATCCTGCTGGAAATAGGGTGGCTCCAGGTTTAGGGTGGATCCTACTGGGAATAGGGCGGCTCCAGGATTAGGGCGTATCCTGCTGCCTCAGGCGCCCACTCTTTGGAGTTCCCGTTGAGTTCTCGCGGAGTTCTGAGAGAATTGGTGCGTGGAGCCGGGTAGAGGCAGTGTGTTCACGGGAAGTGTGCGTAGAGTGTCGGTGAGAGTTCGGGAATAAAGTTTTCTGTTTGAATCTACAAGGCTGTGTGGTGGCTCGGTTATTTTGTGCTCAGCCAGACTGCGGCACCTTTAAATAATATATTTAAAAAAAAGTGCTGGGGAGTTTGTACTCCTGGGTTCAATCCCTGGTACAAAAAAAAAAAAAGTGCACCAAAGAAAGGAATATCCTATCAGCTAATGATCATGGAATATGAGGGCCTCACATAAATAGTTTGTGGCAGCAGAAACCTAACATGGTAGCAGGAAGAGTAATTAGGGATAAAAGGCAATGGTGATGATAGATGGACACCAGAAAATAGTTGAGACTAGAAAATCTGTTTTATTCATTTTTTTAATTAACATATTAAATGCTTCCTACATACTAGGAACAGAGGCTGTAGTGTTTTAAAAGGATAGATAACTGTTCCTATCAGCTTCTATTCGTATTCATAATAATAAAAGCCAGTGATAAAACAGATCGGTAAAGTGTTTTTAGGAAGTTTAGGGGGTGAACATTCATAGTGTCTATAGTGTCAAATGGATGCTGACATCATAAGCAGCAGAGAAGGCCACTGAAATTTGTTTTCAAATAATATAATGTTTAAAGTAAGGATATGATGTAATAATGGATGATAGGAAAGATGGAAAGAAAATACAGAAGAAGTAGAAATTTCAAAGTGTTGACATAAATAGTAGTGAGACTGCAAAACTGGGACAGAGGTCCTGATGAAAGTATCACAGGAAGAAGTCAATGACGATCACATAGTCAATCTGAATTTTGATTATGTTTGAAATAAAAAGAAGCCAAAGCAATTATTTTTCTAAATAGTGTTCTCTAACATAGGGGATAAAATCTTCATTAAAAATTAAAACAGGTTATGTTGATATATGGCTATTAGCTTTTGGTTTGGGGGAACTGAACTTCTCTGGTTGAGATGGGTATTAGTTTTTCTTTCATTTTAGAATAGCTTAACATTTACCAATTAATTACTTTAATTAGCATTTCAGGAATTTATGGGATCATGGCTTTTATCCTTTGTAAGTGATGGAACACTTAATATGTCCAAACAGGTTCTGTAAAATAAATGTACATTAAAAAGCATAATAATTTGAAACAGAAATATTACAATGGAACAGTTTTATTTTTATCCATATGCAATATGCTTTTGCAATGTATAAATGCAAAAAAGATATCATCAAATAAATAATTTCAATAGAATGAACAAAATAATTTCAATGTTTGCTGGATTAACTATTTTGTTTGTCTTCAGGTAATGATGAATGTCACCACATTACTTTCAGAAGTTAATATTCTATTTTGAAGAATTCAAAATATATTTGCAAAATTGGTTATTTTGAACTTCATAGTGAAATCACAAAATCTTGATATCTCAGTTTCTTATTCTTAAATATGTTCTTTTCACAAACCTCTACTCATATAATTGAGAAAAGACTACATTTCATGATAATGAGCTTTGCAATAAACTTCTGGACTTAATCCACTTTCTAGTTATTATACTTTGGGCAAGTTACTTAAACTTTATGATGACTTATTTTGTTCATCTGTGAGTAATTATAACAATAGATACAACCTATCAGTGTTGTGGAGATTAGTGAGATAAGTGAATAAAAACAGTAACTGTATGTGATAATTATTAGATATTTCTTTAAAAATCTCCTAAAGGGAGATAAAAATTCTAAGAGCCTTGTAACTGAAGCATGCTTAGAGAGAAAACCACTAGCAATAAATGTATTACACATAGAACTACATGTTTTAGGGTAAATACTAAAAGTAGAGGACATGTGGTATAGCCATTATGGAAAACAGTATGAAGTTTCCTTTAAAAATCAAAAATAGAACTACCAAATAATTCAACAATCCATTACAGATATATACTCAAAGAAAATGAAATTAGTTATCTCCTAGAGATATCTGAACTCCCAAGTTTACTGCAGCATTGTTAACAATAGTAAAGATATGGAAACAACTTAAATTTTCACTGATAGGTAAATGTATAAAGAAAAGAGTTCACACACACACACACACACACACACACACACACACACTATTACTATTGTTCAACCTAAAAAGAGAAGGAAATCCAGTCATTTGCAACAAAACATTATATGAAATGAAATAAGCCAGATACAGAAAAACAAATATTGTATGATTTTACTTATATTCTAATAAGACAAGATACCTTGTAAGACCTAAAAAGGTCTATAACTCAGAAGCAGAGTAAAGTGGTCTATGTTGGGGTGAGGGGGTGGAGAAAATGGGGAGTTAAGGTCCAGGTTTCAAAGTTTTAGTTATATAGGATGAATAAGTCCTTGAGATATAATAATTATTATGATGACTATAGTTGACTGTATTTTATACTAGAAATTTACTAAGAGTATATCTTAAGAGTTCTCACCACACAAAGCAAAGGTAACTAAGTGAAGTAATGGACATGTCAATTAGCTTGAATCGTGGTAATCATTTCACAATTTATTCACATATAAAAACATCAAGTTTTATACCTTAAAATAATAGGAGGAAGGTTGCTACCTTAATATTTTTTTAAGAGAGAGAGAGAGAGAGAGAGAGAGAGAGAGAGAGGGAATTTTTTAATATGTATTTTTCAGTTTTTGGTGGACACATCATCTTTATTTTATTTTTATGTGGTGCTGAGGATAGAACCAATCACCATGGTGCATGCCAGGCCAGCATGCTACCGCTTGAGCCACATGCCCAGCCCCAACCTTAGCATATTGAATAGATTGAGAGTACACCACAATACAAACATGTAAATATCCACTGTCCCAAGATCTTGCTAGAGTGAGGTGATTAGAGGTCAAGGGAAACCTGGGAGATCATGAAAAAAATAGTTAAATGAATAGCCATACTGCTGCTCCAGGTCTTTAGATTCAACAGGCTATTATACCGCTCCCTTTGAATGTTCACAAAACTTGATGTTCAACATACTCTTTAGAAACATCTGCTTAAGTAGCATCTGATGATTTTATGTGGCGGCTATTCTTTTTTTTTTTTTTTTAATGCTCTGCTCTTTCCCTTTTCATAGTATGCAAAGGGAACTGTCAATTAAGATGTCCCATTGTTTTCTAGCCAGGAGATTAACCAAGGCAACTGAACTTTCCTTTCCGAAAATTTTCTGAGTAGACTGACTAAGGACTAAAATATTTCTTAATGATTCTTCCAGATAGAGTAGGCAGAACCCAGAAGAGGGTGTGTGTGTGTGTGTGTGTGTGTGTGTTATTTGTTTTTTTGTTTGTTTGACATTAAGAACCCTGGAATTGTTCTGCTTTGTGCTTTTTCCAAAGTCTCTTCCTGAGAATTTTCTTTTAAGTAAATGAGTTACCCAATATCCTTTCAATCATGTCATTAATTTTAACTTAGAGCATATTTCTGTTTTAAATACAATACAATAAAAGAAACATTTCATTTTTCTAACAAATACTTGTGATGCAAGCAAATATTTATAACGAAAGATCAGCACTGAATAGCCTGACAGAGTAGATGATGTTTGAAACAAGGAGAAAGAGGGGAATAGTGCTTCTTCAATTTTGATTCAAACATGGAACTTTCCTCTATTCATTTTTTGTAGAGGATACTGACCAAATCATTTAACCTTCTTTATACCACTTTTCTTGTCTGTAACAAAGAGATAACAATAGAATACATTTGTGGAAAAGTTATTGTACTTATCAACTCGGCTGATGCTTATGAAAATGCCTGATAAACTCATATCAAGCACTTAAATAATAATAGTCACTTATTATGTTCTAATTAATTATTTATGTCTTTATCCTTTACCAGAAATCAGGTCCATGGTTATTTTCTTAGCCATTGTTAGACTAGTTCCAAGCAAATGCTTGATATAAGTGGTGTAAAATATGAACAATAAATCAGTAGAACCCTTGAAACACCAAGGCATGATTCTCACACAGATACAGTTCTAACTCCCTGGTTTATAGACATAGATTACAGAGGTAATGTTAAAGTGAGATAGTAGCAGAGCAGGGACTAGAACACAGGTATTCTGGTTCTCATTCTTGTGAATTTGCATTATACCCTGAATTATGTTCACAGAAATCCTAGAAGGTTTGCATCCGGAGGGAAAAATATTTTTTTAAAAAAGAGGAAGAAATTCATGAGGGTGATAATGATGGTGTGATATTATGGTGAACCATTTACACCGTTAAATTAAGAACAGTTCAGTGGTCCTTTGCTAAAATTTTGTCTGGAGTGGCATGTATTTCTGACTCAGTTACTGATTAAAAACCTGGGGCAGATATTTAGAGACCCTGCAGTTTTTCTATGGTTTAGTTTGGGTCTGAATGAAATGAAATGATGCTGCATTTACTATCTGTTTATTACTCAAAGACCATCTAGCTAAAAGGAGAGGAACTCCCTGTTCCTCTTAGTCCTACAGCTGTCTCTCTGCTTGGATGTGCCTACCTTATACAGAAGTTGGTCAAAGGACCTTCACTGGAAAATGGAGATTCTAGGCTGATTCTATTAAGGGTTGCTGAGTTCTGGTCTGAACAATGGGTCCCAGATCACCCAGTTCACCAGTTGGAACTTCAGGGACTCTTTTCATAGGCATACTCTAAAAATTAGGTAAGATATCTTGTAAGCTGAAAATCTGTGGAGATGCTGCTTTATTAAACACATTGGGAGACAACCATTCTCTATTATTTTTTAATACCTCATTTTCTTTTTAAGCCAAATGAACTCACCCATGGTACGTAAGTTCTGGAAGTGCATCTGTTTCCCACAGAAAAGGCAAACTTACAAGGACTCATTTTTCTGAGCTATCTTTAGAATCTTACCATTTAAATTTGCATATTAATGTGAATTTTTAGGTACAAAATTTTATGGTGTACTACAGTTTACTAGAATTAGAAATTAAAACTTGACAATATTTAATAAAGATAATGAATACTTACATCTGTTTCAATTTTGTAAATATGCATTTGAGCCCATACTTATTATATATAACAAGTGAGGTATGTTCTGGAAATCTCCATCCTGGGCTTCCAGTTCTTCTACTTCTATCCTCTGCCCTATTTGTGCTTACAGACTGTACAGTGGTGTTGCTTCCTGCCAACCACAATAATCTGTGTTCAGTTTACTACATTTAGGCAGCATGGTTGGGCAGGGTGAATGATCAGTGTAATATAGTTTCTGCCTCAAGGAGCTCACACTCAAAGCAAGAAGTCCAATCAATGCACGAGTAGCTATAACACAGAGTAGGCAAGCTTGAATTATCACTATGACTTTTGAGTTTTCAAAGGGGAATAAAATAACCAGGCTCTAGAGAAGGCAGTATCTCAGATACTATAGAAACCTAAAGAGAAAATGTAAAACAGATATAAACCTTACTTTAAATTTTAATAGATTAAATATTAGTTAATTAACATAGCAACTGTGATCAATAATTAATATTAAAATATTAAATTTTTAATATGTAAAGTATCCATACTAACTAAAACTCAAAGACCTCATAAGACAAATGAAAAATACACAAAGGATTTGAGTGGGTATTTTACAAGTGAAGGAATATAGCCAATAGACAAGTATTTGAAAAACATGGTCATATTTACTACCAGGAAAAGAAAGAAGAACAAGATTGTATCAAATTTTGCTTTTACATCAACAGTTTTAAAAGAATTATATACATGAATTGAAATATCACATTTTACCCCCCAAAATGTGTATATATAATTATTATGTGCCAATTTAAAACATAAAAAAACTTAAAAAATTAAAGCTGTAGTGTTAAGAAAAAAATTCAAAACAATAATTGATTCATACTCTAGTAGACTAGTAAATGTTTGTTGAATAAATAAATGGAGAGATGAGTTGATAAATATTAGGAAAAATTTACCAAGTAATTGAAACAAATTGTCACACCATTGATAAAAATCTAGGAATATAAATATGAATAATATTAATGGAACAATATTCATTGTTCTTTATCTCAGTTTTGTTATCTGTATAATGAAAAAAAAACAGTGCATTACTTAAAATTCTTTAATTTATTTTCCAAAGTCCTTTTTTACCCAAAATTTCTCTTACAGTGTTATATTCATTAAATTTTTGACATGAAACTCTATGAAATAGAACTTTATAAAAACTTGGTAAATTGGACATTGACTATAGTGGTCGATGAGAGACTAGATACAATACAGGAATGGGTTTATAATGATAGCTGTGATCCTAGGGCAGGGGCTTATAGTACAATTTGTTATTAGCTATATTTGAGTGTGGAAGGCAGACAAGAGGGAGCTGGGTCTAATTATAATCCAAGTGCCAGGGTCTGGTGGCAAGGCCCCCATGTCAGCATAGTACTCCATGAACCTTCCTTCATTTGATAAGGACACCCTGAACAATTAACAATTAATATTTTAATATCCATAGTTGATCATAGTTGCTATGTTATTTAATTAGTATTTAATCTATTAGAATTTGAAGTAAGGTTCAGGGAGTATTCCATTTGAAAAGGATATCCTGAACAATGAGAATTCTTTTGTGGTTTATCTTTACAGTAGCATATTTTCTGAAACATTCAATCTCTACAATTGAATCTAAAGAGTAACCTGGCCCAGAATGGAAAGGATGGAGGCATGGAAATAACTCTGAGGAAGGAGTCCAAGAAAAATTGGGAAAGGCCAGAATTTACAAAATATAAGAAAACTAGGACTCATCAGTTATCAAAGACCTGGGAAGTAAAGCTTCTAACCTTCTCAAGTGTATAGAAACTCTGTGTAGTGAAATCAAGAATGTATTCCTAATACAGAACTTTCAAAAGTTGCTTTCTAAAAGTGCAGATTATTTGGGCTTAATGCAGAACTGTTGAAACCTAGTTCCTGGGAATGTGTATTTTTTTCCCTTTCCATTTTTTATAATGGCTCTTTTTAGTTATACTTGAGAGCAGAACCCTTTTGACATAATTATAAAAGCATGGAGTATATCTTGTTCTAATTCAGTCCCCAGTAATTCTCCTTCCCCTTGTCTCCACCACCTGCTAAGTGCAAGAAGTAAAATCAATAATAAATAAATGGGATGGCATCAAACTAAAATGCTTCTTCACAGCAAAGGAAACCATCAATAATGTGAACAGAAAGCCTACAGAATGAGAGAAAATTTTTGCCACCTGCACCTCAGATAGGGCATTAATTTCCAGGATATACAAAGAACTCAAAAAACTTAACACCAAAAAACAAATAACCCAATCAATAAATGAGGAAAGGAACTGAACAGATCCTTCTCAAAAGAAGAAATAAAAATAGTCAACAAACATATGAAAAAATGTTCAACATCCCTATCAATTAGAGAAATGCAAATCAAAACTATACTGAGGGGCTGCAGTGGTACCTCAGTGGTAGAGCAATTGCCTAGCACATATGAGGCACTGGGCTCTATCCTCAGCACCACATAAAATAAGTAAAATAAAGGTATTTGTTCATCTACAACTTAAATAAATAAATAAATAACAAGTACCAAAAAAACAACTACACTGAGATTTCATCTCACTCCAATCAAAAGGGCAATTATCAAGAATACAAGTAACAATAAATGTTGGAGAGGATGTGGGGAAAAGGGAACTCTCATATATTGCTGGTGGGACTGCAAATTGATGTAATCCCTCTGGTAAGTAGTAAGAATTTCTCAAAAGACTAGGAATGGAACCACCATTTGACCCAGTTATCTCACTCCTTACTATATATCCAAAGGATTTAAAATCAGCATACTGCAGAGACACAGCCACATCAATGTTTATAGCAGCTTAATTCACAGTAGCTAAGCTATGGAACCAACCTACATGCCCTTCAACAGACGAATGAATAAAGAAAATGTGGTATATATACACAATGGAGGGTAACTTGCCCATAGGAAGAATGACTTTATGACAATTTCCAGTAAATGGATGGACCTGGAGACTAGTATGCTAAGTAAAATAAGGCAGTCCCCCCAAACCAAAGGTCAAATGTTTTCTCTGACATGTGGAAGCTAAGAATGTGCATTTTAAACATCTTAAAGTGATTTTAATACACTGTAGAAACGTTTGAGAACCAACAAATGTCAGCATGCAACAGGACAGGCTTGCTTTTACTTATGAAACCCTCTTAACTGCAGAAGCAACAGGGACTCAGAGACAGTGGAGTAATGAGGCCCTGTTAGTGCTTGATCTCACAGGCTAAGCTGCAGCTCCAGGGAGATGAGTAGGTATTTGGCTTCAGGCCCAGTTATCTTCTTCCCACTGTCAACAAACTGTTTATTTCCCTACTCAGATTCTTTCTGTATTTTTCACCATTTCATTAAAAGTTATTAACAGCTTGTTAACAGTCTTTTTGGTTAAAGCAGAAATGAAACTATTATCACAATCTTTAGGCTTTCATAGTTTGCAAATTCTCCCTCTTCTTTAGAGGAGCATTAGTCCATTTTTGTCCCTGGTTGGTGAGTCTTTTTATGTTCATCTCCTGCTGTGACAGCCAGGTCAGAGCTAAGCACAGGAACTACCTGAGTCCCTGCAGTTGATGTTACATAGTGACTGGGGCTAGTGGAGAACTGTGCATTTCCATGGCCTTGTGCTTTCTGGGTCCTGCAGAGACTTGTAATAATTGGCTATTTTCCAAGGCATTACTAGTGGTGAAATATGGATTGTGAAGCAAGGTACTTTTTCCTGAAAATGCCTGTTATCCCAAGAGTCTCTGTCCCATCTACCATGAAATTTGTCTGATAGTATACTTCATGGATTTGTGAATTTGGTCAGCATTGTATGGAACTTTAGAGAGTTTTTATAAAGATGAGGAGGGCAGGAACAATTTTTCTATTGACACATCATATGCGCTTAACTGGCTATACAGCAGGGAGAAGTGAACAATGGGATTTTCTTTTCTTTCCCATCTTTGTTATGATATATGGAGGCATAGGAAGTTCTATAATTATGTGGATTTAACAATATAGAATCTGAGCAAGTGCTTTTTTGACTTGCCAACCTTTTTCTGAAGTTTTGCCAATCTCACATTCTTGTAGCACAGTGTAGTGGTTAAATATGTGGATTTTTAATTCCTTTACTTTTATACTTACTGGCTATGTGACATTGTGCATGTTGCATAATAACTATGATGTCGCAAGCTTGTAATTAAAAACCGGGGGTTAGACCAGCTACTGTGGAGCACCTGTGTAATCCCAGAAATAGGATGCTGAATCAGGAGGATCGCAAGTTTCAGGCCAGCCTGGCAACATGGTGAGACCTGTCTCAAAATCTAAAAACTGAATTTAAACAATGGGCTGGGATGTAGCTCAGTGATAGAACACTCCTGAGTTCAATTCCCAGTACCAGAATAATGTAAAATAAAGTGGAGGATAAAATGGATTAGCATGTTTGGTGTGCTCACAGATGTGCCTGGCACATCATCAATGAACATATCAGTCATGGGCATGGAGATTAGGAAAGCCTATTTGTTTCCTAGGAGACCCTTAGTGCCTCAGTGGATCATGCTCTAAGGGTAGAACTTCTGGTGGAGTGAATTGAATCCTTGATTAGAACCCGGGAGGAGTTCTTAGAGCTCAGAGAACAGATTCTTGAAGCTGCTTTGATGCTTATTTCTCAACAGAACACAACTGAGCTCATTTACAGTCCAGGCAGCAGGCGGCACACGTCCATCTTCAATTGGAGGCATACTACAGAATTTAAAAAGCTGCCAACCATCTTTTGCTAATTTTAGATTGTAGCCTGGTATACTCAATAGTTATAAATCACAGAGTTTCCAAGAGTAATACTAGGAGTCTGTTAGTACATTCTTCATTCAAAAGCATAACTCAGTAGTCTTTACACTGGAAAATATGCTGAATGTACCATGATAGAGCATTCTCAAGATAGGTATCTAAAGTGTTGGCTCAAAATATCCTGCATTCAGCCTCTGAGTATTTATTTTACATATTTTCAAACTGTAAAATGATATTACAACAACAGTAGAAAAAATATTTATTATAATCTTACCACAGTGCCATAGCAAGTTCTCTTTTCCATGTTCCTTTCCAATCCGTATTTATAGATCAACTTTGTATATTAGAAGATAGTTTTATGATTTTTAATTTTTGTCCTTATTCACTTAGCCTTATTTTGTATATTTATTTAACCTAAAATCTTCTTTCAGTGAGATATCAACTTTCTAAATGTCAGGACAAATTACAGATACTTATGATTTAATCTTCCATGGACTATAAAGGACTCAAAATGCCTGCCCTCTCACTCTGGTGCTAGTGATGGGTGGAATTTTTACTGTTGTGGGTCCATACAGACAGACATACATGATTAATAGCTGTGTTATGACTACCTCACATTTTCAGGGCACTTTAAATTCATTTAAAGCACTTTCATGTTTCTTATTGTACTAGAAGTCTAGTTTTAGATACATAGTAGACTTTAAGGGTCATTTGGTTTAGAAGTTTGTTTAATGGAAAAATCGTGAGTACCATTTAACATAAGAGAGCATTTGATAACTGTATGTCATGAAATTTGTTGGTCACAAAATCAATTTGCTGTGTTGTGATTATAATTATAAAGAATAGATTAGACTATATCAGAGTGCAGTAAGAACAATGTATCTTTCTGAGACTTGTTTCAGTAGAGTTTATGTTCATAAATATGTATGTGATTATTTGGCCAAGCTTGAAAAATAAAATGCCATGATAAGGAAATAAATGATATTATTGATTTTTGTTGTTGTTGTTTAAAGCAATGGGCTTGGTGAGCTACCTTCAAACTGCAGTTCTGCAACCTATGGGCCAGCTGCCTTTTAGAAAGTCACATAAACTCCCTAAAGTACAGTCCCTCATTTCTAAACAGGCTAATACCAAAGGCATCAATTTGGCTTGAGTAACAATGGAGGGCATATATGAAAAAGCTTCCCAAGAGATGTCTAATCTATATAAATCTTTTTAGAAATGCAGCACAGGTTCATAAACAGAGGGATAGGAAGATATACAAGGATATGGCCAGGTTTAGTAGACTTAATTTTACATGTGATTAAACTTGTTCAAGGTCACTAATAAGAAAGAGTCTCAACAAATCCAAATCTCTTGACTCTTGATATTTTATATTAACCTCTATTCCTGTCTCTTCCCTTTGGAATTTCTTTTTCTGCCTTCAATTCTCCTCTTCAGATACTTATATTTCTTTTTATAGTAAGCAGAAAACAAACCTGTGGGTTTCATTCACCTTACCCTCTGATTGCAGGCTATCACTCTTATGTCTTATTTAGGACATCCTTCACTGTACACTATTAACTTAAAACAGCATGCAATATTGAAGAAGCATCTAAACTAGATATCAGAATAGGAATCTTTTTAATTTCAGTGATTGTTGAATTTTAAATAAGAATGTCTTTCTATGCCTTGTAAAAAGTGATATTGGACTAGGCTTTTGCTAAGAAGATTTCTACCCTTAATATTTTGAGAATCTATTCATGGATTTGATAAGTTACCTGTTACTTATCAGAAGCAGTTATCAACAGTAAAATGCATATTGTGATTTTCAGTCATTATTTAATAAGTCATTGTTCTGGAGGTTTTGTCTTTTTGTTAGAGTACTTTGGCCTTAAGTTGGTAGAAACTTCACATGGGAATTGATGTGTTCATTTGTGTTTATGTTTGTGAACTGCAGCAGGAATAAAACTGCCCTTTCCATTCCTTATGATTAAACTACTACCAGATTAAATGATATGAGTTCTGTGAAGCTTTCCCCCTCACTTAAGTGGAAAAAATATCACATCCAGAGCATTTGGTTACACTGTCCACTGAAAAGGAACGTGAATGTACATTTGTCTACTCCTATGCAAGAGAATTGTGCACGCAAGATGTAGTGTAGTGCCCGGCATATAATAGATGCCCAAGAATTATTAACTGCATGAAAAAAAGAGTAGAAAAATAGGTAAGTCTCCCTGTGTATGTTAGTGAATGTACTCGACAGAATAATTTTCAATTTTTTCTAGGATGTCTTCATTGCATGTTTGACACTGTTACATTCGTAGTAGAAAAAAATAGTGACTACTAATGTGACAACCTGAATAACCAACAGCTTGGTGATTTGCAGTCAGTTGCTCCTATGGCCCTTGACTCATTCTTAGAAAACCATTCTGCAATCTCATACATTGCATCTGCCTTTTAGATCAGCTATCACTACAGAGATTACATTGTTTTTGTTTCTCTGGTGGAAATTGTTAATGGAGGTCTGCAGAGATTTGGATTCAGTTGGAAAGAGAAGAGTGTACAGAGAGCATCAGACATATTGGGGGAGAGCATTGTTCTTCCTTAGAATGGAACTATGAGCCTGAGAATCATCTCTCAGTTTATAAGTGCTCCTCAGCTGCTGCATGGGAACTCTTCACCACGGCTTAAAAAACTTGTTAAGCTATTGCTAGGGTTAATTTACAGCAGATGGGCAACCTGCAGCACTTTGGGTTCTAAATTGATTTCTCTAGATAAGGGCAAGTTTATGCCAGAGAGGCAACATGGGACAGTTCATGGGCCACAGGCTAGATTTGTTTCCAGTTCTGCTGTTTACTAACTATGTGACTTTGCAGAAGCTAGCTAATTCTCTGAGACTAAGCTCCGAATTTGTAAAATGAGAGGAAGGATCCCCTTCCCATCCCTTTCATAGAATTGTCATTAGGCTCAATTTAGAAAATAGATAAATGTTTGTAAGATATAAGATATTATTAGTAACGCCTCCTATTTATTTTTTTTGTTTTCACGAGTAAAGAAAATACTGACAGGATGCATTATATTTTTAATTTGTATATAAGAAGAAATTAGTTTGGGATAATAATTTAGGCAATAATACTGTTTTATGTCTTGTGCTCAACAAATATTTAATTTTCACTGCAAATTTAGTAGATTTGATGGGCCATATGTACTGCCCTTTAGTTAGAAGATTAAAAAGCAAGAGACATTCTTTTCTAATCCCAAAGAAAGTCTACATTTTGATTGACATCACAGACTTTTGAATACTAGGTCATCTAATTATTATCACAATCAAAATTTATTTAAGGAAAAATAAACAAATTCTGTTAATTACAAAAAGATCTCCTCTTCAAGTTGAATGTGTTTTTACAAACTGTGTGTCAAGAATGTGTGGCTTTACGTGCTTTTGGGCCTGCCTGTAAGAATCCCAAGGTGAGAGGAAAATTAAGCTATCAATAGAAAATTGTGCTTTCACAGCTGTTCTGAGCCAAATATTGAGTCAGAATATTGTTTCAGTCAATAGTTTTTATAAAGAGAGCAGCACTTAGTTTCATGGGGAATGTCCCAGAACAGAAGGAATTTGTTTGCATTATTCTTCTTTTTCAGTGGAGGGAATAAATGTCACTGGGTGATTTGATTGGGTATTCATGGACTTTTATAGTGATTACATTAGACTTTATTTCAGATAGTTTCCTATAGGGTATGCATCTCTCCAGCAAAGCATAATGTACATCATTTTGTATCTTTTCATGTTACAAAAGTTAAATGCTGCAATCTATAAAGAAGAAAAAACCACAAGACACTTTTGCTTGAGTCTGTCAACATTTCAAACCCCAAAAGGTCTGTTTGGCAACACGGCCTCTTCCCAAGGGAGAGGCTTGTTTTCTCTGTGGCAATGAACATTTGCAATACACCTGAATTTGGAAGGACTTCAGAGGTGAGAGAAATCTCATTTTAGAGCTTTGATATAAAGCCCTTTAGTCAACCAAGATAGAAATGTTTTTGCATGTTAAATTCTGGCTTTTCTTAAATTCCCTGGAAAGACAAGCTAGTCCTTTTATTTAGATTTTAAACACAGAGCTCTCCCAGCCAGTTAAATTGCAGGTTCTGAGAGTCTGGCTGCCTCATTTAATTTGTGATGTCGGGAGAAACAATCCCTGGTGAAAATGTAAACACCAGACCATTATTTACCTGTGACACTAGCTTTGAGCCTAATCTTCAAGTGTCTCCAAAAACTGTTTTTTTTGTTTTGTTTTTAAAGATTTTCCTTATTTAGTTCTTGTGAAAAATCTTCATGCCTGGCCAGATACTTTGTTTTTGTGACCATTCTGGCTAGGTCTGTAAAATATAACATCTTAGGTGAGATTTCCTTATCTGACTCCAAGGACTTGGTACCCTTGAATAGCAAGCATTTGGGTCACACTCCTATGGGAGTACAACATGTTTTTAAAAGACATCTGTCTGGGAGTTTACGAGACATATTTGTAAGTAATGAATGCGTTTGACCAGGAACAATAGTATTCTTGTTGATTAAAATGAGATGTTTGTTTAGTTGTGTGTGATTTGTTGGTTTACTTGTTTTACTATATAAGGAAAGTGTGAATCTTGCAGACATATTAAAGCAAAGGTATATTGTATAAGGTGGTATAGGGAACAGTGTCATTAATTTTCTAGAGTCAATATGAAATGCTCATCTTCAAGGGGGGTATGGCTGTGGATAAAAAAAAAGCACTGAATTTTTAACTGAAAATTTTGGAGTTTAATAGTGGATATATGATTCTAAGGAAACCACTCAACTCCTGAGACCCATTTTATCACCAAGAAAATATATTATTTTTTTGTGGCTTTTATTCTATACATCAAAATACAATTATGTGTTTCATTAGTATTTTATGTATACAAAGATAGTATGATATTATTACTACTAATCCTATGGAGAGAGGAAAAACTGAACATAAAAAAATAATTAAATGAAATATTTGATTTGTATAGCTGGGAGTTAGCTCTACTTGCATGCAAAAGGCCTTGGCTTTGATCCCTGGCACTGAAATGAAAAGCAAACAAACATTTGTTGTATCCTCTGTTCCACATTAGGTATTACACTATGCACTGAAAATATAGAAACATAGGAAATAAGCCCTAACACCAAAGAGCCTGTTTGTCATAAACATGATTGAAAGGCAGCATGGCAAGTAGCTTAACAGAGATATCTACTCAATCCTGCAACAGTATTAAAAAAGAAGTGAGTAATTTGGCTTTAGTGAATCTAGAGTGCTTTTTAAGGAAGCAGATGTCCAATTCTTTCATGCTTTAAGGATTCATGGACGTTCAACCTGCATTCCAGTGCAAGGAGGAACAGAATATACAGACACGTTGGGAAATCTGCCAATGGTTTTCTACATGTAGAGCTTTACTCTTATGTGGGAAAAATTGTGCAAAGCTAGACAGCTAACAGCTTCCATATTATGGAGGGTCACCTTCTCTGAGTAAGAACTTTTCCCCTAGAGAAATGTTTTAAGCAGATAAATGGTATCCCTTTACTTAACATATGCTTCTATTGCACTTTCTATGGTCTAGGCACATTCCCAAGAGTGCTGTAAATGTTAATTTACTTTATTTCCATAACAACCAGGTGAAGTAGATATTATTTTTATTCCCATTTGACTTTAGAGGAAAGCAAGGCATAGAGAGGTTAAGTAACATATCCAAGGTGACACAGCTAGTAAGTGATGGAACCAGGATTTTACCCAACTATGGAGTCTACATTCTTAATCATGCTACTGTGCTGCCAGTCAAAACTAGTCTCATGTTTCAGAAAGATTACCTTGGATCTTATGCAGGTGATGGATTGGAGAGAAGGCATAACTACAGACAGGAGAACAGTGAGGAAGTGGGTGCAAGAGTCCAGATGAGAAAAGATACATCAGTGCGGTAAGAGAGAGGGAATGGATACATTCAAAGGATATGTTCAGAGGACTGGGGATGTAACTCAGTGGTAGACCATTTTCCTAGAATGTGAAAGGCCCTGTATTCAATGACCAGTTATTAAAAGAAAATAAAAAGTAGATGTTTGGAGATAGAGTTTCTAGGGATTAGTATGCACTAAGTATGGAGTGTTAAAGAGAACGAGTTAAGGGTAGGAGATGATCAGGTAGGAGATGATTCTCCCAATGAGACATGAAGTGTGAGAATGGTCATGTGAATTTTGAAGCAGCTTTGGAATGTGTCAGTGGTTATGTACTGAAGGGAGATGATTATATTATGAAGCTAGAATTCAAAGGGTCGGAGTCTGACTTTCAGATTTGGGAGTAGCATTAAAAGCCGTGGGTGTGTATGTGATTGCCCAACAAAGTTTTAGGAACAGATTCATGTTGGTTTGATCCAGTTTGCAAATGTAGGTATTTGATTTTGCCTCATTTGGCACAATGTGAGAAGAGCAGAAGGCTTGGAAGAAAGACCAGCTATCATGGAACCTTTAAGAGTAGAAGTATAAAAAATGATAGAATTAGTAAAATCACATCTATATATTCTGTTCACAGTTATTTGAAATGCACATGTATGACAACTCTAACTTCAGAAATCATAGTTTACAAAAGGAAGCATATCTACATGTTGAGCATTCAGCATATTTGGGTATTCAAGAATAAAGTTCTGTTTAATCTCCTGGGAGGACACTTGATCATATCTGCTTTCAGTTATATTATGAGAAAGTATTGCTGTGACTCTTGTAGCTGGGATTTATAGAACAGTTTGGTTTACAGTGAATTGCTTCCTAGGGGCAGGATAGGTTGTGTTCCCAGGGCACTGCACTCTCACCAAGTACTGGAGGTCTGGCTTACTACATCACCATTGTGTCCAAGTAATATTAATGTTTCTTTAAGTCCATGGAAGAACAAACATTTTCAGGAGTAGGTCATGCTCTGTATGTTCCCTTTGGGAAGCCACCAGATTGAAATTTTGACCTGAAGAAACAGATGAGGACTTTATCATGATCGGAATCATTGAACAAATGAACCATCTTGTTTGCTGGGAGGTTTCATAGAAAGTCCACCTAATTGTGCCATGTTATTTTGAAATGCCAGTAAGTAAAATGTTACTAGATAACATTTTGATGACTATATCTACCTTGGTAACACTAAAGCACCTAGTACTAAAGTTTAGAATGATATGGGAAGAAGCCATTTCTGATTAGGAAAACAGTTTAATATTTAGACATGTAGTTAATTGCATATTGAATCAGAACTGAACAGGTTTTAAAGTGCAGGTGGTAGGGAAGGCTATATTATATTTGGTAATTGCTTTTGGTCAGTACTTGAATATTAGCAGAAAATTAAGAGTAAAACTTTCTGTTCATTTGAATCTTTCAAATACAGCAAATTTGATTATAAACACTTTAGAGACAGACTATCTCTATAATAAAAGTCATGTTGTCTGGCACTGTATCCATTGGAAAGTTTTAGAAATCATCCTTTTCCAAGTCTAGCTATTTATTCAAGAAACTGGCTTCAACACTACAGTGAAAGTAAACAGGGTAGGATTACTTTGAGAAAAACATTTTTAAAAAGATAATGGTGATATAGAAGGGCAGGACTGTAATGTCACTTGTTTTAGTTATCTATTACTATGTAATGAGGTATCTAAAACATAATGGCTTCACACAACAATAGCTTATTACTTCTCACTTTTCTGTGGGTGTTCTTGGGGTCTTTCTGCTCCATGTAGGGTCAATGACTCATAGGACTCAGCTGTCAACTGGGGCTGGGCTGGGACATCCAAGATGGCCTTTCGCCAATGTCTGTGGCCTTAAAGCTGACTATCAGCTAGTCAATTCTGTTCTCCTCCAGGGTCCCACAAATCCTCTCCCATCACCACTCTCTGGCGGGAAAGCATGGATTTCCTTAAGCATAGTGATTGAGAGCCAAGGCAACAGGAGTGTATGCCCTCTCACTGCATCAGCCCTGAACTCATGCAAGTTCTATCACTGCATTATTTTGACCACAGGAAATCACAAGCCTAGCTCTGATTCAAGGGAAGGGGAAATTATTCCAACCTCTTGATGGCAAATGGCCTGTGACTATTTGCCAAGACTTTCATTTTTCATTTAGAATTGTTGTTAGCCACTTTGGGACATAATCAGGTACATCTTTGAAAGTGGATTTTCTGGGAAGATAGCTGCTTTGGCTCCTTCTAGGGCAATGACAGACTAAATATGGGACACTGAGACTTGAGAAGAACCATACTGGGCTGGGGTGCTGGTATTGTAGCCCAGTAGTAGAGTGCTTGATGAGCATGTGTGAGGCACTGGGTTTGATTCTCAGAACCACAAAAAACTAAATAAAATAAACAAAATAAAGATATTGTGCCCATTACAACTAAATATATGTGTATGTGAGTATATATATATATGTATATATATACATATATATGTGTGTGTGTGTATACATATATATGTATAAACATATACACACAAAGAATCATACTGATCTGCCTGTGCTTGAGAAAATTATTTCTAAGTAGTCTTTGTTGAATTTTATTTGTTTCTTTCCTCTTTATACCTGGGTTATATTCATTACGTGACAAAATCATTAAAATGTACATTTTTTCAAAATGTTGGTTTTCATTTAGAAATTATTAAGGGCCTACTAAATGTTAGATGCATATTGGGGAAATAGTCATGAACAATGAAGATCAATTTTCTTCTCTCATGCATTTTAATACGAAGCTCTTAGGATACTTTTCCAGTGTTCAAATTTCTAGAGTAAGGAAATGAAAGCAAGATTTAAACCCAAATAAAGTTATTGTTATACTCTACAGATAACACTTAGTCCTGTCAAATGAAAAATGCTCTGTAGTTATTATCTAATGGGTTCTTCCTAAATTGAATGTTCTTAATTGAAAAGGATAGTTAAGAGATTTTTCAGGGGAAAAACATTAGGTGTCAACTGTCTTAACTCTTCAATGACACCATTTCAGTAGAATGGTTATTTTTCTTATTGTTTTCTTTTTAATTATGAAGTTTGCATTACAAACTGTTTGTATATATGTGAGTGTGTGTGTGTGTGTGTGTGTGTGTATGTAAATTATTTGATTCTAATCATACATGTTCCTTATCATACATGCTTTTCTGGGTGACTTAGGGTAAGGGTTTGATTTAGAGGGCCCTTGACTTCTGGCTTTTGAATCTAGCCTAAGTTATAAAACACATTATTAAGGCACATAAATCAAGGCAAATACTCAAGTGAGTTTTGAGAGAGTCTGTGACTTTTCTCTTAGGAGAATGAAAATGATTGAGTTAATTGCATGGATGGTGGAAGGAGACCCTCATCGTTATAGAAAATACATGTATGAAGATGTGAGAAAAAAAGAAAAAAAATAGATAGTGTTACTTTAGATTAGGTAGAGAGAAGTGATGAGAAGGGAAGGAAGGCGTTGGGGAGATAGGAAGGATAGTAGAATGAAACAGACATTATTATTACTGTGACTGCATGACCAATAGGATTCTGCAACCTGTACACTCAGAAAAATGAGAAATTATATCCCATCTGATTCAAATGTATGATATGTCAAGGTCATCGTTCTCTCATGTGTAGCTAATTAAAACAAAAAAAAATAAAAATAAAAAAAAATCTAAAAATCAAAAAAAAAAAAAGAGAAAGAGGAATAAGATGATTTAAAAAAAGAAAATAATTGAGTTATCTTTTGGCTAAAATCATTCCCTATAATTTGGTAGTAGTAAGTATACCTAATGCCACATGTAGTCTGTGTTTATTTTTCCAAAGAACCAACTCTGTTTCCTTTATCTTTGTGTATTTTTAGCATAAATTTTACAAAATCATGTTCTGATCCTTATTATTTCTTTCTTCCTACTAATTATTTATACTACTGAATTCTGAGAATTTTTAGTAATTCTTTATACTATTGTTTTATCTTTCTACTTTGGGTTTGGTGTGTTTTGTTTTTGTTTTTTCCTATTTCCTTGAGATGCACTGATAGGTTACTTATTAGAGAACTTTCTAATTGTTTTATGGGGTTGACTGCTATAAAGATCTCTATTAAGAGTTCTTTGAACCACATAGGTTCTGGTATGTCGTATGTCCCTTTGATGTTAGACATCCATCGTTTTTTTTTTTTTTTTAATATTCAAGTATGAGAGAGAATATAGGGTACTTGTCATTTTGTATTTGGCTTATTTCACTTAATATAACGTATCCCAGTCCCATCCAATATGCTTCAGATGTCTGGATTTTATTCTTTATGGCTGAAAAATATTTCATCGTGTGTGCAACATTTGCAAATACACACACACCACATATTTATTATTCATTCTTACATTGATTGGCATCTAGCTAGGTTCCTTATCTTGGCTATTATGAATACTGCCACAATAAACATAGATGTTCAAATATGTATTTAGTATGCTAATTTAACTTGCTTTGGATATATACCCAGCAGAAAAATGGTTGAATCATATAGTAGATCTCTAGTTAGTGTTTGAATGAAACTCTATACTTTTTCTCAAAATCCTGTAAAGTCCTACCAACAGTGTACAGGTTTCTTTGTGTTTCCACATCGTCACCAACATTTGTTTTGTTTTGCTTTTATAATAGCCATTCTAACTGGGGTGAGATGATATCTCATTGGGATTTTGACTTGCATATCCCTGAGGACTAATTATATTGTGCATTTTTTACACATATTTGTTGACCATTTATATTTCTTCGTTGGAAAATAATTCCCATTTTCTAATGGGATTACTTAATTTTCTGTTGTTATGTTTATTGAGTTCCTTGAATACTCTGGATATTATTTATTTCTCAGGTTAACAGTTTGTAAATATTTGATCCTATTCTGTAGGTTGTCTCTTTTACCTGTTTCCTTTGCTGTACAGAGCAAATTTTATTTGTCTACTTTTGCTTTTGTTTCATAGGCTTTTGAAGTCATGTACAAAAATTTATTGCTTATATCAATTTCTTGAGGTTTTTTGGTAATAGTTTGATATTTATAGGTCTTATATTTAGGTCTTTGATCCATTTTTGAGTTGATTTTTTTTAACAGGTAAGAGAGGGGGGTCAAGTTTCAGTTTTCTGCATTTGGATATCCAGTTTTCCCAGCACTATTTATTAAAGAGACTGTCTAGTCTCTAATGTATATTTTGGGTGTATTTGTTAAGAATCAGTTGGTTGCAGATGAATGAGTTTACTTTTGGGATATCTATTTTGTTCTATTTGTGTATGTGTGTTTTTATTTTAGTACCATGCTATTTCTCTACTATAGCCCTTTAGTATATCTTGACATTAGATGTTGTGACTCTTCTATTTTTGTTCTTTTTGTTTAATATTTCTTTGGATGTTCACAGTCTTTTGTGCTACAACATTAATTCTAGAATTTTTAATATATGTAAACAATGTCATTGGTATTTTGATTGGGGATTGCATTGAATCTAGTATTTTTTTGGGTTATGAGCTCTTTCTAATTTTGCAACTTATTCATTTTTTCCCTTAGTGTTCTATAATTTTCATTGTAGGATTCTTTCACTTCCTTGGTTAAATTCATTACTATTTATTTTGTTTTTGTAACTATTGTTGGTGGGATTGCTTTCATGATTTATTTCTCGGAAAATTTTTTATTCATTGTAGAAAAGTCACTGAGTTTTGTATGTTGATTTCTACCATGCAACTTTATTAAATTTATCAGTTTTAATTGTATTTTGGTGGAATCTTTAGGATTCTCATAAATAGTATTATATCATCTGCAAACAGATAATTGGGCTTTCTCTTTTCCTGTTTGCATATCTTTTATTTCTTTCACCAAATTGCTTTGGCTAAATCTTCCAGAACTGTATTTAGTAAGAATGGTGTGAGTCAGCATCCTTGTCTTAAAGGAAATATTTTCAGCATTTCCCCATTTAGTATGATGTTGGCTGTGTGTTTTTAATATACAGTTTTAATTTATGTTGAGGTACAATTCTTATATACTTCATTTGTTTAAGCCTTTTATCATGAAGGATGTTTAATTATATTAATTGCTTTTTCTGCATCTATTGAGATGATCACCTGAGTTTTGTCTTTCATTCTGTTGGTGTGATATATTACATTTATTTATTTCCACATGTTGATCCACCCTTCCATGGAATAAGTCCAACTTGACCATGGTGAATGATCTTTTTGATGTGCTATTTTGTATTTGATTTGCTTATATGTTGTCAAGAAATCTTGCATATATACTCATGAGGAATATTGAGAAGAATTCTTCTCAACTTTTCTAGAGTATTGAGAGGGGAAACCCTTCCAAACTTATTTGTTGAGGGCAGCATTACATTGATACCAAAACTAGTGAGGAGGAGGAGGAGGAGGAGGAGGAGGAGGAGGAGGAGGAGGAGGAGGAGGAGAAGGGGAAATCTACAAATATCCCTGTAACAGAGACTAAAACAATACAAAAAACTAATAAAACAAAGTGGGATTTTGGAATGATAAACAGAACTGACAATTCTTTAAATACATTTACCAAAAAAAAAAGAAGATAGAAAATCCAAATAAATAACAGTAGTGTTGAAAAAGAAGATAATATAACTCATACCATATATTTCATTTACTTTCAGCTTGATCCTTATTATTTCCTTTCTTCTTCAATTTTTCTAGGCCTTTAAAATGAATAGTTATATTTTTATTTTAAATCTTCCTGGCTTTTCAGTGTAGATATTTACTGCTATTAATTTCCCCCTTAGTAATGTTTTTATTATATTGCTTAAGTCTTAGTATGTTTTGTTTACATTTTCATCTGGTTTCATAGAAGTTTTATACTTCTCTTTAGATTTCTTCAATAACCCATTGTTCATTCAGTAGCATATTATATCTCCAAAAATTGTTGATTTTTTAAATTAATTTATAATTTTATTCCACTGTGGTCAGTGAAGATACATAATATGAATTAGATTTTTAAAAACAAATTTGTTGACTTGCTTTGTGGCTTATTATCTGAACATTGAAGAGAATGTTCCATGTGCTAAAGAAAAAAATGTGTTTTCTGTTATTGTTGGATGAAAGGTTCTACAAAATTTAAGTCCATTTAATCTTGATTTTCTACCTTAATTATGTCTATTGATGAAAGTGCTGTTTGAAATCTCCCACTATTATTGTGCTGAATCTTATTATTCCCTCTAAATCTGATAATATTTGTTAGGCTTTCTGGCATTAGTGCATTTACATTTACAGTTATTATTAGTCTTGTTGAATTGATACCTTGATAATTACAAAATAAAATTTGTCTCTTTTTACAGTCTTTGTGTGTGTGCATGTTTTGCTGGGCATGGAACCCAGGGCATTGTGCATGCTAGGCATATGCTCGATATTGAATGACATTTCTAGTCCTATAGTTTTTGTCTTAAAGTGTGTTTTCTCTATATAATGAGTGGCTACTCCTGCTCACTTTTGGGTTCCATTTGCATGCACTAACTTATTCCAACCACTCACCTTCAGTTGGTACATGTCTTTACTGGTAAAGCGATTTTCAGTATTTTATAGGCAACATATTATTGAGTCTTGTCATTATATCCATTTAGCCAGTCTGTTCCTTTTAATTGAAGAATTTAATTTGTTTATATTCAATCTTATTATGGATAAATTATGGATTATATGGATAGTGGGACTTTGGTAATTTGTTGATTTCTTTTATGATTTTTGAATATTCTTTGAGCTAGTTATCCTCTCTTCTTCATCTTTATGATAATTTCTTTTTTTACCCAAAATATTTCATTCTTTATTTAGAAATCCAACAGTTAATTGGTACAACAAATTAGTCAAAATTTACTTTGTAAAATGATCAGACTAATTTGATATTACATTATCATGACAAAAATCCACAATTTACAAATTGTTATCTGAGATACCTAAAATGTCTTAAATTAATGAAGAAACCCAACAAATTAAGTTTTTTCAAAATCTTTGATTATAATGAATTCTCTTATGAAGACTTAATGCAAATTAACATAAAAGTTGAAATCTTGTTTTTTTTTAAAATTTGGAAACAGTGTTTTATTTCTTTACTGTATTGATCAGATTTGATTCTTTTGTATTTTTTTTCTATTATGTGCTTTCATACTTTCATGTTTTCATGATGACAGTCATCTATCTTATGCTTCTGAATGTAGGACTCTCTTACGCATCTTTTGTAAAACTGATTCAGGAGTGGTGAATCCAAGTTGTTCCTCTAACTGTCTTGCAAGCATTAGGTAGGTTTTAAAGCTTTCTGTTGGCTAGGATTGCCAGGGTTCATTCTCGTGGAGTTTGCTTGGATTTACCTGTTCACTTTTCCTCTGCAAAGTGGAGTCTCCATCCCTCCTTTTTTTGTGAGCTGAGCTGGAAGTTGCCTGAGCACTTGTTCCCCTTTCTTGGCTGTTTTCCCAGATTGCTAAGTGTTATAAGGTTTCAATCTTTTATTTGTTAAGTTCCATAGTCACTCACTTCAAAATGTAGCTATCTAGCTCTTCTTTTGGTTCTTTGTGGAGGATTGCAGGAGTGTTGGGCTATTCCATTCAGTTATCTTTGAGATCTGTAATGTCTTTAATTGACATTGTCTCCAATTTCTTTAATGGTCTTAGAAAATATGTATCTTTGTGCATTTGGGCAACTATCAGAGAATTCCAGAAACTAGATGGCTTATAAACAACAGAAAATTATTTCCCATAGCTCAGGGGATGAAAAATCCAAGATTGGGTACCATTAGATTCAGTGTCTGATGAGGGCTTACTTCCTCTTTCATGAAAGGCTATCTTCCTACCGTATCTTCTCATGAGAAAAGGAGTGAAGGATCTTTTTGTGGATTTTTTTTATGAGAACACTAATTCCATTTATAAAGGTCAATCCTCATAGCCACATTTCCTCACTCTGGTCCCATCTCCAAATACCATCATATTAGAGGTTAGAAATTGAACATATAAACTTGGGAGGGGGTATCACAAATTCTCTGTCCATAACAATATATATTCTCATTTCCATGCTATATATTAAGGAACTGGAATTGAGATGAATTAATAGCTTGAGCATCCTCAACATCCTCCAAGAAGTCTAACTACACCTATTACTGGTGATAGTCATTGTTAGAATTTTTCTTGTTTTTACTCTTTTTCCTTCCTTTTATTTTACCTCCACCATGGTGGAGAAATCATAGTGAATGGAGAATAGCATTCAGTCATTAACTATATTTCCCCTCTGTTCATTTATTTAGGAAATATTAAGTGAATTTTCTTTTTAAAAGGCTTTAAATTGTTTTTTATTTTCTACATCCTGACCTATAGCCATAAAAATTGCTTTCTCTAGATTAATGTTCATATAATGTATCCTTTTTAAATCATTTTACTTTCACCTGTGTATAACTGGTTATATTTGAAGTTAATTTCTTGTATAATTGGGTCATGTTTTAAAATCCACTTTATCAGTCTCTGTTTAATTGGATGATTTACATTTAATATCACTATTTACATTTAATATAAAGCAACTTGTGTCTGCCATTCTAAGATGGCTCCAGTCTAAAAATTTGTTGTTTTAAAATTTCAGAAAGAAATGAATTAGCTATTTGATTATTTTGATATATTAATTTGTTTGGCTTGCTTTTTGAAAAGTCATTAACACTGAACCTAAGCAGTTAAATGAAGATTTCACCTTGTTGTGCTTGGTATGTGAGCAAACAAGTGAATTTTTTTGTCTTATTTTTTTCTATTTTTCCAAATATAAGTATAAAAATTGGTCTTCAACCTTCAGTGATGACTTATGTGCAATCAACCAATCCATATTACTACTCACACTCTCAAATCTAGGCTTTGATGAATTCCAGAAATTTATACTCCTAACAGACTTCTGTATGAAGAAGAGTGGATAGAGGATATCAGAATTCTATTTCCAAATTAGAGGTCATGTCTCTTCTGTTCACCACTGTGTGTTTAAAGCATAACATGGTGTAGAACATAAAGACATTTGATTAATATTTCTTAAACTAATGAATAAGCAAATGAGGTAGAAAACTGATTTATAGGCTGTCAGCTCTCAGTTCAATCAGGAGACCTTTCTTGCATCCTCTATCCATACCCAATCACCATCCTCCAAGGCACAGTTTAGAATCCAGCTCCTTTATAGATTTTTATACTCCCTTCCAACTTGAAGTGGCCTCTCCTTCCCTGAAATCTTACTGTCCTTCTTCATGTCTCTGATCACTTTCTACCTCTTGTTGAAGAAATTTATTCACATGTTTTTCCATAATGTGAGCCCTCTTTATTTCTTAAGAGGGACGTTCGTCTGTGTTCCTTTAATGAGATCACTCCTGCCCTTACATAGTTGTTATACTCACTGGAGACTCTTACATGTCTACTGCAGAAGTATGACTACAGGAAGTAGTTGTGGCTAATATCTGGGAGTTCTTACATATGCTGGTGGAGAGTTGTCAAGGTTAGAAGATGATCTTTTAGGCTTCACTGCAGAAAAACAGATGGGCAGAAAATATCTGGAACAAAAACTTCAGTGTGCCATCACAGTGACTTTGTCTTTAGAAGTATTTTATAACATTTTTCAGAAGAGGTGGTCAATTACTTCTGAATAAAAATCATCCATTGTTTAAACTTTGTGAGGAATTTAAAAACAACAGATATTTATTATACTCTATTAACCTAAGTCTATCCTTTTTATTTTCTGAGCTCTTATATTAATGAAAAACATGTGTTGGTAACTGACTTGACCCTAGAAAAATGCATAGAAATCATTCTGTGAAGGTGATAGTCCTTCAATCAGAGGAAAGTAGAATGAAGGTACACAGATGATACAGAGAGCGATGTGGAGGGACTAGAGGCTGAAGAGAAAGGGGTGGGGGGAATGGTAAAACGTGCAGCTAGAGAGAAGAATTCAGATTCGTGGTCATACTGTGCCTACAGAGCTTAAAATTTATTCTTTTTTAGGATAAACCATTAAAGATATTTCCCATTAATTCATTCATAACTGATTTTGTGCTGGGCTATATTTTAGGTATTGGAGATAGAGCAGCTGGCAGGACAAAGTGCCTTCCCTGCAGGGATTCATGTGGTAGTCAGGGAGACAGAAATGGACAGGTGGTTGGAGTATAACAAATGCTTACCGTAGTCTGCAGTGGAGAAGCTTGATGTCAAATTAAATGGTTATCAATATCTTGGTGCTCTTTCATGATTCAGCTTGGAGGATGGCCACAGGCCACCAGGTAAAGTGCCTTCTATTTAGCAGATATTTAGTCGTCTTTCTGAATTATGGATCACTTTCAACTTGTTGGCAGGGAGATTGGCGGATGTTTTAAAAAATTTAGCACCTATTTGGGAATTAGTCATTGAAGTAACCAGGAAACCTGTGGAAGTTTCATTTGTATTTGTGTGATGTTTGTTGTCTTGAGAGAAAAGTAAGAAAGTAAGTTGCATGTTATATAAAGTACTTTGCACAGAATAATTTCTATTATGGTTTAAATGTGAGATATTTCCCACAAAAGCTCATGTAAGACAATACAAAAAAGGCTTAGAGGCAAATAATTGGGTAACCTAATCAGATAATTAATCCCCTGATGGAGATTAACTGTATGATAACTGTAGACAGGTAAGGTGTGGCTGGAGGAGGTGGGTTTTAGGGATATGCCTTTGGGGTATATATTTTGTATCTAACAAGTGTAGTCTCTCTCTGCTTCCTGATCATCATGTGAGCCTTTTACTTCCACCACACTCTTCTCCATGATGTTCGCCTCACCTTGGGCCTTGAGGAATAGAGTCAGCTGTGTATGGATCAGAACTCTGAAACCATGACCCCCAAATAAACTTTTCCTCCTCTAATTGTTCTTGTCAGGTCTGATTACAGCAGCAAAATAGCTGATTGAAACAGTTTTTCAAAGATTGCTAATTATGACACTTCGTCATCCCCCCCACCCATTTCTCCATAGCACTTTCTCTATACCTTCATCAGTACTTATTTCTGTGTGGTAATTATCCAATTATACAACCCAAGTTTGGAGGACTGTGAGCTGAATCCTAAGAAGCAGACTTGGCACATCAGAAATTTTTCTCATAGCATCTTCCGAGGGCACTAGAGGGGCTTACAAAAGTGAAGATTCCTGTAGCTCTATTCCAAATATATTAAATCAGATTTTATTCATAAGGCTTGGGAATTTACATTTAAATATCTTTCTCAAAAAGATTTTCCTGTACACTTTAGTCTGAGAAGACTCAATATGATGTTGTCTGTTGAACTGATATTTAAGAACTTAATTCTTTTTGAGTGGAGAAGACATCTTATAATAAGGTTTAACTAACATCATATTTGACCTTAAAAATCTCCACTATCTATTTTAATATTTTGGAACCACAATTCTCAATGTCAGAAACACAAGCAGGAAGAAAATGTCAATACACAGAAATGTATCTAAAGAAACATTTCCGACACTCTTGCTTTAGTACATTATATCAGAACACGTTGGGGGAAAAATCCACATTAAACTCAGCTAGACAAATCAAAGTCATCTCTATGGCAACTTTTAAAACTTAAAACACAAGGAGTGGTGCTGGATACTGATCAATTATTGAGACCTGTCATGTGGTGTACTCCTTATATTTATGAATTTGTTTAATCTTCACAATAGGTATGTGTAGTGGATAATTTAATTTCCTGCATTATAGACAGGAAATCAAGGCTTGAAGAGGTCAAGCAATTTGCCCAGAGGTCTCTTTGATTTTTTTTCCTTTTTGTTAAATAAATTGTTATTTTTACATTTTCCTTTGTTCAAAATAGTATCAGCAGCAAAAAAAACAAAAGCTAAGATTTTTGCTTCTATAGAATGTTTTCATGTTTATTTAATGTTTAGCAGCTGATTTAATGAGTGTAATTCTTCAGTACTGTAATTTTTTAGTAATTTTTCATCTTAATAACTAAAGACAATGATTGGGGATTCAAAGGTGCCAACAGACATTCCAGGGTTTTATATTTAATTTTGGGTCACATCCAATAGGTCCACCTCTAGCATACATCTGCACTGTAAGACATGCAATATAGAAAGTCATATTTGATTCTGAATTCAGTACTGAAGATAGAAACAGGATAGCATACAATGATTATGCATTTTCTTCTCAGTAGGGAGAACAAGCTCAGGGTTAGCATTAGGCTCCAGCTCTGTGATACTTAAGTAAGACACATTTGTGTTCAGAAGGCTTTTAGGAAATCAGCTAAGGCAAGGCAAGTGCATTCCTTCATAAATATTTCCAAAAGTTTTAGGTCTTTATGTAATAACATTTTAAATATATTTCAGAGAAGTTTGATGTAATAAGCTGGTGGAAAGAGCCCTGGAGTTATATACTCTGTTCTCCAATGCTCATGTTGGTGGGGGAAATATGGGGAGATGGGGAGATAATGCCTTTTCTCTGAAGCTATTTCTTGAACTGCAAAAGAGAAGTAGTAGACTGAATGATTTCTTTTCTTTTCTTCTTTTTTTTCCCTTTGGAGTTTGAACCCAGGGGCACTTAACCACAGAGCCACATCCTCAGTCCTTTTTTTATATTTTATCTTGAGACAGGGTCTTGCCAAGTTGCTTAGGGCCTCACTAAGTTGCTGAGGCTGTATTTGAACCCTCAATTCTTCCGCCTCAGTCTCCCGAGCAGCTGGGATTACAGGCATGTGCTATTGTGCTGGCAGACTGAAATGATTTCTAAGGTCTCTTTTGCCAAATTTCCTTTAATCGTTATTTATATATGTCTATAACAAGTGAAAAAATTTATAACTCGTCTCAATCCTGATTCAACTGGTAGAAGAGTCAACTTACCTGCTAAGTTGGGAATACTGAACTGTAATTTTTATATTTAACTCTGACTTTGCATCTGTTGAGTCCAAAAGAGCTTTTTATGTTATTTGTCACAGTAATGTGAATAACCAAATCTTTTTTTTTTTTTTTTTTGGATGTCCACCTGGCTTAGGTTTGCCAGGGACAGATCTAGTTGAACTCTGTCACAGAATAATTACAACCTGTTAATTACTGTAATGACTCTCAAAATTGTCCTACTTTGAATAAATTATGTGTGGTCACCTTATTCTTCACAAAATCTTGTAAAATATGTATAGGCTTCTAATCCCACAAATAAGAAATGGTAGCTTTCTGTGATGGGTTAAGTGACTTGCTTAAGCTAGCAAGTGGCAGAGAAAAAATGAAAACCCAGTTTTATTTGATGCTAAAACTCCTGGTCTTAATGAACACCCTTAAAGGACATGTTTTCCTAGCAAGTGTGAGAAAAAGTTACTTGCAACATAGTACAAAAATGGGCATTATATCCTTTATTTTTAAATGCAAATAACCTTCATTCCCAGGACATTCCTATGTTAAGCACAGATTTATCTTGTTGCAAGTTCAAGTGACTCCTTTGGCTCTGTACCAGCAGAACTACAGATCAGCTGGTCACGAGGAGGATTTTATCTTTGTCCAAAGTGTACTTACCCCTAAGCCTCCGTAAATGGAAAACTTTGCAAAGAACAAAGGATAGAGGTTATATAGGATGATATGCTTCTTTGTTTATGCATCTACCATAGGATGATGTGAGGGTTGGGGCAACGTTTAGGCTTGCAATGGTGGGTTAAGGTGATATTCTTCAGGTAAATGACACATTATTCCTTAAGCAGTCATTGTCTTGACAAAAAAAAATTTTCACAAAGAGTAGAGATTCTAAAGACCTTGAACATGGCCTGGGGATGTATGGTCATTACTCTAACAATGTGTAGATATGGAGCAAAACAGGGTGGTTAAGAAATAAACATAGTACTGGTGGTTAAGATTATGGTATTATTTGATAGGGTACTCTCATCTTCTCAAATTGCACATCAGAGGAAAAAGATACATACAGCTTTTGACTTGCTTGCTCAGTGATGCGCAGAAATAAACTAGATTTTGAACTATGACTTCGAAGTATAAATTATTCTCTCATCCATTTTTCTTCTTTCATCAGACCATCATCTCACTTATCAATTAACCTGTGTTGCTAGTTATTATCAAACATCTGAGTACCACATTTGGCATGACCAGTGGTTTCCAAATGTTTATGTCCATTTTGAAAAACCGTGGAATCTTTCAGAAATACTGATTTCTGCATGGCTTCCAGACTAGATATTCTGATTCAAATGGCATGGGTCATGATGTGGTTTTCAGAATTATTTTTAAGAAAGCTTCCCAGATGATTTTAACGTATAACCAAATTAGTACTTCAGTGTGCTGTCATTTTGTTAGGAGCTAGATGACCAAGGCAAACTGATGGCCTTTAAAAATTTAAATGAAATTGGAGATTCAAAGCCCATTCTATTACTCAAAGTATATAGAGAAAAAATTTAAGCACAGGAACCTACAATGTTCATAATATTCAAAGAACTTAAAAAGGTTGCTGAAATTTACAGTCTCTTACAGTATCTAATTTTTTTCTGAGAAGTTTGGGTAAGAACATAGCAAAATGTAAATAATATTTCTGCAGTGTCTTGCATTTCTGTGAAGTACGAAATGTGAAATGTATATCCCTTCTATGTTAAAACATTAAGTAGTAGAGGTGAGTAGACCAAATTGTTACTGAATGAGCACTCACAATAGCTGTTCTCAGGGGGTAACTTAGGCATCTTTTTATATTGTGTTTCAGACTTTGATATGATGAAAGTTTTTTAAAATGCATCTTAAGAATTCTTTTTTTTCCTCAGATTCACATAGTTAATAAGAGATAAAATTTTATTTCCATATGGAGAAACTCCATTAATTTGATACAAATCAGATGCTTTTGAATCCCAAGGGAAATAAACTGATGGCTTTCCTTATACACACATGAGGGGTAAGCAGGAAGCTAGGCTGTGCCAACAGGCATCTGCTGAATGACACTCCCCATATCTCTCTTCAGGAGTGCTCCAAAAATCAAGGCACATTAGCGATGAGTCTCCAGCTCCAGTCTAACTCAACCCTAAGGAATCTTTAGACTCAGGGATGTTTCTGGAATAGCAATATTAAGGCATCACCCAAGGATTACATGAGAAACAAAATAAAGATTTTCCTTTATGACTTTGCTAAAGCATGAACAAATTTGCTCTAAAAATGGATGACTTACAAACGGGTGGTAGTTGCTCTGTGGTAGTGACTGGAGGCAAGTACCCATCAGCAGAATGCACATTTAGATATGATCTTCATGTCCAGTCTCGTTTGTCATTAGAGATGCCACCATATTAGACACTAACTTTGCCTGTGAAGTTGTAAGATTGAGAAGGAGATGAAAAGATGGTAGCTGTCTCTGGTTTCATGATAAATTTTCTCTAAGTCACATAGGGTCCATAGCTTTCCTCATCAGCAATCACTCTTTGCTCTTACAATCCCTAGAAGCAGTTATCAGAGCAGAATCCAGAACTGCTTGTTAAGATGCTGTGTGCAGTTGGGCATGAACAGACAGGTACTGTGACTCTGAGGGACACACAGCAGACAGAGACACACAGCAGACAGGGAAGGATGCGCGTGTAGCAGGGCAGCAGAGCTCTTCTTATCCTCGATCCCTTTCTTCTTTCTTTGTCACCCTTTAAAGAACCTGGGTTTCTTATAGCCATGGACTGTGGGAGGAATGACTACTATGCATACATTTGCTTTCCATGAACCATCTCATTTAATTCAACCTATCAGAAACTATTATCATCACTTCCACAGCTAAAATCTGGACTACATTTTTCCCTGCTGCCTTCTTGTAGCATGCTCCATGTCAAAATTTGCAATAACCCAACAATTTTATCTCTTTGTCCTGCTAGATTGTGTGCTTCTTGAGGCCATTTTTCTCTTTGAACTTATTATTGCTTAGCACACATTTTCACTTTATGATAGGTGCTAAGCATTATTATAAATTTATTTAGAAGTTCAGTGCTTGACATTTGCCAAGGAAGTAAATATTGAGTGACTAAAGGAAACTAAAATCCAGTGAGTTCAAAAATAGTTTGCACTAGGTATGTACAGTTACAAATTGGTCAAGTTGGGATTCCAACCCTAAAGCTCCAGCTTTAGTGACAGGGCTCTTTCTGCTAGCAATGGTCTCCTTTGATGATTAAAATGATATTCCAAATCATATGTCAGCATTGAATTTTACAATTTGCTACTGAGTGAGTGGTCCAGGTTTTATCTTCTAACTATAAGCTTCAAATGAAAGTTATGAATCTAATTTGTCTTATAGAACTAAAAACTTAGTTCCCAGGTCAAGCTTAGGAAAGAACAGTAAGTTTTCTCCTCAATGTTTTTGTTTATGTTTAAGAGAGAGGGCATTCTCACTCTCTCAAACTTAAGGGTTGAATTTTATATGAATACATATAAAATGCTATGATTATGTTTATATTTAAAAACTTATAATGAGCAAGCTATATTTTTCTAGTCAATATACTGATCCTGTTACCTGAAGACTTTCATAATTCATGGTGATATCAAAGTCAAGATTAAAAGTCAATGCTTAAGATCAAAATGACTAAAAATGTAGCATATTCACAGCCAGATGACCTGGCTCAGATACCTAAAATTCATCTCATGATTTAACTTACGATATTTTGGGGAATATACAAAAAGAATTAGAATGTATTTGATGAGAGAATATAACACCAAAATATCAGTGCCATTAAGTGCAAAGCAATTTCAAACAAATATGTATTTTCAGTGTAAGTTTCTAGATATTATTTTCAATTATCTATGTCTAATGGTATTTCCCTTACATAGACAAAGATCCAACTGCTTTGTGAATATTTCTGCCTCTTTTTATTTTATGTCATTGATATGAACTTTTACACACACACACACACACACACACACACACACACACACACACAAACTAGGAAAAATGTCATAATGGGAAAAGAGCAACCTAGAAATATTTTTAATATCAAACATGAGGAATTAAGGAATATAAAATAATAAGAGACAGCATTGGTAAAAGTCATGATTTTCTAGCTGCTGTATTCCTATTATCTCATTAGAATGAAAGGAAGTAGAAAATAAGAAAAATTGAAACAGCTCCAGCAGAAATGATGTGGGTAATTAGAGCATTCTACATTTGGCCAAAACACAATCAAAGAGACAGGACTGTTGAAATCCCATCTCCCAAACGCTTAAATACATTTAGAGCATTCTCTATAGAAATTTGGAGCAGTCCTGATGTGGTGGAGTATAAATGGATGGTGGCAATAGCTAAGAATACATAGAAAATGTTAGAGTACACAGAGACAGAGTTGGTTCTAAAAATCCAGAGGATTTGTTAATGGTCTAGCAATGGCTCAGCTAGTTATCTTCCCCATCCTAATGTCTCTTCATGCTGATAATTTTCACTATGTCTTCTCATTTAAGAATACTAAAGATGGGTTAGTCACACAGCAAATATGTATTTGCAACCTACAACCTCTGCTAGGTACTTAGAATACTCAGTGATCAAAACAGATATGCACCATCTTGATCCAAACTCCTGTTCTTAACTATTACGTGACAACATCTTAGGTGGAGTTTGTCTGCAAAACAAAGAGACAAAGAAGAATAGGGTATCAACAAGGATGTTAGTGAGATGATGAGTTTTGGAATTTAAGTTGTGTTATGGTTTGGCGATGAGGTGTCCTCCAAGAGCTCCTGTATTAATGCAGACAGTAGAATGATTAGATTATGAGAGCTATAACCTAATTGATGAATTAACCCATTTGATGGATTAATGACATGAGAGGACTACTGAGTGATAACTATAGTCAGGTGGAACATGGCTGGAGGAGGTGTGTCACTGTTGCATGCCTTGGGGATTATATGCTTTGTCCTTGGGTCCTCCCATTCTATCTCTGCTTCCTGAATACCATGAAGTGAGCAGCTTTCCTCCACCATGCTTTTCTGTCTTAATATTCTGCCTCACCTTGAGCCCAGGGCAATGGAGTCAGCCAATCATGGTTTGACCCTCTTAAACTATAAGCTCAAAATAAACATTTGCTCTTATAAGTAAGATATTTTGATCAAAATGCATCAAAAACTGACAAACATATGATGCATATGTTGACAGGTGAAAATGTGGATTTGGGGAAGATGAGAGGCTTGTAGGGATGGGATAGCTTATTAAATTTGCAAATTTGACACACAGAAAGCAGACCCACCCCCTAGGAAATATGTCTAGTGGGAAGCAAAGAAGCATCAGTAAATTAATTGCTCTCTTACAAAGCAAACTGATGCTAATGATTGCTTCTTGGTTTCAAACTGTTTTTCTAGGGGAAGAAAGAGTAGTCTGAGGATAATCTTGTTCCTGATTTCCAGAGCTTTTTAAAGAAGTAGTAAGAGCTGTGTTTCCTATATAAATTAATGGCTGCATCAAAATCTATGGAGACACTGCCTAATGAAAGCTGATGATCTGCAGAGAATTTTAGTTCGTCTCCCAATCCAGTTTCTTCTTCCTAGCCATAACAAAGTTTAAAGAATTGGGATCAGGTTACTAGAATTACAACAGCTTCACCTTTGGACAGCTCTAGAGATACATTTCACATCCTCTCTCCCAAAACTTCATTCTTTAAACTTCAAATGTACCCAGCCAGCCTCAGGGTTCCAAATGACTTCTTGATTTAGAATATTTTTAAAATTGTTTATTTGTTTTAATTTGTTATATATGACAGTAGATTGCATTTATATACTTTGATATATTATACACAGATGGGACATAATCTCTCATTTTTCTGAGTATAGATGTTGCAGAATCATATTGCTCATGTAGTCACACATACACATACAATAATAATGTCTGTTTAATTCTACTATCTTTCCTATCCTCACATCTCCACCCCTCCCCTCCCAGCACTTCCCTCTACCTAATCTAAGGTAACACTATTCTTCCTTAGTGCCCCCCACCTTCTTGTGAATTAGCATCCATATATTAGAGAAAACATTCAGCCTTTGGTTTTGTGGCATTGGCTTATTTTGCTTAGCATTATACTCTCCAACTCCAACCATTTACTGGCAAATGCCATAATTTTACTCTTCTTTATTCCATTGAGTATATATACCACATTTTCTTTATCCATTCATCTATTGAGGAACATGTAGGTTGGTTCCATAGTCTAGCTATTGTGAATTGAGTTGCTATAGACATTGATATGGCTGCATCACTAAAGTATGCTGGTTTTATGTCCTGGGTCAAATGGTGGTTCCATCACCAATTTTATGAGGAATCTCCATACTGCTTTTCATAGTGGTTTTTACCAATTTACAGTCCCACCAGCAATGTATAAGTGTATCCTTTTCACCACAGCCTTGCCAACATTTATTGTTGCCTGTATTCTTGATGATTGCCATTCTGACAGGAGTGAGATGAAATCTTAGAGTAGTTTTGATTTGCATTTCTTTAATTGCTTAGAGATGTTGAACACTTTTTCATATTTGTTGATTGATTGTATTTCTTCTTCTGTGAAGTGTCTGTTCAGTTCCTTAGCCCATTTATTGATTGGGTTATTTGGGGGGGAGGTTGGTGTTAAGTTTTTTGAGTTCTTTATATATCCTAGAAATTAATGCTTTATCAGAGGTGCAGGTGGTAAAGATTTTCTCCCAATCTGTAGGCTCTCTCCTCATGTTATTGTTTCCTTTGTTAAGAAGAAGCTTTTGATTTGAATCCATCCCACTTATTGATTCTTGATTTTACTTCTTGTGCTTTAGGATCTTGTTAAGGAAGTCAGATCCTAGGCTGACGTGGTGAAGATTTGGGCCTGTTTTTTCTTCTGTTAGGTGCAGGGTCTCTGTTCTAGTGTCTAAGTCATTGATCCACTTTGAGTTAATATTTGTACAGCATGAGAGAGAAAGATTTAATTTCATTTTGCTACATATGGATTTCCAGTTTTGCCAGCACCATTTGTTGAATAGTCTATCTTATCTCCAGTGGATGTTTTTGGAACCCTCATCTAGTATGAGATAACCGTATTTATATGGGTTTGTCTCTGTGTTCTCTATTTTGTACCATTGTCTATAAGTCTATTTTGGTGCCAATACCATGTCATTTTTGTTACTATAGCTCTGTAGTATAGTTTAAGCTCTGGTATTGTGATGCCTTCTGCTTCACTTTTCTTGATAAGGATTGCTTTGGCTATTCTGGGTCTCTTATTTTTTAAAATAAATTTTATGATTGCTTTTTCTATTTCTATGAAGAATGTTGTTGGGATTTTAATAGGAATTGCATTAAATTTGTATAATGCTTTTGGTAGCATGGCCATTTTGACAATATTAATTCTATTCTACCTATCCAGGAGCATGGGAGATCTTTCTATCTTATAAGGGTTTCTTCAATTTCTTTCTTTAGTATTCTGAGTTTTAATTGTAGAAGTCTTTCACCTCTTTTGTTAGATTGATTCCCAAGTATTTTATTTTTTTGAGGCTATTGTGAATGGAGTAGCTTTCCTAATTTCTCTTTTAGTGGATTCAACGCCTGGTGTATAGAAATGCATTTGATTTATGGGTGTTTATTTTATATCCTGCTACTTTGCTGAATTCATTTATTTGTTCTACAAATTTTCTGGTGGAATTTTTTGGATTCTTCTAGATATAAAATCATGTCATCAGCAAATAGGGATAGTTTGAGTTCTTCTTTACCTATTTCTATCCCTTTAATTTCTTTTTTTTTTTTTTTTTTGTTTAGTTGCTCTGGCTAGAGTTTCAAGGATGATGTTGAATAGAAGTTGTGAAAGAGGACATCCTTGTTCCAGTTTTTAATGAGAATGCTTTTTTCTTCATTTAGAATGATGCTGGCCTTGGGTAACAAGAAGGGGTTTCCATTCTCATTTCAGATAAAGTAGTAGCCTTCAAACCAAATTTAATCAGAAGAGACAAAGAAGGACATTTCATACTTCTTAAAGGAAGTATGTATAAGCAGGACATAAAAATTATAAACATTTAAACAATGGAGCATCTATGTACATCAAAAAAACCCTTCCCAATTTCAAGAGTCAAAAAGACCACAATACAATAACACTGGATGACTTTAACACACCTCTCACACTACTGGACAGATCTTCCAAACAAAAACTAAATAAGGAAACTATAGAACTAAATAATACAATCAATAATTTAGACTTAACAGACATATATAGAATATTTCATCCATCAACAAGCAAATATACTTTCTTCTCAGCAGCACATGGCTCCTTCTCTAAAATAGACCATATCTTGGGCTGGGGATGTGGCTCAAGTGGTAGCACACTTGCCTGGCATGTGTGGGGCGCTGGGTTCGATCCTCAGCACCACATACAAATAAAGATGTTGTGTTTGCCGAAAACTAAAAAATAAATATTAAAAAATTCTCTCTCTCTTTTAAAAAAAGACCATATCTTATTCCACAAAGCAACTCTTAATAAATTCCTAAAAACAGAGATAATACCCTGCATTCTATTAGACCACAATGGAATGAAATTAGAAATGAATGATAAAATAAAAAATAGAAGCTACTATAACAAATGGAGACTAAATAATATACAATTGAATGATGAATGGATAGTAGAAGAAATCAAGGGTGAAATAAAAAAATTCTTAGAGATAAATGAGAACACTGATACAACATATCAAAATCTTTGGGACACTATGAAGGCAGTACTAATAGGAAAGTTTATTGCATTGAGTGCATTCATTGAAAGAATAAAAAGTCAACAAATAAATGACCTAACACTACATTTAAAAGCCCTAGAAAAAGAAGAACAAATCAACACCAAAAGCAGTAGAAGGCAGAAAATAATCAAAATTCAAAGCTGAAATTAATGAAATCAAAACCAAAAAACAATTGAAAAAAATTGACAAAACAAAAATTTAGTTCTTTGAAAAAATAAATATAATAGATAAACCCCTGGCCATGCTAACAAAGAGAAAATACTCAAATTAGTAAAATACAAGATGAAGAAGGAAATATCACAATGGACACTTCTGAAATACAGAAGATAATTAAAAACTATTTTGTAAATTTATACTCTAATAAAATAGAAAATATCAAAGACATCAACAAATCTCTAGAGACATATGACCTACCTAAACTGAAAGAGGAGGTCATACATGCTTTAAACAGATAAATTTCAAGTAATGAAATAGAAAACACCATCAAAAGCCTACCAACCAAGAAAAGCCCAGGACTAGATGGATTCTCAACTGAGTTCTACAAGACATTCAAAGAAGAATTAACACCAATACTCCTCAAAGTAGTCCATGAAATAGAAAAGAAGGGAATCCTTCCAAACTCATTCTATGAAGCTAATATCACCCTGATACCAAAACTAGACAAAGACACATCAAGGAGAGAAAAGTTTAGAACAATATCCCTGATGAACATAGATGCAAAAATTCTCAATAAAATTCTGGCAAATCGCATACAAAAAACATATTAAAAAGAAAGTGCACCACGATCAAGTGGGATTCATCCCAGGGATGCAGGGTTGGTTCAACATACAGAAATCAATAAACGTAATTCATCATATTAATAGATTTAAAAACAAAAACCATATGATCATCTCAATAGATGCGGAAAAAGCAAAATACAGCACATCTTCATGTTTGAAACACGAGAAAAACTAGGGATAGTAGGAACTTACGTCAACATTGCTAAATCCAAGGCCAGCATCGATTTAGAATATTTTTAGAATATTTTTCTCTTTGTTACTTCTACTGCCAAAATCAGAGTGGAATGAATAGCTGTTCTCATCATTGCAGCCTTTTGGTTGTTCTTGAAGCCTTTGTGATACGTTACTTTCAAGGATAGAGAGTTGATACTATGAGGGAGATTACCAAGTGTTAAATGGAGATACAAGTCTTGACTTGACAAGAGTTAACCCATCCTTTGACGGTGGAGTAATGAATGATAAGGCTTATGTTCCAATATCCATCCCAGGCTCCTCCTGCTGCCTCTGCTTCCTGTCTCCTTGTTACCTTTGCTGTTGTTCATGCTGGTGGCAATCTCAGTTTAACTCCCAGTCACTGATTTTCCTCCCTTACCTACTAGCTTGTGTTATTTGATAGAGATTTCAAGTATGTGTATAAAGTTTCACAACAGAAAACAGATTCAAGCTATAATAGTAAAGTGGGATATTCCAATTGATATAGATGAACCATGTTGAGCAGAATAAATCTTACAGCCAAGTTTTTCATTAAATGAATTTCTATTTACAGTTTTTCATGTACTTTATTATAATTTCTGTGCTGAGTATCACTGTAATAAAATTAAATTGAAGAAGAAAATATTCTCCAGTTATATCTTAGAAAAGAAAATAGTGTGACATTTTAATAAATGTAGTGAAGTGGCTAGAAGGCCACATTTAGGACTCTCTGGATAAGTATTACTTTTTCTCATTTAAAAAAATTTGCAGTCTTTACATACTTACACAGAACAATGGGATCACTCTTTTACCCTGGCTTTCTGCAGGCACTCTGGAAGTGTACTGCTTACAAGTTGTTGTTCCATTTTCTCCCATTCCATGCAGTCACTAAAGGGTCATTTCCATATGAGTAAAACCAAATCTGACTTTGGAGTTTCATTCTGCCATTATCACCCAGGGCAAATAAATAACCTTCGTGTTACTGTGTAATGGGTCAGTGCCTGCCTTAGAGGGTTGCTAAAAGAACTGTACATGATCCTGTGGTAGATTAATTAAGTTTGTAGTCTACCCACTTCTCTCCTCTAGATGGTGCAGCAGTCTGGCTGGGCACAATTCAGGAGCCACTTGTCAAAAGAAACTAACTTTATTTTTAGAACCACACACGCCAAACAAAACCGCTCCTCAGGAAAAACCCTCAGAGCCCTACTGCCACCACCCGCTTCCCACAAGCCACTCTCCCAACCACCAGCCTCTCCACCTCCCACAATCCTCCTGCTCTTGAGGACGATTGGCTGAGTCGCGTGGGCTGAGCCAAAAAAGTCCCCCAGTGAGCAGCTCCATGGCCTGAAAGGGCAGGGAAACAGTCCAATGAGCATCACCGCAGAGGAGCCAATCAGCTAGATGTTGCTGGGGCCGCTGTGAGCCAATCATCAGCTGGCAGTCTGAAAGTTTGCTGGGGCCCCTTCAGCTGTTGCTCTCAACAAGATGGTAGCTTGAGTTTTATGGGATCTTAGGAATGGAATCAGAGTGTCCCTATTATTTGGGAGATAGTATGTATTATTTGTCTTGTCTAAAGTTTAATTGACCTTTCAGGCCACCAGTGTACCATTTAATGAAACATTTGTAAAATAAGAAGTCAAGACCTCCATCTTGGAATATATACATAAACTGACAAAAATACACCTTCTTATTTGCAACTACTATGAATGTGGGTTGATACAATATGAAATAAGGATGTGGTCTGGAAATGATTTAAGTTACTAGTTGGCTAGTAAACAGCCACTCTGACGACCTAGATCCTAAAGTAAACTATTTTGGAGGGTAGAACATAATTTGCTCAGTATAATCATTTTCATAGTTTTAATACTTTAATATTTATTTCAGCCAATCCTAATGTACCAAGTTTTTCATCAAATTACATTTGATGGATACTTTTTTTCTTCTCTGTAGCCAATGTGTCACCATTTTCCCAAATTTGCACTTATTGAATTTGCACTTACTGAATTACTGAATTACTTCCCCCACATATCTTCCCTAGTTTTATATATTATGGGAAAAAGGCAAAAAATTATAATGCAGGTATTATAAATAATTCTTAGGTGATGAGCAAATTATACAAAATTTTAAATTGTTTACTGTATGTATTTGTATTCCTTTATCTACAATGTATATATAAGCAAAATTACCTTTTGAGTAACTGCCTACTTTTTGATGGTCCCCAGGTCTCCTGTCCTTAATCTCTAAGGATTTACTGCAGTCAATAGTCAGTAACCAATTCTCTAGAACTCCCTGGGGGCACTCGAGATACCACAATATCACTCTGCAGAGGGATGTCTGCTCCTTCTACATCTTGCCTGTTTGCCTGGCACCCAGCTATAAATCCCTCAAGAATTTAACACTTGTTTCTTCCCTAGAGAACTCTGCTCTGGCTGCCCTCCTCCCTAAATTGTTTTTACCACTCAGGAAATTATCCTGTTTTCAATTGATTTTAACCAAAAGGTCAAAAAATGAGAGGAAATTGCTCTGTTTTAAAAGAGGGCTATAGAATATAGAAGCTAGGATTTTAGATCTCTCATCTGATATATACTGCCCTTGTCTTCATGATGAAGGATCACAGTGTAAGTTATCATTACAATGCCCTTACCACCGCTACCTTAGAGTTATGGTACACAGTGGTTTAGAGCAAGTTTAGAATCAGAAAGAGCAGCACATTTTAGTTAAGAGTTCAGAAACTCTTTGAATCTTGATTTTGTTACTATGTGACACTGCTAAGCCTTCATTTTTGTATGAGTAAAATAGAGAAAAATGAGGTTGTTGAGAGAATATTAAATCGGTTAATGCACATAAGTGCCTGGAATAAAAGGTTGTTTTTCTCATCAGATAATATTATTGCTATAATAAAATAGGAATCCTTGAAAAACCTTGTGACTAGTTCCTATCTGCCACACATGTAAGATAATTCATCTTGGACAAACACTATAGCAGAACAAACTACGTTTCCAATGGTATATCAGCCTGAGAAAGCCACAAACCAACCTCACAATGTCAAGAAGTTTGGGGAAAGGAGAAGGCATAGGAGTTGCAAACATTTTTCTCCTGTTCATTTATCTTTCTTTAATGCTTTCCTTTCATTTCTGTTTATATTATCACATTTTAGGAGTTATAAGTTTACTCTGAATAATAACTCTCCCTTTCTTCTTCAAGTAACTTATGAATATTGAAGCTTGTTTACTATTAGATTATTTGCATTTTTAATCTCTGACATTAATGACATTAATAATCCATGATCACTGCTTATATTTTCTTTAAACTCTAGTATCTAGTTAATATCTGACAATACTAAGCATTTTGCTGACTGAAGGAATATAATTTTTCACACTAATGACTTTAATGAGGATATAAGACAAATAAATGAATCATTATATGAGAAATATAACAGGCAGCAAAGATTTAAAGATAATGCATTGCTAATAATTTCTAAACATTGATATTTTTAAAATACTAGCAATATTTGAGTAAATTAACATTTTCACTATTGCAATATAAAGTTTCAGTTTCCTTCTAGTCTCTTTGAAATTATTTTCAAGTGTGTGTGTCTATTTATGTGTTTGAGTGTATACTTATTGTATTCCAGAACCACCGGTTTCTTATAGAGCACAGGTCTGATTTTATGATCATGTCAAAAGAAAATTATGATCCTCTAAGTTCTAGTGGATACTACAGCAAACTTAGTGAGTCATCTATCTCAAGCAGCACCCAGAACTATATGATGCTGACTGTGCCATTTCAGTGTTGCAGTACTTAGCAGGTAGCTGGATGCAAAAAGAATATTGCATCATTAAAGACCAGAGGGGAATGGATTGGAGTAAATGCCAAGATTTCTTTTTCTTCAGACACAAAATGGAATCACAGAGGTGAGCCTCTGCTCTAATTAATTCTTTCCTCAGTTAGAATGTCAGCTTTCTTCACTGCCTCATCACCTGAAGGGAATAACTAATAAGAGTTCATCTGCCACCTTTTGTACATGAGAAAATTCCAACTCCTTTGAAATCAAAGGTAGCAAGTTATACACTGCAAAGAAATTACAATAGAATATATTCATGTCATTCTCTCTATGGCATGTCCCCCCACCAGCTCACATTGGCTTGTGGAGATCAGAAAGTGGTTTTTCTAAAACTACGGAAGTAGGTTATGTTTTAATGACACTACAGTAGGGTTCTGGCCTTGCAGAGAATGCTTGCTTACCTATTCACTTCACACAGAATTGTATGTATCTGTCACATACAACAGAATACTTCAAAGTCCAGTTGGCACTCTGCATCCCATAGGTTCCTCATCCCTGAAGTCAGCTGATTACAAATATTTGGGGAAACCCTGCATCTGTACTGAACATATATTCATTTATCTTTCCACTAATCGCTTAGCAATGCAGTATAACAACTATTTACATAGATTTTACATTGCACTAGGTATCATAAGTAATCTAGAGATTATTTAAAGCACTCAATATGTGCATAGTTTATATGATACACTGGGTCATTTTATTTAAGGAACTTGGGCATCCACAGATTTTGGTGTCTTTGTGAGTCCTGGAACCAATCCCTCTTAAATACCAGATCCTCAGGGGATGGCTATACACACATTGTGAAATGATTACATCTAGTTTATTAGCATATTCATTACCTCACATAGTTATAACTTTCTGTGATAAAAACATTCAAGGGAGACTATTAGTATAGAAGAAGGGGACTAGAAGGAGGAGGTGGGAGGTGGGGGGCAATGGGGAATAAATTTGATCAAACCATGTTATCGGCATGTATGAATATTCCACAACAAAATCCCCCATTCTGTATGATTAATATGCATCAATAAAAAATATTTAGCATCTACTCTCTTAGCTCTTATGAAGAATACAATATATTTCTTGGTATAGTCACCATGCTGTATAATAAATCTCTTGAACTTAGTTATGTCATTTTGTATTCTTTGACCCCAAAATTCCCAGTCTGTCCCCCACCAACATTCCCAGCCTCTGGTGACAACCATTCTACTCTCTAGATATAAGAGATCATTTTTTATAGTTTCTACATATGAGTGAAATCATGCAGGATTTGTCTGTGCCTGGCTTATTTCATTTAACATCATGTATTCCAGGTGCCTTGTTGCAGATGACAGAATTTCATTGTGTAGCACAAATTAAATACGCCAGCAGGGGGCAAGCATCAGCCATGAGAAAGGCTGGGGTTTCCATCAGGGTTTACAGAGGCAAGCACACACCTCATGCGCACTCACACTTTTATATTTAATTCTTTTGGGGACTTTATTTGAAAAGGCTAAAAAATAAAATTATTATATTTCTTCTGCAATAAGAAGACCAACTGCTGTCTTCGCAGCTCATCAATATCATGCCCTGGCTCAAGCAGAAAAAAACCAATGTCTTTTAGACTTGGGAAGGACAGCCTGGCACAATGTAATGCACTACACTTTGAAATAAGTCAAGCAATAAGTGAACTGCAGCAAATGTGTTGGCTTTTCTGAGCTTTGTTTCTTCATGAGTGGAGTGTGGTTGAGAAGGGTACCAATGTCATTGTGTTGTACAGACACCTACATGAGATAACATGGGAAGGATTTAGCTCAGTAACAGCTATGTGATAAACTCCTGATAGGTATTATCACTAGATTTTAGTACAAATCCTACGAAAGTGTGTACACTCAAAAAATAATACTACCTATTAACAGAACCCCTGCTCAGAGAAGATTTGGGAAAGCTTATTACAGGATGAGTCTCCAGAACAAAAGGATGAGATGCTCAAGGAAGAGAGATGCACATTTCAGATAGCAGAGGTGAATCTCCTAGAGCAAGGAGCCAATGACTGAAGTTTACGGTTCACAAGCCTAAAATGACTAAGAAATTGTCAGGGGAATTGAATGTTACACTTGAGAATGGAAATAAAATAGGCCGGATGGTTTTATATCCAGAAACATAATTTACAATCAAGCAATTGTGTCAGGACAAAGGGATTTGCTGCATCTATTTTAATGCTCAAGTCTTCCTGCCAGGATTCAGGGAAGAACATATCTTCTGGAGTTTGGCAAAAAATAAGCAGGTCCATCTGTCTGTAGAGGAATGGTCTTTACCTGTTGTTCATTTACAGCTTTAGGTTGGCAGATGAAAGATATGACCTTAGAAGAGCCAAAAAAATGAATTGCAATTTCTAAAAGTAAAATCAGAAAGGACCAACTTGTTTATAGAGTAGAATGAACATTAAGAAATCGCCTGAGGAAGACTGTACTGTTCATGCAGAACTTTGTACTGGGGACTACTAAATCTAAGAACATGATGAAAAGATTTTGAAAGCAAATTAACAATTTTGCTAGGATGCAGTCTATTTACTGGAAAGAGTCAATATGGCTGATCTGTCTCCCTAAATCCTAAATACCCTGTGTAGGTAGTATTTTAAGTCTCAGAATGGCACTTAGTATAAACACTATATTTTTATAGCTATTTGTACAGACAATCCCTGTAGGATCTATGGAAAGTAGATAAAAATGGTCTTTTTTCAAATAATTACTGAGTAGCTCATATTTCTTTATACTCCAGGGATATGTAAAGCATTTCAACAAGGTAAAATAAATTCTACAGTTATGCTCAGATATTCTACTGAGATGTATAAGTCCACATCTAAATAAAACAGGTCTGAATACTTATCTGAGTTATCTATTGCATTAACAAAAGACCTCATGTTCATTATTAAATATGAGGTATGAAAGTACATGTTCCCTTTTTTTGTTAACTCCATGTTTTTTGAAATAGCATCTCATGTAGAATTGGGTGACAATATGGCAAGCTATAAGACAACTTATAATTCTTCGGCACCTAGAGGCTCTAATATCAGCCAGTATCAATGGTGGGATGTGATGGCACAGCTATGAGCCACGTGATCAGGCACAGTCATTCACGGATCTCAGGAGCCAAGATGATTTCTGATTTGCCACGCTCTTTGTGGAAGCAGCACCTTGGAAAAGACATTTTCCCCAATAGTGGAGGCGCATTTGTCATTTACAGTGTAGCTGTCACAACAGAGTTGTCATCAAGATTCGTCTATGTGAAGCTTGTTAAATATTGCACTAGACCCCCCCAGTCACATCTTATCAGCATTGAGAAATAGTTTCTGATCTTTTGAAGGCTGAAATAGTTTTGGCTATGTTCTGCCCCCCAAGATGTACACCTTATGGGTAAGAACACCCAATTTTTCAGAAAAAAAACACTAACAACATTTTAAATTTTCTTCTCTGAGTATGCTAATAAACCCAGATAATTTTTATTTATAGTGATTGAGAAATACTTGGTACGTTATACTCACGTGGGCAACATAACACAAAATAAACTGGTTCCTTTATAGTATGATTATTTGTCATGACTTTAACTATATTTTATTATATCAAATTTTAAAAATAAAAAGTATGCAGATTATTCAAATGAACTCCTGCATGTTTATCAGCTGATGTCAGTGATTATTAACCTATGACCAACCAATCATTCATCTATATACCTCTACCCTTCTCCTTAGCCTATATTAATTTAAAAATCATCTCAAATATTATACCATTTCACCTGTATATATTTTAGTATACATATTCAATATTTCAGCTCTTTTAACACGTTTTATACAATCACTTAATAATTAGCAACAATTATCCAATCATCAAACATTCATTTGAATGTTTAAATTTATAATTATCTCCCCCAAATTCTCTTTTTCTCCTTTTAAATCAGAATTACAGAAAATATCTAACTAAGCAATTTTTTTGTTTTGTTTTTTAAATGCACTTTTATCTTTAGGTTCCCCCTTCCCTCTATCTCTTATGTTCCTTATTTTTTTTTCTTCTGCAAAGTATTTGTTGAAGAAACTTGAAGAGTTGGTTATTTATAATATAACATTCTAAGTTTGGCTGATCAGATTCCTGTGGAATTGCTAACATATTCTTCCATTATTTAAATTTTCTATGAATCAGTAGTCAAATCTGCTAGTTTGATTAGGTTCAAGTTCTATTTTCTTTGGCGGGACTATTTCATAGGTAGCTGTAAATTATTCTACAAAAAAAAAAAAAAAAGGCACATGACATCTGGCTGTTTCTCTTTTTCCTTAACAACCATCAGTGCTCAAGGTAACCAGTTTTTTTTATACCAACATGTCCTAATTTGTATTGGATGTCTGAAGTTCTTTTTATAGTGTATTCCTCAGGAGGAGATCACAGGAATAACATTCCTTTAGTTTCTCTATGTTTATTGCAGATTGTACTCTTTATCCTTCAAAGTCAGTTGGTCTGAATATCAAATTTATGACTCATTTTCTTTGCTTAAGTACCTTGTTTTTGTAAGTCTGATGCTTTCTGGATCTGAAGACATTCTGAATTTTTTCTTCATAAGTAACTTGGTCTTTTTGTCTGGAAGTCCAGATAACTTGCTAGAGTTATTGTGGAATTGCTCTTTATTGATTGATGTTCTTTTCTTTTTCAGGCATGTAGTGTGTTCTTTCACAATAACATATTCCAATTACCTTTTTGTTTTAAATTTTGGTAAATGTCCTTTGATTTAATTAAAGTTTTACTATTTTTTCTTCTTTGGGTGTTTCCATTATATATATGTATGTTACATTTTCTGCCTGACTTCTATAATTGTCATTTTGTCATAGATATTTTTTACTATTTTACATATCTCTTACTTAAGCATTTTACTTACTTTTTAATATTTCTCCTATATATATCAGTTGTACCTATAAACTTGGCCTTCTCCAATTTCTGAAATAGTTTTGTTTCTAATTCTTTTTCTGACTCCTATCACTTTATTTATAGTTTTTCTAGTTCTAATTTATGCTATTCCTTTGTATTTTGTTTTCTATTGATTTCCTTAAGTTTTTAATGCTTATTTCAAATATTTTGTAATTTTTAATCTGTTTAATGGCTTGTTATATATTATGTTTTCATTTTGTGGAGGGTTATATGTACTTCCATAAACTCATTTTCTTTCTTCTAACAATGTTGTGTAGGATTTGAATGTGATCCTTTCCTATTTCCCACTTTTATATAAAACTAATTTTGTAGGACACACTTTGCCCACAACACTAAGCTACAGTATGTACAGCTGCTTTTCTCAAATGGCCACCTACTTTCAAGAGAACACCTTTGTTTAACCTTTTTTGACTTTGGGTTTTCTGTTCTCAAATCTTTCACATTCCTTATTGCTTCTTCCTATCTCTTTACAGAAGTGGACATAAGGTTCATATGACTATTTTTTGTCCCCAATCTGCTTATGTTTAGGATTGGTGAGGATCTCTTGTCAAGTACTTTTACTTGTTATCTGTGGGTTGTTTTGCTTTCCTAGTTAATCTATCCAACTGTAAGACATGCTTCCTTGAACTATATTAAAGATAACTCATCATACAGATCAAGGTGGTGGGGGCAGGTAAGTAAGGAGAAGCATAAATTACATGGAGCTGCTTTTCTTTAACGAAGCATTTGCCTTTCTTGGATATTAATAAGAATATTTGACAAAAGCCAATTTGTTGAAATTGGTTTGTGGTTTCACAAATTAGTAAAATGTGAAACACCATAGACAGACTTTAAAAATCTGCCCATAGATCCTGTGAAGATTTTGTTCTTGAATAGGTGGCTTCATTTTTTCCATGACTTCTCTCTCAAAACTTTTTTTCATTTTAACTAAATTTAGAGAGGTAAAGAAATTTGACCAAAGTCAGAAATAAAATACTTGCAAGAGCCCAACTTAGGGTTCCTGCATGTGCTCTCTGATGTTATGCTATATTGCTAATCATGGTTACCTGGACCAACACAAGTGAAAAGAATAATAAAATGGGAAAAATTCAACTTATTATTGTCCAAATGTTGTATCGCTTTAAAATTTTAGATATTCTTTTAAAATGCCTTCCTATGATGATTTGCTGGAATACAGTGCTGTAACTAATTTTACTAAAGGAAAAAAACTGAATAAAATTATAGATGCTTTTACACTCAACAGCATTCAACATCTAATGATCATTACCCAAAGTCTAATGATCATTACCCAAGCAGAAATATTCTACAAGAGTGTCTTCTTGAATAATTTCACTCCCTTTAATAATTAAATTTTTTTAACAAAACTTACAAATTGTGCCATCTATCATAATGTCACATTTGCAGTGGAACCAGTTTTGAAGTAGAAGTTTTTTTATCCAGTCTCTAACATTTACTAGTTTTGTACAATCAGACACACTATACAACCTTTATCTATTTTATCCATACTGTGTGGGGACAATGAAAATGTCACTGTAATCTTTTATACATTTTTAAAGATCAGTATCTAATTAAAATAAACATAAAAGCATTGGTAAGGATGTTGAACTTTAGGTATTATTATTATGATACAGATGACTGTTGGAATATGTAGTTAGAAAGTTTGTTCACATATATGTGTGAGGCAGCTGGTGAGAACTAAGGATGTCATTTGAACCAATAAATAGAAGAATGCTAATAGGCTATATAGAAATTCAACCCATGTCTTAAGCCTCGTTAACTTTGTGCTTTCATAAGCACACTGTTACTCATTTAAACTACCTTTAATGAGTCTGGTCTTCAGCTGGGCATTGGGGATATAAAGATGAGTGGACTGTGGTGTCTGCCCTCAAGGAGCCCACTTGTCTAGCAAGGAAAGACAGACGAGTAAATTAATATTTTAACATACTTGATAATAAACCAATGCTAAAATAGAGATTTATAAAACTGCTAAGAATATACACACAAAAGTACTGCCAAGAATAATTAGAGAAGTATGACACTGTCATCTTGTGAGTAAATTTGTTGAACCTGAGATTTATTTAACACTTAGGTGCATTGAAATCCCACAGTTAAATAATAGGCAATCTAATTCCTCTTTTGGAAATTTCAAAGGTATTTTATTTTTTTACTTCAACAATGAACATTTATTATTTCACAGTTTCTCTTGGTCATCAATGGCTTAACTGAGTATCTCTACGTAGAGTTCCTTGTACATTTCCATCTAGCGTGTTAGCAATGACTTCGGTCATTTCAAAGTTTGTATTTTCAGGGTCATCTTTCAAATTGGCTCATTCACATGACTGTGTATAGGAGGTTTCTGTTTCTTGCTAGTCTTAGGAAATCTTAGTTCCATGTCTGGTGGGCTTCCTCCATGAGTATCACCATGACATGAGAGCTGACTTCCCCAGAGGGAACAAACTGAGAGCGTGGCAAAGAGGAAACTGCACTGCCTTCTACCACCTTATCTTTGCAGTTACACACTCTCACTTCTGCTCAAAGGTGAAATCTTTAAAGACTCATAATTTAATGGAAAGCTTTAGTAACAAAATTTAATGTGTGCATTGCATCATGCAATTCTCATTAATTAAATCTTTCAAATTGTTAGATGACTTATTCCCAAATAAATTATCTATAGATCTGGCAATTCCAGTTTGCTACTTTAAAAGTAATTATGTTTTTTGTTCTCAATCATCTTGAAAATGAACTATTTTGCCAATTTATTTGCATACATACAGAAAAGCAATGATTAGTCAGAGGGCATTTTTTGTTTAAATAGTGAGCTCCAATGATCGATTATCAGTTCTCCAAAAGAAAGAGAGGTCTCTGGAAAGGTGAAAATCTAATTCAGTGCACACAGGTTGATTTATGCTTTTTCAAGAATTCCTTGGTTGTTTAAATTCAGGTACACAGGAAGTAACAGAATTCTACCAGTATTTCTTTTATCCTTTTGACTTAGTAGTTTTACTAATAAAAAATGATCAATGATCTAGACATTTCTTTTTTTTCCCCCCAAACCATAAATGAGACAAATGATAAGGCCCAGTTTATGCCTTGGGATATGAGAGGTGAATGATGCCCTGAGGTTTTGTTCTTCCTGAAATTACTACTGAAGGATTTGGAGGATAGATGATTTTATTATTTAATCAATCTTTGAGTAAATTTGGGGGCATGTAGCTGTAGGGTGAAATGTATGTAAGTGGAAATTATTCACTTCCTATACTGTGTTGTTTGGTGTTACTAATCTGAGTATTTGAAAAGAAAGCTCTTTGAAGAAATGGAATGCATATTATTGATAAGAATATGCAGGACTCTTAACTTGTATTCACATCTCTGTAATTATATATCATTCAACTCAGATACTCAGCAGGTGAAAACTACCCATCAAGAATTAAGGAAGTTCTGTTAGGAATTTCAGTGTACCTCGAGGTCAATAAGGCCATAAATCCATGTCACTTTTTCTAGAAGTGAAATTTTAACAGTAGCCAGTATCCCTCAGATACATGATTCCTACCACGTTAAGAGATGTAAAAACTTTCCAGTTTTAAGTAAATGACCAGAATCCTGATCATGAGAGCTAAGAAGTATACTAATCAAAACACACAGGCTGGCGTTGCAGGGTTCATGAAGCATTTCTTCTTACCAGCAAAGGTAATGGTCACGACCTCTGGTGTTATTTCCTTTATGCAAGTATTTGGATTACAGCAATATTTTCACAACTTTTCATATATTACAGACACATTCTATAGACTACATATTTAGAAACATCTTACTTATATTCTTCTATAAGCTTAAAACCTAAAATCACTGACACCATATTCCACCGTGCTGAAGACTTATGTACATTGCACAATATTGGATCCTGGGGGCTCTTGGCCCCACCTTCAGCACTTTGGTTTGTTATTGAAAACCAAAAACAAAATCATGAATACATATTCCTTCCTCTATGTATCAGACCTTTTTCAAAACAATGCATTAGCTACCATGACTTTTTCTGTATAAAAATGTCAAGTTTTGCCCTATGTTGTACTTTAAGGTCTTTAGAGTTTTCCTTTGTGACTCTCAAGTTCTTACAGCCAGGGGCAGTAGAGCTTTGTCCAGCCTGCCCCTCTGGTAAGTACTGAAGGCAGGGATCACACTGCCCCAGTGTTTGCCCCCTGATGCAGATCATTAGACTGAGCAGCTGCTCAAGTCCTTAACAGTCACTTAAGCAGCAGGTTGGAAAAGCTGTGCTGCTATGAACCAAAGTTGGGGCTGAAAGCTAGGGATAGAGAGTGCTCGGCTGTCAGTATCTAGAGCAAATATTTTATCAAACTTGGGAACATTCTTTTTTAAATCATGGGAAAAGAGAGTCAATTCTAAAATTGATCTAAACACATTCATCCTTACATGTACTGAAAAATGTCATGCAAATCTGAGAACATGCTTTTTATACTGTTTAATCTCAGTTACTAGTTGATTGTTCTTTAGTCCTGGAAATATCCTCCCATTTTTTACAAAGCAAAGAAGAAAGAACTAAGCCAGTAGACCAGATGCAGCTTAAAACCTACAAATTATTCCAGGACTTGAGCTTCTTTAAGGCTCTATTTTAAGATTCAGTGCTTTTTATATTTGTTTCAACAGGAAGGTTAGAGGATTGAAAGTGCTTAATTGATGGAAGCAGGAGCTGTTACTCCCCCACCTCCTCTACTCAGCAAAAGTAAAAAAATAAAGAAAACCCATTCAATTCCTAGTCAGATCTTTAAAATGTTATCAAATAGGAAGACATTATTCTTAAGTGAGAAGCAAAACCTTTGTATCAATATGTCTCCACCCTTTCCTACTTTAATATGTATATGTGTTTTTAATTGCTGAGGAATCACCTTCAAATGTAATTTCACAAACACTACAAGAAAAATGAAAAACCACCTGGGATGGGATGTCAGTATCTCCCTCATTCAAATAAGGGGTTCTTTAGTAGCTTCTTGTATCTAATTGGAAATTATACTGAAGGTTGAGTACTTTTCATGATTCCAGACATAGCCAACTAAATCTAAAACAGTGATTACTAAATAACATAGTTAATTTAATAATTGCACTTGTTATTCTAACGCAGCTATCAGAATTGGGTATATGATTGTCTCTTAGGTCAGCTAATAAAGGAAAGATTAGGCATTCATGCATTTCCCCAAAGATGATGCTGTACCCCACATAGTTAGTTGTCAGTGCGGTGATGATGGCCACACCTGGCAGCGTCCACTGTGAATCTCCTGTGAGCAAGGGCTGTGGCTCACCCTCACAGAGCCGCTCTGTGCAGCTACAGCGGCAGCAGAGGGAGCCGAGACGCTCTCCATGCAGGAGGCTGGGGACCTCTCAGCGTCGCTGCTGCATTCTGAAAAGCAGTGGTCTCTGCGATGTGTGAAGTTCCTAGGACGCACTGAGCCAGGCTGCTCTTCACCCTCAATTGTTGATGAGCCTGGGTGCTCCGGAGAGATCTCATTTTGCTTTCTTAGAGAAAGGGATGAGAAATGAGCTGCCCAAGGAATTTGGCAATGGGAAGAGTGAAAGGCAGTTTTGTGCCAGCAGCTAAGTTGTAAAATTGCTTTGGAGGCTACCCAGGGAGCACGAAAGAATTGACAAGAAAAGAACAGACACCGTTGCAGACCAAAGGCATGCCTGATTGCACATGAGTCCAGTCCCTGGGACGCAGCCTCTGCTCCTGCTCTAACTCTTTGTGGCTGAATAAAGGAAAGGAGACTAGAAACAGAATTGCAAGTGGTATTTCTGAAAGGAAAACACATATACCCCAACAGGAGAAGAGGAACAACCCAGCTGGCGTGTACATTTTTTTTTTTAAAGGAGAATCCCTCAGGTATGTTCTCTAGCCCCACTGTATGCGCTGCCTCATCTGCATGTGATTTTGCTTCTGTCTTTTCTTGTTGATTCTTTTTGTTTGCACTTTCAACTACAATTATGGGATTTTTCTTAGAGTAGTAGATGCATTTGTAAAAGCTCAGCTGTCCTGTGTTTATAATATGACTGTATTGAGGATCACCACGGTTTCCTCAGTCATTTCCTTTATTTTAAATGCAGAATGACAAATGCTTGCTTAGTTCCCAGTCAACTTTCAAGGGAATATCTGCATAGGAATAAAAAGGGCTGGAATCAAAGGCTGAGATATTCCCCAATCTCTTGAGTTTTCCAGGGAAAATTAGAGCCAAACAGAGAAGAAAAGTTGATGGCTTCTAGAAAAGGGTTAAAAGCCAGGATGTCATAGACTAGTGTTATGTGACCCAGGTGTTTTTCCAGCTGAACATCAGTCTAGAGCAAATTGAGCTTTACAGTGGTTCTGCATTTCTAGCTCTTGATCAGTCCTTCAGGATGAAGATCCTGCAGATTTACTTTCAGGAGATGAATTGCTTAAATTATGTGCGTGGTTCTGTTTTACAAGTGTTCTATGGGGCTGAAGGAGGAAGTCTAAAAAAATCCTTTTAATCCAGCAGCATGAGTAAACCCAAACTTCTGCAATTACATCATCAATATACTTGTATAATAAAGAGAAAGACAGATATGGTAACAATAGTAATGTTGGCTGCCTTTACTACCTTGGCTGAGATGACAAAGCTTAAAGTCAATATTCCTTATTAGGCTTTTAAAGAGAAAAATGAAAGAAGTGGGTGGGTAACTCACATAAAAATGAGCTCTTTTTTTAAAAAAAAAAAAACTCTGCATTTTATTAAAAAATTAAGAATATTATATGATTTCATAATTAATAATCAACGTAATGGTTTTTAAAAGATAATCTTGCCATCTTTTGCTCTTTAATACTTTATTCTCATTAAAGTGGATTAAATTGGTAATAAATTATATGTTCAAGTATTTAAGTTAAATGAACTTTTCTAAAGAGGAGAAATAAGAATACAAAAAGTTTTATATATATATATATATATATATATATATATATATATATATATATATATAAATACTTTATAGATTTTAGTGCTTTTTAACAAAAAGATTTAATACTAAAACTCTAGGATCCTGACTGTTAATTATTGTTGATCCTACTTTTTTATGACTTAAAAGTCCACATGGAATAGAGATAAATGGGATTTAAATAATCATATGTTTACTATAAAGTAAATTACCACCTTGCTCTTTTAAAACTAAAATCTCAGTTTTGCCAAATGGTAGCGATCTGGAGCATTGAGTTAGGCTATACAATGAGATAATCAGTTGTTCCAAAATTTTACACATTAGAATAATAATAATAACAATGTCAAAATATGGTAGGTCATTATAGGCAACTTTTGGACCATAATAATGATAGAAAATAGACAGATTGTAAATTTGCATTTATTAGTAGAAAGTGAAAAACATTGTATTTTTCTTACTTCTATGTTGACATCTTGTATGGGAAAGGTTATAATAACTGTAAATGAAATACTACAGCAATAATGCAACAATAATTTCATAGACTCCCATAAAGGATTATTTTTGAAACTAAGAAACTGATGTAAGATAATCTAAAAGAATATTTGAAACTCTCATTTACAAATGAGAGTTGTTTTTTTTTTAAACTACAAAAGTTTACCTTTCCAAACTATTATAACATTTTGTTGAGAAAGTAATTTCAGTAGAATTGTGGACTTGAACATGAGGGTGGATAAATAGAGGTTTATTTCCTAAGCATTCAATTATTTGGTTTTAGGATTTCATCATATAGATTTGGTAACTTTTCTATAGATTATCATAACTATGTGCTTGGTAAATCAATGCCCAGGTGAAATAGGAAGTAAATACGTTAGATAAGCCTAGAGAAGTCACTTTTCATGTACTTATTATTAACAATGTAGACTATTTTCCTTTCTAGACTGTATAATAGCTTATATCACTGCTAGTCTTTAAATATCAAGCAATGAAGTATGTGAAGCACAGAACTAGCTGCTTAAGAGTTCATAGATCATTGCAGAAGGATGAAAGTGCAATAATTCTTCTTTCAAAGAAAAATTACACGAAGTATGTGTGTGTGTGTGTGTGTGTGGTGGTGGTGGTAGTGGAGTCAGTGGAGAAGAGAACGTACTTTGATGTCTTCATCATTTAGGGTAAACCTGTGTCTTTGAATATCAGCACACTTTTGGTACGATAATATCTTTTCTCCTATGAGATGCTTTGAGCACTTTCATTTCAGTTGACCTTCTCAGCTAATACAATGCATATACCTATCATGAGCTCTTTGAGGCATTATGCCACATGTATCTTGACTTCTGATTTTAACACCATCAACTTATGTTACTCATTCTTTCCATCCCTTATTTTTTTTTTTTTTTTTACTACATAAGGACTTTATCCAGAATTTTTGAAGATATTGAAATCACCTTGCCACCTACTTTTCAGTGAGAAATTTTAGGAATTTCAAATGCATACTAAATTTGTTTCTGAAATATATAAAAAAAATAAAGCTACTATCTAACTGTATTATAACTTATGCCTAATAGGAACTTACTTGGTTTTAGGATAACAAAATTCAAAACTGTAATCATAAATTTAAAGAATTACATTTGCATTTTTTGTTGTTATTACATATTACTTCTGGATATTAAGTTGTCTGTATTTGATATTCAAGGCTGCAGTTCCTTTCTAACTTACAAAAAGATAAAGGATTTATTAATAGCTCTCTCAGCCTGCAGCTTTGAGCATGCAGAAGACTGAGCACCTAGTTTTGTAATCTCCGCAGAGATAATGGATGCTACAGCGGTGTTCACTTCACTTGTGGCCTTTTAAGATACAGTTAGGAAGAAAGGAAAATGGACATGAAGACACACCGAGTCAAAGCTCCTTCACTTGAAAATCTGGTTCTGATCCAAGAGATATATGTGTTTACTATCTCTTGTATGCCCTAGTTATATTGTACATTTTAGTCTTAGCATACAGAATTTGTTATACTTTTGATACAGGAATTTATATTGCTCTTCCTACAGAGTTAGAAAAATATTTTGTAGGAATAAATGTTGGATAGGAATATAAATTCAATGTTATAAATCATACTCATGGTTTTCAAAGTATGTTTAAAAGATAATTGTAAGAGATAGGCTTCCCTTCAAATATTTTCTTTTCTCCCTTAGGCTTTTGCTATCCCGCCTTCAGCCTTTCTCTACTCCCAACAGTAAATCTTCATTGTCCCATGTCTTGTCTTTAGAATAAAATATACTTTGATTCTGAGCATTCTGGCTCTTGAGAATCTGGGTGCAATATGTCTTTTTTTATTATTTATCTATTTTTATGTTGTGCTGAGGATCGAACCTAGTGTCTTACACGTGCTAGGCAAGCACTCTACCACTGAGCTACAACTCTGGCCCTGCAATGTCTTTTTGATAGAGAGAAAAAATGTTTTTCACAGAAATATTTTGCTTCGTGTGTTTTATAACTAGAAACAACATACTCTAGAAATAGCTTTTCTAGGCATATACAACCTAAAACTTTCAATTAAAAAAAGAGAAAGAAAAAGAATAACTGATGGAAAGGGTCACCTTTCCTATTTCACAGGGGAAGAATGGATGACTTAGGTTTAATCACTGAGGCATGTTCCTGGGTAGGATGCTGTTGATCCCAGAACAACTGGAAGTATGAATATGCTTTGAATCATAGATTGTTAAGTGTAATGTGACTGAAAAAATTAGAAAAGATTGCTTTATCAATGAGAAATCTTAAGTAAAATTTGGGAGTGACTTAAATCTAGAGAATGAAAACACGCAGTCCAAGAGGCCAGTGCTTTTGCTATCTATTAGAAAACACCAACCTGTATAAAATTCTGGCTCAGTATCCATATTGCTAGGTAAACTCGGGCTGTTGCTTTCCCTAGAAGCCTTGGTTTTCTCATCTGTAAGTTTATCTAGATGCTTATGCAGATAGACCCTTTCTAATTCTTTGATTCAAGGATTTTATAAAATCTACATGATGCAGACTCTGTAGGATGGACTTTATTTGAAATGTAGCTACAAAATTATTTAGCTCGATTAGCCTCTCCTGAGAGGCTAGAAGGGTGTAAATAGCACTTGCTTGCCTGATAAACTGAAGAAATAGTATTCACTCTTTTAGATAATTTGTTTTCCTTCAGACAACTACACAGAAATATTGGCTTAATCATATTCCATGTAACAACATACCATCATCCCTCAGTTTCTAAGTGGGGGTTGTTTCAGAATACCCCCCACCCCACTCCTCACACAGACACCAGAAATACCCAGATCCTCAGTTTCCTTATTTAAAATGGTGTAAGTATTTTATATAGCCTGAGCACATGCTCCTGTATACTTCAAATTATATCTGGGTTACTAATAATAACTAATGCCTTAAAAATGCTACACAGCTGCTATACTAGATTGTTTAGGGAATAATGACAAGGAAAATTTGTACACATTCACTACAGGAAAATTTTTAAAAGATAGTTTGATATACAGTTGGTTGAATCTATGGAAGTAGGACTTGTCGATATCAAGGGCCAACTATATTTTGTAGAAGGCCCTTTATCTGGTGAGTCATAAAATATTTGCCACAGTTTTGATAGATGTTGAAATGCTGCTGTTTGGCTAACAAGAAACAAATGGTGTTAGGGTACTTAGCTGCTCCCAATTTTAGAACCATGCATATTGCAGTGTTTTTAAAATTAAAGTGTATTCACATACTGTACTTAGTCGTTACACTAATTTCCTCTCTCTTCCTCTAGCTTTCTTCCTCTCTGGATATTCACACTCAATAAGAACATGCTAGAAAAGAAAGGGAGCCACAACGTTATTGGAGAATAATTGCAGACCATCGTTTTAAAACTAATAAATGATAAGAAACAGAATGCTTAGTAAATAAATATAGAAATTACAACAGATGCATAAATTCACTGCTGTCTTGCTCCGTTTAGCTTTGGACCCTACTGAGTTCCCTGTTTCTATCTGCTATCTTGGTGACCTGAATTTTGTCAGCAACTACCTCTTTGGAGGACTTTCTACTAATATGTCTCATCAAGTCAAAAGATTCAGCTCCAGCAGTTTCCCTGAAAACAACCCCTTTTCCTGATTCTCTTAGTCTCTAACCTCAAGGCATCTTCACTGTCCTGTTCTTCCTCATGGCTTATGTCCAGTTACTCACCAACTCTTAGATTCTCTTTTATATATCATCTTCAGCAATGCCTTCCCTTCTCTTCCTATTGTCACCACAATAGTTGACTTTTGTATCACATTTTGCCTAGAATACTGTTTGAAACTCCCAAACACTGTACTTGTTATGAACTTCTCTGAGCATGTTACTACCAGACCCATTGTCCTAAAAAAATGTCATGACACATGCTCTGAAACTTTCAAGAACAACATATTATGTATAGAGCCTAAATTCCTGTGTGCAGCAAGAAACACCTTTTACAAGCAGATCCCAGACTGTCTTTTCAGCTTTACAGATTTTTATTTCCCTGTAGTTCTTTATCCAATCTCTGCCCCAGTTACCCAGATTACTTGTTGTTATGGTTTGGATGTGAGAAACCCCCAAAAACTCACATGTGAGACAATACAAGAAGGTTCAGAGGAGAAATGATTGGGTCCTATGATTCTTTAATCAATCCCCTGATAGGGATTAACTGAGTGGTAACTGAAGTGGTAGGGTGTGGCTAGAGGAAGTGGGAATTAGGCCATGGCTTTGGTGTATATATTTGTATCTGGAAAGCAGAGTCTCTCTCTCTCTGCTTCTTGATCATCATGATGTGAGCTGTTCCCTCTGCCATATAGTCCGATATTCATCCTTACCTTGAGCCCTGAGAAATGGAGCCTGCTGCCTGTGAACTAAGATCTCTGAAACCATGAGCCCTCAAATAAACTTTTCCTCCTTAAAGTTGTTTTGGTCAGATCCTTTAGTGACAGCAGCGAAAAAGCTGACTAAACAATTATAGACTCCAAATATTCATTTTATACAATTCCAAAGTACTAAATGAATTTCCTAATTTATTTCCTAATACATCGTATACTTTCTCATGAAATTTCTCTCATGGTATTGACCTTCACTTTAAATCTTTATTGTTGCATGGTACTTTTAAAAACTAGCTAAACTTGAAACCACTTCAGTACAGTGTCTGTGTAAACTTCCTCATGTTTTAAAATTTTTACATCTGAATTCTCAACCAGAAAAATAATGACACTATACAGATCATTGCCTCACAGGGTTTTCATGAGAATTAAGAAATATCATGGGGTGAGTGTTCAATGAATATCAGCTAGAGTTAATTGTAGTTATATTTGTATTTCTAAGTTTTGACATGTAAAAGGGGGTTACTCAGTAAATATGTGTTGGATTTTATATTGGATTTTCATTCTGTACTATTACCTATACTTAGAGGAAAAGAGTGGTTAGGGAAGGAGAAAGTCTGGTATATCAAGTAGAAAATAACAAGAAGAAAAAAAAATCATTAAATTCAGAGGGAAAACTTAACCCTTTACTATGTCCCGAAATAGTAATGCTCTCAGACCCTACATTTAGGACACATTGAAATAGCTTTTAACAGCCTGTTTTTTGATGAAATCATGTGCCCTGAGATCCTGGTACAAGCTTATGTGTGCTTCTTTCCACAGTATTATGGCAGCAAATCTTAATGATTTCATATATTACAGCTGATGTGAGCTTCATTAAGAATCTACCACTGACAAATGCTCCTGAGAACAGAGAGAATTGGAGTTGACCAGCAGCCTTGATTATTCTCCCTGTTCAGAGCTCCTGATCTCAGGAGACACTGCGTAACTATGGCGAATGCCCATTCAGCTCATGAACACAACCATTGAAAGGCAGAATAGGTAGAGCTACAAGAGAACTGGAAATTGACATTTAAAAATAAGAGAGCTGTGTACCTCTATGTTATCCAGATGGGAAATATGTCACAGTAGAGGTCCATGTCAACTTCTCTCTTCTTGGTCTAAGTCTAAGTGCAATATATTTCTCTTTTTTTTTTCTCAGTTTGGTAGTAGTAACAGTGTAGTAACAATGTTTACCTAAATGATTCCATGTTCCATATCCTTCCTCACTTCCTCTGGTCTAAATCTTTCCATTTTGACTTTAGCTGATAATCGAAATTATAGTCTAACCCTCTCCTATTTTATTCACTGCTACAGTACATTCAACATGCCCCCATCACTGGTCTCTACCTATTCTATGGCATCCAGCTCCCAAATGGATTCACCAATATCCATAGTTACAGAAAGAAATCCAGGGAGCATCCAGTGATCTTTTAGTTTTCTGGAAGGAATTCTTGGAGCATCTGTTTATTTCAAAATGAAAGGCAATATACCTGATTATACATAGGTGGATTCACCTTTGAGATTTCACACTGGAGGGACATTTGTCAAAAAATGTTGAAGGAGGAGTCTAAGGAAAATAAGCATTGAATTCCTTCTGATAAGCCTTGGTGAATTTCTTTTACAGTTGGTTCTAGTTGTCTGTAGTTCAGGCCATGTGTGTAAGATATTATTTGCCGATTGCTGTGTACATGATATAAAATATCTTTCTATGAGAATGAAGAAAACATTTCTTAAAATGAAGAAAATTTGAAAAGCTACAAGGTGTGACACAAATTCCAAATTTCAAATTGAGTTAGAATTTTAAAATACCAGATATGGCTTTTAAAAATTATAGAACTCTAAAAAAGTCTTTGTCAAAGTCATTACGATCCTGGATGTCTGTTTTTTAGCTGCTTTTCAATTAATGTATAGGTTGTCTCATTTTCCACTGTGAACAGTCTCTTAGTTAAGTTATCTAAGACTCATAAAAGAGAGATGATTTACTGTAATATTTAATACCAAATGAAAATGGACCAAAAATCAATGCCTGTTCACATTCTAACGCAAAGAAATTTGCTATTATATGCCTGTGAAAATTAGTGCTAAAGACAACTAATTTGAAATCTAATAGACATCGTGGACTCCTGTTTTTCAGTAATTCAAATACTAGTGAACATTTAACTACTTAGTTTTAGAAGAAAGATAAATGCACTTTATCTTTGGATAGTTGTACATGAGGATAGATTACATTAAGACTTGCCATCTTTTATCTACAATATTGTACAATAATGACATATTCATTATGATATCATGAATACTTTTCAATACTTCCCATTAACACTTTCTATATTATAAAATTATGTTTATCATGATTGGTTTTCAATTTAACACTTCTGATTATTTGTAATTCATAAGCAAGTATTTTGGATAAGTAGGCATTTTCTATTCAGTTAAATAGTAAATGCTAATGATAAAAAATGGTGAGTGAATAATTATAAGTCTGTTTTATTTAGTTTGGGAAGTAGTAGAAATTATCCTTTGGAAAGTAAGTTAATTCCTGCATGTATTGATTATCAGCCTTGAGGTAAATATTCTGTCCTAATATCACCTGGATCCAAATATCCTTAAAAAGGAATAAGAAAAAGAATAAAATTATTCAAAATTCATTAATTTTCTCAGAAAAGTAACTCAAAGGCAGCATCCTACCAAAGGAAAACTATAACTGAAAGACAGTGCATTTTTCATATTCCTGAGTTCTAACAGGTTTATCTTAACTGCATTTTGCTGAAGTTAGTACTGAAATGAGTCTGTGGCTCCTAAGGACTCAGCAGTTGGCCATGGAAGAAGGTGGGCAAGAGTGTCACAGACATCAGGAGAAAGTCCAGCTTGGATCAGAAACATGACCACAAAGTTCAAACTGTAGCTTACCAGGATTAACTGTTTACATTTTCTGTCCTTGCTGTATGCCTTAGGTTATCTAAGGGACATCTCTCTACCTTTTTGATTGAGAAATGTTATCTGCAGCCCCTTGAGCTGCAGCTTCTGTCTTGATTAGACCATTTATGAAACATTGGGAGACTAGTGGGTTCCTTCTGTGTTAATTACAGAGCCACTAGCAACTTTTGCAGACAAAATGAAGTTCAATTTCAGACCAGATGTATCTGTGTGGGTTTAATGTATAGTCAACTATGCACACCCAAAGGTGTGACTTTCCTAGCACTTCTTCCTCAATGTGGCCTGAATTTCTCTGACCTTTCCATGTCTTCTTCTTTACTCTGCACTAGATTGTGAGATTCTAGAAAGCACAGTCTTGTGCTATTGTTCCTTTTATTGTGAAACTTGTAGAAAGTTTACATGTATTAGCTATGAGGATGGGTGATTGAAGTAAAATGTTTCTAAGGGGATACAATATAGAAAATTTCCTGTGTTTGACATTAATAAGAAAAATAGTTCTTAGGAAAGTTTTTTTAATATATATTTTAAATACGACGGGGTAGCCTCTATTATAATTTTTGGGCAGAGGGAATATTCCAGACAGAGGAAATGTTTGTGGGGCTGAAATTGTATGTGGAACACTGGAGATCATTTTTGTCAGTATGTAAGAACCTTTGGGCACTTTTTAACGCTCTACAGAAGGAGTGTGGAGATGAATAAAAGGAAACCTACCTTCAAAAATTCTTAGATCTGTTGTGGAAGGGAAGCATGAACATGGAAGTACTGAATTATAAGATTCCATGTTGCAACAGTTAGGTCTAGTGAGGAGGAAATGAAAATACCTTCTATCCCAGCAGATCAGTAAAAAGATGTCTCAGATTAGAATAAAGAATATATGGTTATATTAGAATAAAGAATATAAGGAGTTAGGGCTATTAGTAGGTCTGAAGTTCATGGAGCAGACATCAATGAGCCACCTGTTCATGGAGAGAAAATAGAATTATTTATTGAAATTGTTTCTTTAAATAACTCTGTTTGTCTTGATATTGCGAAGGGCAGGAGCTGTTGCTGTTCTGCTTACCATGTATCCCCCAATTCTACGATAGTTTACAATACATAGATGATACCCAATAAACATTTGAATGAATAAAGTGAGCTTTTGAATTCAAATTCAGGTTTTAGATCTTTTGAATCTACCTTTGTCATCACTAGTAACCTACTGTGCATTAACCACCATGCAGGTACTGGGGTTATAAAGGATTATCTTTTAAATGGGGCATTCACAGACTTATGGGGAGAGGAAGACATGATGCCATATATGGTCTGAGGAAAATATTACCAGGCAAAGTGAGCTGTTTCTGTAATGTAACATACATTTAATATTTTAGAAATCTGTTAAATACCTACTCTCAAATTGTGATCAGGTATTTCTTATCTGAATACTGGCTCAATTTGCATTTATCAATGAAGACAAGGTTCTGCAACCTCAATTACAATCTTGGAAAACTATCAACAAAAATCTGATTAATGAACACTATCTAATTGCTTTTTAAAAATTTAGGCAATCTTTCTTGGTTTCTGCCTGAAACAATAGCGAGGTAGGAAATTCAGGGATAAAAATAGAAAAAAAAATGTACCTCAGTACAAACAGTTCCTGAAACAACACAGCAGGGCAATGGCCTTAAATTTAAACTATCATTACTCATGCTTCACTTATTTTGCCATTAAGTATATAGATTTAGTTTTTAGCAAACATAAGATGTTTTTGTTTGGTTTATTGTGTCATGTAAGACCTATTCTTTTGTTTTACTATTAGATACAAAAAACATCAAAATACACACCAAAGGGAGGGTTATTTCTTATTTTTTGTTTGGGTGTCACTTAATTTATACACTATATGGATTTCCAAAATATGTGCAAGTTAATATCAATGTTAAATTCCCTAGAGAACTGACTTTTTGTTTTTCGGGAAAATTGTACTAAACATGTCTGTAAATGAGTACCCAGGTGTTGATTTATTTATTTTTTAAAGTATAAATTTGCTTGTATTAATCTGGACTTAAAAAAAAAAAAAAAAGAGCAGGAAGTGTGTCTACTTATCCGGTTAGCTTTAAAAGAGCTGAACCAGGTGCTGACATGTAGCACTACCATAGTGTTACATCTGAGTTTTGCAAAGATTTCTCATACTGTCACAATAAGGAAATGAGAAGAAAAACTGGCATGAGAAGTCTACTGATGCTCTGTGTCATGTTTCTTTCTGTTTGGCCATTAGCCCTAAGCAGGAAAAAGGAGGCCAGGGTAACTTGATTGGGGAGAACTAGCAATTGAAATTCAGACCAGCTTATCTGACAGGTTAACAGGTCATGATAACTGTATCTCTGCTGAACCACACATAGACTTGCCTTCTTGTGCCAGGCTAAAGTTTCTTTCCTCTCTACAGTAAGAATGAATTTTGTAGATTGTTGTCATGATTAAAAGATAAACATTTAAAATGTTTAGGACGTACCTGAAACAGAGCAAGGAAACATAACAGGGCCACTATCACTATTCTTCATTACTCTTTAAACTATGTATGCTACTTATGATATGTTGTAAAAATAAAATATATTGTATAGATGTGGTGTCACATAACCTTGAAACCCCAAACTAGGGCATATTCAAGAACAAGAATAAAAACACTGTGGGGCTGGGGATGTGGCTCAAGAGGTAGCACGCTTGTCTAGCATGTGCGAGGCACTGGGTTTGATCCTCAACACCACATAAAAATAATATATATATATACAAACACTGTGAACTGGTATCTGTGCCTGTTCCCTTCATTTGAAGACCATTCCTAGAGGTTGACTCAGAGGAATGAGCACCTAGAGGCATTACATCTGGCATTTATTCCATCAACCCTGGGTGATTCTCAAACCCATTTGCTTCTCTCTTCCAAGATTCTGGCTGGTTTCTTTTCCTGGGGAAATTTACATGAAAATGGGTATTGAAATAAAATAATGTCCCCTCTAATTGCAGATGATCTCAAGGCCACAACTCATTATACTTTCAATTCTAGATACTTACATACCTATGGCTAGTGTCTCTGTTGATCTAGATGACCTACTTGATGGGGTGATTATGATCCCTAAAACATCTGAGACTTTGGTAATTCTTACCATTCTTGTCCTTTTATACTCAAATGGGGGAAGTTTCCTCAGTGGCTTCTCTGGGTGTCAAGGGATCAATCCTTGTCCTAATCGTGCAATTTTAGCCCTACATTCTCCTAATGATCCAAGTCAATTCCTCCTGCCATAAGTTTATAGTGTCACCTAGTGACAACCACATCTTAAGATGGTGTATATTTTCCTCATGTCTTCTGAAAGACACAGTCTTCTTCTGGGATCCAGGTCCTCTATAATCACAGAAAACAAAGTCATGGTTCCTAAATCTATGTATTCTGTCTTGTGGGTATCTGATATTCACAGATTTAGAGTATATACTGCATTCTGAATTATGGGACTCATAATCAAGGTATCATTAATAAGTTAGTACTTCAAATACGCTTGCAAAGGCTACTTCTTCACAGGCTGGAGTCTTCTGGGCTTTGATGTGACAGAACTAGTGAAGCCCGTGGTCATGAACTCAATGCTGCACCTCTACTAATGTTCAGCAGAACCCTATCTCTAAAGCAAAATGTTGTGAATGGGAAACAAATTCTCTTCTGGAATTGTGTTGATTTCAATTTAAACAAGGCATTCTAATTTTCAGAATTGAAGAAGTCCAGTGAAATCAATTGCTACCAAAAGTCTTCTTGGAAAGTATTGTATCAATTGTTCAGCATTGATCTCAGTTGCTGGCAGCTTGTATATTTGGCAGCATTGCTACCTAAATCAGCTTTATAAATCTTATTAGGGAGGCTGTCCTCAAATTCCTGATCACTCATCCATTATTTCTTTCACTACTATAAATAAAACAATATCTGTGGATATAGGGACAAATTCTCCTCTATTTAAATTTATATAGCTCCTATTTGATCAAATAGTAAAAAGAATCTAGTGCATAAATACTCTCTCAATTCCCACTTGTTGATGAGATCCTATACTTTCTTCAAGATGTTGTCTCTTTCCTCTCTTAATAGACTAAAGCAAGAGGCCAGGCATTTGAGTCCCCCACATCAATGTGTCATTAGATTGTGGTTTGTCCCAGAGGAGGGAGAATAACCTCTTGATCAAGGACCATTCTCAGAGAGCAACTTAGCTATGAACCTTTAGTAAACAACACAACCATCTCAGAAGTCAAAGCAATGAGTAACTTAATCTTCAATGGATTATTTGTGTGGGATACCACAACTATGCCACATGATACATTTGCATTCATTCTGAGGGTAGACTTGGATGGGATAATGGAATACAAATATTATGATTGACATTATACTTATTTTAATTCAATTGTGTTCAGTAAGTCTACATCCTTGGAGCGACCCCTTCCTTGACCTTCTTCCTTCAAAGGCACAAACATTTACTCAGAGGATCTCCTCATTATTTTTAAAAAATGTGTTCTGATTTAGAAAATTAGCAGATTGTGGTCCTTGGATATGAAAGACAGTCTCTCTAATTTCTCATAGCCTTCTTCTGGGTCTTTTTCTTTATAGCTATAAATAAGACCTAGGTGAAGGTTCTAGGTAGAACAAGAGGACCAGAAATGCACAGGTACAATCAGAGCTTAAACTTAAAGCAGTGTCATGGAACAGAGAGTTTATCTTTCTTAGTGAGAAGGGCTTCAGATAGGTAAACATTGTATATTGTTATCTTTGTGGTAATTATAGATCTAAAAATCTTATATTACTTAATTTCTTTCTATTTTCTTATCTCAATTATCTGAGCACCTAGACTTGACATAGATAAAGCTATTAGCTGTTCTTGTTGTAATTATTTATTCCCAGGTATTCTTTGAGATAAAAGTTGGCTGAATTCCAAGCATGTTTTATACTGAAGATACTTCACATTTATTATTTAGTATTCCATAATTAAAATATTAGAAATTTTTAAAAAACTGAACTGGATATTTAAACTTTTTATTGGGGGTATGTATTACCTATGATTATATGGATCAGGCTGTTTTTCCTGAAAAATTTAAAAGATGTCCATTTGGTATTTTGAAATAATTTTCTGTTGCATTTATTTTAAAAGCACTCAGTGATAAAGGAAAAAGGACGAAATTGAAGCTCTGTTTAGTGACACTAATTTAAATTTTAGTTAGAAATGCCACACCCATTTTGCTTGAGTGCCTTGAAGTATAAGTAATTGACTTTCATCCAAGAATTAGAATCAAATGCAGTTTCATTGTGTGAAGAGAACTGCATCAGGTCTAATAGTCTAAAGGGGAAGGGAGAAAGGGAGGATATAATTATGCAAGCATTTAAGTTCTGGGCTGTTGCCATGCTGTACAACATTCATTAAAATTTAAAATTCTCACTTTTACTACAGAACAAGGACACATCTAGAGATTTGCAGTGAGGTAAGAAGAACAACTAGGAAGCCATCACAGTAGTCAATTGTAAAAGTCTGTGGTGAGGGTTAAGTGAATTTGTGTTTTTCAAACATGTATAGTACAACGTGTAGAATATTTTAGAACCTACATAAAATGTTTTATTTTTATGGATTTTGTTTGCTAAAAGAAGATCATAACATTGAGTGAACTTTGATGAGGGACTGAATCAGTGTATATCTGGGAATGGAAAGGAGGTGTGGGGAATGAGAGAAATAGTAAAGTTAAGGACCATGAGGTTGAGGACCATGGTTAGATGTGTGGGGCAAAAAATGAAGGGATCAAGAAAAAACTGGAGTTCCAGTCTGTATAGTTATCAGAATGTTGGTTTTGTTAGAGGACAATGTAGCTCATGGATGACAATAAATTTAAAAATTTGTCTCCACTTATATGAATACCACAATTACTGCAGCTATTAGTAAATTCTGAAATTAAATATTAATACTCCACAGTTGTAATTTTAATGATGTTTTAACTATTCTAGATTCTTTCAATTTTTATGTAGAGTTTAGTATTTTTTTCCAAATCCTAAAATGTAAATATTCTTGTAGTTTGGTTGGGATTGTATTAAATCTATAGATTAATTTGTAGAGAATCAACATAATGTTAATATTGAATTTTTCAATTTATGAACATATATTATCTTTTCATGTAGCTCATTCTTCTTTAAGTTCTTTCACCATACGTTATAGTTTTCAGTATAAAGATCTTGTACACATTTTGGTAAATTTCTTTCTGAGAATTGTGTTATTTTGATGGTATTATAATTGAATTATTTAAAAAACTATGTTTTGTTAGCTTTTGTTACTTGTAGCAAGAACAGATCTATCTATATTGCACTTATATTCTGTGAATTTGCTAAATTTATATTTTATCTCTAATAGCTATTTTGAAAATTCCTTGTGAATTTCTCAGAAATTATGTCAGCTTGAAAGAAAGCACTTTAACTTTTTCTTTTCCAATGCTTACCGCTTTTGTTTTATTTTCTTAACTCCTTGAACTATCTAAATCTTTCATTTAAATGTTGAAAACAAGTAGTAATAATGAATACACTAAGCTAGATATCATCCTGGGAGAGACCATTAAGTATCTTACCACTAGTTATCATCTTTGTCCAAGTCTTAGTTGTAGATTTCATCTTGTCCAAAATGGTTGTTTTCTTCTATTGTGCTAAGAAACTTTTATGACATAAATAGGTGTTTGATTTTGTCTATACCTTTTTTCTTTACCTGTATGAAGATGATTAGATGTGATTTCCCTTCTGTAATTTTTAAAATATGTTTAATTTTACAAGTGATTTTCAAAACTTAAATTAGCCTTACATTCCTGGAATAAACAATACTTGATTATTATGTAACAGCATTTCTACATATTTCTCGATTTTATTTGTTAATATTTTGTTAATGATAATTCACCTATAATCATAATGCTAATCTGACTTTTACTCTTTTGTACCATTTTTGTTAGATTTGGGCATCATGGATTTGTGGTCAATTGAAGCAAGCTGAACACTGTTCCTTGCTTTATTTTCTGAAAGTTTATTTAATTACATTTTTTAAAAAATGTTTGCTAGAATTTCTAAAGCTTTATGGAAAGTGTTTGAAAAAAATACATCAATCTATCTACGATATAGACTTATATCGACTGTACAATAGTCTCCTTGTCTTTTTATGCCTATATGATTTATAGTTATAAACCCTCTTTTGTTTTTGATATTCCAAATTTGTGTTTCTCCTTTTTTTCCCATTGTTTTTCCTATGGGTTTATCTATTTTTATTGACTTTTTTTCCTCTCACTTTTATTATTTTCTTTATTTTACTTGCTGTGTATTTAATTTAGTCTTGCTAGCTTCTAAGAGTAAAACTTAAATGAAAGCTTTTCAGGATACTTAAATTGCTTTTTAACACTGTTTTAACTATTTACCATAAATTTTGATGTTTTTTAAAGTACCAATCAATTCAAAACATTTTCATTTTCCGTTATTATTTATTTTTTGACTCATAGGTTCTTTAGAGGAATGCTGCTTGACTTCAAAATATCATGGGGGTTGATTTTAGGTATATTTTTGTATTTATTTTTACTTTTCTTTTATTATGGTCACGATATATATTCTATAAAATTTTAGTCTTTTGAAAATGCTAGTTGTTTCAAGACCCAGTATACAGTCTATCTTGTTTAGTTTTCCATTTGCACGTGAAAAGAAAGTGTGGCTTTCCTTTTTTTTTTTTTGGTAGGTAGTGACTACATGATATTTTGACAGAAAAATTAGATGATTTCTATATATTTCTAATTTCAGAGAAAGGTAAACTGATTGAGATAATAATCTTGAGGGAGAAATTATGAGCTAAAATGGTGAAGTTTCCTCAAGTTGAGCTCCAAAGTATGATTCAAAGTCTCAAAAATGCTATAGAGCTCTCAGGGATGAAGAACAGTCCATGATTTTAGTTAGATCTGTAATTGGCCAAGTCCACTAATTCCTCCAAACTTTGATTTTTGATCTTTGGGGATTATGCTCCTCTGGCCCTGCCCCCAATTCCCGGATTAAGCATTCTAACTATTCTTAGAATCAATAAGAGAATGTATATGAACACACTTTGAAAGCTTTGCCATATAAAATGCAGATGGTGATATTATTATACCATAATATAGCTAGTTTCAGTCAAATCAATTTCAGATTGTCCATCAAGTGCTTTTAACATTGAAAGAATTCTTAAGTCAGAATCTTGTCCTTCACCAGTCTTAGAAAACCACATTTAGAAATCAGTCTGAAATTGCCACTAATAACTAAATCAGTGTATTGCTTTTAAGGGCATGCTCTTGGCATTACAGTGAATTTATAGACAGATCAAAAGTAATAAAAGTTGCCCAGATGAGCAAGCATCACCTAATCATCTATGAAGAATACCTTGTGGTCAGATTTTTACTGAGACACCCAAAGTGCTGAGCTCTTTAGACTTCATTAATTGGACATGTGGACATCAAATCAATGTATCACATTTTCAGCAATATTCATAATTTCTTGTTATAGATTTGTTTAGTCTAGTATTAGCATAAGAGAGTTTTGGCTGAAGTATTTTATTGTATAGGCAAGTCTTGTAAAAATATAGTAAATCTTGTAAATGTGAACTTTACTCTTTCAGAATGTATGATAATTCTTATAACTAGTGGGGTAATAGATTTGCATTAGGAACAGGGCTACTCTTTTCCTTTTCCATCCTTCTAACAGAAAAGCTCAAGTTCCATTTATAGTTGAGCAAGTTAATGATAGTTCATGATAGGTTATGATACATTTATTTATTACTTGTTTTCTCCAGTGGAAAATAATTGAACATTTATTAATTCATGAAATACCTTGATACATTCCATTAGGGAAAACAGATGCAAAAGTGAGGGATTATATTACTTCACATTATATAAAAATAATATAGTCAGTGCAGTATGTAAAGGTGTGTGTGTGCTGCAGAGGTGTCATGATGTTCAAAGGAACCCTGGACACAGATGGAATGAATGTGTTACCTCCTGTCTAGGTTATCAACTAGATTTTTGCAGGGAGGAATTGCTTGATCTGGATCTAGCAAATCCAGCTAGTCAAGTAAGGAATTCAAGACATTTGGGTGGTCTTAGTGAGTTTTGATATAAATAACATTTTGTCAGGGTAGAAGATGGAGAAAGAAGGAAGAAAAGAAATATTAATGACACCAAACAATGTGATTCATCAAGAAATGTGATAGTATGTTCACTCCCATTACCTCATCATCTGACATACCTCATGAACACCCCATGACACAGATCACATGGTTCCTGGTTTATGTAGAAGGGAAGAAAAATTTCTGTTTCTGAAATCCCAGTTGATCAAATGAGCTAGTATGTATCTTAGACTCAATAAAATACAAATAAAATCCTTGATATGAGTATATCTACACCTTTGGAGGATATAACATTTGAAAGATACAACTTTTAATTACATGTCATACCCCAGTTTTTATCTTCCTCCAAACTTTCACAATTAACTTGAGAAAGATATTGAACAATATGTATTAGTCTAAATAAACACAAAACAGAGGCTGTTTCATTGTGAGGTTTTCTTGGCTACCCTGCAGTTAGAAAAGAACTGGAAGTAGGGGAAGGTCTGCTCACATGAAAATATTATTTATTAATAATAATGATAATAATAACTCATATATTATCTGCTTCTGTCTTAGTTTTCTTTTACTTAATCCTTAACACAACCTTTGGAATTTGGTACCATTATTATCTCATTTGTCAGATAAGGAAATTTAGGAATAAAAAAGATTAAATAATTTTCTCCATGTGTACAGCTGGTGCATGGCAGAGCCATGATTTAAATCAAGCAGTCTGGCTTAATTCTCCCCCATGCCTCCTCCTCTCAACTGAAGAATGGTGTATCTTGGAGCTAACCTGGGCTCCAAATGGCATATGCTGTTTACTCACAAGGATGGAAATGCTGCTTGATTTCGTTGATACTATTCCACTTAAATAATATGATATAGTATGGTTTGGTAACCACACAGAAATTGTTCAAATCCTAGCTTTATCACTTGAATATGTGCTTAGAGTATCTGAGTGTACATTTTCTCCTTGTATGTAAATTGAAAGTGAAGTTTGCTTTGTGGTATTGTTTTAAAAGGTATAGATTAACGCTCATAACATACTGAAGACACAGTATGCTCTTAGGTGGATGAAGATAGTATGAAGACGCACACAGGAAGGACTAATTATTCTTACAGAAATAAGGGACCTCTGTCTTGGCACAGAACATTGAAGTGGTAGTATGTTTAACCTGGAAGGACAGAGAACATAGGAAACATAACTAGTAGCAACTTTTGCTCCAGATTAGTGGTATTCCTCAGTGTCTTTCCTTTATGCAGTTAACTCTCTAGTAATACTTACAACAGATGCAAAATTGCTACAGGATTTCCTTTCAAATCTCTTTTAATCTCAAAGGACTTTCCAATTCCAGAAAATTACAGACACTAAATGCAGAGAATCAAAGTAAAAGTCAAATTATTTAAGAATAGAGTTAAAATTTCCCTATCAAAGAATACTGGGCACAGAGTATGTCCCAACCCCCGGATGTGATTGCTTTAGAAAGAAGGCAGCACAGATCATAAAAGAACAGTGAGATAGGGAGACCTGCATTTCTGTTCCAACTCTGCCATATGAACTCAAGAAGTGGTTTGGTATTTCTTAGTTTACCTTTCATGCTGTGCACAATTTGAGGATTAGTGTTATTAAAATTGTACTTCTCAACCCCCAGGACTTTGTCAAGGGTTAGACAGGCTGTACTTTATGTGGGAGCATCAGAGTAAAGTGGGATTCTAACCCTGCTCCCTTAATTAAACATACATAAGGAAGTTCTACTTTTATCAATCATTTGTACTGAGTTTCCACATCTGAATTTGTTGAGAAATGAGGAGGAGGGAAGATGTCATTGGTGGCTCAGAGGGTATAAACAAAGAAAATCATAACAAACAATTTGGGTCTGCAATGATGTCATTCTGAATTGCTCATCTGTAAACTGTGATACTCATGCTCTGCTTTCTGTGCATGTGAATGGGCAGAAGTTCCAAAGACAAACAAAACAAAACAAACAAACAAACAAACAAAAACATAGGGCTTATTATCAAGAAGTGTGCTGGTGGCTGGGAACGGGTCATTCTACTACAAGAAAGTGGACAAAGCTTATTCTAGGCTCCTTAATCTCTCACTCCTGGACTATCTTCATACCTATATATCTTTTAATGGTGGTCTCTACCTATTTTTCATTTATGTGCTCTCCATTCTCCCTTCTAGTCTCACCACTTACACCAAGGGATAAAATTTTTTTATAATCCTTAAAACATGAGGGCCCCATAGTGAGACTTGCATTTCAACCAGGACCAAACTTTAAATGAAAGAATAAAAATCTATAGATTCTTTTTCTCTTTTGTGTATTAGTTATAGAGAATAATGAGTTTCATTGTGGTATATTTGTAAATGCAAATAAAATACATTGATTATATCCCCCTCTTACCCTTCCTATCCCCTCTTACCCCCCCTTCCTGTCTATGATATTCTCCCTGTTACTTTCATATCACACACACACACACACACACACCTACACTCAGAAACCAGAGTCTACTTATAAAAGGGCCATGATACTTGGCTTTCTGAACATGGCTCATTTTTTTGCTTAACATTACTTTCTCTAGTTTCACCCATTTTCCTAAAATTGACATGATTTCACTTTTTACAAATGTATGAATTATACTATGCTTTGTATATTCACCATATTCTTTGTTTATTCATCTGTAGATGGGCATCTACACTAGTTACATAACTTAGCTATTGTGAGTTGTGCCATGATAAACATGGATATACTGGCATCTGAAGATATACTGACTTTAATCTTATTAAAGGATATCTCCAGGAGTGCTACTACTTGATCATATGGTAGTTATTTTTAGCTTTTTGAGGAGCCTTTATACTGATTTCTATAGTAACTGTACTAATTTACATTTCCACCAACAGGGTATAAGAGTTCCTTTTCCATACTTCCTCATAAGTATTTATTATTTTTTTGTTGTTGTTGTTTGTTTTTTTGTTTTTGGTACCTGGGATTGAAGTCAGGGGTATATTACCACTGAGCTATATCCCCAGCCCTATTTTGTATTTTATTTAGAGACCCGATCTCACTGAGTTGTTTAGCACTTCGCTTTGCCTGAGGCTGGCATTGAATTCACTATCCTCCTGCCTCAGCCTCCAGAGTAACTAAGATTACAGGCATGTGCCACCATACCCAGCCATTTATTGTTTTAAATGTTTCTGATGATTGCTATTCTGACTGGGGTAAGATAGGATATCAATGTAATTTTGATTTGCATGTCCCTTATGACTAGAGTTCTTAAACATTTATTTTTATACTTGTACTTCTTCTTTTGAGAATTATTTGTGTAGTTTCTTTGCCACTTCCTGATTGGGTTGGTTTGCTTTTTCAATTTTTTATCTCTTGGTGTTATTTGAGTTCTTTATATCTTTATATGCTCTGGATGTTAATCCTCTGTCAGAAGAGTAGTAGCTGGAAAAGGTTTTTCTCCTATTCTGTAAGCTGTCTCTTCACCATGTTGTTTTCTTTGCCCTGCAGAAGCTTTTTAACTGGATTCATTTTAATTATTGATTCTTGCTCTTTCTTGAGCTATTAGAGTCCATTCAGTCATTGCCTGTGCTATGTCTTAAAGCTTTTCACCTATGTTTCCTTCTAGGAGTTTCAAAATTTTGAGTCTTATGTTTAAATCTTTGATTCATTTTGAATTTACCTTTGTACTGAGTGAGAGATACGAATCAAGTTTTAAGATTTTATATATGGATATCCAGTTTTCCCAGCACCATTTGTTAAAGAGTCTGTCTTTTCACCAATGTCTGTTTTGGGCACCTTTATCAAGAATAAAATGGCTGTATTATGAGTGTTTGTCTCTGTGACCTTTATTCCATTCCATTGGTGAACATGCCCACTTTTATGTTAGTACCATGCTGGTTTTTGTTATCATGGCTCTCTAGAATATTTTGAAATCAGTGTTTATAAAATCTCTTGCATTGTTATTTTTGCTCAGAATTATTTTTTCTATTTTGGGTCTTTCTTTGCCTCTATATGAATTTGAGGATTGCCTTTTTTAATCCTGTGAAAAATATCATTGGCATTTTGATGTGGAATGCACTAAATCTGCAGAATGCTTTTAGTAATATGGACGTTTTAAAAATATTAGTTATTCTGACCCATGAAGATGGCAGATCTTCCCATATTCTGGTGTCTTCTTAATGTTTTCTAATTTTCACTGTAGAGATCTTTCACTTTCTTAGTTTATTCCTAAGGTCTTTTTGGACTATTGTGAATGGAATTGTTTTTCTGATTTATTTCTCAGTGGGCTCATTATTAGTACATAGAAAAGTTATTAATATTTTTTCATTGATTTTACATCCTGCTATTTTGCCACCAATGTCAAATCTAAAAGTCTTCATCTTTGCCTTAAGGTCTTCTAAGTATAGGATCATATTATCTGAAAATAGGGATAATCTGACTTCTTCCTTTTCTTTGCTATTTTTGTGCCTTTGTGTTTTTCATATGCAGTCTTTATCATGTTGTGAAAAGATGTTTATTTACCTAATTTTCTCAGGACTTTTATTATGAAGGGATGTTGAATTTTGTTAACTTTTTTTCCCCTGCATCTTTTGAGATGATCACATTATTTTTATTCTTGGTTTATTTATGTGGTGTATTATGTTTATGTGAACCATCCTTGCATTCCTAGATTGAAACCAAGTGTATTGTGGTATATAATCTTTTTACTGTGTTACTGAATTTCAATTTGCAAGTATTTTATTGAGGATATTTATGTCTCTGTTAATCAAGAACACTGGGTTTCCCCGACTTCTTCAATGAACTACTGATGATTTGAAACATATTGTTTAATCTCCATGTGTTTATATACTTTCTATAGTTTCTTTTGTTGATTTCTAGTTCCTTTACATAATGATCTGATAAGATATTTTTAAAAAGTCTTTCAAATTTTTATATTGCTTTGTGATCTATTTTTGAGAATGTTCATGAGTTATGAAAATATGTATCCTGCTGTTGTTGGATGGAATTTTCTGTAGATGTCTGTTAAGTCCATTTCATCTCTGTTGTACTTTAAATCTGATTTTTTATGTTAATTTTATGTTGATTTTTTTTTGGTCGATCTATTTGTGAGAGTGGAGTACTGAAATCACCTGCTATTATTGTACTGAGGCTTACCTGTCCCTACATGTTAAGTAGTGTTTGTTTTGTGGAATTGAGTGTACTGATGTTTGGTGTATATGTATTTACAGCTGTCATATTTTCTTGGTGGATTGTTTCCTTATTAATATGTAGCAACCTTCTTTTCTTTATTAATTTTCACTTTAAGTTCTCTTTGGCAGATATAAGTGTAGCTATCCCTGCTTATTTTGGGATTCCATTTGCATAGAATATAATTTTCCATACTTTCACTTTAAGTCCACATATTATTTGCTGATGAGATGTGTTTCTTGCAGGCAACAATGGTTGGATATTGATTTTTAAAAAATATTTATTTTTTATTTGTAGGTGGACAATCTTTATTTCATTTTTATGTGGTGCTGAGGATTGAACCCAGTGCCTCATGTGTGGTAGGCAAGCATGCTACCACTGAGCCACAACCCTAGCCCTGGATATTAATTTTATATCTAATTCCTCAGTATGTATCGTTTCATCAGTGAATTAAGGTGATTTTTATTCAAGGTCCATATTGAAAATTATTACTCTGCCATATTGTTGTTTAGTAGTTTGATTCTTTCCTATTTCTTCTTTGCAGGCCTATTCTTTTAGTGAGATTTGCTCTTTCCTATGTCTTGTGGTTGTGGCTTTTTTTTTTTTTTTTTTTGCTCTTATGTGGGTGAATTTTTTTTATTATCTTTTGCAATGCTGGCTTAGTGGTCATGGAGTCTTTTAGTTTATGCTTATCTTGGAAAGCTTTTATTTTTTCTTCAATTCTGAAAATTGATATCTTTGGAGGGTATAGCAATATAACTTGCAGTTATTTCTTTCAGGGCTTGAAATACATCATCCCCTGCCCTTCTTGCCTTTAGAGTTTCTTTTGAGAAATTATTATTCTGATGGGTTTTCCTTTTAAGGAACATGTATTTCTCTCTGTTGTTTTTAGTATTCTTTCTTTATTGTAAATTTTTGGCATTTTTTACTACAATATGTCATGGGGAATTTCTTTTCTAGTCTATTTGGGGTTCTAAATGACTCTACTACTTGGGTGTCCATTTTATTCCTAAGATGTTTGAAATTGCACTGAATAGGTTTTCTGTTCCATTAGCCTGTATTTCTAGTCTTTCTTCAAGATCTATGAGTCTTAAGTTAGTTATTTTAATGTTGGTCCATAGACTTTATGCATTTTATTCATTGTTTCTTCTTTTCTCTATAACTGTATGAATGTTCTAGTTCATTCACATTGTCTTCAAGCCCTGAAATTATGCCTTCCACTTGATCTAGAGTATTTGATAGACTTTTCATTAAATTTTTTTATTTGACTCAGGCTTTTAATTTTTAATATTTCTGTTTGTTTGATTTTCAAAATATCTGAATAAAATTTTCACTCATATCCTTTATTGTCTTCTTTTAAAGCATTCACTTGTATTTCTATATCCTCTTGGAATGCATTGATCTTTGGAATGCATTGATCTTTTTTATCATCTTTATTTGGAAAAATTTTGTATGGTACTTTAGCCAATTTGATATCTTTGAAGTCAGTTGCTAGTAAATTATGAGCCTTAGGAGGAGTCAGAGCAGCTACCTTACAAATTCAAGTGCCATGCTTCATCCCTTACATCTTTTTTTTTTAAGAGAGAAAGAATTTTAATATTTATTTTTAGTTTTTGGCGGACACAACATCTTTGTTTGTATGTGGTGCTGAGGATTGAACCCGGGCCGCACTCATGCCAGGCGAGCATGCTACCGCTTGAGCCACATTCCCAGCCCCATCCCTTCCATCTTGTAGAAAGTGGGAAATGAACAATGCAATAACAATAAATAGCAATGAACCAGATACAGCAATAAAGCAAAAAAGCCAGCTATCAATTACAACATCCTCAACATTCACAGTGAAAACAATGGGAAGGGTAGAGGCAAAAATTATTTAAACAGTTTTAAAAGATGATAAAAATCCAGTTGCTTTAAAGAGAAGATAATGGGGATAGAAAGGCATAATAAAAATTAGAATGTTCAACAAGTGAGAGGAAAGAAAGTAGAAGAAAAATAGAAAATGAAAGTTGTGATTAAAGAAAAATAATTTTTAAATAAATTAAAAAAAGAAAAGAAAAACAGAACAAGAGAATTGGAAAAAAATAACCAAAAAGGGATAATAAAAATAAAAATTGATAAAAAAGAATATACATATGAATATATATAAGAACTAGTCTGCAAATACAAACAAAAGTCTTAATAAGAAATGAAAGAATTATCTCCACTGAAGTGATCAAAACTGTAGACAAGAGTGAATATTCACTACCTATGTCAATCTGCACTTCTTTCCTTGTCTTTTTGGGCTATGCACCCCTAGAGCAAGAACTCACTCATTAGCCCTTCCTCCTTTTGTGTTGTTTGCCAGGCTGCCAGCTGTGTCTAAAGCTGATTGAAATGGCTCTCAGCTTCCCTGCTTATCAGTACTAGGTAGTATGGAATGGGAACTACTATCTACTGGAGTTTACTCTGGAGAGATCAGATTCATGCACTTCAAAGGCTTAGCTGATACTGAGCCATGAATAGGACATTGTGTTGGCTGATACTGAGTTCTAAATGGGTCAAGTCATTTTGCCAACTGGAGTCTAATCTGGACAGGTTAGATTGATAAACCTTCAGGGCCCAGCTGATTGTTAAGTATCTGGGACTTGGGTGCCCCAACCTGAGAATCCTCTTTAGAGGATGGGTTAACCAACTACCCCGGTAGGCAGGACACAGTCAGTCCTGTGCACTTCACCATCCATGTCTATGGCCTTCCTAGGACCAGTCCTCATAAGTAATCATGCTTGCCTATCTTTAGCTAGTTGACTCAAAGGGAAAGTGAACTGGACTCCGTCCATATTATGACCTGAATCTTACTGCATATAACCTTTATATCTGCCTCAGTAGTGTTCCATCTGGGCCACACTTGTCCTCTAGGTATATGCTTGTGGGGACAGATTGGCAATAATTGCTGCAATATCCAGGGTTCCCAAAGTAGCAAGCTCAGGCGTGACCTCTACAAGATGACTCTATGGCATAGCCCTCTACTTGTAAGTTAAGAAACGCAGAACACTTCTCAAGAACCAGCCTACTGTGTAGCCCCCAGAGCAGCTAAATCAAGACTACCTTTCTGTTCTACAACTTTTTCTGTGTCAAATTTGTCCATTATATCTGTTTTTCTTATCCTTTGTGTTACCCATCTGTACCCTGGGACTGTCACAATAGATTCAGGACTGATAACAGTCTTTCTTGCCCTTCCATAGATCAGAATTTCTAGGTCTAAGTCTCTCAACTGTCCAATATTGAACTTCAGTGAATTTCTTTATTCACCCACCTTGCTAAGAAGTTATTCCCTTGCTGCTTTGATTTAGCCTGGAGAAGCTGGAAAGTGTAGCTTACTTTGACTTTGCCATCTTGGCTCCTCTAGCTTCTTCTTAAGCGAGAAGGGAGCTCCTGAAACATACTCTGTCAGTTACCACCTACTCATTAAGGTTTTTCCTCCTAAGAATAGTAGTATAACATGATGTTTATGAGAAAGGACTCAAAGGCCAGTCAAATTGGGTTGCAATTCTAGATGCATCATTCTTAGCTCTGTGGTATTGAGCTAGGTAGTCAGCCTTAGTCTTTTCATTTGCAAAATGGAGACTAACAACATAACCTACTGCATATATAACTATCCAATATTAATGTAATAATATGTGCAGATCTACTCAAGACAGTCTGACATACAATGAACATTAAAAAAAAGAAAAAATATTGGTAAACAAAAAAATAAAGGGCTGAATATCATGGTTTGGGTTCTAATGACTAGTAAAAGAAGATAACAGCAAATTAACTTTTGTGAAAAAGATGTCTTGATTTTTCCATTGAGTCAAGAACATATTAGGCAGAGGATATTGTAGGCAGGGTGAAAAATAAGAATAAGCAAACAATGAAACAATAAGCATAGTGCATCCATTGGACCAGGAAATCCCCTAGAGTAAAGAGTATATGATTCTCCATCATGGGAGAATGAAAAGAAGGAAATTATATTTAAGGAAAATTAGATTAAAATCAGTTCATGGAATAGTTTGAAATAGTGGAGAATATCACTTTAGGGGGTTAAGAAGCTATTGGACTGTTTGGACTTACTACTAATAGTAAGAGTGTCTAAATTATTAAGTGAAAGAAACTTAGAATCTGGAGAATTAGGCAACTCTGTTAGTATCTCTGAGACTCAGTATCCTAAGCACAAACTGGAGGTAATGTCTTCATAAGTTTACCATGAAGTTCATATGAAGTAATGAATGCAAGAGGATTTTGTAGATTCTAACATGCTATAGAAGCATTAGTGCTATGTTTACTCTTAAACCAGAATAGCAGCATTAGAAGCAAGTAAGACTATATGTAGGTTGTAGTTTAAAAATTTCAGAAATTACCTGATTAGCAAGAATGGAGAGTCATTTGGCCCTGATTCTACATTAAATGGATCTTTCCTAAGAAATCTGTTAGCTTAGGAAAAGTCTTTTAAAACATCTTGGTTAGATCATGTTTGTTGAAGTATTTTAATAAGTGTTTACCTAGTGTCTTGCTTTAAAATAAGACAAAAAAACCTAATAGTTCCCCTGAGCCTTTTTTGTGTGTTTATGTGTGTGTTAGCCAGCTTTCTGTTATGGAAACAAAATATCTGACTAATTAATTTATAAACAGTCTGGGCTGTTTGGTTTGGAGGTTCTAGTCTAATTGAGTGGCCTCTTTGCTTTGGGCCTCTGATGAGGCAGCATATTATGACAGGAGCATGTGGTAGAACAAACCGTTCACCTGATGGCTGGGAAGCAAAGAAAGAGGAAGAAACCAGGGTCCCAATCCTCATCAAGGGCATGTCCCTAAGGATCTAAAGACCATCCCTGTCGACTACACCTATCAAAGGTCCCATTACTTCCCAGTGGCACCACTCTGGTGACCAAACCTATAACTCATGGACCTTTGGGGGATGCTTTATACAAACCTTAGTTTTATTAATTTTCATTGTCACAATCATCCTTGTGATCACCAGTTACATTATAAACAAGCTCTTTTCACCCTTTTCTATGGAAAAGATACAGAAAACAGGTATGAATCTTCATTTATCCTTCTGTTATCTAGTAAAGACATTTTAGAAGTTTCTTTTTAAAACTTGATCTTTGATATCAACTTTCTCATCATCTGACTTGTCTCAATTTATTGTCTCTCATCAATGCTTGTGGATTTTGGCACTGGATATAAGTATGACTGGCTTCCTCTTCCATCTCCAGCTACCCTATTTTTCACCTTTGCTGTGTTTGAAGGACCCTGCTGATAAAGTTATCTGGCCAACATGATGATCAGTGCTGCTTTCTCCCAGGGCCTTTCTTGCTCACATGCATCTTCTCTGCATGGTTAAGTTTCTTTCTTCTCTGTTGCAACAACTCTGCCTTCCTATCAGATGAAATTGTCTTTGACTCAACTGTTTTCCAAATCACCAAGAATTTACTATTGAACATTTATTTGGTGAAACATATTTTTGTAGCACTCATATTTATTTTTGAAAGAAATTTTTTTAAGTCAGCAGTCACAATATATAGTTTAAGACATTTTCTACTGATGAGCTGCTACAGAAAGAAGCTGGGGCTTTCTTGCTGTGTTACATGGGAAATGCATTATAATCCTAAACACAGTCCAGGATGCTTAACACAAACTCAATGCAAATGAAGGAGCAATTAAGCATGAGGTTACCCTACCATAATGGAATACCATTATGTAGGATTAAGCAGATAATATAGAAAGAAACTCAGGTGATAAACATAAGGTTCCTGTGCCAAGGACTGAAACCCAGGAGTTCAGAGTCAGGACTGTTGAGACAAGCATCACACTCAATACAGAGGGCAGGACTTGGGAAGGTGAACTAGCTGGACTGCATTATAGCAGGTCTTGTCTCTTTGTCTTGAAAGTTAACCTCTAATTATTTTTACCACCTATTTCAATTCATTTGATAAGGAGTGTGGAATTGTTTATTGAATCTGAAAGTGCTTTAACTGAATTCTGGTAATGATTTTGCAATAGATTGCTGACTAATTAAAGGTTAATTAGTACTTTTAGTCCACCAGGACACCCAGCTTTAGACCCATTAAATAGTTCTTTTACAAATGGACTTGATAACAAAAACAGAAAAATAAATATTAATTTACTATTAAATGCTAATACTATTTTCAGAGCTCACATACTTGTAGTCCAAATATGGGGCTCGGAGTCAAGGAAATGTTGCTTTTTAATTGCATGATATAAGACAAGTTGCCCATATCTCAAAACCTCAGCTTCTTTTTCTGGAAAATAAAAATACTTTTTTGATCTAATTATTATGGAAATAAAATGAGGTAAGTTTCAGAAAATTACATTAACAATGTTTGGAACAAAGTTAGTAATAAGTAAATGTTATTGCTAAGGCTACCCACAACAACATGTTTTAATCTCCCTCAATGATTTTATTCTAAAAACCTTAATTCTAACCCTGAAGTTTCATTACTGAATACTGAATACAACATGTGGTTGTTTAATTAAAGTTAACACAACTGGGGAGTGAGAATGACTTGTGGAGTGGTTGCTAAGTAGATGTTGTTATCCTGCTGTACTGGTCCTCTCCTTGCCTGCTAGCCATACCACCCCTATTAATTTTGCTGTAAAACAAGCTGTTTCCTTTAAAAAGAAAAAAAAAACATGAACTACAGAGAAAGGTGCAGGTATATGGGTTTATATGGGTGAGTGTAAGAACATATGTCAATTATCACTGGTAATATTTACTTTATATGCAAAGTGAAACATTTCAGAGATTCCAGGACTAAGGACCAAGCTATGTTTTTGCTTAGGGCCATATCTCTTTGGGCCATATCTCTGTATCTCTTTGAATCTCTTGTCTCCTCATCCCAATATTAGGCATAATAATGTGTCCTTTAGGGTTTCCCTGAGGATTATTGGGATAATTTGTTTCTGGAGCGTAACAGGTGCTCATTAAATGTCAGATTCCTTCCCTATCCCTGTCAGTTGTCTGAAAGAGGTCCCATGGTTGGGACATTGAACTCACTGTCCCTTTTCTTAAGGCAGCTGCATTTAATGATTGGATTCTCTCTCTCTCTTTCTCTCCCCCCCACCACACACCCAACCCAGTGTTGTCATTTGGATATGAGGTTTTCCTCAAAGTTCCTGTGTTAAAGGAGGAAAGTTCAGGGGTGAAATGATTAGGTTATGAGAGCTATAACCTAATCATCAGAAAGTCAATTTGATGGCTTAATAATTCAAATGGACTGACTGGGTGATAACTATAGGTAAATGGGGTATAGCTAGAGAAATGAGGTCACTGGAGGCATGTCCTTGGAGATTAACTCTTGTCCCCCTGACTCCTCCCTCACACAAATACTCTTCCTCTGTTTCCTGTCTTCTATGAGCTGAGAAGTTTTCCTCCACCATAGCCTTCTGCCATGATGTTCTGCCTTACCTCAAGCCCACAGCAAAGGAACTGACTAATCATGGACTCTCTAAAACTGTGAGCCCCAAATAAACTTTCCCTCCTCTAAATTGTTTTTGTCAAGTATTTTAGTCACAGCAACAAAACACAACTAATAACTGGGATGGTGAGATTTTAGCATCAGAAATTTGTCATTCATTAAACTACAGAGATAAGGCATCCTTCATTTTTTCCCACCTGCTTCTCTAGAATGTATTTATTATTCATCTTTCAACCAAGAAAGATTCCTAAACTGACTCTTGCTTTTCACATAAAATATCACCCAATTCATATGTGACTGCTTCTTGTATCTTTTCATTATTATTCTTAGTAACAATGATAATGAATATTTTGGGGCTATGCTATGTTCTAAGAACATAGCTGTTCTAAGAACTTCACAAGTGCTAATTCATTTAAACAAATACCCTATGAGGAGATACTATTTCTGTTCTGATATAATAAATGCACAAGCTAAGGCAGTGTAGAATTCAAGTAACTTTCTCAAGATCATTTATCTAGGGTGTCTGATTTAGAATCCCAAAGCAGGTAATATGGATCTAGGGTCCATGCTGAAAGCCAATAACCATTAGTGTTTTCTCATCAAATGGAAATTCTTAACTTAAATTTAAAGTTTTCTACATTCTGTTTACATTTTCCCATCCTCTAGTCTTCATCATAGGTATTTTTTGGCCAAAGTAGAAGTCTGCTCTATCTGTGGACAAACATGAACATCTTTGTTACTTGCCTTTCGCTCACATAGTTTCTACTCTTGGGTTTCTTAAGGCCCAGTTCAGCTACTTCAGGCTTCTTGGAACCTTTATTGTTTACCTATTAATTCTTGGATTTGCTATTTACACATTAATTCATTTGTTTCTACATTAATTCATTTATTCAACAAACCCTATGAGTGTATTATGTATCAAGCAATATGAAACATGGCCCCTGCTCATCAAGAATTAAGTCAGATTGGGAAGGTAGATGCACAGGTAAAATATTTCATGTGAATAATTATTGTCGGAGTTACTTTAACCAAGGTACATTCAGGGTATTGTGGGAGCACAGAAGTGCTGGAATTTGAAGAGATCTGATGCTGACCCATTGCTGATTCCAAGATGCACAGGTATTATATAGATATTCATTATAGAGATATGTGTGGTGAAAGGGGAAGGGGAAATTAATTTGAGGCAGAAGGAAAACCATGGGAAAAAGGTATACAGGTGAGACAAAAATATGATAATCAGAGAGCTGCTATTACTTGAATCTAACTGGGACAGGTGTGCTTCTGGGCATGACAGGAAACAAACTTCTAAGGTAGTATTTTAAGTAGGAGGGTTCATGTATTTTTTAATGTATTAGTTCTAGGGAAATTTGCAACAAGGGTCAAATTAGTGTTAGGAACACTATTTAGGATGCACTAATAACAGTCCATATAAGAAATTATGGAGTTTGAAATTGTTTCAGTAATGAGATGTGACACAGTCACCTCAGCTACAGATCTGGATGGATCCTGTGGAATCTGGAATGACCCTTGGGCATATGTCCTGAATAAGTGTATGATTGTGGTAATACTAATTGAAATCAGTAATTCAGGAAAATGAACAAGTTTTAGATAGAGTTTAATTTAGGGCAACCAAGGAGAAATACTTTGCAAGTGGAAGAAATATGCTAATTATTCAATAAAAATTTGAGTGTTTATTATGTGTTCTAAACTTTGGAGGTTTAAAATTGGTTAAGACATAACTTTTACCCTTAAAGAGGATACAGCCTTGGACTGGGGATGTGGCTCAAGCCGTAGCACGCTTGCCTGGCATGCGGGCGGCCTGGGTTCGATCCTCAGCACCACATACAAACAAAGATGTTGTGTCCGCGAAAAAACTAAAAAATAAATATTAAAAAAATTCTCTCTCTCTTTCTCTCTCTCTCTCTCTCTCTCTCTCTCTCTCTCTCTCTTAAAAAAAAAAGAGTACATAGCCCAGTGGAGGGAGGCAGAAATTAGATTGTAATATAGAAGAATTATAGTGACCAATTAACCAGGTCTTCGGATCATGTGGCTAAGAGGATAACTGAGTTTGGATGGTGGATGAAGTGTGCACTGGGCAAATGATTTTAGAGTTTAAACACAATTTTTACAGATAGAGAAGGCTGAATATGAATGCTATTCTAGTTGTTGGAACATAAAAATTACTTATGTGTGAGAAAATGTAGGGTCCTCAGGGAAGTCATTCTATGGCTGAGATGTAGCGTGAGTGAGTTCAAATACATGCAGTTGTGAACAGATGCTCTTGAGTTTGTGTTTGTTATAGCAGGACTTCAACTTCGACTCAACTCTCCGGCTCAAACTTTTTCTAACAATTATTGCCTAGCACAATAACTCTAAACTAGTAATTCAGGTCAGGAAATATCATGAAAATATCAGAGGCTTTAACAGGATTGTTACTTTCATTTAAACAAACAAACAAAAAAAAACTGGTATGTTTTTCCAGGTTTGGGAAACCCAGGATTTTTGACTGAGTGATTGGTGGAATGCTTTTCTACCAAAACTGTCTTTAAAACAATTTATTTACCCTAGTGCTGTCTGACATTCCAAATCTTTTCTTTATAAGCAGAAGACACAAAGTATAATATAATGCCCTTGAAACTTAATTTGGGAGTCAATTTCATGACGTTTTTATTAGTAGAAAACAGGTCCTAGTTTGTAATTGTGAATGAATACCAAATTGTTTTAGAGAAGAGGAATTACCTTCTGACAAACTTATAAAATCCAGAAAGACACAGGCTTTTATTATCAGCCTATTTCCCCCTCCCTTTCTCATTTATACTCCCTGTCTCTTGAGAAGCTTGGCTCTTGGCCAGAGCATGTGTTCCCCAAGTCCCTGCAGAATCTGATTGAAGTGAAATTGGCAGATTTCCAAGTGCAAAGAGCTGATAAAGAAGTTATATTATGTGCATATAGAAATATGCCTAATGACTGCCACTATTCTATACAGTTTTTAATCATTGATTAAAAAAAGGGTCAGTAGATTCCTAAAAAAATTTGCAGTTTATGATTTATGCTTTGGTGAATTGGGCAGATTATTTACTCATCCAAATGCATGCTTCAATACCAGCAAGGCTTTTGGCTGTTACTTTTATTCTGGAATTCATTTCAGTGATAAAATTTTCAATTCAAGTCAACAAAACTCGAATGCATAAAAGATACTGTATTAGTAAACCAGTAAAACTAGTAAAAAAAATCTGAATTTTTTTTTTCATGTAATTCAAGAAAATAGCCATTATAAAGATTATGTAGTTGTACGGTCACTTGCATTTCAACACAACACATTATAAAATTAACTCTAATCAACTAGTTCTTGATTATCTGTGTGCTTATTTTATCCATGGCACAATTTTTTAATGTGTGTGATTTGGAACCCTATCTGCTGTCATGGTCCCAACCCCAGCATGGGTTTTCAGCCATCCACAAGGAGTTTGCAGTGGTTGATCAGCCTGGTTCTGCTGCCTCAAGCCACAGATTTTCAAAATTTGTATGTATCACCTGAAGTTTCAAATATATTTTACTATTGTTTATTTACTATTTTTACAATGCCCAATCTGATGTATCCTTAATTTACTTTCAAGTCATGATATTCCATTGACAAGTTTGGTACCTATGTAAGAACTATTTTTTTCTTGGTACTTATTTAGCATATGAAATAATTTGGATTACTTTAATAATTACTTAAGAAATTACCAATCATTAAATAGCTAGAAATGTGGAGTTTATTTGTATAAGAAAAAATCTTTCATACATGAATCATATAAATTTTCTTAATTTAAAAAATCTGGGGGAGGGAGACTATACTTAAATTTAAGTCTCTTTGTTTCTGTGAATAAAAACAATTTTAGGAAAGGAAATAAAGTAGAAATGGCATTAAGAAGTTAATATGACTTGAATTGTCATTTTAATTTTTTTCTTCTTATTTGTTCTTTTAGGTATGAATTGTTATTCTATTAGCATATTTTTAAAAATAGTCTTTATTACCTTTTATTACCACTTTAATTATGTCCACCCATAAGTGATTTAGGAAAAGACAAAAATGTCTAAGAAAATTTGTATTTAAATTCAGATATTCCCTTGACCTCTCTGCAATTTTTTCATGCATGATGTGTCACAAATACTTTTGGAAAAATTCAGAAGTGGGATGAATTAAGGATTGAATTCTTATATTCATTTTAACATTCTTTTCTTTTCAGACAGGACATGAAGATATGTGGAAATAAGATTCGTGAATCCCTTCCTCCAGGAATGTCTTTCACAAATGGAGCTTCATTACTGGTTTTCACTGGACATTGACCTTGTGGCAGAGCCACAACTGCCTTTCCTGCTATTTTCAATGTTTCACAGAACATTTGAATAGTGAATAGTGATGCTTGCCTTGGCTTTACCGATTTTCATCCCAATACCTTGTTTACTTTGTTGGGGCAGAAAAGCTTGCACTAATTTCTCTCCATGGTGGCTAATCTTATCAAGAGCTTGATTTTACCTTATATACATAAGCTTTGCAAAGGAATGTTTACAAAGAAACTGGGGAATACAACAAAAAAAAAAGAGAATCATCAGCAAAAAAAGAATCAAGATTTTCATACTGCTGGCCACACCAAACCCCCCAAATTTTCTAATACCTTAAAAAGCACTGTAAAGAAGATTGCAAAGTGTTCGTCCACTCGCAACTTATCTACTGAAGAAGACGAGACTAATAAAGACTTTTCCCTCTCACCAACATTCAGTTACCGAGTAGCTATTGCCAATGGCCTGCAAAGGAATATTAAAGTAACCAACGGTGATAATGAGGATCTGTTTCAAGAGCTATCTTCAGTTGAGAGCTCTTACTCAGAATCATTAAATGAACTAAGGAGTAGTACAGAAAACCAGGCACAATCTGCACACACCATGCCAGTTAGACGCAACAGGAAGAGTTCCAGCAGCCTTGCACCCTCTGAGGGCAGTTCTGATGGGGAGCGCACTCTGCATAGCTTAAAACTGGGAGCTTTACGAAAGTTGAGGAAGTGGAAAAAGAGTCAAGAATGTGTCTCCTCCGATTCAGAGTTGAGCACCATGAAGAAGACCTGGGGAATAAGAAGCAAATCTTTAGACAGAACTGCCCGGAACCCAAAGACAAATGTTCTAGAACCAGGATTCAGTTCCTCTGGCTGCATTAGCCAAACACATGATGTCATGGAAATGATCTTTAAGGAGCTTCAGGGAATAAGTCAGATTGAAACAGAACTCTCTGAACTACGAGGGCACGTCAATGCTCTCAAGCACTCCATTGATGAGATCTCTAGCAGTGTGGAGGTTGTGCAAAGTGAAATCGAACAGCTACGTACAGGGTTTGTCCAGTCTCGGAGGGAAACCAGAGACATCCATGATTATATTAAACACTTAGGTCATATGGGTAGCAAAGCAAGCCTGAGATTTTTAAATGTTCCTGAAGAAAGATTTGAATATATTGAAAGTATGGTGTACCAAATTCTAATAGATAAAATGGGTTTCTCAGATGCACCAAATGCTATTAAAATTGAATTTGCTCAGAGGATAGGACACCAAAGGGACTGCCCAAATGCAAAGCCTCGACCCATACTTGTATACTTTGAAACTCCTCAGCAAAGGGATTCTGTCTTAAAAAAATCATATAAACTCAAAGGAACAGGTATTGGAATCTCAACAGATATTCTGACTTATGATATCAGAGAAAGAAAAGAGAAAGGAATTCCATCTTCCCAGACATATGAGAGCATGGATATGAAGTTATCTACTCCAGAGCCCAAAACCAAAAAGAACAATTGGCAGTTACCTGATGACAGTGATGGAGAGCTGGAATCTGACTTCAATAGAAACAGTTATGCTGTGCTTTCTAAGCCAGAGTTTCCAACAAAAGGAAGTACTTCCAAGTCAAGTTCCAAATCACACAGTGCCAGATCTAAGAATAAAACTGCTAACAGCAGCAAAATTTCAAATAAATCAGATTATGATAAAATTTCCTCACAATTGCCAGAATCAAATAACTTGGAAAAGCAAACCACAACCCAATATGCAGATGCAATGCCTCTCTGGCATTCACAGAGTGATTTTTTCACTGCTAAACTTAGTCGTTCAGAATCAGATTTTTCCAAATTGTGTCAGTCTTACTCTGAAGATTTTTCAGAAAATCAGTATTTCACTAGAACTAATGGGAGCTCCCTCCTGTCATCTTCTGACCGGGAGCTTTGGCAGAGGAAACAGGAGGGTATACCCACCTTGTATGACAGTCCTCAGGACCAGCGTTTCGTTGAGAGTACTCAGGGTGTCCAAGTGCACAGTGAAATTGAGAACACAGAAACTGTGGATAGTGGAATGAGTAATAGCATGGTGTGTCCATCTGGAGACCAAAGTCATTACAGTGATTCTCAGCTCTCTTTACATGAGGATCTTTCCCCATGGAAGGAATGGAATCAAGGAGAGCAAGGAACTGATTTAGGTTTAGACTCATCCACCCAGGAAGTGTTTGATTATGACACAAACAGTTTATCTGACCAACAGCTGGAAGTCTTCAATAAAGACCTAGAAGACTTGGGAAAATGCCATAGTGACCTACAAGATGACTCTGAAAGCTATGATTTAACCCAAGATGACAACTCTTCTCCATGCCCTGGCTTAGATAATGAACCACAAGGCCAGTGGGTTGGCCAATATGATTCTTATCAGGAAACTAATTCTAATGAGCTGTACCAAAACCAAAGCCAGTTGCCCATGATGTATCGAAGCCAAAGTGAACTGCAAAGTGATGATTCAGAGGATGCCCCATCCAAATCTTGGCATAGTCGATTAAGCATTGACCTTTCTGATAAGACTTTCAGCTTCCCAAAATTTGGATCTACACTACAGAGAGCTAAATCAGCCTTGGAAGTAGTATGGAACAAAAGCACACAGAGTCTTAGTGGGTATGAGGACAGTGGCTCTTCTTTAATGGGAAGATTTCGTACATTATCTCAATCAACTGCCAATGAATCTAGTACCACCCTTGACTCTGATGTCTATACAGAGCCTTATTACTACAAAGCAGAGGATGAGGAGGACTACAGTGAACCAGTGGCTGATAATGAAACAGATTATGTTGAAGTCATGGAACAAGTCCTTGCTAAGCTAGAAAACAGGACTAGTATTACTGAAACAGATGAACAAATGCAGGAATATGATCACCCTTCGTATGAAACACCTTATGAAACCCCACAAGATGAGGGTTATGATGGCCAGGCAGATGATGTAGTTAGTGAAGGAGAATTGGAACCCTTACATGAACCAGCATCTGAAATGGAAATAAGAGAAGATGAAAACCAAAACATACCTGAGCCTCCAGTGGAAATCACAAAGCCAAAAAGAATCCGTCCCTCTTTCAAAGAGGCAGCTTTAAGGGCCTATAAGAAACAAATGGCAGAGTTGGAAGAGAAGATCCTGGCTGGAGGTACTCACGTTTAAATGCTACATTATGAATTAATCATGTTTCGACTTTAACTATTGCTGCTTAGAGCATGATCTGTTTACCTGGATAAAGAGTGTACTTGTGATGAATTTGCATGTCTTTTAGGAGGATTTTATTTTGTGCAGCTAGCTCTCCCAGCAAGTTTGGCTTGATAATCTAAAATAAAAATATATTTCAAATAGGTTATTTTAAATGGGCTCCAAATTTAACCCTACTCATTGGAATAGGATTCTTCTGCTAGACACAAACCTCATTTCATATGAACCAACTGTGGCATCAGTTGTCAAGAAAATGAGGAGTGAAATCAAAGGACAACCCCTTAAGACAACAGCTGGCTGTCTGCTTCTTGGTTTCATTAGGTTTATAGGGATGCAGAGAAAGGTTCAGTTAATCTTAAAAAAAAATTGAGAAGTTGGAATTTTAACTACTCCTACCATCCAACTTACAGTTTGGAGCATGATGGTAGAAAGAGTTGGGTTTGCACAGCCAATGCTAGCCAGCCCAACCAGGAACTTCCTTACCACCTACTGATGCAGCTGAGGGAGAACAATAAAGCCAAACCCTCAGACAATGCCTGATGAGTGGCCACAAGTCATACTTTAAAGACAAATTAGTAAGGGAATAGAACAGTGAAGCTTCCTCTTTGAGAGAGGAGTAAAATTCTCTTCCCCATTATGGAAATGAGAAAAGGACTTTATCTAGCACTTTTTCTTAATTTCCTGGGGGAACAATTTTGGATTATATACTTGGTAGCTGTATATAAAAATATGAGTTTAGTGATTTTTTTTTGTCAAACTTCATCAGTATTCACAACCTTTGTTTGCATGCTTATCACTTTATCTCAAATATTTATTCCATATAATATTTTATGAAGGCATGTATTTTTGTTATCAGGTTTACTTGCTTTTTAAGCAATAATGCCATAATATTTTACTTACTTTGTAGCTGATTGCAGCTTCTTTGCCTTAACCAAAGCTGTGATCAGACATTCCTCTAAACTAGCTATTTTCTGGTTAACATGGATGAATTACTGAATAATCAAACACCATTGTTGTTAAACTGTTTCAAGCCCTAAGAAAATTGAAATAACAATTAGGCTTCTCTATTCTAAAAATCTATCTGCATGACACAAGACAGCTTAGGTAATTTAAAGAACAATGTAAGTCAAGGGAATCTTGGGTGCATTGGCTGTGATGGTTAGTTTGTATGTTTTTTCAGAGAGGCAGTATTTAACTATATTTAAAGCTGATTTGAAAATGCAAATTAAATTTTATGTAAAAACAACTTATATCAAAAGAATATCTATCTCACATTAGAGTGATTTTTGGTGGTTAGCTGTCCTTATTGCTGAAACTAAGCTGATAATTTCTGAGATAGAAGCCAGACGTTAGTTTGACATTGTTGCTTATTCATTGTTGATTGAGAGAAGTCTACTCAAGGATAAATTAAGACTAAACTTTCTGTGATTGTGTGTGTGTTATGATGTAATAGATGAATGTTTTAATATCCACTGACTAAGGTATCTGTTCAAAATGTTAGTCAATATCATAAATAGGACCAGACCATAAATTTTTAAAAAATAAATAAATTTTCAAATTTTAAGAAGAAAACCATGATTCAACAATGGATCACTGTCCAACTTTTAAAAATGAGAAGATCCTGCCATTTATTACAGCAAGGGTGAAACTGGAGAACATTATGTTAAGTAAAATAAGCCAGAAACAGAAATAAATATTGCATGCTCTCACTTATATGTGGAATCTTTTTTAAAAGTTTAAATATATAGAGGTAGAGAATAATACAATGAGTGGGATAGATGGAGGAAGAAATGGTTGATACATTGAGAGAATACAAAATAGCAGATAGGTAGGATGAACCAGGTCTAGGAATCTGATATATAACATGAGGGCTATAATTGATAATAGTTACTATAGCCATGTTGTATGAGTCAATTATCACTGTTTATACACACACACACAGGACAAAGATATGAGATGATAGATATGTTAATTTGCTTCAAAATAATAACCACAATTCTCATTATGTTGTAAGCTTTAAATATATACAGTAAAATGTATTAAAAATTAAAAAATAAAAATTCCAAATTAGTGAGCCTCTACAAAGTAGATCATTACTGGTAATGACCTTCTACTAGCTAACAAACCTAGTCATATAGTGGCATCTCTTGAAAACATAAATGTACTTGGTTAACTGTGTGTCACCAGTGTAAGGGTTCTAAGACAGAGAAAATAATCTTCTGCCATTGATCTGACTCAATAGGCCCGGCAAGAGAGAACTTAGACCCCTCCACCATCTTGGAACTTGGATTGTTGTCATCCTATGTGCCAACTTTGAATGGAATCTGTTGGGATATTCTCTGTCCTAGAGGATCAGCACACACATCTTTAAGATGCTCTCTGGTTAGTGAAAGGCACCAGATTGACTACCCAGGAGGCTGCAGTAGCCTAGATTTTAAAGGCCATCGCTGCTCCCCTTGGCAACAGTCAGGCAGTTTTCCCATCCTGTGCTACCAATATGCTTCAGAAGGAAGGGCGGCCAAAGAAGGACATTTTCCAGGCCCTTTCCCTGCCCAGAGCATTCCAATGAGATGCCAATTGTCATGATGTTTTCTGTGCCCATGGCCATCTGCTTGTTGAGTGTTGAGCAGATGCCAACAGATAATTCTCTCCATGGCTACCCAGTGGTCATTAGGTAGCAGTGCTATCTTTTCTTTATTTCTAACCTGGCCAGATTGGACCATAAAGATCTTGCTCTAAGGTTCTCTGTGAGATGCTATTCCCTTCACATAGATTTATGAACTTATGGCTAGGTATTTGAATTATTAATTTCAACTCTTGTTTGAGGGTCTGGAAGACAAGAAAACCCTAATTTTTTGTAGATGTGGATAGTTAGTGATAGTGTTCTTGAGGACCTTCACTTTGAGCATCATTCTAATAGGGTAAGGGATTTTAAAGTGTTTATGGCCAGATACTTATCCATGAAGTAAAATTCTTCCCTCGTTGCTGAGCCTTGCTGAATGGCACCAGCTGACCTAAAATAAATACCACAATAGGGACTTTCTTATCCTTACTTCCAGCCTTTTATCACCTACCATATGGAATTTACTCTTGTCTCTGAATTCCTATGTCCCTGATTCCTGTGGCCCTGGATTCCACCTTATATTTATGTACATTTCTCATTTTGTCTTCTAAACTTTTAACCAGAGGCAGGGGAGTCTTTTCTTTTTCATCTTTTTATTTGTACTATATGCTGAGATTACAATGAGTTAATATGTGTTGAATGAATACCTGAATGGAGGTTGGAAGGATACTAAATGAAAAGCACCAACTTTCAAGTCAAATCCAAATTCAAACTGTGGCCTTTCATTGCTAAGGCTATGAAGGTGTTCGGAGAGCTCAGAAAAATGCTAGAGATAAAAACTTGTTAATCAGCAGCATTACGATGTACTAGCACTCTTCAGGCAGTTTGCCTGTTTTCATTCTTTCACTTCTTCAACCACCACTGTGAATTCGATTCTGTTATTATCCCACTTTACAGGTCAGAAAACTGAGATGCTACAAACTTACATAACTCACTCAACCTCATACAACTAATAAGTGGTACATCCAGAATCAAGTGGATGGGTATTTTGGACATTTAGAGCAGCTATATGCTTCCTCACTTCCAAGGTTCCATTTTACTCATGGTTTAGTTGGAAAAACATAATTAAAGCTAGAGAAAAGTTTCTGCCACTATGTTTATTTCAATTTAGGATTTTCATGAGAAGCCAGTACTAATATGATAGGCACTAAATTCTCTGGCACACTGAGGTATTGATATAAAATAGCTCATTCTGTTTGTCTACTTCAAATATTTGGTCCATTTTATAAACAAAAGTTTGAAGTACTCAGTAAATATTATAGAACATCTTTCTTTTGTTGCAGGGGAAGGGTTCTGGCCACAGACACTCAGGGGTACTCTACTACTGAGCCACACCCCCAGCCCTATTTTGTATTTTATTTAGAGAAGAGTCTTGCTTAGTTGCTTAGCACCTTGGTTTTGCTAAGGCTGGCTCTGAACATGTGATCCTCCTGCTTCAGCCTCCCAAGTCCCTGGAATTACAGGCATGTGCCCTGAACCTGGCTTAGAACATCCTTCTTAAAGGATGATATAGTTCAAGTCTGAAAAGCTTTACCTGTATTTAAAGTCTAAAGTCAGAAATAATTTTCCTAGAAGAAAAACAAAAATTTTGTTCTTTACGAGGCTGTGACATTATAATTATCACAATTACTAATGTATTTCATGGTGCATATTTTGTTTTCTTAGTGGCTATAGGACTTTGTGATAATATTCTGGTTCCACATAAGAATAAGACATTAAATACAGAACAATTTCCCAAGGTTGATTCTTTATTATGTTGAACCTAGTGTATCTCAATCTGACTGGTTGTTAGAATCATCTGGGGAGCTTTTTTTTTTTTAGAGAGAGAGAGAGAGAATTTTAATATTTATTTATTTTTTAGTTTTCGGCGGACACAATATCTTTGTATGTGGTGCTGAGGATCGAACCCGGGCCGCACGCATGCCAGGCAAGCACGCTACCTCTTGAGCCATATCCCCAGCCCTCATCTGGGGAGCTTTTATGGTAGTTGTTCCGGTGGTGGTGTTTTAAATTTACCAAATCACTGACCATTATGATTTGGTGATCCTATAGTAGGGCCAGAGATATGTATTCAAAATTGTGTGAATTGCTGGGTGCAGTGGTGCATGCTTGTAATCCTAGCAGCTCGGGAGGCTGAGGCAGGAGAATCTAGAGTTCAAAGCCAGTCTCAGCAAAAGCAAGGCACAAAGCAACTCAGTGAGACCCTATCTCTAAATAAAATACAAAATAGGGCTGAAGATGTGGTGCCCCTCAGTTCAAGCCCCAATACCCCACCCAAAAAAGAAAAAAAATTGTATGAATTATTTATGGAATATATATGCCATTATAATAAAACCACCACTACCACACAATGCACAATTAAAAACATATTAAAGAACATTTAAGTTAAAAGTACAGTATATAGAAGAGACATTTATACTCCCATGCATTGCAGCATTATTCATGATAGTCAAGAAACAGAAATAACCTAAGAATCTATGAGCTGATGTATGAATAAAGAAAATGTGGTACTATGTAACAAAAAATTGATTTACCTGCCAGCAGATTTGTCAGCAGAGCTACAATTACAAACTGTTCTTCCAAATCATAAACCAGTACTCAAGCCATCAGACCATTCTACCACTTTACATGATACCACAGGCAACATGATTGATTATTCAGGTATCATTTCTATGCAACCTGAAGTAAAAGAAATTGTTTACTATATGTCATAGTGGCAACAAGAAATGACAGACTGACTGTTATTCTTATTTTCCAAAGATGTAGATTAAGTGTTCCATTTTCTTAGTGCCTTTTCTGATGCTTACAATTTTGAGTATAGCCTATGGTTTTAGGTTTTATACTTTTGTTTCTCAGTTATAGGAGGAACAAAAGTGGATAGTACCCACACATGCAAACACAAAATGGAAATTTACTTAGGGCTTAATATAGTGGTATTTTACAATCTTAAAGAACTGAATAGGAGGGCTGGGGATGTGGCTCAAGCGGTAGCGCGCTCGCCTGGCATGTGTGCGGCCCGGGTTCGATCCTCAGCACCACATACAAACAAAGATGTTGTGTCCGCTGAAAACTAAAAAATAAATATTAAATTCTCTCTCTCTCTCTTTCTCTTTAAAAAAAAGAACTGAATAGGAAATTCTGAAATTGATCAAAATGCACTTAACTAACATTAACTGACTACTTTAAAAAGTTCACCATCATATATGTTGAATCCTCATGAAATATCCAAATGAGAGGGACTATACAAAGTTCCCCAATTTTTCTTCCTTCAAAGTAATTGCCAGTAGTTGTATAGACTGTGAAACTAGCATAGGACTCATTTTTGCCCCAAGGTTTTGGAATCCTCTTCTGGTACTCTCTGCATAACAACATGTCCTTAGCTACCTGTGAATGTTTTTGCTTTTTTCACGGAAAAGTAGAACACCTATTCCGTAATACATGCTTTTACACTGTTTCAAGAGTATTTCTGTGTTGAATTCTACAAATAGTGACTTTGAGATATTAAAATATATGTCTCATCTGGGTTCACTTTAAAAAAAAAAATAGATTCCCTGATGCAATCTCTAGTTGATTCTGATACAAATTGACTCCTGGATCACATTAAGAATTTGCTTCATAGTTCGTGGTGAATAATGCATCCTAAATATTTTCATTCTTTCTTGAGTGATGTAATTTACTCCTTGAGTCACTATCTGTGTGGTAATTATCCCAATTAGTGTCTTTGGGCTAACATTTCTCCTCTTCAAAACTGAACTATTATATACAATTATTGTTTCACTCTTTAACTCATGGACTAGTTTGGTCCTTTTAAATAAATATTTAATTATCTGACTTGGCATTTGGGTTATAGTAATAACAAATCTTACATGGTCTCATCATCATTAAGTAGATGATATGAAGTTAATTTGTAAGAATTACTCAAAGAGATAATTTTAAACTTTGATAACTGCTATAGAACTAAATACAAAGTGTTGAGAGAGCATTTGATAGTTTAGATGTTAGAAAGTTTCCTTGAGAGAATGATATTTGGTCTGAGATCTGAAGAATGAGTACACTAAACTAAGCTAAGACAAAGGGAAAAGAGCATTGGAGTCAGAGTAAATGGCACAGACTCAGGGTCCTGAAGCAAAAAAATTGTATGACATGACAGATTTCAGGAACTGAAAGAAAGCCAGGTGTGGCTGGAGTAACACAGCAATGCAGAGAATGGTGTAAAAAAAAAAAACAAAAAAAAAAAACTGGTGCAATGATCAGAGGGCGGATTTTTCTGAATCTGGTGGATCCCTTGGTAATTGTCTTTCTTTTTTCCTCCTAGAAGCCACGAAAAGACAGTGAAAATCATTTGCGTAATGAATAGTAGGAGTTACATCAAATACAATATTCTACAGGCTTCAAATTCAAAAGGTTTAATGCTGCATACTTTTTTCCCACCATATCCTTAACCTGATTGTCTTCCTGATTCTTCTACATTGACAAATGGCACTACTATCACTCTGTTTGCTCATGAATCATCCTCCTTGGCTCTTTCCTTGCCACGCTGTGTGGACATTTGCCCTTTTATTTTTGGCTGCCTAGAGTCTGCATTCCTTTTGGACTTCCCCTTAGTAGTTAATCGGAGGGAATTAGTGTGTTCTTTTACAAAACCAAGGGAGCTAGATATCTTTTCCTATCCCTTGGTAGCCATGCCTTGAGCATGTGGCAAATTCAGCTAACTGAAAGCTCCTGCCTAGAACTCTGAATTTGGAGGGAGTAATGGGAAAGAGGGCAAATTAGGAATTATTCTTTAGTGTGTACATGGAGCCATGTGTCCAGGCCAGGGTTGCAGTCACATGTTACTTAGGTGTCAATAGTGGGAAACCAACTATAGTGTGCCTTGGCTAGTTTCTGTGTCTCTTTGATGCCAATATCTCAAATGGAATTCTTCAAACTTACAGTTGATTCTCTCTATGATCTACTCAAAGACCTTTTATTAGCAAATATGAATTTTGCTGTGTGAGGCACACATCACCTTGGATTCATTCACTTCAGACGTGCTAGCGTTTTTACCTCTAATTATCTTTCAAAAACAGCAAATTCTCTTTTTTGTGTGTTTTTGTATGCCTAGAGAGATGTTTATTTTAATGAGCTGACTCAGATCATTATGGAATCTATCAAGTCCAAAATCTGCACAGTGGCCCACATGCTGAAGAGCCAGGCAAGAGTCTATGCTACAGTTCAAGTCCGAAGTGTATCTTCTACATAGTTCACCCTTGCTAAAGAAAGTTAAAAACAGGAAATTCTTAACCTGCATTGATTCTCCACTAGTTCTAGCAACTACCATCTCTAAATAGTTCTAACTAAATTCTTCTAATTAGTCTTCCTGTCTCTATGCCTCCCCTCTCCCAATCTTTGATTTTGCTGTATCCATAGGTAAATATAAATCTACAAAACCATTAAAATGTCTTAGTATTACTTTAAGGAAGGGTTTCAAGCAAGCAGTGAGCCCATGGTACTGAAAAGGTCTCTTTCCTTCTTGCATCCATCACTGGATGCAAGTCCCTGCAAGGCAGGTGCAGTACCTTGGACCACAGGCATCTTTCCCAATGTGCACCTAGAGTTAACAAGGATCAAGGCAGTGAGTGGTTAAGAGCATGCCCTCTAGAGTCGTGATCATTGGCAAGTTAATTAACTTCTCTGTGGCTCAGTTACCTCATTTAAAAAATGCAGACAATAATATACCTCTATGTGATTAAAATAAAATAAATATATAAAAATAAAATAAATATATAAAAATATGATAAGATTTCAGCCAAACCAGTAAATCAGTGGGGAGGCAACCTATCTAAAAGGCACAGTGACTTTTTCTGTTGAAATTAAACTATTTCTGAGAAATATGATCCAGAAGCCAAATGCTGTAATTATCTTCCTATTTTTTAGCTGTACTAAAATAGCCATCCAGAATGCATTCTGGGAAGTGATCAATTATGTTATTATTTCTATGGTTTCAATCCTTGAAAGACTCTGGGCACAGGCAGCTTGGTGGAACTGGATATAACATTAATCATCACTTTATTGATGTTTTCATAAAACCATGCAATTGCCTGAACTCTCTTGCTTGTTAAATGCTTTCCGAGGGCAGTATCAATGCAGAGATCCAAATAAGTCCATCAAGATTTATCAAGTGCCCAGTAGTGTGATGAACTCTGGATTAGGGTATGGGAATGTAGAAAACTCATGATAAAAATAATTTGGATTCTTTCCTTCATACAATTACAGTCTGGTTCAAGTTAGTTCAAAATTACTTCTTTAGCTGACTGTTGAGAGGCATGTGGATAATTATATATTACAATTCATATATTTATTAAAATATTTATTAGCATTTACCTGAATCTATAGTGTGAAAGACATATGGTTACAGTTAGAAGAGAAGACAGAAAAATAATTAAATAACTGGATGACTAATGGTATTACAATTTAATTGTTATTTATTTGCTATTGATTATTAATAATAATCTTAGAAATAAATGAAGTCATAAAATAACTAACATTTAGTCAGCCTAAACTGAGTGAGCACAGAAGTAAGTACTTTGCCTGAATTTTTCCACTGACATCTCCATAAGACTTCAGGAGGTACAGCAGATGTCTCCAGAACCCCATGTGGTCCTATTCAACCTTCCTCTGATTTGAGCAGCAGCTGTGATAGACCATAGCATCAATCATGTTCAACTCAATCTTTCTCTCAAATGGGCACCTACCTTTGTTCAGATTTCAGCTTCAGAATCTTCCCTGATGTTGAGGGATTCACTGCAGCAAACCTCAACCAGTAGAAGACAGCAGATGCTGCACAATACCTGTACTTTTTCATCCTTCCAAGGTCCTACCTTCAGTGCTCCCCACTGAACACACCTCTGGAGAGTGTAGCCCAGTCAAGCCCTTATTGTCTGCAGTAGTCACCTCATTAATGCACCCTATGTTGGCCTTTTTTCTTTCTCTGCCTCATTCTAGATCCTCATTCCTTATTCCAGGGACTACTTTTCCCCAAACCTAACTATCATTATTCCCTTATTCCAGGTCTTACTTTTAGCAGGACCCAGATTAAGACCTGAAGTCATGACTATTAATATGTTCATTTTGATGATGAGAATACAGAGCCACAGGCCACTGAACTGAATGTCACTTACCTTGTTGATGCACCAAAACGAGGTTCAGATATCAGCCCTTTCTGTTAATTGTTATACAACCTCTTATAAACAATATGAAGCAAACTGTGAAAAGGCCTAATTAATTGCTATCCAGATGCCCAGATTTGAGAGCATTTAGAGATAATTTCAGTTAGTAAGACCAATTGTGTTAGAAATTATTTTTTTGTTTCAGTAGTAAGTGAACAAAACCACATTTGTATATGTTAAAAGGCATTAGGATAAAATTGAGTGGAAAAAATTGTGATGTCCATCATCTTTTTTCCTCTTTTTCTTATCTTGATGGTACTGCTATTAAAAAAAATACCAAGTATGTGTAATCCATAAGGAACAAATTTCTTTTCATAGTTCTACAGGCTGAGAATTCTAAGATCAAGTCAATAGCAAGTGCAATTGTCCAGTGAGGGCTGCTCTCTGCCTCCAAGATAATGTCTTGTACACTTTGTCCTCCAAAGTATAGGAACACTGGGTCTTCACATGGCATAAAGGGGAAAAAAAAACATAAAAAGGAATGGACTCCCTCCATCAACCTTTAATAGAGGCATCTCATCTGATTCATGAGGGCTCTGCCCTGATGACTCAATCACCTCCAAAGATTTTTACCCCACGTACTGTTTCATTGGGATTAAATTTCAACATGAAATTTAGAGGGGATTAAAAGCATTCAAACCATGGTGTTTCCATTTTCCCTTCCCTCTCACTCCCATCTTCTCAGCAGCAATGCTGTGTATCTTCCAGCATCTGGTGAGCCAGTTACTCTCTACTGTATCCCCCCATCTTATATTATTACTTTGTGAAATGACTCTAATATTTATTGTAATTGATTTTCAGCTAATAAGCTGTATCACCTGGGGATGTTTGCAATTTTTTTTTCCTTTTCTCTTCCCTTATATAATGAAAGACAAAGACTTTCCTGCTGATAAAGGCAATTCAGCCATTGAGAAGCCTGTAGGGTACAGTTTATGGATTTAAGAGTTTGTACAGATATCCTGAAATCACATCATTTTAGCAACTGAGCACATGTAAGATTTGGCTTGGATGAAATAATCTTTAAACAATTTGAAGCCTCAACATTTTGAGGTAGAGTTAGTACTGATCAAAGGACATGGAAAAAAATAGAACATCAGTTCTGTACCAAATGTTTGGGAAGGGGCAAATATTGAGTGGGGAAGGAGGCTGAGAAAAGGGAGGTACCATGGTTCGAATGTTTTCATGCCCTCTAATGTTCATGTGAAACTCAGTCACCATTGCAGCAGTATTAGGAAGTATAGACTTTGGGAGGTGTTTGAAATAATAAGGGCTCCTCATGAAGGAGATGGGGTGCTGTTATTAAAGTTTGTGTGTTTTCCTGTGTACACACTGCATGCATGCATAATGACCTAACTGTACTTACTGATAGCTGGGCAAATGGTTTTCACTGATGCCTTTTATAGATACAACATTAATAAAGATCAGATACTGTAAAATTTTATATGGTTGCATAAAATGCACCATAATTATGGCCAAGTATTATCTATTTTACAAACTTACATTATTGTTAAAACCAATTATTACACAAAACCAATTTTTTGAATATCACTGGTGAATTTAAAATAAAAATTGTAGTTGTAGATAGGCAGAATGCCTTTGTTTGTTTGTTTTTATGTGGTGCTAAGGTTTGAACCAATGCCTCACACATGACAGCCTCATCCCATCACTAATGAAATCTGATGTCAATTTTGTTTGTTACCACACTGACTCTTTATATAGGCACTTGATTCTTATGATCTGCTGCTTAAGCAACTTGTTTTTCTTTCCATCATGTAATCATTGGGAGTATTAATTAGAAAGATTTCCCTTTCTTATGGCAAAGATATGACTCCATGTGTATGAAGACTTAAATGAGTATAGGAGGAGAAAATATATCTACATTCTAGTTCAACTCAGATGGTTGCTATGTCTTGAGTTTAATCATGATTGTGATTGAATTTTATTGGTAGTTTTGCCAGCTTTGTATTTTGAATTTTATTTCTTAATTTTTTCCATACTTTTTATTGGAGGTACATAATGGTGGGATTCATTGTTAGATATTCATACATGCACACAATACTAACAAAATAATTTGGCCAATATCATTTCCTAGTATTTCCACTTTTCCTTTCCTCCTCCCTCTATTGTTCAATTTCTGCATGAATGACTTAGAAAGAAAAGCATTTTGTGTGGAAGGCAGTCATTTCCATGTCAAGAAAAATCAAGTTAATTGATGGGAAAACACTCCTTTGATTATAGGCCTGAGTGAATGTAAGGAATGCTTGGACATGCTAGACGCTAGCTCCTGGATGAAACTTTTTTCACCTTGAGATTCTTCATTGCATTGTGGAACTGAAACCCACACTTGACATGTAAATAACTATTGAGTGTTGTTTACTTGTCATACTCTGCTTAGCACAAGGTATTGGGTTTTGAAGACTCTTTTAAAGTGCAACATCAGACAAGGGAAGACACGTAGATTTAATATGGCGTTTCTTAGACTCATGGGTTTTTAGGTTGTATGGCACCTTATAAATCATTTAGGCCAGTGCTGTCATTTACGACTTCAGGGAAGTGAAATTCTGGAGGGTTAATATGTTGGTCAAGATTACACAGGTATTAGAGAACTTACTAGAAACTGGTTTTCCTCAAGCAGTCAAATGAAATGAAAGGAAGCTTCTATTAAAATAACTGCTTCCTTAATGATGGCATAAATACATTAATAATAGGGCTAAATACCTCAGAGCTCATCTCCTAATTGATAGAAAGAAAGAAAGAAACACAAATGCAAAATAACCAGTGCCCTTCTATTTATCAATAATAGATGAAAGTCTGAAATGCAAACAATTTTAAAAAGGACAAGTTAAAAAAAATTGAAAAATGTTAAGAGAAATGTCATTTCTTTATTTCTTAGCTCCTAGTTTTCTCTGCTAGCTGATAAGAAAAGTGATTATTTAGTTTATGTTTCTAAATTTATCAATAGTATTGGAATTTGGGAACTGGAATGTTCTTGGAGATCATTGACTACTTGGGCTCAAGTCTGGATGCATGGCAACATCACATAGAAAAGATTTTATGTACTAGGGTTCTGTGTTTTCCCATCTGAGGATTCAAATTCAGTGGGCCTGGAAAAGGACTTAGGGATATGTATTGTTTGTAGGCTCCCCTAAGTTTCTGAAATTGGTCAAGTTGGAGAACATCCAGTATTATAATTCCCTTAGTAATTATAAATCAGCTCACACCTCTGTAATTTGTCTCTTTCATAGGAAAGTCATTTTAACTATTAATTCTGTTTCCTTCAAGCATTTGGGTAAATATAAGATGAGAAATGTAATTATTTGTTTTCCTTAGTAATTATAAATTCTTGAGCACTTTTAAAGTGCTAGTATCTCCTTGAACTGATAATAATTAATCTTTAAGAATACAGTGATGTGATATTCTACTTTGTATGTTTACTTAATTTACATTGTACATTACTATAAATTTTGTCATTTCTGCATACATACTAATGTCAAATTTGTTGATACAAAATTATGCACAATGTACTTGTGAGCTATTTTAAGACATTTTATAAGATAATTTTGACTACAAGTTCTTTTCTCCTTAGAAACTGCTTCGAAACCTTCTCCAAAGGCTAGGTACAACTTAACCATTTGCTGTATGTAGCAAACATTTTAAAGATAGGAGGGAGACCATAGAGCAAGAGGACAAGAGTAGAAAGAACTCAATTTATCAAATTCTTATAATCTGCAATTTGCTATGATGTAGAAATCTGAAACTTTTCTTCTCATGACTGCCTCAAAAGGCCCCCAGAAGAGTAGACACTGTGCAACCACTTTCAAGGATGATTTAACAGTAATTACTAGTTTTAAAGGAACATACCCTTTCTTTCATATGAATGATTCATCAGATATACATGCAAAAGGCTATTTATTCATCATGGCATTATTATGTGAAATACAAAACTTAAACATCCATAAAGAGTACTTGTTAAAAGTGCATAATGTGTCTGGACAAGGGATTACTCCACTTTCATCATAAAGATGAGGAATGTCCAACTGCTTGAGCTATATTAGGTTGAGAAAAAGCCAAGGTGAAGAACCTCAAGTCCTGTGACTGTGTGTGTGTGTGTGTGTGTGTGTGTGTGTGTGTGTGCTGTGTACGCATACATATAGATTTTACTTTATATCCCCTGTGTTTTTATTTTGAAAACTCACAGGAATGTATTATTTAAGTAATAAAACAAACCAAAATGTCTTAGTGATGGTGATGAGAATTTAGAAGTACTAAGTAAATACTAATTGCTAATTTACTGACTAACTCCATAAAAGCTCATTATTTCCTATAGAGATACTCCTCTGTATGGGAAGCTCTCTTCAAGTTCAACTGACCTTATTCCATTCATGTTAAATCTAAACCCCAATGCTGGACATCCACATCTTTGTTACTTGGGAAGTGACTGGTGCTCTGACTTTATGTACAAAAAAAATGCCTTTGCCACAGCTCCATCACTCAGAGGGGAATGTGGGAGCCAATTTCCACAGGTGATGAGAAGCTTTTCATCATCCAAGATGGCAGCAACACAAATGAGAATGAATGAGAGCATGATACTAGGAAGCAGAGACAAGTTTCCAAAAAGCCAAGCCACTCACAGAGAGGTTTCATACAGGGAAAAGGTATTAAATCAAAGACAGGAGGATTTATATTCTTAGATGAAGCCATTGGATGTCAGAACAAAGTAGGAAAAATGAAGATGGAGTCATAAATTCCTCTGTCTTAAGAAACAGGTCGTATAGTAATACTTTGGTGATACTTTGTAGTGTGGCCTCTGAGACTTATGGTTATAAAGAATTATTATTGCATGCTAACTTGAGAGATTTCCCTAAAACATAATCCCTTTCCTTTCTAGGGACACTGGCTTATCTCTACCTAATTTTGTTCTTCTGTGTTTCTTCCTAAAGAGGATTAGCATTTAAGAATTCAAACAACTAACCAAAAGATTTCCCAGAATATGAATATTTCAAAACTGAAAGGGCCTCAGTGTTTGTCTCATTCATCGATTCTCATCTGTGAATGCTACTATTGCTCGTGAATAGAGACCAGAGATGCTTTCCAGAGAACATAGGACAGATACCCTAGAAAATAATTATCTGGCTCTGATGGAAAAGTCCTCTTCTAGTTCAAATTCTTCAAATGGTGGAGAGAGAAATGAGCCTCAGGAAAGTCGAACATTTCCTAAAGGCATTAATGATTGTATCTCTTATTTGTTAACATTCAGAAGTTGTTATGTTTCAGTTCTTCAGATGCTTCTTTGGGGAGCACATTTCAATGTGCTGTTAATATGTTGCTCAGCCAGGAATCCACTCTAGACTTTGGTTTCAACAGACATAAAATAAATTTCTTGCCTTAGTGTGAAGCTGTCCAGGTAAATGTTCAAATAAATAATGACTTACTCTACTTAGTCTAATGAAATATTGTCTTTACTAAGTTGCCAGAAGCAGGCCACTCTGCCCACATAGAGGGCAGAACCTTCAAGACATTGAGTTTCATCTGAAAACTAAATATAATTTATTTTATCTTTTTTGGGCTACCAAAGGACAAGACTGGGGAGATCTATCCTGAATACTCTGCTTTCTTGTTAAAACCACATTCCTAACTCTTGAAAACAAATACCTGTCTTGAATCTAGCATCACTTCTTCTGCCTATTTTAATTACCAGCCCCACTATTTAGTATCCACATAATTTTTCAGGTTTCCTGTTTAACAAAAGTTGCACTTTTATATACTGCAATGATGTGATTAAAAGCAGGTGCTTCGTAGTAGTCAAAAAAGAGAATTGTTGCTCTTTGAACTCCACCGTGTGCCCTGGAAAAGTAGTGTAAACTTTCTATTCCCTGACTCTCAGCTGTAAAATTGGAACAAAATATTTTTATCATTAGATTATCATGTTAAAAAAAAAAAAATATATATATATATATATATATATATATATATATATATATATATAGGCTTACATCATGCTTATCATTTGGAAAATAATCAGAATATATCAATAACTATTTTGCTATTTTAGTATCTATTGATTACAGGAAAAAATTTTGAATTTCTTTATACTTAAAATGAATATACATTTTTATTATACTATACCAGATATATACATTTGATATATAGTTATAGATACCGCTTTCATAAAGTAACCACTAAACTGACTTCTAACAGGAAGATATAAGTTTGGCCTGTTCATGGACATAGTGGTCACATTAGAAAATAGTTGTCTGATTTATACAAGAGAGTCCTAAGAATTTGTCTCTATGTGTTCTAACACTATTTGATTAGGTTTACCACTTGTAGAAGTACTGAGGAATTTATTCATTTGGTGGAATTTATTTTTGTATCCTATTAAAGACAAATTTTTTCCCCCAATAAAACTATATCTGTGTACTATGTAAAGTTTAATCAATATAAGAATCTATGTTCATTTATCCAAAACTGAGAAGTATAAAAACAAGGATGATTTTTAAAATTTTTGTCTTAGAATGGAACTTTTGAACAAAGGCATTCCATTTTAGATATAATATTATATTAATTTAGATATAATATTTTAAAATTAATATTCACTTTATTATAGTCACAAGCATTTAAAAAACACACTTCCTTATATTTCTAAGTTAATGTGTATATCTTCCTCTATTTTAGATGCAATGTTTTTTTAAAAATCACTTGTTAGAATCAAGAAGACTCTAAATTAATGTTATATCCCATTTATAAATTAAATTAGTAAAACAATTTTGAAGTTTAAAAACTACAATTATACATAAAGCCACTTGGTTTCTTTTTAAGAATTATAACTGATACCAATAAGCAAAAGTTTCCTAAGTAATTAAGAATTTTTAAAATAATTAGAAGTTAAACGTATAAATATTTAGGTGGATACCAGGTTTTCTTGAGTATCCTGACACTGTTTAGAAACATAATTAAACTCTCTTTGAAGGACATCACAATTCTAAAATTAATTATTTTATGGCTTAATTTATAGTTCTAAACTCATGTTAGTTTTATAAATCAAATCATTCAAAATATTTCTAATACTTTAACTACTATTTTAGTTAGCTCTTTCGCTGCTGTGACTAAAGGACCCGACCAGAACAACTGTAGAGGAGGAAAGTTTATTTGAGGACTCACAGTTTCAGAAGTCTTAGTCCATAACAGGTGGGTTCCATTCCTCAGGGATCAAAATAAGGCAGGACATGATGGTGGAAGAGTGTGGCAGAAGGAAACAGTTCACATGTGATCAGAAAGCAGAGACAGAGACAGACTTCTCTTGACAGATATAAATACATACCCAAGGCACACCCCAATTCCCACCTCCTCCAGCCACGCCCTACCACTTCAGCCATCAGGGCTTTATTCACTGATTGGGTCAAGGCTATAATGCAATCATTTCTCCTCCAACCTTCGTGAATTGTCTCACACCTGAGCTTTTGGAGGACACCTCACATCTAAGCCTTAACAACTACTAAACATAGGTGCTTTCCAATTTCACAAAAACCATTTTCTGAAACTAACATGTATTTTAAGTCTGGTATGGATCTGATATATCCTATGATAACATCTCAGCCTTGCTGTTTAAAAGACAGTTGTTCTATCTCAGGCCTGTGGAGGTTGTATCAAGGAAGGTTTGGGGTCTAGGCACAGAATTTGGTTCTCCCCATGTCCTTACCTACTTGGAAACCTGCTTTTTATGGTTTCTGTAATAATGGAGTCCTCATGCCTTGTAGAAGTCATCACCCTCTCCTGGGTTCAGGTTATTGTTAGGTGTCATTTCTGTCTACTCCATTGATGTTGTATGTGTTCCTCTGCTTCATCAGGTTTTGCGTTTATTTGGTTTTCTTCATACAATTTAATGTTTTCATTATATGGCTCAAAACACATTTTATTTTCATTCCATCAGATATTTTACTTATGTAATACTTTTGAAATCTCATTTAATTTTATTGCCGGTTTTGAATTGTCAAATTTCTTTATTCCTTTCATGTGCTACCCAACTGGCAGGGCCACAGTGAGACAGAATGACAAGTCATTGGATGCTGCATTTCCCTTGGGTCTTTGGCTCCACAGACATAACACTGAAGGCAAGATAATGGCAGTAAAAATAATAATAACAACAACAACTACAAAGAATCTCTGCACACAGATATTACTACTGTTGACTTGGAGCATAACTGACCTCCAGTTCCTAAGACTAAAGTTGAGGACTCAGTTCTTAGACTTCTTATTTTTCTTCTATTTACACTTACTTTCTAACTGATTTCATGGTCCCATGACTTTAAAAGGCACTAACATGCTGATGTTGACCACTTTTATATTTCCTAGTACAGACCTTTCCTAAATCCTGTTACAATACAACTGTTTGCTTAACTGCTTCATTTGGATGTTCAGAATCTGGTTACTTGTGTGTCAATTACTGAGTCAATTACTTTATTCAATTTTCTTCTCAGTTCCTCATGTTCCTCTATCATCTCCATCTTGTGTTTCTGTAGTAACCTCTGAACTGATGTCTGTTTCTGCCCTTGACCCCACTGGTAGCTAGGGTGAGCATATTAATGTCAGAGCATATTATCTTTTCAACCTCTGCTCAAAACTCTATAATAGCCTCTCATTGTACTGAAGCAATCTCCAACCCTTATAGTTGTCTTGTATGATTTTCTCTTATTACCTCCACACAATCTTTTCCTTATCCCATTACTTAACCTACTCATTCAGCTCCAGTTCTTGCTTATGTTCCTCTAGCTGACCAGGGACATTCCTATCCTAGGGCTTTCCCAGAAACAGCACCTAGGATGAAGTGAATGCAACTAGTTTATTTTGAAGGTGATGTCAAGGTAACACTTTATGGGAGAGAGGAGATAAGTCGGAGATGGGAAGGAAGCTGATAAGAAATTTGTTTATGCTATATGCAAGTGGGCCCAATCCCACTAAATATCTGCATGACCTTGCTACTTAAGGTGTAGCTTGGAGACTGCAGCATTGGCTTTGCCTAGGAGTTTGTTGAAATGAGACTCCCAGGAATTGCAGGCCCCACTCAGAAAGGACTTTAGAGACTTCCTATGCACTGATTAATATTTAAGAAATATTGCTCTAAGTGACAGTGTTGAACATAATCTTTAAGGTATCCTAAACAAAGGCAGGGAAATGGAGGTGTTTTCCTCAATACCTTAGCTGATGGGTCAAGTCCTGCTTCCAAGCCATTAATTTTCAGCTTGCCTCATGTATTGGCTTAGCATGTTCTACAGCCTGGATATAAAGGCCTGCAGGAAGACAACCACAGGTAGCACCAATAGGAACCTAGTTTCCTTTACAAGAACGAATTGAGTATGTTCAGATTCCTCCCCATGCTATTCCCCAAGAGAGAAGCTGGAAGAGGAAAGAAGCTCAAACTTGCTTAGAGAAGACACAATTCTCTAGCCCCCATTTTGTGATTTAATCTCCAAATCAGCCTCAGAGTGAAAATAAACTGATACCGAAAAACTATCAGTGATAAATTCTTTTCATTTGATACTGTATGTAAAAAATAAGAAGTTTAGAAAATAAGAAAATTGTTTTGGCAATTATTTGAATTTAGGCTCCAACATTTGACTCTGCAGGTTTGTGATTTCTTGTAACGCCAAGCACAACTCCATCATGCTAAATTGAGATGTACAAGACCCAGTTGTGAAACAGTAGGCTTCCATAAATCTTACTAGCTAATCCTCTTCACCACTGACAGCACTATACCCTCCAGAACAGACATACTTCATCAGGGAAAAGTGTTAGAAATATTCCCTTATCCAGAACTGTGCCCAGTGATGGCCTTCTTCAACAGATGACATCAAATTATTCATATGGAGCCAGATGTCTCATGTGCATTTGAGAACAGTTATTTCATAGCTTTCTCAGAACTTGCCCTCAAGTTAAAACTATTTGGTACCACTGTCTCAACTGTGAAGGACATAGAGTTAGTCCTCCTGCCAATTAGAAATGCCATGAGAGTCTTCACATCTCAACTCTGAGAAATGTCATGGAATTCTGGCAAAAATTTTGAAAGATTCAAGTTACCATAGCTTCTGGTGTCTGAATTAGAGAATTATTCTGAATTCTTCTCTGATCTTAATCAAGTTTTCCTCAGGAATCATAGGCTAATTTGTAATAGACACTAATTAAGTCAAGTTAGGATTTAGCTCTTAAAATATATTAAAATGCATCTTAGGGAGATAAAAGAAGCAAAAAGTAAAACTATAACAATAAAGATAAAATCGTAACTTAGAGAAGTTGAAAATTTGATACTTTAATATGTATTTTCTCTTTTTGTGTGTATCCTCAGAGGCATTCAACTACTGAGCCATATCTCCATTTTTTCATATTTTTAATTTTATTTAGAGACAGAGTCTCACTGAGTTACTTAATGCCTCTCCACTGCTGAAGCTAGCTTTGAACTTTCAATCCTCCTACCTCAGCCTCCCGAGCCACTGGGATTATAGGAATGTGCCACCATGCCCTGCTTATGTTTTCTCTTTTGGGAATTTTACACATAGTAAAATATTAAACTTGCATATTTGGAACAAAATTTTTCCTAACATAATATTTATTCATCATCACTATTCATAGATTTTATATATATCGTGTGGTAAGTTGCCCTACATGATATCTTCATTTTTTAAATTTGCAAGATTTTCTTCATTCAGATAATCAGAGAGATGTTTACCTATAATTTAGATTTTGGGCTTATATCACCTACAACTAGGTCCTCAATTTCTGAATACTTTTTTTTAATTGCAGCTTTATTGAAATATAATTCACATATTATAGAATGCATTCTTTTAAAGTGTATAGTTCAGTAGATTTTATATTTCAGAGTTGTGCTATCACCAGATATTAGAAATTTCTTCACCCTAAAACACTGTATGTATTAGCTGTTACTTCTCATTGGCCCCTCCTCTAAGCCTCTGGAAACTACTATTCACCATTTTTGTCTCTAAGGAGTTGACTATTTTGGACATTTCCTGTTAATCCATATTGAAGCATATGTCTGTACTACATTTCTTTTTGTGGATGAATAAAATTTCATTGTATGGCTATACCAAATTTGTTTATTCATTAGATGACAGACTGATGGAAAAAAAGTTGGCTATTGTTAATACTTCTATTGTGAACATTCATAGATAGGTTTTTATGTGAACATAGATTTAATATTCTCTTGGGTATATGTCTTAAGAGTAGAATCGCTTGGTCATATGGAACTTTGTATTTAACTTTCTGAGGAATTGCCAAATCATTTTGCAAAATGAATACACAATTTTCAAATTCTGCTGGCAATGTGTGAGAATTCTCATTTATTCACATTATCACCAACCCTTATTGTTATCTGATTGCCTCATTATAGGCATCCTGTTGAGAGAGAAGTAGCATCTCATTGTGTTTTTAAACAAACAAATTGTATTGGGTATATATGAGACTTACAATGTGTTTTTGGGATGCACATACATAGTGGAAATTATTATATAGTGAAGTAAATGAACTTATCTATTATCTCACATAAGGTAAATTATTATAGTAAATAATCTCTGGGAAAATATTTCTGAGATTTAGGGAATATTTTATAATCTTCTACAAAGTAGTTTTAGCACTCATTAATAATTCTTCCTTGAGTTTATAATTACTATAGTGATTACAAAATGATGATTTTTCTAATTCTGTCTTTTACCTTTATTAATGAGCATTCTTCTGTAAAGAAGAGCTTCTTTTCTCCTTACTCTTTTAACTTCCTTTTTAAAAACGATTGTATAGACTTTTTGACTTAAAAAACTCCTGGTGGTATTTTTATGTAGATTGCAGTAAGCATAAGTGAATTGAATTATAAATAACATTTTTATGGTGTTGGGGTATACTCTCCAAGAAGAGTGACTTTCCATTTGTTAAACTCCATCTTAAATATTTGGTATTTAAATTTTTACGTTAAAATCTATTTTATAGGTTGTTTGCCTTCCTGAACTGTAAAGGCTGTGCTTTTCCCTTGCTATCTAGGACAATTGTTTTGCTATAGATTGGGTCTTTTATTTCCCCCTAAGGGTTGAAGACTTGGTCTCCAGCTTCGTGCTGTTTCAAGGTGGCAGGATTTATCCTTTCTCTCTGCTCCATAGATCTGTTTTTTTTTTCTTTTTTTCCTAATTTAAATCCTCCAGGAATGTATTTATTTTGGTTATAAATGACACTATAGAAATAGCTGGTTACTGCACTCCTAGGCACATACCCACCCTGCTGAGTTGTTTATCACAAATAACAGTAGAGATCTGTGGAGCCAGGTGTCCCTGACTCAGTCAGGCTAGGTGAGGACCCTAGCAACCACCAATCAGCATGAAACAGGGAAAATACCTGGGATGCCAGATGATCCTCCCAGTAATTTATGGTGGTTGATAGCATGTTGGGAAACCATGTAGTTCAGCATGTACTCCCCTCGTGGCTTAAACCAATCAGTTCAAAGGAATCCCCCTCTTGTACTAACCAATCACCATTACCCAAATGTTCCCGCCAGTGAATGCGCTAATCATGTTTTAGAGTTGTTTTATGATTTTCCCATGGTGTATGATGATTTACTAAGAGATGCTATGATGTATGTGAAGTCCCTGCCTTCTCCAAAGAATGTATAAAATTGCTGCAAACCCTGGGCTCAGGACCTCTCAGCATCACCAGTTACTGTGTGCGCACAGAGGACCGAGCTAGCTCGTAATAAACATCTCTTTGCTGCTTAAAAAAAAAAAAAGAAAGAAAGAAATAGCTGGTAACTTCTGAATAAGGTTTGTAGATTAGATCTTAATATTGAGCTAAATTCAGTTTCCTAATTTTGATCATTACACTATAGTTATATAATTCCTTGTTTTTAAGAAATATAAGTATTTATCAATTTATCAATAAGTAGGTTTCATGTTTACAACTCACAAATAGTTCAGAGGAAAAAAAAAACCTTTGTTCTCTATCTATTTTTATATATTATCTAGAAAAAGAAGAGGAGAAGGGATAAAGCAAAGATAGTAAATTGTTAAAATTTGGGGAATATTTCCTAAGAGTTCTTTTACTATTATTACAAATGTTCTAAAAGTCTGAAATTCAAAAATTAGAACATTTCTGAAAAAAATGAATTTTAAAAATAATACTAACAAATAACAGTCACTCTATAAAATAAGACATAGATCCATTATAGATACAATTGAATGAATAAATTGGAAGTTGGATGAGGAACAGAGAAATTTATATAGTCTCAAATTATCTCCCCACAGAACACTAAATAATTACAAAAGAAAAAGACAATATCACAGAACAGAAACCCAGCAGACCCACTTTTAGGAATCAATGTTAATATCAATAATGGGAAATTAAAATTATAGGCCACATGATGATTTTCAAAGAGAAAATTCAAGAATCACTTTTATGATTCATTTTCCACAAAACATGTAATCTGCTTCCAGTCATAAAGAAACCAGAAAAAAACCATCTAAGGCACATTGTACAAGTCTTCTCCTTATGATTAAAGGTCATGAAGGTCAAAGAAAGACCGAGAAATATTTGAGTCTGAAGGAGAATACAAAATACAATTAAGTGCATTTAAGAGATCTGAATGAGGCACTGTTGTTATGAAAGACAATATTAAGCAAGTAACAGAACCTGGAAATAATCTGATAATTAAGTGGTAGAAAATGTATTACTATTAACTTTTCAATTGTGAAAATTGCACTCTTGTTATATAGAATGTTCTGACTTAGAGGAAATATTGAAGTAATTATGAATGATGGCAAATATCAGTAATTTACTCTCTAATGGTTCAGAGGAAAAGGTTCTTTATATTAGAACTTTTCTTTAATATTAAGACTATTTTCAAAAAGTTAAATACGATTGTATAAATAAAGAGAAAAGGTGAAAATCCTTAAACAAATGTTGTTTCTTATCAGGAAAGAACTATACGTTAATGTAATGTTTAGATTCACCAAGGTAGCATTGCTCACTTGGTTGTTTGGATGCTATTTAAATAACTGGCATATGGGCAGTTTGGATATATAAAAGTCAGGAATACTGACTTGTACCTGCATTTCAAATTTTGTTATATATATGAAAAAATAGTTTCAAATATTTCCTGAATTTCATCCTACATATATGATATAAACATTTTCCTTTAATAAAATTTCCATATCACACATTTAATGGGAAACAATTAAAATGATATATCAATAGTCAGAAAGCTAATAACAATATTATTTTTCAGATTTTTTTTTCTTAAAATCTCTGTGTATTTTTGTGATGCTTCCAAAACACTGTTGCTTTTTTAGCTTATTAGTAAATCTTAGGGGAGAAGTTTTAGTGGGTCAAGATTCCAATTTTTATTTTAGTTCTCTAGTTAAGCTATTCTCCTTCTCCTGCTTCAGCTGAAGGCTCATGGTTTCAGAGGTCTCAGTCCATAAGTGGACAACTCTATTGCTTTGAGCCTAAGGTGAGGTAGAACATCATGGCAGAAGAGTGTGGTGGAGAAAAGCACCTCGGGACATGGAGCCAAGAAGGAGAGAGGAAGAGAAGGAGAAAGGTGGGGAGTGGAGAGGGAGAGAGAGCTTTCTCCTCTCATTAAGGACAAAATATATATCCTGAAGGCAAGCCCCAACGACCTACCTCCCCTAGCCACATCCCACCTGTCTACAGTTACCACCAATTAATCTATCAGGGGATTGATGCACTTATTAGGTTAAAACTCTCATAACCCAGTAATTTCACCTCTAAACTTGTTTTCATTGCCTTACACATGAAATTTTGGGGAACACCTCATAACTAAACCATACCATTAATATTTGTTTTTTTGCATGTTTTTTTTCTTATTTTTTTTTCTATTTAGTCTTGATGAGCAGTAGGCATGCACAGAATTGACTTTCAATGGCTGATTTTTATTTTTTTTCAGTATTCTTTGTGGCTTATGTTGTTTGATTCAGGTGTTAGATTGCATTGTTTCTTCATTTTTCTTTTTAATTATAGTCTAAAGATAAACAGACTTTTTATATGTGTGTGATACTAGGGATCAAACCCTGGGCCTCATGCATTCTAGGAAAATGCTCTATCCTGAGCTATATCCCCAGTCCTTTGTATTTTATTTTATTTTTATGTTTTGATTGGTGATATTACTAAGTTGCCCAGGCTGGCCTTGAACTTGAAAACCTCCTGCTTAAATCTCCTGAGTTAGCAAGTATTACAGGTGTGTACCACCACATCCAGTGAGACATTGTTTGCGAAATTGAATTTGGTTTTGCTACATATTACATTCCAAGAACCACTCTGTCTCCAAAAGCAAATTAATTTGATTAAGTTCACAAAGAGGCAATACAAATAATTTATTTATTATAATAAAATCGTCATGTTTGACTTCTCAATTAGTTAAAACAACTCAAAGTAATGCTTCTGCATATTTGGATTTCCTCAAATACTAATTTAGCTGCTTAGAAGCTGGTCTTTGCCAACTTGATCATCATAACTTTGTCCTATATTCTATCATTTCCCTGATGAAGTTATACTAAACTAACTATTCAATTAGAAGTTGGTAATTATTTATTTTGGGAAAATATGTTTCTTGAGATTCTATTTTTTTATTTTGATATTCTTTTTTGATATATGCTCTTAAAAGCAAACAACTAAGTGCTATTGTACTGATGTCAGAGATGTAGCTTGAAGCTGATCAACTGAAGGATTTTCGTCTGTAATCGTGTCTAGACTAAATGCAAATGTGGGAATTTGATTTTTTTCTTACTGTCAGTATGCATTTGAAAAGTTTTGAGCATATTTTTCTCAGTTGTTTAAAGAATAAATTATGAAGGCTTTTAAACATAGATGGTATTTTAGTCAGCTTTTTTGTTGCTGTGATCAAAAGACCTTAAAAGAACGATTAGAGGAGAAAAAGTTTATGTGGGACTCACACTTTCAGAGGTTTCAATCCATAGAAGGCTGACTTCATTGCTTTGGGCCATAGGGGAGGTTGATCATCATAGTGGAGGAGGAAAGCAGCTTAGGACATGGTAAAAATGAAGCAGAGAGAGCTCTGCTCACTGGAAACAAAATGTATACCCCAATGGCATGCCCTCAGTGACCTACCCTCTCCAGCTATATCCTATGTGCCTATAGTTACCACCCAGCTAATACTTTCGAGTGGATTAATCCTCTAATTAAGGTTCACAACAATCATTTCACCTCTAAACTTTCTTGCATTGTCTTATACATGAGCTTTTAGGGGACATATCTAAACTTTAATAAATTGTGTTTTAGTTTTTAGAATGAATTTGTTCCTGCATACATTTTTAGAAGATATTGATATAATTTATTAACAGGATAAACACAAGTAAGCTGGCATTAGTAGAAAGTGAAAGAAAATGAAACTGAAATATGTCTAACTTCCAGTGGGTGTGATTTATTACTGACAACTAAGATATTCAGGTGAATTTAATGATAGAAAAGGAGAAATCCCCAAAGGACTGTAGGAAATCTGTGAGTACTCTCCGTATATCATTCAGACACATTCACTTAGCTTCTGTGACTCTTTGTGTAATTTCTCTGACTATAAGAGCATGCAAGGCCCTTTTCGGAACAGGTCAGAAAAAATGAGTAAAATTAACACCTGTGGAGCAAGCCTTAACTAACAACTAGAGGGAATTGATAGATATGATTTCTTGCACTTAGGTCAAGAAACTCAAGGCATGTCTTATACCATTGTCCAGAGATGAGCCCCAGTTCCTCATGGAGTTAACTTTTCTGTGTTGGTTTCCTTCTTTTCCCTTTCCTGCTTTCCAATCCTCTGCCAATATGTTCTCTGATTTAAATTAACTACAGTTACCTCCTAGTGAAGAACCCAACCTAAGACTGTGATCAAGGACTATGCTCTCTCAGAATTTAGGTTGCTGAAAGAAAAGGAGTGCTCTATTCAGTACATTTTACTTGTACAAATAAAGAAACATCTTTGCTTTGCTACTGAAATCTTGCCTGTCTTTTCCCTTGGATGAGTGTTTTTGTTGTTGTTGTTGTTGTTTTTTACTAATTGGATCACTGCCCAGTTTTTCTTCATACCTGATCTTTCTGTCTGAAAGCAAGTTTGGAACACAAAGACCACATTAAGACTGTCATGAAGTATGTAGTCCCCTATATGCATGTCCAGATCTTGGAATATTACCTCCCTTATTAGAAAAATGGTACAGCAATCCATTTTATGCATGCTGAAGTAGGAGAGAGCAAAGGTGGCAAGATAGTGGAGAAAAAAGGATGTGAGCCTTTTAACACAGACATGAGAGAACATAGGGGAACGAGATCCCTTCTACAAAATCCTTCATGTGCAATGAGATTGCTCAGTATAAATGCTCAGTATAAATGCCTGATAAAGGTTCCACAATGTCTTATTGTTTGGAAGAATCAAGGAGAAAGTGAGTAGAAAGTGCATGGGCAGAGAGGTTTCTCACCCTTTCCTTCTTACCATAGGTATGCAAGTCAAATCTCTGTGTACATTTTAAAGGTAATCTCAGAATTGAGAAGCCTGTGTTATTTACCAGTAACTTATTCTTAATTTATGCCAAGATGCAAAGTGACTTAAGATGTCTTCCTGAATGTTTTATTCCTCTAATACCATAGAGGTCACGGTTTTCTCTAGAAGAAAACTTCAGCTCCACGTTCTAAACTGACACGCTTTCTCCACTTGTTCCCTCAAACTCCATGATCCTTGTCCTTCTGTTCATAAAACTCAAATCTCTGGGGAAAGCAAAATGCCACTAGTACTAAACAGAAAACTCTTTTTCACAGGATTTCTTTGTATGCCTTCTGTCCCTTTAGAATATTCTTTTCATTCTACATGGAAGGGAAATTTAGTGTAGGGAAATGGTTTTTAATGTGTTTCCCTAAAACCAGCATTACTGGGGAGGGTTTTAGTCATGTAAAATCTTGAACTCACCCAAACAGACCTACTTTGAAGCTCTGTGGGGTTGAGTCCATTATTAAGCCCTATAGGTGATTATGATCCACCTTAAGCTTTAAGTACTACCATGTAATTGTTGGTAGTTACAAGGAGATCCTATTGGTAGTTATTCTAGCTTGGTATAAGAGTAGGCTATCCCAGGCTAGGGGTGTAGCTTAGTGGCAGAGTTCTTGCCTGGCATGTGCAAGGCCTGGGATTAGATCCCCAGCACCTCAAAACAAAATTTTTTTTTTCTTCTTTTTAAGTAGGCAACCGAAGTGTACTACCCTAATCTCTTACTGAGAGACAAAATTGTAATTAGGGAAACTCATTAATCTTAACTCTTAAGTTACTAAAAGGAGAAGAAAAGGCTCATAGTTCCCATCAGAATAGGCCTGGAGAAATTTGGTGGGAAGAGAATAAGTCCAAAACTTGTTTTGGTTTTCTCCTTCCTGAAAGACAGTAGATGACTTCCTATCCCCAAATATCTCCTACACACCAACTGAAATTTCACCAATTAGAATTAATAAGAAAACATTCCTGAGAAGGATAAGGTGATGTGGGGAGATGATTAGTCCTAAAAATTAATGGCAAGTAGCCTAATTAACTTTCCATCTAACCTGGCTGAAATACCTAATGATAGTTTACATTTTAGGAAATAAGAATGACAAAGAAAGTGAGGTTGAGTAAGAGGTATGTGGAACTTGTTAAGGGTGTTTGTAGTGGGGAAGGCGTACTGGGAACAGATTTAGGCAGCTAGAGTCTTTAGTGGGCTTGGAGAGGGCACCTAGAGGAGAGAAAGTCCTGAAGGTATGCCAGAGCAAATATCATCTCTTTATTGCTTTTATTTTACATCCCTTTTTAGAAGCCATTGGCTCTCAGTCAAGGATAGTGATAACTTGATCATTTTTTAATATCCCCGTTTACTTCTACCTCATTCATTTTCATTCCCTAGATTCAGACTTTTAAGTATATGGAAGCAAAATAACATTTCATTTTTGGCAATAAAACAGAAGGAAAACTTTAAAGAAGACTCTATTATGGATAAATTCTAGAGATCCAATAAATTCCACAAGAATAGCTTAACCTCGATAAAGATGATCAGATTCATGTGTTAGGTATGTGGAAGAAATACTATGCTTTCATTGAGTTCTACAAATTTTGTGGGGAGGAGGTATATGCAGAAAAATCACAGTGGGATGCAGCACAGCTACTCTAAGGCAAAAGACATAAGTGCTACCCTAGAGCATAGTTCTTTGAGGAGGAGGGGAGAAGACCAGTAGACAAAAGATTTAATTATGGAAATAAGGGATTTCATTGGCACAAAGGTCACTAAGTATTTCATGGAAACACATGTTTTTGGCCACCCATGAATTTCTGAGGCTTGTCATTGTTGGGAAAACATATAACAGCAGCAGCACCCCAGAGAAAAACACCAACATGGAGTCTAAGGACCCTCTTTCTCCTCTTTGTTTCTTTCACTGGCACGAAACATTCCTGCCAGCACCAATGTTCAAATCCTGCTGGTGGGAAGCCTTAGCCCCAATAAGAATTAACTTCTTGGGCTCCGGAACTGACATATGGAAGAGCTTGTCAATAAACGGGCAACCTGTTATCTACCTCAGCCCTGCTACCTCTCCTTAGACCTATATAAACACACAGCCTTTGGTAATAAAGTGGAACCTCTTTGGTGATTTGTGTCGTGTGGTGTAGTGCGGTACGGTGTCTTCTAGTCTTACAGTCATATTTTAAAAAAAAAAGGAACTAGATGGAGAAGACCTTCTTGTATCACTTTAGATCTAATTTCTTCATATATATATGAAGTAGGAGAAAAATATATATACATATGTTTTTTTCTTGGTACCAGTGATTGAACACAGGTGCTTAACCTGAGCCACATCCCCAGCCCTTTTCATTTTATTTTTGAGACAGAGTCTTGCTAAGTTGCTTAGGTCCTCTCTAAGTTGCTGAGGCTGGCTTTGAACTTGTGACCTTCTGACTCAATCTCCAAAGATAACTGTGATTACAGGTGTGCGCCACTGTGTCTGGCTTCTTTATATTCTTAAGATATGATGTTTTATGTACAACTGTTGGTGAAATCACTCTCACAAAGGAGGTTTACCCTATAAAGGTACAGAGAATTATTTGAATATGTTAACTCAAGGTCTTATGGTTCAGTTTATGAAACAGAGATCCATGACTCCATCATCTTGCTATGATTTCATTTCTTTTATTATTTTTGCCCAAAAATAGACTTACTGTCTCCACACATATGGAGTCAAGTTTTTACTAAAAAGCCTTTAAAGAAATGATTACAACCTTGAAGTCTGAAAAAAAATGTTGTAGTTTCCTTAAGAACAGGGAGACTGTGTGAGGACTTTCTTCACAGTACAGGGCTGGCAGGCCAATGCCTGAAGTTTTCCCTGTTTCCCTCAGTTAGGATCAGCAGAGAATGCATTCATAATGAGTCTGCACAGTTTCATTCAATATGCAGGTGGGAGCAGTGAAACAAATGCAGTGTGGCTGATTTCCCAAGAGACACTGCTAATGTGAAACAGAAGCTCATTCAAAAGAATTAAATGGAAATCTTCCAAATACATATTTATTCATATCCGTCACTTCCCTTACCATTTCCGGTCCTTCTCACTCCTTTGCACTCAATTTATTAGTAGGAATCACCACCTAAAATCTTGTCAAGAGCAGGAACAACTAGACACACTTTTTAATTTGCCTTCATGAAGTAGAGCTTAATTGAAGATTTCCCATCTCTTTAGATATACTTGCTAAAATCTTAGAGGTTTTAGTTTGTCATTGCTGACCATCATCAAGACTTTTGAAGAAAGTCTTCTATTAAGTTCTCAAAATTAGAAAAGAGTAAGTGTACTTGAGAAGTAAAATATGTGGGGGAAAATCACTGTATAAATATTTCTAGCGGTTATTGCTTTTGCTATAGAAAACTGCCTGGATTTAAGATTCATTCACTCTAATTTTATGGTACTCTTAGAATTCTCAGCTAATATCTAGGCCTCCAAATGAGATATGCAAACCACACTGTTTTTCTCAGAACTCTCTTCATCAGTTTACATTCCAACAGATTTGGCTACTAGCCTGGACCTGAGAAAAAAGTACTAGGTAGTCTGTAGAGTCCTCAGGGGCTCTGCCTTGCCTGTTTTGTCATTCTTAACAAAGAAGCCAGCTCCAGGTAATGTTTTACATCTCTGCCTTGATTTCTGCTATTTCTGCCTATGATTGCCAAGTCTTAGGTTCTGAAGGTTTCCAATTCAATTCTCTGTTTTGCTTTTTTGCATTGCATGATCTCTACTACCAATCCATACTAGTCACCATTTCCCTCATTGTTCCTTTTTGGATCTGAGACCACTTTTCCTTGATAATGAACCATGCTAAGGTGAAACAGAATATTGAGCCTGAGCCTCTTCCTTGATGTAAAAGCAATGCTGGTAAGCTCCTTTAGCAAACAACTCCAAAACCATAGTGGCTTAATACAACAAGGAATTATTTCTTGCCCACATCAAATCTCAGATAGATATAGGAGGCTGTCATCTAAGTGAGGATGTGAAGATGCAAGTATCTGGGCTTTTCGTTCAGGATGTTTTTGTCATCTTGGTGTTCTTCACTTCTACTTAGTGGGAAAGAGTCAATGACCTGACTGGAACTTTTGAGGACTAGGCCATTCCATTGGTTAGAGCTAGTCCTATGGCCCAAACCTAACTACAAATGAGACTGGGACATGTACTCTTTCTATATGTATAGGAAGAGGAAATGGTATTTGTGAACTCTGGCTATTGAGCCTATTACTAAAGACTTATTGACCTCCAATAAAGGGACTAATATTAAGTAATTATAGTACTTAATTATACTATAATTATAATGTGACCCCCTTCCCAAAGTTCATATGTCATAAGCTTATTGTATTTGGAGGTGGGTTTCTTTCGGAGGTAATTAAAGCTAGATGAGATCATAAGAGTGGACCTCCATGATGGCATTAAGTAATTGTAGATTAAGTAATTGTAGGTTAAGATTATATCTAGGGCTTTTCCTGCTTCCTATCATGATAGTAAGTAATCTAGTACACAATAAATACTGAATATGTCTTTGGCCCTATTCTTATGTGTAACTTCTCAAGTCAATCTGAGGATAGGCTTTTGAAATCATTTATTGATAAATTCAGTACTGATGTTTGTTTATAGTCAAGACATCTTGTGCCAACTATTTTCAAACATTTTTTTTTTCTAAGCTTAGAGGTCCATGTTCAAATTCAATGTCATCTGTACAGTTAAATAAAACAGACACAGAGAGAGGTGCTGTAAGCCAGGAATTTCATTCAGCTCCAAGTCTGAGCCCTATCTTCAGGTGGCCACAAGCGTTCCTCAGAGAACTCCCCACTTGAGGAAATTGAGGCCCACCGATTTCCTTGGGACTTGTGATGCTCAGAGGAACTCACACATTATACTTAGAATGATTTCGGGAAGTTGAGGATGAAACTGACAGGCCATTTCTCTGTTATGAGTAGTGGAAATCAGAAATGAGGCCAGTGGTATATGTGAGCATTCAAAATTGAAATACTCGGAGAGAGAGTCCTAGGGATGTTAGTGTCAAGATGTCTATCTGATTTTGTCCAGTAAAGTATTCTAGGAGGCAAAATATCCAAATTTAATGCCTAGATTTTAAGGTCAGTGTTGAAGGAAAACAGAAACTTATATTTGTTTTAAATATAGGCAGACTAGATTTTGCCATGCCAGTTCATGAAAGGTGTTAACCACAGTCACTCTGTCTAATGCTTGGCGTGTTTGACAGTCTTTTAGCCTAAATCCCTTGTTGATGCTGATATTTTTCAAGATGAATGAGTTCCTTAGATTATTAACAACAGCAATTCTTTCCCATATCCCTGTTTACTTTAATTTAATGACTATTATCTTAATTATGGTCAAGTCTTCCTGAAAGTAACATTGCCTAAAGTAAGTACATTTACTTCAAGGAAAACTGGCCTATCTTCACATAGACATCATTGAATATTTATTTAGATCAATGCCATGCTTAAAATCTTTTGAAAGAACAACTGTGACTGTTAGGTTGTCTTTTAGGGCAACATAATACACACCTAGCTCTGTATTCTCTATTCTCATATTTAATTAATGTCTTTATAAAATTATTAAATGTTTGACTTTCTTTAATTGCTTAAAAAAACCCCTGTTTTCTGCAGAAAAGGAGACTTAATTTTTTCAGTTCGTAAGTCAAAACTGTGACAAGGAAAAGATGCCCTTATGATGAGTCATTTAAATATTGTTTTAGGAAATAGTGGCAAATGTTATGCTGCATGAATGAAACAGAAGGGTAAGTGGAAGTTTATACTTTTGACAGGAATAGCTGTATGAATGCCTGTTGTACAAAGTAGACAGCAATTCCTTAATGAACTAGATGTTTGTATCTCTGTGAAGTTAGAGTGAACACTTAGACTTATTTGTCACTAACCTCTAAGCCTGCATAATTCATAAATCCTGGCACCTCAGCTCTTACCTGATTAGAATGAAGATAATGTTCTCAGTGCCCGACAGGTGGAATGCTAAGAGACATAATGAGGTCAATACTGGTGAAAATACTTAAGTAGGAAAGTATACAGTCTGACTTCTTTCCCATATAAAAACATTGGAGTAATATTTATTGCCAGGTAAAATACAGGATGCTCAATTAAATTTAAATTTCAGATGAACAACAAAAAGTTTGTATTTGGCAAATCTGGGATGCTAATATTGGAGTTATTGAGAAGCAGTTTCCATCACTTTCCCAAGGTAAACAAAACTTCCTGTTCATTCTGTTACATATGTTGGTGACAGATACCAGGGGCCTTTTGGAAACCCCTTTAGCCCATCTTTTAAAAGCCTCAATCAACAGTTTCAAACGCATTTGTAGTGCAATCTGAACAACTCAGCTGCAACTCTGAGAGATTTAAGTTACTAATTCAGAGATATGCTAAAATTGAAGATCTATTAAAGATCATCTAACCTGCTCCATGTAGACAAAGAGTCAAGCCTAAAGTTGTGAAGTGATTGTTTGCCATGATAATGGTAGCTAAAGGAAGGACCACAATGAGAACTTTGTTTTCCTAACTTCCAAGACAATGTTCTTGCCACTCTCCTATGCTGTGTCTGGGAGCTAAATCCAGGCAGCTACCTGCTTTGGTAAATTCATTTTTATTTAGAAAACAGTCATGCCCATTTGTTTACATATTGCCTATGGCTGTTGTAACTCTCCAGTGGCAGAGTTGAGTAGTGGCAATAGGGACTGTATGACTGACAAAGCATATATTTATTTTCTGACTATTTATTTTAAAAAAATGGTCTGTGAATTTCTGCTGAAGGAGAAAGGGTTGTTTTCCTTATGCTTGTAAGCATATCACTGGGTTTGCCTTTCTAATTGTCACAGGCAGAACTATACTAAATGTACAATTTTCTTTTCAAAAATGATAATGAATCACCATGAGTGACTATATAGACTATTAAATATATAGTAGTCATGAATTTTAAGAAAGTGCACTTGAAATGTCATTTTTTTTCTTTTTTCATATTGATCCCATTAGGAAGAAGGAGACTATAATTGAAGGATAATAGAGTTGGTTGAACAAAGGGCATTATGTCTATTTTAGGTGTTCTCTGATAAAGCACAATGCATGTGTTTTGTCATCAACATGACAAATTATGTAAAAAAGTGCATTACACTTATCCTGTTTTTTCTATAATTCACAAATAATTCCAGAAACACAATAGGACATTCAGTATTTATGCATATAAGCTATTCTGCATGTCTACAGAGATCAGGCTTGAGAGACAATAGGAAACAGCTTTAAGTTCTTGTCTGAATTGTAATCCATTCTCTCAGCATGGCAAATACTATAGAGAAGGACTGCATTCCCCCTGGGGTTAAAAGTGAGTAAGTAGCTCCAGGATAGCCATCTGGAAGTTGTAGGGATAAAGGCTGGACCATGTGGCTGGCTGTTAAAGTCCTCTTTTTTCATATTTTTATTGGTTCATATTAGCTATATATTACATTAGGATTAAATTTGATATAATTATAAATGTATGGAATATAATTTGCTCCAATTCAGACCCCAATACTTTTGAAGCATTCTGTGATGGAACGTCTCTGACATTTTGGAAGCTCTGTTCATAAGCCTTCTTTTAATCAGTCATGGCAGTCTTGGGCTCATGTGCTTAGACAACCATCAGCTCAGAGTACACATGTCTAAGCTCATGTGCTTAGACAATCATCAGCTCGGAGTACACCTGTGAATACTGAAACATTGTGTATGCTTTCTTAATAGGTCCTTTTATTTTAAATATCTATTATATTTTGCATAAAATAATCTTGGGGACCATATAGCTTCTTTTAAACTTTTCTTCTTTTCTTCGTTTTTTCAAAGCTACGAACATGTTCTGGCCATGCATTTGATGAGGTATTTTGATTGCTTCAAAGAAGATTTATCTTTCAAGTCAACTCAGAAAACCATACTTGATTTGAAATAACAAAAGTTACAGTGTAAAGCCAGTGTCTTGGGCTATGTGACATCTGTGTGCTTGATCCCTAGGTGTTCCACAGCAGTTATTGCACTTGATTTTCTATGGATGATGAAGAGTAATATGAGGAGTAATCTTAAATCTCCTATAAGAACTCTTTTCTTTCCTTAGCCAGAGAATCAAGGAAAGGAATCAGTGGTTATTGACATATCCTTTATGCTATACACTTTAAACCTAATTTTATTTAATTTACCAAATTAGTTGAATGTTGTTAACATTTTGTTTTACAAATGAGCTAGTTGATTCTTGGTCAGTTATACGATAACCTCGAGGTCATATAGTTTGAAGTGCTGGCATTCTTGCTTAGGTTTTAAAAATTTTTTATTGATGTATTATAGTTATACACAATAATAGAACTCATTGTGATACATACATGTAGCATAATTTGGTCAATTTATTCCTCATATTCCCCTCCCCCGCTGTTTCTCCCTTTTATTCTGATTTTCTGAGTCTGGCTTATACCACTTAGCATTTTGTTCTCTAATTCTATCCATTTTGTTTCAAATGACATAATTTTGTTCTTCTTTATGGTTGAGTAAAGTTCGTCTTTTATATAAACCACATTTTCTTAATAGACTCATCTTTCAAAAGACACTTAAGCTGGTTTTGTGTCTTGGCTATTGTGAATTGCACTGCTATAAACATGTGTATACCTGTATTAGTGTAGTATGCTGACTTTTATTCTTTTGAGTAAATACTGAGTAGTGGTATATCTAGGTCATATGATGGTTCCATTCATAAGGAATCTCCAGAAGGATTACCATAGTGGTTCTACTGATTTGCAATTCTGCCAGCAGTATATGAATATTCTTTTCCCCTACATTTTCTCTAGCATTTATTGTTGATATTTTTGGTGGCTGCCATTTTAACTGCAGTGAGATGAAATCTCAGTATAGTTTTGATTTGAATTTCCCTGATTGAAAAAGATGTTCAATGATGTTTTAACTATTTATTTGCCATTTCTATTTCTTCTTTTAAGACATGTCTGCTTAGTTCATTTATTGATTGGGTTATTAGTTTTTGTTAAGTTTGCTGAGTTCTTCATACATCCTAAATATTGATCCTCTGTTGGAAGAGTATCTGGCAAAGATTCTCTCCCATTTTGTAGGCTCTCTTTTCATACTCTTAAGTTTACTTTCTGTAAAGAAGCTTTTGAATTGAATGCTATCCTGTTTACTAATTCTTGGAATTATTTCCTGAGCTTTAGGACTCCTATTATGAAAGTCATTGTCAGCATCTGTATGTTCAAGTATTGGTCTTATGTTCTCTTCTAGCAGTTGCAAAGTGTCTAGTCAAATTCCTAGGTCTTTGATCCCCTTTGGGTTGAATTTTGTGTAGGGTCAGAGATGGGGATCTAATTATGTTCTTCTACATATAGATATACAGTTTTCCAAGTAACATTTTTTTAAAAAAACTGTCTTTTCTCCAATGTATATTTTTGGTGCCTTTGCTAAGGATCAGATGACTATACATGTAGATTTGTCTCTATGCCTTCAGTTGTATTCCATTGGTATACATGTGTGTTTTTATGCCTGTATTGTGCTACTTTTATTACTATAACAATGCAGTTTGATTGGAAATAGGGTATCATAATGCCTCCAGCATTGCTCATTTGGCTCACAATTGTTTTGATTATTCTGGGCTTTTTATTTTTCCATATGAATTTTAGGACCACTTTTCCTAGTACTGTGAAGAATGTCATTTATATTTTCATGGAGATTGCACTAAATTTGTAGATTGCTTTTGATAATATAGCCACTTTAACTATACTAGCTTTGCTTATCCATGAACATGGAGCTCTTTTTTTTTTCTAGTATTTTCTTCAGTTTCTTTCTTCAGTACTCTATAGTTTTCATTGTAGAGGGCTTTCACTTTTTGGTTAGATTTATTCCTCCATATTTTTTGAGTCTGTCATAAATGAAATTGTTTTCCTAATTTATTTTTTAGATGATTCATTATTGGTACATAAAAACTTATTGTGGGGTCATGAGATGAAATTGATTTCCATGCATGTATGACTTTGTCAGGATGAACCCATCTACTATATATAACCAGAAAGCTCTAGCAAACATTTTCAAAAAACAAAAAATGTTATTGATTTTGCATGTTTATTTTATTTCCTGCTATTTTGATGAATTTTAAATCAGCTTGAGAAAATTTCTTGTGTAGGTTTTTGGAGCTTCTAAGGCTAGGATCACATCATCTGATACAATGATAGTTTGATTTCTTTCTTTCTTAATTTGTATCTGTTTTATTTCCTTCCCTTGTCTGGCTTAGGTTTGATGTATTCCAAAGCCCCCATTTGGGCAGTTATACCAGTGTGTACCACTATCAATGAAGAATCAAAGTAACTCAAAATTGGGCTTTCTGATTTATCTAGGGCTATTTGTAACATATTTCTACATCATCTGAATGATTTCATTAAGCCCTGTGTTGAAGACATTGAGCCAATTGTTATGGAAATTGAGAGATATTTCATCTTCCTCAAGGATCTTATAATCTACTCAGGAATACAGGACCTGAAGAATGAAAAAATAACTGAACATGGAAGGCAGACTATGAAGAAGGGCAAATTACTGCATAAGCCTCTGGGGGAAAGGAATTTGAGTCTGAATATATGTAAGACAATATTATATACCATCAGTCAGTTGAGGGCTATAGCTGTACATAATCACATGTAACCTACAGACTTGTTTTGTTAGACTGTATAGGATTTCAGTTGTTTATCTGCTCTTTTAAAATATTTAAGTATATTCACATGAAAATCAGATGTTTTATTTTTCTCAAATACATTTTATATTTGAAACATGCATATCCATGTGACAAATGTCAGGACCTGTGTTTTCCAGCTTACGGCAGCCTCTTGTCTTCCCAGGGTCTACAGTTTTTCTCCTTCTTTGTTTAGACTTCTTGTCTGACCCTATGAGTATTCGAGACAATAATCTCAAAATGAAGAATCTGAGGTTCAGAGAGGTAGAAGTGAAAGTTTCAATGCCCCAATTGATTAGTTAACAGGCTGAATTAGACTCAAGGATTCATAATTATTAATCTAATCTTTTTGGTTTTGTTCTAATTTTTTTTTGTTTTGTTTTTGTTTGGGGTACTAAGGATTGAGCACAGAAGTGATTTACCAATGAGCCTACACTACCAATTGCTTTTATTTTCAGATAGGTTCTTCCTAAGTTACTGAGGGTCTCACTAAGCTGCTAAGTGTAACCTCAAATCTGTAATCCTCCCACCTCTTCTTTCACAAACCATACTATCATTCTTGAGGACAAATTCAAAATTTGTTCGAGAATATTGAGTTAAAACAAGGTACATTATATTGACCAATATTCAATATATTTTCCAAACACAGAAACTCAGAGTGTTTGGAAACTCAGAGTGGTTTAAACCTTTGACAAGAAATTCTATTAATATATTGGCTATTATGAAGAAGTATGGCAGGGTCTAAAGTTACATTTGAGAATAAAATAAATTAATATTTATGCAATGGAATATATGAAAAATTCCCCCAATTGGGAAAAGTAAATAGTATGCACATAGCCTCAAACTCAGAACTTTTCAGTATGATTTTCTGTTGGTAAACTTCTAGAATTTCAAAATTACAGATAAATTGTAGATAGCTACAGATCTTAATGTTATGTCTATTGCTTAGTGTCCTTATCTATAAATGGAGTAATAATAATTTCCACAAAGATTTAATATGTGTAAAAAACAGTGCTCAGGCCGGGTGCGGTGGCACCTGCCTGAAATTCCAGTAGCTCAGGAGGTCAAAACAGGAGGATGGAAACTTCAAATTCAGCCTTAGGGACTTAGGGAGACACTAAGCAGTTTAGCAAGACCCTATCTCAAAATAAAAATTGAAAAGGGATGGGGATATTGCTCAGTGGTTAAGTAACCCTGAGTTAAATCCCTGGTACTAAAAATAAATAAATAAATAAATAGTGTTCAGAACTTAGTAGCATCTAATGGTCATTGTTAGTATAATTTTCTATTATTGGTATTTTTGCGTAAAATGTGCATTTCATGAATCAGATCCTTGACCTATTCTTCTGTCACCACTTCATAAACCTCTACTTTTAAGCATATAGAATCACCACAAAACAAGGAAAGATGGGAAGTAGAGAAGAGAGAAGAAAGAAAAGAAGAAGGAAGGAAAAGAAAGAAAGGAGTGAGCTCTATACAGTCCATTCTGAATGACTTACCCTGAACTAGCGGTCAGCAAATAATTTTGTATGGGCCAAATATGGCCTACCACTTCTTTATAAGGGCAACAAGCTAGCAATGGTCTTTACATTTTAATATGATTTTAAAAAGAACATATCATGAAAATTATATTGCAGGGTCCACACATATAGTTTAAGACACAGCCACACCCATTTTTATGTTGTTATGCCCTTATAATGGCAGAGATGAATAGTTTCAACAGAGGCCACTTATCCTGCAAAGCATAAAATATTTATTGTCTTGCCCTTCATATAGAAAGTTTGCCACCTGCTCTCCCAGTCTATTCTTGATCACCTATTCCCTGTTGTTCTCAGTGTTTGTGACTCCTGACTTATTTGCCCTTCACCTTCTATGTGAGGCTGTGCCAAGGAAACCATTTCACTCCAAATTTTCTAAGACAAAATTGGATTTGTTTCTGTTACCATCACAGTATTCCTCCTTCTCCGTTGCAGAATTTGATCCTCTCTGCATTTTCTTATTTCTTCTTCCAGAGACTTTATATCTCCTAGCTTTCCCAATTCCAGGGGTAGAAACCAGGAACTTGATATATGACAGATTTATAATATTAATCTGTGGAAGACAGGACTGGGAAGCTGGGGTGTATTTCCTATGAAGTAATGCATACAGTCTGCAATATTGATTGTTATTTTTTAAAAATCTTTTATTAGTTATTGATGGACCTTTATTTGTTTGTTTGTTTATTTGTGGTGCTGAGAATCGAACCCTGTGCCTCACACATGTGAGGCAAGTGCTCTACCACTGAGCCACAACCCCAGCCCTATCAATTGTTATTTTAAGCATGTCCAAGATGCCAAAGCTCACTCCCAAATAATTATTACATATATATATATATATATATATATATATATATATATATATATATATATATATATATGTATTTTCACACTATAGGCATTTTGTCCTGTAAGTGAATGCAATTGGTGATAAACCCAAATATATGGCATCTGAATTCTCTATCAGAGAGCCTAGCAAAGGTCTTGGTAACTGCTGAGGCTGTCCTTTATATTCATTTTTTTAGTTAAATACAGGCAATAGAGCATGAGAAGGTAAAAATTATGCATATCACCCAAAGAGTTTGGGAGTTTGCAATGCTACTATTACATGGGTCTTGATTTACATAGGCAGCACAAGGCCTTTTTGTTTCTTCTTTTTTCCAAGCCACTACTTTTTTTTTTTTTCCAAACTGCAGTGATTTTAATTGAAAGTTCAGCTTGGGGTAGGTGGAGGTAAATTGACAAAGGGATTTAAATTATCTAGGAACTCTTAAAAAGAGGGCTTTGTCCTCATTTCTCTTGGGTAATATGCACTTTTGAATCTTTCAGAATGATCTATATAAAGAGAACATTTTACTATTTGTGGGTGTAATTATATGTGAATAATGGATTTACTAGCTAAACCTTGACCTTACCAACAGTTTAAAGTGCAGTAGATCCTCAGTCTCTTCTTACTCACAGTTCTTTTAAGAAGTGATCAACTTAAAGGCCTGCCATCAATATAGTGTAGCTGGAGCACAGACCTGTGTTCCAACACTTATTAATCATTTGAGCCTTATTTTCTGAATCTGTAAAATATCTTAATATTCAAAGAATAATAACAGAGTTAAAGAAGAAGCATCTAAGGCTTTTTGAACTCTCCATGAAAGATGACTGTTAGCACTATTGAAAGTATTAGACTCCTAATATGGAATATCAGTATGTTCTACCATGTTGCAAATTACTATAAGATAACTCATGGGTAATCTGGATAAATTAAAAGAAGCCTCCATATGTATTTCATCAGTGTATTGATGTGTGCACATATTTAAAAAAAATTCTTGTGTCACTACTATCTCCAGATTAGAGCCTGAAAACTATTTTCAAAATTTTGGTAATAAAGTGCTAATGAGAAGTTTTTTTTTTAAGTATGAAAGCTCAAAGGGTCTTTAGAGATAATCTAGTTAATTGCCTTCATTTGATAGATGGGGGTGCTTAGTAATTTGTTAGTACATTACAGGGTCCAGTTCCATACAGGGTCTTTTAGAGTTCTAGGACCCCTGTTTCCACTCCCTAAGGATTTGTAGTGTTACATCTAGTTTAATTCCCATTTAAATACTCCCCACTCCTACCACCCACTCTTATTTGTACACATAGAAACATTCAGGTAAATAAATTTTTAAGTGCACAGTTCCCTGGAAAACACTTCATTTGTTAATGGTAGAAACTATAGGAAGCTGCTGGTGAAATAGAGGTGGTTAGTTTCACTTCATAATGAGTTTACTTCAATGTAAGGGCATTAGAGATTGGAATTTCTGTGATTACCTCCCATTCCTTATCTTCCACAACCACACACACACACACACAACTTTTAACATCACTCCCATGTTCTGTTTTGGGTCCAATCCCTGTGGGAATGATCTTTGCTATGGAATAGTAATAAAGGAGAAAGATAGAGAGCTGAACCAATATATCTACTCATTTTCTTTCCTTGAGAGTTGAACTTTATTAGAGTGATTTAGATAAATAATCAAAAATTCATTTTGTATTGGTGACTTACAAATTATTTGAGTGTATTTTTCTAATCCATAGAATGAACATTTTATCTTCAAGTTTTATGATTAAAAAAGCAGTGTCTGAGAGAAAAGTGTTTTGTCAAGTTCACATGGCTCCTCAGTGGTTAAACTGAATCTTGGGTTCCCACCTTTAGGCCACAAGTGCAGGGTTCTTCTGAGAACACAATGAATCTTTAGTTTCCCTGCTCTCATGATTCTGAGGGCCTTGGAGGCAAAGGGAAAGAAAAAAGGGGAAAGACTGCCCATTGTGAATAGACTATTTCTCACTGCATAGCTTGCTTTTGAAATTCTAAAGATGCATTCTTAACATAGATTATTAAACAAATAAGTATACTTAATTTTCTTTCTTTTTATTTGTTGTTTTTAGATATACATGACAGTAGAGTATATTTTGATATATTTTTAAATACTTGGGGTGCAACGCATTACAATTTTGATCCCATTCTTGTGGTCAAACATGATGTAGAGTTACACTGGTTGTGTATTCATATATGAGCAAAGGAAAGCTTTGTCCAGTTCATTCTACTGTCTTTCCTATTGCTGTCACCTCTCCTTCCCTTCATTCCCCTTTGTCTAATCCAATGAACATATATATTTCCCCTCCCTTGTTAACATTCACATACCAGAGAGAATATTTAACCTTTGGATTTCTGGGACTTGCTTCTTTCACTTAGCATAATATTCTCCAGCTCCATCCATTTACTGGACAATGCCACAATTTCATTCTTCTTTATAGCTCCATCACATTTTCTTTATTTATTTACCTTTTGAAGCGCATCTAGGTTGGTTGCATAGCTTAGCTATTGTGAATTGAGGTGCTATACACATTGATATGGCTGTGTCACTGTAGGTTGCTAATTTAAAGTCCTTCAGGTATAGGCCAAGGAGTGGGATAACTGGGTCAAATGGTGGTTCCATTCCAATTTTTCTAAGGAGTCTCCATACTGCTTTCCAGAGTGGTTGCACCAGTTTGCAAGCTGATCAGCAATGTATGAGTGAAATACATTCCCCACATCCTTGCCAGCATTTATTGTTACTTGTATTCTTAATAATTGCCATTCTGATTGAAGTGAGATGGAATCTCAGTATAGTTTTTATTTGCATTTCTCTAATAACTAGTGATGTTGAACACTTTTTTCATATATTTTTTTTCCGTTTGTATTTCATCTTCTGTGAAGTGTGTGTTCAGTTCCTCTACCCATTTACTGATTGGGTTATTTGTTTTTTGTTTTTGGTATTAGTTTTTTTGAGGTTTTGTATATCCTGGAGATTAGTGCTCTATCTGAGGTGCAGGTGGTAAAGATTTTCTCCTGTTCTGTAGGTTCTCTGTTCATGTGCTTGATTATTTCCTTTGTTTCTTTCCCCATGACCTTTGTTATTGTTGTTCACTTCTGACTCTATTTCTTTTAGTCAGTTAGTTTTATTTCATTCTTTGTAAGAGAGTGCATAAAGTAGTATTCTTTAAAAGATCCCTTTCAGCAACTGAATTTTATGGGTTTATGGGTTATATTTATGACTTAGAAGTCAGAGATGTTGGGGGATATCTAGCTTCCTTCCTTCTTAGATAAGTTTCATTTAAACTATTGATTTCTGGCTTCACAAATCCTCAGGCTTATTTCTGAATTATTTGTACCTACTTTTCTAAAATCAGGAGTCCTTGGTCTGTATCTGTTCTCTCTACTGACATTACCATTTGGGGTTCTGTATCCTTGGGTGGTGACTTAGATCTGATATTTCCCCTTCAAACTAATAAAAGAGGAATAATACTAGTTCCCATGTCATATATATATATATATATATTATATTATATTATAATAATACATGAAAGTATATATAAAAGGAGTAGCATAGTTAGTACATAAGGAATCCACAAATTTTATTAATAGTTGAGTAAGTTGAAAAAATTATTTTCTCTATCAAAAGAAATTCTCTTCTCTACTACAGATGAGATTGTAATGTCATCCGGTTACTATTTATTACTTACAATAGGGACCCTGAGCTTCAATACCATAGTTGGAAGTATTAAGAAAAATCATGTTTTGTTTTACACTATAAAGTAGTAGTGTGTCTGAAAAAATGCATTATAATTATTACTTATAAGTAATTTTAGTGTTTGGTAGGTATGTACCTATTTTAGAAAATTTATAAAAATAATTTATTACTTATAAAAGTATGTGATTCAATTCATCTGAATTATAATTATTTTAAGTAGACTTTTGAGTGTGAGTTATGGAGATTTCTGCTGATATTATTGGTGGGTTAGAAATTTGAACTAACTCTCCTGTGAGGGCAGATACAAAACTTAAGACAAAATAAAAACATCAGAAACTAACAAGTCATTAAAGAAATCCAGAACTAAGATCCTGTAGGAGACAGAAATCCACAAAGATGTGCCCAGAATTTGAGTCACTTTCTGTGGGTATGTTTATTGATTCAAGGAAAGTCAGCTTGAGGTTTAGGTGCAATTTTTACACATTCCTATGGCAGGAGATATACACAACTGTTACAAGGAGGGATTCCAGCATTGTAGTTTGGGATCCCTTAGAATTTGGCTTTCAAAAGACTGTGCCCATGCTTTCAGTTATTTCAGTTGCTGAATTTGGATTAAGGGGATTCCGGATTGCCAGTACTCAAATGCAAACCAGACACAAATATAAATCTTCTCTTAAAGAAGACATACCATCCTTGGCCTCAAATTATTTCTACAACTTTTTTTCAAATGCAATATTTTTCACACAGTGAAAAAATGACTAGACAGATGAAGAAAAATGATAGTATAAACTAAGAGGGGAAAAAGTCAACAATAAAACATATCCATGGAGATTTTAAATATTGGAGTTATTAAAAATGAACTTCAATATGGTTTGATGCTCATAAAAATAAAAGACAAGATTGAGACCTGGAAACTATAAAAATGAAAAATGAGATTGGAAAAAGAATCAAATGGAAATTCTAGAGTTGAAAAATATAATACAAATAGTTTTTGACTTATGAGTATTTTATTTTTATGATGGTGTGAATTTGATATAAATTCAGTAGAAACCATATTTCAAATTTTGAACTTCAAACTCTTCCCAGGCTACTAATATGTAATATGGTATGTTCCTGGAATGCCAAGCAGTGGCAACAAGCTTCAGCTCCCACTCAGCCATGCAGCAATGGGGTTAAACAACAGGTACTTTACAAAGTACTGTGTTGCTAAGTTATGATGTTTAGTAGATTAGGTGTATTAAATGCATCTTTTTTTGAGATGGAGACTTACTGTATTTCCAAGGCTGGTCTTGAACTCATGAATTTGGTGATCTTTCCGCCTCAGCTGTTCAAGTAGAAGGAGCTGGGACTACAGGCATATGCTACCATGCCTAGCTTAAATGCAATTTTGACTTGTAATATTTACCACTTACTATAGGTTTAACATAAACTTCAATATGGTTTGATGCTCATAAAAATAAAAATCAAGATTGATGACTTGGAAATGTAAAAATGAAAAATGAAATTGTAAAAAGGATCAAATGAAAATTCTACAGTTGAAAAATATAATACAAATAGCTTTTGGCTTACAAGTTTTTTTAAACTATGATAGTGCTTAACTCAAAATAAGTCAAGGAGCCTCTGTATACGAAATTAATGATACTAATGGATGGTTTCTAAGAAGATTAGACAGGGTTTGAAGGAAAATTTGTATATTGAAAGGTAGATATTAGATTTTTAGCTAAAAGAAGTAACCAAAATGAAGCACAGTAAATGGATAAAAGTATGTGAAATTCAGAACTAACAATATAAGATATCAAAATTCAGTGAGCAAGACAAACAGATGTTAGGAATATCATAAGAAGAAGGAATGTGACAGAAGTAATATTTAAAAAGGTAATGACAGAGAAATTTCAGAACTTATAAAGTTATTAAGTTCAATTTTCAAAAGATTTTTAAATCCATAATAGTACATATAAAATTAATTCCAATTTAAGCATATCATAGTAACACTGCTAAGATAAAATAAAAGAAGGAACTATTGAACAAGTTTATATTTAAATAAGCAGTAGACTAACATCTGACCTCCTCAACACAAATAATAGAAGTTCCCAAACACAAACGTACCTTTAATGTACAACAAAACAAAACAAAATCTTCCACAAAACAAAGCAAAATCTTCCAATGTAGAGCCATTAACCAATGAAAATATTCTTAAGGAAGAAAAGATGCATAGATAATTATAGACAAATAAAAGCAAATAGAATTCATTACAATTAAAAGAAATGAATACCTGTATGAAGTTTTTCAAACAACAAAAAATCCAAATAGAAGCACAGAGATGAAGGGAATAATGGTAAACAAAATATGAAATATATGGTTGAATAATAATCAATATTGATCTGTAAATCTTACTAATACTATAGGACTTTTAAGGGATTAAAATTGTACATTGAAAGTAGATATTAGATTTTGTTACATGTTACAACAGTAACATTTAAGTTGGGTGACTGGAGATTGTCAATGAAGTTAAATTATTTGTAGTTTCTCAGAAATTTAGAAAGACAGTAAAAATAATAATGCAGACCTGGATAACTTAATTTTCTGATTGGGATTGCTACAAAATAAAACATTCCAAAAGTTAAATGAAATATGATAACCATTTTCTTATGCCCATATATTCCAAAAATGAGGAATTCTAGCTCCTCTCTGTTTGGAGGGATGTCATCTGGGACTGTTTTCTTTCTTTCTTCTTGGTACTGTGGATTGAATCCAGGGGCAACCTAACCACTAAGAAACATCCCATACCTTTCTTTTTTTTACTTTGAGACAGGGTTTCCCTAAGTTGCTTAGAGCCTTGTGAAATTGCTGAAGCTAACTTTGAACTTGTGATCCTCCTGCATCAACCTCACAAGTAGCTGGGATTAAAGGCCTGAGCCACTGCACCTGGCTGGTGACCCTTTTCAAGATGTCTCACTCACACATCTGACAAAATGGTATTGAATGTTGGCTGCAGATCAGCTAGGGCTACAGGTTAAGGGTCAGTTTTCTTTTCCCACAGGTCTCTTCCCACACTTTCTCAAAGTCTGGCATTTGTGTTCAAAGAGCAAGTATCTCAAGTGATTAAAGCAGAAATACATCGTATTTTTACTACTAACCTCAGAAGTCCCGTAAAATCATTTCCACAAACTATATTATTTAGTCACGAAAGCTTGCCCATGTTCAAGATGATGGGATTTAGACTTTGTCTCCTGCTAATTAATTAGCAAGACTCTAGAAGAGCACATGAAATGGAAAATCTTATTGAGGCCATCTTGTGTAAATATAATCTGCCATGGTAAAGAATTTCTACTACTGTAGCAACTGTCTGAAAGAAGAGTAAAAACATCAGTGTATTTCCATACCTTGCAAATTTTAGCCTATTTAAAAATAAACAAGAAAAGGAGGAAAGAAAAAAAGATAGATCAGCCAGAACACCTTAAAGATAAAAAGTAACCCAATTGATAAAACCCAAATATATGACAGTATAATGACAAAATCAAAAGGCAAAGTTGTTACCCTTTATTAAAAAAAAAAAAAAACAAGCACTATGAAAGAAGCACATATAAAACAAGACTCGGATAGTTTTAAAGTAAAGTGTTGGAAAAAGCAGTATTGTGCAAAGTTCAAAGAAAAGATGACATGGTTGCATTAAAATCAAGATGAATAGCCATCCAGGCAAAAAGGATCATTAAAGAGAAAGGATGGTAGTCCATAATGACAAAACATTCCATTTACCAGATAAATAATACTAAATTTGTATGTAATTGATAACTTTAGCTTCAAAATATACAAAGTAAAATCTGATAGAAATATAAGAATAAATATACAAAGTTATAGTCAGAATGGTAGATACTGAATAAATTTATTTCAGTAAGTTACAGAATAGCAGAAAACAATTAGGAAGTGTAATGAAAATTTGAAAAGTATTTTAGGTCTAATGCATACCTTTAGACTACCATACTCTCAAAATTCATAATACACCTAGAAATTCTTCTCAACACATGGCATATTTCCAAAAGCTGACTGAACATGGGGCAAATATTAACAAATTGCAGAGTAATAAAATCAGAGAATGTTCTCTAATACAATTAAGCAATAAATAATAATTGGAAATAAAGAAATACAATTCTGATATACAAATAGTTGTGAAATAAGGATATCACAGCTTATCTGCATAAATAAACTTTAAAAATTAAGTCATGAAAATTGAGAATATGTAAATAGACTTGATATGGGCTTATAGTAAAGAATTATTGTGGTTATGTATTTTAAAGAATCCTTATATTTTAAGTTATTTACAACGAAGTATGTACAAATGATTTACTTTAATCTAATCCTGAAGGGAAAGGCATAGTTGAATATAAAGATGAAAAAAAAAATATGTCCATGAGGTATAAATCACAGGGTCTGGATTTAGTCCAAGGTGGATTTGTTAAGCTATTCTTTCAATGTTTGTATTTGTTGTTGTTGTTTAGTTTTGTTTTAAAATTTTTCATGATTAAAAATTTAAAATTAATGCATTTAGAAGTAACTCCTGAATCAAAGAATAAATTTTAGTGAAAATTAACATGTATTTTAAACCACAGAATGTAAATAAAGCCAGATATAGAGAGAAATTTATAATCTTTAATGGATATATTATAAAAGAAGGAGGACTGAAAATTAATGATATAAGAATCTCAAAATATCTGGAAAAAAGTTCACACTAAGAAAATGAGAAAAGGAAATAAAGAAGAGAAATTAATAGCTAGAAAGCAAATATAAAAACAGGATTTAAAATGTCAAAAGCTGACTTTTTAAAGAGACTAATAACTGGTGAAACTGAACAAGAGTAAAAAAGAGAAAAATATGATCAAAATAATTTTTACAAGTTTTTCAGACATTTAAAGGACTGTTCATATATACAATTATGTGTTCATTAAAATTTAAAAAAAGATGATAGCAGTGTATTATATATACTGGGTCAGTAAACAAAAAGTTAAATGAAGTAGACAAACTTTTTAAAAAATACAATTACTCTAACAGGCACAATAATAAATAGAAGTCTAAATTGCGCAGCAACAAAGAAAGCAATTAAATCTACGATTTAAACATATCAAAAGTGAAACTCCAGTGTCAGCATCTATCACTAGAAAACTCTACCCAAGTTTTAAACAATAATACTAATTTTCACAAACTCTTCCAGGGTCTTAAAAAAGAGGAAACACACCAAGTAATTTTATGAGGACAGCACATCTTTGACACAAAAATCTGAAAAGGTAATATAAGAATAAAATACAATAATAAAAACCCATGAACATGAATATACGACAGTGAATGTCACCACCATGTGCATCTACAAGAAATTAATTAAAAGAATTATCATGGGTAAATGACAGATAAGTAGAGGAGAGGGAAGGGAATGTGGGTTGGGGAGAAGAAAGAGGAAGGAGAGGTTCTGGGGATTAGATTATAACAAGATACATTTCACGCTTTCATAATTATGTCAAGATGAATACTGTCCTGTATAACTAAAAAGAACAAAGAAATAAAAAAAAAGAAACTATAAAAAAATCTATGAATATAAATGCAAGTATTCTGTATAGGTATTAGCAAATCAAATGTTGCAAAATATAGAAAGGATAATATCATACACCAGTTGAGGTTCTTCTAAGAAAACAAATTTGGTTGTTGTTCCAATACTAAGCCATGGAACTCCTCATTACCAAAATGAAGAAAGAAGGTTTATATAATCATCATATTACAGAAAAAGTATAAAATAAATATAATCATTCATCTATGCTTACAAATGTCTACTGACTGGTAAAAATAACTTTTCAGGTATCTATAAAATGAGATAAGTGTCATCTTTACAGGTGAAATGCTGAAAATTTCCTAGATCAGGAACAAGACAAGTATGTCTGTTATTGCTACTACTATTATACATTGGAAATCCAGGACAATGAAGTAAAGCAAGAAAAAAAATAGATAATCATCCTTCAATATCTATGGGGTATTGGTTCCAGGATACCCAAGAATTCCAAAATGCACAGATGCTCAATTCCCTTATATGAAAGGGAATACAATTTGCATATAACCTTAGCACTCTTTAATTAATCTCTAGATTACTTGTATTACATTATACAGTGTAAACGCTGCACAAATGCTTTATTATTAAGAGAATAATGACAAAAATAAGTGTCTACACATATTCAGAACATATGCAATATTTTAAAAATAGTTTTGATTCATCTTTGGTCATATCTGTGGATGCTGCAGACACAGAGGGCAATTGTACATCCAAAAATAAATTAAAACAATTTTGTTATTCACAGAGCTATATTTGTAGAGAATGTAAAATACTACACATTAAATTTCCAGAATTTAAGACTGAATTGGGTATATAACCAAGGGATAAGCACTTGCTTAGCATGCTCAAGGCCCTGGGTTTAATTTCCAGCACTGCAATAAAATAAAAATAAGAAAATAAAAAGCTGAATTTAGCAAAGTTACTGAATACAAGACCGATATACATGCATAAAGGCACTATTTCCTTATTCCAGCTATCTATAATAAATAAAGTGAAAATACAATACTATTTATGAACATTAAAACAACCATCTGGAAATCACTATAAGAAATGTTGTATAGGACCTGGACACAGAAAACTATAAAGTATTATCAGGAGAAGTGAAAGACTACCTAATTAACTATAGCCACATAATATAATTTAGAAGACTCAATATTGTTAAGATATTAATTTTCTCCAAGATGATCTGAAGATTTAATGTGATGCAATCAAATTCAAATACCAACATGTTTGTTTATGGACCTTGACATGCTTTTTCTTTCTTTCAAACACCTTTATTGAGATATAATTTAAATCTTACCCACTTTAAATGGACAATTCAACGACTCTTAGTTAATAAGTTCTTTTTAAATGCAAGGTCTTTTAAACACATTTCAACATATCAATTTGGTTATTTATAAGATAGCTTTTTATTTTAACTATTATTATAAAACTTTCAAGAATGTACAAAAGTTAAAAATATATAATGGCATATTTATATATTTCCTAGACTCAACAATTATTTTAACACTTTGCCAATTTATTTTTATTGTCCCCTTACCCTATATAATTTTGCTAATTTTTTTTAACATCTTAGCCATCTGACAACTTCACCTTGAAACATTAATTGGTACTTCTATCAGATTAGGACTTCCAAAACAATGTTTATGTAGGAGAATAAAGGAGGATTTGTTTCTAACTCAGACATATAGTATGGTTATAATATTAAGTTAGAGTGTTATTGATCCCAGAATTAAAATATATATCAATGGGTGAGACTCAAGATCCCAGAAATTAACTACTGAATAAGAATGCTTGATAACAACAAAGCAAGTCCTGAAGAACTATGGGAAAAGGGTGATATTTTCAGTAATGGGAATAGTTAAACTGCATATCTGTGTAGGGAAAATAAGCCTCAATTCTATCCTCACATCCCTCACAAAAGTTAATCGTATTATATATACAAATTTAAGAGGTAAAATAATAAAATCCTGAAAGATAATATAGAAAATTATCTTTACAACTTTGGGATATAAAAAGAGTTCTTAAAACACAAAGAAGCATTGATTATCAAGAAGAATACTGGGGCTGGGGATAGAGCTCAGTTGGTAGAGTGCTTGCCTTGCATGCACAAGGCCCTGGGTTGGTCCCCAGCACCACAAATAAATAAATAAATGAATGAAGAGAGAGAGAGAGAGAGAGAGAGAGAGAGAGAGAGAGAGAGAGAGAGAGAGAGAGAAAATGATATAATGATATATGGGACTACCATTAAAATGAAGATATTCTTTTCATCAAAAGATAGCATTAAGAGAGTGAAAAGGGAAGCCACAAAGTGACAAAATATTTGCAATTGCACATGATGTGGACTGAATTGTATTCCTCTAAAATCCATTATGTTGAATCTCTAACCCCCATGTGACTGTATTTCAAAATTAAGGAGGAATTGACATTAAATAAGGTAGTAAGGGCAGAGTCCTAATCCCAAAGAACTGTCCTTATAAGAAGAAGAGGAGGAAACAGGAGTGCACATACATAAAGAAAATGCCAGCTAAGGATGCAGTGAGAAGGCATTGCTTCTCAAGACAGGGAGAGAGACTTCACCTGACACCAATACTCTGTTCTTCATCTTGGATTTCCAGCCTCCAGGACTGTAGGAGAGTAAATTTTTGTGACTTAAGAAATTTACCAAGCCTGTGATAATTTGTATGACAGTCTCCATAAACTGACATAGCGTATAATTAACAAAGAATCTGTATTCAAACTAGATATTGAATTTCTACAAGTCAGATAACCCAAAATGGGAAGATATATGAATAGGCACTACACAGAAAGGATAGCCTCTTCATCCATAAACTTACCAAAGAAGGTATACAACCTTGTTAGTAATCAGTAATGCACTAGTTTTAACTACAGCATACAAAACTATTTTTATGCTGCCTGGAAAGTTAAAATGAAAGCAATTACCAGTGGCAAATGTTGGTGAGGGGTTGAAGCAGCAGAGACCCTCATGCACTGATGACAGGCATGCCAATAAATTTTAACTGGTCTTTATGATCCAAAACTAAAGAGACCCTGTGATGTTGTGAAAATATAAAGTTGCTTTGTGTCCCTATTTCTAACATATCGTACTTGTTACTTGGGGAATTTTTTATCTCAGTGTCTTGTATGGTAATGAGATGGCTGGAGTCTGATAGCCCCCAAGTAGCATCTGGATGGGGCTGAACTGGGTGGGAAGCAGAAAAGACCAAGAAGAAGATTGGGACTTTCAATCCCACCCAACCCCAATCTCCTGGGGAGGAAGGAGGCCTGAAGATTGTTGATCAACAATGGTCAATGATGTAATTGATCATACCTAAGGATGCCTCCATAAACCCCCAAATCATAGGTTTCATAGAGCTTCCAGATAGATGAACACTTTTAGGTGCCTAGAGATTGGAACACCCAAAGAAGGAATGGAAGTTCTGTGCCCTTAAGCCTATACCTTGCCCGATTAATCTCTTCCATATGACTGTTCATCTGTACCCTTTTTTAATATCATTTGTAAAATACCATTAAACTTAAGTATGTGCTCCCGTAACAAAGTTCTGTAAGCCACTCTAAGAAGTTTATTAAACCTGAGAATGGGGTCTTAGGAATCCCAATTTATAGCTTGTTGGTCATATATTTCCAAAACCCAGACTTGTGGGTGACATCTGAAGAGGGCAGAAGTCTTGTGGTCCTGAGCCCTCAATCTGTGGGATCTTACACTACCATCAAACATTGCCATAATCAAATTTCATTAGAGGATATCCAGATGGTGTCCACTGGAGAATCTGCCACAGAACCAATTGGTTCCTTGTTGGGAAAACTTCCCACACATTTTTTTTTGTGATCAGAGGTCACAGAAGTATCATGTATTGGTTGTGTATAAGAAAATAGTAGAAGAAAGTTTGTTTTTTTCCAGTATCTTTACACTCATACTCTATGACACTAATTTTTCTAGATGTGCATAAGAACATTCTTAGTCATAAAATGGGTAAGAATATTCATAGTAGTTTTATTTTAATAGTTAAGCTGGAAACAACCCGATATCCATGATCAGTAGATTGGGTAAATTATGGCATAGTCAAACAGGAAATATTCTACAGCAGAAATTCCTAGCAGGTGACAGTCTGATCCTCCAGAGGACATTTGGCAATATCTGGAGAAACCTTTCTGTTGTTATGCCTGAGGCAGTTGATTACTGGCATCTAGTAGGTGGAAGTAAGGGGTGCTGCTAACCATCCTACAATGCTCAGGATAACTACCATAACAGAGAATTATCTGACCTCAAATCTCAACAGTGTCAAGGCTGAAACTTGTTATATATTAACTGGAATGAATGAAAAGCACCAGCACAAGCAATTTGGATAATTCTCACAAAAGGAGGAAGGCAATCTCTGAAAAGTGAATGCTGTATGACTCTATTTATATAAGTTCAAAAACTAATATAAATTATAGGGCTGGGGCATACCAGCTCACATAGTGAAACTAAAAAGAAAAGCCAAGAAGTGAATAATATAGATGTCAGGATTATAGTTACCTTTGGGGCAGGAGGTGAGAGGAAATCTGGATGAGGCACAAGGTGAGTTTTAGGCCTGCTGGCAATTAATCTACTTGCTGACCTATTAGGGGATTACAGGGATGTTCACTCTGGGATAAATATGAGCTTTTCAAAAACTATTTTGTGTGATGCACTTTTCTGTGTGTACAATTAAAAATGATTTAAAAATAAGAAACCATGATGAAATTATTGTTAGTAAACTCTGGGGATATGTTTAGCCTGTCCTTTTTCTCCATCCCAAATGGGAAGACATGGTTTAAGAGACTGAACGGAGACAGATATGTAGATAGTAGTGAAACCTCCTGTAAAACACAGGTGTTTTTAAGATGATCAGAAATTGTGTTCTCTGTCTCCTTAACGGTCACATGCTATGACTAGAACTTTTTCAGTAAAGCATCATAAAATCAAGGCTGTTTGATGTCTCAGAATAAAATGATCCTCAAAGGGCCTCGAACACAGAAAATGGGTTTCATACTCTGGTAACAAAGAATAAATGTCTTCTCAGCTGTTGTGTTTGTTTTGTAATCTCTTTAAGATGAGAATTCAAAAGAAGGAGAGTGTAGTGGTTAAAAAAAAAGAACCTTAAATCTGTTGTAGCAATGTACTGCTATAGAAATGGTTTTATTTTTCATAGATTTGAAATATCACTATTCACCTCACATGTACCGTGTGTGCTGCTAATTTTCTACCTCAGTGCTTACCGGTTGCTGGAAGTGATGTTTTCCTCTTCTCTTAGCAAAGTAAATTGAACTTACCTGATTCAGACAAGTGTCATTTGCCTCCTATTATGTGTTTTTCTAATTATTACTGCTTTAAGCACTCTTTTTTTTTAAATGAACTCCACTTCAGAAAGTGGAACCAGATTTAAGTTTGGTTGTCTCTGTATTAAATATAAGTCTAAATCTCAATTCTGGATATGTTTAATTTATTGTTTTGCATTCCATGCTTTGGGGAGAAGGCAAGATATAAATTTAATTTCTTTATAAAATCAAAAAAGAATCTTTAGATTAAAATAGCCCTTAAAAATTACTAGTTCATCACTGTGGGTTTCTTTCCATCACATCATATGTGGCAGCTGGGTTTCTAGCCTGCACTTGGATACAACTGGAGTCAGGGAACTCATTACCTGACAGAGCAGCTCTCTAAATTTTTCCAAAGCTTTGTTTATAAAAAAGAAATAAAATTCTTTTCTGTAAAATTGTAGTGTGAAATCCTATATTTCCAACTCATTCTTACCCACTTCATTTTATCAGTATTATGATGTGAGCATTTTTGTTTCCTTTTTCAGTAGTAAGCATATGCTAATTCATGTATAAACTGCCAAGGATTCACTGACGTCCACAGCTGTACAGGTTAAAGGAATACATTAGTTTGATGTATGTTTCTACTACAGGTAGATTTCCTGTGCCATAACCCTCTTGGTGCCCCTGAGAGATTCTTAGAGAGCAGTTGCTTTAGACATAGCCTTGTCTATGTCACAAAGGAGAATTATAATAGATGAGCTAAAAAGCTGGATTAAAAGTGGCTTTCTGTTTCATACTCTTTCAGGACATTTTCTCTAGTGATCAAACTTTTATCTCTGCCAGGGGCTTCCTTGACTGAGGAAATTATCAAATAATTTACAGCTCTACCTGTTTAACTTGGATATTAGAAAGAAAAAAAAATAAAGATAATCTCTAATGTTATTTAGAATGAACTTGTCATATGTAGACCCAAGTGAAACAAATGTAATTTTATTTACTTATAATTGCATCCTATAGGTAACAACATATTTATATGTTCTAAATACATTGTATGTATGTATTAAATGTATACAAATAGCAGCTTATAATATAGCAATCTAAAATAATGCATGTGTCCCTTGATTTTGTCTTAAAATACTCTGTTAAAATGGGCTCCCACAGTTTATTCATATACGAATTGTCCTGCATGTAACACACACACACACACACACACACACACACACACACACATCTTCTCTTTTCCTAATACATTAGACAAAAATGTAGAAGCAGATGTAAGAACACTCTTTCTTCTTTCTCCTCATCCAATCACCTGATTCCTTGCATTTCACAGTCCTAATTTTTCAGGATGCTGGCCTCAGGCATCAGCGCCTGCACACTCCTGCTTACATCCTTCATGTCCAGTTTAAGGCAAGTCATTCACTCTCAGGAAAAGCTGGCAGAAGGAGGACATGTTATTTTGACTGAGAGAAAAGCAACAATTTTAGTCAGCATTGGCCAAAATGTCACTGCAGATATAGTTCCAAACAATAGATGCTTTTAAGTGGGTAGGTTATGGTGCCAATTGATAGGAATTTTTATCTTTTCCTACAAACACACTATTATCATTGCTGTGTGTTGGTGGTGGTGTTTGAAGTACAGCTCGACTATAGACACGTTTATTTACTCCCAGACTGCAGCTCTTATCAGGACTTCCTTCCTCTAAATATTTTCTTAAGGTTAGAATTGATGTGGGAGTTGAAATCATAGGTTAAGGAGAAAGTGACTGCCCTCTGTGTGTCCTTTTATCTCTAATTTTATAGAGGGTGGAGACCATGTCATGTGTAATTTAGTAAATGGAGATTTAAACATTTTCTGCTTTTCCTTGTACATTTTTTTTTTCTTCCAGTGAAGAAAGGGGTTTAGAGGAAAGGGAAAAACTAATCTCACATTAGTGAAACAAAAGAAAACTTGGGATTGGTCAACCCTGGCTTTGGGGCCTAGAATTAGGGAAGGAAATATCACACAAAAAAATTCCAGAAACTTAATGCTGGGCTTAGTAGCATCCTGGTCCCATCATATCCCACACACCCATGGCCCTGAACACTCTCGACAGCCTTGTTTGCACCATTTTTTCCTATGTTGCATTCCTATGCCTCTCTTTCCTGCCTCTTTTCTGCTTCTGTTTCACAACTCCTTTTCCATATGGTTCATGGACCTGCCAAGTGTCTGATTTAGGGCAAACCACTTATCTCTCCCAGGTGAGCAAGATGGGGCTAACAATGTGTACTTTGCTCAGCTCTCGTGAAAAATTGAAGGTGAGGCATGCCTACTAACAGCATACTGCCTTAGAACATCAGCAACAAAAAGCTCATTCTACAAACTGCAATTTGTCATTTGAAAGAATGTGTCTGTATTTATCATTTCCTCTGATAGTTTAAAGAGGATAAAGGACCTGGTATATCATTAGGTTTCCTGGGTTTAAGTTGTGATATAAAAGAGGGAAACTAGATTTCAAATTCATCATGTGCAGATGTTAGATTGTAGCACTTTTCTGATTGTTCCTTCTCTGAGGCTAGGGCATTAAGTGTGTAAGTATGTGTGTCCTGGTATATGTATGTGTGTCCACTTTGGAGGAGGTGCTGAATTGTGTGGTGGAAAATATGTATAGTCTTTCCACATTACTTCTAATTACTGAATTTTGAATTAGTTCAAGGGAAGGACTTCAGGTTATTGCTTTCTACATTTTTTTTCCCCAATCTAAATACCTAATTTAGTTGTGCGTTTGATGTACTCCACATATGAATTTGAAGTAGAACATTAATTTCTGCTGTCTGCAGAAATTAATATAAAACATACCTCTAAGGCCACTCAGAAATCCAATTCATATTAGAGATATTATAAAGTTGTAAATAAAATACATGAAAATGAGATTTGGTCCCATGTTTCCCAGACTGACTGTGGGAGTGGGTCCAGGACAAGCAATAGGACTTCTAAATGTGCTGCTTCAATCCTCAGGGTAATGTATGACACAGAATGTGAGTTGCATCACAGCTGACCCATATTATTGGGAAGGACTTTGTACTCACCCAAATAGCCTGGAGCTTACATGTGTTTCCTTTGCCAACTTACAAAAGAACTCTGACATTGGTTAAATTTCTTTCTCTGAAGACGTGCATCACCTATAAATGTCAAGTGATTATTTTGAGCTAGCCAAGGGAATCAGCTCCCTGGAAATGGAACTACTTCAGGAATGTTTGGGAGGATTTATTCTGTATGTGCCTTCTCTTGGGGGTCTTTTAAGCTGTGCTGAAGGGTTTTTTTTCAGGTACTGTTTGAGAACAGATTTGTCAGTTATGATTTTGTCATTTCTATTGAAAACAAAATGTGTTGACAAAAAGCTTATGGATAAGGGATAAGTCCTGTCTACCCAATACCAGAAGCCAAATTTAAAACAAGAATAAGAGCAAATGCTTTATAGTGCTATATAACCATGCTTCTAAATGCTTTATACTTTTTCTTGTAATTCTCACAACAATCTTATAAGAGATTGACCCTCAATTTCCCAGAGATAGGACAAGAAGTTAAGTGACAATTCTCATTTAGAAAGTGGTAAAGTCAGGATTCAAACCCATACATTCTGGCTCAAGTTCATCCTCTTAACCAATTATGTTAAGTTTAGCCAGTTATCAAGAGGTTTACCCTGAACACTGCCAAACAGTGATATATTTGAAAATAAATGAAGGATTGGAGTTACCCATCTCCTTTTCCCATCAGGATGTTGACCTTCTATGAAGATATTGGGTAACACAGCATATGATGGCTCTTTGTACAGGGGCTTTCAGCCTTGCAGCCCCTCTTATGGGGTTAAAATGTCTGAGATTTAGGAAAGTGCATCTCCTCTGGGAAGTATCAACTTGATTCTGTCCCTCCATGACTGAGAATGCTTAGTGGGACCGGCACATGTCAGTGGGCAACCTGATGATGTGATTGAAGAGCACTAAGGAGGATTTGAAGTTTGTGTAGAAAGATGAGAATGCATTATGTGTCCACTTAGCCTCAGTTTTATAAGTTCTAAAATCCATCCCCAAATACGTGTGAATCACACACCTTCTACAGAGCCATCAGGGGTTGCCCCTGTAGCCCTCTGTGGCCCTTCTCAGTTGGTCTCCTCTAATGATCTCATCTGGCTCCTGCTGAACTTCTTGATGATGCTAGCTAGTTTGATTTTGCCTCTGTCATTTTAGTTTAGGATTTATTCTTAGTCCTCTGTGCTTGGAACCTCCTGTTTTCCTAAATGACCTTCTTTTGACGTACTCCTGCTTTCTTATCTTGTATTGTCTCAGGTAAAACCTCTCCCTCATTCTGCCCTTATAAAGCTTCAATTCCATTTTTTTAGACTACATTTTTCTATTTACTCTTCCAGGATGACTTTAGAATTTATTCAGAGGTTCTAAACCATCAATTGAAATTTTTATTGGAGATAATTTATGTTTGTGGATTGACTTGGGAATATTTGATATGTTTATAATGATGAATCCTCTTATCCTTGCTATTCTATACTTTACATTTATTTCCTTTTTATTTGTTATCTCTCTGTACTTTTATATATATTTAAATGTAGCTCCTATATATTTGATGATGCATTTCTATAGATTTTGTTTCTATTGTTCCTTTGAATGGAATATTTTTTCATTGTCCTTTTTAACTGAATACTACTTGCATGTAGAGAAACTATCAATGTGTGAATAGTTAATTTTTAACAAGTTCTATTTCTGAAAACTCTTATTAGTTCTTGCAGATTTTTAGTTTATAGACTTTTCAGAGCATTGCTTAGTACCAGCACTATCTGGTACTAAGTTTTTACATACATTATTCCATTTATCCTCACAATGACACATTTAAATAAATGTTGTAACCCCTGCTTTAAACTGTATCTTGAGAGAGCATACTAACTTGCTCAAGGAAGCACATTTTCATGTTGGAGAAAAGATATGAATTGAGCAAAATCTTTCCTCTTAATAACAAAGAAGACTACTCTCACAAGTTACAGAAAAAAAAATGTTAAGAAATACTTAAAACCTTCAATATGTTTAAAGTGTATTGGGGAGATAGACATTCAAATAAAATGTTATGATTTAGATATGAAGCATCGTCCCAAAGCTTATGTGTGAAACAATGCAAGAAAGTTTGGAGGTGAATGATTGGATTATGAGAGTCTTAAAATAATCAATGTGTTAATCAACTTGAATTGATTAACTGGATGGTAAAGAGGCAGGGTGTGGCAGGAGGAGATAGATCATTAGGGAGAATGCTTTTGAAGATTATATTTTGTCCCCGGTAAATAGTTTCTCTCTCTCTCTTTCTCCCTCCCTCCCTCCCTCTCTCCTTCCCTCCCTCCCTCTCTCCTTCCTGATTGTCATGTCTTGAGCTATTTTCCTCTTCCTCCATGATGTTCTGCCTCACCTTGAGCCCAGATCAATGCAGTCAGTCATCTATGGACTAAGATTTTTAAAACCATGAGCACCAAATAAACTTTTCCTCCTCTAAATTGTTCTGAACAGATATTTTGATCACAGAGTGAAAAAGCTGACTAAAACAATATATAATATGAAAACTATACATGTACTATAAATGTAAGTATATATAAGATGAACTCGGACTATTAGGGCATAGATGATTGTGAGATCACCATATATTTTACTTGAATGTGAATTTTTATATTGCCTCATTGGATACCTGAACCCAAAACATTTTTTAAATTTTCATTAATTCTGTGAAAAAGAGGCGAAAAGGTTTCTTTGCCTAAAGATTAAGTATCTAACAATGTTATCCTCTCAGAGGAAGATGAAGTAACATAATTTAGTAAGAATCTTCTTGCTTTTAAGATTGAAGTGTCCCTGTTCCCTTTGCCTCTACTTGTTCTTACCCTGGGAAGCTAGGTTCCCTGGGGTCCTTCCTTTTTTGGCATTTATTCTTGATTATCTGTTCTTCAATTTATACTTAAGCTTCTCTCATTCTTCCCTAAAGCTGTGTGAATCTTGTCTATTTTGGAAATACAATTGAAGGCTGATTCCAAACAAAATTTGAGTCAGTTAAATGTGTTTGTCCTACTTGTTCCTTATTGCACGGATAAAATAACTGATAGGATTATCTTTTTTGCTTTTCAAGGGTCCTTCAATTTTATGCAGAATTGACCAAAAGAATTAAACTGTGTTTGCATCACTCTTACTCCTTAAATTGTTCTTTGCTTTTAGGCAAAGATGTAGTTTGATGATTAGCAACTTAATAAAAAACGTGAGTTAGAATTTGGTAGAACTGAATATTATTAATGTTTCTCTCTTGAATAATTTAATGAGAATCTTTTTCTATTTGAGGGGCTGGAGGTACCAGGGTTTGAACTCAGGAGCACTCAACCACTGAGCCACATCCCCAGCCATATTTGTATTTTATTTAGAGACAAGTTCTCACTGAGTTGCTTAGTGCCTCACTTTTGCTGTGGCTGGCTTTGAACTTGCAATCCTCCTGCCTCAGCCTCCCAAGCCACTGTGATGATAGGCATGTGCCACCGTGCCAGCTGAGAATCTTTTATTTTTAAATGAGCATTTGTTTTAAAATATTCATATCAATAGATAATTTCTAAATGCTATATAGGAGTTGCAGTTACCATGGAATTAGCACGACTGAGATCCCATACAGAGCCATACGCAGATTCTTCCTGCTGTAATTGAAGTATCTTCAGGACCTAGTGTGACTACCTCTTGCTGTTGTTGAGTTAATGCCCATTTTATTTATTTTATGGATCTATAATATTATCATTATGGAGTACATTATGGTAATTTGACACATGTATACAACATGTAGTAATCAAGTCACAGTAGTAAACATTTCATCTCTTTGAACATTAATCAATTATATGTGCTGGGAATTTCGTGCACTTTTAGTTATTTGGAAAAATATGATAGGTTGTTTTAACCAGTGGTTACTCTACTGTGATAAACAAGAACCACTTTCTGTGTAGGTGCTCTTATTGAGATTCCTTCAATTCCCTCTGCCCTCATGTGCATCCCAGTCTCTAGTAATCACTATTCCAATTTTTTTTTTTATTTTATAAGATTGATTTTTTTTAGTTTCTACAAATGAGTGACAATATATATTATTTGTCTTTTTCTGTCTTATTTAGTTTAATGTAATGAGTTCCAATTTCATCCTTGTTGCCACAAATGATAAGATTTTATTTTTTATGGTTAAATAATACCCCACTGTGTGTATGTGTATAAAATGGGAGATTTTATATGTATATGTTACATATACATCTTACAAACATATATGTATATACAAATGTATATATACACACACAAACACACACATATATATCTATATTTTAGCTATTGTGAATAGTGCTACAATAAACATGAAAGAGTAAGTTGTTGTGTTTTTTTTTTTTTTTTTTTTTGGTATACTGATTTTGTCTCCTTTGGCTATATAGCAAGCAGTGAAGTTGCTGACGGCTTTAGTTAGCTTTTTTTGCCACTGTGACCAAAAGACCTGAGAAGAACAATTTTAGAGGAGGAAAGTTTATTTGGTGTTCATAGTTTCAGAGGTCTTAGTCTGTAGATGGCAAACTCCATTGCTCTGGGCGAGAGGTAGGGCAGAACACCATGTGGAAGGGTGTGGTAGAGGAAGACAGCTCCGAACATGGCATCAGAGAAAGCTCTTGTTCATCAGGGACAAATATAAACTCCAAAGACAGAACCCCATTGGTTTCTGAACCCCAGAGCCCTTCACTCAAACCCTACCTACCTACAGTTAACACCCAGTTAATCCATTCAAGTGTAATAACACACTGAATAGATTATGGCTGTCATGACCCAATTATTTTACCTTTAAACTTTTTGCATTGTCTCACGTATGAGCTTTGGGGGGATATCTCATATTCAAACCATAACACTAGATCATATTGTAGTTCTATTTGTAGTCTAATGAGAGTCTACATATTGTTTTCCATAGTGGCTATACTAATTTGCATTCCAACCAATAGTACATAAGATTTCTCCCTTTTGTACATCCTTACCAGCACTTGTTATCGTCTTTTTGATGATAGTCATTCTAACTGGAGTGAGATAATATCTCATTGTGGTTTTGATTTGCATTTCTCTAATGATTAGTGAGACTGAGCATTTTTCTTTCATAGCCTTATTGTCCATTTATAGGTCTTCTTTTGAGAAGTGTCTATTTAATTCTTTAGCTCATTTTAAAATTGAAGTATTTGCTTTTTGGTGTTCAGGTTTTGAATTCATGTATGTTTTTGGATCTATGCATAGTCAGATGAATAGTTTGCAGAGCTTTTCTTCCAATCTGAAGGTTGTCTCTTAATTCTATTGATTTTTTTTCCCGTTGCTCTACAAAGCTTCTTAGATTGATATAATCCCATTTATTTATTTTCTGTCTTGATGCCTTTGCTTCTGAGGTCAGATAAATGAATGGAACTGAAGAATATCAGAAATATACTAGACTCAGAAAGTCTAGGTTTGTACGTTTTCTTTCAGATATGGAAGCTAGAGAGGAAAAAAGTGGAGGGCAGTATCTCATGAAAATAGAGGAGACCAGTAGAGTAGAGGATAGGAATTGGGGCTCGATGAAGAGGAGGCAAGGAATAGGGGAAGTGGTACCAGACAATGAAATTGACTAAATTATATTATGTGCATATATGAGTATATACAATGAATCTCATTATTTTGTATAATTTTAATTTCACAATAAAAATAATTATTGATTACAAGGTGTTTCCTTACAGTAATTTCATAGTTTCATATTTAATATTTAGGACTTTGATCCATTTTGAGTTGATTTTTATGTATAGTGAGAGGAAGGAATCTAGATTAATTATTTTGCATATATATATCTAGATTTTTAACATCATTTTATTTAGATTTTTAACCTTTTCTCCACCGTATGTTCTTGGTGTTTTTGTCAAACAATCAGTTTGTTGAGTGAAACTGAATTAATTTCTGGTTTTTCTATTCTATTTTGTTGACCTGGTTCTGTGTGTCTGATTTTATGGCAGTACGATGCTGGTTGTTTTTTTTTTTTTTTTGTATTATAGCTTTGTAGTATATTTCAAAGTTAGATACTGTGATATCTCCAGTATTTTGAGCCTCCCCACCCTCAGAATTCCTTTGATTATTCTGAGTATTGTGGTTCTGTATGAAATTCAGGATTTTTTTTCTATTTCTGTGAAAAAAGCCATCGATATTTTGATGGGAATTGCATTGAATCTAGAAGTTACTTTGGACATTATCATCATTTTAATTATATTAATTCTTGTAGTCTATTAAAATAACTATCTTTCCTATTTTGTTTATCCTCTATAATTTCTTCCATCAGTATTTTTATAATTGTCATTCTATCAACCTTTTACTTTCTTACATTTATTTCTAAATATCTTATTTTTTCTAGTTATTTTGAATGGGATTGCTTTCTTAAATTTTCAGCAAGTTCATTATTTTATGTAAAAATACTACCACTTTTTTGTGTTTTTTGTCCTTCAAATTTAATGAATTTATTTATAAATTCAAATAATTTTATAGAGTATTTAAGGTTTTGCTATGTATAAAATCATGTCAACTTCAAACATGGATAATTTAACGTCTTGCTTTCCAATTTGGATGTTTTTAATTTTTTTCTCTTACATAAAAACTCTAGTCAAGATTTCAAAAAATATATTAGAGTGTTGACAGTGGGCCGTTCTTGTCTTGTTCCTGATCTTAAAAGAAATACTTTCAGCTTTTCCCCATTTAGTATGATATTGACTGTTGGTTTTTCACATTTGGCCTTTAGTATTTTGAGTTAATTTCTTTCTCTGCCTAATTTGTTGAGAGCTTTAAGCATGAAGGGATATAGAATTGTATTGAATGCTTTTTGCAAATGATCACATGGTTTTGTCTTTCACCCTGTTGATATGCAGTATCATGTTCATTGACTGATTTGCATATATTGAACCATCCCTGCATCCCTTAGATGAATCCTACTTGATAGTAGTGCATGACCTTTTTGATGTCCTATTGAATACAACTTGCTTACATTTTATTGAGCATTTTTACATTTATGTTCATCAGGGATAAGGATCTATAGCTTTCTTGTTGTTCTTTGTCTGGTTTTTGTATCAGGGCAATGCTGGCCTTGTGAAAATTTTGACAGAGGGTTATCTTTTATTTTAAGAAATTATATATATTTTTGTATTTAAATGGGATTCAGGATCTCAGTTGTAGACATATTTTGGGTTTAGTTTCAGGGTGTGATTCCTTCATCTGGGTTGATGTTAGCAGTGTCTAGGAGTGCCTCAATAGCCTAGACTGAGGCAGTTTATAAAGGTAGTTGCATGATTTTACAGTGGATATAGGCTTCCAAAGGTGTGTGACTTTTGGCTTTGCAGAGCTGAGCCCTGATGGCACTGGGGCTTGTGACAGCTGCCACAGTCTTTGTGTTGCAGGATGTAAAGAGGACTTCTCCCAGCTCCTTCAGGGAAAGAGTTGACACAAAGGCTGTGGCCCCAGCAGCCACCATACCTGACACACAGGAGGTGAAGGAAACCTTCCCTAGAACCCTCTAGATGAATGTGAGAGATGATAAGCCTGGTACAAGCAGTCACATTTTTGGAGCCACAGGAAGGGATGGGATAAAAACAAGTGAAACTAGGGTCTGTTGTACCAGTAATTATGAACTTGAGGTTTGGAAGCACAAAGATGACCTTCCCTAGGTCCCGTGAGTCTATTGAAGCTGGTTCTAGGGCTTGTAGCACAGTTATCCACTTCTCTAGAGCCTCAGAATTCAGATGGTATCTTCTTCAGATCCCAAGGTACAATCACAAGTGGTATGAGTGCTTTTTTCACCAGCATCTGTGGTCTGAAGTCTGTAGGCTCTGAAGGATACTTTCGCTAGGTCTTCTGGAGAATGCCCAAGTAATGTTTGAGTTTACAGTGCTAGTATTCATGTTCCTTGAGGTGTGGAACATGGAAGAGACCTTCTCTAGGTCCCTTGGGTTAAGTATACATGGGCTAGGGCTTGTGGTTTTGATATCTTTGGTCATGGAGCCACAGAATGTGGATGGGAATGCCCCTAGGTTATATAGGGCACATGCTAGTGGGGTAAGGCTTATGGCATTGTATTGATTAATGGCAATGTATGCCTATTGTCCAATAGTGATTTTACAACACCCAAAAGTATGACAACATGATCCATGATTCATCCTCACCATGCTATTTTTTCAGTTCAAGGTTTCAAGGAAAAATTGAGTAAGTAAAGTAAAAGCATATTACTGTGGCAATGATGACAATGCACCTCTTATATGCCGGGAATGCAATGGACCTGTATATCCAACTGCTAAATTTTGAATGCATTACTGCTTTTATGCTGAGACTCTGCTTCCATGGATTGTGCTCACCAGTCACTGAGCAGGGCAGAGATGTAAAGGAAGGCAGGCTGTGCTGGGTGGCAGTGAACTTCTCTGACAGGCAGCGTTGGCATCAGAACTCTCCAAAGAAATTTCCAGACTCCTAGAACTGCACTAATAAGAAAGACACTTGTACCGAAACTTCCTTTCCTTTCTCCTTCACCCAGGGTCAGTGTTAGTTACCAGTTTTGTATGGTATTTTGACAGCTCTTCCACTCTCCTGGCTCCCTTTTTATTTTCCCTTACAGATGCTACCACTTATTAATCTCTGTGCAGCTAATCCCATGTTGACATCTGCCTCTTAGAAGACCAGATCTAGCACTCCCAGCTTTTAAATCAAGAAAATCTTAATTTTCAGACCAATTGAGACTCACAGATTTGTGCATTTTGTGTTGTGCTTTGAGGTAACTATAGAATTATGTCTTTAAATAAGCTATACTCATAGGGAAAAACTTTAAGACCAATTTATTTTTGTCTTCTTTCATTTCAAACTTCATTTTTGTGGTTTGTTTTTGTAACCATCTCAAATGAAAGTTGGGCAGATTCCATTGTCTTTGATGTTATTCTCAGATAACAAAAGTCCTTGGAACTTGAGTTTACTAAAGAGTCTCAGTTCATCAGTTCAAGGGCTCACTCTCAGTAATAATCAAAAGGTATATTAAAGTTTTGCCAAAATATTTCTCCCTTCCATTACGTCCTACAAAACTATCTTGCATTTGTAAGTGTTTGAAGCTGAGCCCTTCTCTGCTGGGTTTAAGAAAAACTGTCTTTGCTGCAGCCCCTTCATTTTAGTTTCAATGAAACAGTTAAATACAAAGTAATGATGGCTATTGAAGTAAATTCTCCCTCTGCCTGAAGGATATACCCCAATAGGTTTAACATCTTTCTGATGAGGTATTCAAGTCCATTCTGATGACCCTCTTGGGCAGATTCTAAGAAAATCCTACGAAGTCTTACTCATGGGTGTGGCCCTCATACATTCTTCATACACTTGCATATCCTTTGTCCAGTGAACTCTGGGCATGTGGCTGCCCCAACACAGCAAACTCTCTGCAAATAACCATCTCCCCAGCAGGCAGGTCATTTTTTCCCTTATGTTTCTCAAGAATTGTTCCTCTTGAACTCTAAGAGATACAAATCAAGCTGTGTATCAGACTCATTCAAGATCTTTTCTCTAAATTTGAAGGGTGAAAAAGCATCAACTCTCTATCATCCACATAGTTTAAGATGGTAAGTGTCTTCTTTATTTAATATTCTCTTGAAAATTCCTCTAAACTCCCTGCCTCTTGGTCACTCCAACCTTTCTTATTAGCTGGAGATGCGTTTTCTCCTCTGTGTCTGTGTCACTAAACTAGTGACGTTTTAAGTATCCTTCTCTGCTTTTCTGTCCAAACTTTGGAACATGAGAATAATTGGCACTTCTTCAAAATATTGGTAATTGGAATATAGTTCAAGTATCAGCAGCATCTTCACCTGGGAGCTTAAAGAAATGCTAAATTTCAGGCTCCATTACAGACCTACTGAATCACTGTTTTGGGGAAGTACCTATTCGTCTGCTGTCTTTTACAGCAACACTTTTCTCGTTGCTTTAAGGTTATTATCTCTAATTCTTCAACTCTTGGGCAGTCTTTTATCTGGAATATACCCATTCAGATACGGTCTCCAGTCTGCTGCCAGAGTGTCTTTAGACATACTTAGATTCTGGCAATTCCCTGCTTTACACATTTAACAATAACTAACTTACTCACTACTGCCTGATGTTTAGCATGGTCTGGCTCCTACCGTTCTGTCCAACCTTCCCTTATTCTCTTGCACCCCTCATCCACTGTCCTGTCATCCACTGTCTCCTGGCCAGAGGCAGGAAAAGTATAGCAAGAAGAAAGAGAGATCTAGGCAAAAGAAAATCCTGTCAATTTCTCTGCATACATGTGTATATAAATATATATCTAATATTCAGAAGCATATAGAATGATCTATAATTATGGTTTTGTTGGGTAGGGGAGAAGTTATAGAGATTAAAGTGTTGAACTTTTACCTATAATATTTGATTCCAATTTTCTGAAAGAAAAATATGTTCATATATTGGTGAACGTGTTTTTAAAGTCAGTGATTAAAAGAGACTGCTAGGATAAAGCCTTTTCCTTCTCCAAATGTTCCCAAGTAAAGATAATTCCATCATTTATTTCTGAGTTCTCAAGGTAGTGTGGTTGTTTTCCAACATTGTGTTAGTCCCCAGATTTTCATGAAATACCCAGTATATGCATACTTTATTAAGATAGTCCCTGCTCATTTTTCATGGAGCTTACTTTGCATAATTATTTTAATGTTCAGTTCTCCTTTAAAATTATTATCTGTTTTACCACATGTGCTATTTATTAATCTGTTTTTTCTTTATTTTAGCAACATGTCTCAGAGGTCTTTTTCATTCTCACCAATGCATGAGAAAATTAATTGTTTTAATGGAGAACTTTAGATAGCTCTTTGTAAGAAAACTATGAGATGCTTATAAATTGCGTAACTGGTGTTCCGTATAGCTTAAAGACTCTCAGACACTTTTTCACTTATTCCTTATTTAACTTGTGAAGGAATCTGAGCCCTAGCAAAATGGAATATTTTCTAGGAAGGAAATATTCGAGGCATAGAAGTTTAAACAACACTCTCATCTTCTTAGCATCTTCTAGGAATGAACCCCAAAGAAGGGGTGGCCTCAGGTCTATCTGTAACTCATCTAGTGGTGAGTCACTCATCACTTATCTGTTAGCCTATCTATAACCCTTGGTCCACAAAGGATTTAAAATTGTTATTGTGCATGGTTATAAGACTGATATTCTTAAATGATTTGTATACCATTTTTGAAAATGCATCATAATATCATTTAGGTTATTGTTAAGATAACTTGCTTTAAAGGTAAGTATTATGAACACAAATTTATGTGTGAACTGTGATTTTAAGAACAAAATTGTCTCCCTCCTGTAAGTCACATTTCACATATGATAATGACAATGAAAGTTTCTGTTTCATATCTGTTTAAATTTTCACAGACTATTAGAGAAGAATACACTTGAATGCACTTTTGCCAGTGCAGAGGTCCATAAGGAGTCATGGAGCACTCAGGGGATTCAGCAGGACAGCGTGGCCAAGGCATGTCCTCTTAGAGATAGTGTATGCAACACTCTGTCTCTCTACAGTTTCCCTCCCTCCCTCCAAACTTCTAGGAACTGCTAGAAGTATCAGATCCCCAGTCTACTTTTATGCACATGCCTCCATATAATTTCCAAGGAAAAAGGCATTAAAATTTACCTTACATGGATTTGTTCCTGCCAATGGATTATAAAGAAAAGCACAGTAGCAAAAGGTATATTTGTCACAATGAATTACATGTCTCCAAATCATAATGCAGCAGAAAAATGTCTGCTATTAAAACTTTCCACGGGTCCACTTAAAATATATTTACCAGGAAAATATTTAACCAAAGTATTTAGTGTTTTATTTTTGAGAATTTGCAAATGATTGTGACAGATATTTCCATCTTTATCAAATGTCAGTGAATCTCTAAAGAACATTTTTATTCTTTAATACTCTGCTGAAGTGGGTCAGCTGAGTTTGAGACAGTCAGGGATAGAAGGTCTCACCACAGCTCTTTAAAAGGGTCAGAAAATGGATTGTCATTTTGCAATTTGTCACTGTTTTATGTATTTTATTGATCTAAATAATTCTTCCGAGGGAAGACTTATCAAAGGCTCAGCAGTCCCTTTTGCCTTTAAACCAAAGATTTTGATACCACTTGATGAACTTGTAGAGTTTTATACTTAGTAAAGGGCAGTTTTGTCAGAGTAAAATGATGAAAATTAATAGCAAATCCAGATTTCTCATCCCAAGCTTCCCTTTGACTTGAGGTGACAAAACTTTCCAGGGTACTTCAGGGTAAGAGGCTGTATGCAGCGTCTAACATGGTTGAAATACCTTGGCATCTTTTCACCTTTTTCCCATGGAAAAAGCCAGGCTGTGGTTACATTTAACTTTCTTCTTGTCCCCATATTCTGTTTCATAACATGCTGCTGAAATTTGCTTCATAAATGGCAAATTGTATGGGTGGTCTCACTGTAAACCTATGGCCATGCCTCTCAGAGAGGCTCTCTCCAACAACTCTGCTGTATTTCCTGGGTAATTTTGCTCTCTAACCCCCCTTATTAACACATTTTCCATTCCTGGCTCCACTGACACAGTGCTCCCCTGGCTTTTCTCCTTCTCATTGGTCACTCCTTTTTAGAAGTGCATCTAGCTCTTGCCTCCAACTTCTAAATGTTGGCATACTTCAGGACTTAGACCTGGGTTCCTTTCTCTTCTCCATTTATATTCTCTCCCTGCATTACTTCACCATGTCATCATTTTCATGTTGAGACCTTGGTTTATATTATCAGTCCACATCTCCACTCTGAGCTTAATGCCTACATATCCAATTACCTATGTGGCATATGTTTCACAGAAAAATCAAACTTAACTTTCCAAAAAAAAATAAATAAAAGAACTCTCAGAGCTTACAAATGTATAAGCAATCTAATTAATATCATTTCAAAACTTTGCCACTTGTCATTTTCTCTGTCATTTCCACCAGGATGGATTCATCCTGTCATCTCTTTCATGAAATAGGTTCTTAACTCTTCTTGCTTCACTCTTGCCCATCCCTCTTCTCATTCCACAGCTCGTTTTCCACAAAGTAGGAGGAATAAATTAAAAGTACGCTTATTGAGGTACTATTTATAATAGACATATATTAAAGTGTATAAATCTTACATGTACACCCAAATAATCAGTATCCAGATTAATATCTTTTGTTAAATCCATTTCATTTTTTATTATTTTTAATTTTACAATTTCACTTGACTCAATTAATTTAAATGTTTATTTTTTTTCAGTGAAATCCTCCATCTTACCATGTGTTTCTTTCAACATATCATAGTTTTAAATCTAATATCCAGAAAACTGGTTAACCTCTATTTCTCATTTTCATTTTTGTTTTTAGTTATTTGACTGATAGAACAGGTCATGAATAAAATCTAAGTTTCCTGGTTTATAGATCATTACTATTTTTACTGTCTCCCTATTACTAATTTTTTCTCTCTCTCTTTTGCTGCCAAATTGTTTTCTGAGTGAGAGTCCCCATTCCTTTCCCCACTGTTAATGGCTGCACTTTATATTTTTAAAGCAGAAGAACCTATGTCCTTTTCTAAATAAAAAGTTACCCAAATGTCTAATATGTAGACACACTTCAGGTCAAGTGTGAATAAGATATGGAATTCCATTCTATTTGCTCCTCCTCATTCACCACCCCTGTCCACTACCATTTTTACACTTCTCCTTGGTAACCTACAGAACTAAAGAATAGAATTTTAAAAACAAAGGATATATTGAATTAGTTTAAATTAGTAAGCCCCTTGTCCTTGCATTACTAAGTACTTGTGCATATATCATTTGATGCCTAGTGCATTCTATGTGAGGTATCTAAGACAAAGAATTTGAATAACCCATGATATAGGTGAGAAAACTAAGAATCAAATATATAGAGCAAATTTTCGTGATTTGAAAAATAAAAAAATGAAAGAAGTGAAACCAAAGTATTACAGCTTAGAATCCAGTTTATTTTTTTCCACATTTAAGTGCATGCATAGAAACTTTTACCATGTAATTAGTAATATAATTAATACAGTGCTAGAGGCACTGTCTAACCTGAGAATATTTGTATTACCTTACAGTATTTTTAATAACATTCAGTTTTAAAAGTTTCCAAGAAGATGTCAAAAACTGTTCGGAAGTACTTCAAGGGCCTCATGTCCTGGCTGAAGGATTTTCAAGTGAAAACTTTCTTTCTGCTATAGAGTTTGCTCATGTGCTTCACTCCTAGGATACAGAACCATTACCTACCCACCTCTGTCCCTTACCTCTTGAAGCAGGTCTGCAAAACTATAAATGAGATTCTTTATCACGCTTTTTTGGAGATTGCAGGAGCAAAATAAAAAATTGTTTTGGTAAATATTTTCTGTTTATATACAATATTTTCTACTTTCTCAACATTAATTTTTGAAAAGCTATCTCTTGTTAAATGTTGAAATTAAATGTTTTGGAGTATATATTCTACTGTTCAGAAAATGCTTGTCTTTCCTCCTCTGTGCCTTTCCTTACCTGGACTTCTCTCATATACTAAGAACATGAACTCCAAGGGTAGCCATTCAGTCCTGGTAATTCATGCCTCATGGGGGAAAAAAAAAGATAAGATTGGTCCTCTTGGAGAGCAGCATTCTCTGAAACTGTTGTTGCCATCATACTGGCCAACTGTCAAAAATAAGTGATCCATTGTCCAAATCCAGTATGGTGTCTCTTGCTGGAAGCCTGTTGGTAGCTTTAGCAGATTAATACTCCTGGCTATGTCATTTTTTATCCTGGAATGAAAATGTAGTCTATGGCTAAAGTTCATGGTTTGGCAAATTTTCATGGGCAGATCAAACCAAGAAAGCCCTCCTTTCCATAGCATATTGGACAGAAAAATAGTTGTTTTTTGCTCATTGTAGTCCATCCGTTACAGCTATTTAATGATTACTCACACACTCACAGACATACACTCACAATACATTTTCTCTTCTCCCTCCCTCCTTCACACACACACACACACACACACACACACACACTCACACACACCTATCTGTACTATCACACTTTTTCTTAGGAATATGCCAGGATAATTGAGCACAGGCTTCATTACTTTAATATCCAGGATTTTGAGAACTGAATATTTTTATTGATTGTTTTTAGTTACATATGACAATAGAATTCACTTTGACATAATTATAAAAGCAACGAATATAATTTGTTCTAATTCAGTTACCAGTACTTTGCTTCCGCTCCTGTCTTTCCTATCCTGTTCCCTCCCTCTACTCTACTGATATTTCTACTATTATAATTTTTTTAATTAGGATAGCTGAAAATTTACCACCTTAGATCCAAAGCCCATTCTATTTCCTGAAACAATATTAATAGTATTTCTTCCAAGAATAAGCCATATCTGGTGATATGTACAAATTATTTTATAGGTCATAAATATTTAACAATCTGATCAAGAATGGTTATAAAAAACTGGATATTTTGATCTTTATATTATTTACACCACTCTATAATGCTCTTTTGGTGCAATAAAAATTATTCTTTTCATCAGTTTTTTTCTCAGACATATGACTATATGATTTTCATCTCTTCAGTGTGGCCCATTTGGCATCTTGGATTTGCTTTTTAATCTATTTAGGAAGTACTAAGGCCTGAACCTCTAGGATATTGATTTGTAAGTTCAGATAACTAAAACCATCATTCCCATCAGAATTAAAATTAACTAAGAAACAAAGAACATCACTTTAATTGATTATCATTAGGAGATACTCCTGATGTGATGCACACTAAGGACTGTTAATCTTTTTAACATGGTACAAGCTCTTTCCTTGCCACAATAATAGTAGGACAAAGTCGAAAGAACAGTGATGTTGCAATCCTTTATTTGGTAGATGGGGAAATAATCACTTATCTAAGCTTGAATATTATCATCTGTAATTGAGAATAATAATGTAGAATTAAGAAGGTTTTAGTAAACATAGATAATAAATATGAATAATATACTATCTAAAGTGCTATAGATTTTTAATTATGTATGAATTTCATTCCTCTTTAGAAAAACTAATTTCAGAATGCCTTGCCCAAATATTTGCTGCATAGAAAGAAATGTTCTTTGAAAATGATTTAACTCTTGAAATACCAACAGTAAGGGCTCAATTAATTATTAATGGCTACATTATTTTTTAATAAATTTTCTTTTTTAATATATCAAATTTTAAGAAAATAAGTTATGCTTTGGAATCAAATTTTCCTTTCTTAGAATCCTTACTTTACTATATATTTAACTAGAAGTGAATTGGAGAAGTCAGTTTTCTTATTGGTAATATGGAAATGATTCCTTTAAGATCATAATGAATATTGGAGTTAGTAGATTCAAATCTCACCCTGCATTGCCTGCTATCAAATTAAGTATTTAATAATTAGTAGCTACTATTTTTACCATTTAATAGGATTAAGTCTTCAAATGCTTTGGCATAATTGGAGGAGGAACTTCTAAATCTTCTTACCTGCTTGAGAACAGTCTCATTGAGATAAATGCTAGTGAAAAATAACTCATTTTTTCTCATTAATAAATGGAGCCCTGAAATTTTCATAGTATCTTTCACAGTCATCATTGAACAAGTGCACATAGGATAAGTGGGATAATGGAAAGTAGATGATTGTTTACCCAGTTATTATCAGGTATACACTAGTTACTAAACAACAGTCTCATCAGCATACCTGCAGAGATTAGTATATGCATCATTGATATAATACTTTGACCTCTGGGATTCCTACAGTAAGGAATAAAGGAGAAGAGATTTTGGACTTCTCATTGCAGGAGCATTCTAATTGATAATGAATCATCAGCAGGAATTCAAAAAAGAGACATGGGCACATTTTTATAACCTCTTCCATGGAAAAGAGAAAAAGAGATTTAAAATAAAAAAAATAGCATGGGATTTTCCTACTTTTTGCAGAACACAAACAGAAAAGAAAAGCTTCAGCAAGGCACAATATAAGCATACTGCTCAACCCAGTTTTTAAGAACAAATGGATTTGGCAGGTAAAAAGACTAACCCTTCAAGAAATGTTAACAGAAGTCTCTCATGAAACAACAACAACAAAAAATTATACTAGTTAGAAATATAGATTAATACAAAGAAATAAAGAGCACCAGAAATGCAAAGTACGTGGAAAACATAAGATAATGTCCTTGCTCACAATGTGTTCAAACTAATTAGGGGAGTAAAACACTGGGTTGGATGTTACCATTCAAAAAGCTTTATTGTTATTAAAATTTATATTTTAACTGAAGGTATATTTTTAATCAATAGCCTGTTTTAGTCAGCTTTTCATTGTTATGACCAAAAGACTCTATAAAAACAAGAGAGAAGAAGCTGGGCATGGTGGCCATGCCTGTAATCTCAGCAGCTCAGGAGGCTGAGGCAGGAGGATCGTGAGTTCAAAGCCAGCCTCAGCAAAAGCAAGGTGCTAAGCAATTCAGTGAGACCCTATCTCTAAATAAAATTCAAGATAGGGATGGGCATGTAGCTCAGTGGTTGAATGCCCTGTAAAACTCTGGTTACCAAACCCCACCCCACCGCACCCCCCAAAAATAAAATAACAACAGAGAAGAGAAAAAGTTTATTTGGAACTTACAGTTTCAGAGATCTCAGTCCATACATGGATGATTTCATTCCTTGGGTCCGGGTCCTGTGATGAGGCAGAACATCACGGCAGGAGGAAAGCAGCAGGGGCCATGGCACCAGGAAGCAGAGAGACTCCCTTCACCACAGATAAAATACATACCTTAAAGGCACACCTACCCCCCTACAGTTACCACCTAGTCAATCCCCATCAAGGGATTAAGTCACTGATTACATTAAGATGCTCATAACCCAATCAATTCACCTCTAAAACTTTCTGCATTATCTCACACATGAGATTTTGGGGGATGCTTCACATGTAAAGCATAATATAACCTAATTTTTTTTTTTAATGAAATAGAGTAGGCCTTACTTTCTCTCTTCTTTTCAGAAGTTTACTTCATAGCAACCTCTTGAAAGTACATTAGCTTCTCAAATTTATTTCCATGTATCAAAATAATGTGCTCATAGTGCCATTCCTTAATTCTCAAATTTAATCATATCAATATTTGTAGTACATAATATTCACCATCTTTCTCCTCTATTCATCCATCCCATTATCTATATTTTACATTTTTATTAAACTAGTTCTTGCTTATGTTCATTATCATGTTTATATTTTTAGCTACAACCCCAATAGAATCCTTTTATTAAGCTTACTTACTTGAATACTTTTTATTTTCCTTAGAACTATTGATTGTTTTGTTCCTTCATTTATTTAATTTTCTATACCTATTTCTTCATGTACCATCAGAATTATCAGGTGACTCTTAATATTATTTTCCAAACATATAGACCTTTGGGACATTGTTGTCAAATTCTTAGAGTCCTCAGGCCTCGTGAATCAACGATTGCTCATCACTCAGAAAACCTACTGTTCAAAAATCATTTTTTTTTCTGGGGGTTATTGGCAGCCATTCTGGGAATGCCCTTCATCATCCTCGTACCTGGATTCTATCTCTAGGATTTGTCTCTTTGTTTTCATGGAGGTTAGCAACTTCCTGAGAAAGAATCTATATAAAGCTTATTATTTTGTTTCCTTTTTTAAGTTGGAAATGTTTTTATCTATGGCTACATTTTTTAAAAAATAAATGTTATTGTATATATTTGAGGTTTACAAGAAAAAGTTCAAGAATATAAAATAGCAATGATGTAGAATGTCTATGGTGACTTTTTTTTTTTGAAAGTCCACGTTATCTTTGCTCCCCCAACCCCAAATTTCTTCTATTTCTCTGAATTTCCTATAATTTGAGATTCAAATTTCAAGACTGACCTCTAATTTTCTTATCTGTTTTATTTCCCATGATTTTTAAATTATGTGTTATGACTGGTAGGAAATTCTCTGAAATGTGTTTCAGTAGTTTAGAGTTTTATTTCAGCTATCAGGTTTTTAATATCCAAGAATTCTCTCTTATTTTCAGAAAGGTTCATTTTAATAGTATCTTAGTCTTAGTTTTTGAGGTGATATTATTTTTAATCTCTCTAAAGAATTATATTTATTGCTTTTATTGTTAAATTCTATGTCCTGACCATTCCGTATAAAGATCCTGGTTCACCTGGATTCCTTTCTAATTCAGTTATGTCCACCTGTCATATTAACAGTTTGTTCTTTGTTGTCTTCCAATCCTTGTCTCTTGGTTTCTAGGTAAGAATGAGGCACTGGGAAGGTATTAGAAGCCCCGTGTATGTGGGTGAGGGTTGGTAATTGGTGGGTTGCACAATAGGCTTATATGATGGCAAGCCTGAATTTTATTGCTGTGTAAGTGTGTGTACAAAAGCATTCAGATGTCATTTTCTGGAATCTTGTCTCTGAAGCTCTTCCCTTTGCCAGAGGAAAAGCCCCAGTTACCCTAACTGAGGGGCCTCTGTGGTTCTAGTAGGAAAGAGGACAAGAGGAACTCCTACTTCAACTCTGTAATCCTATGTAACTTTTAAATTTTTTTCTCATTCTCAACATTTCTGGAGCTTATGTGTCCATAGACTCTTAGATTCAATTTCTCATGAGAATTAACCTTGGGTATCTTTCCTGAGGCCATGGCAACTATGCATAGTGGACCTGGGGTCCAAGGAAAACATTTTGATCGTCAGTTGTTCTACTTTCAGCCCTTTTATCTTGTCCATATTTTTGGTCTCTGGTACCTCATAGTGTGGAGGCTGACAGGATTCTTTTGTTGTGAATAAACATACTTCTTGAAGTAACTGCCCACTACTGGCTTTTTCTTATGGCTTCCTATATTCCTTTATCTTTTTGTGTATTTTAACCTTTAATTGTCATTTTAGTGAAGTCACAAAAAACATAAGAAATATATGTATGTGGCCAACTCATATAGTGAAATCCCCAGGTGACCAACAAATAGAGAGCTATAAACTGCCTTCAATGGCAGTGACAGAGGAGTAAATAGAAGAGTATGAGACTATTCAAGAGGTGGTTTTAGCCGGACTAGTAAAATATGGGGGTGGATGGAGTAATTGGAATAAAAAGTTTAAGATCTTGGCTTTTGACTTGAGAACTGTGTGGAAACATCACCATTATCAAACATCAAAGAGAATGAAGGAGAAGACTGACAAGGATCCAGTCAGTTCTAGTTAAAACTTACTGAGTTTGAGATGCCTGGGGCTCCCTGAAGTAGAAATGGTTTTTTTACAGAACTGTGACCAAAAGCCCTTATAAGAACAATGTAGAGGAGAAAAAGTTTGGTGCTCACAGTTTCCAGAGGTCTCAGTCCATAGATTGTCAACTCCATTGTTCTGGACCTGGGGGGAGGCAGAACACCATCTTGGAAGGGTGTGGTAGAGGAAAGCAGCTTAGGTCATGGCACCAGGAAGCAGAGAGAGATCTTGCTTGCCAGGACAAAATGTAAACCCCAAAGGCAGAACCCCAGTGACCCTCCTTCTCCAGCTACACCCTACCTACTTATAATTACCCAGTTAATCCATTCAAGTGGATTAATACACTGATTAAGTTAAGGCTCTCATTATCCAATTATTTTACCTCTAAACTTTTTGCACTGTCTTACAGGTAAGCTTTTGGGATATCTCATATCTAAACAATAACAAGGCCCTATAATTGTATTTGTCGGTGCAACTGTCTTTCTAGATCCCTTAACTCATCAGGCAGATCTGAGTGATGTACTGATTACAATTCAGCAACATATACCTTTATTTGAAATGAGAAACTTTTATAAGACCTCTGAGAGTCATGTTTATAGAAGCAGGGAATAATATATGAAGAGCAGGCTCTGAAACCTAGAGTTTGAGTGTGTAGGAATGGATAATTTTCTTTCTTATAAAAATATATTATTACTGATGCTCAAGTCATCTTGAAGAGTATAAATACTGAAAACGGAACTTGAAATACCCCAGTGACTACCCAAACTCCTCTAAACCTTGAAAAAAAAAATCACATCAAGTAAGAATATTTTCAGGTTTGCTATTTAAAAGTGATTCACATTTGAGTTTACACAGAATGACATTCAGTGAACTTGCTCAGAATAAAATTAGCATATAAGCATCATTTCACACATATTTCTGTTATCTTACCTTTCTTCTTTGGTTTCAGCAGAAAATTCATTTCTTCAAATAAATTTAGTCCTTTCTGTTTCATGTGCTATCTCCTCTTAATGTCTTTCCCACCAATTTCTCTTTCCACAGTCATTCTTTTTTTTTTTTTTTAAAGAGAGAGTGAGAGAGGAGAGAGAGAGAGAATTTTTTTTTTAATATTTATTTTTTAATTATATGCGGACACAACATCCTTGTTTGTACGTGGTGCTGAGAATCGAACCCGGGCCGCACACATGCCAGGCGAGCACGCCACCACTTGAGCCACATCCCCAGCCCCATCCACAGTCATTCTTTACTTCCATTCCACCTCGAAGAAGACATTTAATAAATACCTGCCATAGGATTTAGATTTAAACTGGCAATAAATAAATAAATAAACCCATGTGGTAAATGGTAATTGGATTATAGTAAAAGTTGAATCAAGGGTAACACTGGCAGCTGGCAGTCAGGCAAATCAGAAAAAAGTGTTGTCTTGTTTCTGATTTTTTATAATAAAATCCACTTTTCAAAATACTGTCTTGTGGGAAACGCTTACTCTTGTATGTCCCTCTTATGTGCATAGTGAAGGATTTTTTAAGTTAAAGTTGCATTCCTGAAAACATAAGTTCTCTAAATTAGATTGTTTCAATTGTTAGTATGCAGTAGGCATTACACAACTACATTGAAATTAAATGTATTTTTATATAGAACAACATCAGAAAGTTGACAAATACTTTCTTACAATACTTATTTTTGTTGGAATTAAATTAAAATTGTGACTAACATTGTTGAAAGTTTTATTTCAATACTTAATCCCATAATGCAATTATCCTTTGGTCTTTATCTTAATTTTAATATGTTAATAATTGGGTAGAATACAGATGAAAAATAAGGACTGTTGAATTGTAAGGGAGAATAAAAGACTACAATAAACAGGACTTTTATTTGTATTTTAAATGATAATCATTCAACTACCAATGCAAACGTTTCCAAGTCAATATCTTAATGTAGGTTCTGATACATGTAAAATATGTTTTTATGCTGCTTGATGAACACAAATATGTGCCGAGCAATTAATTAGAATTTGGAGTCTGATACGAAGAGAAACCTATTGCCCATCATTCAAGGAACTTGCAAAAGGAGAAGCAGTGAAAAAAGGCAGTCTTTACAATTTGAGATACAACTTTGCAACCAAGCCGAGAACAGAAGCAGAACTGATTTTAAGTGGTGATATATATATATATATATCTTTTTTACAAAATTAGAACTCAGCTTTAGTTTAAAGGGAATTAGTGTGATATGTAATACTGAAAGCAAAATGAGTCTTCTCTCAAGTTTTATGTTAAATAGAATCATTCCCATTACCTTGGCATGGTTTTGCTATCTACCTTTAAGGAAACAGGGAAATAGATATGATCATCTTTCAGGGATCCTTTATTTTCATAATAGGATTACATAAACAAGGGAAAAGAATCTATTGGAATGACCCCCCCCACACACACACACCACCAATTAAAAGATTAGAGTTGAGTCTTGAAGACTGGTCTGAGCAAAAACAAGAATGTGATGGTTTCTATAACTCTGAGACCAGAGTTTATAAAATATGAAAAAAACAAACTTCAGATAGAAAATTCTTCAAGAGGCCAACAAGGTATAAGGAATATCAGGGTTTTATTCTGTTTTGTAGGAGTGACTTGTTTAGGAACTGTTGTAAGTATTTGAAGATAATGGCTTGATGATGATGTTCTTCTGTTATTATTTCAATAAAATATATTTTACTAAGTAATACCTTAAAATCACTAAACAATGTAGGTAACACAATTGATGGAATAATTATGATATTATAGTAGTTTTGAATATCAAAGTATCATAGCAAGTAAAAGCAAATGAACAAGAATAAAAAAAGATAAAGAATCAGAGACAAACTTCAATGGATCAGCAACAATTTATTAAACAACAGAAGAGCACATTTTCAAGGGAAAATGGAGATGGGCTACAACAAGGATCTGAGTTTTACAAAGTGTAGTAGGGTCAGGTCACAGGAGGAATATTTTTGGCCTGCTGGTGGTGGGCTCATTTAGGGTGAGGCTGGGGGTGGGTAGGTAGGGAAACAGTTGTAGATAAAGGAGGTTTCCAAGGGCCTATTGTTCTCCTTTTATAGGTGGGGGCCAAATGTGAGTCTCTTCTGTGCTCTCCCTATTTCACTAAGTAAAAACTTCCCTTCCCTTTTTCTCTCTGGCTGAGGCCTGGGCTTCTATTGCATCCCACTGCAATGACAAAAGCTGTAATTTACCACAGACAACTCCCCACACACATGGTAGGAGGGTGGATAGGGTAACAGTTGTAGATAAGGGAAGTTCCTTGATCCTATATTCCATATTATTTATTCCAGTCTCAAAAAGTGGTATAATGAGTTGGGGGTAATTTATAATATTTGACTACTTCCTGCTGAAGAGGAGCAGAGTAGGGGATCCTCTGTCAGAAATATGGAAGAGGATAAGGAGGTAGGGGATATTTTAGGCTCCTATAGAGTTCTGGCTGTTGTGGTGTCAGGGGGCCATAGAGGGAGGGAACTTGGATAACCTTCTGGGTGATTCCTTCCTTATGGGGCTCAGGAGAGTCACACTATGAATGTAAGAGAAGAATGACTATTGCATCTCTTGGGAGGTGGTCTGGGCTAGATGTATCGCCTTGTCAAAAAGTTGCTTCTATATAAAGTTAACAAAACAGGTAAAAGAGGTTATTACAAGAAAAAATAAGTATTAAGGATTAAAAGAGGGGAAAAGGATTCCACAATTTTAAGTCTCCCAATGAGGCCCACCAGGAATCAGATAGTTCTCTTCTCTGCTGTTCCAATAGGTCCTTTTCCATTCTTGATTGATTGACATTGAAGCAACTTTCTTCTCTGAGGAAGAGGCATAGGTCATCTCATTTGGCAGTAAGGAGATTTAGCCTCTGATGATTCTGCAGGATGACACACACCAGGGAATCCAATTGATTTTGTAAAGTCAGACTGAATGGGTGACCTGTTGGATATCTTTAATAACCTGTACTGACATTTTTTATAATAGTGAATAGAGGTTCATAATCTTGCTTCTCCTATGCCAATCTTTACAGATACTTTTAGCTCTACGAGTAAGGGAATAAACTGAAGGGCTATCTTGTGTCTGGTGTACACCATTATTGGGAGAAACAAACTTTGGTTGTTAGTTAAAACATTAATTTTAGGAGTAAGGAAGACCAAAGTACAGGACCAGTCCAATTTTTGGTAGGCAGGGGTAAATATGAGCCTCAAAAGGGAAAAAATGACTCAGAATTTGTGGGCTACTAGAGCTATGGGACTGACACAAGTGTACTTTTTAAGTTCTATTAAAAGAACTATTGTATTTTCTTCTAAATGCTCAGCTATGGCTCTACTTTAGTTATAACTGTTTTTTCTAGGTGTTCAAGACCAAGCTGTTTAAATTTATCTTGTTCCTGTCTATTATTTATAGTCAACTCACTTCTCTTAGGAGGTTACTCTTGGGAACTTGTGAGCAGCCTCTTGGCTCCTTTAGTGCCATCTGCCAAGTTGGGTCAGGGACTTCTTTACCATGTAGCTTCCCTTGGAAGCATCAGGGATGTCTCCTTATCCATTAACCCTCATCTTTGCAGCATGTGCACTGGGTGACTTTCTGTTCTCCAGGGTCTCATTGATCTCCCTAATTGGGAGATTATGTAGCCCAGAGTCACAGAGCCCTTAGAGAAGTTCCCTTGTTCCCTGGGTTCAAGCTCAGAGAACAAAAGTCATATATTGGCTACTTTCTCTTTTTTTGGCTTTTTAAAATTGTATTAACTGTAATATCTAAGCTATAGTCTTAAACATCCAGTAAGACAGTTTCACCAGTCTTTAAGAGTACTAAGTTTTAACTTTAATGTCTATAACTTTACAGTTATTTATTTTATTTAATTGGGGTCTGTATTAGTACTGGAATTTAGCCTTACATTCTATATGCATTGAAGGTTATAATTCCAATCAATCAGGACTGGAAAAAGAACAATTGGAACAGCAGAGAAGAGAACTAGCTGATTCCTGGTGGGCCTCATTGGGAGACCTAAAATTGTGGACTACTTTCTCCCTCTTTTAATCCCTAATACTCATATAAGGTACTAACAGATAACAGTTAAAGTTTACAAGGAAAATACAAAATGATATTAACAAGAGGAAAACATTGAGTTTTTACAATAACTATGAACCAAGAAATATAATGTTATAATCCCAAACCTTCATTTTAAACTTTAGTTTGAAGAATACCTGCTTGGTAAAATGTCTTTTATACCTTAAAGACATATGTACTTAGAAGATATGACAAAGAAGCCAGTAACAGTCTCATGATTACATTGAAATTCTCATATTAACCAAGTTTAGCATTTAAAGAAAAGTTTAGACTCTGTAAGGTAGTGTAACACCATAAAATGACAGTTGTTTTTTAACCAGAGTTGTACAAGCCTAATTCCTTCAAGACTAGTTCCTCTAAAGAATAAAACTTAAAAGACACAAGAGATTATCTTGATAGAAAAGAGCAGATTTTAATTTAATTTTGTTATTTCAACCCATTGAGAACTAAACTTTGGTTTATACCAGTACATTAATATTTGACCTTAGGGAAAAACCTTGAATAACTATAACTGATTTTGTTACTTATATATAACCAAATAAGTTACACACAAACTTTTTCACATTTGCCCTCCAAAAACCTTCTGCAACTTACTTAGACATTTTACAACTTTTCACTTTACTACAAAGACTTTTTCATCCAGAAACATTTCTTTTTCATCTACTTTTCATACTAAAATATATTTCCATACCTAGGACCTTATTATCTCTTTCCTAGCTGTGATCCCTTTTTAAAAGTCACATTCTGAAACCTTAAAAATTTTCTGAATTTAGTTAAATTACATCACTTTAGTAAGATGGAATAATTTATGTTTTTTATAGTACTTTAATTTAAATGCAACTGAAATCACTATGATTTCATACAGTACTCCTCAATTTGAAGTTGAAGGCAAGCCTGTTAGTCCTCTGGTGTTATCTCCTCTAGAGGATTCCTGAACTAAGACAAATGAAGAGTAGTTTTACTCTAATTAACTAAGACAGATTTTCTGGGTTTTTTTGTTTGTTATTTTTTTTTTCCTGCCAGATAAAGAGAACACAAAAGAAAATGTCTCTTATGAAAATCTAGAGAATGTAGTCTCATTTTAAAGCCATGGGAGCTCTATCTTGCAAATCTCTCATGATGGGTCCCTATTTAAGAGGCAGATAGTGTGGACAGAATTCGGGTAGAAACATTTCTGAAGAGGGAGAGATTACTTGGCTCATGCTCTTGGGATTAATTGGTCACCTCTTTCCCAAAGACTTCAAATCAGACTGAGATTTCATTTCAGGATCCAAGATTCATTGGATGAGGATGCCCTCCACCATTAGGCCAAGTCAATCAGAAACAGGGACAGATATGACTAATATTTGGTACCTCTGAGGACTCATGTCAGATTTGGGACATGAGACTGTCGTGCAGCACCAGGAAGTAGCCCTAGCCAGTGGCCTTCAGTTATCTCAAGCCTTCCTCTGTCCCATGCACCAAATTTCTCCCACAGAAACTGAGAGGGCATTCCCTTCTATAATCCCATTGGTGGAGAACTCCCAGTGTCCAGATGAGCCAAAGGATGAGGGTCTTTGGCAGGGTGCCTCTGTAAGATACCAGAAGGGATCTCACCTCTCCACAGAATGAGAAGTCTGGTGTTGCATGTGGGAACAAAATGGCAAAAACTGGCCTCTGATCTGGAGATCTGAATACATAAGAGAAGAAGGGAATTGGAGCAGATAGTGTTAGAGGGAAGATGCCTCCAACACCAACAAAGGACCCAATACAGGTCTTTGCTCCATCCATGTGGCAGTAAGGCAGTAAAAATCTAGCCCAGGACTGGGGTTGATTTTGGGTGGTGTACCAGCTGCCATTAAGCTATAGTGGACTTGGAGAGCAAGGGGCCTAGTGTTCTTTTATTGGTGGGGGCTATGTGCAAGTCTGTTCTGTGCTCTCCCCATTTTCTCTTCTCTTCCCTTCTCTCTCTGACTGAGGCCTGGGCTTCTATTGCATCCCACTGCAATGACAAAAGCTCCAATTTGCCACAGACATCTCCCCACACACAAGGCAGGAGGGTGGATAGGGGAACAGTTGTAGATAAGGGAAGTTCCTTGGGCCTATTTTCCATATCCTCCAGCAAATTCCTTTAATATTTATTTATTTAACTATAGCATATACATTACTTCTAGGGCTAAACAATGACTAATGGCCATCAAAGAAAGAGGTTCATTTACTCTAATTTGACATTTTCACTCCATTCCTATTATTTTTCTTGGAAAATAGGGAAAATAGATTTAAAAAGAGGTGAAGATATATAGTGAGCTGGATTTCTCTCCATTGTTTGATTTAGTGATAATCAGGAGAATTTTGTTATTAAAAAGAAAAAAAAGCAAATGCACATTCAGGCTGCTCGTTACATATAAGCACTCCTCAGCAAATTCAGAGGCAAAACATTTCTTGTTGCTTAGAGTGCTTTGCTGGAGTAGGAAGCTTCCTCATACCCTTCCATACAAGAGTATGAGAGTCAGAGCCTAGAAAGAAGCAAGGCTTCAGTGCTCTCATCTAGTGTGGGATTCCTACAATATCCTCCTCCTCAGGGGGATGATTCCTTCTTTCTCTTCATCGCCCAAGCATTGTTCCCTACTTAGGATCATAGAAGTTTTTCATCTGTGGCTGTCTTGCCCTCCAACTAATGCCTTATAAAACTGAAAGCAAAAAATTCCTAGCAACCTCTCTGCCATCAGAGCTTAACTTTTTACAAGCCATATTTTCTAATATAAATAACTTTTTTTACTTTATAATCTTCATCCAGAATAATTCACACTTCATAAATCATCTGTGTATGATCTCCCTTGATAAGAGGTAGAATCATTATAACATAGTGTGTAAGTGTGTGTGTGTGTGTGTGTGTGTGTGTGTATTGTGAGTTTCTGGGATTGAGAATACAGCTACTATACCTAAACACACCTGCAGATAGAACAGACTCTGTGATGACCCTTTCATCCATCTCATCCACTCTGAGGAAAGAGATGACAATTTAAATATCATCTTCATGTATGGTTGCAGGACCTTCTGTTTATAGTATGAATATTAATAGATAATTCCTAACCTAACCTAGAAAGTTCTTTAGGAGACAATCAGTATTTTCAAAGATTTTATACTAAGAAGAATTCTATACTAAGAAGAATATTGTTATCATCCATTTGTGAGGTGGAATGAGACCTGAATGTACAATCCAGTTCCCGTCTATAATTTATAACCCTGGGAGTGAGATTGCTTCCTGTGTCTAAAAGGCTTATAGTGAGGATATCAAAGGAATAAAACAACGAATCTTTTTGATAGTTGGCTTCAAAACTATTAAAAGAAGCTTCACTCATTAGAAAAATATAAAATTGTATGTTGTTTGAACATTATAGCTCTAGCTATATGACATCTTTTTGTAACAATTAATGGTTATGAGTGTTCTACACCACTAAGCCAGTCCAGAAGTAGAGATCAAAGGTGGTTTTAGTGATTTTCTTCCTTACTAGCTACAGAGCCTAATATAATTTTCCCCCTTTTCAGTGATTTCCTTGTATAGAATTGACAGCTTCATGCATGTCCTGTATAAGAGGTCTGATAGAAGCAGGAATGGTAACTTGAAGACTTAGTTCTTCTTCCTACTGGTACAGACTAGGTAAACAATTACCTTCTAAAAGCTTGAATGCATTATATTGTAATTCTTTCAATGAACAATGCCAATTTTCTAGTTTATGCTGAGGCTCTATGATCTGAAAGGTATCTCCATACAGTTGATAATGACTCTCGTTCTTCTGACTTACAGCAGAAATTGATGCCCACTAAAAATATGTGGGAGTGAATTCTAACTTTCCTTGATCCCTGACTTTATTCCAGAATTCGTGTACTGGGAAATTAAACATAATTATCCTTTCACTTCTGACTTGACACTTGGAGGAACAGCCTTATGTTAAAATGGTATTACAATATGGATGACAGAAACATAATTCTCCCTTACATCTTCCTAATAGCTTCCCACAGTGCAGAGAATACTTCTGTGGACATCAAATGGGTTCAACATAAAGAGCTATCTGACCTTTTAATAAAATGATCCATTTAATTTTTATTTCCTCTTTAAAAATAAAATTAATACTTAAACTCAATGGTTACATCCTCCCTTTTTAGAGAAGTACTGTTTCTATAAACAAAGTCTTATTTGGAACCCTAAATTGCAAAGCAAATAGTAGAACTATTATACTTAGATCTCTGCAAATGCAGAGCTCTGGCTGCCAGGACCCTGTCTTACCTATGTAACCTCTCTGGGGTTTCTAAGTCTCCTAAGAAGACAATATGAAAACCACTGGGCAGTATAATCTCTAAAAGACTTTTGATTCTGAGATACTATGATTTCCACAAATAGTCACTGAATGTTCCATGTTATTAGCGCTGTGCTGTGCTATGTAACTCATGAGTAATTGATTGAAGAGCTCCCTGTCATCAAAGAATGGCATATGGCATGATTCGGGCAAACGGAAAGTCAAAAATACTTGAGGGTATTCAGGGGCCTTTCCTAGGAGTCAAATAATAATATTGTTTCTAGCAATGAACAATGTGAGACATGAAACGAGATATTATTCTTTCTTAGAACTTAAAACAAGAATCATCATCCATTAAAAAATGGCAGTCTTTGATTTATAGAAGTGGTGGTATGACTTTTGCTTCAGAGGTTGAGATAGGGGTTGGGGTAGCAGTGACGGTACAAAGTATTGACACGCTTTTACAGTTTGCACTTAAACCACTGTAAAATAAACCTATTTGCCTAAAACCAGTGGCAGAGTTGTTATTAGGGAACCTAGATATGAAAATTCTATCTTAAAGACCTACTTTCTACCAGAGTGATGAAGAGTTTCTATTTATACATTGAGTCTCACAAACTAGATCTCTCTGCTCAGGACTTACTTTGTTATAAGTAGAAGCGATGGACAGTGCCATACTTAAATGTGGCTTTTCCTCACTCCCCAAAATGAAAATTATAATGAAATTTCTCCTGAAAAAAAAAGTCACGACTTGATAGAACATGCATGACTTGAACTTAATAGTGGATGGAAAACAAAGTATGAAGGAATAGTGTTCCAAGTGTGCAGTGAATAGTGTTCTTCAAATTAAACTAAAGTGAATGTTTTTTTTTTTCTGGATAAATGTTTTCTTATTTTATACTTTATCATGTTCTCTTGCTTTTTGCCACCACTCCTTCACACTAATCCTAATGTATACCCCTACCCATGAAACTGCAAACTTTGAATCCTTTGGAGGAAGGACTATTTCACACATAGACTCAATGAATGCAGATTAAATGAATGAATGGATAAATAATGAATGAATGAGTGTTGTGCAGCTCTCCTCTGTTTCTTTTGCATTTGTGATCTCCCAAACTTAGGCATAGTTAGAGATATTAAGAAGATAAATTGTGTGCAAATATATGTGCTTTACCACTTAGTTAGAAAACAGAAGAGATATCAGAGAGTAGCACCTGGAATAAAGAGGGAAATCAAGTCAGATATTTGTGGCTCTAGGAGGAAAGAAGCATTATTAAAAGCTGGCTAGGTCCTGGAAAAACTTCCACACAGTATGTTTACAGGGAAAGCTATGAGTTACAGGCTATTGCTTATTAAAATATTAGGACTATAATAGAAATATATATAATTTTATCTTTAATAAAGTCTTTTAGAATTAGTTATGATTAGATATGATTGTATAAGCAGGGAAGATATATTTAGTTTTAAAAGTGATTCATAACAATTAAAAATGTAACTACTTTTGGATTATTGAAGCTTCCTTAAAATCCTTGTTAGATAATTCTAATATCTGTCAGGTCATATTGGCATCTATTGATTAACTTTTCCCAGTTTACAATCCATACTTGTTCTTGTTAAAACAAATAAATTTTTACATAAACCTGAATATTTTAAGTATTTAAGACTTTGCATTATATTTAAATCTTAGGTTCTTGTAGGCCTTTTCTGACACTAATCTAATGGTTGAAGAAGAGTTCTGATCCATTTTTGGCAGGTGGGGTTGAAAGTCTGATTTCTGTACTCTCCCTCCATAGATATATCAAAGAGGAGGAGCTATTTATTACTATTCGACATAGCTTGGAGTTCAGGCTTTCCACAGTTTATCTGCTTATACCAACTTAGTTGTAGTGTAAAAGGATGTCTGACTGCTGCTTCCCATACGGCTACCACTGAATAAGATGGACTCAGAATACCTTCCCAAACTGAAAAGCACCTACTCACACATCAACTCTCTCAAGAGTCCTTTCCAAGCCTAATGTCCTCTGTCACTGAAGAGTTAAGGGATCTCTTCTCTGAGCTCTCATTTCACTTTGTTTTAACCTCATGCAGTTACAGTGAATTCATAAATTTCTGCTTTATCCAGAAAGTTCAATAATATGGAGGTGACCCCCTCACCACTGAGAAGTGGTGAAAGTCCTCAGTGAAACATTTCCTTACAGTATTCTGCAAAGAAAATAAGGTGGAAGTTCAAGTTTTAGATCCCAAGATCTTTAGCTAATCTGCCTTCTTGCCTTTAATATTCAGAGTTTCTTTATGTTTATTTTATTTGTAATGACAAGACTTTTAAGTTGCATTTAGTGAGGTAATAGGAAGAATAGATATATCCATTTTTAGTGAAAACAGAAGTCTCACTAATAGATTTTATATTGTCAAAGCACTATTTTATCTCTTAGAGCAACATAACTTGGCTAAATATGTATACAGTTGCACACCAATAAATTAACTGCAAACATTTTATTTAGGATTTTGCTCATCTATGATATGGGTGCATAAACTTAACATGTATTATCCATTTCTGATTTCTATAGCATGCTTATACTGGCCTTAGGAAATTAATTGGCCCATTTTCTCCTCTTTCTATTCTGTGCCCATCCTATTTTTATAGTCAAACTTATAAAACATTGCATTTATCCTTTTTGTATATACTTGATAAAATTTGTTTTTTAAACTATTCATTATATTTCTTGGGGAGCCTATTCTAATGATTCTACTTCCTTAGTAATTTTTTTAGTAACTCTTGGAAATCCATATCTCTAAGAACATTTATTTTTTTAAATAATTTAATGGTCTTTAATGGTCTTAGAAAATTTCCCATTCCTTTTAAGTCAAAGTATAAATTGTCAGGATCTTAGAATTTTTCAAAATCTCCACTGCATCTTTAATTATATCCTTTTAATAATAATATTGTTGAAATATGTATTCTTTAATCAATTTTGTTAAAGATTGTAGATTTTATTAAAGTTTTAAGGAACCATTCTTTGCTTCAACACCTCATAATTTTACATTATTTTCCATCTCTTCTTTACTACACTGATTTTTACTTACTTTGCCTTTATACTATGATTATGGTTTAATTTCTTGAATTGTATTTTAACTTAGTCTACTTTAATGTTTTATAATATTTAAAGCATGTATTGAAGGTTATTCTCTTCCTTCTGTCACATTAGCTTTTACCCACTCACACATGTATACCTGTGATGTTCATGTTATTTAACTTTAAATTAATTATAAACATTAATGATTTTCTCTGTAAATTATATTAAGGAACATTTATGTTTCCAAATGTAGTTTTTAAGTATTTGTTTTTGTTATCTTTTAATTTGTACATTCATTGTTGATTTCTTATTTAAATGGTGGTTTTGGCATCACTTACATGGAATATTTTGAGACTTCTTTTATGGCCAGGTGCATTCTTCATTTTGGACAGCATTTTAGGTGAAAATCATAAATGTTTTTCAGGTATGAATTCTGAACCAGACATGTACTTGTGTACTTAGCATAGACTAGAGGTTGCTATTCTTCATTAATAAATATTTTCCATTTATGTACCTAAATGGATGCAAAATTTCCTAGTTTCTTCTGTTTTCATATTGCTACTTTTTAACCTCATACAGTCACACTGAATTCATAAATTCCTGCTTTATCAAGAAATTTCAAGCTTTTCTTGTGTATAGATTCTGTCATGTGGGTTTACCTTTATATATAAAAGTTTCTTGGAGAACAGTGGCACTTATCCTTGTTTCCCAGAGTTTCATTCCCAGTCCTTAGCACAGTGCCTACCACTCAGGAGACATATGGATGATGAATCAATGAACTAAATGCTCCAACATCCATGTAAGCAATTGGGCTTTTTCTCAACTTTCTCTTAATTTTGAAGTGATTGGGAGGGAGATCATGAATATATATATATTTTGGAGCTTAGAAATATTTTAAAATTTAAAGAAAGTATGATGCCTAGGATTTGTGTGTTTTTATGGAATTATGTTATATATGGACCAGAAGGCAGAATCTTTCTCTATCACCTTGTTCTGCCTTATTTTCCAGAAGAATGAAATGGATGTTTATAGATATAAAATAAAATTCTCATCATGTTAAATGTAATTCTCTTGCTTGAAAGCAGTCTTCATTACACATGGCACTTAAGGTATAATTTAAATTCCTTAATAGGATTACAAGGACTTGCAAGTTATGAACCCTATTCATTTACCGTCCATTTCTTGTAATCATCATTGTGGTACTCCCATGTTTCAGTTCCTAACATTCTACAGCCTTCCAAGCTTCAATGTCTTTTCAGATCCTTTTCCCGGGACCCATAATACCTTCCCTAACTGAGAAGCACCTACTTACAAATCAACCCTCTCAAGAGTTCTTTCTGAGCCTAATGTCCTCTCTCACTGAAGAGTTAAGGGATCTCTTCTCTGAGCTCTCATATAATTTTGTTTGTATCTTTCAAAAATCCTTTTCATAAAATATTGTCATTGTGAACTGAGTTTTTCCGTTCACTTCCCACCCAACCCCCAAGTCATAAATGAGCAGTCTCGTATGTAAGACACCACTTACATCGGCATTAATCTCACTCAGCACCTACCCATTGCCTCCTTAATCATGACTGAAATATTTACCATGCCTAACTGCTTCCTCTGTTCTAGCAGCTTGTAATGAATATTGATAACCTCACAAGACACTTGAAAATACTTTAATAAGATAATTTTCAGACTATCTAGCCCACAATAGATACTCTATAGAGTATCTATAACAACTCAACAATATATATTGTATCTATAGCAACTCAACAATCCTCTGAAAAAAATGAATGGTTTTTCTCTTGGCTGTTTTCAGTGCCCAGGAGATGACTTTCAGGCATACTGCACAAGTTCTAAAAGGCATGTTTAAATTACATGTTGGTAAATAAAGCAAACAATGTCCTCAGCAATATTATCATCAGTGAGACATTTAGGTTATCATTGAAAGAACTTAAAGCAAGGAAGTTAAAAGAAGTTCTTAAACTGGATTGAAATCAAATTATTTACAAACTTAGAAATCTATTCAAATCCCTTTCAAAAAATACAATAGGGGTAAAATATCCTAAGAGGAAATACATTTCTAACATTTACCTTAGAAGATTAAAAATGAATTATATATGCTTATATCTGAAATTTAGAGATTAGATTTTACTTTTTAACATTTGGTGATAATAGGTAAGTAAATATTTCTTGTTATAGTGAAAATTCACTATACATAACAAAATAAAGTCATAGACTTGAGAGTAATAAGCTTTAGAAGCTAGTCAAACATTGTGAATTTTCTTATAAATGAAGGAAAACTGAGGATTAGTTTTAAATTTTCTTCTCAGAGAGGCTTGTCTTAAAACATGTTGATTTGATACATGTATGTATGCATTGTGGAGTGATTACCACAATAAAATTAACACATCCATCAGCACACCTAGTTACCATTTTCTATGTGTGATGAGAACACAGAAGATTTACTGTGTTAGCAAATTTCAAGAAAACAACAAGAGTATTATAAACTGTAGTCACCAAGCTGTTTATTAGCTCCCCAGAACTTGTTCATTTTCTAAATGGAAGTTTGTACACTTTGATCCCAAATTCCCCATTTTTCCTACCTGGGAAAAAAAAACTACTGTTTTACTCTCAGCTTCTATAAGTTCAACTGGTTTCTTTAGATTTTCCATAAAAGTTAGATCATATTGAATTTGTCTTTCATTGTCTGGAATACTTTTAAAAATTTTTTTGACATAATTTTTTTGTTTATTTACTTATTTATTCAAACATTTTAAGTTAATATGTATTAATTCTACATATTAATGGAGTTCAGTCTGATATTCCTTTCTAGGCATGCAGCGTCCACTGATTAAATCCAACCCTTTCTTTGCCCACCCAATTCCTACATACCCTTCTCAATCCTTTTAGTAATTTCTCTTCTACTTTTTGGTCACTTTGTTTTAGCTTCCACATTAAAAAATGGTACTTGTCTTTCTGTGTCTGGCAAATTTGCTTTAACATACTGTCCTACAGTTCCATCCATTTTGCTACAAATGACAGGATTTCATTTTTTCTTTATGTCTCAATAATACTTCATTGAGTATATGTTTTCTTTATTCATTCACCTATTGATGGGCCCCTAGGCTGATTCCATATCTTAGCTCTTGTGAATAGTGTCACAATAAACAGGGGCCTCAAGTAACTCTTTGTTAGCAGATTTCTTTTCTATACCCAGAAGTGGAGTAATTCAATCTCATGGTAAACCTATTTTTAACTATTTTGAGGAAGCTCCATATTTTTCTCCATAATGACTATACAAGTTTACATTTCTCTAACAATATAGAAAAGTCCCCTTTTCTCCACATTATTATCAGTATTTATTTATATATGTATTTGTATCGATAGTAGCCACTCTAACTGGAGTGAAATAGACTCTTGTTGCAGTTGTGGTTTGTATTTGCTGATCTCTAATGATTTTGAATAATTTTTGTCATATATTTGTTGGCCATTTGTATTTCTTCTTTTGAAAAAAAATGTCTATTCAGATCATTTGGTTTTTTTTTTTTTTAGTTATTTATATGTGTGTGGAGATTAACCCTCTGTCAGATGAATAGCTGGCAAATATTTTCTCCTTTTCTGAAGACTATGTCTTTTCTCTGCTGATGGTTTTCCTTTGCTATGCAGAAGCTTTTTAGTTTGAGGTAACCCATTTGTCTGCATTTGCTTTTGTTTCCTGTGCTTTTGTGGTCCTATCAGAAAATTATGACCTGTACCAAAGGTTTGAAATATTTTCCTTGTATTTTCTTTTATTAGTTTCAGAGTTTCTGGTCTCATATTTAGGTCTGTGTTCCATATTGGATTTGTACAGGGTGAGAGATAGGGGTCAAGTTTCAGTCTTCTATATCCAGTTTTCCCTACACCATTTGCTGAAGAGGTTGTCTGTTCTCCAGTTATGTTTTTGGCACTTTGTTGAGAATCATTTGGCTGTGTGTTTATTTCTGTGATTTCTGTTCTGTTCCATTGATCTGTATTTTTTGTTTTGTGCCAACACCAGGGTGCTTTACTTACTGTAGCTTTTTTGTATGTTGTGAAGTCAAATATTGTGATGCCTGCAGCATTGTTATTTTTGCTCAAGATTGCTTTGATTGTTTGGGGTCTTTTGTGCTTCCAATATGAATTTTAGGATTACTGTTTTCTAGATCTGTGAAGAATGTCATTGTTATTTTGATGTTAATTGCATTTAATCTACAGATCACTTTTAACAATATTAATTCTAAATCTAATTATAAATATGGGGAATCTAACCATCTTTCTCTGTCTTCTTTAATTTCTCTTACCAATGTTTTTGTAATTTTTGTTGTATAAGTCTTTCATGTCCTTTATTAAATTTATTTCTATGTATTTCATATTTTGTAGCTATTACAAGTAGAATTGCTTTCATGATTTCTTCTCAGCACATTTGTGTTCATATATATAAATGATATTGATTTGGGTATTTTCATTTTGTATTCTGCTACCTTACTGAGTTGATTCATCAGTTCTCCTAGTCTTTTGGTGAAATTATTGGAATTTTCTATGTACAGAATAATATCATCTACAAACAGGAGTAATTTGATTTCCTCTCTTCCTGTTTGTATGGTTTTTATTTCTTTCTCTTGCCAATGCCTCTGGCTAAAATTTCTAGTAATATGAGAGTGGTAGAAATGGACAAACTTGTCGTTTTCCTCTTCTTAGAGGAAGTACTTTCAGCTTTTACCCTTTCCGTATCATGTTGGTTGTGATTTTGTTATATATTGTTTTAAGTCTTTATTATATTGAGGTACAATCCTATATATAACTCAGAATTTTTATCATGAAGAGATTTTGAATTTTATCAAATTATTTTTCTGCATCTATTGAGATGTTCATATGATTCTTTTACCCTTAATTCTCTTGATGTGATGCATCATGTTTATTTATTTGCATATGTTGAACCATCCCTGCATCCCTAAGTAAAACCAACTTGACTATGGTGAGTGATATTTTTACTTGCTGATGAATTCAACTTGCCAGTATTTTGTTGAATAGTTCTGCATTTATGTTCATCAGGGGTATTGGTACATGGTTTTCTTTTGTAGTTGTTGTTGTACCCTTGATTGGATTTGGTAAGGGGTAATGCTGGCCTCAGCAAAATTCTTTGGAATAGTTTGAGAAGAATTAGCTATAATTATTCTTTGAAAGTTTAGTAAAATTCAGCAATAAAACCATTCAGTCATGGGCATTACTTGTTGGAAACTTTTTATTATTGATTTAATTTCATTACTTGGTATTTGGATATTTTTATGTCCTCAGGGCCCAATTATCATAGGTCATGTGTGCCCAAAAGTCTTCTATGTTTTCTAGGTTTTCCAATTTGTTTACCACATTGTTTTTCATAATAATTCCTAGTGAACATTTGTATTTCTATGGTATCAGTTGTCATGTTACCAAGGAATATAATTTCCTTGGTTGTTGTCTTCTTAAAAGATGGATTTCAGTTGAGAACACAGATAGAAAAAAAAAAAAAACATAAAGCATTTATTTAGTGGAATGAATGTATTTTCCATGGAAAACCTGGTGTGGTTGCCAAGAAAGAACCTGGTGCTGTCCCAAGAAAGGCAGCACCATGGGAATTTACACATGGGAGGTTTTTATGTTTGGCCTGGAAACCTCCCTCCTTATGTATTATAGTCTTGGTTCCCCACACTGACTTAGTATACTGCCCTACACATGCTCCAAAGCTGAAAAGTTCCTGAAACTGGTTACACTCATTTCTTTGCCATTTTAAGAAGGTAATATGTGGCCAAGTAGGAGGCAGATATATGTTTTTTTGTTTGTTTGTTTTTATCACTTTAGAGGGAATGAGCTTTTGTCATTCAAGATGGAGTGAGCCCTGTTTTCACTTTCCCCACCCGCTTCCCCTTGTCTACCTACCTGCTCTAACATTAAGGACTCCTTTTTCACCTTGGATTTTTATTTAGGCATCTCTCTTTTTATGTTCTTTAGTGTAGCTAAAGGTTTGTATGTTGTGTTTGTCTTTTCAAAACAAACAAATCATTGTTTTATAGATCTTATGAAAATGTTTTTTAATCTCTATTTTATTTTATTTATGTCTTCTCTGATATTTGTTATTTTGAACCTCTTTGTTTCTTGCTTTTCTAAATCACTGACATAAAGTCTTAGGTTGTATTTTAAAGTATTTATGTTTTAAGTAATCAGTCACGTTACTATAACTTCCCTCTCAGTACTGCTTTTTGAGTATTTCATCAGTTTTGGTAGGTTGTGTTTGCATTTAATTTGTTTCAATAATTTTTTTTTTAAATTTCCCTTTTGATTTTTTTGGATGACCTATTGTTTCAACAATATGTTATGTAATCTCAATATTTTCATATAATTTCTAAAAATTTTTTTGTTTTTGTACTTCCAATTTTATTCCATTATTTTCAGGAAAAATATAGGATATGGCTTCAGGGTTTTTTGTTGCTGTTGTTTTTTTTTTTCTTTTTGGTAAACCCTCTTTTGTAGTCTAACATATATGATCAATTCCAAAGAAAGTTCCATCCATTGATGAAAAGAATGTGTAATTTGTAGCTGTTGGATAGAATTATCTGTATACATCTGTTAAGTCCATTGGACTGTAGTATAGTTTTATTCTCCATATTTCTTTGTTGATTTTTTTTGAAACAGATAATCTGTCCACTGAGAGTAAACCAGTAATTATCCACTATTATATTGCAACCTTTCTCTTCATTTAGGTCTAATAATATCTATTTTATAAAATTGGGTGTTCTGACTTTTGGTTGGTATACACAGATTTTAAATCTTTATACCTTCTTTTTGAACTGATCCCTTAATCATTATATAGTGACTTTATTTGTCTCTTCTTACCATTTTCCTCTTAAAGGTTCTATTTCTAATATAAATACAGCTAGCTATTCCTGCTCATTTTAGATTTCCATTTCTTAGATTATCATTTTCCATCGATTTATTTTCAGTCTTTTTATGTGTGTTTACTGGTGAGATGAGTTTCTTGCAGGCAGTGTATTGCAGGTCTCACTGAGTTGCTTAGTGCCTCGCTGTTGCTGAGGCTGGTTTTGAACTTGTGATCCTCCTGTCTCAGCCTCTGGAGCTGCTGGGATTATAGGAGTACACCACTACACGTGGCTTAATGCATTCTTTAATGTAGGCATTTAGCACTATAAATTTCCCTCTTAGAACTGCTTTTGCAGAATCTTACAAGTTTTGATATGTTACATTTATACTTCTTTTTGTTTCAAGATATTTTTTTACCTTCCTTCTGATCTTTGCTTTGACACGTTGGTTATTCTAGAGTGTAGTTGTTTAGTTTCCATATAGTTTTAAATTTTCTAAATTACTTCCTCTTACTACTGATTTCTAGTGTCATACTTTGTAGTTAGAGAAGATACTTAATATAATTCAATCTTTATATTTGTTAAGATTTTTTTGCGTATGTGGCCCAATATGACCTATCTTGGAGAATGTTCCATGTGTACTTTAGAAGTATGTGCATTATATTGCTGCTGGATGCAATGTTATGTCATTTTTATGTTTTTAAATAATATTACTAAATAAATCAAGCTTATAAAATGCAAAAGACAGTAGAAAAGCATATTTTATCCTACTACCAAAGGTGAACAATTGTTAACATTCTGTTAATGTTCATTTCAAGCTTTTATCTATGTAAAATTTTTGTTTCACAGAGATGAAACAAAATTATTATAATTACAACATTACTTCATTAAGGTTTATTTTATGTACTATAAACATTTCTTATATTTTATATAGTCTTTCAATGCACTGGTCTTAATCATCACAGGGAACGTAATTTTCAACCTATATTTCTATTTTAATCATGTATGTTTTTCCAATTTTTGTTGTAATTAATGAAGCAGTGCTCATCTTCGCCATGAATTATTTTTTAGTATTTAAAGTTGTGTAAGTTTGTAAAGGCTATTGTAACATTATAACATAGTGCCAAAGACTGAGTGGCTTAGGATGGTGAAAATTTATTGTCTCAGAGTTCTGGAGGTCGACAGCCTAAGATCAAGATGTTGGCACAGCCATACCCTGAAGCTCTAGGGAAGAATCTGCCTAGGCCTCTCTCCAAGTTCTACTGGTTGTTTGGTTTGTGGCAACATAACTCCAAGCTTCTCATGATGTTATTTCTGTGTGTACATCTTTCTTCATATTTTCCCTTTTAATAAAAATACTATTTTCATTAGATTAATACTATTCTTCTTGAATAATCATTTTAATTAATTACACCTATAATGATCCAATTTGCAAACAAGATCACCTCCCAAGATATTAAAGATTAGGACTTCACCACATTAATTTTGGGAAGACACAAATTAACCTGTCACAAAAATAATTTCCGTGGTATCCATGTTCAAAACTAGAATTTACCCCTCAAGTCAACACTAAAATTTTGAAACTTTTGTTCTAATTTTCATTCTTTTCAACTATTCATGATAGCATTTGATTTATGATATCCTCAATAGCCTTGAGAATTATTTTTACTATTAAAGTTAATATATTTGTTCTTTGTTAATTTTATGACAATAATTAGGCATAGTTTTAATCAGTTGGATAATTTTTTATACTTAATTACCATTGTTGAATTTTAATTTATAGATTAATTATTTCTTTAAATTTAAAGATTTCTTCTCATTCCATAGATTTAATAAATATTCCCTCCTCTTCATTTACTTTTTTCTTTAGTTATTACATATTTAATTTTTAATACACTTGGAACTTTGAGACATATGTATGAGATGAGTATGCAAACGGATATTATAGATGCACCATCACTGACTAGTGATTCTCTGTGTCTCTGATAAAAAGTATAAAATTAAGTATAGTATATTAGTTTTATTTATGTCTCACTCATATCCTCACCTACTATTTTTCTAGGGCCATATGTTTTAATGGTTTCTCCTCATAATGCTCCCTTTAAAAAGTCCCAGATGTTTCACATATATGTAATCCAATTATACTTGAAATTAGCATAAATGACTGCCACTAGGATTCTGACTATTAAACTTGTTGTATAACAATATATATTTCCTATATAGGAAAATGAAATAATATTTTTTTATTAATATTTTTAGATATTCCATAAAGTGGTACAGCTTATTAAGCCTGTTCTTTTTATTGTCAGAAAATATTTATTGGAAAACTACTCTATTTCAGGAATGTGGTACAAATTAAGAAAATGAGATTAAAAACCTACTAATATTGAGGAGCTCAGATTTTAGAAGGATTGCAGATGAGGACACTGGCAGATATGAGGATTATAAGAGAGGAAAGCTCGGTGTGCACTGACCATGGATCCTTGATAAATGACCAGTTTCTAGGAGGGGGGCTTATGATTTCGGTGTTTTTTGGAGGTTTACAGCAGCTTGATAGTTGGGAAGAGGGAACAACTGTTACAGAGAATGGAAACAACAAATGCAGAGTCACAGATTTCAATAAGTGTGGCACAGAACTAATTTAGTTCTGACTCAAGTTTAGGATGTGGAAAGGGAATGATGAGCCATGAGACTACAGTAACCCTGAAAATCAGTAATCTGATTTTCTTTTGTGAAGACATTGAGTATTATTATGTCTGTTATAAAAAGGGGAGTGACTGATATCTGTATTTTAGAAAGTTTTAGGGGTAGAATATAACAGGGAGATAAGAAAGAAGTCAAAGTGAGCAAAAAGGGTTCATTGATAATAAATTATGTGTTGATTGAATGAATGGAACAGTGAAGGAATAAATGTATTGACATATTAAGCAGTTTAATGATAATTGATGACCTTTGTAAAACTACTTTTATTTGGTGGAATGCTTGAAATAGAAGACAGATACCTATAGGAAACAATGAATACAAATTGCCCCTATGAAATATTGAATATCTGAAATCAGATCTATTTCATTGTTTTAAAAACTAGTTATTGTTAATATATAGGAAATAATATTTTATTGCTATAAAATATATTATTAAATCAGTTATTAATCTGTTACAATTAGATAGTTGCTTTGTTAGTCATTTAATTAGCCCTTTTAGTATTCAAGGTGATTTTGTTTTGTTTTCTGGATGTAAAATTCCATTACTGAAAATAACAACTTTGTATCCTAACTTCTAACATTTATGTTCTTTCTTTCTGTTAATGCTTTAATATACTGGTCATAACTTCCAGATATATAATGCTCCCTTTAAAAAGTTAAATTATGATAGTGGAATGTTTTGTTTTGTCCTTAATAGTAAAAATGTGCTAATTTGTCACACTTAAGTTGGTGACTGTGAAATTAAGATTTTTAAAAATATATTAGGTGTAAGACAGACCCATTCAAACCCATCTTAAAGGCATTTTTAATAATTACTTTGAAGGCTTGAAATTTTATCAAATAATGTTTTGGTACCATTGAAATTCAGTTATGTATTTTCTGACCAATTGATGTGTGACCAATTGATATGTCATTAAATTCGTAATTGGTCATTTCATAATTTTAAATGATTCTTGGGGCAAAATCTTCTTGGATATAGCCTGTTTTTCTTCCAAAATAATACTGAATTGTATTTGCTATATTTTATACAGTATTTAAAATGTCTATGTCTATAAGTAAGATTCATCTTTCAATACTTTATAACACAGCTTGCCATGTTTTATATTTGAAGATTAAATCTGAGATATTATGAAATCTGCACAAAGATATTTAGTTATGAAAATTAATCATTCTATACTTAGTGAGTCAGTAAGGGTCTTGGTTGAGCTACATGACCTTGGACAAATTATCATTCTGAGGCTCATCTATATTTAAAAAAATAAGAGAGGGTTTAGACTTAATTCCAAGGTCATTTGAACTCTACTGTCCTGCTTATTGGTATCCATGGAGATGTCCCTCCAGCATTAAACTAGTAAGCAAAGCTGAATATATTTAAGAACAATAGTTCTATTTATAAAGTAAAAATAGTCCTGTATAAAGTAAATATGGACCATATCTTGTGACCTGGCAGATTTAGATGGGAGTTTGAAAACAGCTACAATAACAACCAACACCACTACAAGCACACAGCAGTTCATTGTCCATCCACCTGGGCCCATACACAGTCAAACTGAAAACTATTGCTCCTATGGTTTATCTGAAATCATTGTCAGACTTTTGGCCAACCACCCATTGCCAACCACCCATTGGATCTAAAAGCACCAAGTGGAGCATTGGGAGGCCTGGGTTCCTGTCTCACTTCTGCCACTTTCTAGCTTTGTGATCTTAATCAAGGCACATAACCTTTTAAGATGGGATCATTTATTTTTTAGTCTTAGTTCTACATATGAGGAACCACAAATAAGTAATCTTCTAAAAAGATAATTTTATAGACAGTTGAGGTTTATTTTAAAAAATATCCAGTTAGTTGATCTTCTCAACAATGTTCTGAGGTAATTGGGGAAAATATTTCTGACCTTATTTCAGAGTTGAGTGTAGACTCTAGAGAATTTGGTAGTTTGCCCGGTGTGCTCAGTAAGTGGCAGCACCCCAGCTGGAGCCCAGAACTTCTAAATCTTCAACTGTGTGTTTTTTTTTTTTTTAATTGTTGTTGTTGTTTTTAATATGACACATTTTCATTCATTAAATCTAGCAATACTTTTCAAGCATTCTCTCACATCTTTGCAGCTCTTTAAATTATAAGGAATTACTTTCCCTGTTCCTTTGGGGTTCAGCCTTGCAACTGTTTATTTGTGATTTTTAACAATGTAACGATAACACTTGTTCATGTGCATGTTTAAATGGTTTCTTGAAAAGTAATCCATCTAACATTTATCCCTTCTTTTCCTGATTCTCTTTCAGATAGCAGTTCTGTGGATGAAAAGGTTTTAAATCATACTTTTTCTTCCCTCCTGAGGGATATTGTCTTTGTACATGTTTGTTTGTTTACATATTAAACCTGTTTGATTTCTCTGTTTTAGTTGTGAAATGTGCATGTCATCCCAGCTTTCCATTCTTTGGTTGTCCTTTAAGTGTGCCCTAATCTGTTGCATTTATGAAGAGGTTACACCTTGCCAGCTGCGCTTACTTTAGCTTACCTTGCCAACCCTAGGGGTCTGCTTCGGTCAAACACAGCATCTGTTCTTAAGTCTGGCTAAGTCATGACCTTCCTGACTGATTCATGAACTTCACTGCACATACCAAGTTTAAAGGGCAATGGTATTTGGAATATGATGTATTATCCTGGACTCTGCCAGTGCTTTTGTTTAAATGCTGACAGCTAATTTCAAAACCTCCACTCATAAAACACAGCTTTGACTTGGAGCTGACCCTGCTTAGCATCTGTCATACTAGGTGTTACGTGTGTAGTGCAGTTGACCTGTGTCCCAATGTCACTTACATACACTATAGTATGCTAAAATACTGTTTGTTTTGTTTTGTTTTTTCTTATTCTTCATTTAAGGCTCGAATAGTAAGTGGCAATGATTTGGATGGTTCCAAATTCTCTGCACTCCAGGTGTTTGGTGGGTAAGTAGTTCATAACCTTTATGATTCATTCCATTCCTCAATAGCACTTGACTGTGCTTCTAACACACATTTTGAATGCCAGATATCGCATGGCAGTGTTATTAGTTAGCCTCATTGTTGCTTTATTTTTTCAGAGTAAAGTAGCTTTTATCCTGTTTTCTTAAAAAAAAAAAATAAGCATGAGACACATGTTCATGACAAAAGATTCTAATCTGAATGTGTATGAATATAATATAGATAATATAATATAATATATATATACATACATATTTCTATGTATATAAACAGATGTGTGTATATACATATACATATATGTATGTATATACATGAAGAAAGTTGAAATCTTCTAATCAGTTAGCATTTAACATATACAAATGGAACCACACAATTGTATATAAGTAAATTTATATTAACACAATGCTGTTTTGATTTGCTTATTTGCACTCAGTGATATGTGCATGTACATCTTTCTGTCAACAAATCAATGAATGTAATTTATAGCATTGTTTCTCATACTTGCATATTATTACATTTAATTATCAAAATATGTAATATTTAGTCATAAAAATAATATATGAATTGTATTCTCCATGTAAAATGTTGAAACAAGAAGCATCCTCTTTAAGGCCTAAAATAACAGACTGGTATCACTTTGGCAAGTATGTTCATAGGCCACTTTCTGTGTGCTTGCATTCATATCTATGTTCATATAAAATCAGTAGTTTTGTAATCTCTGAGAATTTTAACATAAACTAATCTAAATTTCTTTCTATATGCAAATAAGTAAGCACTAACATTGCAGATTTTATACCAGCAATTGTAACTGTTTCATATATAATGACTCATTTGATCTTTATAACAGCCTATGAGGTAAGTGCTATTTTGACATTCATTTTACAAATGAGAAAATCAATGCATAAAGCACTTAGAAAATTCTCCCATAATACAGCTAGTAAGTGGCAAAGTCAATAATTCAGTTCAGATAATCTAATTCAAAAGTCTATTATCTTAATTGCTGTACTACATTGCTTTTGCAACTTGCAGTTTTCTTTTTTTCTTTACTTTTTCATTTAACATTATGCCTAGCAAAAATTCCTGTTCATTATATCTAAGTAATCCAAATGTTTCACAATATTTATGCAACATTTATTAGTAAATTGTTTCTAGGTGCCATTATTGTAATGATACTGTAGTAAACCCTGTAGTAGTTTTTTTTTTAAAGATTATACATAGCATATATATGTATAATGAGAGAGAGAGAGAGAGAGAGAGAGAGAGAGAGAGAGAGAGAGAGATATCTATATTAGGTGATATTTAAGTGTTGAAAATTGAATATATTTGTCTACAATATAAGTAGAAATGCGTTATATACATACTTTAGGGGTTTTGGGGATGAACATACTGGTGCTATTTGGGGCATTGTCATTCTTTTAAAATGAATCTTTTGTTATATATATATATATATTCACATTTCTTATTTTAAATAAAACATTGATAAGATTTAAAGTTTCAAATTTAAAACTCTTACAAAATTATGCACACACACATCATTTTTATTCTTATTTTCCATATAGAAGTGATTAAGAGGTAAATTCTGTTATTTCTTTAATGTCAATATTCTTTAAATAAACATGTGAAGAATTCCCCTCATTTCTATTATAATATCATAACAATTCAAATAGCTATAAAAACAGACATATTGAAAAATTACTATGACTTATCCACAGAAACTTTATATAATAAATAAACTATTTTTATGCTACCCCACACATATTCTTCCAGTTTACTAAAAATGATAAATCAACAAATTGAATAAGGTGGCTATCTTAGAAAATAATTGAGTTGAATTCCAATTTAATCATGAAGAAATATTGAGACATAATTTCATGATGCTGAAGGTTTGTCTGAGTTTATGATCTTATAGACCCTGCATCTTCCACCATAGCATCCATCACTTCGAAATGACTTGATTTCCTAACTCATGTCTAAATATGGACTTTTATCATTGCTAAAGCAACAGAATTAATATACATCCATGTGTTTCTCAAATGCACTGTGGGTAACTTTCTGCTAAATCTGGGTCATTTTTGCATTTCCAATAGATACTTTCCATATCCTTCTTTTTCCAGAAACTGCCTATTTAAAGGACTCTCCCAGGGATTTTGGAGTTGTTATTGTTTGAGAAAGGGATGATAATTTTTAATCTTAGAGAATTTGTCATAATACACACGTTTTGACGTTGGAGGCTTCATGCTCAGAACAAAATGACATGAGACATGGAGAAATCTGAGAGATGAGTGAGAGCCCGGTTGGATCAAAGATACAGGTCTTAGTTAATCAGATACTGAGGTTAAAAAAATAGAGCAATGAGATGCTTTTATAATACTGATTCTTTAATCTGGAAGAAAGAGACCTTTCTTTACATGCAGATTTCATATTGTCTTTGTCCTTTTCATTGCTTCTTGACCTTGTTGGTAGGTGTCACCCAGTTTCTTCCTGACTTTTCTAGCCTTCTCCCATCCTTTCCTGTTCTCATCTACATCCTGGGGAACCTGTTTCACATACTGAATTTATGACATAATTTCACTCTCATTTCATCTTTAGAGGGGTTTAGCGGGTTCCTGGAATAGATCCCCTCCCCTCTTGGATATCCACATCTACAGTGCTAAGGGGCATCAAGAGGTCAGTCAAAAAGCAGACACCCATGGAAGGAAACATGAATATCTGGTCTAAGCTGGATTGCAATAATTATTGCTCCAGCAAATAGAATTTAAAGAAAACATAGGACATTCTTCATCAGAATTCAGGATAACCATGGACCACATAGTCCCTTCAGAACTGTGTCCTTAGTTTCCTGACCAGTTCAAGTGTAACTGGAGGGCCAGTCTGACTATTTCATCCCTGGTGCTCCCTTGAGGGAAAGATTTGACCCAGGCTTTGCTCTGGAGGTAGGAAGGTTGTTGGGATGAACATACTGGTGCTATTTGGGGCATAGTCACTGCTGTATAATTTTGGTTATTTTAAAGCAACTTAATGGAGAGGGGTATCATTCTGGGTTCCAGGTCATTGTAAGTTTTTCACTAGAAGGAAACCTACACTCCTCTGCAACCACTCTGTCCTTTTCACCCACTCTGCCTTCCTCCAAGACAAAGCAATACCGGTTTTGTCTTCACATTTAATTTTTCTTCATTACTCTCTTTTTGTGCCTAATTTAGTAAAATATTTGCTGCATAATTTGTTTTCATAAACTAAAAAAATTATTAAGTGGTTAAAATAGATTTGCAAGCCAATCTTAAATGAGGTGAGGGAGGGTCCTGGGTGGGGAATGGAAAGGGAATGATGGTTTGATATAAACAAAACAAATACACTATGGGTATGTTTTGGTACTGTTCTAGGATTAGAGAAGTGTGTATTGAAATGTCCCTGTTGGTTAGTTACAGAATGGAGTGTCTAGCATGTTTGACTCTTTAAAAAACATTAATAGCCACTTGTAGGTCCTGTTTGGAAAACCCAGGTACAACTCCTGCTTTTTTGGAGGTCAGTGTGGAGATAGTTGACAAGATTCTTGTTAAGTATCTCCTCTGTATCTTCTTTTTATAAATGTTACCGACTCCTGTCTTTTAGGAGAAGGTTTAAAAGAGATTTGAAATAAAAATGCTTACTAATTTTGTTAAAAACAGATAATTTATCATTGCATGAATGCTTATTTTCTCTTGAAGAACATGAAGAGAACATCTGCATATGAACTTTGGATCACAAACTTTTAGAAATATTTGCTTATGACTGTGCCTGTAATCCCAGCAGCTCAGCAGGCTGAGTGAGGCAGAAGGATTGCAAATTTGAGGCCAGCAACAGCAATTCAGCAGGGTCCTAAGCAACTTATTGAGACCCTATCTCAAAATAAAAAGTAAAAAGGGCTGGGAATGTGGATCAGTAGTAAAGCACCACTGGGTTCAATCCCCAGAGCCAAAAAAAAAAAAAAAAGAAAAAAGAATCATTTGCTTATTATACTTTTCCTATTAATATTTTAGTATATTAAATAATGTTTAAATATTATTAAAATCATTATTTTAAAAAATAACTCTTTAAATATCTTTCTTGATAAATAAGTATTACAGTCATTCCTCTCAAAAATCACTATTCTAGAAGACTGAGATGGGTGAAAAATTTAAAAACAGAGCAACATTGTTAGTTTGTGGAAGTATGATCTTATCTTTCATTTTTCCACTTTCATCATCCCTAACCACTGCAAAGTTAAACAGCATTCATACCTCCCTCCTCTTCCTCAGGTATCAATGAAAGAAAAACTTATACACATGGAAATTAGATTGTGGAATCAATGATTCTGCTTTCCAGCTTTTGATTGGCTCTCTGTATGGTTTCTATAAGTATTGCTGGAAAAGACATGCTATTTTCATTGTATTTTTACTATGACACCATAAAAAATCAGACAGGCTCTGGGAAAAAAAATGGAGAGTGAGAGAAAAGGTGAATAGAAAAAAATATGTGAAAGAAGACTGAAAGAATTATGTATTTCAGTGAAATCTATAACAATTAACATTTTATAGTATTTGGTGATTTTTATAAGATTTTGTTAACTTTTGTCCTATGTGTTAACAAAGAAGCACACATAAAGAGATTGCTAATATATAGGAGATTGATTGTGGGGAATAACTTAAAGGTAGAATGCAGAGGGAGCAGAAGTAGGCAAGAGGAACCCATGATAGGGATCTAACATCTGTGAAAGAATAGATGGAAGGAAGGAGGATTGGGTATAAAAGCCTTAAAATGAATGCAAGAACAAAGTGTCAGGCAGACCAATGGGAAGTCCTAGAGAAAAGACCAAAGGAGTCCTGAATTGGGTAGAAGGGGGCTAGTTTTATTACCCCCACCATGTTCAATCACGGTTGGGAGCAACTTGTGGAGAATGTGGCCCTGGGAGGAAAGCCATTGTGAATTCTGGAAGGTAGCAGCTGGAGTCTATCATCATGTTATCCTGCTCTCAGTAGAGGCTCTGTAAAGGATATGTGAGTCTTACATGTGCATGGCTAACTGCATCAATTCGATGAAACCACTTTGATAAATGATAGTGGATGAAGTGATAATAAGTAACTCACACGAATCATCTTTTACATGAGAATGACACCTTTTGAGGCTTTGATTGCATATAAGTTTACCCTTCCCTGGACATTTGTAGTCAGAATTCCACTGGTTGTATTATAAAGAACATTGCAAAGCTTCCATGTATTTTATTCCCTTTCTAGTGCCAAAGTACAAACCTTATCTGCACCAGAATTAAGAAAGGTCTATAAAACAGTGTTGGAGTTAGAGAAAGGCATTTGTAGGAATGGGGATTCTAGTTTTTTTTTTTTTTTTTTTCCTCCTTTTCTCTGCTAGTCCAAGCTTCTCCCTGCACAATGGTTGTCAAGGGCACCAACTCTCTTTGGCCTAGGTGAAGGAGGGTTTACCCCTTGTCTATGATTCTGCGCTAGGCTGTGGCTGCTTTTCTTAACCCCAGGAACTGGATAACTCCTGATTAACTACTACCAGGATGATTGAACCTTGTCAGGAAAGAGTCAATGATGAGAGAGGAAAAGCAAAAGCAGAAATAGAGAAAAATGGAGAGAGAAAGGCAGGACCCTGAGGACAAAGACAAAAACTGTTTTGACTTCATTTTCAAATAGGAATAATTGCCAAAAACACACACAAAAAAATTCCAAGGTTGTTCAGTTATTGCCATGAAAAATAATGTAGTGAATGTGAAAAAGCCAATTATCAGCCAAAAAGTTCTTTACAATTTCTTTGTTTTATAGTTGATCTTGATTGAAACAGCACATTTGTTATTGTTTTAGAATCTAAAAGGGTTAAGTCGCATAGGACTTTGTCTTTGACTTCTCAGTTAGTTGTCTTACAAAACAGCACATTTGTTATTGTTGTAGAATCTAAAAGGGGTTAAGTTGCCTAGGCATCAACGTAGCCAGCTTACTTTATTCAATATTTCTGATATTGCTTTTATATTCCTCTAAAAAATTTAGAAGTTTGCATACTATCTTCATGCCCTCTTCCTCACTCCTAGTGTTGACTATATTTAGCTAGGGCCTAAAATAATTCATGTAACATAGAGGCTAAGGTTGCTCTTACTTTCTACAGGCTCTTAACCTACTTTTTCTCATGATGTTGGTCTTCTCTCTAGTTGCTGAGAACTTTTTATTTCAGTTCTCTTAACCTAATTCTCAAATATGATATTTCCCAGTCCCCTTAGTTAACTTTCCTACTTTGAACTATCAGAAAACTTCCTCAGCCTAGAAAATGGCTGTTTCCACTGCTATAGTCACTTCCCCAAGGGTCAAGGGTTGACCCTACACAAACATCATTGCATTCTCTAAACCAAGTATTGCCAAGTATTGAAAAAATAACAGCAATACCACAGTTTGTATTCATCACAACAACAGCTCACTCTAGGGGAAAATGGGAGCCTTTGTCTTTGACTTCTCAGTTAGTTGTCTTACAAGAGAGCTCCCTTTTCCTCCAACAATTTGAAACAGAGAAGTTCACTGATTAACATGAAGAGTGAACTAGAGATTGTTAATTCATAGGAAGATTATCAGATACAAAGAGGACCCACGTTCACAATCATTATTGCATAGTAATTTAGTCACAGTATATTTTTTTACTAAATTATGTTCACATTCCCATCAACTTCAACTAAAACTTAGTTTTAGTCCTCAGTAACTTTTACCCAGGCAATTGCAAACTGATATTCTGACTAATTTTCCTTTAATTTCTTCCTCCATGTTAAATCCAGTCTCTATATTCTTAAAGATTAGTCTCCTTAAAACCCAATCTTTCCTATTTAAATGTATTTGACATAAGCTCTTCTTTTTCTGCAGGATAAAATATAGATATTTCCATACAAATTTGAACATCTTTCTCAGTTTCCATTTCTCTTTATTATATGATGGATAGGCATTTTCTCCCTCTTCTGTGTGGCTTCTGCCATTTCTAGATCATATTCATTTCTTAAGCTGCACAAACTTAAAGATTCTTGTTCTTCAACTTAATTTTAATCTCTTGTGATATTTAAGGAAATTTGACTTGCTTAAACCATTACAGGAAAACAACCCCTATCATCTCCTAGGTAGTGTCAGGCACAGACAAGCCAGAGTAATGACAGCCACTAAAAGGAGCTTCCCATGAGTGTAGGGAAAGCCTCAATAATCTCCCGGACTTCTGATGATACCAGACTTGTATATTAGTCCTCAGCATCTTCCTTGCAGTCTCCCCACAGAGCAGAAACATTATATCCTAAATGCCAATCACATTCTTACTTTCATTATTTGATAATACATAAGAATATGAAACCTCAGGTAGTTCTGCGTTGTGGGCAAGGGTATCGTCAAAGCCCCTCTTGACTCCTAAGGAAAATATGTTTCACTTCTTAGATCCTGAGAATGCATGTGACCCCACATCACATCAACCTGGGATTCAGATAATGGCTTCCTTTCAAGGAAGGAAATCACAGCCATCATCAATTCTGAAAACTGTTTCTTGTCACTGCTGGCACTGAAGAATTCCATGATGGATGAACAGCACTGGTTAGCACCTCTGAAGCAGTGTGCTTTGTTTTGGCTGCCAATCAAAAGCACACCCAACATATGTTTTCTCTCATATGTGGAAAATAGAGAAGAAAGGGGAAAAGAAAGTAGAAGGATCTCTTAAAAAATCAATAGTGGATCAATAGAATAGGGGAAAGGACCAAGGGGTGGAATATGGGGAAGGAGAGGAGAAGTGCTGGGGAGAAAAACTGGCCAAATTATGTTATATTGTGTGCATGTACTAATATGTAACAGCAAATACCAACATTTTGTATAACTATAATCCACCAATAAAAATGAGAAAACAATTAAAAATTTAAAATTTTTATAAAGCACACCCTATCATAAGTTGCCATTATCTATTTTCTATCAGTTACTAATTCCACCTCTTATATACTATAAAGGAATACTAAATTATTTACTTTTAAAAAACTACCATTTGCTAAGGCCAGCAGTTTTAGTGATTTAAGTTATATCATACATCTGGTTCTTAAGGCTAAACTTTCATCTGAACAGTAAGGCTAACAACATAAAGCCTAAGCACAGTGTTACTTTTATTTACCTCCCCACCCTAATGACCCTCAATCAAGTTTTATTTTCTTATATGGTACATATATGGTACACAAGGGAATATTACTCAGCCATAAGAAGAATGAAATTATGGCATTTGCTGGTAAATGGATAGAACTGGAGACTATCATGCTAAGTGAAATAAGCCAATCCTTTAAAACAAAAGGCTGAATGTTCTCTCTGATATATAGACACCGACTCTGTAGGCAGGGGAGAGGTGAGGAGTGAAGGTTCACTAACTGGATGGGGAGGAACAGCCACAAGGGACAATGTGATCCCAGAAAAATGAAATTTCTAGTTGAGAAACCTGAGGAGAGTATATTTGTAGAAATGCAACATTTTTCTAAAGCCTTCTCTGTGTTCAGCTTGCTCATTGGACATTTACATATGACTATACATTTTCAGTTCTTTCAGATTCTTAATCATGATTTTTACATTTTTGCTTTGGTTTAATTTTATTAGGAAATTAATGAATCTGAAGTACATCACACAGAATCAAGTTTAACCTTATAATGCTTTATAGATATCCTGAGTTCAAGGAGTAGTAAATTAAAACCATAATCAAGTTGTTTTGAGGATTAAAGAAATTAATGCATGATGCTTAGATATGAGATTATTATGATATTTTAACAAGTATTAGTTATGCCATCATAATTATAAATTTTTGACACAATTTTATTTTTAAATAGCATCCAAAATACCTCTTTATATTTATCCCCTATTATATTTCTTGCTTTTTCTAAATGCTAAGGCATCTAGTACATCATATCCTAATATACTATCCTATCATAATATAATTGCTGTATCATTTAGATGTTATTGTGTAAGGAACCACTCCAAATTTAGTGTCTTAAAGCAATGACTCTTTTGATCTCATCAGCATTTGTAACTGAAAGCTCAATCCCTGTCCCCAGTGCCAATTAATGCCAATTTAATGAGGACATGGTTTTGAGAAAAAGGAAAAAGAAGGTTTATTGCTTTGCTAGCAAAGGAGAAACACAGGGGACTCCTGTCCCAAAGGCTGTGATTCTCCCCATCAGGAGGACCAGGGAGAATTTAAAGGAGCTCTTCAAGGGCTAATTGCAGGTGTACCCTGACAGGGCTAAATCCAGGGTGCTTTGATGGTGAGTGAGGATTCACTTGTTAATTTGTCACTTCCTAGATCCTCTGGCAGACATCTCCTTCCTGTGGAGCACAGATTATTCAGGGAAATCTTGTTCTCTGCCCCCAAGTTAGGTAGGGGGATAGGGATAAAAGGAAAAGGAAAAGGAAAAAAAATGTCCTTTTTTTTTTTTTTTTAAATAAGTCTCAGAACTATATACAAAAGGTAAAGTGGACCACTGTTACATTTCCCCACTGTCAATTTCTACATTCCATATCTATGGAAAAATGGGAGATGACATCTCCAAGCTGCTTCCTGCTGAGAGGGTAAAGTTGGAGGGAAATGACCCAAAGTCCTTGTTTTCTGTCAGGTAGAAAATGTTAAGGGTATTCAGCATCACAGCAGTCCAGAGGTGGTGGCAGTCAGCAGATGATTGAACAATGCATACACAGGGCAAGGTTTATGCTAGGACAACAATAAAGAAGACAGTGAAAGCATAACTTTTATTGGTAAGCAATTAATACAAAACTAATTAGTATTTCAGCCAGTCTCTGGAATTCAGGACAAGCTCATGTTTCTAGAGTCCTTTGTGATAGTTAAATATTAATGATACCACTGGTTTTCAGTGACAAATTCTGCTTCTTCGAATGTTAAAGTTTGAATGTTAGAGAAGTGTGCTGAGGCAAGTGCAGAGAAAAGGTTTTATTTAAAAAGAGTAACACAGAATTCTCCCAGGAAGGAGAAGGGGAGCAGACTGGTATCCTGGTATCCCAAGAAGTGGGAGCATCCTGCCCTTAATACACATTTTAGACTTTCTTCATTCTCCTGCCCTCTTCCCCACTATCTCACTCCTTCCAGCATATGGTGACTAGGCCCAGGAGATGATGGTGGGATGGCCAAAGAGTGAGAAGCAGATGGGCAGGTTGAAGGGCCAAATGGAGTGATACAGGCAGGTAGCAGCCCAGGAGGCATTAATTAACAACTTTTATAACTCCTTGCAGGGAGGAACAATTGCTGGGACAGGTTACCTTAGCAACAGTTTGGAGCAGGAGCAGATTATCTTAGTAAGGGTGAAGAAAGGGCTCTGGAAGCTTTAACATTTAATCTCCCAGAGGTGGCCTTTGACTTTCCAGACCCAAACTGGCTTCCATCTTTGTGATTCAATCCAACTTCCTGTCTACACTGACTGCCTGTCTTTAATTCTTGTGTCATTAGGCATTCCCATAAGAACATTTTCTTTACAGCCTCAAGCTTTACTTACTTTTGGTAAGGCAAGTGTACATCTTAAGTTACATTTAAAAAAAAAAAAATCATTGTTTTTCCATATAGAACTGTGCTCAGGCTATACTCTCCTGCCAGGTGTTTAATACCAAGTTGGTCAAAACTGAACTTGCTCCTATCTATTCTTAAGAGTCAGCTGAGATTCCTCAGAGATCATTCTTGGGGACATGATAAAGCCTCCTGTTTCCTTTAGCTTTCCTCTACTAGTGGTGCCATGTGCCAGGATGAGTCAGGCTAGGATCTTGATGACCACACACCTGGCTTCTCTTGGAAGCATCAGGCAATTTCACTCTCCATTGACCCTCCTCTTTGTAGAATGTGCACCAGTTGGCTTCCGGTTCTCTAGGGTCCTCTCAATCTTCCTGATTGGCAGATTGGGTGGCTTACCAGTTTTAGAGCCCTTACAGGGCTCCCATGATTCTCTGGGTGCTTATCTCAGAGGGCAAGGTCCAAATATTGACTGCTTTTTCCTTGGCACATTTACTTCCTTGACTTTGGTCTCCACATTTTGGTTTTAAACATCCAAAAAGCCAGTTTCACCAATCTTAAAAAAGGAGTAACAGGTTATAACTTCAATAGCTATACTTTTACAGATATGCTTTCATTGTATTGGGGTGTGTATTAGTACTGGAAGCAAGCCTTATATTCTGTCTACCTATAGATGATGGCCTATTATCTCAAATTAACTCAGGTTGTTTTTTTTTTTTTTTCCTCTTGGAAGCAGTACCTCTGCAAAAAAATGAACAGGCAACAGTTATAAAATTCACAAAGAAAATATAACATGAAATTAACAGAGCAAAAACATATTCAATTTGTGGAATAGCTATGAATTAAGAAAAATGGCTTTTATAATCTTGAACCTTTACTTAACTATACATTATATCCCTTATTTGAGATCCCAGTAAACTTTACATCAAAAATCATTATTTTAAACACAATTTAAATGTGCTGAAGTCTAGCCTATTTTGGAGCCATTCTAATATGGAGTAAGATGGGAAGCAGAGCCTTGTCTTAGGGAAGGTGGGGTTCTTCACAAATAACACAATGCAACATTATATCTGAAATATGAATCAAAGAAAAGTTAAGAGAGCTTTTAACCTTTTTTGTAGGACAGTTGCAAAATGTTTTCATGTTTTATAATATTCACCTTAAGAGAGCTTTTAACCTTTTTTGTAGGACAGTTGCAAAATGTTTTCATGTTTTATAATATTCACCTTTAAACAGATTAGTCTCTCATTATCATTTAAAAGTATATTTAAATTTCTACCCCATGTAAAAAGTAACATAAAATTTTACATACAACTTACTGATAACAGGTCCAGTTACCGAACATAAAATGACATAAATAAATCCCCACTTAAATTTGCTATTTCTATAAGTCTAAAATTACCATTACAGACAATGTTAGTTTGGAATATACCAACTTGAAAAAGTGCTCTTCCAAGCTTTATATTTTAAAACTTGTACATTAGAAGAACATGAATATACTGAATATACAAAGAACTAATAGTTATAAGGACATCTGTGTAATGGTGACGCTAACTATTTAATTTATACAGTAAAATTCAGAATCCACAGATAATTTATAGGCTTGAAGAATTTAGCAGTACTAGCAAAACTCAAGGATAGCCTTAAAGCTCTTACACATTTAGGGAATAGTGTTAATGATCAGAACTAGACTTAGTTAAAGCAGACAGATATAAACCAATTTTTCAAATGGCAGTGTGGCTCTTTAATGCCAGATGCAATGTATAAAAGATAACACTTATTGGTTAAACCTATATGAACTTTCATTTCATAAACTTTTACAGAACATTTAGATAAGGCTCAGACAAACATATTTAGTTCCAGATGTGTACATATCTATAGTCATGTATATTTAGGTTATTCATGAAAATCAAGCCTGGTCAAGATCTTGAGTCATCTATTTCTCTGACAAAGAAAAATCCTAAAAGCAATGGACATCACACGTTAATATTTTATAGCTTTCAAGTCGTTCACAACTTGGTATTCATCAGTGTGAGGTTTTTGGACAGGCAGAATAAGCAGAGTAGGATATTCAGCAAATCTGACTCAACTCACATTTTAAACAACTGTCCAGAAAAGAATTAATGCCTCTTTCTTAAGGGGTTATACCCTATTGCTCAGGGAATTTATTTCCTCCAAACACAAAATCTTGGTTAAGATAACACTGATCACTTTTTTCAGGGCCCCTTTGACCTAAAAGTTGTTACTCACTTCTAGAAGACCTCCAGCAGAACAGGTTTGTTGTTGTTTGTTGTTCTGTTTTGTTTTCTGGAAGACACTTGCAAATGAAGTTGCTACTTTTGGGGTGAGCATGTTATCTGTATATTTAATTTACACAACAAATTTTATCCCAGGACATCAGACAGTCTGGCATATTAAAAAAAAAAAAAAAAAGACAAAAAGAAAAAACTGTGCCTTAAATCTGTTTTTTTTTTTTTTCTTTTCCTTTCCAGTTTGCATTCAAGGGGGCTGGAACACAGGTTATTATTGTTTGACTAGTCTCTCTTGTCATCATCATAATACCATAAACTTTAAGTGAGTTCCCCACTGTCAATTGTACTCAGAGACTCTTTTTATATGTTTATATTTAGGGCACTCTGCCAAATGAAGGTCATATTGAAAATACAAATATTGTTAGGGACCTCACCACAAAAATCAGTAGAGCCAACACACAGGTTTTTGAATTTATGGGGACTTAAGAGGCCCCTTTTATTTTAGCTCTGTGTGCAACAGGCAGGTCTGTACCCAGAAGTATCTTCTGGCCAAATAGAGCATCCTGTTAGATCTTAAAAAGAGGATATAATTTTTTCCCCCTGGATTATAATTTAATAGTACTGGAACCCTTATGACTGGCAGCTTTCATCTTCCATCCCCCTTTAAGATAGGCTAGTTAATCATCAGAACATGACTGTAATGGGTCCCAGATAAGGGTCTTTTTTTAAAAAAAATGTATAGGCAACCCTATGAGGTTAAGCATTCCAGTCCATTCCTCTGTCTCAGAGTTGTGGGAAAATAGGGACAGGAATGGACTCAAGTGGAGGTTACCAAAAATTTAGACTTAAGAACTAAAAGCACACAGCCAAATACAAAGTCATGGGCCAAGCCAATAGCCTTGGTACATTTCCAATATCTATACAGCATAGATTCCAACTACTGTACTCAAGTAGAAAATCTTTGCCAGTTTCCTCCTTACAGGATGGGGAGTTCCATCTTTTTTTCTCTCTTTCATTCAAAACTAACTTTATTATTTTTTAAATTTTTGTCCTCTGCCACCATCCATGGATTTCATTGTTTGAAACTATGAGACAAGAATACAGAAAGAAAATCAGTGAGCCTACAGCCCACATGGATTTCATTTTTTTGCAGAAGTGAATGAGCCCTGTTCTCAAATCCTCTGCTTTTATTCCCCTGGGCAAAGAGTAGCTGAAAAATAGAGTAGAGGCCAGGTCCCCTTTGCCCCTCTCTCTATATACCAGGCAGCTTTTCTGAGATTTTTTTTCTCCTTTATACCAGGACTGGTGTCCCTGACCCATCGCAGGATGATTTTCAGCTGTCTGGGGCCAGGTGAGAAGCAGTGCTCAGACTGTGAGAACTGGGTTGAAAGGAAAAAAAAAATAAAACCCTTTTTAAAAATCCTCTTTTTGTGTCCTTCTATGATTGTACATTATAGGCAGCACCTTTTTGCATACAACTTAGTTTTTGACTGGTTAGACTCCTTATTATGTAATTGCATACATGTACACATAGAATACTTTACTTATTCTATCTCTGACAGACCAACTCACAACTGCAAGATTATACAATAATATTGGAAACTATTCAAAGACCAGATTGTTACAGTAAAACATCATCTTTTTATTATTCAGATTTGTATCTATAGGTGGCCCATTTAGCCAAGATCTTTCCCTAGAAGCAATCTATAAAATCAACACAGTATTGCCCATGTCTTAAAGGGCCAGAAACAGATACAAATAAGAAACACAGAGACAGACAGACAGACAGACAGGATCCCCAAACCATGACCAACAGACAGGAACCTTTAAAACAGACCAACCAGAAAGGGAAGATTCCTCCAAGTTCCCAGCTCCCACTTAACCATGACTCCTATACCAGCAGCACCACAGATGTCCCCACAAAGGGACCAGATGTTCCACAAAGGGGAATCAGAAGTGTAGAATCCAGGGTCTCAGTGTGCATACTGGGGGAGCTTACCAAATGGCCAAGGTGTTGCAACTTTACTGCCTTGTTTCCTTTTCCTCAAAGTAGACCAAGATGAAGCAATACTTACAGTGGAGGAAAGGAAGGCAGGAGTTCCCTGAAGCAAAGGGGGCTTTGGCAGCTGCTGGGAGAACCTCAGTCCCTCCCTTTACTTGCAAGAAGAGCTCCTCTGGTTTGACCCCAAGCACACTCACCCATCTTCTAAGTTTCCAGTATTCAGCTCTCAAAAAGTTCGCCTTTCATCCTCAGCATAGAAGTACAGTTACTTGGAGTGCCAGGCCTGCCCAAGAAAGCCAGAGCGGGGCTTTTCTCAATTCCCATCTGGGCTGCCAAACTTTTAACCAAAAGCTCGATCCCTGACCCCAATTCCAATTAATGCCAATTTAATAATAAAGACACGGTTTTGAGAAAAAAGAAAAAGAAGGTTTATTGCTTTGCTGACAAAGGAGAAACACAGGAGACTCTTGTTCCCAAAGGCTGTGACTCTCCCCATCAGGAGGAGCAGAGGGAATTTAAAGGAGCTCTTCAAAACCTACATTGCAGGTGTGCCCTGACAGGGGGTCCAGGGTGCTTTGATGGTGTGTTAGGATTAACTTGTTTATTTGTCACCTCCTAGATCCTCTGGCAGACATCTCCTTCCTGTGGAGCACAGATAATTCTGGGTTCTTTGCCCAGTTTAGGTAGGGGGAGAGGGAGAAAAGGAAAAGGTAAAAAATGTTCCTTTTGAAAATAAGCCTTAAAATTGTATTCAAAAGGTGAAGTGGACCACTGTTACACATTCACTCATGCATGTATTATATGGTCAGCTAAAGAGGGGCCAGTTTTCACATGCATTGTGGTTGTCTGACTGTTGCCTGAGGCAACAGGGAGGAATTGAAATACGTGTCACTCATCCTCCAGCTGGCCAGACCAAGCTTGTTTGTATTCTTAGGCAATTAGGGGAAGCACAACAAAGTCATTTGAATCCAAGGCTAGAACTGATGCCTGTCACTCTTGATGTGTTCTATTGTGCAAAACTAATCCTAAATTGATCTGGGACTCAAGGAATGTGAAAGTAGACTTTCTCTCCATGATAGAAGTGAATAACTATATGATATTTTTGTGATCCAACATAATCATGGCTATGAAAAAGTATTCTTCAAATTATATATTTCTATAATTTGAAAAAAAAGACATTATTTAATATATTTACTCCTACTTACAGAATAGCATTCTTTATGTTTAGAATAATAAAAATGGTGATTGCTAAAAAAAAAAATAAGAGTTTCATTTTAGGTATTTATCTGATTATCTCAGTTACAATACAGCACTGAGAGCAATTACTTTCTATATGAATAGATAAGTGCTCTTCAGATGTAACAAAGGAGATATTTTTAATTTGGCATTATTAGGGCAGACTTTATTGAAAAGAACTGTGGATGCAATTTTGACATGTAGATAAACAAAAGAAAATTCAAACCAAGCCAATAATCAGTACAAAATAATGTGTAGCATCATAAGCAAGAAAATGTGTTGAACAATATGATATGTTTTGATACGTTATGTATCAGGACACATAGAACAGAGAAGAAGAAGATGGGTTTGGAGAGGTAAGCTGAAAGCTTGAATGCTTGGCTAGCAGTATTAAGTGAACATATCAATCTTTGAATAATATAACTAATACTTGGAATACATGCATCTTGTGAAAAACAACTCAGGTGTTCTGGGAGCACAGTGATTGAGCAGTCCCTACCAGGTGGCGATGACATCAAAAAGAAGAAGCTGATGGACTTGTATTTAACAGATTACATAGTTTTCATTAGCTGGGGCAGAATCATCTATTAAAAGCGTAAGAAACTTAATTTTAGAAAGGCACTAGTCTCAGAAGCAAGCGCACTCAGGCACAGCAGGCATCTCTTTTGCTTTGAGGACTTTTACACAATTCTGTCAACCATGATAAACATCACTATAACTCCTTTTCCTTACGTTGATGTTTCGACTTTAAGGTGCCAGCTTGGAAACGCCAAGGCCTGAGATCCATAGAGACCATGTGCTGACTTGGTCTGAAACAATACAGGCCTCTGTCTTCAGAATGATCCGAGTACACATCTCTTCACACAAGGTGACCCACATCTGTGATACAATCTTTACATATAAGTTGTTTCAGATTCACAGAGTGATAACTACTGTCTCTCTTGGGTCTTAAAGTCTCTTGAGAAAAAGGCGGATAACAATAATCATCACTTTACATTATAATATAGTCACAGGATCATTTAGGGTGCTCAATTTTTTTATGTAGCACCCATTACAGAAAATAGTAGTTTCGATATGTTATAGAAAAAGCAGCTTTGCTCATCATGATCAGAGGAAGGGTTATCTGGATACAGAAAGTGGTTTCCCTGGCTGCTAAACTTCCAGTGATTAAACTGAGCAAACTGAGATGATTTGGTCACCCTAAGGGATCTAGGAAACTCTACCTGCCCCAGATGACCAGTGGAAGAGTTCCTCTGAGATTAGAATACCTGCAACATGGATATAGCTCTCAGGAATCTCTCATTTAGAGAATTCAATTGAGCAGTGTTCACACAGCTCTACTTCTCTGGGCTTCTGCCTACAAGATGCATGGATTCAAACTTGAAAAAGAAATTGCCTGTTCCAGTCCCCTTCTTGGCATAACTTTATTAGTGTAATAGTTTGCCCCTTTGTTGCAGCCTGTTTCTTCCTATTACTCCAAACAGGAGCATCAGCAAAGTTCTAATTCACTATTTTTGGCAGGAGGCCCTACTTTTTGTTGCTTTCAAAGCTGGAAACATCTTACTGCCTAGAAGCTTGACACTGCATCACACCATTAAACATTTCCCTACTGGCGATGTGTCTTTCTTATTATACTTTAGCTATTTTATGTTCACTGTTGAATAGGCTACAATAGAACTGTCTAGTAAACATGCTGATATAATAATTTCTCAGTCTCTCTAGCATTCAAATTCTATTTAAACCAGTGGTCCATACAGAATGAACAGAGTAAAAGTCTGACACAATATTAATATCAATGGATTTGAACAGAAAGGAAAGCTGAAGACAGAGGCCTGTATTGTTTCAAACCAAGTCAACACATTTATTAAGGGTACACCAAGTGTGAAAGCACTGTTCATTCTGTGGGTCTTTTTTTGATTAGAGTAGAGGGTACAAAGCATAAAGCCCTATCTCTTCTTGAGTATTTTATTTTCAGCTAAGATAGTTGAGAAGATGAGACAGACAAGGGGCCATAGGAACCAAAAAGAAAAACCAAGTGGCCTGTAGAATGTGCTTTAATGAGATCCTGGCATTGAAGGCCCTACTTCAGATCTCAACATTCACTTGGACACCTGAGTTAGTTGTCTAGTTTGGTAGAAGCATTGGGCTTATCAGGAGTACAACTGAAAAAAAAAATGATTTTCAAGTTAAGCTCATGCCAATTATGAAAGGCCTTAAACAAGCATGGAGTCTTGCCTGTAGGATTCCCCACCCCTGTAGTTTTTTAAACTCTAAATACTTAAGGAATATTTTGATTCTCCATTGTGGCATGGTGCCCTAGAGACAGTACAAGAATTGTGGGGAGGCAGAAGAGTCACATGTACCTTCTTCTTCCTTTAGATGTTATACCACCTGCATATGCTGTCCTTTCTTGAGCAAAATTTGGAATATTTTTGACAAAAAGAGAACACAGGGGCTACTGTGTCAGAATAAGTGATGACCTCAGCCATTTATTATGCACCTGTGTCTTTAAATGTCTTTCAGTATCTATTATCACTGATCAATTTCTGATAATAAGTTCAAATTTTAAAGATCAAGCTATATTTTATAAGAACTTAAGTGCTCATACCTACTGTGACAGGAAAAAAAAGTCAATGAGGACAATAAAACCCTAAACTATACGAGATAGCCCCACCAATTCATTTCCAGTAGCTTGTCATGAAAAACTACTTGATCTGTATTTCATCTCCATGTCATTCCACAAATTCAGTAATAAACAAGAGCAACAAATTGGTTGGTCTGGGCACAGAAAGCAGAGTTCCTGCATTTGCATGTTAGTCATAGGACTGTGACTTACTGCCAGGCACATGTACCCAGTTTGACACTTGTCCGGAGGCCGAAAATTTTCTTCAGCTAAACTGTAGTTAGGAAAGTTAAATTTTTATTAATTTAATCTGCTTTCTACTAATAACACTGCAGTTTATTTTATAGTGGAAATAAACATTTTATTATTAATTTTATAAATTCAGATATGAAATGTTTTGTTTTATATTGGATACAATAAGCCTTTTAACAGTTATCATTAAATGATTGACATTTTCCAAGTAATTAAACTTTTGCATTATGGAAAGATTTGTGATTTTGCTGAAGCTCAGCTTTTATGTTGGTTATCCAAAATTCTCATTTCCATGCTTTCTTGATCTCTTGTAATTAGGAAGTTACAGATGATAGGGCCATATTGTTGCTATTGCTTGTATGTCTGTATGTATGGATACTTGTGTATATGTATGTGTGATAAGTGTCTAATGTCCAAGATTTGTTGTTTTTATAGCAGACAACTATACATATATAGTTATCTATCTATAAATATACACATATTTATAAATATAAATATATATAGTTGTATGTATATACTGTATACATATGTATATATACACATATATTTGGAATCCTATATAATGGATTTATAAATCTAATTATTTTCACATAAATGTATTAATAAAAATAAATAATAATTCCAAAATGATTAAGGCAAGGAACTAGCATATAATTCCCAGTAATTCCAATAAAAGGCATAAACTCATCTACTTTTTCTCTTTGTTTCACTTCTGGGTTTATTCCCTGTGGTTGCAGAAATCTAGAGACCTGACTACTTTGGCTTGTCCCTTGTGAATTATAGATGGATAACTAGAAGATATCCAAAGAGATTACCTGGGCCAGACGTTACAATCAGAGAGAGAATATTTGAAATACTGTGACCTCATTCTGGACGATCTCTTAGTAATAAGATTTTAAAACTATCTCCCTCTCAAAATATTCTCATATTTTATCATCTTCACTGATGAAGACTCTTTTTGTCAAAACAATTTCTGGCTATTAAATCAATTTCTATTACTAAGTGTTCTGTCCTTTGAGACCAGTTCCAGTAATTAGTTTCTCAGCTACTGGTGAGAAAGGTTACCAGATTTTCCACCATCTTCTTTCATTGCATCAAAAAAAAAAACTAGTTTATGCTTTGGTTAACATTTATTGAAATTTGCATTTAATTAATTATCTAATCTCTTAAACAAATATACTTTTAATAATTCTAACATAGATTAAAGTAGTCTCCTAAATAATTCTTTTTAAAACTCAAAATTGAGCATGAGGAAGAAATCAAGAGATCAACAGATATTGAACAAATTAAGGTCACTTAATTTAACTTTTTCACCTATGGTCAATGAAAAGGTGAGACAAGCAAAAGATAGATAAAATATGCTGTGTTTTAGGATTTTTCTGTCTCTCTCTGTCTCTCTCTCCTCCTCCTCCTCCTCCTCCTCCTCCTCCTCCCTCCCTCCCTCCCTCCCTCCCTGTCTTCTTTCCTATACAGTATGTTTTATATTTTACTCAGAATCTTGTGTAAATTCCTGAGCACCTTATCTTGAAGATGAGGATTGTTTCTATCATCAATCTAGCAGAAGTTATTTATCCAGTATCTACCAGGTGCTTAATGTTGTGCTGTATCAGTTTAATATATCCATTACTCTAAGAGGTTAACAATCTCTTTTTTTTTTTTTTTTAGGATACTTAAAATTATTTATTCAATTGAAGAATTCTTTGTTTATTCCAAGTGTACAGAAAAGTTTTGTAAACCTGAATACAACTAAATTTCTTTTTTTTTAATTTAATTTTATTTTATTTTTTTATTGGTTATTCAAAACATTACAAAGATAGAGGATAGGAAAGGTAGCAGAATACAACAGTTACTATTATGGTATTATGTAAAAATGTGGATGTGTAACCAATGTGATTCTGCAATCTTTGTAATGTTTTGAATAAACAATCTCTTTTTAAATCAAGAGTTGAGGAATAAAGTTGCTGAGTGAAATTTCTTGGAATCTGAAAAAAATTATTGTCTTTTCAGCTACCTGACATGCAAATTTATTTCTAGCAGGAGAATTATATTCTCAGAATGTAAATTACAAGCCTGCTTTATTTTGAAAGTTGCAGAATGAATAAACCTAGAGAACAAATGTTCAATATGATGAATATAGCTATAATATTTTATTATATACTGTAAATTTGCTAGGAGAATAGATTTTAGATATTCTTTTTTTAATTTATACATGACAGTGGAATGCATTATAATTATTATTATACATATAGAGCACAATTTTTCATATCTCTGGTTGTATACAAAGTATATTCACACCAATTCATGTCTTCATACATGTACTTTGGATAATAATGATCATCACGTTCCACCATCATTTATAACCCCATACCTCCTCTCTTCCCCTCCAACCTCTCTGCCCTACCTAGAATTTGTCTATTCCTCCCATGGTCCCTCTCCCTATCCCACTATGAATCAGCCTCCTTATATCTAAGAAAACATTCGGTATTCAGTTATTTGGGATTGGCTAACTTCACTTAGCATTATCCTCTCTAACTCCATCCATTTACCTGCAAATTCCATGATTTTATTCTCTTTTATTGTGGAGTAATATTCCATTGTGTTTATATATGCCACATTTTTCTAATCCATTAATCTATTGAAGGGCATCTAGGTTGGTTCCACAGTTTAGCTATTGTGAATTGTGCTGCTATAAACATTGATGTGGCTGTGTCCCTGTAGTATGCTGTTTTTAAGTCCTTTGGGGATAGACCTAGAAGAGGGACAGCTGGGTCAAGTGGTGGTTCCATTCCCAATTTTCTAAGAAATCTCCATACTGCTTTCCATATTGGCTGTACCAGCTTACAGTCCCACCAGCAATGTATGAGTGTACCTTTTCCCCCACATCCTCGCCAGCACTTATTGTTGTTTGTCATCATAATAGCTGCCATTCTGACTGGAGTGAGATAAAATCTTAGAGTGGTTTTGATTTGCATTTCTCTAATTACTAACGATGATAAACATTTTTTCATATATTTGTTTTTTGATTGTATATCATCATCTGAGAAGTGTCTATTCAGGTCCTTGGCCCATTTATTGATTGGGTTATTTGTTTGTTTGTTTGTTTGTTTTTGGTGTTTAACTTCTTGAGTTCTTTATATACCCTGGAGATTAGTGCTCTATCTGATGTGTGAGGGGTAAAAATCTGCTCCCAAGTTGTATGCTTTCTATTCACTTCACAGATTGTTTCTTTTGCTGAGAAGAAACTTTTTAGTTTGAGTCCATCCCATTTATTGATTCTTGATTTTAATTCTTGTGCCAAAGGAATCTTATTAAGGAAGTTGGGGTCTACTCCAACATGATGGAGATTAGGACCTACTTTTTGTCTATTAAACACAGGGTCTCTGGTTTTATTCCTAAGTCATTGATCCATGTTGAGTTTTGTGCATGGTGAGAGATAGGGATTTAATTTTATTTTGTTGCATATGGATTTCCAGTTTTATCAGCATCATTTGTTGAAAAGGCTATCTTTTTCTCCAATGCATGTTTTTGGCACCTTTGTTTAATATAAGGTAATTGTAATTTTGTGGGTTAGTCTCTGTGTCCTCTATTCTGTATCATTGGTCTACCAGTCTGTTTTGGTGCCAATACCAAGCTGTTTTTGTTACTATTGCTCTAGTATAGTTTAAGGTTTGAAATAGTGATGCCACCTGCTTCACTCTTCCTGCTAAGGATTGCTTTAGCAATTCTGGGTCTCTTATTTTTCCAGATGAATTTCATGATTGTTTTTCTATTTCTATGAGGAATGTAATTGGGATTTTGATCGGAATTACGTTAAATTGGTATAGTGCTTTTGGAAGTATGGTCATTTTGATAATATTAATTCTGCCTATCCAAGAGCAAGGTAGATCTTTCCATCTTCTAAGGTCTTCTTTGACTTTTTTCTTTGGGGTTCTATAATTTTCATTGTATAGACCTTTCACCTCTTTTTTTTTTTTTTTTGAGGCTACTGTAAATGGGGTAGATTTCCTCGTTTCCATTTCTGAGGATTTATCACTGATATTCAGAAATGCCTTTGATTTATGGGTATTGATTTTATATCATGCAACTTTGCTGATTTTAGATATTCTTACCACCAAAAACAGTAATTGTGAGTTGATTGATATATTAATTTGCTTGAATGTAGTAATTTTACTATGTATATTAAAGCATGTTGTACACCTTAAATATATAGACTAAGAAAAAGGGGAGGTAGGAAGGAAAGCAGGCAGGCAGGAAGGCTAATGGTAATTATACTTAAAAAGTTAGTCTTTATGTATATTTAAAGTTTAAATTATATCTAATAGATAAACATGCATCTTAACAGTATAAGTACACTGTAAAATATATCTATGCCCTATTTATAAAAAGCACTGGAGTAACTATGTATGGATACAGTTTTTTTTATTGTTGTTTTGTTCTGTTTTTCTTGGTACCATGAATTGAACCCAAGTGCAATTTACCACTAAGCCATCTCACCAACCCTTTTTATTTTTTATTTTGACATATGATCTCCTTAAGTTATTTAGGGCCTTGCTAAGTTTCTGAAAGTGGTTTCAAACTTGCAATTTTCCTGCCTCAGCTTCTCAAGTCACTGGGTTTACAGATATGCACCACTGTACCAAGGCACATATAGTTTTAATTAAATGTGATAAATCACAGATAACTGATTTTTAATTATGGCAAATAGCATTGCTATGCTTACTTAAACTACATTAAAAATATTGTCTTTTTCTTAGAAAATGTGGTATAGCCAAGTCGTATCATGATACAATAAATGAGAAATCAAAAAATAAACAAGTCATCAGTGGTACAGAATCAAAACTGCAGTGATCATGGATCTAGCATCTAAATAAAAACAGGTATTACAAATGGCTGAAACCTGTTCTATCAATACCTCTGGGCTTCTACAGCTATTAGCCCCTTGGGAGGCTGCTTTCAGTAAATGATTATGGAATGTATGCTTGTTATCAAATTTGAAGTTCATTGTCAAATGCTCTGGATTGATGTCAACTATGTGGGATTAACTTAGAATGATTTGGTTGAAACTGAAGAGCTAGGGAAAAAAATGAAAATTCTATGGTTTTTAAGCATAAAAAATTAATATGCAGTTCTAGTTTGGGAATAATTTCACCACCATATCTTATAACTTGATGTTTTAATGGATAAAGTAGTAATTGGTTTATATTTAGGTTTTGGTACATCTCATCATACTATAAAATAATTTTTAAAAATTGAAAGTATTAATAAGCTTTAATCAGAATCACTTGTAAAACTCCTGTCATCCAAACTGGAGTGAATAGTTTGGGATGTGTGTTGGCAGTTATATTCAAATAATACGTGCTCACTTAAAATTTCTGAAGAGCCTCAAGACTGAAATAAGTAAAACCTTCTCTTCCGTCTGTTTTCAGCATCCTCTTTCTTACTTCCCACAATTAAACCACTGTTTATAACTTTTGAATATTCAAAAAATAGCAGTATTTGTGTTTATGTATGTACATGTCATTTGAATAAACATGAAATAATGCAAATTAAAATACTACCAGATAATGCCCTAAAATACTACCAGATGCTCACTAAAACTGATAGAAATAAAACAACTCACAGCACCAAATTTTGACAAAGATGTGGAACAACCAGCAATCTGAGCATTGTTCCATGGATAGTGAGATAGACATCTGGATAGATGTTAGATCAAGCAAGTTCATTTTATCCATAAAATGATAATAGTGGAATCTCAGTGATGAACATAGTATATTTTCTTACACTTTTTTCATCTTTACTAAAAGTTTGAAATGTTTCATAATCAAATATCAGAAAAGTATAGCTTTAAAATACATTTTAAAATACTGTCAGTTACTTGTTTATATTACCATTCTCAAAAAATATCATTTAGACTTTTGTTTATTCAGATTACTGTGACAATTTCCTCAAATGTTAAAAGTTGAGATCTATAATTTATAGTTTGTGTTTACATTTACTGGTAAGCTTGTTGCTATGTACTGAATACTTTCCTTTTTTGGAATTTTATGCTCATTTTTATCATAATTGTTTCTTCCTAATATAGACATTATACTATTCACTGATATATTTGTATTCCTTTATGCCCATAGCATAAATTTTCAAATTGTAGGCTTTATTGCTCCAAAAGTGGGCCTCTCTGCTCATTAACTCAGATGGAGGGAGATTTTTGTCCACAGTCATTATCTCCTTAGACAGTTTAGGGGTGGATTTGTTCCCATGTTTGATTATATTTGAGGTAGTTCATGAATATTATAACCCCAACAGGCTTTTTAAATTCAATAATAGTGAGAGAATCAAAAAATTAAGAACACTAGAAAGCAAAGTTCTAGGATTAATTTAAAAATTAAATGGAAAATATCATAGAAATCTTTTTAAAGATATAATGATTATAAATGATATGGAATAATTTTTTGATGAGGTAAAGATTTGGAAGAACATGATGAATCTTGAAACATAGCAAGTGCTATGTCTATGAAATCCATGATGATAACCAAGAATTGATAAAAGTGAATAATACAAACTTTGAAACAGCCTGAATAAGCTAAAGTCCCTACAAAATAGATAGAATATTAAACAAAAACCAAGTGAACTATTGTAGTTAACCAAGATATTAAAGAAATAAAATCCGATGGACACCATCAAAGAGGGTGAGCATTAATGAAAAATTTTTCAATATAGATGAAAATTAAAATTAAAAAGCCAATAAAGTTTTTAGAAGACCATATAATGTTTAAACAGTTTGATGGACTAATTTACAACCTTGTTTGATACAAATGCATCTAATGAGTACTAGTTTAAATTCTCTTAGCAATTTTGAATTTATAAACTAATGGAATTAACATATTTGTAGAACCTACATTCTTTCTAAGTGTGGGATTTTCTCCCTGTAGAATATAATAGCTATTTTTTCCCATTTTTCCTTTCTTGTTTGCTGCCCATATTACTAAGCTCTATTGTGGATTTCAATAGTTTTTGACCGTTGGTATTTTCAGGAGTTCTTTGTAAACAATGGCACTTCATGGCACCTAGAAATAAGCTGGCCTGAAAAACCTAGGTTATCTCTACAACCTCAGCTCATTCGCTCCCTCCCTCCCTCCCTTCCTTCCTTCCTTCCTTCCTTCCTTCCTCCCTCTTCTATTTTCTTCTCTCTTTCCTTCCTTCCTTCCTTCCTCCCTCCCTCCCTCCCTCCCTCCCTTCCTTCCTTCCTTCCTCCCTCCCTCCCTCCCTTCCTTCCTTCCTTCCTTCATTCCTTCATTCCTTTCTTCCTTCTTTCCTTCCTTCACAGCACTTCCTGCCATTCAGGCCTGTTTTGTTTTCTTGAACATAACAGTTGCACTCTGTAGCATCAGGACTTTGAACTTGCTCTTTCTGCTGCCTGAATTAATTTTGGCATGCTTATCACATTCCTTACCAACATCTGTCTACACTTTGGGTCTCTGCTTATGAAACCTTTCTTCCAAGTGTCCTTTTTGACCTTGTAGTTTATATTAAGTTCCTCTACTTGTTCTCATAGCAGCTGGTGCTTTTCCTGCAGGGAATATTTCATTGTTTGTGTCTATATCTTTTATGTGATAATGTGTTTGATATCTATGTCCTTAAAATTAAAAAGCCAAGAAAGTTTTTAGAAGACCATATAATGTTTAAAGAGGTCATAAGTTCATACTGACAAGGACAATAAATTTTTCTTAAATCACTATATTCCTACACCTATTATGGTACATGGTATATAGTGTGAAATCCATAAGCATTTTTAGAAGATTGAATGCTATCAAAATGTGTTCCTGTTTCTTTCAGATAAGATTTTGTTCCACATATCTGTTTAGAAAGAAGTACTTGTCTCTATCATGCTATTCATGTCTGAGAGTAACTAAATAGATTTCTACTTGACAAGCATTTGTATGTGAAAAATATACAGCATGTTAATGAGCTAGAAAGTCTTTATCTTGATGGAATTCTCAGGCATAAAACTACAGGATACTAAAGAGAAAAATAGGGACACCTAAATCATTTATCTCATGGTACACAGGGAATTATCAATTTCAAGTTCTACATTTGGTTAAAGAGAAACATCTAGTACAGAAACAGTACAGAGGGAGTATAAATAAATTGAAAAAAATGATACATATTCAGGGAATTTCAAACATTATTATTATACATAGTACTGATAATACTGTCAGATTTTCTGTTTTTAAATTTAAAACAGGGGCTGGGGATGTGGCTCAAGTGGTGGCGTGCTCGCCTGGCATGCGTGCGGCCCGGGTTCGATCCTCAGCACCACGTACAAAGAAAGATGTTGTGTCCACCAAGTACTAAAAAAAAATAAACGTTAAAAAATTCTCTCTCTCTCTCCCTCTCTCTCACTCTTTCTTAAAAAAAAAAAATTTAAAAAATTTAAAACAGTTTTTCTTTTTTATCTTTTTTTTATAAAAATGTTTTATTTTTATGAGAAAAAGAAAGTCATTTAATTTGAATGGCTTACAAGAAGTTTTTTCTTTCTTTCTTTCTTTCTTCTTCTTTTTTTTTTGTCACCATATGCAAGCTGCACCTTAAACTGCATTAAATTAGAGATGGATCTTGGCAAACACAATAATCTGCTACAGAGGAATCTACAGGGAATATTTCACAAGTGATTTCTTTTCAGTGAGTTCTTCCTTTTAATTTATTTTTTAATAGTAAAGACACTTGCTTTCAAGAATTCTTATTTCCCCACAAATATCGAATGAATAAATTGTCTTAAAACTTAAATACCTGATACGTTTCCCTTAGGGTCTAAACAAAAAACAGATGGCATCCACAAAGTGGAAGTGAGATTTAAGAAGGGAATATTTACACAAAGTGTGAAGACAATAAAGTCACAAGGAAAGAGCACAGCACAATGTATACAGTAATACAAAACCATTTTAAGTGTACAAGTTAATGAATTATCAGAAATGTGTGCATACTTGCATAATCCACAACCCACCCAATAAAAATTCATACAATTCCATTCTCTTCTCGTGAAACAGTGTGTTCCTTTATAGTCAACCCCATACCTCAGGCTCCAGGCAATCACTGACAAATTGGGATTTACTGTAGATTAATTTTACCTATTCTTGAAAAATACAATAAATATTCCTCAACTACAACTTCTTCAGCTGAGCCCAATGCTGTTGATCTCATTAGTAATTGGTTGTTTTGCATTGCTGAGAAGTATGCTCCCATCCGAATATACCATAGATTATGAATCTTCTACTGAAACACACCTGGAAAGGGTCAGATTAAGTTTTATATTCCCCACCCTAAGCTTGTGAACACTTTCTCCTATGATGTCCTTCATACTAAATATAGTTTAGCTTTTATAGTGAGACCTGAGATCTTTTTATATCTGATTTTGGTGTATCTTACAAAGTTAAGAGTTAAATTTACTTATGTTCATATGAATATACAGTACTTCCAGGATAGTTTGTGGAAAATATTAGCATTTCTCAGTGGAATTGCCTTGGGAATTCTGTTGAGCATGAATTGATGAGTCATTTTTTTTGGCCTTATACTATTCACTGATCTATTTGTATTCCTTTATGTCCATAGCATATCATTATAGTTTCTATGGCTTTATAATAAGCCTGGAAAATAAGTAATGTATTTTTCCAATTTTGTTCTGATATTTCAAGATCATTTTAAGATATTCTAAATTTTTCAAATTTCTATATAAATTTTATATGTCCTACAAAAAATGCCTGCTGAAATTATAATCAGGAATACATTACCCCTTTGATTAATTGCAGGTAAGGTGCCACCTTAAAAATAATGACCGATCTGACCAAAGGCCTTAGAGTAACTCTCGTTTATTTAGGATTTCTTCAATTTATCTTGGTATTTCTCTCTCTCAGTTAAAGTGTACCATTTTGCATATATCTGTTAAATTTATCTATAAGACTTTTATGGTTTTGAAATATTATTTTACTTGTTTAAGTTTTATTTACTCTTTTCTCATAGAGTTTAAATTTATTTTTGAATTATTGATCTTATATTATGTAACCTTCCTCAAATCACAATTTTTAAATACTTTTTGCAAATTGCTTAGGATCTTCTGAGTATATATAACTTTATTACTTTATTTCAATGCAAATGGGTTTACTTTTCTTGTCTAAATGGACTGGCTAGGATCTCTAGTAAAATGCTAAGCAGAAATAATGAAAATGAACATCCTTACCTGTTCCTATTTTAAAGGGAAGCTTTATCTTTGAAATATGCTAGCAGTAGGTTTTTCACAGCTGTCCTTTATTAAGTTCACTTCTATTCCTAAGAGTTTTTTAATCATAAATGTGTGTTGAGTTTTGTCAAATGCCATTTATAAACCATTTATCATGCAGGTTTTCCCTTTGATTTGTTTATATGGTGAATTTAATTGACAGATTACCAAACATGTCATCAATTTCACAACCCTAATATGAATTTCACACAGTCATGCCATATTTTTCTTTTTATGTGTTACTGAAGTCAACTTGGTAATTTTCTCTAGATTTTTGTGTCTATGTTCATGAAAATAATTTTTCTTTCAACTAAAATCTGTACTGGGGTTTAATGCTGGGACGATGCTATCCTCACAAAATAAGTAGTGACATATTCTTTCTTCATTTTCAGGGTGAGTAGTGTTATTTCCTTTTTAAGTGATTGCAAAGCAAAATATAAGCATTTCTGTCACTAGTGATTTGGCTCATTTGTTTGGTCAACTATTTGTGAAGAAAATATTCATAGAAAATATTCCTTGGACTTTTTAATGATAAAGTTGCTCTTTTACTCATATCAAGAAAATTCGCCAAGTGGTTTGGTTCATTAGCATTAAGCATTGTGTTCTCAGCTATATCTTAGAGTGGCATCAAAAAATAAAACTATGAAATGAGTAGATAAAAATCAATTTTTATTTAGAACATTCCTCCTTCTTCAAACACTATTAATATGATTCACTTAGTCCTAAGTTCTCAAAATAAAATGATGCCTGGACTATGCAATAATTACATCTGACTACAAAAGAGTTATTTCCTCTGAAACAACAGTGTCTCTAAGTAAATGGTTGTGCTGATGACAGTGTCTTTACCTCTGTACTAATTTACATTACCACCAACAGTGTATAAGGCTTCCTTTTTCTCCTGCATCATTAGCAGTATTTCTTTTTTTGTGTGTTCTTCATGATAGCCATTCTGTCTCCATTGAGATGGAATCTCAGTGTTGTTTTAATTTACATTTTTTGATGACTAAAGATGTTGAACACTTTTTTCATATAATTATTGATCATTCATATTTCTTTTATTTTTTGGCACTCAATTTTTATCCTGGGGGCACTCTACTAGCAAGCTATACCCCCAGTCTCCTTTCCCTGCACCCCAGTTTCACCTTTTTTATGAGACAAGTTCTGGCTAAACTGCTGAGGCTGGTCTCAAAATTGCAATCCTCCTGCCTCAGCTGTGATTACAGATGTGTACCACTGTGTAGCACTTCTTTATAGAAATGACTGTTCGGTTCATTTGCCCACTTATTGACTGTTTTTGATGTTGTTATTATTGTTGAGGGTTTTTTTTTTTAGATATTTTGACTATTAATTCTATGTTAGAAGAGTAGCTAGCAAAGATTTTTTTCTTATTCTGTTGGCTATCTATTCACTCTGTGTTTTTTAGCTGTGCAGCTTTTTAGTTTGATGCAATCCCATTTGCCGGTTCTTGCTATTATTTCCTGAGTTATTGAAGTCCTATTCAGGAAGTCATTGCCTGTGTCTATGTCTCAAAGTATTTCTCCTGATTTCTTCTGGCACTTTCAAAGTTTTGGTTCTTACATTTGAAGACCTTCGATTTTGAGTTGGGTCTCCCATGGTACTATTGATATGAAATATACTTGTTAGATTTCTTAAGTCAAAGACTTGGTGTTTCAGTCAGGCCCTTTGTTATCGAAAGCAGTTCATCAACTAAGCTCTCAAAGCTCTCCCTTTGTTATTTATTTTTAAATAATATTTGATGGCATATTAACAAGTAGTTATTGAAATTCCTAGATCTAGTATGTCAGCATCTCTTTATGTGGAATTTCAAGTTGCTATTACAAACAACTATTATTTTCTTAATACCCGGATCAGTGTTTGATACTACTATAATGTAGAATTCTTGGGCCAAGCTGAAATAGAACACAGCTGTTAGGCCAGATATCTGTTTTTACACCTCTCCTATAAAGCCTGAGTATTAATATTGGAATCATACCATTATTTTCTTGGCTTCAGTGGACCATCACAAATGGTGTTCAAAGAGATAGAAGCTGATAAGTTGTGTAGAACTTGAATCCATCAACTTTCATGGAGTAGAAATTGGGGATAGAGTAAAAGGAAGAGGGAAAGGTAGAATGAAAAGGGGGAAAAACACAACCAGAGAAGCCATGATTTCTAGTCCAAAATAATCCTAAGCTACTATGAATGTAGTTGACCTTACACCTTGAACTTGACCGATTGGGATAGGATTTCTTTTATAAAGAAATGAAGATACTATTGAACCAAGAAAAGGTCAGAGGAAGAGTATCCCCAAAACATTATTTTAATCCAAGAAACTCTCTCCAGGGAAATATGTGGAAACTAAGAGTAAAATACAGAGACTTTTATAGTGATTTCAAACTGCTTTGACATTTAAACCCATGGTCAGCTAGTTGATTCATCTGATTAAATAAGGTTGTGCTTCATGTGAAACAAATGTCATATAATAATTCATAGTATAACAACATACTGATCTACCAAGGATAGGAACAACAACTACCACCAAAGGCGGGCTGGGAGGGGGGAACCCTCACCCTTCACCATAATTTGTTTGAGAAGCATTAATATAGAATAAATTTTTAGTGACAATTATAATATGTTTGTCATATATATAATTTATTTTTTCCCATCCATAGACAAATTTGGGGTCATTAAGATTTAGTATAGCTGGGTACACACCTGCACAAACAATAAGTAACAGGGGAGGCTGAGGCAGGAGGATTGCAAGCTTCAGGTCAGTCTCAACAATTTCGTGAGCCCCTCAGCCACTTAGTGAAAACTTGTCTGCAAATAAAAGATAAATGGGTCTGATGATGTAAAGTACCCCTGAATTTAATACAAAAATAAAGAACTTATAATATGTTTATCCCTATAAAAATGTATTGTTTATATTTTGAAGACATGCTCTTTCATTTTAACCTCATGGAATCATAAATTGAAACATCCTGAAATGAATCTGGAAGGACATACTGTCTGTTATTCCTTTTGCCACAATCTTCAAGGTAGATTTTTGTTCCTCTGTTGAATTTTTATAGTGGTTGTTTCCCACTTTTTAGTAGCATCTCTAGGGCACATTGTGGGCCTGTGGCTTCTAGAAGTTAAAAGTCAATTCTGGTGAAGGCACTGGATTTGCATGTTTTGAGTTTTGTAAGGTGGTTTACCTCGGTTTTTCAATCTACAGTCATTGTTTCTAATGACTCCTTTAATCCCTGTTCTCCTCTTATAATGTTTATAAAAATATAGTATATTAAAAGTAAGGTTGAAACATTATCCAAAGACTTGAGCTTTTTATCAAAAAGTTCTTCAAGACGAAGTTATAATTCTAATAAATCATATCCACAGTAAGACCAGAGAGAGTGAAAAAAATCATAGCCTATAAAACTATCTTTCATGAAAGTCTGGCATTGAAGAATAAATTTAATATTACCAGATAGTACCTTAAAAGCCCAAATATGATATGGGCTTAATATATGAGGACTTATAGATATTAAATTAGATCTTAAATTATGTTTGTTTGTTTTTTTCACAATGAGTCATGCTTTCCACCCTGCTCTGTGGAGAAAAAAGACTAATCATTTATGGGACACTACTTAAATGCTATAAAAGAAGCATGAAAATGCTACCGATGATGAATCACCAAATTAAGGTGAAGAGAGTTCGATATTCTTCACCAAATGAACACCAGTATCATTGGATTGATATTGCCATACTGGTTTTTAAACAGGCAGGCTGCAAATGTGAATGGGTTGCCTAACTCTAACTTCCCAAATGAACACTTTTCTCTTATTAAAGGCTAGAAGTCTGAGAACCTAAAATGTTTCAAAAGCATGATAAAGAACATTTTTAAAGTAGCTATATTTAACAGTATACACACACATTTTATTACTCCACTATGCACATTTGGAAGGGGTAACATAAAGAAAATTAATCCCATGCAGGTACAGTTCTATAAACCATGTCTATCTCTATCACCAACAGTAATAAACAATGATGGTGATGACTGTTGTCTAGACTCAGGTAATGAATACATAAGTCCATTTAGTTCTCCTTTAAAAATACCCAAAGAGGTTCTTTATCGCTTAGAATGATTTTTAAGCACTTACACTCAAAAATCCCATTTTCTGGGAAAGACTACATTCCAATTACTACATAAATAGAAATATATATGTGATCATCAAGTACAATATGAATATCACTACAGTCATTCCTCTGTGTCTGTAAGTTCTGCATCCATGGATTCAAACAACTGCAAATCAGAAACATTTGGGAAAAAAATATTGTACCTGTACTAAACATGTACAGACATTTTTTCTTGTTCTTCCCTAAACAATACAGTGTAACAAGTATTTCAATAGCATTATAAGTAATGTATAGTATTATAAGTAATGTAGAGATAAATAAAATATATGGAAAGATGTGCATAAATTATATGCCAATATTTTTGCATCTGTGGTTGTCCTGAATCCAAATCCAAACAGATGACTGCACACTATAGTTTTAGAACAATGTGCCAGTCTCTCCTCAGTAAGAAGCAAAAAGAAGGCCATAGACCTACTCAGGAAAAGCAGAATACAAGCAGCTCTTATTTTATTACTTTGACTTCTGTGTATAATCTTCTATGGGTTTGTTTTCTGATAATTAACTTCAAAACGAGTTTTTTTTTTTAAATGAAAACATGCTATGTATAATTTCAGGCATCATAAATTTTTAAATAAAACATAATTAGTGTGCTCTCTATCCCAGTTATTATAATTTAATATATAATTATCACAATGTACTTATACTTATTATTATATATTCATCCTCTTTTTAGAGTTAGTAAAGTATAGCAGTTGTTATTTCATTCCCAAGAAAGTGATTTTCTATTATAAAAGACATAATCATGTTTTTTTTTTCATTGTATGTTGGTAGTATTCAACATTCTTTCTATCCCTTTTTTTTTAAAAAAAAATATTTTCTCAGTAGTTTCTAGCCTGTGATCCTATAATAACTTATTAGTCTGAATTTTTTCCTGTGTAAAGTTTCTTTATGCCTGCCGTTTTTATTTTTTTAAAAAATAGCAATATTAAAGTTTCCTCAATTTCATCCTTTAACTTTCACCATGATATTTTTCCTTTAAGTCAAAAAAAAAAAAAAAAAGCACCTGTTTCAACTCCAGAAATTCAAATGTTTGAACACCAAGCATGGTTTTCAAGCTGTTGAATCCTATATTGAGTGGCCCAGTGGCTATAAATTGAATATGTAAAACCATTTAAAGCAGAACTATTTTGTTTGAAGTAGAATTTAAGGAGGTAGTTTCAGCTTTCTCCCCATCTCTTCTCTCCACACAGTCTTTATCTAAGTCAGGATAGCCTTCATAAGCCTCCCAGGAACTTTTAATGACTTTTTAAGCTATTCATAAGTTATTCCAATTTCAAAATAAAATATATCAGAAAATATACAGAAGAATAACTTTTGTAATCTTAAATAACCTGTGTTTAATAAGCAGTCCCTGAAAAAAAGATAGTTGAAGAAATAGAAGAATTTAATGAACAGAAATTCCAGGAGGGACAAGACTTTTGAAGTTGCAAAGTTGAACATCTATTGTTTTTCTCCCTGGGAGTAATTACCAGTTATTAATATGAATTAAGGGTCAGGCTTTGCTCCTACAGAGGAGAAATGAAATTAACAAAATTTCTGTGTAGGGTTTTCACAATATAGTAGAAACTCTAAGAGCCCCAAATCCTACTGTTTGGGGGCTATGCTGAAGTCCATTTGGCTTAATAGGGAAATCATCATTCTTTGCTTTCACAGAATTAAGAAAATACAATCCCATTTGAGGAAGAGATTTTCTTCAAACACTCAGCTTGTCTCTGTTGAAGACATTTACCACATTTGTAAGAATCATGAATGGGAGACCAAAGTGCAAAGCACAAAACCTACGAAGGCTGGTGGAACTTCTGTAGTCATTTAGGGACAAGGAGGAAGAAACCTGTTAATCTCTCAGGCAAAAGCCTGGGACATGTCTGAAGAACAAGAAAGAAACAAGAAACAAACAGAAAAAAAAAATTCTACTAAAACACAAACCCAGCTAATGACCATTGCAATCCACGAATGAATAGAAATAATTAACATTGCCCCCACCTAAGTCCTGCCTTACTTACAGAAAAAAGGACTAACCTAGCCATAAAAATGATCAACCAAAGACTTTATGTTTCCTTAGTACATAATACACATATAATAATAATAATAATAATAATAATAATTCTTAGACTTGTGAATAGGCAGAAAACTGTGGTTAATAAACAAAAGAAACAAATCAAATAAGCAGACCAACAGATAGCTCAATACTGAAGTTAGAGGGTGGAGACTTTAAATGAAAGCTATTATTCACATATTAGAGAACAGAAGTACAGGTTCACTGAATATTTGGATATGTAAAGAATTTTACCAGAGAATTAAAACACATGAAGCAAATTGACATTCTCAAGTTGAAAAATATAAAAATTTGAAACCTCATCTTATGAGATAAACAAGAGAGCAGACACAGAGACAATATTACAATTGTACTTAAAGGTAGACCAATAGAAACAATCTTTCTAAAACTCTGGAAAAATAAAAGAATAATAATTTTAGAAAGAATGTATAAGTTAGCTACAGTGAGAAATTCAAGTTTACATACAATTAAATTATTGGTGAGAATGTAAAGTGGTGTTTCTGTTTTAGTCAACTTTTTTATAGCTGTGACTAAAAGACAAGAATAATTATAGGGGAGAAAAGTTTATTTGAGGGCTCACAGTTTTGAAGGTCTTAGTCCATATGCAGCTGGCTCAATCCTGCCAGGCTTCATGGCAGAAGAGTGAAGCAGAGGAAATCAGCTGGAGACATAGCACCAGGAACCCAGAGAGAGAGAGAGAGAGAGAGAGAGAGAGCGCTCTTCTCAACAGTAACAAAATATATACCCCAAAGACACACCCTAACGGACCCACACCCTACCTGCCTAAAGTTACCATTTAGTTAGTTAATCCCTATCAGGGATTAATGCACTGATTAGGTTAAGGTTCTCATAACCCAAACATTTTATCTCTAGACCATCTTGTATTGTCTCAAACTTGAGCTTCTGGGGAACACCTCAAATCTAAACCATAACAATAGCCATTGTGGAAAATAGTATGGAGATTTCTTTAAAAACTACAAACAGAACTATCCATAAAATCCAGAAATCTCACTCCTGGGTGTATTTCCAAAGGAAATGAAATCAGTCTGCCAATACATCTACACTCCCATGTTTGTTGCAGCACTATTCATAGTTGCCAAGCAATAGAAACAACTTAATTGTTCACCTTAACTGGTGAGTAGATAAAGAGAACACCTAATTATATATAGTGAAATACTATTCAGCCATAAAAAGAATGAAATTCTGTTACTTGTGCCAGATGGATGGCACCAAAGATCATCATATTTAATGAAATAAGCTAGACACAAAAAGACAAGTACCACATGATCACACTCATATGGAATATGAAAAAGTTGATCTCAAGAAATTGAGAGTAAAATGATGTCACCACAGTGGATGGGGGGAGTGATGGGAAAAGACTCATCAATGGATCCTGCAGTTAGATAGAAAAAAGAAATTCTTAGGTGCTATAGCACAGTATGGTGACCATAGGTAACAATAATATATTGTACATTTTAGAAAGCTAGAAGAAAAAATTTTATTAAAAGTTTTTACTAGAAAGAAATAACAAATGTTGGATGATACGTCTAACTTGATTTAAACATTACAAAAATACATATACCTTTTAAAACATTAATAGGCAAAATGTTCATATTTTATGTTATATAAAAATAAATGTAACTGAAAAATTGGGAGTAGATGCCTAACTTGTAAAACATATAAAATTATCTGAAAATAGATGATTCAATTTTTATGAGTTATAATCTGTGTAATGCAGACTGTACCTTTTTATCACATGAAGTTTTGTCTGGTTCAGTTTGTTTTTCAGGATTTTTTGTTCCTGAGTGTTTCTTATTAACTGGTGATAATAGAAAGTTAAAAAGAAAGTAAATTCAAATGCTTTCCTATGCTTACATTTCTGGTATTTATTTGACTTGTTACTTATTTACGCTTTAGTTTAAATTTCTTTCACTGAGTCTATGGAGAAGAGAAATTCTGACATACACTTAGCACTTGAGAACCTACATCTTTAAAATATTTCCTCCCCAATATGTTATATAGTACACTTTGGGATTCTAAAAAAAAATTGATCTCTTAATTTATTGTCACACAATATCATGTTTCTCAAGACAAATAAGGTACATTATCATTTTATGTTATAACTGAAAATAAATTCACCCTCACTATGAGAAAAAAAATTAATGATGGATTGTAGTAAATTCAGATCAATGCCCTCTTCCTCTCCAAATAAGTGGAGCTTAATACCTTTAAGTTTTGAGGCAAAATTTCATTAGTGTCATTGAGAAATAAGAATGTGCTTTTGACTTACACATTATTTGTTGCACATTGCCCTTAGTCACCAAACTATTAGGTTTGATACACACACACACCACACAGTTGGTATCATTTTTACAAATAAAAGTTTGTACGAGTTGTTTCTAAGAGTGATTTTTCAAAGTAAACCGAAGGCCAAATGTTCTCTCTGATTTTTAGATGCTGACTCACAAAAGACAAGGGGCTGGCGGGAGTAGAGTTTCTCCAGGTTGGACATGGGAGTTGGGGTAAGAGAAGAGGGATGGAAATGGGAAACATGGTAGAATGAATTGGACATAACTTTCCTATGTTCATATATGAATACATGACCAGTGGAACTCCACACCATGCACAACCACAAAAATCGGTAGTTATACTCAATGTATATATGATGTCAAAATACTTTCTACTGTCATGTATAACTAAAAAGAATAAATAAATTAAAAAAAAAACTAAAGCACAATTTTAAATGCCTCCTAGGCCCCTGCTTTTCTCCACCACTGCTTCCCTATCCTGCCTTGAACTTTTACTGAGTCTCCAAAATGGCAGTCCTGCATCCGTTCCTTGTCCACACCAAGATGTTCTATATACCATGGCCAGAAATGGGCTATTTAAAAAAATGCAATTGTGAGCATATCATCCTAGTATTTAAAAGACTTTAATGACTTTCTATTGCTCTTAATATAAAGGTCAATACAATCCACAAATGTCTTGACACTGCTCCATAACTCCTTAGTCCTGCGGTTTGCATTCCAGTCCCCTGGATTTTCAGTGTTTAGTTTTCTCTACCACCAGCCTTCTGTCTCTGATTGCTCCTCTGCTCTCAGTAGTCCTACTTTTCTCTACACGTTGATTTCTGTTCATCCATTAAATCTCAGTCAGAACAACCCCAGGAAATGCTTTCCTGACCATTGGAACAATGAGCTTCTTTTATAAGAAGTTCTCCGGGCTCCATGTGTATCTTCTTCAGAGCTCTTAGTTGGCTGTACACAGCGGGCCTCTCAGTGTAATGAGTCAATCTTCTCTCTGCCCTAGCTGAGGTTTGCCAAGATTTGAAATTGGAGTGTGGGCTTTGTTTGTTTGTTTGTTTTTGTTTTTTGTCTGCTGACTCTCAATGATCTAGCAGAATTAGCTTGATGCTTAGAACTCAATTATTTCATCTTCTTATATCATTTAAACTAAGTTGAAAGTCTTCATATTTACAGTTCATTTAAGTAGCCTAAGGCAGCCCAGATTGACCTTGTCTTAAATAAAAATTTATTAAATGATTTTCCAGTTATGATTTCATTAAAGTGTAAAAAAGTGAACTACATGTGGAACTCAATATGATGGTACCAGATAATGATAATTATCTTAAATTATATTTCAGAATTATGCAATTTTAGTAGAATTGCATAAAAATATTTTATGGTAATGATAACTGAATATAGAAGACTACATTTACTTCAGATTCATGAGATGGGTGGGACTCTGCTAAACAATTTGCAAACATGACCTTATTTAATCTACTTAAGAGAAACCTTGAATGGGATTCAAAACAAGATTGTCTGACCCAGAGCCTAACCTCTTGATAATTATACTACTGCTTTGCCTTGGGAATTTTATGTGCACAGTGTTAGCTCTCATTTGTAAAGTAACTTCTTGTGTCAGATGCTGCTAAAGGCTTTTATGCATGATCCTGCTTGGCTTTCATAGATGGATAGGTAGGTATCTATTCTATTTATTAGAAACTCTCTTTGGGTAATTACATTTATTAAACATTTAAAATTAATGGTTACAAATAGGGGAAAATCACCAATACTCAGATTTTGCCTTCTCCAAATAGGAACTTTTCTCAGGAAGAACTGGAAGTTCATTGTTACAGCTTCCCAATTCCCAAGCAACATAATACTATTTTGGTAAAATTGCATTAAAAATTAAAGCCATTACTCTTCCTATTGTTTTGGCTAAATGGTGTTCCAAAAAAAGGCAACTGTTTCTAATAAGTTGAGATCCACATAATAATAATAATAACAATAAATAGCAAGGCTATGCCATTGGCTATTGTAAGTATAGATCATCTGTCCTCATATGAGCAGATCTGGGAAGCTTGTTTTCTTTGTCTCTAAAATCAGTGTCTGGATCAGTGTGGGATGTATAAAAGTATCTCAGGAAATTCTATCTTCTCAACCAGAAAATAAACACTCCCTGTGCACACAAGGGAGAGACGAGGTGGAGGATGTGAGTGTTCAGTTTGCCTGTTCATATTCTATTTAGAATTTCTTATAAAGTGAGCCCCTTGATGTTACCATTTTTAAAAATTCAATTTATTTTAATAGCACTTTCAAGAGAAGCAGCACCTTCACAGCACCAGTTGCCTACTGAATCTTTAATAACTATTAGGAAAATGAGCTCCATAAGTAGTAAATAGTTCAGGAGAAGTTATTAGGAAACTTTTAAGAGTATATTGGGCTGTGGAACTGTGTCTGCAGACAAAATGAAAGAGAGAATTGAAACCATTTTCTAGATATGTTGCATAAATGCAAACAATATAATTAAGATCACTTGGTCAACATGGATTACATTTTAACTCATGAGGAAAGAGACCCCTCCCACCTGGGTGTGAGATTTATTAGTCATGAGTCAATGTTAGTTGTGGCAATCTTCACAGGACAGATTCAGATTAAGTTTTTACAAAGGGGAGAAATGCCACCCATGGCTGTTTCATTTGGCATCTTTATTCTTTGATGCCTCTTAATCCCCATTTTAGTTTTGGAAAAACTAAAATTTTGGAAAGAATGCTACTGAAAAGGAAGGAATCAATTTAAATAATTTGGAAAAATAGGAAAACATTTTGTAATAATAGTTCTGGTAGATAGTGCTATTTTAGCTAACGTTTTTGCATTTGTAAGAAGGCTTCAGGGACTGAACTAATTCTACAAAATTGTCTAATAAGGTGATTGATGCTTTACATTTAGGAGAGTTTTATGGGTAATGATTAAGGTCAGTCTTTCTAGCATCTTGGCCCCTTCATGTGACTTAAATCTATGCATTGGTTAGTATTCATGCCCCCATTCATGTAAAAAGGAAACTGAATCAAATTTGTACAACCAGTAAATTGGCACACAGAAGGCTCAAATCCCAGAACTTTACCAACTTTATAACTACTGCTTAAGAAGAAAAAAATTATTTAATTAAACAGGTAATTCATATTTACAACAAAAAATAAAAAGGTAAAAAGAGCATATAGTATAGTTGGGTTCTGAATCTGCAGGTTCAAACATGGATTGGAAATATCCTGGAAAAACTGCATTTGCATTGAACCTGTTTAGACTTTTTTTTTTTCTTGTCATTACTCCCTAAACAAAAAAGTCTAACATATATTTAAACTCTGTTTACATTATTTATATCAGGCATTAAAAGTAACCTGGAGAGGATTTAACATATACAGGAGGAAGTGCATTGGTTATTTACAAATACTATGAGATTTTACAGAAGCAATTTTAGCATCTATGGGTTTATGTATTCACATTGGGGGTGGGGTATATCCTGAACCAATCCCCCATGTATTCTGAGGGAGGTATAAAATAAAAATATCTCCCTCTCACCTCTACTTCCACCACCCATTCCATTTCCATAAAGTCATTCCCATTTACTAACCTATCTTGCTAGTGATAGTCTATCATGGTAGATATTTTGAAGTTTGCTAGAATGTATGTAAAATAACAAATGATAGAATTTCATATAAACAATTCTGAATTCTTTTTAAAAAATTTAACTTAATGTAACATAGAGCTTCTTCAATATTAATAGAGAGCTGACCTTTCTAGAAGCTATATAATATTTCATTTTATATCATAATATATATCCATGAGGGACATTTAAGTTGTTTCCTTCATGTTTTGTGATTAATTTTGCTGCAAAATCTATTATTTTTATGTATTCCATTTAGTAATTGTTTTAGGTATATATTTTTATGTATAGTTCATAATTGTGATTTGCTTTTCTCTTTCTTTCCTTCACTGCGTGTTCTCTCTCTCTCTCTCCCTCTCTCTCCCTCTCTCTCTCTCTCTCTCTCTCTCTCCCTCTCTCTCTCTCTCTCTCTCTCTCTCTCTCTCTCTCTCTCTCTCTCTCTCTCTTCTCTCTCTTTTACCAGTACTGGCCTTGCTAAGCAAACTACCACTAAGCCACAATCCCAGTCCTTTATATCTTAATTTCTTTAAATTTTTGAGATAAGGTGTCACTAAATTTCTGAGGATGGCCTTTAACTTGAGATACTCCTGCCTCAGCCTCCCAAATAGCTGAGATTACCTGTGTTTGCATACTGAGCCTGCTCTAGCAATTTTCTTTTTAACTTGATGATACATTGTTTAAACCACTTACACGTGTTAAAATGACAGGCCTTATTCTATAATTTTTATTCATTTTATGTTTCCACTTTTATGGTCTATTTTTCCTGTTGCTGTCTCTGTGTAATTTATTTTAGCAATTTGGAAAGTTAATTTTAAAAATATACAAAATACTTATTCTCAGTTTCTGAGATCTTACTTGTATTTTTTCCCATGATAAGCAATGATAAAATTAGTGTATCCTGTATCACTTTGGTCCCACAATTTCTCTTCTCCACCACCCAAATGTTTTATATTATGTTATTTTTCAAATATTCTTCTGTGCTTTTACTTAGCTTTAAATAGTAGATTTCATCCTGACTATAAAAATAATAAGAAAGTCAGCATACTTAAACCACTTCTCACTTTCTATTTCCCTTCCCCTCCCAACTTTTGTCAACTACATTACTTTTCAGTGGTCATTCATTCTTTCTTCAATCTTAGTGTTAACACTCATTAATACTGTTTTGTTTTTTGCCTAACATTAAAATGATTCTCTTCTAGTCTTTTCTTTTTTTAGATAAGCTTTACATTGACCTTTTAATTAGTTGAGATTTCATCCTCTACTGCAATTTTCATGAAGGACTCATGTAACTGTATCCCCAACTTTAAAAAAAAAACATTTATTATTTTTATACTTGAACAAAAATGTAATCAGAGTTCAAAACAAGATAACGAAAGCCACTGTAATTACTTTGTGGAGTTTTCAGAAATGTCTCCTTGAATGGTACAAAACTTTTGCAATGCTGTTTCAGAATGCATGTGATGGTGCTTGCTAAAAAAGCAGAATGATGAGCTCTACAGCACCTCTGCCTGCCAAATTTTACATGACAATGCCTAACTAGTGAATGTTCATTTGATATTAGAACCATATCTGCTGATGAGTCTGGGAACTATAGTTCACCTTTACCACATTTATACTATTGGGATAAATGCAAAAGGAATATGAAATTAGATAAGCCAACTAACAGTACTCAAAATCTGGGTATACAATTTTGAGGTCATATTTTCATTTCTTAAAGAACTTAGAAGCAATCACATATTCCCAGTGTTAAAGTGAAGGAACCTGAAGCTAATAGTCTCCTTTCTTCAAATAGGTGTACATTGATACCTGCACCACTATACTCAAAGCATACATTAAGTTTAAATAGTTTTAGTAAGCTTTATCTTGATATTAATCTCTCCTTGTCTTTTTAATTTTGAAGTATAGTGCATTTTCAACATGTTTAAATTTCATTTGCTCCAGGAAAATTAAATTTATATTTATTATAATTATTCCTTTACCTTTGAGAATTGAATATGCATAGATAGGGTCTCTATTCATTGCTCTTTGTTACATAGTTTTATTTGTAATTCTTTAATCTTCTAAACTTATTTCCTCTTTGCTCACTCTCCTCAAACCAGTCCTACTTCTCTCTTTATTTTCTGCAGTATCTGCTCCTTTTTGTTCTAGTTCATTTCTATGAGGGGTTTTGCCCTCTTCTTAACTTCCTCTTTTCTTTCCTTCTGTCTGCCAATGATTTATCTCTAGAAGTTAACACATTACGTATTCTCTAAGCTCATGTATGTTTCACCTGAGGTCTTGTTTTATAAGGGGGAATGCTTTATTATATTTCTTAAATTATTTTTTGAATGTAAGATAATGTACCTGTAACAATTTTCACTTCTTCAAGGGAAACTTTATATTTTGTTAAAATTCTTTCTTGTTACTTGTTTTTCTTGTTCCTTTTCTCCTTTATTTTTACAGTGTCTTTGTGCCTATGTTTTATTAGTCTGTTATCATTGTTATTATTATTTGGTCTTGTTTTTAAAGAGACAAGTTATTCTTGTATGATCCACTAGTCAAGGACTGTCCTGTCCCTGGCAAGAATGGATTCATCATGATCCACTAGTGGTATCTGATGATACAGGACTGTGTGTGTATTAATTCTTTTCCCTTTACCTCTCCCCAGATAACTTAGGTTGAAAGCTGCCAGTGTCCTCAAAATGCAGTCTTTTTTCTTCACCCCAAATCTAACACATTATTCCTCAAATTATTATGTTTGGGTAATTCCACTATGTGTGAGTTCTTCCTTGATTCATTCTATCATGATATTGTGTCCACAGCATGTATTTCATCATTCCCAAGTGTTACTGGTTTTATTACTCCAAGTGGAATGTTTCGTCTAGGAAACTGTTCTATTAGCTGCATCTGAGATTTGTAGATGTGAGACAGCTTCTTGCTATGCCTTTTTATCTTCTGCATTTGGCAGTCCTTTCTCCTGTGATTCACTTCTCTAGGAAGCTGAGGATACAAAACCTGTGTTTCCTCTATATATCCTGTGCACATCCACAGCCTTTCTGCATTGAATTGGCTCCTTGTTTTCAAAACCTTAGCCTTTTTCATTTTTGTCCCTAAACCCTGTCTCTCCCATAGCCTTCTTATTCATTCTCCACATTCCCCATCCACTTATGGCCTCAAAGCCTCTAGATTGAGGCACCTGTCAGCTTTACTGCTTGTCAATGTTCCCTCTTGTTTCATTCACCAAAACCCCTCACCTGCATTTGCTGGTCCTGCAGTCTACTCTGCCACTCAGTTAAACCCTATTCAAAGTATGTAAAAACAGGCAATCTGCTCCCATTAGCTCCAGTTAGTGATCAGGATTTGAGGCAGTACAAGGTTAAGGGACCTGGCCTTACCTTAATGAAAGTTCCTCAGGGAAAATTTGCCTGTAAAAGTTTCCCTGTTGTACTGATGGGTGAATGTACGAATCTTTTCAAGATGATATGGTGAATTTGATTTCACATTCCCACTTAAATCTGCTTTATTTTAAATGAATTAATAATTAGTTTTCCCACAAAAGTAGCTATTTTAAAATAATCATTTCTCTTCTTTACTTTCATGCACAGAAAATAACTTTTTATAGTCTTACCCTTTCTCTCTCAGGTACAAACTTTTTAAACCAGTTTCCTAGAGGTTAAGACCTTACTTTTAAATTGCTCCATGACAATATAGATTCTCTGAGTGAACACTTTTTATTTGAATTCACTTTAATAATGCAAACTAGGATTTCTGTTAGCCTCTTAGTGTTAATCTCTTTCTAGTCTAAACACATTTTTACTCACTGCTCAGTGTATATGAACAATGTATCATCCCTTCCTCAAGAAGTGTAGGTTATTTCTCCATGATTATTAGAGGATATTTTTTAAAATTACATTCAACAAATAGTTATTAACCTCCTACAATGTTTCAGGAACTTTTTTAGTCCCTGGTAAAGCTGTCAAATAAGATAAATAAGATCTCATTCTCAAGGAACTTAAATTCTAATACATTGAGAGAAAAAAACAAACAAGAAATTTATCAGATAGAGCTAAATGCCGTGGAGGAAATTAGACAATAGCAGAGAGTGCCAGGATAGCTTTTTGGAACGCTTTTCAAGACGATGTTGGAATAAATATCTGGACAATGAGATCTGGAGCCAATAAGGCCCTAGCAAAGAAGACAGACTTGGGAATAAGTATATCCAAGTAGGAAAACAAAAAGAAGGCTGGTATAGTCCAAATCAGTGACCCAGGGGAAGAGTAGCTGAAATTGAATTTGTAGAGAGACACAGGTGAGATCACCGAGGGCCAGACAGGATTTTATGCAGAGTGTGGACTTCATTCTAAGTAAGTAGAAAGCAAGGAGGAGTATTTGGGGAATTTGGCATAGAGATCACTCTGGTTGCTCTGTGTAAACCTGTTAGGAGACTAGCAATAATCTGGCCTGGAAGGAATGCAGATTTACACTAGAGCAGTGACAGATATAGCGAGTCACATTCTGAAGGCCCTTCAAGATATTTAGCCAAATCCTGCTTTATCAATCTCATTTCCAAATTTCCCTTCTACATGCTCCTAAAACTCTTCTCACATGATGGGGTAAATTACTGTATGTAGTGATAATAACATCTTCCATTTGTAGCATGTTTTTTTCATACTTCAAAGTTCTTTCATACCTTCTGTGGAAAAACATTGATCCATATTTCAATCATGAAATGCTTTTAGAGTTAAAAGTGTTAAAAGAAGTTTTAAGATTGGCACTCTTGGATCAACTTTTGTAATGAAGAATAAGCCTTTAAAAGTAGCTTTCTATTCCTCCCATGCTCCCCCTCCATACCCCACTATGAAATAGCCTCCTTATTTCAGAGAAAACATTCAGAATTTGATTTTTGGGGTTTGGCTAACTTCACTTAGCATTATCTCCTCCAAGTCTATCCATTTACCTGCAAATGCCATGATTTTATTCTCTTTTATTGCTAAGTAATAGTCCATTGTGTATAAATTCGAATTTTGTTTCCATTCATCTACTGAAGGGCATCAAAAGGAGGGGGCATGGGGTAATTAATAACGGTGGAATGTGATGATCATTACTATCCAAAGTACATGTATGAAGACACGAATTAGTGTGAATATACTTTGTATACAACCAGAGATATGAAAAATTGTGCTCTATGTGTGTAATATGAATTGTAATGCATTCTGCTGTCATATATAAATTTAAAAAATTAATTTAAAAAGTAGTTTTCTGTATCAACTTCCATGGAAGATTTTGAAAACATTGGTTGATTCTATAGATGAAAACAAATGGTTCAAAACTCTCCCTTGAATTGAAATAACTTCAAAGCTAGTTTGTAATATTTACAAATGAACTGCATTTAGAGGGAGATGGTGTGGAAGGGAAATTAACCAAATATTGCATAGGAACATAGGGCATTGATATGTTCCCACATGTTGAAAAAAATGACACTACCTTTTTAGCACCAAGTCAGTCACACAGGTGGCTTGTTGTCATAAACAGTGTTGAATGCCTATTGGAGTTATGCTCTTAAGATTAGATATAAAGGCTTTTTAATAATGTGTAATTTTGGAAGCAATATTAAACATGATTAGTGAGAAAAAATAAACCAGAAAACAAAAATCCTCAGTGAAACACAAGCAGGAAAAGATGACAGAATCTATAATTTAAAGTCCCTATTCATATAATTTGTCATCTCTAATAAAAAAAATACATTTCCCTATTGACCTTCTAGGAGTAGAATATTGAGTTCAGTTAGTTTTTTGGAAAAAGGAGTCTTGTGTGCATGCATTTGCAGTTTTTTTTTTTTGGTTTTTTTTTTTTACCATAATCTCTGATATTGTACAGAAAAGAAATGTAAATTTACAATCCTCATTATTCTCTAGTTGATAACCACTCCATAAACAACTCTACTACAAGAGTGAAAAGGTATGTGGTTATAGTAGGAAGCAGGTTTATGCTCTACAGCTCTAAGTAGAAGCCTGGCTGACAGACAAAATATAGGTAGGAAAAATAGTAACTTGAAAATTTAATGATTTAAACACTAGGGAATCAAGGTACAACAATGACTGAAGAACATCATGGGTATGACGATCCTTTACTCATTCAGTAAATAGTATTATGCCAACTCTGTCCTTTTGAAAAGAGAGGTGGTGTAGTGGCAGGAAGATAGGAGAAACCTCCTTATGTACAACAGAGACAACAGAGGGATCAAGAAAAATACCATTAATACTTTATTAGTTAGGTTTTCATCACTGTAACCAAAACACCTAAGAACAACTTACAGGTTATTCATAGAGGGCTCACAGTTTCAGAGATTCAGCATATGATCAGCAGACTCTGTCTCTTTGGGCCTCATGTGAGGCAGAACATTATGGTGGAAGGGCAGGAGCAGAGGGGAACTGCTCACTTCAGGGCCACCAGGAAGAAGAGACAGGAGAAAGGGCTACGGGGCACCTGTGTCATTCCAGGACAGGCACTCAGTGACCCACCCCTCTCCGGCCACACCTCACCTGTCTACAGTTACCACCCACTTAGACAGTTCAAACTAGGATGGACTGATTAGATGATAGCTCTCATAATGTAATCCTTCCACCTCTGATACTCCTGCATTAGCCCAGGAGCTTTGGGGAACACCTCATATCCAACCATAACAAATACCTTGAAATTTCTCAGGTGAAGTGTAAGTCGAACTTAATATTACCTAAATTCCTCCTTTGTACATTCTACTATTCTCTACTATTCTTCGATTTTCATATTCAGCAAATCAGTCTCTTATTATCCTTCTATTTGTACATCCTTTACAGCAATGATGATCAATATTGTTTGTTAGTTGTAAGTTCCACAATATGAGGTTCCAGGTAAGTAAAACTAAACAACAACAAAAACAGTTTGCTGCTGGCTGCAGAGAGAGAGTCTTGTTGTAAGTAGTTAAAATTGTTCAATTAACCTATTGCTTCATAGTATATTGAAAGTGAGTTAATTTAAAATGAGCCACCCAGCTTACTTTATTACAGCTGTGTCTTATTTTGTCCAATGACTCCCATCTTGTACATATACAAGGTCTCCCCCTTTCTCACAGTGTCTCATGGTCATGACCATCTTACTCAAATCCTAAACTCACCAACTCTAGGAGTACTTCCCTGTATTCATTCAAATGCATGATATTTCATCTTGTGGGAAAGCTCACCCACAAATAGAAGATGAGGCTTATTTTTCTCCCTACAAAAAGTAGATATACTCTCATTTCCTAAATAAAATATAGAAATCATTCCTTAAATGACTGACTGAACTCTCAAGAAAATAACAATAATTCTCATTGGTCAAATAGGAAGTGGGAAATGTAAATACTGAGAGACCCAGAAAGCAGAGCGCTGTCAGCTTCCCTGGGGGCAAATTATGATCTCTAAAGCCCAGATCTTCTGCTTTAGCAGCATTGAGGTCAAAGGAGAAAAAAACAATGAGGTCTCTAAAAATGAGACTTTGTATTAGAAATCTCTGAGAAAGACAGGATTCTAAACAGATTCATCCTACACTCATTTTTTACACATATATATGCGTGTGTGCACACACACACACACACATAAATATTACCTAACATAATCATGAAACTTGTATGTCCTTTATGCTTATCTTACAAAGGAAAATAAGAAACAGGAAAGTTGTAAATTATGCTCATTTATGAGTGTAGATAGAAAATTATTGAATACAATATTAAACAGCATCCACAAATACATTAAAATATATTGTGATCAAGTTATTTATTTCAGGATTGCAACTTTGATTTAACAGTAGAAAATATATTAATCTACATTAGATGATTAAAGTATGAAAATTATGAATCATTGAAATAGATGATAAAAATCATTCAATTAAGATTGAAAACCATTTGTGATTTAGGAGAAAAAAAATCCTAACAAACTAGAGAATAGTTATCTTAACTTGATGGATTTATATAACAAAGGCCTTTAGTAAATGCCATGCTTAATGGTAAAGGGCTAAAATATTTAAGACAAGAAATATGAAAAGGTGTCTATTATATCATCATTTTCATTCCTCACTAATTTGGAGATTCTAAGCAACACCATTTTAACAAGAGAAAATATCAAACGTATACTATTTGGAAAGTAGGAAGCAAAACTTTTATTATTTCAATATGATATTATGATCAACATAGAACACTCAGAAGAAATTTCAGACAAGTAATTACTTTTAATAAGCATGTTTAGAAAGAATGCTAGATAGGCTCAATATACAAAATTTAATTGTATTTCCATATACTAGCAGCAAAGAGAATGTAATTCAGTGAGAAGGAAGAATTCATAGTTTTAACAAGAGTATAAAGGTTTTAGGAATAAAGTGAATTTGTGGTTACTTATGCCATTTATGAAAAACAATATAAAACAACTGAACTCACTTAAGAAAACACAAATAAATGGAGAAACATACCGTGTTCATAGATACAATGAGAAAATGCAAAGATATCTATTTTCACTGTTTATCTACAAGTTCAATGCAGTGACATTTATTACTTCAATAAGGTTTTTTTAAAACTTGAATAATGATCTAAACATTTTATGTAAAAAAGAGGGTAGATTAACTAACAGAGCCCTGTAGGAAAAGAAACAAGTTAGCGATACCTTATCAGATAAATAACATATCTTAAAGATAATAATTAAAATGGAGCAATTTTGAGTAAGACAAGGCAATTATTATCACAAAATTCAGGATGATGATTATAGGAAAGGGGAAGAGGAAAGACTGAAGAGAGTCAATTATTTTTTGAGCTGAGTAATAAATAAATGAGTTAATTCAATTTATTCCATATATATGTCACCTACATAATTACAGGTAAATCATTTCAGAATAAAAGAGCTGGGTGACACATTCAATGATTTTAATCTGAAAATATGCTTTATTTTTTCTGACATATTCTCAGAGTATGATTTGAAATGCAAACATCTCACTTTTCAGAGCAGCTTGTCAGAGTGTACTATAGGGTGCAACCGTCATATTCTTCAAAATTAGTCACTAGTGAGGTGACAAGGAAGAAATGCAGTGAATTGAAATGTTATCTGTGGTTCTGAGAGTTAATGACTGGCATAAAATTAAACTGGGTTTAGCTAACACAACTTTGCCTACCTGCACGATTAAGCTGTTTCTTTGAAGAGTCAGGACAAAATTAAATTTTAAACAATAAATTGCTAATTTTGGACAGAGTATAATGAAATCAATTATTTTATAAGTGCATAACAATTTGTAGATTTGTAGTAAATATTGAATTCTATGAGAGTACCAACTTCTTGATGTCACATCCCCTAAACTCAAAAATTACCTCCTAAAAATATTTACTGATGACTTGTTCTGTTTCTCCCATAAGAGTGCCTCTCCCACCCATCTGCACTGTTCACTTACCACCCATTTTCCCTGCCTAAACAGCTTTGTAAGGCTCTAATCTCTATCCTCTAATTAAATGATCATTTACATGAGTAGAAATTATTTTCTATAATAGCAAAGATTCAGGTTTTTTTTTTTTATTGAATTGTTTCAAACTTGGCTACATCTTCTTCAAGCAGTTCAAGAAGACCTAACATTCCTAAGAGAAAGTGTTTAACAATGGGAATAATAAATCTTTCCTTTTAAAATTTAAATGGCTGATGGTTACCACAAGGTGGACTACAAATTAATGTCCACGGTATTTAAAAATTCTCATCTTGTTTCTACTCCCTCAGACAAAGCAGATCATCCTCACAGTTGGGCAGTAAACTAGGATCAAGTGAAGGAAATTCCTGCGAGATATGATTCTGTCTAGACCAGACAATAAATTGTGTTAAGGTATTTGTGGCACTTCTCAGGAAGTGTGTTGTGAGAATGGAGGTCTTATGGTGCTTCTAATAGAAATATTTACAGTCAATATAAAGAGTCAACTCTGGGTGCTGTCAAAACAATCATAATCCGGAAATTACAGCAAAGTGAAACCGCAAGGCAAGGGCTCTTGGCTTATGAAATTGCTCTGGCAAGATCACAATTCTTGAATGTCAGAAGTCAGTAACGTGGTGACCTCCGGTTGTGTTTACAACTCCTAATAAAAAAGCATTGTGCTGGGATTGTTATATAACCCACTCCTAATGGAAAAATAAAACCCAAGGTATCTGACTTAGGGAGAATTACTTGGATCCTAAATAAAAGTTTATACCTCACAGTCTCAAAAAGGAAGCATCTTTATGCAGTGCACTGTGCGAGTTTAATGTTGCACAGACACAATGTTGACATGGAGGTCACAATGATGATGATGGAAATGAGAGAAACGGGAGGACAGGAGTGAAGCTGGAAAGGGAGAGTGGTTAGGGAAGGGAAAGAAGGAGAAGAAACTATGGAAATAGAACTATGCTTGCTACATTGTATAATTAGATTTTCAGGGGTATAGGATAGTCTATGCAAGCTAACTATCCAGATAAGGGTCCATTAAAGATATATAATAATTAATATATTATCCAGGCAATTTTAATCATATTTCTTTCTGAAGTGTACTGCATGGATCTTGTCTTCTTAAATGAGATATTTAAAATATAAGTTGTATATTTTCTAAAAATTACCCAGTCACCATTATGAATATAATCAGTACTATGGTAGTCAAGAAATGTGCTCTGAAATCAGACAACTAGATTTAAAACTCAACTCTGTATTTACTAGTTGTATGATTTTAATATCTAGTAATTCAGTATGCTAACCTATAAAATAAAGAAAATAAAAAGCTTTGTCACTTAAATTTTCTGTTTGGACTCAATGAGTTAAGAAGCATATACATTAGTAACAGTACTGTCTCTTAATGTGTTTAACAATTTATTATTATTGAAGAGTTTAAGATTGTTTATTCATCCATTCAGACTTTTGACATTTATTGAGCAACTGTTATGTGTTAGTTGTTGTTCAAAGCACCTGAGAATAAAACAAAGATCCCTGCCTCATGAAACTTGATTTCTAATAGAGTGACAGATAAAAATAAGTAAATTATGTAATGTGAAAGATGGTCATAGGAATTGCAGAAATAAAAGAGGTAAAGCAGAATGAAGGGATTAAGAACAATAACACTTATGTGTTATTTTGCTTCAAATACATTCACATTTATCAGTGTTTGTCTATACAGTTAAAAAGAATGAAGCAAAGATCCCTTGCCCTGTGTGATTCATTTCGGCCAAAAGAGCAGCAACTCTTTTTCTGCCATGTCGATTTTTGTTAACAAGGCACGTCTGGGACCTTGAGCAACCTTGCCTTGACCTTCCTAAGGTTCAGGGCTCCTGTATTGAAAGCAGGTGTCTCTGGGGTACTCTGCTTCTCATTCCATTCCACTCTGTTTGGGTACAGAGCGATTTAAGTGTCAGAGAGAGCTTCAGGGGAGAACCGAAGGAGTGTTGGACAGAACTCCAAGAAACCCTGAAGAGAGAAAAGGTATTTGCTAACTCTCCCATAAAAAGTTCTTATTAATTTCAATTGAGTAATTATACGCAACCTGAGGCAACAATTCTCTACTCCAAGTATAGACTGAAGCAGGTCCTCAATTGACCTTTACGTTACATGTAAATATTTTATGTGTACAGATATCCGAAAGGTCCTACCACTGGCTATTATTGATTAAACATGTGTTACTTGCTTGGCATTTTGCTGTCAGGGTGATCAGACAAATGTGTGTAATTAATTTAGAATTAGACATCCAACTTACACATTAAATTTAATTAAATACAATAAAATTAGTCAATGTGGATAAAGTTGCTTGGCAAATGTTAATCAATATGTTTATTTCATTTAAAATATGTATAAGACACTCTTGACTGTTGTTTTCACCAATTTTATGCCATTTTATAGCTAAATTAACATTAACACACTGTCGTCTTTGAGCCAGTTTCCTCTTCTATAAATTAAAAATAATAATTCCTACTTGAAAGGTCAGTATAAGAATCACAAGAATATAAAGAGCCTTGTACAGTGCCTGACATACTTGGTATTCAGTTAATGGAAGAAATGCTTATTGTAACTTAATATATTAGGCCAAGAAAAACTTATGAAACTCTATGTTGTTTAGACCAGGAAAAATGTTATAATTTTTCTAATTAGTGATTTTATTTGATTATTTCCATCTTGGTTCTTAAATTCACTGGTTTTATACTAATTAAATGATTAACAGTTTCATCAAAGAAATATGATCATGAAAAAGAACTCTGGGGCATAAGATATTTATGTTTATACTGAAAGGCAATGGTGTAGAGCTTTATATATTTCAGTTTCATACAATTCAATGCTTTATAATTACATGTATCATAAAATATTTTAAGTTTACACTTCCTGAAGGTCAAGAAATAACTTGTTTGGGGCTCTTCCTGTCAATGAATGTGAATGACATTGATACTTCACCCACTTGCAGACTGAGAAGTTGGCCTATTAAATTGCGTAGCTGGCAGAAGATAGCACGCTCTTGGGTCTGAGACAAGGATTTGATTACTCATGCCACAGCAGGCAGCATGAACTTCATGTTTGCATCAGTTTTTCTTGTCCCCTAAGTCCCACAGTGTGACAAGGAGGTAAACTAGGTTGACATGTAGATGATGCATCAGTTTCTAAGCCTGATATACTACATTCTTAAAAGCAAATGAAGCCAGACTTTGACTCATAGAGAGACATTACATTTTTTATCCTGATTAACAAATAAATCTAGAGTAGGCACTATAAAAGTCAGGCAGTGATTCCAAGATCAAGATGTACAGAAACACAAAAGACCTTTAGGAATAATTGTCTTTTAATAAAACACTTACTCTAGATATATAGTAGTAATTTGGTTAATATTGAAGTGAATTAATTTGACCAGAGAATCAACCCAAAAGAGCAGTGAATTGAAGTCATCACTGTAAATTATATAACTATTTCTGGATACATATATTATGACTTTCAATTGAGTTTCTGAGAAAGATGCCTATTTTTAAGAATTAAATCATTTGTACAAAGATGATTAGAAAGATGCTAAGGGCTCATGTCAATCAAAGGTAGAGATGAAGGGGAACAAAGGAGTTAGTTCTTTTAGTGAAATGATAAATTACAGGAGTTTTTATTGGGATTAGCAAGAGTTGTGGTTAGTACTGTGCTGGTAAATATTTCACAACTGGCTCTCTAGTTAAAAATAAAGGAATAGGGGACCCTAAAAATAAAAGGCCTAGTTTCCTGGTCTAAATTATCCAACCATGGTCAATTGCAAGCTATCAATGTAGCATCTCTGAATGTGGAAATGAGGAAATATGCATGCAATCTGCTCTCAAGAGTCATGGGGCCAGCTCTACTACAGGGGACCAATGCACTATTTTGTACAAAAATATCTGTTTTGTACAAAATAGAAGTGATAACACCGACAGATCATTCACTTCAATGTCTCACACTTTCCCCCAGTGTTCTTCCTCAGCTTGAAAAAATAGTGGGTGCAATGCTATTGATGCTTCTCGGAATAGATCATATTTGGCAGATCTCATTGCAGTTGCTTTTTCTATAAAATGATCAATGGGAGTGAATTTGCATCACAGCTATCTAGCCTCTGAGCAGGACTTGCATTGGATGAAACCTTAGTTTTCATCCCCTAGAACACCATTACGATCAGAAGCAGGAGATTACTTCTTATTGGTTCATTTGCTCTTAGGAACCATTTATTTTATGTGGGATCTTAATTGTCATTGGCTCAAAAGCTTTAGCTTGCACTGAGAGACAAAACGATTACTTTTATATTCTGTGACCAACACTGGCAAACTGTTGGAAGTTTGCTACTTTTGTTCCCTTATATATTGCTTGCAGTTTATTTTTTTAAAAGTTGCTATTTTGTCTCTTTACCTTGTTACCTAAGGTGAATTAATCACAAAAAGGTAAGTAGGTAATCTTTCATAATGTCAAACTGCTCAAGAAGACCCATGTGGGGAAAAAAACTCCACTATTTTCATGTATGTAAGAAAAATAAATGAATGAATGAATGAATGAATGAATGAATGAATGAATAAAATAAGACCTATATGATAGATGTTGTAGACAAATCATACAGGTGTGCACCTAAGGGAAACATTTATGTATGTATGTATGTATATATATATATATATATATATATATATATATATATGTGTGTGTGTGTGTGTGTGTGTGTGTGTGTGTGTGTGTGTGTACACATATATATTTGCCTCATTTTGTATTACTGATCATGTTCAGAAACATGTCGGTTTTCAAGTAAACATACATGATGTACATGATAAGGTGCCCCTTACAGGAGCTGAGCAGAGTAAATGAGGTCTTCTCTCTTTCTGCTTCATGAGTTAGAACAGCTAAATCCTCCAAATCTATATAGTTTGGTTCCCTTCTTTGTCCTCCACCCTAATTAGATCTAGGTTTGTTTTAAATACCGTCTTTAACAAACGTTTCTTAGAATACTAGTTTGACAGTCTGCCAGGAGAGTTTATTACACATTAAGCTCAACAGAGATGGGTTTGTTTGTTTGTTTGTTAATAGCTATAATTACTTTTTGGTTGTGTGTGCATGTTTAATAAAGCATCATTTCAGTTCCAGCAGCCAGACCTGGAATGCAAGGCACATCCACTAGGAACAATCAGTACTCATTCTGTTTAACTCCTGATTACCTCAAGAAAGCAAAGTGCTCCTATACTAAGAACAGTTGAAACAACATTTGCGTTTTAGATATAATGGATTTGTTTATTTTCCAGTTTGTAGAGAATCATACCTATTAGAACAATAATCTTCATTCTGAATCATGAGGCAAAAAATTGGGACAGTCTTTAATTTCTAATTACTCAAGATTTCCGTATGTGAGTGTGTTTTAGTAAAGAGTCTTTAATGAAAGAAAGGGATTCTATTCATTAATTTTATTATTTATTTAATAGGTAATATGTGTAAAGTACTATGCTAAATAGTAGAGATAAAAAGCATATTGTATATGTTTTCTGTTTTTGCAAAGTCCATAATCTGGGGAAGTCATATATGAGAAAATAACTTTAGCTGCCTGGATGTTATAAAAGGAATAAATTGAGTTTAGTGATAGCATGGTTGAATTGGTCCTTGGCACTTAAATAAAGTTATTTAAGAGCATGCAGTTGAATCTTGTTAACTTTGTAAGCTCATTTGCACAATTCTGGGTAATCACTCCCTTGAGTACCTTCGTGGTCTACAGTCAAATTATTTTGTAGCAGGTAATTATTTTGTAACTTTCCAAGCCTAACAAGTAGCCATGCTAGACACGTTGAGAGGTGAATGTTCTCTTTAAAAGGTGCCAGGAGGCTATCAGTCATAGGAGGTGAGATCACATATCCAGGGAAGCCTTTGCACAGGTTGAACTTCTGAGGGGGCAAAATTACAGAATGGGAATCAGTAGTCAGAGAATTTTTAAAAAATACAATTGACACTGCAACATTATAATACTCTATTCTTGAATGTTTGAAACATTTAGAATCCCTATAACATCCATCCATCATATGGCAATTGATTATGGCAGTATCTGGTATGTGTGTTGCTTTTGTAAAATCATATTTTAATTTTAAGAATCCCTGTAATTTCCCTTTTACTAAGGAGCAATCATGGGCTAGCATACAACCAAGACATGACTTGGTTGTCTTAGTGGCAAATGCAGCACTTACAGAAGGATATGGATCGTGAGTTATCTTTACTCTTCTTCACTCTTTATGTTTTGAGGTGAGCAGTGCCTGAAAGGCCTTTTTTGGTCCTATCTAGTGGTGCTAAAACCACTGGTCAGATGTGACTTGAGTCTGTATTAAAGCATGGTTTATGTTTTGTGTTCCTGTCAGCATGCAACTGGGAAACTAAAAAAAAAAAAAAAAAAAAAGTGAATGAAAGAATGGGTGCAAGAAACATTGTCTGATAATCAAAGGAATCAAAGGGACTTGGGTTGTGAAAATCTGTGAACTGCCTAATGGTATTAGTCTCTGCCATCAAGTGCTGGTAATTTTCCTTACTGGTAGGCAGGGCATTGTTAAAAACTTCAGGAGTTTGGATATGTAGCCAACTTCTAAATAACAGCATAACTACAAGGACACTAAGGTTTTAGCTTTGAGAAATATAGTTTCTTTGCTATTGGATATTTGGCTCTACTTATTGACATTAAAGTAGAGCCTATTAAGAAGTTGGTCTTTTGTTAATTATGAGTGATTATGCTTTACAAACTACATGTAAATGAATGGTGAAATTTTCTAGAGATCACTAAGAAAATTAGCTCTGACCCAAGGAACATTCATACGTAAAACTTTATATTTACTTCAGAAGGTTTTTTAACTAGCATCCTAAATCAAGAACCTACACAGCGTGAATTGTGATTAAAGAGAATTTTTTTTCAAATAATAATTGGTTCTTAATTATGCAAAAGCTTGGGGACTGCATTTTTATTTTTTTTTTACGGTAGCTTATGATAATGGCTATATATGCATGGTATCTATATGGGAGGAATAACAAAGATTTTGGGCATTGCAAGCCTAAAAAGGCTATATTGTCTACTTGATAAATAATTTGTTAAGGAAGACTCTTGCAGATACATATTGTAATTATGTTGTTAAAAGTCAATCTCTGACATCTAACATTGTCCCCTAGCATAATATTGAGAAAAATTTCAGGACAGTGTTAAAAACTGCATTTGTTTCTACTTCCTTAACTCATAAAAAAAACCTGGGGTCCATTTGGTTATTTTTTTCTCTATGAAAAATATTTTTAATCATTGGAAATATAATTTGCAATCTCCTCTTCCACCAGAATAGTGTATCCTTCACATCCCCCTTCTCTTTAAAAGTTTACAATGGCATTTAGCTTTTTAAAAATAAAGTTGAATAATAAGGTAGTCAGTACTTCTGAAACCATGTTTCAAAGAAACAAGCAGTTGGGAAAAAGAAGAAAGAAAAGAAAAGAAAAGCAAGCAAGCAAGCCAGTCAGCCAGCCAGTCAGCCTGCCTGCTTAGAGTGTTAAGAGCATTATGGAGCTTTAAGAGGTCAAATGCCCAAGAAAGGAGAAAGTAATTTAGTAGAATACAAAGCCTCTCTTTGACAACAAGGCCATTTACTCTTTAAAATATTATAGCAGCTTGAATTGGGAATTTTACTAGGGTTCAAAAAGTGGAATGAAGAGGTTGAAAAAGGAAGTGGTGAAGCCATCCCAGTCAAGACCCTCATTAGAAACCCATTAAGGAATCCAGGATTACTTCAACAGTCTTTGAGACCATCTCTCTGTCTCCTTTATTTGTCCTCCAATCCATCATGAACAGTGCCGCCAGACAGGGCTTCTGAAAACACTGCTTTCATCATGTTAGTCTCATGGCTAAAAACCTATGGGAAGATGGGTGCAGAAGTTTTGTTTAAGATGAACCAAAACTGATTAAGTAGAAATGAAGGAATTGGTTGGTAGAAAGTCAACGAAAATAATTCCGGGCATAGCTCTATAAAATTCACAACTAATATATGTGATGATCCAAAAATAAAAGAAGACACAAGTGAGAGATTGAGATATTGAGATCATGAAGTAAAATAGTTAACACTCAAACTTGGATATTAGGGACAAAGAAAAGGTCAGAACTGCAGTAGTTGTCTGGAGCCCTGAGTGTTTCTAACTTGTTGAAAACAATCTAGGTATCTTACATAAACTTTTTAAATTCACTGTTGCTCAGTTTCCACATCACTAATACAAAAATTTGGAATATATAATTCCCTAGGTTGCTTCATTTTATGACACAGATTAACTGTTATTTAGTATTTTAGAACTCTTTGTTCAAATGGCAGTGAAATACAAAACAGTGAAATCAAAAGGAGACATTTTAAAGCATGCAGGGAAAATAATTGGTTCTAAAATTGATGCACTATCTTGAAAGTGCTGGTGTGTTTGTGGAAATATTTTAAAACATTTAAAAACTAATTATTGATGTTTGCTGTATTCCTGGCACTCAGCCGAATAGATGTGCTCCTTGCCTACTGCAATGGAATCACTTCATATGCAAATCTGCTATATGAATTAGAGAAAGGGCAAAAAGAGGGAAAACAAGACAGAGTGAGAGAAAAGAAAACATTTTTGAATGATGGGTCATGCCCAGAATGCATGAGAATAAAAGATATAGAGATGCTGTACTCTATTTAAATTTCAATTTTATCTTGTTCCTCAGGCATGAACAATGCTGTTCAACTGAGGATAATCTTATTATATATTTTCCATATAACCATGGCCTCTAAATTCATGCCAATTAATTCACCTTGTGTTCAACCAAGGAACTAGTGATTACTCTATGGAAAGAGGAACTATGACTATGCTGGTTTATTGAGAGATGTTACTTTGGTCTCTAATCAAGATTACTTTAGAGTACTGTGTGCGATTTACAATGAAAAAAAATGCTATGTTATGGCCACAGTCAAGAGAATCTGAGAGTACTGGGGAGAAAAAAGGGAATCTGGATTGGTTAAGGCCAGAAAGAAACTTCGTTCTTTGAAGTTTATTTCTATTTTTTTAATATTTATTTTTTTAGGTGTAGAGGGACACAACACAATGCCTTTATTTTTTTATGTGGTGCTGAGGATCAAACCTGGGTCCTGTCCGTGCTAGGCGGGTGCTCTACCACTGAGCCACAGTCCCAGCCCCTTTATTTCTACTTTGATACCAATCTCAGAAAAATATTTGATGGATAAAAGAAGGGTTTTTCAGAGATTAAAATTAACAGAAAAATGAACTTATCCGGGTCATCCATGAAACTCTCACTTGATGAAAATTAAATGACTAACTAGATGATAGACAAGGATTTTGTAAGCAATAAGCTGAACCATGGATGCAACATCTTCAGGCGAAGGTGCTAGCCAAAGATCAGCAGAGAAAGAAGTCTGGATCAAAGCTGAGTCAAAGAGGAAGTTAACAGCTCAGAATACAATGTAGGGCATTGTCATAACCTTGGCTTTTGGCATCTCTCTTTTCTTTCTTTTCTATGCAAGTAGCTGCCTACAATTTCATGTCTTCCAGAGACTCCATTGCCAATTTGATCTTTAATTTGGAGGGACATGACTAACCCTAGGGCTGAAGAGCAATTCAATCAAGTTCAGTATTATTCTTGTCTACATAATCCTGTAATAAAATAATCGCCACCAATATTATAGTACTACTCACATGTATTATCTCAATGTACTCAACAATGCTGTAAAGCAGGTATTGTTTCCATTTTCCATAGGAGATAACTGAGATTCACTGAGGCTTAAAAATAATTTACTGGCCTAGTCCATCCCAGGCGCTTATCTTTTACCCTGTGACTAAGCCCTTGCTAACAATCCCTCTTTAGCGTGAGGCCCCTGACTTCATTCCTGATCTTCAAGCTTCCTTCTTGCTCTTTCCAGATATTATTTCAGAGAGAAAAATACTACTTTTGGAACAAAGACCATGGTTTACTTAATGTGAAATCTCTCTGGGGTCAAGGCCTATTCATTTGCCCTATCAATTTTCATTCATCCCTCTACATGCCAGAGTTGGTTCTAGGGAAGTAGAAATGAGCAAAACATATTTCTTAACTTTTTGAATTATCTATTCTAGTGGGGACTTTTTTTCTGAACAAATGGAGTGCAGTATTACAGAGACTATTATAGAAGACTTAGAACAATTGTTCTTAGGCATTTGGGTCCTCAGTTTAACTAAAATGTAGGACATCCTCCTGTCAATAACAGATGCTCACCATTCAACCCACACGTTGCTGAGAGCACTCTGGAGAGCCAGGAGCCATGATTTCTCCTTCCCCTCATTCCGTTCCTTCTCACTGAGAATGTGTGATGTTCAGGTTACAAAGGATACTTAGTTGTGATGGAGAGAAGGCACTGACATCTACAACATGGATCAATGAGTGTTATAGTCAGGTTTTTTTTTTTTTTTTGAGAGTTAAGCGGACATTGGCCTATGCTAGTATCAATAGAGGGGACACTGGAGTAAAAATAGCCAGATGGAACAATATGATGCCTCAGAGACTCTGCAAGGAGTTCAGAGAGCTGGAACAGGGAGTAGAAATTGGAGGAGATGAAATTATAGAGGCAACCATACCTCACTGGCATGTACAGGGATTTGCTCTATATCATGCAAGAAATAACACATATTAAATATGAAAAATATACATTTATATTTATGTTATAGAATAATTCTTTTTGTTTACAATCCAAAAAATGGTCTGGCAAAAAGAAGGAGTTTGGCTGGCAAAGCTCAGAGATTACATAATACCTAGGATAGGGCACTAATAAGGTTCAGGAGGAGACAGATGCTCAAATACTGTATTTTAACAATTCTGCAACATACATTCTTATATATTATAACAAAATGAGATGCATCTTAGTAACTGATGGTGTCTTAAAATTAACAACCAAGCAAGAGTTTTCAGATATTCATTGCCTGCACATCTGCAAACTCAGTTAAAAATGTCTTGGGAAAATCTATTTACTGGTAGCATGGTCAGCCAGGCAACTCCAGTATCCTAATGTTTCAGTTAAAAAAAATTTAAAAAAGAATAATGTGAGGTACTCTTAGTAAGAACGAGACTTCCAGCATCATAACCGTCATCTTAGCTATCTGCTGCTTGAAGTAAGGAGGACAGGGGCATGATTTTACATAATGTCCAATGAATGATGATTTTGATGACTTAGAAGACAATAAGTTAGAAAATGTCCCACACATTAAAAAAATCTGATTTGAAGAGTTATTCCAAAAGATTGGGTTCTGAATGAGAAATTGAAGATATAAAAATTTATTTTGTTTACAATTTGCTTTACATAAGTAAGCAAAATGATTAATGAAAGATAAAAATCTGTTTCATAGATTAGGTGACTTTAAAAGTGCTCTAAATTTGAATTCAAATTGCTAAGAAAGCCTGGTGTTATAATTTAATTGGATTTTTTCATAATAGAATATAAACAAATGCTGTATTGTACAACAGATGGTGTCTTAGCTTTGATGAAAATGGAATAAAAAACTTTAGGAATTAGTGATTAATCCTACGTTGTGTGGGTGAAGCATCAATTATACAGACACAAATATTCATTCAGTTTTGATAATAATAGAAAAAGTGGGGTGGGTGGGAAGAAAACATCTTGGATAGCTAATATTTGGCAGGTGAAGAATTAAATAAAGTATATAAAAATCATCAGGAAAATCTTGCTTAATTTTGGTAAAATATATAACGTTAAGCAAAAAGGGTTATCGTGTGTTTAGCACTAAATCACTAAATACATACAAAGGTTTGTCTTCAATAGAATAGAATAGCTGTATAAAAAGGGTTGTTTTCAAAAGTCTGAAATAGAATATAGCTGTATTAAGGGAAAGGGATTTAGAATGATTCATTATTAATCTTTTACAATGCCCTAATGTTCCATAATGCTAAAAAGATTAATTGCACAGTCCTATCTGAGTATTGGCCTGTAACAGAAATAACAGAAGCACTATATATTTGCTTTTTCAGAACTATATTCAACTAGTTTAACAACTATTTTGACATAAACTGAGTCTACCAATTTTCTGATTTCCAATGGAATTTAGATGTCTATGAATATTAGTTATTTCACCATCAACCATCCACTTCCAAAAATAAAATACCTTTGTTTCATACTCAGAAAGATTTACCTTTGAAAACCCTGCTTGTCTTTTTCCTTTTAAAAATCATCTCAGGGGCTGGGGATGTGGCTCAAGTGGTAGCGCGCTCGCCTGGCATGCGTGCGGCCCGGTTCGATCCTCAGCACCACATACAAACAAAGATGTTGTGTCCGCCATCCGCCGATAACTAAAAAAAAATAAATATTAAAAATTCTCTCTCTCTCTCTCTCTCTCTCTCTCTCTCTCTCTCCTCTCTCACTCTCTCTTAAAAAAAATCATCTCAGCTTTGGTTCATTATTATTGTTTCTTAAACTGACAGAAGATTGTATGTATTTTACGTGCAGCATCATGTTTTCAAGTGCACATACGCTGTGGATGACAAAAATCTGATGATCAGCATACGCCTTACCGCACGTAGTTATTGTTTGTGTTGTGAGAACACAATGCCCACTTAATATTTTTTTAAGAAAGCAATGTAATATTCGTGTCGTGTGTTGTACAATAGATCTCTTAAATGTGTTCTTCCTAACTGAAATTTTATATCCTTTGATCCACATCTCTCCACTCTCCCCACCCCCCGCCACTGACCTAGGTTCTGATAACCACCATTTTTACCTTCTAGTTCTGTGAGATCAACTTTTTAAGATTCTGTACCTGAGTGAGAACGTGCGTTATTTGTCCATCTCTGTCTTGCTTAATTTATTTAACATTTCCTTCCAGTTCAGTTCACCCATGGTGTCACAAATGGCAGGGTTTCCTTCTTTTAAAAGGCTGGATAGTATTGATCTGTGTCTAAATACATTTTCTTTGTCCACTCATCTGTGTGTGAATACTTAGTATGATACCATATTTTGGTGTTGTGAATAATACCATAATACACATAGCAGAAACAGACAGGCCTCTCTCCCTCTCTCTTTCTCTCTTTCTGTAGTTGAGAACTTATTTCAGTTTATTCGGAGAACAATACATCTTTTCCCATAACTTTCCTGACTTGAAACATTCCTAATAGGCACTGCCTTTGAAGAATTAAACATGATTTGTATTAGTACTTTATAGCTGTACATAATATTGGGGTTTGTTTTGACATAATTGTATATGTATGGATATAATTCACTCTAACTCAGTACCCAGTATTTCCCTTTCCCTCCCTTTCTCCCTCTTCTTGTTTTTTTACTCTTCTCTACTGGTCTAACTTCTATTTATTTATAGATTTTTTAAAAGCAGTGATTTATAGTTATACGTAAACGTGAAATTCACTGTGGTATGTTCATACACGTCCATAGGATAGTTTCATTAATTTCATTCCACCAATTCTCCCATTTCCTGTCCCTCCTCCCTTTCCCGCAATTTTCTTCCACTGTACCACTGATTTCTTTTCTATTTTCATACGATTCTCCCTCCCTCTTTCCCCTGCTTATTTTGGTCCAGTTTCTGCATATGAGAGAAAACATTTGAATTTCTGAGTTTGAGTTACTTCACTCAGCATGTTGTTCTCCATTTCCATACATTTACCAGCAAGTGCCATAATTTCATTATTTTTTATGGCTAAGTATAAAACTCCATTGTGTTTATACCACATTTATTAATCCATTCATGTTGATGGGCATAATTTATAAACCATAATTATGGTTCCACAATTTGGCTATTGTGAATTGTGCTGCAATAAACAGTGATGTGGCTGTATCACTATAGTATGGTGACTTTAGTTCTTTGGGATAAATACTGAGGAATGGGATAGCTGGGTCATTTCTAGGTTTGGGGGGCATCTCCAGAGTGGTTGCACTAATTTTCAGTCTCAACAATAACACGTGAGAGTACATTTGCCCCCACATTCTCACCACACTTGTTATTATTTGTACTCTTGATAATTGGCATTCTGACTAGAGTGAGATAAAATCTCAATGTAACTTTGATTTTAATTTACTTAATTAATAATAAAAAATGTTAAACATTTTTTCATGTATTTGTTGGCCATTTGTATTTCTTCTTTTGAGAAGAGTCTGTTTATTTCTTTTGCCCATTTATAAATTGGATTATTTGTTTGTTTGCTTTGGTGTTAAGTTTTTTTGAGTCCTTTACATTTCTAGATGTTAATCCTTTGTTTGAGGGGGCATGTGGCAAAGATCTTTTCCATTCTGTAAGCTCTCTTTTCACAGTCTTGTTTCCTTTGCTGTGCAGAAGCTTATTAACTTGATGCCATCCCACTTATTGATTCTTGGGTTTTTTTTTTTTTCTTGCACTTTAGGATTCTTGTTAAGGAAGCCAGTGCCTATGCCAATGTGTTGAAGTATTGAGGGCGGGCGTCTCTTTGACATATTGATTTCACTTCCTTTGTATATACCAGTAGTGGACTGCTGGATCATATCACAGTTGTATTTTTAACTTTCTGAGGAAACTCCATATTTTTCATAATGACTACACTATTTTATATTCCTATCTGCATGCAAGGGCTCCTTTTTCTCCACATCCTCACCAACAATTATCTTTTGTCTTTTTCAAAATAGCCATTCTACCAGGTCTGAAATGGTATCGAATTGTGCATCTCACAATTCCCGATGATTAGTGATATGGATTTTTCTACATACCTACCTTTTTTTATACCTATCAGTTTTTATGTGATACTCTCCTGGTGCCTTCTTGAAGTTCTTTTACAATCTATAAACATTCAATATGTTATCAGATCAATTTTGATTGAAATAATTAATATGTGCTTTAATCAGTAAAATAACCCTTTTGTTATCTTAAGTGTCACATTTTTTTTTAAATTGAGAATATATTTAAAGAATTTGCATTATGTTTATTTGTAACAAGTTGACTAACAATCTAAGTCAAGAAGCATTATATTTTATTGAATTCTATAAGTTATTCTTAATATTTTGAAAGAAGAAAGACATTTTTTAAAAAAAACTGAAAAAACTAAAATTGGATAAGAGTAAATTTTAAGGGTCTCACCACAGATATAATAAGTAAATGAAATGATGGACATATTTATTAGCTTGATTTAATCATTCCTCATTGTGTATGAATCAAAATATCTTTGTACTCCATAAATGTAAAATTATGATTCATTAATTAAAATATTAATTTATAAAAGCTATTAATTAAATATTGAATTATAATTTATCTTGATTTATCTATAAAATAATATCCATTTTTTTCAATTTTATGTGATTCTGGACTTTCCAAATACTTCCATAGATCTCCTCACCTTTTTACCCCACCTATAATGCCTGTAATCTGAAAGACCCCTTTTAGATTTATTTGCTTTTAAGAACATTAGGTTTAAGGCAATATAATCCTACAGTGGAAATCAAGCTCTGCCATATTCTGGCTGTTTGATACAGGCCTAGATATAATGTTTAGCTTTCATTAAATGTAAAATAAGATTGTCACCCCAATTCATGCCACTAATATAGATACGGGATGATCCAATCACTTAAGCAGTGAAGCATGGTGAGCTATAGAATACAGGTTCATATCCTGCCACTGCCATTTCTAGATAGTGCCTTATAGATGATTCTGAAGGATTCTGTGTCTCCATCAGGATCCTCATTTATAAAATGAAGGGAATAATTGTCCCTACATTTCATTGGAATTTTATAGAATAAAATGAGGTAATACTAGTAGAGTGCTTAGAACAATAAGTATTGGGTCAATGTTAACTATGATTGTTAGCATTATCTCTGGTACCTGGTAATACCACATAAATATTAGCTATCTTCAGCTAGTTTGTTGTCTACAGCCTACAGTATATAATCTATACAAAAACGGGCTGAAATAAAACAAATTCTTCCCAGAAACAGACCTCACCTTCAGAGTGACTTTTCTATGATGGCTGGTTTTTATGACTACCTCTGCCCCCTCATCATTAATCCTACATAGTTTCTTCTGGATTTAACTCTTGTGCTTGAATCTGACCTCTTGCTTAGAAAGTCGATGATTGATTTATCTACTGATGTTTCTGGTCTTCATCAATTTTTACTTAATCTTTCCCATATTTCTCCTGATTAAAAAGTGTTTTAATAAATATTACAAAAAATACTTTTGCATTTTTGGAGAGCTTCACAATACTCACCAGTGCTTCTCTACTCCCGAGGTGAAGTCAATAGGGAAGACTTTTTTTAAGGTCTAGGTTTGCAAGAAAAGCTTTATTATTATTTGAGGCTTAGTCTCAAGAAAATGTTTGCTTACTTTTTTATAGTAATAAAAAAAGTAAAAGTAAGATGGAACACAACCTAATGTTTTTAAAAAGAGCATCTTTGAGCCTGTGACGCTTAAGAGAACATTTTTATTGTGTCTCAACTTTCCAAGTTACAAAATTTAAGTGAAATTAAATGGTAAGGTCAAAAGAGGCAGAGGTGAATTTTGGATGTGTCTTCCATCTTGGGATCCTTATCACATTCAGCTCAAATTTAGCTGTGGTCCTTGAATATCAGCGCTCTGATGAGGCAAGCAAAGGAGTGATGTGTCAGGCTCCATGAAAACACACGTGTTCAATTGTGTCTGTAGGATTGGCTTAATATTCAGGGTATACTTTGAGAATCTGAATTAAGTTCCATGAAAAGAAGGAAACAATAAATAAAAGAAAAAATATATCAATAGGAAGGAAACAATCTGTTTAAATAATACTTTACAGTTCATAAAATCACTTTCTCAATCATAATCTCAATTGATTGTGTTTCTTTACATAGCTGCAAAAGTTACATTCTTCAAGAGTCAAAACATTTCAAAACACTTGACAGCAAATTATAATTGATATGCAGTGTAATGAAAGGATATTTCTTAATGTATACTTATGTCATTATTAGTACTCTTCACAGATGGGAGAAAGAAAAATTACTTGGAATCACAGACTAAGATTAAAACAAATAATATTGGAAGAATCGTTCCTTAAAGAGATTCACATAGCTGTCTTCCCACATGCTTAATGTTTCAGATGTGAGAGGATCAAGCCTGAATTGGTGTGGAAGGCGCGAATATGGAAAGAGGACAGGAGGAAAGGAAGAATTTACACTAATGGGTAGTGGGTATGCTTTCTGAAGATGGGTGTTGAAAAAAAATAGGTCATTGCTCTTTTGCCCTTTTTCAATCTGACAGATTCCTAAAATTCAAAAGAGCTTTTAATGTTCTCACCACAAAAAGATGATTAGTTGATGAGGTTAAGGATGTGTCATTTAGCTTGATTGAATCTTTCCACAATGCATACATAGATTAAAACATCACATTCCACCTCATAAATAGACACAATTATTATTTGTCAACTAAACATGAAATGATTATAACACAGAAAATATGAAAACACAAAGCTATTATCAAAATAATTTTGTTAAAGGGGGAAAAAAAGAAAAGACTCTTTTTTGTAACCCAAATTCTCAAGCTTTGACACACTGTGATTTTTAACAGCCCTTGGTATATTGGCATTATTGTAGGAAATGATAGAAAAAAATATTAAGTTTATTTTCTCTTTAGTTTTTGAGACAAGGTCTAGGTTGCCCAGGCCAGCCTCTAACTCCTGGCCTCAGGCAATTTTCCTGCCTCAGCCTTTCCAGTAGCTAGGACTATAGGCACCGGCCTAGCTTAAGCATTAACTTCTTTAGTATACAATAATGGAATGTTTCTAAAATGTCATCTCTCCTCAATACACATGCTCTCTTCTCTTCTTTTCTTCTTTCTCTCTCTTCTTTGATAGTTCATAATCTCTGCTCCACATTTGCTCCTCTCCTTTATCCTGTGATCTAAAGCCTGCTTTCCATTGAAGTGCATCAATGTAGGAATAACTTGTTCATCATTGACATTCTCCTTACACATCTGCAATAGTTTGAATATTTTGTGTTAGTTATTGCATATAAGTTATGACACTATTGCTACTCATGCATTACCATTTTCTTCATTATGATTGTTTTTATTACATTATTATTTTATATGAGTTGTATGATGAAGTTAGTGATTTCTCCAAAATTACCAAGCTAGTATTTGAGACCAGAAAAAGTAATGGAGTTAAGGTTATAGCTACTAAGAAAAAAATCCAGTAAGACAAAATATTGCCCTTTATTAAGATAAGCAGCAACAACATAGAGACCATCTATGTAAAAATGGAGTCTAAACTACTGATAAGCTATTATTGATAGTTATATCCCAGTTGCCACCTCAAGACACAGATAAGCAGGTACTTAGCAAGAGATCTGCAAGAGGTTTTTGTGTCAAGTGGAATAAAGAGAAACTATCAATTATTTTAACAACTTCTTGATTGTACAAGATGGCTAGATTGATGCAGTAAAAAACAAACATTGCATCAGATTCTCTTCTCAAGAAACATAAGGATTCATCTTTTAAAATCATTTTATTTGCAAAATGACATATTTTTCCACATGTATAACATAGCAAGAGTCTTCTCTTTTTTTCTCACCCTATTTAATTTCAAAGAGGTATGTACAATTTTATGTTTGACAACATCCTTTACATATTTTGCATTTATTTAACCATACACACATATGAGATCTTACTAAATATGATTAAAATGAAAACTTATTGTTTTCAATTTTAGGATTATTTTTCATATATACACATAAACATTTACCTCATCCACTTTAATTATTGCATTCTTCCATAGATTTATTTAATCATTATATTATTGATGAATATCAGATTTCATTGCTGTAACAAAAAATACTTAAAATTCCAACACACTGAGCTCTCTAAGCAAGCAAGTGCAACTCCTATGGTAGCTAGAGTTTCTCTCAGACACTGGTCAAAGCCCTATAGTCTTGGATCTACATTATTTTAGAAATTAGTTGAAAACCATGGTATCCACTTTATCTTTTTTATAGCCTTCATACAAATAACAGTGGATTTTTTTCTCATAGGAAGTCATTTTACTCATAAAAAAATCATTTCTTTTGTAACCCCTTTCAGGGCTGGGCGGGGCCTTTATGGTATTGACAGTATGCCAGATCTTCGAAGGAAAAAAACTTTGCCTATTGTACGAGATGTGGTAAGTTACTCCTGTTTTTCTGATTGCATGTATTGACTTTTTCTTTATTAAAATATAATGTTGTCATTCTCATTAACTACCTAGCCTGTCAATACTTCATAGAATAAAACATATGATGTCAGATTCTACCAAGTCTTTCATTTAGTGTTTCTTTAAAACGTATTTGATGGGAAAAATATCTCTAACCTTTCGACCACTTTTGATATTAGTTGGAATTACAAATTGAGTTAAAATGACTCTATAATTGAGCCCAAAGAAAACACACAGCATGCCAAATGAGCTTCTGGACTTTGATGTGTTCAATGCTATGAATGACTACAAGTTTAATAGGCGAAGTTTAATGGTTGATTTGAGCTTCTTTATCTTAATTCAGAACTTGAATACTTTGTAAAGGAAGCAGATAATATTAATCAATTCTTTTTTCTATTATATTAAAGCCAATTCTAGCCAAATTAATAAGCTCTTCTTCTATGCCAAGAAAACCATGGTTCCCAAGTCATTAACATTTTTATTAGTTCTGAACGTGATTCTGAATAACTTACTCTTCTTTATTGAAATATTCTGGTAACAAGTAGAAATGCAAAGAACTGATAGTGGGATAGTGGTCTGTATTAGAGTGTAAAGAAAAAATCCCATCAACATGGAAAAAAAGTATTTATTTTCTATCCTTCAAAATGTCAGATTCTATGGTCATATGCTATATGACCATACATAGCTTATGACATGAAAAACATATTTTCCCATAAAGAAACATAAATATACAATTAGTCAATAATTTTTTGTACCAGCAGTTTTTAATTTTGCTAAAAATACCTTTATCTGAAAGCCATTACTTTGATTTTTAAAATAAGAGCCTGCCTGGAAAGCTCTTATATTGGAAAGCATGATGTGTCAGTACAATTATCTCAGATTCCTGTCATTATAGTGTAGATATAATTTTATGAAGTTAGACTAATTTAACATGGTTATAATCTTCCTACCTTTCCTATGTTTAATTATTTAAACTTTTCTTTCTTTCACTCCCGGAATCCTCAGGCCATGGTAAGTGCTTTTCAATTGATTTTATTATTATTATTTGACACTCCTCTCACATATACTCTTTCCTTACTAGAGGTAAAAGAGGGGAAGATGGGAAAATGAAAGACAGAAACATACAAGAATAAAAAGTGTGGGTTCTCCAAGAATTTAACCTCTAGTTCAATTCTGAGAAACTCAATTATGCATACGACAAAGGCAAGCGGACTAAAATAGATTTACAGACATAAATTTAGGGGCAATTACTGATCAGAGATGAGTATTATCTTGAGTAAACTCTTGGAAATAAGCCTTCTTTAGGTTGTCACAGTAGGGATGGAGAGTGACTTCCTTAATTGGGTATGTGTAGAACTTTAGGATTTGGCTTCATAACCCCTAGAAGATATATTGATGACCAGATGGGTCCATAGTATGATCAGGAATGTATCATTCCACCGTGATTTCCCTTTGCTCCTAAAGAAATAGCAGATTTAAAATTCCCATTTGGAACTTCTGATTTTCAAAGTTCTCTATAGCTTTACTGAGTTAATATGTCACAAATATTTTGGATAGAAGCAGGTGATGATGGCTCTATTTTAAAGGTGGGGAAAAACTAAAGGAACTTGACTTGTTTAGGATCACTTACATTGCCAGCTTTAAGTGACGACTATGAATCTGAGTATAATAATTCTTGATAAATAAAATGGACAACTGGAAGAAAATATCCTGGCTATAAATGGAGAAATATTCTAGAAATCTGTGCAGAACTCAAAGAATCACCCAGAATCAACTATGATTCAGGCCCATTCCACATGTCAGGCTGGCTCAGTATCCATGGTCATGTTTTATGAAGAAATGAGACCATGAAAACATTGGGGAATAACACAGTTTTAGAAGCCTCTTGCTAGCCTGGAAACTTTGGGCAGATCACCTTGCCTTATTAGTCCTGAGTTTCACCACATGTACCAAGTAGAGGTTGGGTTTGATGATGTACAGTGTTCTTTCCAGCTTCAGTGTCCTCTGAGTGCATGTTCTGAGTGAACTACTCAACCACTGAGCAGGGAGGTCCTTGTTGACTAAAATGTGAACAGTAATTCCAATTATCCTTACATTTTTACATTCTGCTGGGCATCATGTTCAGGACAACCTCCCCATATATTAATAAGTCATAATTCTGTTTATTTTAGACCCTGGCTGCCCGGAAATCTGGTCTCTCCTTGGCTATGGTAATTAGGACATCACTCAACAACGAGGAACTGGTAGGTGCAGTGTCAATTACTAATTATATATTGATCATGCTCACAGGAGCAAAACCCATTCTGCTTGAGCCACTCATTTGTAATGCTTATTCCAATGTTTCAGGAATAACTGGGAGCTTGGAAATCCTGACCCCGAAATACTTCCTTAGGGCTTCAGCTTTACTATCATGCCAATTCTCCTCTGCTCTTCATATATACATGAAACCCTAATACCATCACATTTAAGGTTTAAATTTTACTTCTTTTGGGGGGCTTTCTCCAAATACCCACCTCCCCTCCTGGTTGAAATATTAGTTTCTACCTATGGGCTTTGATAGCATTTAGTCATGACCTTGATAGCATGGTATGGTTACAGTGAAGGCTGATATGTATGTGTCCCCCAGTGCCACTTAACATTGTTACAAGTTTGCAATTCTGAGTCTTAGTTACCTCACCTATAAAGTGAGGTGATAATAAAACTGAGAGGATTAGGGAAGGATGCTTAATGTTTGGCATAGTTTAGGGCACAGTGAACAATACCTATGAGCTACCATCTTTATTTTTATTTCATTTAATTTGATTATTTTGCATAAACTTTCATAAACTCTGATATCATAGGGTAGCACTGAACCTTGTTTATTGCTCTTATTAAATTTTTTCATCATTGTTGCTTAGTACACTGTCAGGCATGAGGTAGATGCTTTGTAAATTCTTACTGAATGAAAGAACAGCCTGATTAGAAGATAAAATAGGCTGCAAATATCCAGGTCAGCGGTTCTTAAATTTGGCTCATTAGAACACCTCAGGGAGCTTTAAAACATACCAATGCCTGGGTCTCACTCCCAGCAATTCTGATTTAATTGGCTCCAGGTACAGCCTGAGTGTGAGGGATGTTTTTAAAACTCCCAGTGTTTGTGCCTTGGGTGTTGTGCAGTGGTAGCACCATCCTTCACACTCACCTGGGAATTTACTCAAGACAATATATCTGTGAACTGCCTTATGGGAACTACTATCTCCTACCTCTCCCAATTTTTAGCAACTTTGTCATTTTTATAGAATAAAAAATTCTGCCAATAGTGCATTTCTTGTTTTACCTTTCTATATAATTGCTAAGTAAAGATAATTACTTACATCTGTATTTCTTATGCTCCTCTTCCTGACAGTGTTATCCACCATCCCAAAGTCGACCACTCCTAGTTCTTTCTGTCAACAAGCTCTCCCTACCCCAATATACACATACAGAAATAGGAAAGGACTCTGGGTGTGGTGGCACACACCTTTATTCCCAGTAACTTGGGAGGATGATCCAAGAGAGTCACAAGTTTGAGGCCAGCCTCATCAACTTAGTGAGATCCTAGGCAACTTAGAGAGATCCTGTCTCAAAATTAAAAAAAAAAAAAAAATGGGCTGGGGTTAAGGTTAAGTGGTAAAGTGCCTCTGGGTTCAATCCTTGGTACAAAAAAAAAAAAAAAAAAGCATGAAAGGATGGGGAGGCCCTTTATGTTCATTGAATATGTTCATTTGAATATTCAGAGTCTACAGCAAGTTGATACATGTTCTATTATGCACAAGCTTAAGAAAAGGTGACTGCATTTCCAGTGTCTCAGTCTTAGACATGATATTTATGAAGCCTTGCTATTTTGAATATAGTTTGAGTACAAGACAATGACTCATCCTCTGTTTTATGAGAAAATCCCATCTTAGTTGCTGAATCTTGAGGCTTCTGTTCTTGTGTTTTTGAGGAAATAATCAGAATTTAAGGATTTTATTGATAAATGCCTGTACACTTTCTCTCTTATATTTTGAAATATGGCATTAGAACTATGAATTTTATCTCTATGAAAAGGAAAACAATATAAGTTAATGGAAGGCGATACATTTTCTGAGTCCCTGAGCAGGGAATATATCCTCACATTATGGGTAAATTTGCTACTGATCCACTTTATAGCAACTTAATAACATCGCTTTACTTGCTTAGTTTCAGAAGGCCTAACTAAACAACATCTCTGTGGGTGCTGGTTGGATGAATAGAGTCCATTAGCTCCCTCTCAGAATCACAAAGCTTATTTCCCTGGGGCCCATGTCTCAAAAAGTACATGAACTATGACTTCTCTACAACAGGCATATGAAATGTCACTCTTGACAAGCTGTCATCTTCAGTCATTATATAGGCAGTTAATGTAAACGCTGAAGGGAACAGTTTCCACACTTCAGTGCTGAAAGTCTTGTTAGGCACCCTGGAAGTGAAAGCGTGGAATATTTGCCTTTAAGTGAAGGAAAACGGCTTGGCCATGTGAGAAATATCAAATGATGGCAGTTCAATTTTAATTAAAGAAAGAGACGATAGAAAGCTCAGTCATTTTTTTTTTCAAGGAAAGAAAAAGCTCTTGTATCTTGTGCCAGATGTGGGCCAGCATTATCTCCATGAATGCTAATGCCTCGCTCTGTTCTTTGCAGTTGAGGCTTAGATTCCTGTCCAGGGAGTGCTGACATGGAAACCAGCAGTAATGATGCCCAGTGTAAATATTATGTCTTGCTTATAAATATTGTTATTGGTCCTAATTTTATCTTTCTTCCTGAGCACAGTCTTTGGCTTGAGGTTCATGTTGGTCGAGTTCTACTATTTACTAGCAGTGAGGCCTCAGGCAAGTTATGGAAATTTTCTTAGTTTTGATTTGCTCTATCTTTACTAACAATTCAGTTTTTTAAATCTATGCACATGAGTTAAATGAGCTTATGGTTTGCTGTATCTTTGAACAACTTTGACATCAATATTTTAAACTGGTTTTGCAAAATAAGCTGGGGAGCTTCCCTTTTTTGAGATTCACTGGGATGGTTTTCATAAATAAATTGCTGTACCTTGAAGGGCTGGCACAACTTGCTTCTGAAACCATCTGGACTTGATGCTTATTTGATGCTTAATTTGAGGGTGGTTATTTGACTACTGAATCAACTTATTTAATATAGTGATTATAACCATGTTTTTCAAACATTTGTTCTTGAGTTAGTGAATTAATTTTGATCATTTATATTTGTCCCAGAAAGCCATCTTTTTTTCCTTGTGTGTGTACGTGTTTGTGCACATGTGGCGTGTGTGTGTGTGTGTGTGTGTGTGTGTGTGTGTATGTGTGTGTGTTGCTGGGAATTGAATCCATCTCTCATGCATGCTGGGAAGCACTTTACTACTTACCTATATTCCCATGTCTCTTTTTCTAAACTTTCAAATTTAGTACCACCAAATTGACCTTATCAATGCAATTTCTAAAATTCTTGTGCCATTTTAATTCTAGTTTTATTTATTTGCATTTTCTTTCTTTTTCTGCAAAATCAGTGCTACAAGAACCTTTTCTTGTATTTACTTTGTTGACTCCAGATTGTTTCTCCATTTTTTGTCACATGTATTTCTCTTTTGTCTATTTAGATTCACTCTTTACTCTCCTGTGTTCATCCTAAATGTTCTAACTTATAGAGTTGGATATATAAATTTGTATTTTAATTGTTCTCATGAAGTATATACAAAGAATATTTATGACATAAATGAAAAGGATAAATAATAGAAATGATACTCAATGTATCCATTGTGGACACATGATAACTACATAGTAAAAATGTTACTTTTATGATTAACTGTTTTTCACTGTACAATTTCCCAACTCCATAACTGACTATACTACTTATGCTACTAAGATGGCTAAAGTTTCCCCTGGTGGAGGAATTCACATAATTTTTGGTTTCTTATATTTAACAAATGAATTATCTCATACCAGCTCCATCATTTATACATAAATTTTCATTAGATGTCTGAATTGAAGGAAAAAGTGACATTTATAGTACATGAAAAATCTATAATAGTCTGCTTTCAGATCATGTACCATGTTGTAACAGATGGCATAAACTGTTGTACTGTCTTTGAATCGATGAGTTAGCCACTTTATCATGTTTCTGCCCTCTTTGTTTGGACTCACTGCATTAGGAAAATGATAATTAGTCTCTATTATGAAACAATACAAGTAAAATCAAATTACTTACACTCTTTCATGAATAGCATATAACTTTCAGTTTTGGTTTGTACTCTCTGCTGTTAGAAAAATGTACCTGAATAACTTTAGCTTTTAAAGTTGGTCTTACATAATGATTATTATGAAGACTAAATCAACACTGAAATTATATCTGTTTTTATACTCAGGAACTTTTCTATATTTTTGTCTTTATGTTAAAACAAATTTCAAAGGTCACACTGTACCTAATATTTGCTCTGCAAATCTCTCTGATGCTTTTGTTCAGAAATAGTAAAATGTATACCTAGAGAACAGTGAATATATTTCTTCCCTAAAATTATGCATCATGAATATGGAAAATGCTTCAAAACCAAAATCACATTTTTTGTTTAAACTATCTAAATGTAATTGTCTAGGGTATGGGAAGTAGTTGGTTTACATAGTCTCATGAGGGGAACACACAGGATGTGAGGGGAAATAGACCTTCATTGGAATGATCACTGGTTAACATGGTAGGAGAAAAAAAATGGGTATGGCAAATGGAGGCAGACAAACTTTGCTGCTAATATAATTATTAGCATTATTAATAATATAGCATTAGAATTTCAATGGTCTAAAAACACTAGTCATTGCTTTTGGCAGAAAGCCTGACTGCTTTAATTTTCAGACTCACTTTAGTTTCCTCAGACAGTTGTGAATAGAAAAGTTAATTTATTTCCTTCCAGGGTCCTGATTGTTCAAAAAGTGATATACCAGTGAAAGTCAACTTAAATTCATTTCTTGGAACAATAATTAAAAAAAATATTTTCCTGGGATATGAGCATCCTCCCCTTTGTACTCTATAGTTTACCCTTGCCTATAAAAGCTTGTCAGAAAATCAAACATCCCTCACTCTCATCTCAACAGTTTAAAGCAGTGTCAACATATACTAAAAATTTTTATTTGTTGAAATCATCCAAGCAATGTAAAATTAAGATTGCTCTTGATTTTCCTAATTGCAAAAGTTTTTATGTCCTGTTTATTCCTAGAAGAAATACTGAAAGGATACTCATCAAACTCTACTTAACTTTGAAACATTAAATCATATAAATTTTATATTCACTTTTTATTTTAGTATACTTCTATTTGATAATTTATTTTTTCAGCAAACACGTGTTTTATTGTAATCAGAAAATACATATCTTTTAGAAAATAGTTTATTATAAAATATTTAGAAAGTTTAAAAACATTTAAATTAGATAAGCAGCAAGTCACTCATGTTGCCAAATCCTTTAGTCTTTGAATTCTAATCACAGTTATTAGGGCTCTGGTTATTCTTCTGACAGCTGCTTATACATACAGTTATCTTGTAGTGTCTGTGGGGCATTGAATTGGTTCTGAAACTTCCTTATGCCAAAATCCTAAGATGCTCAAGTCCCTTATATAACATGGCATGGTACATGCATAGAATCTACATATACCCTCCCATATAATTTAAGTCATCTCTAGATTACTTACAATAGCTAGAACAATATTAAGTACTGCATAAAAAGTTCTTAAACAAGTTCAGTAAGGGAATTATGACCAAAAAAATGTTGTACATGTTCAGTACAAATGTAGTATTTTTCCAGATACTTTTACTCTGTGGCTGGTTGAATCTATCATTGCAGAGCTTTGCACTATGGAAGGTTGTCTGTCTCTTCCAGTTGTGCATCAAGGTCCAAGACCTGCTCTGGATAACACCCCAATTCAATTCTTTCCCTTCACAAAGTACTCTACTATCTGTAGCAAATTACCTATTTGCCAACTTTAACTTCTACATTAAAAGAAAAAACTGCATCCAGTTTTTACTGATGAGCAGCAGACTTCCATTTGCCATGATCCCTTGCTTCTTTCTGCTAGGCTTTTATTCAGTGTTACTTGATCTTTTTTTCCTTATTCTATGAAATTCCCACATTCTCTATCTTTCTTATAATCTTGTTTGAATTTGATCTGATTTTGCTGCTGAGGAAGTACCTTTTTTCCATGAGATGCAGTATTTTGAGATGTCAGATTCCTATTCTATCAAGTAGCTTTTTAAATACTGTTTTTATAAATTAAATGAAATTATATCTTATATGCTTTCCTCAGTTATAAAACCGATGCTTTCTATCTTAAAATTATTTTCCCTTCCCCTTTGCTGAAATAACATTCCATTTAGCTTAGAGTAATTTTCAGCTTTGATAAACACAGCCCCGTATCCCAAAAGTCCAGAATGAAAAAAAAATATTATCATTTATCTGGGACTCAAATGAGTTATCTGATATTTTTCTTTAGCATCTACAACTGTTAAGTGTTGGAATTTGTTTTCATGCCCCATTCAATTGGTTTTCCATATGCTATTAAATTTTTATATTTCTTAGTTTTTTGAAACTAGCTTCATTCTCCCTTTTCATGAAGTGAATCACGGCTCTTTAACAAAACCAAAGCAAACAAAACATGTCAATGAACTTTCTCAAATATCTATTCAGAGCTTTTATTTTTTTCTTCTAACACGTTTAATTTTTCTACAAGAATTAATACTTATTGTTTCTACTGTAACATAAGATTTATGGGAGTGACATTACTTGAATTCAGAAAAAGAAAATAGATATAGAGTATTAGATAAAATAGATTAGTCGTTTATTTAAATTTGAAATGTGTGTGTATAATCTCATGTTCAAAAACAACCCATTGACCAGCTCCCCTTTTAAAATTCATATTTCTTGTTTTTCTTGAGCTCAGTAGCAAACTACTCTATCCCCACCTAGCATTACACCAAATTAGAATAGTTGTTCTTTTTCCCCAATTAAAACAAACAACAAAATGCTTCATGCACTTATTTCAGGATTATTGAATTTTCTTCTTAGTTTTTAAGCTAAACCTGGGATTCTATATTAATATCTCTCTCTCTCTCTCTCTCTCTCTCTCTCTCTCTCTCTCTCTCTCTCTCACACACACACACACACACACACACACCCTTGTCCCTCAAACCACTAGAACAGGAGACTGTGAATCTCTGAGAGAAAATCTGCTATGCCAAAGATAATTCAATTCACTTTAATGATATTGCAGATACTCTCCTGGGCAGTAAAGGGGAGGCAAAGATGAATAATGCATACTTCTAATTCTCAAAGGATTCTCAATAGTTTTCTGTAAAACATCTTCATTCTGACATGAAGCTAAAAGATTTATTTGGCTCAGGTTATCATCGTTGAAAAGGGATGGATCCAGTTCTAGTTGTATAAATCCTGACACTGGGGCCTCCCACTTAATTAATTCCCATATTAATATTCCATGCTGCTGTTCTGTAGATTCATTTGAAACATAAGGAGCTTTGGACTGACCAGACCCTCATGTAATAGTAAGAATGGACCTAGTCATTCAAGGAAAAATTTGAAGCAAAGCTTAATTCCCTGGTAGAGGACCTCCCAATACCATTATCAAACATATTCTGGGAAAACACAGTGAGGAGAATGGACTTATAAAGGGAAATAATGCTGTTACCATACTTTGAAATTGAAAAATAATGCACATTTGGTCATTTTAACACAGCAGGAAAATATTCTGAAATGAGACTTAAGGATGATTAATGCAAAAATATAAGTGCTTCCTTATCTGTTATGCTCCTTTGGGATTATGTAAATAGGCATTCATTTGGCAACAGAAAATTATGGGAAATTATCAATAAATATAATCATGAAGAGTACTGGTATGTCTCTCAGGAAGTCACTCACATAATGAGCTGTGAGAAGAGTATAGTAGGACTCGTCCAATCACTTCTCTTTTATCACCTATGTTTATTTTTGAAAATCTCCCATCAATACTAATACTTAGTATTTTTATTTAATGTTTTGAAATCTGGAAAATACTTTTGTTATCAGTATATAATTTGATCTTCAAAATAATACCATATGAAAGGCAGGGTGCATGAGAAAAGTGAGTCTTAATGACTTTATTTCTCACTCTAGACTAAAAGTCTAGACTGTAAATGGCAGGACATTTATTCATTTTATGAAACAAAACAAAAAACATACATCCCTTCTATATCCCAGGGACAATGAATGGTAGGTACTGTGTAGGCACTAAGCAAAGAAAGATGAAAGATAGTGTTAGTTCTTGCCAAAAGTAGCCCATTTTAAAGATCATAGATTAGACTCATACAAAGGAACTCTAGTCCCCTGAGTATCATTTAGTGTTTTTTCCAACTCAACAATGACTTGTAAATAGAAAATCCTTCCATGTACTATTAAAAATTATCTCCTTTAAAATATATTATGAGAGAATGCCACATTTAACTTTTTTACAAGTGCTTTCTTCTTAATTAGTTGATAAGAAACTTTCTAAATGATAGGTGTTGAAAAGAATTCCCTGCAGAATGAATTACAAAAGAAGCATGTTTGGGGCTAAAGAGAGGTAAAGTGTCATGGAGAACAATAGTCAGAGAGGCCTGGGTAGGATACAAAAGAGGTGTGGGGATGTTTCTAAAGGTTTGGAGTCAGCATTAAGAATGCTTGTGGGTAGGTAGCATGGGAGGAATTCATTGCTCAGCAGACAACTTTAGATATGGCAAAGGAGAGGGAAGGAAAGGAGGGGACATGGGGTGAGAAAGATGGTGAAATGAAATGGACATCATTACCCTAAGTACATGTATGAAAACACGAATGGTGTGTCTCTACTTTGTGTTCAACCAGAGACATAAAAAATTATGCTCTATTTGTGTAATATGAATTAATTGTTTTTCTGCTGTCATATATAACTAATTAGAATAAATAAAATAATTTTTTAAAATAAGAATGCTTTCCTTAAACCTCACAATTTTACTAAAAGTCTACTAAGATTAAGAATAGTAATATAAATTGATGTTTTTAAAAATTAATATTTCCTAAATACCTGTATTTAGTCAGAAGCTAGGTTAGGCTCTAAGAGTTGGTGTAGTAACAAGTAAGATGTTCATCACCCTTCCCCTTGAGAAGTTTGCATTGTAGCAGGGAAAGGGGCTTTATCAAGTAATTCAAACTGCTGGCTGCCATGAAAGAAGTTGCGTGACAGCAGAGTCCAATCCAGTTTGGAACGTAAGGGAATTCTTTGTGTTCAAATAACTGAATAGGGCTCTAGAGTACTGAGAGAAGAATAAGCGGGCTCTCTCAAAATAGCATTTTCAAGGACAAATGATAAAATAGTTTGTTTTGTATTGAAATTCCTCTCCAAACCTACTGATGTGGTTTGCATGGTTCACTTTTCTCATCCTCACAGAAAATGCATGTCTTCAAGAAGACCTTGCAGGCTCTGATCTACCCCATGTCTTCCACCACCCCACACAACTTCGAGGTCTGGACTGCTACAACACCCACCTACTGTTATGAGTGTGAAGGGCTCCTGTGGGGCATTGCTCGGCAGGGCATGAAGTGCCTGGAGTGTGGAGTGAAGTGCCATGAAAAGTGTCAGGACCTCCTGAACGCCGACTGCTTGCAGAGTGAGTAGTTGGTTAGGCTAAAAAAAATGGTATGCCTCCTCTCTCTGCCTTATGCCATGTATGTTCTGGTGGGATTTCATCAGCTCTTGTTTTCAGCATGTCCTAGCTGCCTTCTTCCTACCAGTTACACAAAAGATACCATTTTGCTCATTGGGTTATATCATTGATAATGCATTTCTCCTGTGTCGGACTCATCAAGAGGGAGTACCTGGAGGGAAAGTGCCCTCTCAACAAGGATAAAACCTTCATAGCGACTGACCTATTTTCTTACTCATATCTCGTAATAGCCCAATGCAGTAAGTAGGAATACATAATGCTCTAACTAGAGCCAAGCACAGCAACTGAAATTCTTCCTTAGCCCCTTTGATGCCAGCCTGGCAGGAGCATCCTTCTACAGGCCCTGCCCTGGCCTTGGAATTGGGGGTCTTGGTTTTGAATGTTGAAGAAATATGTAATTCAACAAAAATGTCACTCTGGTGAATGTTTTTAAGTTCTCAGACCTCTATTTGCCTCTACTGAGTAAAAATAGATAATAAAATTTATGTCAGAATCATTAGGAAGGCTAAATGAAACACTCTATGCTTAGAGTCTGGCATATAGTAGATGCTCTAATATTAATGGCCTCTCCATTCTTTCTCACTTCTGCATAGATACATCCCACTGTGTTTTTTTTATTACAATTTGTCTTAAATTTTCTATATCCAAAAAATCCTTTGTCTGACTTTAGATTCACAAATGCCAAAACATTATACTCTAAAATATGTATAATTGAATTTTCACTACTTATCTTCTAAGTGTTCCTAAAAAGCCTTTGCCAGAGAAATCTATTCAAGCATAGATATTCACTTGTAAATAATGTGTTTTTTCTGTATCCGAATATTGTCTTCTCTTTTTGTTGCTGATATGAATGCTGACAATGTAAGGTGCATGGATTGCCAGAAACTGAGTAGGGTAGAAGAAAATGTCACAATAAACATGGTCAGAAATGCTGCCACAGCTGGCTTGTTGAAGACACAGTAACAGTCTCAAGCTTTCTTTGATGATTGGCAAACTTCCAACACAATCACAACATTAAACTATGTTAAAGGTAATAAATGCTTTAAAGAAAAAGTTAAAGTAAAAGAGGTGGTGTCCCTTCTTTAAAAAAAAACCTTTTAAAGTTTATTTAGGAATGATTGCTTAAAAAGTATAAGGATTGACAATATTACTTATCAAACTTAATTACAAAATCCAATTAAAATAATCCATGTGTTTAAAAAGTGAATTGTAAACAGGTATGTTAAAAATGAGCATATTAGGCAGTGACATTTGAGAAGCAGATAGAGAAAATATTGTAATCTAAAAACAAATGGCTTACATTCCTTAAAGAAAAAAAAATGATGTAGATTTTAGCTAAGAAATGAAATCATTCCTCTTTTCAGCTTCCTAAAAAGAGTGATGCAACCCATCCATTAAATTTTAGAAATATTTTTATAATCTATTTCCATTTTTTAAACAGCAGTTATTATTTGACAGTCAATTATATTATCCAACATTTTCATTGAGCTTATTCAATAAAATGCACATGGATATTGGAAGAATCAAAAATAGTTCAGAACAATGAGGGTGGATATGTAGGCATTTTCTTTAATTATCCTTCCTTATTTTTTAAGTGAAAGCAACCCTCTCACATTAATGTGAAAGGAGTTCTGCAAATATATGTATTTAACATTACAACTTTTCACAAGAACTTTCAATAAAATTTGAAATTTTCCCTATAGAACCAGTGACCTTTCCTTAAGAAATTTCTCTTCACTGATCTAAGCAAGAAATTTGAAATAGTGACATGGTGTGTGACATGTGTCTATGCAGACCAACAGTGAAGAAGAGGAAAGAATAAAAAAAGAGAAATCAGAATGGAAGGTATACAAATGAAGTCACCAGTACATTTGATAAGAGTTTATATTGTTGTCTTTTTATTTTTTATTATTTATTTTCAATTATACATAACATTAGAATTCATTTTGACATAATTATAAACACATGGAATATAATTTGTTCTAATTCAGGGCCCAGTACATCCTTTTTCCCTCCCCTCTTGCCTCTCTTGCTTCCCTTCCCTCTACTCTATTGATCTTTCTGCTACTTATTTATAGTTTTTCTTCTTAATTAATATCTTGTGGAGATACATGATGGTGAAACTCACTGTGGTATATTCATATATGTACATAGGAAAGTTATATCAGATTCATTCCACCCTTTCCCTATCCTATTCCTCCTCCCTTCCCTTCATTCCCCATTATCTACTCCATTTACCTTTCTTCTGTTTTCTAACCCCTCCTAATTTGGATTAGCTTCAGCATGTTAGAGAAAACATTCAACCTCTGGCTTTTTGGCACTGGCTCATTTCACATAGCATGATAATACTCCGTTCTATCCATTTACCATCAATGCTATAATGTCATTCTTCTTTATGGCTGAGTAATACTTCATTGTGTATATATACCACATTTTTTTATACATCTTTTGAAGGGCACCTTGGTTAGTTTCTTTCTGAACACTTTTTTTTTGAACACTGTGGTATGCAGCTTCACACCTTACTAGAACATTTTAATTCATAAATTAAAATCTGAACCAAAGTTGGCTTCCTGAAGTCTTCTATTCGATAAGCCATATCTTACCTCTGGATAAAATATTTAATCAATTGGCTTCCCCATTGTATATAACAATTTTTCAAGTACTTGAAAATAATGATCTATTCTTTGAAACCCTCATTATTCTAGTAATCCTTTTCTGAAATCATTGCAGTCTATCAACACACATACACTAAAACAGAAGAAAAGAAGCTTTAAGGGGACATTCAAAAGAGAGATTCTTATGGTTACTTATGGTTACTTCAAATTGACTTGAGTTTGGAATTTCATGTTCCTGGAGTCTTGTGTTTGTGACTTACATACTTTCCATCAAGTGTAATTAGACCAGATGGTGGTGCTCACTAGTTCACTGCCTCCTCACAGGTTCAGAGACACATGGAAAGGTCTAGTACTCTCAGTTTCTGTCTAGCTGGTTGTGATTCTTGGTGGTTCCTACACTTCGCTCTCTTCTTCACTCCAGGCTGACAGACATGAATGAGGTGGTGGGTAGAACAAAGGAGGTCAAAAGGAAACAGAGAGAAGAGAATTGATTTGTTCTTCTCCTTCAATTCCCAAGTCAGTGGCCAGTCAGAGTCCACCTATTTTTCCTTTAAAAATATATTCTATTCTTTTCTGGAAAAAAAGTATTTAGTGTTGGAAGAACTGAATTATAGAAAATGGAGGAACAGGTTGTGACCCTGAATGAGGTTAACGTGGGATTGGGATTGTGTGCAGAGTGAGGCATACATAAAAGAGAGATTACATGTAAGATATTTCCCTTGATTATCTTTTCAATATAGAAAAGAGACAACCAGAGAAACTTAGAAAATATGCAAATAGTAGTGGCACCTAACTCAGCTGGGCTATACTCCCTTACATATGTCCAAGAAAGAATCCCAGAATCCCATGGAATAAGCGTTCTGCCTAATTTTTATTCCTACCTAAAAAGTTCAAGTAACTGCATAAGGCCAGAGAGTTCTTGTTCCTAGAGCACAGCAAAGCAATATCTTGTGTGTCTTTCCCACTGGTATTATATCAAGTTTATGTGTCCTAGTACAAGCTATTGCAAATTCATAACATTAATAAAATCTGGCTAGAGTACTCTTATTTGCAAATTGAGTATTTATTCCTCTTTCTTGTCCTATTAGCACATTTTGCAATCATGATGTTTTAAAGCAGTTAAATATTTGTATATATCAAACACCTACTGTGGCTGGGAGCTTTATTCCAGGCCTTTAGAACTAGGAAGAAAGTATGCATTTTTTTTTTCTAAAATCGAACTGATGAATAGATATGAACACCTATCCTGGAAACCATAGATACTCTTTCAAAAAGAATATACAAAATGTGTTCATGCAATGAGCTCAGCAAGCTTCTACATAGGGTTCTGTTTAGGCATTGCTACAGGGTGGAGACCAGATTATTTTCCCAGAAGTTAGCACACATTGAAGCTCTGGGGCTGCTTAAAATGTGGGTATACAATGAATGAAGGCATATGATTAAAAGGAATCTGCCATTGGTGGAAGATCATCTGTCTATATGAGCATCTCCTATTAGGGAGCTTCAGATTAGTGCATTGGAGAACCCAGTGGACTGATTTTATTGAGTTCAGAAGATCTAGTATCTTGTCAAGAAGAATCAAATAAATAGTACAGTCAGGATCAGAGCCCAGATCTCTGAACTCCTAGCCTGGTGTTCTTTCCTAATTTACAAATAAATAACTTAGATTGGTCCTAACACAAAATGAAATTGTTTAGTTTTATTTTCAGTGCTTTCACACTTTCTCATTTGTTCCCTGTTTAGACATTCTGTCCCCAGATTTGACTTTGCAGAGATCCCCATCATGACTTCTCAGGACCTGCCATCCGTAGCCACCCCCAACATACCCCACTCTACCAACCTGTCTTGGTGTGAGCATTGACTTTCTGACAGTACTGAGAGTAATAAACTGATACATAAATGTGTATAAAATGGAACTAGTTTTTTCAAAACAATAATCAGTTCTGTAACCCAAAGGAATAGACTAATAATGGAGCATTTTCAGGTGTTAAAGCCAGTCACTGAAAGAGGGACCAGGAAAAAGGGTATGGCTTTACATAATGCCCTGGAGGTATTCTATACACACATGCAATGTTTATAAATGTACACATATTCACAGTCTTGAGCTATTTTTTAAAAGTCTAACTTTTCTGTGCTTATCAGACTTTTTTAAGAAAACTTTGCTGACATCGTTTGCCTCATCTATGAAGAGAGTTAATTATACTTGTTTATGTCCTCCAGCTGAAGGCCACCAGGAACAGACCTGCAGTTTTACAAGTTCTCTTTATTACTTATTACTGTGAGGTCAACTGGAGGGTATCTCAGCAAGATAGTATGAGAAAGCAAAGTTCACTCTGATAGGATGCCCTCTGGAAGTAAGGACAATTCTATGACTGCACATCTTCAAAACTCAGGGCACAATGGACACCATTTTAGTTCCAGCTACTTGGGAGGATGAGGCAAGAGGATCACTTGAGTCCAGAAGTTCAGGGCCAGCCTGAGCAATATAGCAAGACACTGTCTTTTAAACAAAAGAAAACAATAATAACAAAACTTATCTAGAAAGAAAGCAGGCTAGAGAGAAGATTTAGTGTACTTGTTGAAGAAACAATGGCCACTGTTCTTATGGAGGGAATGTTTGGTATTTGCTGGTTTGCAACGCAATTTTGTTTTTATGTTTATAAAAAATAATGAAGTGACCTGCCTGTATTACTTCAGTGTTGTTAGAGTGACCCGACTGAGGTTAGTGTTCTGTGAGGTGGTTTATGTCCCACAGGAGGACAACATGGTCTTGGTTCAAGTGCCAGGCCAGCTTCCAGTAGTAGTGATAAACAGTTATGTCAGCTATGCTGCCAGATGCTACGTAAAAAAAACATAATGGGAAAGAAATCTTGTGTTTAAATTTTGTGTGTGTTATTTTCTTTTGTTTATTTTTTTAATAAGTGAAGTACTCTATGTAGCAATATGTGATAAGAAGATAATTATTTTTCCTCCTATCATCTCTTCCTTGCTTTCTTGTTTTCCTTGCTTAGTAAAAGTACTTCAAAAATTAAGCACATACTTTCATTATCAATTTGTTCCCTCAATCCTTTATGACTGAGAAATCTGTAGGATATAATGATGAGATATAATATCTTTAACATACAATTATGAGAGTGCATTTCAGTTTTTATATTTTAAAAATATACACATGTTCACAAACTCATTCTAAGAGTTTACATTTACCGCTAATGGTCTGATTGAAGATCGTGGGGATGGTATAGGCAGAGGGGCAGGAACGATGTTGGTGGTGGTGGTGGCAGACTCACTCACAGTGAAGTCACTTTAGAGAAGATGATGGTTCGTTGGAGGGGGCTCCCTGCCCACACTCCCCCACTGTAATCACGAGCCACCTACAGAAGTGAGAGATGATGCTACCTTAGATCTGTGCTCTTCCAGTTACCCTCCTGCTAAATGTCAGTCCTTTATTGTTTGCAAGAAATGTAGAGTGTGTGGCTTTGATTGTATGAGAAAAAGGAGGCGGTGACTTGAAGCCTGGGGGAGTTGCAGGTTCCTTGAAAAGATTGAAGGCATGTTAAAAGAGGAGGGTTGAGGTTATCTTGGATATAAAGCCACTAATGGAAAAGGGTACAAAATGCCAACTCTATGCCCTCCTACATGATTGCATGGGAAAGAAAAGCAGGCACCCAAAGCAGGCCCACCTACATGATTTTAGTGAAAAAGAAAGGGAAAAGAACCCATTTCTATGCTTGAGACTCCTAGAGAGAAAAAGCAATATTCAAATGTCTCAGCATCAGACCCTCTGCCTGATTTCTATGGGTGTTGCTCACCTTCCTTCTTTGATTTCATTAATCTCAAATGCAGATGAGTGTTGAAGGATATTTTTAAAAAGAAGAAGAAAGAAAAACTATTTTCAGTTTCTTTAAACTCTAATTTCTTTTGTCTTAAGCATTTCATTGACCCTCATCTGGCAAATAATTATAGAGCACTTAGCAAGTGATGCACTGGGCATAGTAAGGTCCTTGGGAGTCATAAGGAGTTGTTCCACAGTGATTATAAAGTTTAACATTTTAAAATTACTAATTAAGGAGAAATTCTTTAATGAATGTATCTGTCTTCACTTTTTAACCTTCTGAAATCATTACACTTGATTATTATCATTATACCCAGATGAACTATGTCATTCCATCTACACACAATGCTATTATTAAGGGAGACATTACTGTTGTTTCTTTTTGTTTTTCAGATGAGGCTTAGAGAGATGAGAGCTTGCCCAAGTCCAACTGGCTAGTATCTTACTCCATCTAGAATGTTGTAACAAGTTACCATAATCTGGGCAAATGAACAACAAAAATTTATTCTCAGTTCTGAAGGTGGGACACACAGATTAGAGTCTCAGCATAGTAGATTCTGTAGAGTACACACTACTGGCTTCTTGCTAATCTCACATGGTAGAAGGGGAGAAGAGCTCTCTTGGGACAATTTTATTAGGGTACTACTACTATTCTTGAGGATTCTGCCATCATGTCATTCCTACATTCTAAAGGTTTCACCTCCTAATACTGTCACCTTGGAAATAGGTTTCCATATATGAATTTTAGGAATCACAAAGATTCAAATCATATCAATAAGTGATAGATAAAATATTGTCTCCTCCTATACCAAAACATCATTAACTACTATGCACTTCTGCCTTATTTAAAAATTATATTCTTTATGTGTTTCTTCAATTTATATTTGCTTCATGCTGACTATGAAATCCATGTAGTATGTAGGTCAACCAAATTCTGCTTTCTAATGACAGGCACACAGCATTTGTTCTCTCAGAACTCCAAGAGCCAAATATATTTTGTATCTTCATGAGATGTATTCCACAGTTTAATACTTTTAAATTGATATATCCTTGTTTCTTACAGAATTGTGGCCTTAGGGTCAAAGTTTGCAATGAGTATAGAACAAGTTAAGTTAAACACAGAGACAAATTAAACACTCAGTTATGTTAATCATTTTATCTTATATTCCCCCAAGAAATAATTTGATTTCTATATATATTGAGTGTATACTGTTATCAAAATAGTTTATGGGATCCTTGGGATCCACATTTAATAAAGGTTTACCTTGTAGTCTAGCTTGAGAGAAGTTCATGCATATCATTGGTGATTATTAAATACACAAGAATTTTGTGAGACAGTTGCTTAAAATCAGTAACTTTGGAGTATTTACATCATAGAAATCTCCTAGTGCTACAAATTGTCAGGGTTTTGAATGTTTTCCTTCTTATTTTCTTATCTGTAGCATAGAGAAAATGTGACCATTGAATTTATAAGGCCTCTGCTTTTTGCTAAGGAGAATATATAATCATATGCTGAGAAGGAGAGTAATATGAGTGGGATAGATGAATTGAACAGAATAGAAGTGTTTTGGAACAGCTAATGAGAAAAATCAGAAGAAAAAAGAGTGGGAACAAAGGAGAATATTGAAATTTTATGTATGTATAGATACTTTTTTGAAAAAAAACACTAAAATCATAAATTGTCATGGAAAGATGGTAAAATTATGAATTTCATGTGAAATTTGGATGTTTTGACTAATATACAATAAAAATGAAGAAAATTGTAGGTCTGATTACTTGATTATCCCATTAAATTCTATAGAAGGGAACTGATTTTCCCTTCCTGTAATAAGTTTTCTTCTCTTTAAGGCTAAATTATCTTGCAGTTTTATTGTTCATGATTATATTATTTGATCTGTCAGTTAAGTGCTTTTAAAAGTAACAATGATACAGTTCATTTAGGTAATGTGTTATACTTTACAAAGTGCTTTCACTGTACATTATCTCTTTTCATCTCATTTGTTGTTGTTCTCCAATTGATATATTAGACCATCTAGCATATATTTTGAAGGAAGATTTATATAAATGCAAACTTATAGTTATCTTTCATTGCTTTGAAATAAAATGAATAGGCCTGAAGGAAAACAATAAACCCAGAGGACTGAAAACTCATGAAAAATTGCAATTACTTAAGAAATAGTTTAATTAAAAAAATCAGATGTGTTATGTGGGTTTAATAAACAATGGAAAGTACTTGTAAATTAGTGACAAAAATTAAGAATTTGTGTCTGTATCTCTGAGCTAAATAATTCAAGTCATTTTATTTTCTTCAGAATAAAAATATAAAATAAATATTTTCTGAAGCACCAAATATCTTCTCTAGCAATGACAGACAAAGGCTTAAACGTAAATCCTTGGCAATCTGCTCTCCCTAAATTGACAATTTCAGCTCATGGATCTTTCTGTTGTCTGTGCTTACTGGATGTAACATCCAGAGAAAAGGTGAAAGATTCCAAACTTAATTGTTAAGATTTCCTAATTGATTTTTTCTTATTTTTTTTTTTTTTTACTTGTGGAGGGACCTTCATTTTATTTATTTATAAGTGGTGCTGAGAATCGAACCCAGTGCCTCACGTATGTGAGGCAAGCACTCCACCACTGAGCTACAACCCCAGCCCTCTAATTAATTTTAAATGATTCAAGAGGCAGTCATTAAGGTTAGAGGTTTAATTCATTTGGATAAAAAAAATCTTGATAGTTGAGCTTTGAATTTGGTAGTTATTGCTTGTATCAGTATCTATTGTGGGGGTAGCTGGATACTTCCTGAATTTAGAAAAATAATCCAAAGTATATATAATTCTGTAGGAATGTAGCGCTCTTTCCTAGAGCCATTTGGGTTCTAATAACCACAATAATACTATTATAACTGTTTAGAAATTTGGGGTAGAGTCAACAATTTTCTTATATTTCTAACTATTTTAATATCTTTAGCATATCTGTCAAAAACCCAAACTTTGGGGTCATTTAAAATCCTGGAGTTAATATCTTCTAGACACAAGTTGCTATTTATATATAATGAATATTCCAATACTTCAAGCAAAATATGCCCATTGAATAGCTGTAATTATTTAGTACAGCTTAAGCAAATTTTATAAAGAATTATGAATGATGTAGTTAAACCATGCAAACATGCATACTTACTGAAGCATATATAATTTACAAATCTGTAGCTGTAATAGTGCATCTTTTTAACAGATGAGTAGGGCATTGCCTTACATAGAATTCATTCCTTTTTTTAATTTCTTTCACTTAAATGTGGCTTAGATCTTTCAAGTTAAAAAATAATAAAGACAAGTCATCTGCTCTTTCTAACATTGGAATAATCTTTCTTCTCTTTTACCTTCTGCTATCCACAATAATATGACCATATTATTTCACTTCAGGAAATAAATGTTATATTTTCAAATAAGTGAATATTTTCACTAAATTAGAGCTATTAAATTGAATATGAGTTTATCAAGATGAAAATTAATATTGAATCTTCCCTTCTGTGTTAGTTTTTATATTTTTATATTTCAATTGATCTCAATAATCACAGAATTAGGCTCAAATATTCTTAAGGAAGATATCTTCTGTGGTAGGAATTATGCAAATAAATTATTCCACATAATATTCAGATATTTTCTAAGGTAGATGCCTATTTCATAAATATAGTATGTTAGAAAAAAATATAGTACAAGCTGAGCAACAACACTATTTGCACAAGTCTTTGGATTCTTTTCACTATATCTAAATTGCTTCTTTTCCAAAAATGTTAGGTTTTAGCAGTGGAAGTTCCTTCAAATGCTGGTATATGAGCTTTTGTTTTCTCACTTCAAACACACACAGAAGTTGTGAGAATCAGAATTGTATTTCACTATTCACTTGTATAATATTGTGTAACCAAGGATATCACACACAGAGGTGAGAAAGCTGGCTGGCTGATAGGTAGAGAAGGTTAGGGAAGACCCAGAAATCAAATTTTGGAAAGGCTTCACTGTCAGAAAGATTTGTTTTGCAAATAAATACCCAGAAAGTTGAGAACAATCACAAAAAACAATGTTCTAGAAATCAAGAAAAGTTTTGAGTAGAAGGTAAAAAGTCAGCATGTTTAAAACTATGGATTTGTAAAAGAGAGTTCAGGTCTGTGGTCTGTCAGGCACTACATGGGTCATCGAGCCCACTTGTTTCCATATATTTTTTCAACAAGAGCAATGGTACTTTCATTTTAAGTGAAATAGTACCTTCTTTCAATGTATAACATGCAGAAGAGAAAATTTTAAAATTAAAATTTTATGCTGTTTATTTGGGGGAAGTCTTATCCAAAAAAAAATTAGATAGTTGGATAAATGCAAGTTTTCAAACTGTCAATTTATGAGCAATATTTACCATTTATATTTGATCTATTTCTCAATTTTGTTTTGAATACTCATCAAGTAAATACATGTTACATAACATGTTTGTGAGAACTCTATTGTTTTTTGAATTTTAGTTTTTGGAAATTCAGACCAAATATTTGTATATCCCCTAATTTATTCCAATATTACTTATGAAAAAAAAAACAGGAATCACAGAGGAGCATTTATCAGTGAAGTTTAATTGTTCTGTTTCTCAATATAGTGATTTATTCTTCTGATATTTTCTTTAAAATAGTGCCCCCCGCCCAGTCCTCAGAATGAAAGCATTCACTCATTCCTATATTTCTTCTTCATTCTCTCCCTCATTTGAACCATCAAAAAGTAACTCCTGAGCATTCACACCACCATTGATGTCTCCACTATAGGAGCAGCAGAAAAGAGTTCTAAGCATGGCGCCGAAGACAAGACGCAGACCATTATTACAGCCATGAAGGAAAGAATGAAGATCAGGGAGAAAAACAGACCAGAGGTGTTTGAAGTAATTCAGGAAATGTTTCAGATTTCTAAAGAAGATTTTGTGCAGTACACAAAGGCCGCCAAGCAGAGTGTATTGGATGGAACATCTAAGTGGTCAGCAAAAATAACCATTACAGGTAAAAATATATCTTCCTCAAAAGTTTTATTCTATATTGAGATTTCTTTGTGTCTTAGAAATCACCACTAAAAATAATTATAGATAAAGTAAGTATATTTTTTCAATCTTGTCAATATTGACAATTCTAGCAGTGACTTTGTATTTCTAAAATATATACTAGATAATTGGAGTAACTTCAGTCTGTCTTCTTCTAATATATTAATCTATACCCTGAAAATTACAAGAAATTAGCTTTGTTACTGCTTGCAACTAACAAATTACAAGTGTAATAACCTCTTTAGTGAGTTGTTTTTAAGTGAGAAATCATTTTAGTTACTACTCACACATCCATTTGATACTTGAATAAAGGTCATTTGCATTTAGTGATATCTAGTAATTAGAACATCTGAAGTTGCTTGTGATGTTAACAGCAAGTGCCTATGTATGATAACATTTAAAAAATTTCTTGACTTACTTGTATATATAGGGTAAAATAAAAATTCTTCTTTTACTGGATTGAGTTGATCATTACTGACAGCAAACTCATAAAAATTTGTAAGGCAAAGGCCTTTGAGTCACACTATGTAAATTTTCACATATTATTCATGTCTCATCATCTTTCTATATATTTATATATTAATGTACATATGAGTATAGAGTAAAAACATATGCATCTGCAAGCAATTTTTGTAATAGCTATTATTATATTAATTATATGTAGTTATTATTCTTTAGAGGCAGAATCAAATATTGGTCAAAGGAAGATTTTTATTTTTTTTAATTTACAGGTAATGTATGTTTTTAACTATGTACAACATGATATTTTTAAATATAAATATACATATAATATACATACACACATTATATATGTTGTGTACTAGTTAACTCTAGTTAGTTAAATGCATTATGTCACATTGTTATCATTGCTGTGGTGAAAGCATATATATTCTCTTTACATGTTTTAAGAATATAGTGTATTGTCATTAACTAGAGTCACATTACTGTGTGTAGAGTCATCTTTTTGATATATTTCAATATAACTCTTGAAATGCATTCCTTCTATCTCACTATAAGTATGTATCCTGACAAATTTCCCATCCCATCTTCTACAAGCCACCCAGGTTCTAGTAACCACTATATTTCTCTTCTTCTGTGAGACCAACTGTTTTAGATTTTACATATACATGACTTCATGTGATATTTGTCTTTTGGTGTCTGGATTATTTTTACCTAACAAATATCCTCCAAATTTATCAATATTGTCACAAATGGCTGAAGTTTGATCTTTTCAAATTTCTATTTAAACTGAGCAAAAGACCTAAATTAATATTTCTCAAAAGAAAAATTACACTGACCAACAAGTATATGAAAAAATGCTCAGTATTACTAATTATCAGGGAAATGCAATTTGAAATCACAATGTGTTATAACCTCATAGATATTAGAATGTCTATTTGCCAAAAAGAGAAAGATAAGTGTTGACAATAATATGAAGAAAAGGGAATATATGTACACTGTTCATGGAATATAAATTAACATAGCCACAATGAAAAACCATATGGAAATTCCAAAGAAAAGAAATGAAATAGAGGTACAAATTATCCAACAGTCCCACTACTGGGTACATATCGCAAGGGAATTAAGTTCATATGTCAAAGAGCCACCTACATCTCCATGTGTATTGTGGTACTAGTCACAATAGCTGAGATGTGGAATCAACCCAAGTGGCCATCAGCAGGCCAATGAATAAAGAAAATGTGATCATATACAAGTCAGAACAGTATTCAGTCATAGCAAATGTCATAGGAAAGATTTTAATGTTTAATATACTTATTCTTTATTAGTCCTATTGGTTGTGAGAATGAAAGTAATGGGATGTATCTGCAAACCTAGGGAACAAAATGATAGAAAATATTTTTTTGTTGTGAAAAACATTATTATATTAAAATGTTTATTTTGGTTTATTTCAGTGGTTTCTGCACAAGGCTTGCAGGCAAAAGACAAAACAGGGTCCAGTGACCCATATGTTACAGTTCAAGTTGGAAAAAACAAAAGAAGAACTAAAACCATTTTTGGAAACTTGAATCCAGTTTGGGATGAGAAGTTTTATTTGTGAGTATATAAATGTAAAGCTTATACACATATTAAACTCTGAGGAAAATTTAAGACAAGCTACAAAAGAATGTAAATAATTATATTTTAATAATCTCTTATGAGGAAATTACAAAAAGTAAAACCGATGTTATAAACCTTCCTAATAGTCTCATAACCCTTACTATTTATTCTTTATTTTTAGAAATATAAGAATAAAAGGAATACTTCAGGCAAAAAGAAGAAACACAGTTAGGATGACTTTGTAGAGGGAAAGCACAAGATTCACAACATGAGCTACAACCTGGGAATGACCCAACTTAGCTAGAAATTTATAGGCTTCTTTTAGCAGTATTTTAACAGTGAAGGTTTATGACCAGTGACAGTAAAAATGCTCTGGACATCACCTGGCTTGTCAGATGGGACAGAATCATACCTACAGTAACCTGTACTGATGAAACGGCTGATGAGAACCTTTATGACCTCTTGTTTTCTATAAGCACATTTATTTTTAAACCTCTTATATCTTGCATCTAAATAGCAAGATATAAATTTTTCTCTCAAGGGTTTCTTTCTTTCTATCACTATACTTTGGGGAGCTAAAAAAGAAAAACCAAACCAAACAAAACAAAAATCTCCTAATTACCATTTAGTAGAAATAGAAGCTCTAAGTGGATTTAAAGGCAGTTCTTTTCATTTTGTCCTCTCTTTACAAATGATTTAAACAGGAATCTCATTAACATGCTAAGTAAACAAACCCAAAACACAGGCTTATTTGGGAATGTGGGCAAAGTGGGTAAGAAGTGGAGTCTCTTGTGTATATGGACTAATGAATGAAAGTGTTAAGAAATAGGTCGGGAAAATTAGTTGGGACCAGATAACAATAGAATGAGTTAAGGAATTTGGATAGTTTCTCCCTTTAGAGTGATGGAAGAGACTACTTTAATATTCCTTTGTTTTTAAATACAAGACAGGAAATCAATTGGTACTTGTAAATTCAGATTCCTATAGGAGTCTAATAAATGAGTGAAGCAGGGTAAGGGCAGAAAGGCGGAGGGATGGAAACCAAGGCAAAACAGGGAACACAGCTCTGAGAAAAGATAGGGCTTGCGTTGCCATGTGATGATGCAGACACCATGCAGTGAAAAGTCCCAGGTTCTTAGGAGAAGCTAGAAATTCAATAATTTAGAAATAGCTTATTGAGGTATAATTGACATAATGTAAATTCTACACATGAATATACAATTTGTTAAGTTTTGATGTATGTATAACTCATGATCATATCTTCACCACAGATAAGATTAATGAGCACTGGAAGTCTCCCCTTCTGACTTCCCTTGTGCCAAGGCAGTCATTGCTATGCTTTCTGATGCTGTAGAATACTTTTCCTGTTGCATTTTCTAACATTTTTATAAATGCAATCATGACATATGTGCTCTTTTGTGTTCTTCCATTCCCTCAGTGTAATTTCTTGGAGATCAGTTCAAGTTGTAGGGTATATCAGTAGTTCATTCCTTTTCATGCTGTGAAGCATCCCAAGTGTGTATAGTTATACCACAAATGTGTGCAAGTTTCAGATCTAACACAACCTTCTAATACTTGATAAGGCTAGTCTTGTGTGTGTGTGTGTGTGTGTGTGTGTGTGTGTGTGTGTGTTGCTGGGGATTGAACCCAGGGCCTTGTGCATGCAAGGCAAGCACTCTACCAACTGAGCTATATCCCCAGCCCTAAGGCTAGTCTTTTTCATATTAGCCTTTCTATTTGGTGTGCACTGTTATCATGTAAGGTTTGAATTTGCATTTCCCTAATAATTTTAAGCATCTTTTTTTCAATGTGCTATGTATCTTCTTTGATTAAGTGTCTGTTCTAGCATTTTGACTATTTTAAAATATTTTTATTTTATATTTGCATAAGTTGTAAGTTTTACATTAGGCCTATGAAACATTTTGAAATAATTTAAAATGTAGTATAAGTTATAAGCTCATTTTATGCATATGAGCATACAATTATTTCTGTGTCATTGTTTTAAAAACTAAATTCCTTTCTTTGATAAATTGCTTTTGTATCCTTGATAAAATTTATTTCTCTGTATATGTATGGCTATATTTCTGGGTTCTTTATTTTACTCTATCAATCTGTTTATCTGTATTCTAATACCTCATAGTATTGGTTATCATATCCTTATAAGTCTTAAAATAAGGTAGTATTCATCTTCCAACTTCCTTCTTTTTTATCAAAATTATTTTCGCTATTTTAGTATTTTTCAATTATTTTCACACTAAATTAAAATTAGCGTGTCATTTTTAAAATTTTTTTATTTGTTCTAATTAGTTATACATGACAGTAGAATGCATTTTGACACATCATATATAAATGGTGTATAACTTCTTATTCTTCTGGTTGTACATGTTTTAGAGCCATACTGGTTGTGTAATAATTCATGTCCATAGAGTAATAATGTCTGATTCCATTCTATTATTCCCATACCCCCTGCCTTCCCTTCACTGCCCTCTGCCTAATCCAAAGTACCTTGATTTTTCTCTCACCCCCGGCTCCTATTGTGAATTAGATCCACATATCAGAGAAAACATTTGGTCATTGGTTTTGGGGGGAGTGGCTTATTTCACTTAGCAAGATATTTTCTAGCTTGTTCCATTTAACTACAAATGCCATAATTTCATTCTTCTTCAAGGCTGAGTAATACTCTACTGTGTATAGATAACACATTTTCTTTATCATTCATCTGCTGAAGGGCACCTAGATTGGTTCCATAGTTTAGCTATTATGAGTTGACCTGCTACAAACATTGATGTGGCTGTGTCACTGTTGTGAGTCCTTTGGGTATGAACCAGGGAGTAGGAGGTTCCATTCTAACTTTTCTGAGGAATCTCCATACTGCTTTCCATAATGCTTACACCATTTTGCAGTCCCACCAGCAATATATGAGTGACTTGTCAATTTTTCCAAAACAAAAATAAAGAAAAAATACCTAATAGAATTTTGACTGCCCTCTAGTACTGGCTAAGATTTCCAGTATAAAATCAAATAGGATTGATCAGATCAAATATCTTAGTATTGTCTCCAGCCTCAAATGTAAAACATTCCTTTCTTGATTGACGATGGTATAATCTGTAGCATTACTTAAGTTGTCCTTTATTAAAGTAGAAAGCCATCTTCTATTCCCAGTGAATAGAGAGTTTTGAAGAGGAATGGATATTGGATTTAGTCACTTTTTTTCTGCATCTACTGAGATGATCATATGATTTTGATTGTTATTTTTAAAAAATGTTAAAGATCTTGCTCCATTGTCTTTGCTTTTTTGTTTTCTATGAGAGCCTGCTGTTTTTCTTATTTTTGTTCCCATGCACATGACATGTCTTTCTCCTCACAGCTGCTTTTAAGATTTTATTTTTTCTCTTTATTTACACAAATTTATTAGGATATGACATGTTATAATTTTCTTTGTGTTTCTGATTTTAAGGGTTTGTTGAGCTACTTGAGACCATAGGCTTTTATTTTCAAATTTGGAAAAATTTCAGTCATTATTTTTTAAATTAGCCTTTCTGCTCTCTCCAACCCCTTTGGAAACTCTACTTAACATGTACATTAGGCTCCACAGCTCACTAATGTTCTGGGTTTCTTTGTTGTTCTTTTTTTCTCTTTCTCTTTTACTTTGGATTATTTATATTCATATGAGCTTAAAATTCACTTTTCTTTTGTAATGTCTAATATTTATAAATCTAAGCCATTTTACTTTTTATATTAGACTTTTCCATCTCTGGAAACTCAAACTGAATCTTTTAACTTTATATCTCAAGTTAACTTTTTAAACCCATACAATTCTTAATAGTAAATGTTTTGATGCTCTGGACTACCAATTTGAACATCTGTGCCTATCCTTGGTCAGCTTTGACAGGTAAATTTTCTCCTCATTGTACAATATATTTTTATGCTACTTCATATCCTGGTATTTTTTTTTTTTACTTTTTTACTTGGATGCAATATCTTTATTTTATTTTATTTTATTTTGACTTGGTGCTGAGGATCAAACCTAGTGTTCCACGCATGCAAGGCAAGCATGCTACCACTAAGCACAACCCCAGCCCATGCCTGGTAATTTTTATTTGGGTGTCAGAGATTGCAAAAAGTACTGTGCTGATCACTGGATAATTTGGTGTCCTATAAATATTTTTAATCTTTCTGGATAGAATGTTACAGGTAAACAATGGTTCCTTGGATCTTGCTTTTAAAATCTGTTAAATATGAATAAGATTGTGCTCAGTCTCAGCTAATTATGCCTCACTATGGAGGTGAGATTCAATATACTCTGCCTACTGACTCTTGAATTATTATTAGTATTTCTGGTCTTGTATGAATGCTGTGCACTATTACATCAAATTTATTAGATGCAGGCTGGGGATATAGCTCAGTTGGTAGAGTATTTGCCTTGCATGCACAAAGCCCTGGGCTCAATCCCTAGCACCACACACACACACACAAAAAAAAAAAAAAAAAGAAAGAAAGAAAGAAAGAAAAAATTTTAGATGCTCTCCAGCTAGCCTGGGGTAGTTTCACCACATGCGTTCACTGATCATTGTGAAGGTATTGTAGATTTCACATGGTTTTCTGACTCTCAAGAATCTCTGTTTTTCACCAACAGATCTCCATTATATTTAAAACAAATATTTCATATGCTGTTAATTTTTTTTTTATTTTTCACATGTGAGGATACTGTCACCCCTGTTACTTACCCTTACATGGAATAGAAATTCTGGCAATCTGAATTTAATTGATAAGCCAAAATAAAACAAAATAGTATGAATGCTAACCCAGAACACTTCTGTGTCAAACTATGAACTAAAACATCCATCCAGAGAAACACAATAGTGAAAATAGTTGCTGAGTATTTTAGTCTTTGGGGAATCACAGAGTAATAAATGCAGTATGTGAGGAAGCTACCCAAAACTAAAGAAAGGCCTATCAAAAGGCCTAAATGTGACAGTGATCAGTGTTTGTCTGAGTTAGACAATCTAGAGAGCATCACAGTTCACAGGAAAAGTACCCAGAGTGCCTTGGAGTGGACCACTGAAATATGAATTATCTATGTTCTAATTGGCAGCTTTTAAAAATATTTTTATGCCATATGCCTTTGTTTTTCTTTTGATAGGAGGTACCATCTGTACTGGCAATAACAGCACATACATTTTTAAAACAACATTTTTTCAATGAAAAATAAATTCAAATATAAATCCATTGTTCCCTGCCATGCATGAAATATATATATAGCTCACAATTTTTTCACAATATTTTTCATTTTATTGGCAGAATACTTAGGACCTTTAAGTGAGGCTACACTCACAAATACTTTCATTTTTCTTCTTTCTATAACATCAAAAATGAATCCCAAGATTTTCTTTGATAGTAATTCTTTTAGTCATCAGTATCTTGAACTCTGAAATTCCATTCTTATTTTAGAGGTGTGGAATCACTGGTTCAGAAATATCATGTTGAAGCTAAAGGTGCATGTTTTCATTTGGCCTTGAAAATGATAGGATAATAGAAAAATTATCTTTCTTTTATAAATGATTCTCTTTTGTCAGAGGAAATCAGTTCATTATAAATTTATGTGCATACATATCATAGGTTAATTCACCCATATCTATCCCTTCCCTAACAGTTCTGCCCTAAGAACTGTGGTGTAAAAAATGTGTCCTACCATTCTAAAACTAGAAAGTCTTAATAATAATATGGCTTTTGTTTCCTTTGGGACAATTTATTTACATTTTTTCTAATATGAAAAATTAGGATAATAATTCACATATCACAGAATTGTAATATTTGTTTTAATAATATATATAAATTCCCTAACACTTGTGTAATTTATATTATTAATATAATAAAGTAATCACATTCTTATTTATTTGTTTATTTTTATTAAAGCTTTATAGTTATATATAATACTTAGGTTTATCCCAACAAATTTATATATGCGTGGAAATCCATTTCAATTCCTGATCTCCCTCCTTTTCCCTCTACATTTTCTGTCCAATCTTCCCTCCCCTCTCCCATTCTCCTTCCTCTACTGGACCTTCTTTCACTTGTATATTAATTTATATTTGATTGGTTCTTTATATTATCCTATCCTTCCCTCCCCTTTTCCCTTTACCTTACTCTAGCTTTCACATATGAGAGAAGATATTCAATCTTGGAGTTTTTGAGTTTGGCTTATTTCCCTAAGCATGATATTTTTTTCCACTTCCATCCATTTACCAGCAAATGCCATAAATTCTTTTTTTTTATGGTTGAGTAGAATGTATAATTTATTAATCCATTCAGCTATTGATAGGCATCTGGGTTGATTCCATAATTTAGCTATTAGACCACATCCTTTTTTTGAGCTTCAGGACTTTACAGGTAAACATGACAATGATATTCTAATGTCAGAAGAATTCTAATCCGATTTAATGAGGCCAAGAGAGAATCAACAATCAATTAGGGTGCTGTACAAAGAAAAAGAAAGTAGTGGTGAAATAGAATTAGTGAACTGAGATTGGGCAAAGGATCTGAAAGATTGCTTTGCTGCTCTCTCATTTGTCTGAGGAGAGACCTGAAGCTGGAGGAGTTACAGTAGAGTCAACTCCACAAAGCAGCCCCCACACATAAGACAAAAAGCAACTAGGAAATGTGCTTTTTCCTATATCCAAATTCTCCACTTGAAAAAGTGCTCTTAACCCGAATAAGACAAGCAGACAGAAAGCTGGTAAAATGGAAATGCAATTTAAAATTTCTTCAAGTTTTGAATTTAGTTTAAAAATGTAATTGTTGGGGCTGGGGATGTGGCTCAAGCGGTAGCTCGCGCGCCTGGCATGCCAGGGTTTGATCCTTAGCACCACATACAAACAAAGATGTTGTGTCCGCCGAAAACTAAAAAAATAAATAAATATTTTAAAAAATTCCTCCCTCTTTCTCTCTCTCTCTCTCTTTAAAAGAAAAATGTAAATGTCCCTCTACTAAAGGCACTTTGATGCCCTTCCGGGATTTAATAGTAAGTAATTTCAATTTTAGATTTCTCTTACCATAGGTCAAAACAAGAATTGTGAAATTTTAATCCTCAAAAGACTGTGGATGTTGTGTGACTCCAGAACGGGGCACTCTGGAGAGCATCCACAGAGAACAGAGGCATGACCCACTCAGCCCTTGCAGGAGTTGGGGATGGGAAGAGTATAAACACACCTCTAATTTCTAAAACACCACATGGAGATTAGTTCAGATAATGACTGTTAAAGAGCTTTGAAGATGATAAAGCATTATATAAATCTAAGGTGCTCATTATCTTTGCTCTTTGATCCTAATATACTGTATGGATGATCATTTCATGATTAATTATGACGTTTGATTTCACTTTCCTATGTTATCACTAATGAAATGTTTTATGCTTATTATAAACCATTCCCTCTGGAGGAAAAGGAGTGAGTTTCTCACAGTGGGTTATATAAAGAAAATTTGAGAGTTCAGAAACCTACATTTTATGTATATGTTGATGTTGTGTTTCCTGAGGTCTTTATATTAGATCCTTGGTGTCTAATTTTTGCCCAGTTTCTGAAATAAAATCAAAATTCTGTGCTGACTCTCTCCTAGATTTCATAAAGGTAATAGTAGGGGTGTGTTAATTAATATGTTTTCCATTGGTATTAATCATTGAAATAGAGAACTGTATTAACAGAAATCTAGTCAATACCTGTGATAGGAGTACAAACATGCCCTCACTTATTGTATTGAATAAGCAAGGCACCAGTGTTTAAACATTGTTTGTGTAAATGACTAGACAGTTCCACTTTCTCCATGGGGTATTGGTTAGACTCCACCTGCTTTGCCCAAGTGACCATGGTATGCAAAACACTCTACTTGGTGTAAGTGAAATAACTGACCATATGTTATACCAGAAAGCTGTCTGACCTACAAATTTATAAATATAAATTCCAGAACTGTTCTGGATCAAACATGCTTCTTTACTTCTAGGAAACCCTTTAGGCTCTTTGAATCTCAGTTTCTTAATGGGACTGTACAAAAAAAAAATATTTCCCATCTTACTTCGATAAAGTTATCGTAAAACGCAGTACAAAACAAAGGTACCATAAACTCATAGTGCTCTTTGGAGACACAATTGCCTTGGCCCCTTTGAGGAGTCTGTCAGCTGTGTTTCCTGAGGACTCTATATTAGATCCTTGGTGCCCAACTGTGATGGCAGAAAGTACCTCAGGCCATGACTTTTCACTCTTCCATGTGCTGAGGGATGAGTCAAGGATGAGCATGAATTAAACATAAACTAAGCACTATAGGAGATAGTTTACTTAACACTACAGTTAAATAAAAATATCTGCATAGCACAGCTGGCTAATATTTAAAAATGACAGCCGGAACATAATCAAGGATTTGATTTATTGCCTAGCTCACTGGCATAGTTACTTCCTGGAATACATGGGAAGGAAGTTGTGGAGTAGGTCGCTCAGAAAACACACCAAGTCCCAATTTTGTCCAAATTGAAGAGTCTTTATTTAGCCAGGTGGCAGGTGACGGCCCCTCACTCTCTGTAGAACCCATAACTGTCTCTGCAAGAAACAACCCTGAGCCTGAACATTTTAGGGTATTTCTTTATTTTTATTTATATATATAACAGTGGAATGCATTACAATTCTTATTACATATATAGAGCACAATTTTTCATATCTCTGGTTGTATACATAGTGTATCCACACCAATTCGTGTCTTCATACATGTACTTTGGATAATAATGATCATAACATTCAACCATCATTAAATACCCTGTGCCCTCTCCTGCCCCCTCCAACCCCTCAGCCCTATCTAGAGTTAGTCTATTCCTCCCATACTTCCTCTCCCTATCCCACTACGAATCAGCCTCCTTATATCAAAGAAAACATTTAGCATTTATTTTTTGGGGATTGGCTAACTTCACTTAGCATTATCTTCTCTAACTCCATCCATTTACCTGCAAATGCCATGATTTTATTCTCTTTTATTGCTGAGTAATATTCCATTGTGTATATATGCCACATTTTTTAATCCATTTATCTATTGAAGGGCATCTAGGTTGGTTCCACAATTTAGCTATTGTTAATTGTGCAGCTATAAACATTGATGTGGCTGTGTCCCTGTAGTATTCTGTTTTTAAGTCCTTTGAGTATAGACCGAGGCAAGGAATAGCTGGGTCAAATGGTGTTTGCATTCCCAATTTTCCAAGAAATCTCCATACTGCTTTACATATTGACTGCATCAATTTGCAGTCCCACCAGCAGTGTATGAGTGTACATCTTTCCCCACATCCTCGCCAACACTTATTGTTGTTTGTATGCATAATAGCTGCCATTTTGACTAGAGTGAGATGAAATCTTAAGAGTGGTTTTGATTTGCATTTCTATAATTGCTAGTGATGATGAACATTTTTTCATGTGTTTGCTGATTGATTGTACATTATCTTCTGAGAAGTGTCTCTTCAGTTCCTTGGCCCATTTATTGATTGGGTTATTTGTTTGTTTGTTTGTTTTGGGTGTCTAGTTTATATACCCTAGTGATTAGTGCTCTATCCTTGGCAGGAAGAGTGAATCAGGTGGCATCATTATACCAGACCTTAAACTATACTACAGAGCAATAGTAACAAAAACAGCATGGTATTGGCACAAAAACAGACCAATGGTAGACCAATGGTACCGAATACAGGACACAGAGACTAACCCACAAAACTACAATTATCTTATATTAGACAAAGGTGCCAAGAACATGAATTGGAGAAAAGATAGCCTTTTCAACAAATGGTGCCGGGAAAACTGGAAATCCATATGCAAAAAAAAATGAGATTAAGCACCTATCTCTCAGCAGGCACAAAACTCAACTCAAAATGGATCAAGGATTTAGGAATACAACCAGAGACCCTGTGTCTAATAGAAGAAAAAGTAGACTCTAATCTCCCTCATGTGGGATTAGGCCCCAACTTCCTTAATAAGACTCCTATGGCACAAGATTTAAAATCAAGAATCAATAAATGGGATGGACTCAAACTAAAAAAGTTTCTTCTCAGCAAAAGAAACAATCTGTGAGGTGAATAGAGAGCCTACATCTTGGGAGCAAATCTTTACCCTTTCCACATTTCAGGACATTTAAAGACAAAAAACACATATGGAGGAGGCACAGAAGCTGAATTGAGCAGTTAGCGAGACAGTGCAATAGGTACACTGGTATTTTCCATGGGACTTTCCAGGTTGGATAGCAGCAAGCAAGCAGAAGGGAAGTGGGTCAAAATGACCCTAGTTCAGTACAAGTTAGAGAATGGTTAGTAATGTCTAGAAAACCAATCTCTGACAGGGTATATTGCCCAAGAAAAATGGAAACCAAAGAGAACAATTTTACATCTTATAAGAATTTCTATTTTGTGTTGCCAAATGTGTTATGCTAGGTAACTATTAATGGGTACAGAGGCGGGGCTTTCCCATGGGAGAAGCATTTCTTACATGATATGGACTCTCAGGGTAAAATGGAGTCTGTTTGGTCCTTGCCCATATAGCCTGCCCGTAACAAAAACATTTCCTCAGTTGCCTGAGCTGGATTACAGTGATTGTATCAGTGTCAGCAAGTTGTTTGTCATAGAAAATGGTCAAAAAATTGTTGAAATCAAAGAGATGTTTAAACAAAACACTTTATGGGATTAGAATCTTTTTTTAATTAATTAATTAAATTTTTTTTAGTCGTAGATGTACTTAATACCTTCATTTTATTTATTTTTATGTGGTGCTGAGGATGCAACCCAGTGCCTCACACATGCTAGGTAAGTGCTTTACCACTGAGTCATAGCCATAGCTCCCAGAATCTTTTTTGTTTGTTCCAATTGTTGTCTACATTATAAATAATTAACAATAAGAGATATAAAAGCAATACTTACTAAATTAGGTTGAGTCCATAGAATAGGATTTGACTTTATCATGGCTTCACACTAGAACCTAAGGGCTTTTTAAAGAAAGGAAGGGTGTATAGAATGTCTGCAGTGAATGTCATAAAGTATGAACTTAGGGTCACCAAAGAAAATTAATTCACAGTCAACAAGCCATAAAATATCAGATCAGAATGCTAAAGATAGCAGTGTAATATTTGATAGGCAGAGCTACAAGGTGTCATAAACTTAATTTTATGTTGAAAACCAAATGGAATTAAAAAAAAATACCCAATTCCTGCAAGCTGCAAGTATTTAGGGAGCAGTTGTATTACAAATAGTAATTCTTGGAGCACTGGGGATTATTTATAAGGATCTGTCAAGATCAGAAGAAAAAGAATCTGCCATACTTGAACTAGTTCATGAAAAAGGGATTGAGAGGAGACTAATTTTATTATAAATTTGTGTGTGGAGGAAAGAGTAGGAAAGCCCCAAGGATCTGCTAGTCATTCTTTTGTGGATTAAAATAATTTCCCTTGAGTTTAATATGTTCTTTCGGATCACTACAACAAACCTAATCTAATAAGCATTTTCAGGACCTAAACACTACACTGCCAATTGATCTCTATATGACTCATTCTTCCACCACTTTTATGTACCCCATGTGCAGACCAATCATTTGTCAGAAGGATAAGATCAACATGCTACCATTACTCCTAGCCAAACTGAAAGTCTGAAGGTTTCTATCAACTCAGATGCACAGAATGTAAATCCAGCCTCCTGGGCAATTGTTCCCCTATTACTCAGAGAAATAATTTATTGAACATATAAATACATGAGGCATTCTCCTCCATCCTATAGACACTCAGGTAAATATAAAATACAAGTGCCTTCTCTTTCAGAGCTTTCATTCTAATTGAAGTAGAGATGATACTGAGAATAATACCAGCAGCTAGAGAAAGCCAATACCAGGAAGTTGGGGGAGAAGTAGGCAGTTCTGCTTGGTGCTGCCCTCTTGGATGAATTATCAATTGAATAGGTATTTAGTCTAAACAAGCAGTGTTAATAGCAAGGTAATTCTTGAAGGCTGGGCAAAAGAAGATCTAGATCTGTAAGCAACTTGTTGAAAGACTATTATTGGCTATGAAAAAATTTCTAAAACCCATTAGCATCATAATTTTTCACAAGTTTGTTGTGAATTTTGATAGATGTGATAAGATTTGAGAAAATGGTCACACAAATGTCAGGGCTTATAATTATTATTCTATTTCTGTCACTTTTGGACCATTTGAGCATTTTTATGATTTAATTTGATCTACTTTGTTGAGTTATTACTTACATATATCATTATTTTGTTAATTCAGGGAGTACTTTATGGTTTACAGTATGTATCTTTAAGTATCACAGTTAATCTAACAGTGATATTTTACCACATATCACACGGTAGAAACAACTTCCTATTGTCTCCTCTAGACCTTTGTGGTATTGATGTGTATTGTTGGCAAAGATATGCTATTGATCTGAATTGTTGGTTATCTAACTCATTACTTATTTACAGTATTACTTACTTACAGTATTACTTACTGTATTCTGGAATACAAAAAGGGAGAACAACTTGGGAAACAGTTCATTAGTTTCTTAGAAAGAAAGAAAATGTCCACAAAAGGACATACATAAATATCCATAACCTTTTTCTTTTTAATAACTAAAAATTAAAAACAACCCCAAATGTTCAATAGGTGAATAGACAGATAAATAAATTTTGATATATTCATAAACTAAACTACTACTCAATAATTAAAATGAAGGAATTATTGATATACATAATAAGGTAGATATATATCAAAATAATTATGATAATGGAATTCATAAAATTATAGAAAATACAAAATGTGGACAATATATTGTAGGAAATCAGGTCAGTAGACATCTGGGAAGTGAAGAATAAAATGGATAAGAGTACATGATTACAAAGAAATCCAAGGAAACTTTGGAATAGATGGAATGTGTAAATTATATCAATCATGGTGATGGTTCCATGGGTGAACATATATGTCAGGACTTAACTGTATATTTTATACATGTACACTCAAGCATATGTCAGTTATAATTTTAAAAAACTGTTAAATTAAAAAAGTCATAGAAAAATTAATTTCATTAAGTGTTAGCAGAGTCAGTGTTTCATTACTTTTTCATATTCCATAAATTCAAGATGGTATCGATGATGACAATGGCCACCACAACAATGGCGTCAATGATTCCCAACAACAACAACCTTTGTGTTCTGGAAGTTTATGATTTCCAACATTCTTTTACATATCCCAAGCTACTGAAATCTTAGAAGAATCACAATATTATGGACATTTCTATCCTCACATTTATGTATGTGAAAAAGTAGTCTCAGACTTTCCTGAAACTACAAGTGGAAAGCCAAAACTCCAACTTTTGCCTATTTCTTCCAAATACTTGATTCTCACTAAAGGTTCCTGAAGGGTTTAATTGGTACATAACAATATGGTAAATTTTTTACATCTTACTTATTGATTTCTGTGTAAAAAGACATTACCCCAAAGAATGTGCCATCTTAGTATGCAGCACTAATAAAATAAGCACTAGTACTTAGTTTTTTGGGAAAATGGTACATCCTTTTGTTTTTTTTAATTTTTAAATTTGTTTTAATTAGTTATATATAACAGTAAAATGCATTTATGCACTTTGATACATCATACATTCTACCTGCATCTACCATTCTTCCTATTAGTCTTACAACATTTTGAGCATTTTTATATAGTTTTATATAGATTTTCATGTTTTCATATGTGTTAGTGTTAGTTTCTCACCTAAGTTTTGGGATAGCAACCTCCTGAAATAATGTCAGTACAAAGTAAACCTAAGAGTCTACTTCATGATTATTTCTAACCAATGAAAATCTTCATTTACTTCATTTACTTGCTTCACCCTTATTTTTTCTGTTTTTCTACAATGTTCTTCTTAGAAATTCCAAAGTCATGTCTTTCTTCTCTGTGCATACTACCTGAACATTAATTTGGGGAAATCAGATATTAACTTTTAATTAGTAGTCCTAAAACGTTCTCTTGCCTGGTGATATCTTAACAGTGCCTTTAGTCTTCACGACATGTTTGTTGATTTCTTTCAGTTATGTCTCTATCCAATAAATTTTGATGGTGTCTTTGACTAAAATTGGACTTGGAGGGACAATAGAAAGGATGAAACTTATTCTGACTTAGTTAAAGCTCTGAAATAAGTGGTAGGAAGTAACCTCTTGAGCTTTTTCTATGACTAGATCCATCATTCTTTTCCACTCTGTCCTCTCAGAACTAAGTATAAGACTTAGAAAACATACAGTATGAAACTAACACCACCTCTGGGGAGACATCTGGCATGTCCCTTCATCTCAGGATGATTTATTTCTAAGGCCCTCACTGACTTCATAGGTTTAATTTATGAAACACTGGTATTGAGAGATAAGTATATCTGTTGGTAAAATTCATCATAAAAGAGACATACAGTTGTAAAGCATCCTTTATTAAATACTTAATTTAAAGTTAGTGCTAATTTATAATTTTTTTTGCTCCAAAGAGGAATTGAAACAATTAGTTTTATTTTTTAGTTGTATATTCAGTTGTCAGGATTGTAATAAAAGTAAATGATTTGAACCCAAACTACTTGTAATACAGGAGTAAATGCTATATTTTTAGAAAATTAAGGTGCTGATAATCTTTATGTACTGGCTCTCCAGCAGTTTTCAGAGATTGAACACTACTAAAGTGAGGTCTTTAAGTCCAGGTGATTGTCAGTAAACAGTCAGAAAGAACAAGTCCCCTGAGAAGACTTTCTATTCATGGAAGAGGGATCATATGACATTGCTGGTATTTGTCTCTTTTGATGTGCAAAAATGGCAGTTTCAAATATTCAATCCAAAGTAATGTATTTTATTAAAATGAATTATTCCTGAATCATCAATCCTATATTTTTATCATATAAGTCACAGTAATTTTGTACATTTTAAAAGTTTAGCTGTTTATATTTGATCAAATTGTTATTTTCATTATATAAACTTTTGAAATTATTGAATACATTTAGATAGATGTTTAGTAAACTTTTCATCCAGATGTTCATAATTATATATATTCAATTTGTTTTTATGCCACTTAAGTTTGCATTTTGATGATAAATGATAACTATTCTAGCAAATAGATACCACCACCAAAATATCACAGGTTTTATCATGTATTTTGTCATATCTGTGCAGTGACTTGGCTTTTTGTTTTCTTTTTGTATTCCATCTGTTTGTATTTTATATAATATACAGCAAGAGTTCTAGAAAAGAGTAAAGTATAACCAACAATATTACTTATGAATTCTTAAGCACAATTGCTCTATTCCTAATAATTGATAGAAGTTTAGATTTAAGTGAAAAAGTTAATTGGAATAGCAATTCCTTGATGATTAGTACTCAAGTTTTCTATGAGCTTCTTTCTGTGTTGCTTTACTGATGATATTTGGAATAAGAGGGATGCTTGTTAATAGTGTTTACCTCTAACATCATCTCTCTAGATGTAATTTTGGGGGTCAGATAAATTCTAGTCAGAAAGTTGATACAACTGTAATCTGGCCACTAACACTTCTGTTAGTGCTTCAGTTTCTTGGGAAAATGGCACATTCTTTTCTTTTTTTTTAATTTTTAAATTTGTTTTAATTAGTTATACATAACAGTAGAATTCATTTATGTACTTTGATATATCATACATATATGGGATATAAGATCATTTTCTGAGTATTCATGTTGCAGAATCATATTGGTCATGTAGTCACATATATACATATGCACATTTCCTTTTCTACCAAAGAATGAGGAGGAGAATCTAAGAGAAAGGAAGGTTGGTGAGTATAGAAATGAATGTTGATTGGTATTATTTTCTTGCCAAAGATAAATTTTGTCTATTATTTTAGTGTAACTGTTTTTCTGTAGCAAGAAATACTCAGAGACTCTTTGGAAGTCTGTTAGATATGGGGTGAGCCTTCTTATAGTATCTTTTCTTTTCAAATGTTCTGGTATTACAAAGAGCAACTCATTGCATAAATACTGCACACACGCGTATCAGTTCATGTATAATATGCTTTTTAAAAAGTCAGTATAATATGAAAAGGTAGGTTTTTTATTTTGCCTGATTAGGAAAGATTAAATTGCAATAATTCTTATTATTAATGAGAATATAGAAAATTAGGTACAAGGGTAAACAATACATGCTTTTTTAGAGACTATTATTTAGTAAGCATATGTGTGTGTATCTGTATGTACATATACACATAATAACTATAACACCATTCAACCTAGCAAATCCACTTGTATCAATTTGTCTGACTAAAATATTTTCAGATATCCATTAATATACACACACAGGATGATATGTACAAGATAATCTGTGTAGTACTGTTTGTTATAGTAAACAACTGGAAACCATCTAAATGCCAATTATTTTCTATAGGGAATGAATGAAATAAGTTAAGATGCAGTCATATAATGAAGTATTATATAAATTAAAACAGAGTGTTGTGAATGTATTATTCAGAATATATGTGATGTATTAAATTTAAGAAGTCAAAGTGCCAAATGGTATGTAAAATATGATTCCATATTTGTCACATTTAAAGCAGATACATGTAACTATTTTGAAAACAATGTTCCAACCTCTAAAATGTAAATAATAACACCAGACATTTCTGCTAATATATTGACAATGATTTTTAGTGAGTTCAGTAATTATTGAACACAGATACCACAACAATAATAGTGCTCACTACAAAGAGAAATTGAGAAAGTGTGCTTTTTCTAGAAAACATTCAATATTTTTCAAAGTTTTTAAAGTATCCATGTACTTATTCAAAGTGACAATATAAGTACAAAATAATGATAATAAAATGGATTATAAAGCACTATTATTTTCCCAAAGCAGTTTTATGTATTATCTGGTACAACAGAGTTTTTAATCTTTAACAGTGTTCTTTCTTAAAATAAGAGATTTGGATGATAGGCTCTTTAAAAAATGCTTTTGTCATATGGGAATTTTATCTATCAAGATGCAAATGCTGCTGGGTGCTGTGGCATATACCTGTAATCTCAGCAGGTCGGGAGGCTGAGGCAGGAGGATTGAGAGCTCAAAGCCAGCCTCAGCAATTGTGAGGCACTAGGCAACTCAGTAAAGCCCTGTCTCTAAATAAAATACAAAAAAGGGCTGGGATGTTGCTCAGTGGTTGAGTATCCCTGAGTTCAATCCCCAGGTACCTTCCCTACAGCCTAAAAAAAAAGAAAGATGCAAATGCTTTCTGGTGCTTAAAATGGAGCAAACTGCTATATGCATTTATGAATATGTCAAAATGAACCCCACTATTATGTATAATTATAATGCCCTAATAAAATATTTTAAAAATATTCAAACACTAAGACCTTCTCAGGAAGAACAAAGAAATATTGAAAAGTTCTATGTAATTGTAAAGCTTTATGTATCTCTCCATGGTAATTTCTATACAATTGTGGCCTATGTCCTGGTCATTTCCCTGTTTGCTCTTCTATTTATCCTCTTAAGTTCCTTTAATTTTTTCCGTATCTCAGCAGCCTACCTTTCTAGACTTCCAGCCTGGTAGGTTCAGCCATGAGGAACTGCAGTGAGATTAAAATTGGAAGGAGGAGATAAGCCAAGGTCATTTCTTCCCTGCCCATTCTGCCTTGGAGGACACTACCAGCAATGTCTGGCTCTCCTCCATGACTCCAGCTCCCATTATGTGGCCTGCCTCTGTGGGGCCAACCCCATCTTTTATTTCCTCCTCATGTTTCCATCCCCTGTATTCTTGTAACCCTACTTCTTCCCAGCATTCTTCCAACACAGGCTTGGTGTCAGTTTTTTATTGGCACAAATTTCTGGGGTCCTTTATTCTATCCTTTGACTTCTCAGCTATTTTATCATAGTGTAAGCAATTTCCTGTATTCACTTCCCTGGGATGTTTTCTGATATTGGCTGAATTTTGACTGTATTAATATATTCTGATATATTTATACAAGTGTACTTTTTTATACTTTAATCAGGATCACATAATCAGGCAAAGGCAATGTCTGTTTCATCAATTCCTCATGTTTATAGCCACAAAGAAGCACTAAAATACATCTTTCTGTGTTGTGTTTCACTTAATACAGATCCATAAAAATACTGTAGTGTCTGAAATAATTATGTGACTAAGCTGCTTAGATTGTGTTTTTTCAACTATATTCACTTGTCCTGTGCATCTGGCATCTTTAGTGGTAGGCATTCCCTCATTTATATACCCCTCAAATATGGGGTACAGAAATGAGGGGTATAGAAATGAGCAATTGGGTACTGCTCAAATAGTGTTGTCTTAATCCATTTTTATATATACATGCAGTGAATGGTCAAGCAGTATTAAGAATCTTCCCATTTAGAAATCAGCACTTATCTCAAACTCTGAATCTGCTAATCAGGAGCACAAATCTAGAATGATTGTCCACCAAAGTAGAAAGCTTGGGCTTTCATTCCCTTGATGAAATTTCTTACCTTCCTGGCCACAATGCATTCTGAGTTTGCAAAAAATGGTGAAAATTTCCATATTCTCCAAATAAGCTTATAGTATTTTTCTCACTTGATTTCCCACTTTAACAAGGATGAATTAATTTAAAAAAATAGCTGTTACAGTAGACAAAATTTATCAATTAAGACAAACTGAATATGTAATTTTAAAAAAACAATACTGGAGATTGAAACAGAGCCTCATGCATGCTAGACATGCATTCTAACCAGTAAACTATATCCCCAGTCTTTTTAAAATTTTATTTTGAGATAGGGCCTGGATAAATTGTTCAGGCTTGCCTTGAACTTATGATCCTCCTTCCTCAGCCTCTTGAGTTGCTGGGATTACAGGCAGGTGCCACCATGCCCAGTTTACAAATTACATTTTCTTAAAAACTATATTTCTTTCTTGGAAGTTAACTTCTTTCACATATTTCACGTACTTCAAAGAATGCAACAATAGAAGAAAGTCTAAAAATACAGACTTCCATCAGTCAAATATGAGATTGAAAGAATGCGTTCAACAGATACTTACAAGTAATATATATGGTGTCTGTACTTTCCTGAGTGCTATTCCAAGTGACACACATACACATATTAATCCATTTACTTATTATGGAAGTATTATGACAAAGGTACAATTGTTATAGTCATCATTAAGTAGAAAGACAAAACTAATACATGGAGATGTTAAGTAATATAATAGTTAATAAATGATAGAACCAGAATTGAGTTCTCGTTTATGTAGCACTATTATTGTGGTATAATTTACATAGGATACTATTCACATATTCTAAGTGTAAAAATCTAGCTTTGTTCATTTAACACCATGATATTGAATTTTATCCATTTTATGGCATGTCTCACTAGGTTATTTCTTTTTATTGATAAATAATATTCCATTGTGTGGTTATACCACATTTTGTTTATCTATTTCCCATTTGGTAGACTTGGATTGATTCCACATTTTTGACATTATGATACTGTGGAATGAACTCTCAGTCTTAGTCAGTGTTCTGAATTACTTCTCCATAATATATTCATGTCATTTTATATAACCACCATAAGGATAACCACTGTAAGAAATCTTGATGTTGCTATCTCTCTAATCATATAGGTAACTAAATGTGTAACATCATATATCTATAGATACACACGTATATCTCACCCTATGTGTATATGTATGAATGCATTCATATGTCTACACTAATATGTATGAATATACAATCATGCATTGCTTAACAACAGGGATATCCTTTGAGAAATACATCCATAGGTGATGTTGTTATTGTGTGAATACTATAGAATGTACTTATGCAAACTAATATGACTACAATGTCTCTAGGCAATACAATCGTATAAGACTACTATCATACATGGAATTATTGTTGCCCAAAACATTATTATGTGCTGTGTGACTATATATTATAGGATGTGAAATTTTAAAATTAGAATTTTTACTACTATACTTACTGCATTATATTTTTCTTTTAATGATCTCTAGCAAAAATTCCTACATTGTAAAATATATTCCTAAAACAGCATTATTAATAATTACATAAAATGTTTTTATTAGTTTATATCAATTATTTAATCAATTTACTGTATTTGGATAATTAGGCTAATTAAAAATTTCCTTACATACCTGTGTTGACTCATTCTTTGCTGTTAAAGGCAGAGGATATTTAGACATTCGAAATATATAATTAGCTACAATTTAGTTAGTTATAATTAAAAGTCTTCTAAGTGCCTAATACAGTTGTGAATATATTATATATACTATCTTTACTCCTTTTAAAGTTAATTGTTTATATTCTAATTTTATTGATTGGGCATAGAGGCTCTGTATAAATGAGTAACTTGCCCAAGGTCATATTGCTAGTAAGTAACTCAAATGAATTTTTACAAGCATTTTAACAAGTATTTTTTTCAAGCTTGTTTTATTATTCCATCATGTCTGATACATATTGACTTTGAAAGTAAAATGCAGCCAGGTATAGAGGCACACCCCTGTAATTCCAGTCACATGAGAGGCTGAGACAGGGAATTACAAACTTCAGGCCAGTCTCATAAACTTATTGAGGCCCTAAGCAACTTGTGAAACCCTGTCTCAAAAAGGTCTGGGGATGTAGCTTAATGAAAAACAACCTCTGGGTTCAATTCCCAGTACAAAAATAGATAGATCGGTGACAGACAGACAGACAGAAAAAAAAAAGTAAAATGCAAAAGGGCATAGCTTATAGTATGAATCACAGATGTTGAAATATTAAAGCTAGAATAGGATAACTACACAACAATATCAGCATACACTGTTCTGGACCCGTTAGAGTTATGTTATCTTTTGCCCCTCATTACAACCAGGAAGTTTAGAGATCACTGATGTATAATTCTTCATTTCTTAGATAAACTAGTTTAACCAAAGAATACATATCACCATTAAAAGAAAACTCAGATTTTGGATGATAAACCCTTTATTACAATGTTTATTAAATGTCAAATATATATTCAAAATTGACCTTATTTCCAACTGCAAACAAATGATACTATTTCAACTACAATATTTATTCCCCTAGTTGGAACATGCATATTTGTAACATTTAAAAGGGAGCAAAATTGAAGGGCATGATTCCTCTTACCTGTGATATTTCTCTTAATTATTTAGTAAACAAATTTCAAATAACATTGGCCACAGGTACTAGGAAATGAAAAAAAAAAAATCAAGAGCTCCTAGGGAACTTTGGGCATGACTCAGAAATGAAATTTTTTTTCTGGGCCTTGATAGGTAAGTGTTCATCACATAGAAGAATAGGAAAAGACAACCTTATTTTAAGAAACATGGTTAATATAGAGTCTGAGCTGGGAAAATATATGGTGAACCAAAAGCAGTGGTGAATAGAAACCACCCCACACCCTCACTATGTGCACACACACTCATGGGCAGGCACACACTCACACAAATGCACACTCCCTCTCTCTCTGTCCTATTTTCTTCAGAGAACAATTTTATCCTCCTATTTTCTGATACCCTTTTCCTTTATTGTCTTTCTTTTCACAGAAAAATGGGCAATAAGGTCTTTTCTTAAACAAATGTGATTTTTAATCATTAAATATTAATTTTTATAAATTTATGTAATTTTACATTTCACATTACAATTTTATGATATTGTTTTAATATTTTAGTAATTATTTTATATTACTAAACATTGTTTTTATTATCACTATTTTGTAGTATTTAATTTTTAATATTTATTTTAATAATTATCAAACTTAAACTTGACACAACATAAACAACAGTGAAGTGTTGAAAACAGTTTATCCTAACAGTCATATAAATGTCCTTGTTAAATGCAGATGAGAAAACTTTCTCTACATCGTCGTTGAGTGTGTCCGTCTACTGTAATAGAATTCAGAGGTAACAGGGTTAGGGATCCTGATTCAATAACAAGTGAGACACCAATATTGCAAGGGAAGCAGGTTACATAATTCATAATAAATCATTAAGAGGAAATGTGAAAGTTGAACATCCCATAGTATTTCCATTTAGTGGGTCAGAGTTTAAGGAATTAAGTTGTAACTAGAGAATTTAATTACTGTTTGAAAGGCTGCCTTAGAATGGCTTTTAGAGGAGGTTTCTAGCTGATGGTTTTCTGAATCAATGCCCTGCCATCCAGCCTAAGCTGAAATAAGATTATTTACAATTACTAGAATATATTTTAAAGGATCATTTTCTTATTGTTACAGAAAACTATAAAGAATACAATACAGGTTTTCACTAATTCTATCACTTACATTTTGGCATATACTAATATAGCTCATTCCAGTGCATATACATAGATACAAATATTCAAATATGTTTAATATTTCAGTCATCAATGTGTCTTTTAATAAAACCTGGTACAATACAAGTTAAAATATTACAGAATCTTATTTGATGCAGTCAAAATATGTAACTAGAAATTTTACATATTTTTAAGGAGCATGATTTTAAATGGTGACTTTACTATTTTTTTCTGATATAGTTACTATGTGAGACACTTTATTTGCTACATTATATCTACCTCTAGTGTAAGTGCAGTCTCCACGTTCCATTTTTTCATTTGAAGAATTGATTGCTGTTGCACTACTTCACCAATGATATTGCTTTGGGAATGGTTACTTGAGCAGGACCTTATTTTTGTCAATGGAAACTAGGCAATCAGGCTTTATGACTTTGTATTATCTATAGGCATCTTTCTAAGAACAATCCATCTCAGAATGGGTTAAAGTCTGATAGTGATGAACCCAGCCAAATTCCATTTTAAGATTGGGAATCATCTTGTCACAAAGTTATGTAAAGTTCATTTCTGTTTTACTATAAAATACTAAGATTTCTATTTGGCCTGATTATCTGATGTTTAAACTCATTTGGAATTCCTGCCTGTGCTCTGAAGTCACCCATGCCTGGCTCTCCTTGACCAGATAAACCTTCCCTAAAACCTCAGTGGTGCCTCATAAATTCTGATGTTGTCATCTTGATTTACTCTCTATTTTGAAATGTTAAACCATGTAGATCGTTAATCTGCTCTCTGCCTTTGTATTATGTTTGCCAGAGTCCTGTTAGCTATAATTTCCCAAGACACCCCCTTTGTAACTTTCTGTGCTATAAAAACCTTTCTTTCCCTGAAAGCTGGGCTGTTCTCTAGCTAGGCTTTGGGTGAGAGAGCTGCTGGCCAGCTCTCTCATGTACTCAATGTAAGCTTGCTTTAATCTGGTTTAAAATTGGAATTGGTGATCTTTTCTTTACATCATGGGTTCAACAAGAGCATGAGTAAGGAAAAAATTGCTTTAAATAATAACAGATACATATTTGGGCTACATTTAGGAAACTAAATCTAAAAATATTTGCAGTGAGTTCATTTAAAAACTTGGAATAATTAAGTGGATGGTTCACAAAAGAAAACTATCTCTTTAAAGAAACATGGCACCTGTGAATTAAAAACCAAACCAAAACACACACACACACACACACACACACACACACACACACACAAATCCCGAGTCAGAAAGGAAAAGTGTTTTCTTTTAGTTTGAGAAGAAATAAAATATCTTAATTCCATAGGGGCAACACTAGGCCTCTCTTTGTTTTTTTGTTTTTTGTTATTTTTAAGATATTGAATATATCAGGCTGGAGATGTGGCTCACTTAGTAGCACACTCGCCTGGCATGTGTGCGGCCCAGGTTTGATCATCAGCACCACATACAAACAAAGATGTTGTGTCCGCCGAAAACTAAAAAATAAAATATTAAAAGTTCTCTCTCTCTCTCTCTCTCTCTCTCTCTCTCTCTTTGTTTAAAAAAAAAGATAGTGAATATATCTATATTTTTTATTTATTCTAATTTGTTATACATGATGGCAGAATGCAATTAATTTCATATTACACATATAGAGCACAAGTTTTCAAGACACTGTACACAAAGTATTTTCACACCACATGTACTTAGGGTAATGATGTCTAACTCATTCCACCATCATTCCTACTCCCTTGCCCCTTCCTTTTCCCTCCCTCCCTTTGCCCTATTTCAAATTCCTCCATTCCTCCCTTCCCCAGTCTCCATTATGAGTCAGCATCCTCATATAAAAGAGAACATTCAGCCTTTGGTTTTTTGGGATTGGTTTGCTTCACTTAGCATTATATTCTCCAACTTCATCCATTTACCTGCAAATGCCATATTTTATTCTCTTTTAATGCTGAGTAATGTTCCATTGTGTATATATACCAAAGTTTTCCTATTCATTCATCTACTACTGAAGGGCATCTAGGTTGGTTCCATACTTTAGCTATTATGAATTGTGCTGCTATAAACATTGATATGAACTAGGCCTCTCTTTAACAATGAACATATATAAAATTACATTCATGAATCCCTGTTGATGACAAGAATTATTTTTAATTAAAGGAAAACTAGAAAGCAAATCACTTGGCTCTAGCAATACATATTTTTTAATCAATCATTTGTACTGTAAAATATTTTATGTTCTTATTGATTAAAGAGCCAAATTCTCAAACTGGTAAAGTAAGCCAGAAGTCATGGTTGGCTGATTAATCAGATGGAAAAAGTCTAATAGAGGAAGATTTCATAAGAAGGTGTTTTTTATCTCTAGTGTATATGGTAGATTTTTTTTCTCTAATATCTGTGATGTATTTCTTGCTGTCAAATTCTGCTGACTATAAAAGCTTCATTTCCCTAAAATGCAACATTTGTATTTTATTAAAAGTCATGGTTTGTATAACACATTTTAAACAGTTAAGGAACTCTATAGAGCACACCAAGAATAAGAAATGATAACAGTTCATAATTTAAATTTATTTTTAAATCATTTCAGATATTATAAAGCAAAATGAATATACTAGGTTTTTATGCTTTTCAGACTTTAGTCAATTAGAATTTTATTCAGTTTCATATTAAAACCACAATTGTAACTTAATCGAAAAAAGATTCATTGATTTCATTCAAGAATAATATCCAGTATAAGTATTTCTGATATTTTCTGGTAGTTCAATGTTTCTGTAAGTTTATCCCATCTTCCTGATTTCACAACTTTACTGAAAGCTGTTCACACCAGTTTATAGGGTAGTGATACTGTTGTTGAGAATCAGGATCAAGTCTCATTCCCCTGGTATTGAACACGGAATACTGGAGAAATGCTGATGCAAGAGCAAAAAACTCTTATTTAAAGGATGAAACAGAAAGGCAGAGACTCCTCCACAGAGGAGGGGGTCCAAGTTGGTGCTGAGGGAGAGGGAGTGGTGGTGTCCTGCCCCATTTATAGATTTTAGATTTCCTTTGTTCTCATGCCCCCCTCTTCCCCTTATCTTGCCTGCCTGACCAAAAGGTGAAGTGATCCAAGGGTAATAAAACTACCCAGGGGTTACTAGCAGGAAAGCAGCAGCCCGAGGGGTATTCATTAACTACTCCTGGTAGGGAGGAACAATTCCCAGGAAGCAGGTAACCTTGGCAACAGGTTGGAGGAGAGGAAGGTTCTGTGGAGGTATTAGCTTTTTATTTCCTCTTGAATCAGCCCCTCCCTTCCTGACCCAATCACTCATGACCTACACTGACTGTCCTTTGCCCCCCACCCCACTAGTAAAGAAGAAAAGAGAACAGACTTCAACACAAGACTTTTGCTTATATTTCATTGGCAGATCTTTGTCAAATGCCCATCCCTTTTTGCAAGAGCAATTGGGAAATTATGTATAATTAAGAAAGGAAAGGGATGCATCTTAAAAGATTATTGTATGAGCAGGCACATAGTGTCTGCCAACTTTCACCTCTTTGACCACTCAGTATTGATATACAACTTTTATACTCCTCTGTTTACTTTAAGTAAAATAAATACCTTTCCAAAATAAGTGATCTCAAAAGTATATCTAGTGTGCTATAACCAACTTGAACTCCGGGGTCTCTAGGTATTTTACCCATAAACTCTGGATTTGGTTCTTTGTTGAGCCTGTGACCTATGGATTTCAAACAAATCATTCTCCTCTAACACTCTCAATATGTTATTGTAGAGAAAGAAGATAAGACAATGGCAATTTCTCATTCAGTAAAAGGGAAAATGGAAAATACAGGACAGTTATTGCTGTAAATAAAGAGTACTGTTGAACAGGTATACTTAGTACTTCTTGATCTCAGTAGCAGAAATGGATATTTGGATAACTAATCTTGCAGGCCCTGGTACGTCTTTCTGGGTGAACTTCTTTTATTGATTTTCCTCCAGATCCTTGTATCTACACCTGTGTAGATTTTCCATATGTATTTTGTTAGTGCCTAAATTCAAAGTGGGTATTGTGTACGTGAAAGTAAATTTTAAAAAGGCTCTGAAAATAACCAGAAAACGTTACATTTTCTTTGATACCCATAAATTGAGACCTTCCCAGTAAATCTAGGCATATAATCTTCCTAGTTCTATTTGGAGCCCACTTCCCATTGTTATGAGTTAAAGAACTCAGGAATTTAAGTTCAGCTGTAGCCAAACATTTGACAATAATGTTTCCCAGAAAATTTTCCAGGCTTCCATGAAATGGGATTTAAAACAGTTTTATGAGTGAATAGACACATAAACCTGGAAATTTTAACTCTTAGCTATTATCACCTCTTCTGAAATTCTTCTCCCTTACCCTAATGGTTGTAGCCTCAGGCCATGCAAAATAATAGGCCAGGGTGAAGACATCTTTAATCCTATCTTTGCTACCAAACTGTGCCCTCTGGTCATTTAGAGACTCAGGAAAGGAAGGTGCTACAAAAGTCCTGGAGCAACAATTTTCTCTATTTGCATTTGGTAGCCTCTGCCTATATAGGCATATTTTTGGCTACAGAAAAAAACGAAAACAGGCTTTTGCTCAACCCTGCAGGGTTCCAAATTATTATATTCTCAGTCAATTTACATTGCAGGATGCCAGCAGAGTGAACCTTTTTTGGTATAGTTGTGCTCCTTTGCTTCTCTGCTTACAGACTGTGACTCTAGTTTTCATCTCTATTGCTGTATGTATTTGAAAGTAGCAAGATTTAACAAGCACATGCCAACATTCTGGATTTTATTCCCACCATTCTCACTAAAGAAAATGCTGAGTTGGGAGTTGGCCTGTGTTTAGAGATCATAGATATAGCAAGCAACAGCTTGACCAGATCTTCTGCTCTAGCATATCAAAATGCATTGTCTTTCCATCCTATAGTAATTAAATTTTTTCTATCTGTCTAATTATCTCCTCCAGAGTCAATTCCACATTTCAGGTTGTTTTACTCGTACCTTTCTTCATGCTTTAAAAATTATTATCATAGTCACTATTCTTAGCTGCAAACAGCAGTCTATCCTGGTTACTTTATGCATAAAAAGATTATTTCATAGACAATTACATAGATCAAGAATTGTTAGAAAGGTCAAAGTGCCAATTGCTGAAGCTACTATGTAGGAAAAATGTTCAGTTATATCATGATGTTTCTTTGGGAGAAATACCATGACCACCATTCCTCAATACTTTTGCCCTTCAGGACTAAATACCAGAAATTCTATATCAAAGTGCCAAAGCTTCTATACCAATGTTTCAAAAAGAGTAGGTCCTTAGAATATGGCCATTGTGTCACTTTAGCAATGTGAGTCCACATCTTGTTGGACTACAAAGCAAATGTGTAGATTCTATAAGAAATCTAGGAAGGTGTGTTATCTAATTTTAATATTGAGAAAGAGGAGCTTGAGGGGGTATGTAACCAAATAGGAAGCAGAATGCTCAGAGATGATAGGTATCCCTATGTGATGACTCTTCACATCATCTTAAATTAAATCTCTGGTCTTAATCACAAAACCCTCATATAATTCCTAGTACTTGAAGCAAGCAGCCCCACTATTATCTTTACCCTGTTGAGGTAAAAATACAGGTTTCTGAAAGTTAAGCCTAAAACATGACAGCAAACTTTGTTTAAATAGTCCTCAGAATAGCTCTATGGAAAACAAAGAATGTATGATCTGGCCAGTTTTTATGAGAAAAATAATCATTAAATATATATGAGCAAATAGTAATACATACATATTGCGATGGGCAAAAGGTGCAATCCATGGGGAGAAATAAAGAATGTCCATGTGCTTCTGCCTTTTTCAATGTTTTATTCACTCAAATCACTCAATACAATTTCACTCTATAGGTTCTTAATCACGAAAATGACAAGCCCTAATGGTAGGCACTGCAATAGACATAATCAATTCACAGAAAACAATTCTAAATTAATTCTAAGCACTGCAAGCACACTTAATCATGACAGGCTCATGACAGACATTCCTTTTGCATGTTAAGCTCAAGTGTCAGATCAAAAGTCTCACATCTTAGGCTCTAAATTCAGCAGATGCACACTCACTCAGACCATGGTGATCAGATCAGGAACCAAGGCAGGCTTCTTCTGGGGTGGAGCTGACAGCACCATGCTATTATATTTATCTTAATTTCTTCCCATAGTCAGTTTATAAAATACATATCATTACCCCCATTTTATAGCAAAAGAAACTGAGATTTGTTGTAGTTAAAACAGGTAGAAACTAATTACTAATTCTCAACCCTGTTGACTTTTTTTTTTCATGTATTTATTGTCCTTTTGTATTTCTTCTATTGAGAAGTTTCTGTTTAGTTCCTTTGCCCATTTATTTACTGGGTTATTTGTTTTTTTCAGTGCTAAGGTTTTTGAGTTTTTTGTATATTCTGGATATTAATCCCCTATCAGAAGAGTAGCTGGCCAAGTTTATCTCCCATTCTATAGTCTCTCTCTTCATGTTCTTAATGGTTCCCTTACCTGTGCAGAAGCTTTTTGGTTTAATGGCATCCCACTGTTGATTGTGGCTTTATTTCTTGTACTTTGGAGGTCTTATTAAGAAAGTCTGTGTCGGCACCTATATGATGGAGTGTTGATCCTATGTTTTCTCCTAACAATTGTATGGTTTCCAGTCTAGCTGCTAAGTTTTGATCCATTTTGATTTGAGTTTTGTGCAGGATGAAAGAATAGGGTCTAATTTCATTTTTCTACAAATAGCTATCCTGGTTTTTTCAGCACCATTTATTACAAAGGCTGTCTTTACTTCAAGATATATTTTAGGCATCTTTATCAAGTATCAGACTGCTATAGACTTTTAGGTTTGTTTCTGTGTCTTCTATTCTACTACATTGGTCTTCATGTCTATTTTCATACCAATACCATGATATTTCTGTTACTACAGCTCTGTCGTGTGATTTCAGTTCAGATATTGTGATGCCTCCTGCTGCATTTTTCTTGCTTAATATTATTTTGGCTATTCTGTGTTTCTTATTTTTCCGAATTAAGAATTATTATTTTTTTCTAATTCTGTGAAGAATGCCATTGGCGTTTTGATGGGTATTGTATTAAATCTGTATATTGCTTTTGGTATTTTGGCCATTTTGACAACATTAATTCTGCCTCTCCAAAAACATGGGCTGTCTTTCTATCTTCTAAGGTGCTCTTCACTTTCTTTTTTCAGTGTTCTATAATTTTCACTGTAAGGTTCTTTTAGCTCCTTGGTTAGATTAATTCCCAAGTATTGTTTTTCTTAGGTTATTTTGAATGGGATAGTTTTCCTGATTGCTTCCTCAACTGAATTACTGTTGGAGTATAGGAAAGCTATTGATTTATGGGTGTTGATCTTTTAGATACGGACTTTTACCCATTGGTAGAATTAGCAAGAATAAGACCATTTTAAAAGCAGACTGATACATATTCTTTGATTCAAATACTTGAGTAGTTTTGAGATTGAAAATATAATTGCTGAAAATGGAGCACAAAGTTTCTTTGGTAAAGTTCTGAACAGTAACTACAAAAAGAAGAAAAAAATCCTCTTTTGCTTTTCAAGAAATTTCAGTGTCTAGTAAAACATGCAAACACTTGATGTTTTTATGTAAAAAAGAGTTAGTTCCTGAGCTGAGATAATTATTAATGGGTAATATATCTTCATTAATGCCTAGTGGGCCATTTTAATACACAAAGTTTCGCCTGCATATGACAGGGTATCTAAATCTCTGGCTTAGTTCACTGAATGCCAATAGTGCCCTCAAAGTTTTTATCAATCAAAAAATTTCCAGAAATCATTGAAATGACTATTGGGACTACAAATCACTACATAGGCATTTATATTCCAAATTTAATTCTTACATGTCTTCATCATCTTGCTTCAAAGTTTAATAGGAGAGTTATTTTACTGTAAGGAGTTTTTAAATAATTTTTGTTCCTTGAACCCATTTTACAGTTTAGTGAATGCTGTGGATTTCTTTACAAAATTGTGCTTTTTAATGCATAAAATAAAGAAATATTTGAAAAATTATATTGAAATTATATATATACATATATATATATAGTCTCCTAACATGTGTAATGTTATATGTAAATTATTATGATTTCATTGATAACAAAATACTGCAATGATTTGTTGCCTTTCTTCAAAGTTGAAAAAAAATTAAGATGGGTTTGTTTGCTTTTCTTTTAATCCAAGTTTAGGAATGCCCAGGACCATCCATAAACTCCAAGTTAAAGACTCCTCTTCTATATGGGATGCATGTGTACAATATAGTGGAAGCACACAACTGAACATGACTAACTGATTCAAAAAACAGGGAGAAGAGAGCATGTGACTAGCTGATTCTTAAAGAATGATTAGTTATCAAGTAGAGAAGCATAGGGAAGAATATATACAAAAATCACAGGGTCAGGAAAGACCACATTATGTATAAACAAAACAAAGTAATTTGCTTCAACAAATGAAGGTGGAAGAAACCTGAAAATGAGGTTTGGACTAGAATATATGGTTCCTTCTTATTTTTTCTTGGTTCATTCCTAAAATCAGAAATATGTTACTCTAATTCTACTTATCCTTACCTGTGTACATACTGGGATTTTTATTTCATCAAACACCTGCACATACTATATTATCATTTTATATTCTGTGAAGTCCACTTTCTCAAAGCTCATTGCAATAAAATCAGGTTAATATTTTTTGATGGAGAATTTTCTGAGCATGACTATGCTGTCCAAGAAAACTGTTGCAAATAGGAAACATGGCATAATTGAAAATATACCAAGCAAAGTTTTCTGTCCTACATTTGACTGTATCTGGTTCAGTTAAAATAAATAGGGCAATATGAGATAGGATTTTTTTAATAACATGACTTAATTAATCAAACTTTTCTTCACTACACCTCCATTGGATATTTACAACATCTCATGGTTGAAATGTGTCGGTGAGAAATGTCATTTATCATGTGATATGTTATATCTTTCTGGATTAGATAGATTTACCATTAGGTGCTAACATCAGATGCCCCTTAGAACTGTTTTCAATGGTTACTAACTATATACATTTATTTTCAGTGAGTGCCATAACTCCACAGATCGAATCAAAGTCAGAGTGTGGGATGAAGATGATGACATTAAATCCAGAGTCAAGCAACATTTCAAAAAGGAGTCAGATGATTTTCTGGGACAAACAATTGTAGAAGTAAGAACACTGAGTGGAGAAATGGATGTCTGGTATAACTTAGGTGATTATCTTTACATCTACTTGAAAACAAGTTTTAAAAATATTCCAAAATGTCATCTATTATATTCATACATAGGTACAAATAACCAATGTCTAAAGATCATTCTGTTGGACTTTTAGGTGGAGTAGTTTCATTGGCAATTAAAAGTAACTGTTCCAATTTAGTATTACTGAAAGAGATTTGTAAATGGGAGATGAAAAGAGAAAACTCAAGGAACTAACTGAATGTCTTCAGAGAAAATTCTTCATTTTTAATTCATAACATATGGCTTCAAAAACCTTTGCCCAATGTTTGGGGAAAAATAATCAAGTTTTGACTTAGTGCTATTTGATTGATTTCCTTCTGGTATATTAATGGAATTTTGGTAATAAAAACACATTTTGGATTTCTCTCAAATCATAACGTAAAAGCACATTTTAGTTGATAAAACCATTATGCATGTGGATTCAGCAATGACTCTGAGGATGAAGATATTGAGAGAATGTTCATTTCATGATTTTTAAATTAAATTTTATTACATAAATAAAGACAAGTTTTAATATGACTTTTACTAGACTTGAATAATACCCTAGAATCTTCATCAATGTTTTAATAGTAGTAAAAATACATTGGTTACCCCAGTTTCTACAAAAGACATGATACAAAGATCTCTTACTGAAATCCTCTGATTTTTCACTTTTTGGGGGCTAGATGGTCATGAGTCAATGGAGAGTTGACACAGTTCCAAGGTTACAAAAAAGTTACCACCCAGGAAACCAATATACTTTAGCAAATTAAAATGTGCTTTTCAGCTTTTTTAAAGCCTGTTAGCTCTGAGCAACATAATAGTTGACAAACTAAAAGAAGAATGTCACCGAATTAACAAAACTCTAAATTACACAATAATTTAAAGAGATTGAACTTATCTGGACACAAATGATTCAAGATATACTAAGAACCCATTACCAAAAATATTTTCAAAATCCTCCTTAAAGAAATTGGTATGTCTACATCATTGGGGTAAAATTTTAAATCTACATTATCGTGACATCCTCCTACATCTTGTTTAAATTATTAAATAACTTTATGTATGAAAACAGATTTAAAATAACAGATGTTATGTAAGGGTAAATTTTAGGTCATTAATTGGATACAATATTCATAATTTATATTTTAAGAGGTTTACATGTGCATGGAGTTCCCCCCCCCAGCATGTCCTTGAGTTGAGGCAGTAAAGTTATAAACAGACTAAAAGTCCCTAGTTTGTTTTTTTTTGACAAAACATGAGAATATGTTCAATTTGCTAAGGACTATGAATGTGCCGTTACTGAAATCAAACGTCCAGTTTTCATGCTCAAATTGTTCTTTAGTTTATGTGAGGATTATGTCACTCAATACATTCTCCTCTGCCCAGTCACCTTCAATAAATCTTTTTTTTCCCCTTATTGTTGATGTTTAACCTCAGGGAGGGGTAGAGGTGAGAAAGAGAGAAAAACAGGTTTTATCTTTCTGAGCATTTTGTAAAATCAGTATGTTCCATCCTTTCATTCTTTGTACACCTTTCTTCCTTCCTCATGACTTAGAATTTATTTCACCGCACAACGTAAGACTTGGCCAAAAGCCCTGGGTGCCCAAGGCTTCCCATGGGTTTGTTGGGATAATGATAGTTAAAAATTAAAGACCCAGTTATCTCCCCTGGAGCTCTGGAAAGAGGTGGGTGGCAAGAAGATCCTAGGACTTGCATTGTTCTAAACACCAGCAGATAACTTTAGTATTCATTGAGAATCAACCATTTCTCAGCATGTAGGAAAAACTCTCATGATCCTCATACTAAGAAGGATCTTCAGAACACAAGGACTCTTCAATAGTAAGGATGAGGAATCAGGAGGCATTCTACAGGAGAGAGTAGCTCTCATGATTTAAGTCTATCTTACATGGCTAAAAAAAGTCTTCACACTGACTTGGTGCCATCTTACTTAGATCCTATTTCTCACTGTGAAATGGGTTGGCATGCCTTTTCATATTTGGTTTATGAAATGAGTAGACATTCCTTTTCATATTTCATTTATGAAATGGGTATCATACTTCAATACCCATCTAAATTCACACATTAGAAATTTTGTGACTAAGACTTTTTTTTCAAAGCTACCACTTATAAGTGCTCATATACATACACTATTTAACTTAATTCATTATATATTGATCCTATTCAAATAAGTAATTAACCCAATATTATATTATAAATAAACAAAGGCTATAGAAAGACTGTAGGTCTTATGAATCACTGATAGTGGAAATTGATAACTGATTTTTGTTGTTTTTAACCAAAAATTTGTCTATCTTTTCAAACCCAGAAAGAATGAGAAGAGCTTTTAAGTAAAATAATTCCCTATCTAATATTCAATCAGTGAATTAGACAAAGGGAAATGAAGGGAAGGGGTGATGGGAACAGGAAAGAGCAAAATATAGAATATACATTTGTATATTAGAATATACATTTATTGTATATTAGAATATACATTTATATACATACACATATGTATATAACTTTCAGATATAACTTTCCTATGTTCATATATTAATACATAGCCAGTGAAACCTCACATCATGTACAACCACAAGAATAGAATCCTAATTAGAATAATTTATACTCCATGTATGTATAATATGTCAAAATATACTCTACTGAAATGTATGCCTAAAAATAAAAAATAATAAAAAATAATACTATACTTTAGCCATCTTGCTTTTGATTGCCAAATATTATATTTAATTTCATTGTATAAAATGATAAATTACACAAAATTTATATCAGAAGAGTAGTATCTTCTGATTAACTTTTTCTATAAGGCAATTTAACAAGCACAATGATACAATAAACAAATCTTTTAAGTTGTATTTAGGGAAATCATGGCTATTTAATCAAATATAATTTATAAAAATAGATTTTAGCCACATAAGCCTTTTTTAAGCTTTTGAAAACTTGAAATAGTATATTTTTTGCTTTATCAGAGAAAAGGACAGATAAGTCAGCTGTATCTGGAGCCATTCGATTGAAAATCAATGTGGAAATTAAAGGAGAGGAGAAGGTTGCTCCATACCATATACAATATACATGTTTACATGAGGTAAGTAAATTATATTTTATTAAGAATAAAACCTAGAAAAGAAAATAGTTTTGATAATGGATCATAAAATAGTATTATATTTAAAAAGAAATCATGGAATTATATTTGTAGAGTAGTTCCTAGAGTTATGACTCTGTACTATAACAGGTGATATGAGGTGTTATAAATCCCAGGTACTGACCCCGAAGAACTTTTCTTCTAACAAGGATTCAGAACAAGCTCATGAGACAGATATTTTTAAAGGGCCAACTCACAAGTTTCCTGTGTGCCTCTGTACATATAAATAGGCCAGTAACTTTGGGCTTCTATTATATGCTTTGCATTAGAGTAGACTGTGGTGACACTGAAGACTTTCTTAGATGCAAATGATGCTTGTCCTAAATATCAAAAAAGGTAAGGTAAAACTGAGGAATGTATCATTTCACATACTCAAAACGATCAAGTACTCTTCCAGTGACCAAAAAAAAAAAAAAAGTTTGAAATTGAAAAACTGCTTTGATTTTTTTTGTGCATTATATTTCCTAAATATATCTATGAAATACCTTTAAATAGTCAATACATATAAGCATTTGCACCCGATTTTACTAAAGTAAAAATGAGAAACTGCCTTTAAGTCATTTACCTATTATACAGTAATCAGCCAAAGGCCTAAACTTCTTTACTACAATCCATTAGTGATCTCTTTCCTTCAAGAAGAGTCATTTACTTTTCAGACCAATAAAAAGAAATCCCTTGAACTAGCATGATGGGAGGAGTCTGGACTTACGTTATAGGCAGAGAATATTTGGGTTTAGAGAAACAGCATTATGCTTAACTTTTTAGAATCTTTTCTGGTGGTTCAAGGACCAGAAAGAACTGAAATCTAAGAGATGTTTCTTCAGTTGATTCACACTGCATCCATACAGCAGTTCCCAAATTGTTAGAAGCAAAAAGAATCTGGGGATAGTGATATTTTTTCCATTATTAAATTTTCAAGCATTCATTTTCAACCTCATTTCATTGCCCCATTGGTTATCATTATGTAACTACATTCTGTAATAATGTAGCCAAAATCACATTCTTCCAGGGCACTATAATTGATTCAGAGTCCATGAATGTAAAATATGCCCTATCATGCAGCTATATTTACATACAAACATTTTTATTTTCTTCTGAAAGTATTTGGGTATGTACAAAACATGTGAATAATTGATTCTGTATAGTTCTACCAGAAGTAAAGGCATCTTTTGAATAATAAGTGAAGTGAGTTAGAATAAAAATCTAAGCTATTTCTCTACTTTTAGATGCTGATAAAACATTAGAAGAGATGGCATTGCAAGTGTATTTTACTGAAAGTTATAGTTAAATATTTCTAGCTTATTCTGAGGCGTCACTGAACAATTGAAAACCACTTGCTTTTAGAATCTGTTCCATTACTTAACTGAAGTGAAATCGAATGGTGGAGTGAAAATCCCAGAGGTCAAAGGGGATGAAGCCTGGAAGGTTTTTTTTGATGATGCATCCCAAGAAATAGTTGATGAATTTGCCATGCGCTACGGGATTGAATCCATTTATCAAGCCATGACGTAAGTACTATCTAATACCTACATGGTCAGCAATCCCTGTGGAATTCTAAAGAAAAAGAAAAGAGAGGGAGAAAGAGAGCATTCATCTTACTTCTAATTCAAAGAAAACAGAGTTTATTGTGAATGATTGATACTGACTACCTGCTCTTATAACTGTAACGGTATTGGGGATTCAGTAATACTGTATCATCCTCCTCCACCTTTGTTCTGTTTTCACAGTGTGGTCCCTTGATGGTATCCATAGCACCCAGAACCTCGAAATGTAAATTCTCCACCTGAATCAGAAATTCTGAGGGTGGATCCCAGAAACCTGTTTTAACAATCCTTTTAGTTGCTTCTGACAACTTTAATGTTCAAGAAATAACACCTTATTTGATATTTGAGGAAACTAAAGCCCTGAAGTGTCCAAAGTTAGACAGGAGGTTAATGTCAGTGATATATCCAAAAACATTTTAATGTCTTGTGCCAAATATTAGAGTAATCAATCCTTCCTTTGTGATTTAGATCAGTGCCACTATTTCAGTAAGACAAAGATCTATTGGGTCCTGATAGAAGCCAAACACTTCAGTTAAATGCAGTATAACAGAATAGACTTTGAGACTCCTAATCCTTACTGAGGAGCTCAGTCAGGATCCAGAACTGGGTCATTACTTCTTGTAGCTTATATTCTAAGATCTGGTCCAAGTTTGTAAATGCATGTGGTGCACATGTATCATGTATAATATATAAACTATATGTATATATTAGATGATTTTTCTTTTATATTGATGACACGGTCATACTTGCATGTAAATTGAATAGATGTTGACCCAGATAATCAATATAATTAATTTTAATGAGATGTGAGTAGAACCAAAATCAGTGTTCCTCCTTAAAGTTTATTATTTGTGACACTTAATCACTATTTATAATTCCTGAATAGCATAATTTAAGAATAAATGAGTTTTTAAAAAGTAGTGATAGAGAGACTATGTGCTTTTACAGTTTTTAGAATGCCCTGATGTTAAATAGTAAAGATAAACAGATTCTTAGATCTGAAGAATTTAACCTCTAGTCCAAATCTGGAAACTCTGTTATTAGATATCTGACTGATGGTCATAGTCCATCAGCTTGCCCATATCCAGTAACAAGGGCTCGCTTTCCATGCAAACTACCTTGTAATGGGGCAGCTACAAGGGAATCTATGACTTTGCCATCTGGTTTGCCCCATGCCAAAGGCTGTAACTCAGCAGAATACCTAGTATAAATTTTGAGTGCAATTAAAATTCAACTGTGATTAACAATATAAAGTAAATGAGCTGTTCTGTCCAAGGAAATTGAGGTTAAAACAATCAAAGCAACCTGCATCTGGAAAGAATCCCAATAAAAGAATATATCATGCCGAATTTATTACAAAATATTTCTGTGTGCTAATGTCAGATTCCTTAATTTCTATGTTTTTTATATTCTAAGAAGCACAGTCATGTTAATATAGAAAAATGGTAAATACATGATAGTTGAAAAGAGAATCAGACCTCATTCATTTTTTTCTTGCCTCTGAATCTGATCAAATAATAATAAAAAAATATTCAGTATACTTATTTGATTTTAAGTCACCTGCAGGTGAATTTAGTCAACTCAGGTTTGACAAAGCCCCTGTTCATACTATGTAATAATCTAAAACAGATTGGCAATAAATATTTTTTCTATGAAAATAAACATTTTTCTGTGACCAGAAAGTAAATACTTTGTGGACTCTACTGCCTATCATCTCTGTCACAATTGCTCCATTCTGAAGTCTATTCCAAAACAACTTAAATATAAGCAAACAAATAGGCCTGGCTGTGTTCTGATGATACTTTCTCTAAAAAAAAAAAAAAAAAAAAAAAATATATATATATATATATATATATATATATATATATATATATATATATAAAGAGAGATAGATAGATGTGTATGTGTACATATGTGTGTGTGTGTGTGTGTGTGTGTGTGTGTGTGTGTGTGAGAGAGAGAGAGAGAGAGAGAGAGAGTCAGGATTTGACCTGATGAACTTGGATTGCCTCTCATTGGTCTATGTATAACAAGGGCTTAGACTCTTCACTTTTTCCTGCAAATAAATATCCAGTGGGTAGCTAAAAGCAGAATTAAAGATTTGGCCTCTCTACCTCCATTTGCATCTATCTCCTCAGATAAATATCCTGAGATGAACGGACACTTCCACCACTCCCCAAGCCTAGGCAACAGCATTTTTTTAATCTGGGATAAAGCCTGACCTGACCAGTGTTGGGATGGTAATGGAGAGACCACACTGATCAAGATCACCTGTTTTGTTGCTATGAAAATCCTCTGGTTTTGCAACCCCCCAATCCTTACCTTCTGTCTCCTTTCTATAAGACTTGAAAGGCATTGTCAGTGCCTCCAAGACAGAGTCAAGGACATGGGTCCCCTTGTCTTCCAGTGTAGCTGCACTGATTAAAGTTCCTTTCAGGCTTTTCACCATTACCTTTTTTGTTTCTTTTTTGAGGTGAGTTGCTAGACCCAATTTGTTCAATCCCCAGAGTCAGGCCTCTGCCTGACTTCATAACATAAGCAGTGAAAGCAAGGCAGAGACAAAAGGAAAAAAGTGTACTTTTTTTTAATGATAGATTGACAAACACACTTCAATGATACCATGATACAGTAAATTATACCTACTTGTTGTTATACATTTTATTTTATGTTGATATTTTATTCATTACATATTTTAGCATTGAATGCTGATCAAGACATCCATAATGTTTCCCCAAGCTTGACAAAGCTTTAGATAGGCTTCTTTTGGCTCTAGGCTCCTGACCTCCTCCTTATCCTGGCCCTTGCAAATTCCAGATGGCCTTAACCATAGGAGTCCCTGACCCCCTTTCCTTAGAGCATTTATTTTAGAAAATTTATAATTATGAATCCTTTCTCTCCTCCTTTGAGATGCTAATTTTTGAAAAAGATGCTGCCTATTGCCATAGTCCTTTAAAAAATTCCCCTTGCCCAATGAACTTTGTCCAGAACAATTTTTCTTTTGATAGTACTAAGTTTGCCATTACCTTGCCAGAAGAAAAAGATTTTCTGTTATTTGATAATCTGATAACACCTTTATTAAACTTTCTACCAACATACAGGCAATGTCTTCATTTTTGTTTATTGATAATCACTAGTTGTCAGAAATTGGTGCTTTTATAGAAAAATGTATGTGCACCCATTTTATATACATATGTTAATATGATTTTATGTCTATGTTTAAGAGAGAAAATGTAATAAAATACCTTAGAGGTACATTTAAATTCTATTCAAGGATTTGCAATTGAAATCTTGAAGAGTTATAACTTTCATTTCTGCTGTTAAGAAGTTTTGGGTGCAAGATATAAACTCAATACATATTGGTAATTGAATGAATCAGAAATTGTTTATCAGAATTATATTTATCTCAACTTCTCCTTCTGTGTCTTTGGATGTCAGATATCTTCAGTTGCCCAGAGCAAATAAAGTAGATATGAAAGGTTTAATTAAGCTGATATCAGTACCCATTTTATCATTTATGTTGTGTTTCAGTGTTTTGGGACATATCACATTGATCATTTCTAATAATCTGAAGAAATTCAAATACTAGCAGTTTTGGGGTAGATGTTGAAACACATCTTTCACAGACAGTTTAACCAGACTTGAAAAGTGATACTTCTGTAACTGAACTGTAACTTGATTCCTAACCTGTTTTTAGCCAACAATAACAGAACTGGAAAAGGGAAGTTTATGAATAAAGCTCTCTTAACTTTGAATTTGTTGCCCTGTAACTCAGTATTTTTCTGTTGTTTTGAAACTTTGCTTCAGGGAACCAAAAACAAAAACCAGAAAATCAACCAACAAAAAAATTGTAGAACTAAGTATTTCAAGCTTATCTCAGAATTACTTCCTCTTAATTTTGAAAAACATGAAATGGGGGGACTCTGCTTCAAGGAGGAAAGCATGCCCTTCCTGTTTAGTATGGACACTCACAAGTCTGGGAAAGGACAGACATGCTTAGTTCTTGTGGATTTTTCTAGATACAACATTGAGACAAAAAGAGAACTCAAATTGCAGTTTCTTTTCATATTTAAATACCCCATATGCTTAGTCAAATCCCCAGGTACCTTCATAATCTTTTCATTATTAGAGATTGATTTTTTAAAGCATAATTCCCGTTTCTTTGAAGATGGACTTGGAGAAGAAATAAACACAGGGAAAGTGTGTTTTAAGATAGAGTGTCTGACAGTGCATTATTACAGTTTTCTCTTGTGTATTTCTTATCACAGAAAGGAAGCTGAATCTATTTTGCTGGTAAATAACCCGAACATTAAGACTCAACTTCCCAGTGCTGCAGGATGCCCCAGCTTACTATAAATGCATTTCCCTTCCACCACAGACTATTTTATGGGGGCACAATTTATTAGTTCTATTTGTTCCATAAAGTGTATTCTTTCCTCTGGAGCATCCATGAGAAAGGTAGGGATTATAGTTTCCTGTTTATACAAATGATTGATCAAGATCAGTTTATACCCACATGGTGAATGACATCAACCATTTAAAATAAAAACTTGCTAATTTATGATAGTAAGAATGAGAGTCTGTTTCCTTTTTGCAAAGAGCATGATATTTCATATATTTTGTGTCATGGGATTAGACATAGAAATTGTCTCCATCATGAGCATTTGGGGAGTTGATGATAATTTTCATCTATACAAGCTAGCATATATTTTACTAATAACATTGTAATAGACCAACTGTTTACCTCCAAACACATACAGGAAATTTTATGGCAGGCATTAAGGATTAACTTGTCTTCCAGAGGTGACTTTTATCCAACAAATACATTTTAATTGAGTGTTTAATTAGTCATTATTGTTTTATTAATTGAAGCTCAAACTGTCTTACAAAATGCAAGATTCTGTTAGACAGTGGTCTTGCCTTTAACAGACCAAATGAGAGAAAAGCAGTAAGTTAATGTTTTTCACTTTCGTGTGCTTAACAAATAAACCACTTTGCCACTGGCCACCTTAATCAAATTTGTCTTTGAACCAAAAATGTTGGGATACTGTTTATTTTGAACCCAGTATAGTTTAGCTACTTGAACCACAAGTCTGCTTTCAAAGGAGAGTCCTGTTTAATTGTATTATTTATTAATTTAAGAAATATTTATTTAGGATCTGCCATGTACACAAGCATTTCTAGGAATGGAGGATACAGCAGTGAACTGGAAGTCAAAGTTTAGACACCATGGAGCCCACATTCTAGATGGTGCAATGTATTTATTAAGTAGGTATTTCTACTGTATAAATATGAGGACTTACACAGGGAGTCTTAGTCTATAAATGCTGCTATAACCAAATACAATGAACTGGATGGTTTATCAGCTACAAAAATGTATTTCTCTTGTTACAGAAGCAAGGGAATCCCAAATCAAAGTGCCTACAGATTTAGTAGCTGGTGAGGGACCTTTTCCTGGTTCATAGACAGCTATCTTTTTACTGTGCCCTCATATAGCTGACAGGGTGAGAAATCTATGGGGCCTCTTTTATAAGGGCTCTCAAATCTCAATCCTGAGAACTCCACCTTCAGAACCTATTGGCTACCCATAGGCCCTCCTCCATTACTATCAACTTCAGGGTAAACTTTCAATTTGGTAATTTTGTGGGGACACAAAAATTCAGAATATAGCAATAAAGGACAGTTCTTGCTTCCAATCGGTTCCTAATTTAGAGGGAAGAGGAAGAAAAATTAAATATTAATAAGACAGTATAATATATATATTTGGGGATTATTTTATAAGCATAGAAATGGCTGAACCCCAGCCAGCCACAGAGAAGGAGAGGTGTGAGAGAAATCGGAAGGGCAACCTGGGTCTCACTAAAACAGATCCTTTCTGTTCTCTTCATGTTTCACACCCCTGCTCTCTGCAGTCCGTCTCCATAATTGAGCTCCAGCAATCCACAGCATCTATGAGAAGCTGTTATGCTTGAGCCTAAGGAAAGCGATCCTTAAATCTCCAAGTCCCTCTTTAATGACAAGAATGAATAAAACATTTGTTACTGAAATACCCAGTGATCTGAATTTGGGGAAGCAATTTTTTTAGTGTATTTTTAATATCAGGAATGCAGATACTCTTCCCTTTCATCTTTTTTTTTTCCACTGAAATCTCTTCCATAGATCTAAGAAAATTATCTTGTCATTGCTTTTTTTTAATCATTTTGTTCTTTTATTCATTAAAAATAATTGATTTTTTAAATCTTTGAAACAAAAGCATGTCTAACCCTTAAAAACTGCAAGTTAGTATAATTATAAGCAAAAGTTTCTACAACAGGCATGTAAGTTAAATGATTTTTTTTCCTACCATGATTCCTATCAAACAATAGCAACTGAGATAAATCCAAATATATAGCTTGATATGCATATGAATTCCCAATATTTACCAATATTTTTTGAGATTTAATGGTCAATAAACATTTTAGTGGTTGCTTCAGCTTAAAATACCCCAGCAATTACAATTTTTATTTTTTATTATATTTTTAATTGACAAATAAAACTGTGTGTATTTGTAGTGTAGTGTACAACAAGATGGTTTGAAGTATATATACATTGAGGAACAACTAAGTTTAGCCACTTAATACATACATTACCTCAAGTAATTATCATTTTTATAATAAGAACATTTTACATCTTTTAAGAATAATTTGTACATAGTCTTCATGTTGTGCGATAGATTTCTTGAAATTTTTCCTTCTAACTAAAATTTTATCTCCTTTAACCAACATCTCCCCAATACCCTATCCTCACCAACCATCCTGGACACCAGCCACCCCTCCATTCTTAGTGATTCATGATCAACTTCCTTAGATTCTACACGTAAGTTAGACCATGTGGCATTTATCTTTCTATGTCTGCCTTATTTCACTTAACATCATGCCCTCCAGGTTTAACATGTTGTCACAAATGATGGGGGATTCTATTTTTTGGCTGAGTACCATTCCATTGTATATATGTGCTATATTTTTCTTTTATTTTTTTTTAAAGAGAGAGTGAGAGAGGAGAGAGAGAGAAAGAGAGAGAGAGAGAGAGAGAGAGAGAGAGAGAGAGAGAGAGAGAGAGAGAGAGAATTTTTTAATATTTATTTTTTAGTTATCGGCGGACACAACATCTTTGTTTGTACGTGGTGCTGAGAATCGAACCCGGGCCGCACGCATGCCAGGCGAGCGCGCTACCACTTGAGCCACATTCCCAGCCCTGTGCTATATTTTTCTTGAACTTTTAATTTTTGATCTTCTTTATGAATGCATAGGTTGATTTCATATCTTGTCTATTGTGAATAACTCTTCAACAAACATGGGAGGGTGGATGTCTCTATGCATATATTTAATACTGGGATTGGAGGAGTTTATGGTAATTCCATTTTTGAGGATCTCCCATACCGTTTTTCATAATGGCTTCACTAATTTACATAACACCCTGCAAAGATTGCCTTTTCTCCGTATCCTCTACACTTGTCATGTTTGTCTTTTCAATAATAACCATTCCATCATGTATGAGATGATATCTCACAGTGGTTTTAATTTGCATTTTCTTGACAGATTAGTGGTATTAAGCATTTATTCAATACCAAATGTCTGTTTGTCATTTGTGTGTCTTGTTTTTGTTGCCTGTTCTTTTGGGTTCATTTCCAAAAGCAAAACAAATCACTGGCCAGACCAATGTCATAGAGCTTTCCTTTGCATTTTCTTTCAGTAGGTTTATAGTTTAGGGTCTTAATTAAGTCATTAAACCATTTGATTTTGGATGTAGTGTGAGATAAGGGTCTAAGTTTATTGTTTTTCATGTGGATTTCCAGTTTTTACAGTACATTTATTGAAAAGACTATCTTTCTGCAATTGTGTGTTTTTGGCACTTTTGTGGAAAATCAGTTAGCTATAAATGTGCAGATTTATCTGTGAAGTTTCTGTTCTGTTCCATTGTTGTGTTTGTTTTTATGCCACTACCATGTTTCATTGGTCACAATTTAAGAATTATTTGTGGGGCTTTGTTATTCTAGCTTTTCCAATGAGACTGAAATTCCATTTGTTAAATTGTTTTGACACTAACCCTATTTATTTGCAAAAGTATAGTCAAGTGCTCTTAGCATTATTAATATACTGTTTTTAATCTTGTCTTGAGGGTAGAATGTTAAACATTTCCAGTGATTGCTGTAGTAACTTTTTGACCTAGATTTTTTGAAGGGGTACTTTTCAAAGGGATGGTTTGTATCAGAGATCTACTTGGTAGTTTTAAATTGCTGATTGTACCTTTAATCCAGTTCCCACCTTTAAAATACTTTAAATATTGGAACTGTAGCCTTTAAAAGCAAATTATTTTTAATGATTAGAAGGAAGAAGTTTGCCTTGGCTATCACTGCACATCAAGAGAATACACATATAAACTCAGAAGTAAAGATTTTGCCAAATTGCATACTGTGTAGAGACCCCTTAACTGAGAGCTCTGTAAAAAGCAAGGATTGCCTCGGGCTGATTCCCCTTGTCCAGTGCTTTTTTATTATCCTTTCAAACCCCAGATTACAACACAATTGTTAATGATAGTAAGAAGTGATACATATAGCTGGACACATCCAACATGTTATCTATACTCAGAAATTGATAACATGGGAGAGTTTATAAGGATTTTAAATCTCAAATTGCTTGTTATTTCCAAGAACATTTTCGTATTAAATTCTAAGAGCTAGCAGCTACCTCTTAAGTCTCATGTTTGTGATCTTTAGGTATACTGAATATGCTCAACATAGTTTGAACCAAATTTTGGAGGATTTTGATCTATTTAGTTATTTTTTTCTTTTACAAAATAACAAAGGTTTTGCTGTTTAATCAGCACCAAGAAAAATAGAATGATATTGTTAATTCAATATTGAAATCAATGTAAAAAATTTAATGAGAAGAAAGTTAGAAGTAAGTGAAATATTGAGTTTTCTTTTTGGCCTTGATTTTCATATCTTCACCATTCATTCTCTCTCTCTGTCTCTCTCTCTCTGTCTCTCTCTCTCTCTCTCTCTCTCTCCCCCCCCCTTCCCTCCCTCCCTCCTTCCCTTTCTTCCTCTGTTTATTGGTTCTGGGATAGAACTTAGGGTTGCTCTACAGATGAGCTGTCCCAAACCCTTATTTTTACATTTTGAGACAGGTCTCACTAAGTTGTTCAGGGGTTCTTGAACTTGCTAATTTTCCTGCCTCAGCCTCCTGAGTTTTTGAGATGATACGTGTGTGCCACTGCACATCTTCACCATTCTCATACCTATATTTTGTCTTAGGAATTTACATACAAAGATCATCCTGTTAGTATCTTTAAAATATATTCTTGATATGTTTTCATTTGCAAAATTAAACTGGCATTTACTTTTCAAAAATTTTATAATATTTGGAGGATATATTAACTCAAAATTACTAAGGTCTATGAAAAAAATTAATCATTTTATGGATGATTTGTTTGCCTTTTTCCACAAAACTCTTTTTAAATTATACTTTAAAGTATCTCTACAGGCTATATAATTCTGCATTATACACTTTAAAGGTTATATAGTTTTCATTAAAAATGGAAAATATATTGTTATAGTTTGGCATCTTAAATGGTCCCAAAGGCCATGTGTGGAAGTCTTGCTTAGTGGCAACCCTGTGGTGCTATGGTGAGGTGGTGGAACTTTATAGGAAGTGAGCCTAATGGAAGGAAATAGGTAACTGATAGAAAGCCCTTGAAGGAGATATTGGAGTCTGTCCACTCCTCTCTCTGTCTTTGTTGCCTGGCTGCCAGGAGGTGAGGAGCTTTTGCTTTGCCATATGCTTCCACCATGATATTCTGCCTTACTGCAGGCCCAAAGCAACAGGGTCAAGCAGTCATGGACTGAAACCTCTGAAATGGTGAGCCAAAATAAACCTTTGCTCCTATAAGTTGCTTTTCTCAGGTATTTAGTCAGAGCAACAGAAATCTTAACTAACATACATGTAAAGGAATTTTTACTTCAGTTACTCAAACAAGAATTTAATAAAGTTGAATTATCTTTGATTCATTAGTACCTAAGTTTACAGAAGGTTTTAGCAACAATAATAAACAACAGGCAAAATCAATAATAGGTCAAAAGTTGATTTAGCAAAACTTAAAATACTTATTTTGTATTTTCTGATTAGGATAATAAAACATGTTAATAGCATAGGGCACATTTTTAATATTTTTATTAGCACATTATAGCTATACACAGTGTTGGAAATCCTTTTGACAGAATCACTCAAGTATGGAATACAGTTTGTTCCGCTTCAGTTTCCAGTGCTTTCCCATTCCTCCCCTGCCTACCTCCCCACTCCCATTTCTCTACTGATCTTCCTTCTATTTATTTATGGTTTTTAAAATTAATGCTTTCTCTATATATACATATAAAGGTGAAATTCACCATAATTTGGTTAATTTCATTACGTTCTCTTTCCTGTCCCTCTTCCCTCTCTTTCAGTCCCTTTCCTCTTCTCCACTGATATCCTTTCTGTTTTCATGGACTTCCTCCCCCGCCACCATTTTCTTATTTTGGTCTTGCTTCCAAATATGAGAGATGACATTCAATCCTTGGCTTTCCAAGTCTGGTTTATTTCACTTAGCATGATGTTCTCCAGTTCCATTCATTTACTGGAAAATGCCATAATTTCATTCTTTTTAATGGCTGAATAAATCTCCATTGTGTTGTATACCATATTTTGTTTATCCATTCATCTGCTGTTGGGCACCTGAGCTATCTCCATCACTTGGCTATTGTGAATTGCCTACACATAAACACAGATGTGGCTATTTCACTATAATATGCTCACTTTAGTTTTGGATAAATGTAGAGGAGTGTGATAGCTAGGAGTTGGTTCCATTCCCAATTTTTTAAGGAATATCCATTTTTCAGAGTGGTTGAACTAATTTTCAGTTCCACCTTTATCCCCACATCCTCCTCAACTCTTATTATTATTTGAATTATTGATAATTGCCATTCTGACTAAAGTGTGATGAGATCTAAATGTAGTTTTGATTTGCATTTCCCTAATTTCTGGAGATGATGAATATTTTTTTTCATACATTTTTTGGCCATTTATATTTCTTCTTTTGAGAAGTATCTGTTTAGTTCATTTTCCCACTTATTAAACAGATGCTTTTGGTAGCAAAGATCTTTTCCCATTCTGTAGTACTTTCTTCGTGCTTTTAATTATTTCCTTTTCTGTGCAAGAGATTTTTTAAATTTGATGCTGTTCCACTTATTGATCTTGCTTTTATGTTTTATGCTTTAAAATTCTTGTTAAGAAGTTGGTGCCTAGGCTAATATGTAGAAGTGTTGAGCCTGTTTCCTTTTTTGGAGGGGGGGTGCCAAGGATTGAACTCAGGGGCACTTGACCACTGAGCCACACATTCCCAGCCCTATTTTGTATTTTATTTAAAGACAGGTTGACTCTGAGTTGCTTAGCACCTCACTTTTGCTGAGGCTGGCTTTGAGCTCACAATCCTCCTGCCTCAGCCTCCAAGCTGCTGGGAATACATGCATGCACCACCACACATGGTGAGCCTGTTTTCTTCTAGCAGTAGCAAAGTTTTTGGTTTAATTACTAAGTCTTTGATCCACTTTGAGTTTACTTTTGTGCAGAGTAAAAGGCAGGGATCTAGTTTCCTTTTTCTATATATGGAGTCAGTTTTCCCAGGCTGTGTTCAACAAAGTGTGTTTTTTCATCTTTGTTGAGTATCAGATGATATTTCTATGTGGATTTGTCTCTGTCTTCTATTCTGTTCTACTGATTCTCAAGTCTGTTTTGATGCCAGTACCATACTGTTTCTGTTACTTGCACTCTATACTACAAAAATATATATATCCATCCAGCAATAACAACATGACCATTTAAGTTAGTAATATTTCCTGTTAGGTATTGTTTTTGCTATATTGTATGTGCTGTGCACATGCATGTGTATGTGTTTTTGAGCTAATAACACAAAAAATGTTTATATTTGCTTATTTTGGCAACTTGCAGGGTACCTTTGAATCCATATATGCTGACCATCCAAGTGTTGTCAGCATCTACCTTCAGCCTTAAAATGAAAAGACAGACCCCTAAACATTTTCCACTCTTTGCTATAACCTTATTCAAATGAAGCTCTCCTTTAGACTAGAGAAAGATGTTCATTCACCTATTCCTTTTGAGTAGGTTATCTCATACTTAGAGGACTTACAGTAGAGGGAACAATGTAAACAACCTTGAGTTTTTTCTTGTAGAACATAAACAGTAATAATATAATCCCCAGGGTACACTCTTCCCAGTGTTCTTCCAGTCCTTTCCGCTAACTAGTTCCATATTCCACTGCCCATTCCCCCATTGCATAAGCTGCATTGCGACTTTGGGAATTGTGTACTCTCTAATGGATACAGAATGAGACTGTGTGGGAAATGAAAAATAGCTTTACTGCCTCTGGAGGCCATTACTATGGTATAGGAATTGATTGACAGCCCTGCTGGGCATGAGCCTTGGCCACATACCTCCATTGTGGACGCCTACAGTGAATGGTTCCTAGAAATATCCTTCCATTTCTCTTTTCTGGTAAATGTTTTAGAATTTCATACACTAGTTAGCCACTGGATATTTCTCAGTCTAGCCAGATGCTCTAAAATTATGGAAAAGCCCTTGCAGGTACCAAGAAATCTTTTGATTGGTAGCCTTTATTTCCAAAGGTGTAGTGATTTTACATCATATTTGCTTTTCTTGGAAGTTTCCATGAGAGGTTTAGATGGATGACCTGTGCAACTAGCCACCACCCATCATATCCCTGAAAACACCTCAATTATATTTTAATCAGAAAGTAAAATATTTCTGTCAGTTCTCTAAGACAAATACATGCCTAATGCTCTGGAAAATTTAAAGTACTGCTCTCAGCATACTGATGTTAAGTAGAATACTATTAACCTTCAAGTAGTCATCATTGTTATAGCATTACATGCTATGTACTTTGGCCAAATACTCACAAAGTAATTGGATATGGTAATATTCTGTCATACTCAAGGTAACCAAGTGTATGTCCTGTACTATTTAACTCTAGATAAATACCTTTGGATCATATTGCTTTGTTTTCATTAAGAAAAAAATTATTAGTCAATTCCTGGGTACAGGAAATCTCTGTACTAAATATGCACTGGATAAAAGAACAATAAAGCATGGCAAAACATATTTCAGAAGAACCAGATACATTCATAATATGCAACCTTGAAAGAGGGAGGTGATTCAAAGGAGAGGAAATGAGTTTGCTGAAAAGATGTCTGTATTCCCATGCTAATTACTGCATTATTCAAAATGATCAAGATAAAGAGTCAACCTGTGTCCATCAACAGATGAAGAAAATATGGTATATACTTAAAATGTAATATTACTAACCCTTAAAAAAAGAAAAAAATTCTGTCATTAATGATAATACAGTTGACCCTGGAGGAGATTGTGTTAAATGAAAGAAGACAGACAGAGTAAGACAAATACTGCATAATCTCATTCATTTGTGAACTCTCAAAAAGTCAAACTCATGAAAGTGGAGAATACAATGATGGTTATAAGGGGCTGCTGGGAATGGGAGTGTTGTGAAGAAGTTGATCAGAGGTTACAAAATTTCAGTTAGATCACAGGAATGTATTCAAGAGATCTATGGTACAACTATAGTAAATAACAATGTATTGTGTTCTTGAAAATAGCTAAAAGAGTAGTTTTAATTCTCATCACATAGCAATGATACATGTCTAAAGCAATGAACATATCTTGAATCAATCATTCTATAATGTGTGAGTTATATATACATTTATATATCACCATAAATATATATATATATAATTTTAATTTGTTGATTAAAAGTAAAGAAGTAATGCAAAGTAGCATAGCCACTATGAAAAATAGTGTAGTGGTTCCTCAAAAAATTAAAAATAGTGTCACATATGATCCAGCTATCCCACTACTACATATATGTAACCAAAAGAAATGAAATGTCTGCTCAAGGGATATCCACACTCCCTTTTGTTGGAGTTGGTTGGAGTACCAGTCATGATAGCCGAAAAAAAATGGGAAACAAGCTGTGTACAACATTGGAAGAGTGAGTGAAGAAAATGTACTTGTACCCCATTGGATTACTTACTGCTCAGTTGTTTAAAAATTGGTGAAAACCTGTCATTTGTGACAACATGGATGGAAATAAACCAGGCACAGAAAGGCAAGTGCCACATAATCTCCTGAATATAGTAAATAAACATGTTGACTTCATAAACATTGAAAGAATGGTGGTTACTAGAGGCTGGGCAGAGTGAGGAAGGAGGGATGGGGAGAGGTTGATCTGTGGATGTTGTTAGGTGGGGATAGAAAGTTTCTGTGTGCTGTTGTGCAATAGGATGGATAAAATAATAATCTACTATTTATTTCAGAAAGCTAGAGGATTTTTAATATTTTTAATATTTTTACCATAAAGAAATAATACATGTTTGTGGACTATGATATGTTTAAGCTGACTTATACACACTGTATATGTGTATCTAAATATCACATGGCATACTACCAATATGCAAAATCTTAAAACTTATTTAAGTAAATTTAAAATAAAAAAATAGAAGACAAGGAGGAGTATAAATTTAAGAAGATTTACTTAGTGGTTAGAAGAAATGGTTCTTAACTTGATATTGCCTCAGCTTTATTCCTTGAGCACTCTACTAGCTTTAAGATCTTGGGGGAAGCAAGTTAGGAAAGGAAAGAATATGTTTAATTACAACAAATACAGGAAAGACTGTCAGACTTCAGAAACAACAATAAAAGTTATAATAACAATAATATTAATAATAACAACAGCAACAAGCAAAACCAACCAAGTATTTAAAGAAAAAAACTGTAATTCCTATGGTCATTTATTTAGCATGGTGTTTTCATGCTGTTCCTTGGAAAACAGCAACTTTCCCACTTGCTTTTCACATTTTGAGGTAATAAAAGATCTTCACTATAACATGGTCAAAATGAAATTTAAAACTATTTTATAAGGAAAGTCTATTCAAGGTTTTTGGAGATCAGAAGTAAACAGCATAGTTCTATGACATTTGGATCATCTTGAGCTATAAATTTTTTGCTCCCCCCACCCTTCTTTATGAGAAGAGTTTATCCATGTTGGAAGCAAAGCAGGAGTGTCAATTTTCACTTTACCTCCTAAATTTTTTTTCTGCTTCCAATACCTACTCATCTCAATCCATCTATATACCAATTTCAGAGACATTTTTCATGATTCATTCTCTGTGAAGACTAAGGTAAACACTAAAACTGTTGCAAACCTCTAGAAAAAAATTCTAATTTTAATCAATTTTAATAAGAAAAAAATCATAACTGCTTCTAGATCAAATTTTTTTTTGTTTTTTTAAGAAAACTTTAACTTGTAAACCAAAGTTTGGCTTCATTGTTTTCTCAATTTCTCCATGGATAGTATACATTAACAGTAATGATAAATGCATAGCAGAGATTGTGTTCAACTAAGTAATATTGCATGCATTTACCGAGCAGTCTATCATCCACAAATTTTCATATGTAACCTATAAATTATTTGCTAAACCTCCCATTTTAGTTGTAAAAAATTGCTCTGGAACACCAAAAACATAATTTCTTAAGGTACTTTCATCATGAATTTATTTATGCTTCAAAATATCATGTTATCCACGATAATATATACAATTTTATCTGTCCTCTTACAAAAGTGACCTATTAACACAGAAAATTTGTCTTAACCAACATGAGGAAACCCTGCAGGTTATAGGTAATTAATACCACCCTTTGTATATCTTAACAGTTTGACAATTACCTTTGATATTGTTATATCCCTTTTTTCTCTGTATTTCTCTTCCTTTGGCATTTTCCTTTCACAATCTCCCATACCATGGTATTTAAGCATTGCATATTACACAACTGTGATTTAAGTCTAACAATTTTAATAACATGATTTATTGAAAAAATATGAAATACGAAGACATAGGCCTAGAGTTTTAGATTTTCTTCTCAAAAATAATTTTATATTATTGTGATAATCTTAAATATTTATTATAAAAAGTTCAGTATATAATGAAATTGCATTCTATATCATTTATATTAAGAAGGTAAGCAATCATTAATGATCTCAATCCAAGGTTAAATTACATGTCATGTATTTTTGTGGTATAAATATTATTTCTGCCTCTCAAAGATCCATGTTTAATGTTTTAATTTTCATTAGCTGGTATCAGTAAAAACTGGGTGGCAAGATAACCTGGCTGAGTTCCACGAGCCACAGTTTTTAGGAGTACTATCCACTTACTTGTGTATTTACATTCGGTGTTGCTTTTCAGTAAAGTGAAAGATGGCTAGGTGGAGGATAAATTACTAAGATATAAGAGGAAAATAGGATCAGATTATATACTGAAAATTTCTTTTCTCCATGAATATTTGATCTACTTTTCTACTTTTATCATAAATTCTGCTTTCAATTTCCAAATCTTTTGTTATAGTTCAAATGAAACAGGTTTCCTTGAGAGAAGTAACAGAATTGAACATTTGATGCTTTTGATGATTATAAATGGAACTATTATTCAGGGTTTTAAATAAATGGTTTTTAAGCAGAAAGCTGGCATAATTCAATGTGTTCTCACTATTCATCTATTTGTCTAATTATCTCCTGTCTGTAAAAAAAAAAAAAAAAAAAAAAGTGCTCAGAAAACAGAACTGCTTATAGAAGATAGGCCTTTCTGGAAAAACTCACAGACTAGACTCAAGTCAGATACGTAATTGAATCAATGTGTAGTAAGAAGAGGGCCTTTTGCTATTTCAATGAGAGGGAAATACAAAGGCAAAATTTAGCTGTAATATGGGATTTCAGGAACTGAAATAAAGGGGGAGCATTAAGTGAGAGAGAGAGATTTCTTTGGCATTTCTTTCCAGGAGTGCTAAATTCCACTGGAAGCACTTTAGGGGTAAACACACAACATTCTTAGAGTTGAAATGAATCATACACAACCCTGTGTCAAATCATATTCTGATTAAGCAACTTCATATTTGTGAATGAGAAATTTTCAAAAGTTTGAAATTGTTTTCTCCTTCAATTTGACATGGTAGGAGTTTCTTTTTATAGATACAGTTGAGGAATGATTTAATTGCTGACAATAGAAGAGATGCTATTATGTGAATTAGTGTGTTTTAAAAGCACTTTATATTTTTTCATCTTGCAGGCACTTTTCCTGTCTGTCTTCTAAATACATGTGCCCTGGTGTTCCTGCTGTCATGAGCACCTTGTTGGCTAATATAAATGCTTTCTATGCTCACACAACAGTTTCGACAAACGTACAGGTTTCCGCCTCAGATCGATTTGCTGCTACCAACTTTGGTGTAAGTATTATTTCTTTTTTTTTCTCAAGTGCTGGGGCTCAATCCCAGGACCTCATACATGATAGGCAAGTACTCTCCCACTTAGCTACATCTCCAGTCCAGTATAATTTCTTTAAAATTTAAAATTCTAACTAAGTTACATTTTAAAGGGACTGTGGACTCAAAATATTCTTCAAATATACTGCAGAAAGGATAACTTAGGAAATGTCTCTAGTATAATGGACTATAGCTCAAGATTCATTTGAAACACTTTTAGTAAAATAACTTTATTTGACAGTCAATAGGAATCTACATTAGATTGAATCTCCATATCTGGAATGATCTTTTCCAGTGAGGAAAACATACATTCTGTAAGAAAAAACATACTGGAATTCTGTAGGTAATTTTTCCATGTAAGGAAAATAGGATTTACCATCTTTAGATACAGTTCTCTGGTAAGTATGAGTTTGGCTGCCTTCTCTGGAGTCTGGAAAGCTCCATTTGTACTTCCTACTGGTACTATTAGTACTGCTAGGCAATGCTTTGTCTTCTAAGTAAGAAAATAGTAGCTGTATAAATAGCCCAAGAGAATTACCTGTACCTAATTAAAGTGGTCTGCCTGAAGTATTGAAAATCATCAACAACACATGGAAAGCAGAAATGCAGGAATACTGAGGAGTCTAGGTTACACACATTGCTGAAACTCATTCTTTATTAATGTAATAAAAATTAAAATTGACAAGTCTGGAAATAGGATGTAAGCTGAGAGTAATCCCAATAAGATGGTAAGAATCTAAACTAAGCAGAGTTGGTGGAGACTGAGAACAAAGGACAGATTCTGAGGTTTTCAGGTCATAAAACCAGCAGTATCAAGAGCACCCGATGTCTTTGGGTTGTAGCCAGTAAGGGGATGAAAATGTGCCTGGTAAGATTCCAGGGTTTCTGGCAAGGGCCACTGGGTAGGTAGTAGTGCTGGTTAGTAGTTCTGTGAGACACGTTATTCTTAAAATTAGTATTTAGGGCAAACACCATAAGAAATTACACAATGTAAGAAAACAACATAATATTTTCAGTAACTTCTGATTTTGTTTTCAGAGAGGAAACTAAGATCCATTATGGGAAAATGATTTCTAAGATACCATAGTTGTTATACCCACTGCACTTCCAGTTTGGTTCACTGAATATATTTTTATTGAATAATGTTGTTAGAAATCAAGTTTTGGAATATGTATCACAGACTAGAACCAACTGAGGCACAGAAAGTGAAAGATGAAAACCCTATCAGAAGGAAAATGCGCTCCTGTGTTTACTCTTGTTCTGTGCTTTTCATCAAAGAGAGTATTGCCATTTAATAACAAGCCAACAGAAATACTAATACCAGAGAACACTTTTCAGGCTAAGAGTCATAAAATTTGAGATTTTATTGTAATTTACCAAGTCAATTCATCTAAACCTGAATTTCTCCATCTGCTCAATGAATATAATAGTTCTTGCTCTAACACGTTTCTCAAATTTAACATAAAAATTAAATAAGTTTTAAAACTGGTAACCTAGTGTGTCAAATTTGAAAGTGAAAGAATTAAATAAAGTATGAGGATTTTGTCCCTCCTGCCCTACCTCTAATATAAACAGACCACAAGCTAACTTTGTTAGATGACTCTTGGAGGACCTGGACCAAAATGCATCCAGTTCATCAAAATAGTATTATGACCAAATGCCAGATCACAGAACACTTTTGCTGTAAAACCTCATCTTTGGTAACAGAACTCATTGTCTTGGGATTTCACCTATAACATAAAGCATTTTGTGTTATAAAATTGTTTTGCTTCTGACATTCTACTGGTGTGCATTGTGGGGAATGAGCCAAACATATAGAACACTGAGCCTTTTTACCTCTGAGAAAAAAAGATGTGGTGATATGATTAATACCTGCCATAGAAGCTACCTGGAGGGAAATTAGATAACATACTCTTTTTCTCCATGCTGACTCACAGAAAAGAAAGCAGATTGATTTCAGTATATTTCAGGTTTCAGTACAACATGGCTATAACAAACGTCATTTTTTAAATCAAATAACTTCTTATAGAATAGGGATATAAAAAGACATTTTGATCAAACTATAGCTTAATAAATTGGTGATTTGGCATGTAAATTTTTGTCTCTAAATGTTGAAAATAATGCTATTTGCTAAGTTAAATATATTACATATAGTAACTCCCACCTCCACTTTGGAGCCCCAGATTTTTATTCCACCTCATTACTGAAGCTAATACATGACTTGGGGCCCAGCGACAATCACATGGTCCTTTCTTTACTTTTCTCAAAGCTGTAACCCAGACATGTTAAGTCTTATGAAAAAAAAAAAAAAAAAAACTAAACTAGTAGAAAAATCTTTCTTAATATAATTATTGAAACAAACAAATCCTTAAGCAATTCAATACTTTCAAAAATTTAGACTTTTGCATATAAATGTTATTTAAGTTGTGGTGTGAATGAAAATGCTCAAGAACAAAAGAAAAAATGACAGAACCTTGGGTGTACAGAGGAAGGGCAAGCAAAGCTTCCTGAGAAAAGTGGCTAGAAAGAATGATGAGAGGGATGACAAAAATGTGACATTATGACAGTGAAGATGAATTGAGGAAAAGGGGAGGCCACTGCTAACTGTCAATTTAGGTAGTTTAACTAAGTTGGGAAAAGAAATGAATGCATTGGATTCAGCAAGTAAGTCACTGGCAAAGCAGTTAAGGCTGAAGGCTGGTCTCGTGGGTTGCTTAGTGAATGACTTAGATGAACAGTTGTATAAATGAGGATTCATGTATTCACCAAAATATAAGGAGAGTTTATGTAATTGAACAATACCCATATATAATAATAAAAAATGGAAAAAATGCTACAAAACTCGACAATTTAATTCTAACATTAAAGTCATACCCAGGATTAGACTGAAAGGAAATTTATAAAATGCCAATGATACATCCATCAGTTAGAATTAATACTGGGATTTTGTTAGTATTGTTTTGAAACCATTTTTACATTTGAATTTCAAAATTTTTCTTTATTGAATTTGTATTAATTTTATAATAATGTGAAAAGTCAGTAAATGAGAGAAAAGAAATAAAACTATTCTTTCTTCCAAGGAAATTAGAAATGAAGGAAAAATGAAAAATTGGGCAAGAACAAGAAGATTTTTGTCTTATAAAAACAGATTTTGTTTCTACTTTCTGACAAAGTAGGGTTTTTAAATTCTTTAATGAGATAGATTTGTACAGATTTGCTAGGAAAGGAGCTAGAGCATGGTTTACATTTACCATGAGGGAGAATGAGTGGTAAGGTAATATCACAGAGGAGAAATAAGGAAGTGGTCAAGAGGTCAGAGGCAGAGGCTGTCCTTTATAACAAGACAGGATGAACTCTTTTCTAAAATTTGAGGAAATAGTATGGGGTCCTTGCAAGGAACAGTAAGCTTTTGATAGAAGAGTGCAAATTTTTTAATCTTCCTTGTAGTTGACTGCAAAGACAAGGAAAGCTCACCTACAAAACTAGGGCTATATTGCGGATGCTGAAGTGAGGGAGGGAGGTAAAAGTTTTGGTGTGCTATTGATGGGAATACAAAGAGGAATGTTTCATAGGCATGGAAGAAGACTGTGTAGTAAAGGTAGCATCTGCTATTGGGCACTACAAATTTGTTGTCACAACAATTCATGTGTTGCAAGGATTTGTCAAAGTTTGTCAGCATTCTGATGGATAGGCTGAAGTTTTGCAGAAGAGAGGCAGTGGAAGGGTAAAGGAATTCTTAGGTAGACAGTGCTGTGAGGAGAAAAGCGATTCACCATAGGGTCTAGATTTGGTAAGTGGAAGCAGGAGAGGCATGAGGGGGTGGGGTGTGTTTGGAAGGAACATCATGCTTTTCAGTTAACATTTCAAAGGGGAAATCTGAAGTCCAAGTATTATTTCTGCAAACAAGTTGAATTGTTGAAAAGTGAATGTGAAGAATGGTATGCCACTGGGCCATACCTGCCCATAAGAACTGACTGCTCAGTCTTCAGGAATGTTGAAAACTGGCTGTTAAATACAGGTATCATTGAAATTGAGAATATTTACAGCATAGAAATTGACAAATGATAAAATCAAAGCCTTTGGCTTTCAGAGAACCAGTTCACTCACACACCGTTGAGTATAAATACTGTTTTGAGTAATGATCAAAGAATGTTATTGGAGAAAATGTTTTCATGGGCATGAAAGAAACTCCTGGGTAGATCACAGGTTGGAAAGGGAGAAAATTCCTTGAGGTGGAGATTTCATCAATATTTTAATTTTTCAGATATCCTTAGGAAATATTTTAGTGAGTTTTTATATAAATAATAAAAAAATAGTAAAATTAATGTTTATCTAGTTCTGTTTTCTCCCTGAGTGTATACTCTCTCTTTGACATAGCCAGTACTAGGCAAATACAAATATGCTAACAAGTATTTATTTGTATTATACATGTTCTTTCTATGTACACTTATTCTTTCAAGGCACATTTATGTGGTACTTCATGAACACTACTATGGCAGGTAATAGAAATACTGAAAGATAAATGTTTACTCTTTGGGGCTTATACTCTAATAAGGCAATCACATAAACAGGTAAAAACAACCATAAATCTCTCTCAAAATGTAATAAGTCTCAAAGGAGTTTATACAGTACTCACAAATGCTTTGAGATTAAAGAGAAACAGATGACTGATTCTCTCCAGGAACTCAGGGAAGCTTGACAGAGGAATGATGGATAGTATTTTCAAAATCAAAGATGTAGTTACCGTATTCTTAGGAATTTATTTGAGTAGACCAGTAGAACTAGAAACACAAAATAAGCTCAAAAAAGTGTAGGATGCAGCCTACCTATTGAGTAGGACAGATGGAGTAAGAGATGGAAGTTAAATAGGAAGTTTTGTTATTGAATTGGTATCAGATTATTGAGGACTTTACTGCTCACTAGAGTGGTCTTTATTCTTTTTTTTTTTTTTTTTAATTAATTTTTATTGTAGGTTGTTCAAAACATTACATAGTTTTTGATATATCATAATTCACACTTTGATTCAAGTGGGATATGAACTCCCATTTTTACCCCATATACAGATTGCAGAATCACATCAGTTGCACATTGATTTACATATTGCCATTCTGGAGTCTGTTGTATTCTGCTGCCTTTCCCATCCTCCGCTATCCCCCCTCCCCCCTCCCCTCCCCTCTTCTCTCTCTACCCCCTCTACTGTAATTCATTTCTCCCCCTTATATTTTCCCTCCTTTCCCCTCACTTCCTCTTGTATGTAATTTTGTATACCCCTGAGGGTCTCCTTCCATTTACATGCAATTTCCCTTCTCTCTCCCTTTCCCTCCCACCTCTCATCCCTGTTTAATGTTAATCTTCTTCTCATGCTCTTCTTCCCTACTCTGTTCTTAGTAACTCTTCTTATATCAAAGAAGACATTTGGCATTTGTTTTTAAGGGATTGGCTAGCTTCACTTAGCATAATCTGCTCTAATGCCATCCATATCCCTCCAAATTCTATGATTTTGTCATTTCTTAATGCAGAGTAATACTCCATTGTTCTTAAGATATAGGATATAATCATATAAAATTTCTAATTGAGAGTGATCACTCTGTAGAGAAAATAGGATATGTGTGAGACAGGATTCAGTTGTAGTAATAGAAGGCATCCTAGCCAAAGTAAGTAGAGAAGAATTTAACAAAGAGAATTAGATGTTTAAAATATCATATGAAGGACTGCAGGAGGGTCGCTCCATAATAATTTGCAGAGTATCCAGAATATCACAATGAACCTGATTTTCAAGATACACTGTAATTTTTTTTTTCAAGACACACTCACAAACAGGAATGTAGGGAACCAGGAGACTGCTTCTATTGTCAACGCAACCATCTTTTCAAAACCACAAAGCTGGTGACAAAAGACTGGAAAACAAAAGTCTCCATAACTTGACTTAGTAGCAAAAAATAAGCCAAACTGTAGGCAGTGGGTCCACATTCTCAGACTTGCTTCCTAAATAGAGTTGTCAATGCACATGCATCCAATAGGCAGAAACTAAGGTAATTATGACAAACTAATGGTAAAGTATGAGAATGGCGTATAGTGTTTCAGCCATGGGGAACCACAGCACAGTAAAGAGGAATGAGTAAAGAGTCTTTGGAATTGAATGCAGGAGGACTAAATGGAAGTTAGGGAGAGGGATGATGTTCTAGTCCTAACATGGCAATGTGCTGCTGAATCTAGAAAACAGTTTACAGGGAAAATGTGGTGTTGCAAAAGAGAGAATGGATATGGGAAACATTTTGGAACACATGGTTTTTTTTGTGACTTGCCAAAGAATTAGTGTGGGTAGAGGCAGTGTTACGTGAACCTTCTACAGTTTGAGAGGATGTTCTTTATGAAGAATGCAAACTTTCCATTGGAAATTTTGGTTAAAATTAGTATTTAGGGCAAACATCATAAGAAATTACAAAATGTAAGAAAGCAACATAATATTTTCATTAACTTCCTGATATACCTCTTTTTAAAATTTTTCTATAGTTTGGAGGTATCCATTTTTCTTTGTCATTTTTACATATGACAAAAGTTCTAAGAACTTGTACAGAAAGAAAAGAAATATAATTCAGTCTTTTATCTAGTAGAGTTGATAAAAAGATTGATAGCTTAGAAAAAATTGTTTTAGCTTCACCATTCATTGATAATAACACAGACATTTCAATGCCTTTTCTCAAATTTGGGAAAACATTATTATATTTTTTTTATATATGATGTTAAAGAAAAACAGCCCACAACAAAATTAAACAGGTAAGGATGACTTTATTCAAGGCAGTTGCGATAGAAGTGAGAGACCAGACCTCAGTCTATATCAATTCCACTGAAACAAAGGTGGGAGGGTTTTAAGGGATGGGACAAGTAAGAGGGGATATTCTTCAGCCTCTGAGGTGAGAGGCTTGAGAGATTTTTCAAGATGAGTCTTTGTGTTTGCTAATGCACATGCACCAATGTTAGGCTCATACCCTCCCAAGGAGACAAGGAGATAGGAGCGCTCACTCCCTGATGATTACATTTCAAAGAGATGGCTGCTATTCTTTCAGAAAGATATTCATGGATTAAAAAGTTTATAAGAGGCTTTTTAAAAAGGTTTACATATCAAAGGACAAAGAAGGAACATATACTTAAAAGTTTTCCAAAGAAAATTCTCTAAGAAGAGGTTGGTCAGGGCCTAGATTTAGGAAGAAGCCTGTGTAAAGTCTAGCCAAGCTGAGGGGAACCTTAAGTGAGTGAATGATAACAAGTTAGTGATTTCAGGTTTTCCTGTGAAGGAACTCTAAACACACTGAATTGATGAAATTTACTAATTAGTTTGAAATTTCAAACATCCTTGTAGTGCCATTTAATCATTTTGAAGTATCTGTTGATATCAGTGTTAATCTCAACTCAGCAAGAAATGCAAACAATTTCCACTATGTTCATATGATCAACATTAACTGAATTATCAAAATTTATTAAAATAGCCCATGAATGACTTCTATTTGAAATATGTCTCTTTGTGATGAATTTATTTTTGGTATGATCCGGAAAAAATGTTAAAATTTGCTAATCAAAGAATACTGTTTAACTTATTCCTAAACATTTCACAAAAACCTAAGATCTCATGAATAAAATGGGTAGGGATTTTCCCAGGGACACTGAAGCAGGTGAGGGCTCAGAGCTTGAGCATCATTGATTTCTGCCTCAGTTAACCCCCGTTGTTGGAGAAAGACAGAGAGAAAGATGGTGAAGGGAGAAGTTGTCGTAGTGCAGAGGTTTTCATACCTCTTCCTTTCTAGAGCTTTTCTTTCTACAGTTCCCAGGATCCTGGGGAAAATTTCCTGAGCATTTTGTCCAGTAGCAACTGTCTTTCCTCAGGTCAAAATCCTCCCTCTGTCCATGAGCCCAATCCGGTGGCTTTGTGTGGCCCATTAAATAAGAATGGTTTTTACATCTTTAAATATTGAAAAAAAATCAAAAGGTTATTATTATTTGGTGACATGTGAACATTATATAAAATTTCAATTTTAGTGTCATGAATAAAGTATCATACCCATTCATTTATGTATTTTCTATAGCAGCTATCTTACAGTATCGGGGCTGAGTGATTGTAACAGGGGTCCATGTTACCTTTTGAATATAGCCTTTACTGCTTATTTTAAAAGGGACATTTTTTTTTCTTTTCTTCTTCTCTCTCTTCCCCCTCTTCTCTAATATGGGGGCTGGGAACAAGATTACCTTGAATTATATGTTCTACACAGGAAGGAGATGTCTCTAGAAGATCTAGGAAGTGACTATCTCTCTTGCATGAGTGAATTTCAACACACCCTCAGAGTGCACCTGGGAGCCCCTGCCATGGCACACCTGGAATGTAGCCTTTGAATAGCTTCTTTAAAAGCCCTCTGTTTTCCTCACTGACAGAACCACAGCCTCTGGGACTGGAGTCCCCTGTGTTTCTCCTTTTCTAGCAAAGCAATAAACCTTCATTTTGCTTTTTCTCAAAACTATGTCCTCATTTTTAAATTGGCATGAATTGGCATCCACTACAAGGTCCGAGCTTTCGGTAACATAATTATGACAGTCCCCAAAGTAAAAAAACATATTCTTTCTAGCCTTTTGTAGACTGTTTGCTGATCCCTGGCCTACTTAGTCTGATCAGCAAATAAAACATTCATTTTTGATAACTGATAATACTTAGTATTATAATTGATTTGCCTCCTACTAGACATATGTGGCCTCTACCTAATACAAAAAACTGAATAATGTGACAGTTTCCAATATGGTGACATGTCCCTCAGGGGAAACATGTTTTAATCACTCAGTCTTCTTTACTCCTCAAATCATGCCATGCAGACAGTAGGCCTCCTCTGTTCGTGCAAAGGCAATCTCACTCTAGTTAAATAGAAATATGGTAAATAAAATTACATCTCAAGCTGTCCCTGCTGTTAAAGAATCTCTTTGAAAATTCAATCAGCACCACACTTTTAATTTCATATCATCTGATATTGTTTGGAATTCTTTGACAACAAGCCCAGCAGTCTTCTCCACAGCTTTCAGTTTTCCTTGAATGTAAATTTTCCAGCTGGGCCCTGAAGACCTAGGTGGGGAGACAAAATGAGAGATCTGTATTAGTCAGAATTTTGTTCAACTGCATAAAACAGAAAAGCAAATGAACTTAGCTAAATACTCCACTCCTCCACCCCTCCAATATAACTGAAGTCCAGAGGTAAGGAATTCAGGACTAGTACAGCTGCTCAGGACTGTAATTTTTAATAAGGGTGGGTAAAAGGGACTAGGGCAGGGTGGGAGGTCCTTGTAGCTTAAAGCCTCACCATTCTTACCATTTGTTTAGCTTTTCACCTTTTAGGCATGATAGACTCTGCCCTCTGTTTGAATTGAAGGTGAGAAGAAGGAAGATTCACAAAGGGCAAAAGGAAAAAAAGCCTGAAAGCTCTATTAAACAAGCAATTCCATAGCAAACACTAATAAAACAAACTATCTTCCAAGAATTCTTTTAGGATCTTTTAAAATCAGAATTGAGTCCTTCCCATTTTATAAGATATATATATATATATATATATTTTATAATATATATATATCTCATTGGCCCAAAACATGGCTTCATGGCCATGCCTGGAAGAAAAAAGTACTGGGAAGGTAAGCATTTCTAACTAGGCACATGAGGCTGTATTATAAGGAACCATGGAAGAGTGGATACTGGGCATCCAGCCAGAGCAGTTGGCCCCAGTGGGCATAACAGGGTCAGTGATTTGGGTCATGGCATGGTTGATCAGAGTTATTCAGCTGTCTGGATGATTTGTGCCAATCACAGAGGTCAGGTAAAGCATCCAAGACACAACATGAATCAGACTGACTTTTACATTCATCTGAATGATTAACTTTACTTAGTCCTAACAGATTATTGTTGTGGCTCTTTCTTTTTTTTTTTTTTTTTTTTTTTCATTTTGATGGAGAGCCACTTGCCCACATGGATGGAAACTGGGGAGTTAACAAAGGGTAACATAAGTTGCCCACTCCCCTGGCAAGGTATGGTGGAGAGTGGAAAAGAAAAATTCCAGACATTTAACTCATCCATATATTTCTGGTACCTTGTTGGGTGAGAGAGTTTTAACCTTCCTAGGGAGATTGTAAACTCTGAAAGGCAAAGTTTATCCATCCAGCTTCTTTATATTCTCTATGGTTATTAGTACAGAGGCATGTTCCAATTTTGTTCAGAGATGTGTGAATCTCATAAAGGCACTTAACTCAGAAAAATTAAGTTTCAATTAAGGAATAATTCATCTCCTCCTGTTAATAGTCCACTCCATTAATGTCAGTAACATCAAGTAATAAGAGTTCTATATCCTATTAACCCACCTTCTATGTAAAACTACTTGGAAAATATCCCATTTTTCTTCATATCTTACAAAATGAAATTTAGTGTCTACAGAGTATTAATGTGTGCAGAGAACTTTTCTCTCAATCCCCCACCCATGGATTTTTAGTTTCAATTAAAAAACTAGAATACTGGAGGGTCAACCTATAGGGTATCTGTTTGACTTTAATGTTTTTCCCTGTTTGTCTTTAATTCACACAATTTCAATCTTATACTCTTTATTCTCAGTCTTCAAGTACTTATAGCAAGAGGACAATACAACAATGATACTGCATTGAAAGCTGGCAGCAGCAATCTGCAGGCTTAATTTTTATACTACTTTTAGCACTAAATCATAAACATCCTTTAAAAGTAATTGATCTTTCAGATTAAGTCTGTATTTGCTTCCAAAAAGAAAATGGGTTTTGAAACTGTTTTTAACACAAAACAACAGCTGTTCCCCGTTTCATAGGCAGGAGAAGTTTGGAAATCTAATTCGTTTTCTGGAGGGCTGAAATGGTGTACTGGAGTAGAATGGGGGTGGATTGTGTTTTCTCTTGCCGACACATTATATTGCTGTGAGTCATTACATATAGAGAAATATAGCTGCAATTCATTTGTATGAGCTCTTTGTATGGAACACAGCTCTCTAGATGCTTTTGTTAGAACATTTACTTTCTTTTTTCTTTCATTCATTAGAGAAGGCAGTGTGATTTTTAGGGAAGAACATGGATTTGATGTAAAAGAGACTTTTGTTCAAATCACTGCAATGCTACATACTAGCTCTGAGGTCTTGGACAAGACTTTGATCCTTCCTTTCTACCAAAAGGGAAAAATACCTTGCATAGAATTATTGCAAGAACATTTAGAGTGACCATTTATTTCCATTCTACTATTTTGTGTTTTCTTGGCACAGAGGGAAAAATTCATAAAACTACTGGACCAGTTGCATAACTCTCTAAGGATTGACCTGTCAAAATATAGGGTATGTACAAAATTATTTCCCTAAAGGTAAACAGTGGTATTTGCTCCAAATGAATTCTTGCCATATTGTAAATTTATCCATTGTGTAAAAGATCTTGATTTCAGGTGTCATCACACTAGAAGTAACCTACAGATTTTCTTTATTTGGAAAGGTGCTTTAGATGCTTTGCCCCACTTAAACCTACAGCAATCATAATACTCTGTATGTATGTGCAGCTTTCATTGTATAATTTTCAAAATAAATATCAGATATGCTAACTTATGAGTATTGCCCAGTCCTCATACTTGAAAATTCACTCCTTGTTACTGAGATAGTTTGCTTGATATTTCCCCAAAGTCTGAGATATCTGTTGGAATTTACTGCTCAATTCTGTCTTCCTGGATCAGTGTACTTGTTCAACACTGTCCAGAGTTCACTGTCAACAATTCTATTATTCTACTTCTAGGTGAAATGGATACACACATGCATATAAACACACACACACCAAAAAAAAATTTAGTTTTAAAATGCCTTACAAAATTGAGTTACAAATTTCAGTTTCAAAAATATAGTCATAACTATAGATGTTCTTGTACCTCATATATTCTTTTTGTTTGTGTGTGAGTACGGCTAGGGATCATTATCAAGACTTTGTATATGCTAGGCAAATGCTTTACCATCTTGCCTTCTCTAACAATTTATCCTAAATCTTCTTTTCATATTTACACACATGCTTCTCTTCTGCATCTATTTTTAATTAATCTCTTACTGACAATGTTCTTAATTGTTTATTTCTAGAAATTATACAAACCAAATTCTATCAAGCTCATAGTTCATGTTGGAACTTGGGATGAAATGATGTGAAAAGAATTACCATGACAGCCATTAAAAAAGATATTTGGGGGCAAGAAGGGCCTTGGGACTACCCCCATTCAACCATCCTTTACACACGCCAGCTGTACTTAAGTTCATGAGTAAAATCTGGAAGTTAGTTGAGGTTTTCCTGTGGCTCTTTAGAAAGCCAGTCTGAGAGCAAGATGAAAATTTTCTCAATGTTTAAATAAACTCTTTCTCTAAACATTTTCATGCATGTATATCTCTTTTACTTCAAAATTGTGAACATCTGTGTTTTTAATGATACTTCTCACCAAACTTCACTAAAACTTTATTTTAACTTTTTAAAATGATACTTAGGTTTTTTAAAGGAGAGACTATACAATGCAGTCTTATTCCTTAAACTTTTCAAAGTTTCTTTGTGATAAAAATATATTAGATGTACAGTGCTCAAAGTATTTTTGCAAAAATGTACCTATATTTAGAAAATAATGAGAAGATTTTCAAATATATATCAATCTCCCTTCTTTTAGTAGCATAATAATTTTATGAGCAAGGATTGACATAATAACATTGCCATAAGGATATTGTTTTGTACGTTTTTATTGAATTGTGAGTATAAATAAAAGGATATGGCTTTCTAATATGAAGAATAAATTATTTCCACATCTTCCATTTTCCACAACATTGTATGATAAAAATATTTTGAGAATACTTCAGGGATCTTTTTAAATTTTTATGCAATTTACTTCCCATTTTCTTTCACAGTAAGCTAGTTTTAGTTTATTTTCCCAATGGAGGTTTAATGCTGGCAACTTTACTCTTTTCTGTTTCCTATTTCTCCAGGAAAACTTTCCTGCCAGCAATAGTGAAAGACTACAAGACTTGAAATCAACTGTTGACCTGCTGACAAGCATCACCTTTTTTAGGATGAAGGTATCTCATTTTATTTCTGTCAGTGTCTTGGTGTGACATAAGAACACATATATTCCCTGATAAATTCTCTTGATTAGTACTGTTCAACATCAGCAATTAAGTCTGAGCTAAATGAATCTTCCAGTATGAGGTGTAATTTAAGAAGGGATTATTCTAGACACAACATAGGCTGATCCATTTGGTTCAAATTTAGTATTAAGTTAAACTTATTTTAAACAAAGCTCTCTAATAAGTGGACATGGCACTTAAGAAAAAACTCCAAAGATTGTTAAATGGAAATGGAGTTCATTTGTTTTTAATTTTAACTCAAATGTTTTTCTGACTCTTCACTGCAAGAGAGTAACTGACTCTTGTTTACCCCAATATGGCAACTTCTGTTTTTAGCCGTGGCAATATTTATGTTGAAATATATTTGATCACCTAATTCATCAAACTATCCAGGCATTTCTTTTCAGACATATCTCCTCTGCTTTACTAGCAAGATATTGCAATCATAATTTTGCCCAGCAATTTGACTTAGGCTTTCCAAAAATAGTTTGCTAGGCTGTGGGCTAAACATTTTTACTCTGAGAGACAGCATCGTGGTGGTTATTCAGAAGCCTCCTGGATGGAAGTTGTCCATGATTTTTTTTCCACTTAAAGCACTAAAAATGGCATTTTGGAAGAAATAGAAAACAAAAGCATACTGTAATAGTGGTCATTTATATTCTTTTAAGTTCAATTAAAGTCATTTGACTTACAATCAGGCTATATGGAGTGACTGATGTCCATTCTGATCCACTGGCAGTAGCTGTTGGAGCAGTGTGTAGAGGATGATATTGAAAGCCAGTTAAGGGTCAGTGGGAAAGTTGACTCAGATTGACACGCAATACATGCCACTGAATTGAGGGGTGAGGAAATGGGAGTGAGGGTTGAAGAGTACCAACACAGTGCTGTGCATCCACAGTGCTTTGGTCACAGGCCTTTCAGTGTTAGAATACATCGTGTCCTAAACCTGCCAGTTTTCCTCCCACACCCTCACCAGCAGCTGATGATTGTTTCTTACATCACTGAAAAAGAGAGGAACAAAAAGAAGGGAGCATCCTCAAGTTCCTAGCACATAAGCCCACCACCTATTCCATCTTGCTACTTCCAGTTTCCATATATTCATCCTTCCTTTTTATTATCATCGATGATCCATCCATTATCTGAGAAATGGCTGTCTCTTCCACCTTTGGAATTGTTTTCATCTCCTCTATGTATTAGCAGCATTGGTTCAGCAATCCTTCCAAATCTCCTGAATTATAAATTTTCTCTTCTCTACTGAATATTTCCATTACCAAACATGCTGTAATTTCTCTGTCTTCAAAATACTGCTTGACTTCACTTTCTTCTATAGCTACTACCACAGTTCCTGTTTTCCTTTTATAGCAAAACTTCTCAAAATAGTAATTTACACATTTTCTTTCCCTGCATTATCTTGTAAAAAATTGTTCTCATCCCTTCATATTTTCCCTCATTATAGCTAATAAACTAATTTTTTGTTGTATGATTACATTAATATGACAAATGCATAGTTGTATACCTATCATGATAAGATACAGAACAGTTCCATGAGCCTATAAAATTCTTTTGTGCTGCCTCTTTATAGTCAACACTTTCTACTACCTGGCAACCAGTGATGTTCTCTGACTAGGTTTGCTGTTTCCAGAACATCATACACTAGGTAGCATAACATATTGGAGATCCATCCACATTGTTGAGTGCATCAACAGTTCACTCTTTCTTGTTGTTGAGTGGTAATTCTTTGTTATGTATGCCCTGCTTTATTATGTATGAACTGTTTGTATAGTCACTAATTGATAGACATTTGGGTTGTTTCCAGTTTGGGGTTATTAAAAAGAACTGTTATAAATATTCATGTTCAAGTTTATTGTATAAACATAAGTTTTCACTTTTCTTGGGTAAAATCCCCAGTCAAAAAGTATGATAGTTCCATCTGTTCTCCATCTTCTAGAGAAGCTTTTAGTACTTTCTTAAATCATTTATCTATTGATCACCTATTTTTTCTTATAAGAGTAAAATTACATTGTATTATAGCCCTAAATTTCTCTTTAAAATGAATAATGTTGAGCATCATTTCTTGAAGAAATCAAAATCAGAGAGTTTTTCCTATGCTGCTTCTAAAATTTTTATTTTAGAAAAAATGAATTAACATAAAATGTGATATTTTATCCATAAAATTTTGGATATTTATATTTTAATAGTTCCAATGTCATTTATTGAAATGATTTTCTACTCTCCATTAAATTGCTTTTGTACTATCATAAAATTTAAAAAAAATGACCATGTTTTTTGAGTCTTTTTCTGAAATTTATATTGTTCAGAATAGATCAGACTCCAAGTTCCACCACCACCATACTGTCTTGATTTCTGTAGCATTATAGCAAATCTTAAAATCATAAAGTGTGAATCCTTCACTTTTTTCTTCACTTTCAAAATCATTTAGGTGATTTTAGTTTTTGCTGAGATTTTTTCTGATATTGCATTAAGTTTACAGATCAATCTAAAGAAGTTTGATATTTTTAAAAATATTTTTAGTTGTAGATGGGAACAATACCTTTATTTTGTTTAGTTTCTTTTATGCAATGCTGGGATAGAACCCAGTGTCTCACACATATTATTAATGCTAAGCAAGCACTCTGCCACTGAGCCACAACCTCAGCCCTGGGCTGATATTTTTAACAATATTAAAATTTCAAACCCAGCCTTATGTTTTTTAACTCAATACAATAAGACTTTTATCCTATCTCTTCATCAAAATTTTTTTAGAAAGTCACCAAAGGCCAACACTTTACTAACTCTAGTGGTCAGTTATGAATTCTCAGCTTACAATGTTCAGCGATTTGCCACATTTTGTCCACTTTTTCTTCCAAGACATCCTCTTCTCTCTAGATTTTCAAGAGACCCGTCTTGTTTGACTTCACTTGTATTTCAATTGCTGATTCTTCTGGTCTCTACATATTTGTTCTCTCTCATTTGCCAAGTACCATAAGATTAGAATCACCTGCTTCACATGTTTCATTTTTCTGTCTATGATATTCAGTTTTCCCAGCACCACTTATTGAAGAGGCTGTTCTTTCCCTAGTGAATTTTTTTGGTGCCTTTGATAAGGGTGAGTTGGTTGTGAGTGTGTGGATTTATTTGTTACCTCTATTCTCTTCCATTGGTATGTGTATCTATTTTCATATCAATACTATGCTGTCTTGGTTGCTTTTTCCCTGTCATATATCTTGAGATCCAGGTATTGTAATGTCTCCAGCTCTGTTCTTTTTGCTTAAAGAGGGTGTGACTTTGGTGGTGGTGGTGGGGTTGTGCTTTCTTATGAATTTTGGAGTTTATTTTCTTGTTCTGTGAAGACTTCTTGATATTTTAGGAGGACTGCATCAAATCTAGAAATTACATTGGATGATATGAAAATTTTAATAATATTATTTCTTCCAATTTATCAAAACAGGAAGCCTTCACATGTTTTTTTTTGTGTCTTAAATTTATTTTATCAGTGTTTTGTCATTGTAACTGTAGAGTTCTTTTACTTTCTTGGTTAAATTTATTACTACATATTTTATATTTTTGTGAATGGATTTCTTTTATGATTTTTTTCTCAGCAATTTCATTATTGATTTTAAAAAAAAGTCTACTGATTTTTTATGATTATTTTGATCCTGCTACTTTATTGACTTAACTTATCAATTCCAATTGTCTTTTTGTGGAATCTTTAAGTTTTTTGTATTTAGACATCTGCAAAAAGAATATTGTGACTTCCTCCCTTCCTATTTATAAGCGCTTTTTTTCCATTTTTATTCCTTAATTGCTCTGGCTCTAATTTCTAGTCATATGCAGATAGACTGGACCTCCTCATCTTCTTCCGTATCTTAGAGAAAACTCATTTATCCTTTCCCCACACAATATTAGAGTGTATACTTGTCATGCATAGCTTTTATCATAAATAAGTATCTTCCTTCTATATCTAATGTGTCTAGAGTTTCATCCATGAAGGAATTCAGAAATTTTAAAAATTCAATACTTTTTAGCATCTGTTGAGATGATCATAAATTTGTATCCTTTATTCTGTTGATGTAATGTAATATTATTTACTGATTTGTATATGTTTAATCAGCCTTGCATCCCTAGGACAAATCCCACTTAATTGTGGTGAATGACCTTTCTGATGTGTTGTTGGATTCTGTGTGCTATTATTTTGTTGAGAATTTTTGCATTTATGCTCCTTGGGAGGTGTATGTAGTTTTCTCTTTTGTTGTATCTCTTTGGGTTTAGTACAGAATAATGCTGACCATGTAGATGAAGTTTTGAAGAATTCCCTTCCTTTTAATTTTTTGGAAAACTTTGAGAAGCTTTGATGTTAGTTCTTTTTAAAAAGTTTTGTAGGATTTAGCAGTGAAGCCATCTGGTTCTAGGCTTTTCCTTGTTGAGAGACTTTCTACTACTAACTCAGTCTCATTACTAGTCAGTAGTCCATTCAGTTTTTCTGTGTCTTTCTGTTTCCCTTTTGATAAGTTATATGTGTCTTGAAATTTATCCATTTCTTCTAAGTTTTCAAGTATTGGCTCATACATTTTCATAATTCTCCCTAATGGCTCTTTGTATTACTGTGGTATATGGAATGTCCTTTTTTCATCTCTAGTTTTATTTTATTGTTTTTCTTTTTCTTCTTCATTAACCTAGGTAAAGTTTGTTCATTTTGTTTATCAGTTTTTGAAAAACAACTCTTTCATTGATCTGTGTCTTCTAGAGTATTGTTTACTTCTGCTCAGATATTTGTACTTTCTTTCCTTCCCTTTGGAGTTTGACTTGTTTTTATTTGCTATCCTCTTGAGATCCATTGCTAGGTTGTTTGTTTGACATCCTTCTGTTTTGTATTTGATGTATGTTTTTACTGCTGTAAATTTCTCTGTTAGCAATTTTTGCTGTATTCCATAAATCTTTGTAACGTTATGTATAAATTTTCATTTGTTTCAAACATTTTTAATTTCCCTTCTAATTTCTTTGGTGACTCATTGTGTCTTTCATTGTGTGCTGTTTTTTCCATGTATTTGTACAATTAGTAAAATTTCTTTTTCGTTGAATTCTAGTTAATTCCCTTGTGATCAGAGAATGTGTATTAAAAATTTTTTATTTTAAAACACTTGTTAAGAGTTGTCTTATTGCTTTGTATTTATCTTATAGAAAATGGTACATATAGTGATGAGAAGAGTGTGTATTCTGGAACTATTAGATGAAATGTTCTATAAATGTCTGGTAGGTCCATTTGATCTATTGTATAGCTCAATTCTGATGATTCTGTGTTGATTTTCTCTCTGAATCTGTCCACTGATGAAAGTTAGATGTTAAAGTCCCCCTTATTATTATATTCAAGCAATCTCTCCCTTTAGATCTAATAATATTTATTTTATAAAATTGGGTGCTACAACATCAAGTATATGAGCATTTGTAATTATTGTATCTTCTTGTTGAATTGGTCCCTGGATAATTATATAGTAGCATTCTTTGTCTCTTTTTCTAGTTTTAGACACAATGCTCATTTTATCTGATGTAAGAATAGCTAGTTCTGTCTGTTTTGGGTTTCCACTTATGTGGGATATTATTTTCTATCCCTTCACTTTTAGTCTGTGTGTCTTTACTGGTGAAGTAAGTTTCCTGTAGGAAGCATATCTTGGGTCTTTGCGTGTGTTTGTTTGTCAATACATTAATACAGTCTTTTAATTGAGGGAGTTAATCCTTTTCTATTTGGTGTTTTCATTGATATGTAAATATTTACTCCAGTTTTTTTATTAATTTTCTTCTAATTATTTTGACTAGCTTTCACTTTTTTCTTTATTGTTTTCCTGGTGTTTAGTTGACTTTTTGCTTTGATAATTTCTCATTGATTTATTGATTGATTCATTCATTTTGCTACCATGATTGAACACAGGGGCACTCAACCACTGAGCCACACCCCCAGCCCTATTTTGTATTTTATTTTGAGACAGGGTCTCACTGAGTTGCTTGGTGCCTCACTGTTGCTGAGGCTGGCTTTGAACCTGTGATTCTCCTGCCTTAGGCTCCCATGCTACTGGGATTACAGATGTGTACCAATGCACCTGGCTGATTATTTTCTCTTTTCTGTATTTGATCTAGGGAGTTATATTTGTGTTTCCATGTTGGTAGTTATCTTTCTTCCCTTCTAAATGAAGCAATCCCTTAAGCATCTTTTATAAGACTAATCAAGTGGTGATAAAATAAGGAAATTTAAAAAAAGATAATTAGGTTAGTTCACTTTGCTCTTATATTCTAAGTGTCCAATTCTTTCTCACCTTAATCAAAGCTAGGTTTATGCAATGGTCTATATGTGATTTTTTACATTACTATTACCATCTTGTTATTCCTCTCTCATTTCCTCTCCTATCACTGTCCCCTATGTTTATTCTGTTTCATGGAAGCATATCCTATCCCATCTCCATTACTTTATTTTTGGTTTGCATTATCATATAATTTATTTTGCTTACTTATTTTATGTATTATCTATTGGAGTTTAAGTCAATGACAAAAGGGATTTTTGTTTCTTTTGTTCATTGTAGTATCACTATTGCCTGTCATATATAAGTGGCAAATATTTTTTAAATAATTAAATTAATGATGTTGATACTAGTTACATTTAGTATTACTATTTGAATGTTTAAAACAAGGAACATTTGCAATGAGTTTTTATCATCAGAAAGTAAAAATTAATATTTATACATTTAAAACATTTCTAAGACTATATTTCTTGAACATAGACAAATCAATAAAAACATTTGTTGAATATTGTTTAAGTTGTTTTATTGGATTATGATAGTCTACTTTTTTTAAGAAAAATAACTTTCTCTTTAGGTTCTGGAGCTTCAGAGCCCCCCAAAGGCCAGCACAGTAGTGAAGGACTGCGTCAGGGCATGCCTGGATTCTACATACAAATATATTTTCGACAATTGCCATGAACTCTATTGCCAGCTAATAGATCTGGTAAGAAAAGATGTGTGTCTTTAATTTCTCCACTTTTCTGTTTCTAATGTCTGTTTCAATAAATTTAGATTGATAGTAGATGGGAAAGTATGTTCATCTGATTTTACATTAACTGAAGGGTTAAAAATTTCCTTACTGTTTCTTCACATACATCATTTTACATACATGAACTAATTTACTCCTCACAATAACTATGGAGTGAAGGCAGATGATATTGTTCAGGTTTTTCAAGTGAGGAAGCAGTTTTAGAAGAATTCAATGAATTTCTCAAGGTCACATTGTGGGTAAATGGTAGATTTGGGATATTAGGTTGCCAAATCCTGTTCCTATGTTCTTTCCCTAACTTATACTGCCTCCTTTATCATTTGATCTCATAAAAGTGATAGGTAGAAAAAGTTTTATAGAACAAGTTAGTAAAATAACTATCATGTTAATTTCTAATTAAAAAACATTTCAAAAATACAAAAGAAAGTAAAAGGGAAATCAAGCACATATGTAATTACTATTACCAAATGTGAACATGACGTGTAATTTCATCTACATTACCAAATGTGAACACTTAGTAATGTTTTCTATCCTCTTGATTGCTTAAAGACATTGAACATTAGATGAAAAGTAGTATTTCACTTGTACCTCTTTGAGATTCTATCTGTACCTTCATTTTTCAGAAATGAATATAGTTGTAATACTCATGAGTTTGAACATCCTTTCATACATGCTCAATGAACTTGAATTTTACCTTCTGTGAACTGCCTGTTAATATTTTGCTTTTTTTTTCTTTTGACTTACTTGTCTTTCACCCATTAACTTGTAGAAAATTCTAAAATATATTCTGGGTACTTCTTTGTAGGTTATGTGGATTTCATGTATTATTTCTCCCTCTATGAGGTTTTTTCCCAAACTGGAATTTTAAAAATATATTGGTTTTATTTCTATAAAACTGGCACTTGGGGTTGGCTTTTCATAATTTGTTTAATGCCTTCTTTCTTTTCTGAAGAACTCAGTTGTTTGTCAATGTATTGAAAACCATGTGATTACCCGTGAAATTTTCTGGTTACTTAAGTAAGACAACTTCTAGAAAGCAAGGGGTAGATGAAAGCAAGAGGGACTCCTCCAAACTGAGTTTCAAGTTAGATTTCATATAGTATTGCAACATTCTGGGATCACTGATTAACTACTTTGCCTAATAAGAGAAAAACCATTAAAGCTGGGGTCTGGCTTTAAATAAACAAAGCAATACATAACCACATACTTGTTCAGAATTTATTACCAACTGTGAAAAATTTTCTGTAGTCTAGAAACTTGATTGTCTTTGATTCCTACAAATTAGAGTGGCTCTCACTTTTACTTGCCCTGTGGCTTGCATCCTAATGGCTTATCTTCTCTCTCTCTCTCTCTCTCTCTCTCTCTCTCTCTCTCTCTGTCTATCTCTCTTTTCCCTTCACTATATGTTATTATTTATTATTATTATTATTATTATTATTATTATTATTATTTGCAGGGTGTACTAAGCATTGAACCCAGGGAGGCTTTACCACTGAGCTACATCCCCAGCCAGAGTCTCACTGAATTGCTAGGAATCTTGCTAAATTGCTGAGGCTGGCCTTGAACTGTGATCTTCCTCCCTCAGCATCCTGAATCTCTGGGATTACAGGCATGCATCACTGTGCATGGAAGTTTTTTCAATTATTCTACATTTTTAATACCACTGTCCTTATTATATCTAAACTCAAACAGGAACTGAGGCAGGAGGTTTTTTGAGGAAGCTTGGATTGCTGGATGGAAATAACTAAAATGTAAAGGGATTTGACAATTTTTGGTGAAGATAGACCACGGGTGATCAGATATCACCTATGGGGGCATAGAGAAAGGAAATTTGATCAGATATTAGAGGGTAATCAAAATATTCAAGAATAGGGTATTTTGGCTAACCAGATTTAGCAGAATTATTGCTAAAATTTGATAATGAAGAAACTACATGGAAACCCCAAAGTTGAGGCCTATTTGAAAGAAAGCTCATAAAGTCTAGACAAAATTTGGTCAAAGAAAGAATCTTTGTCACCTCTTCCTTATCAATTACTTCACACAGACTGGTTAAATCAAACTGTCTAAATCAACTGGTATACCTAAAGTAGTGCCTTTCTAATACATAAATAATTATAACAATAAACTAACAAAGCAGTTTCTCTCTGTAAGGAATTCTTATGGACAGTTCCTATAAAGCAAACATGCCCTTTACAAAAAAATAAATTAAAATAGCTTAATATTTTAAAAACTGACCTCAAAAATATGCTTACATAATTTTATGGATAGTTTTTAGGTAGATTGTTCTGTGGGTTTTATATGAAATCTTTCAATGTAGAGAATGTTTAGAACTAAGTTTTACATTTGAGGAAAAGACTTTTCCACAAACATCGTTATCATTCAAAATTCTAGAGGAAGTCCCCATTGGATCTGAAAAGTTTAGGAGAATGATACTCCCCAGAGCCCTTCTGAAGCCATCTAGGTATAATTCAAGTGACCAAAATCATCTCCCCTCAGCTGACCTCATCACCATCCTCCTGGGAACTCAAAATCTCTTTGTCTCATATGATACCTCTGACCAAGATGTATCCAGAGCCTGACCCTGTTTACCAGCTACATGTTCCACCCTTCTCTAAGCCACTAGCATTGCTCACTTGATCATTATGTAACCTTCAAAGAGAATTCAGTCCTTTTACCCTACCACCTTTCCTATGTTCTCAATAGAGAAGCTGGAGTAATGCTTTAAAAGAATTAATCATGTCATTATTCATAGATTGCTCTAAGTGCCTTTCACCTACATAAGATTCAAATTTTTTTATGATGGCCTACAATCTGCCATATGATGTGGTTCATGTTTACACTGTCTACCTGTTTACTCTAAGTCCCTCCCTTTTGAACTTATCACCAGTGACTAACAAGCTAATGGAGAATTTTCCTATAGGGAATTTTGGTATAGTGCTGTACCCCTGGTACTCATAACCACATTTATGACAGTGCTTTGTAGGTGCTCAAAAACTGTTTGTTGAAAGATTGAAAAATGAATAAATAATGATTTGTTCAAACAATGCATAAGTAGTTATTGGTGAATACATCCTTTATAAACATGACTGAAAGAAGTGCCCTTTTCTGTGGGAGATGCTTCATGCTTGCCTGATGCCTCCTGCAGTGGTGACCCTGAGACATGTGGCAAGGTCTTCGGCAGTGAGAAGTGAGAAGAACTGATGAAAGCCACTTCTAGTCCCAAACTGTTGAACTATCCTGCAGTATCCTCTAATTCTCTTTTCAGCTGGAGTAACACAGAAGGAAACATATTCCAGAAGGATTAGCTACCAGATGGAGAAGGGTTGCATAGCCAGCTTCAGACTTTAGATGTTTAAAACATAATCCTGTATTTCATCAAGTCACTGATATTTAGAGATTTATTTGTTACCATGGCACAAACTGGCTTATTTCAATGAATAAACCCTTCAAATACATTTCTAACATGCCACTCAGAGTATCATTATGTGACTCCTATTTAAAACACTTGACAGGTTCCTCATTCACTCATGAGATTAAGTCCAGCTCTGCCATTATCAAAGTGATCTGCAATGTCTCAGCCCTGACCATCTTTCCTTACTTTTACATCATTTCCACCTTACATTCTTTGCTTCAGCACTCCACACTCTATAATGTCATTGCCTGCATTATATTTACCTGCTAAAAAGTACCTCACTTTCCCATATGGCCCTTCTTATAGCTAACTCCAACATATCTGACGTTTGCAACCTCTCCTAGTCAGATGGGGTGTTTCTGATTTCTGTTCTCATAACACTATGGCAGGTCACTATTCATGTACATACCTGCTGAATTAGGCACATATGTGATATTCATGTCACCTATATTCTTCATTAGATGGAGTGTTCCCTCTTTGTATCCCCAGTGTACAGTGGTGGGTTGATAAAGTAATAATCTAAAAATAAATAAATAAAAGCAGTATTACCTTACTTAATTATTTATAGTCTCCTTTAGAGAGAGAAAAAAATCTTTGATCAAGAACATGATCTCTAACATCAAAACCCCTGAGTTCAAATCTCAGCACTACTGCTTAGTTGTGAGGCTTGGATGAGCTGTTTAATCTTTTCATGGCTCAGTTTCTTCATTAGCACATGTATTTTATATTCATACTACTTCTCTTGATCTGTGTTCTCTCTAGATGGTACACAGCCTGTAACCAAAAATTAAGAATTCCAGGGCTATTAGATACAGTACAATTCTGATTATTTAAATGTAAAGCCTACTTTCTCTCTACAAAGGGATTTTGAAGAACCATGAAAAAATAAAATGCTTGAAATAAAAAAAGTGAAACATGCTTAATAGAAAAAGTTGAAATTGTTGCAGTCAGAAGAGTGAAGTATCGATGTGGTCTCCACAGACTGATTGCATTCTGGATAGATGGCTCATACTCTGGCTGAATTGTGTGGCTTCATGTTTGTCCTTCAGTTTAGCATAACTGAGAACTCAGTGTGTCAACATGAACAAAGGCAATTGGTCTTCTGCACAAAGAGATGTGAGAGACCAGGATATAAACTAGTTTAGTATTCAATCAGCCAACATACAGTCAGCACTGTTTTATGCCAGGCACTGGTTGTAGGTTCTGAGGATGCCTCAAGGAACAAATGATAAATGCTTTAAAGAAATAAGAATATGTTCATGCCAAATTATGCCATTATACATGTACTGGTTTTTTTGCATTACAATTCTTAATACACATATATACCACAATTTTCCATATCTCTGTTTGTATATAAGTAAAAAATAAATAAATAAATAAATAAAATAAGAGTAATGGACATTTTAAACAGAATTGAAAATGTTTCAGCTTATCCTCTCCCAGAAGAACATTTATATGAAAAGAAAACCTGTAATTCGAAGGCTGCTTTAGGAACATGAAACGTGAGCAAAAGAAATTAGTTGAATAAGCTAAACAGTGATTACCACCAAGTGGAGCACATCTGTTTTACCAAGATTCTATGTAAGGAGACCCTCAGCTGTGGAATGCAGAAGATGTAGAACATTTTTTTTAATACACATCTAAAACAATGGTGCTAAGCTAATTGTCACAGCAGCAACTCGGCTCCATGGAAATCAGTTGATGAAAGAACTTATTCTATAGACCAAAGAAAAGGTTTGTTAACTGATCTTTGCTTTCCCCACTCCCCCATCCTGTCCTGGAAACCTGTTTATGCCCAGCTAATCCAAAGGAACATCAGAAACCAATACCTTCTTTTTGTCTAAAAATATTGGTCTATTAATTTCCAATGTTTTGTTAAATTTATGTGGTTCTTTGAATGCATACAGAAATTGTACTGAAGTATATTTTTACTAAAACTTATCTACACTTTTAATTTTAAAGCACATCTAGGGACATTTTTTTCCTTCACCTGATTTTTAATTTGGTTGAAAGATTTGGCTAAATATCAAACAAAAAATAATCAGAGTACTTGACATTCCAGTGATAATTTCTTTTTAGACTCATTTCCCTAAATGACTATTTTGTTATAGGAGGCATGAATGTAAGAATACATAGGAAAATATTTTACCTAACAGAGAGACACAAATGTTAAAATAAGTAGGAACAAATTTATTACACTATTAAACTGTGTTTGTGTGTGTGTGTGTCTGTGAATAATTACGTAGACAAACTTAGTCTCTTTCGTCTCTGTTCCCTTCCAAATCCTATCCCTTCAACTCTTACCTCAGAAGCAATCTCTACTATAAATTTGATTGTACCTTTATGATTCATCTTTGTGTACATTTATTATACATGTCTATTATCCATTTGTGATATAGTCTTTATCATCATCAAACTGCGATATACTGCCAATAGAAGTAGGCAGTATAGTGGCACAGTGGTATGGTGGTGTATATTAATTCCAGAACCAGAATGTTTAGATGTCATTATTTGTATGGATTTCTCTATAATTTTTAAAGTTTAGTATAACTTTTTGAGTGTGACAGCTATTTAGGCTAATACATATAGGTATAATTTATTAATTTTTAAAGTATTTTTGCTTATTTATTTAATTCTTTATTTAGTACCAAGGATTGAAACCAGGGGTGCTTAACCATTGAGCCACATCCCCAGTAATTTTTATTTTTTATTTTGAGTCAGGGTCTAAGTTGCTGAGGCTGGCTTTGAACTTGCAATCCTCCTACTTCAGCCTCCTGAAGCCACTGGGATTTCAGGCATGTACCACCATGCCCAGCTGCTTTTTTATTTCTCATCTGATATGTCAAAGCATAATATATGTTATAGCTGCCTATAGTAAAAACAAACCTCAATTTTGACATCAGTTGAAATTTTTCATGAATAAAGGTGTAATGGATTTCTGTGTGGAGAAGTGATGAGCATAACCTCCAGTCTTTTCTCTAAGGACAGGAGAATGTCCTCCTTTCCTCTGCTTTTCCCTCTCTACTGGAAGAATGTGTACTTGATTTTGAGCCATTCTATATCATATGAACAAGAGAAGCCTCTACATTTTACTATCTGATTCTCACAGTAAACATTCATGTTAGTGAGGACAGAATTCCATGTGTCTTTTTATTGAACTCATGGTTGAAACACTGTGCCTCAGAGAGTAGCAGAAATCAGTAAATGCTTACTTAATGGAACTTCTCTCCAAAAACATTTCTTTGTACTATTTAGCATGTGATATGTATACCACTATATAAATTTTGGGTATTTTATGAAAATTTCTTGAAAAAAAAAGAAAATACTCAGAATATTTTAAACTGGCAATTTACATAAATTTAAATGTGCAAAATTTTAGAAAATCTGTTTGGTTTGTAGATTTTTTTTTTCAATTTTCTGGTCCTGAGACTCATGTATGCCATATACTTGCTCTACCACTGAGCCATGTCCTGACACTTTAGTTACTCGAACCAAAAATGTGGGTTGCTGATCTTTTATTTCTACATTTTGATTTTTGGTGCTTTTGTTGTTCTAGTCAAAGTCTAAACAATTTGGTAATAAAATGAAGTTAAATAAAACATGCATATGAAATAAAGAGAAAAAGAAAAATCTACCTATGTAATTCTTAACATAAAAGATTAAATAGTAATCATTTGAAAACTGGCTACAAAAGTTTCCACTTTCCCTAGACATTTTCCCCCCAAAATTTACTACTTTGTGTAGTCATTAGATTAATTAGGGAATGATGTTCTTCCTGAAAGGCAAGTACATTTCCATGACTTCATATTATTATTGTTTAGGAACTAGATATGAGTAATTGTAAACACATTTTAGAGTTAATTTGATTTTATAATTAGATCTTTATAAAATGTATTGAAAAAAAGGTTATGAATGGGAAATTTCTTCTTAAATATAAAATATTGCAAAAAGAAATTGCCCAAAATGATTGGGTATTGCCATATCTTATATGTTGTGGAAAAGAAAGAAATATGAAAATTCAAAGCCCACAAATTGTTTCCACTAGGACATATTTTTAATTTTTCTTACCATTTAAATCAGTAAATCAAACCACAAATAAAACCTCAATAAATTCTAAAAGAATCAATTACATAGTGAACACATTGTGCCAGTGAAATCAATGCAATTTTTGTTCTAAAATTGGCAATGACATAAATGAAAAAATTTTAGAAAATAATTTTGTTACTAAATGTTGATGAAAAATATTCAAATAAAATAAAATAATATACTTAAGAATATACTCTTGTCAAATAATTTTATCCCATAAATGCAAGGATGTTTCAGCATTAGAAAAACATTTTTCAATATAATTCACCATAGCAGTCAACTATGGAAGAAACAGTATGTATTTTTTTGTCCAAAATGTAGAAGGAATATATAATAAAATTTGATCATTCTTTATAATTAAAAAAAAAAACTGTCACTCTTGGGCATAAACTGTAGTCAAAGAAATGCCAGGGGAAGCCTTGCCTCTAGCTGTCACCCTAAACCCAGGGCACATAGCCAATGGGGGTCTGAGAGATACTTGACCCATAACAAGCCATAGTACTGCTGTGGGCATGCTTTGCCACCAGAACAATAGAGAGAACCACTAGAGATCCCACTACCACCCCACCTACACAGTTTCTGCTACTGCCATGCCCCATACCGTTTTAACCAAGTAGCTCTAACAGGATTGGTCTGAGTGCCACAGAAGGGGTGCTGTGATTCCTTTACCACCTCTTCCTGTGCAGTGTCTGAACCTGAACCACTGACTAATCATAGGACAAGTACTTAAGGCCCTCATCACTACTGGGGCTGCCAATGCCAGAAACACTTGCTCGTAGCAGAACTAGCATCAACAGTGCCTGAGAAAAACCCTACCTACCAATACAGAGCACCACCCACCTAGTAGGACTAGCTACACTGTGGTACCACACACCCACTACTGTCTGTGCTATACCTGCCTGAACTGCTAGAATGTCTCCATTCTTCCACAGTTTGCAGAGACACTGGTCACTGCAGTTATACTATAGTAATTTTACCCAAATTTATTATTCACACCAAAAAAATCTACAAGGAGACTTCATTATTGTGCCCAGTTAGAAATGAAGTCAACATTGCATAACAAACCAGGACCCCAGTATATGTCTTCTGGAAAAATGCCACTAAGAAAGCTACTGTATAAAATTGGTAAGGACTAATGGTCCACCATATGTGCAAATCTCAATATAGGAGCACAAGAAATACGAAACACAAGGTAATATGATGTCTCCAAAAGAACAATAGGAACTCTCTAGAAACAGATCCTATAGCAATTATTGTGGATAGAATGGCTGATAAAAGAATCTAAAAGAATGATAAAGAATTTATTTAAAATATCAGCAAGACCTAAGAAAATACAGGTAAACAGTTAAATGTAACTAGGATACAATATAGAATATGAATGAGAAATTCAGCAAAAAGCAAATCTGAAAAAGAATGAAACAGAAATTTTAGAAAGGAAGAGGTCAATGAGTCAATAGAAAAACACAGTTGAAAGCCTGAAAAACAGACTCAACAACAGAATAAAGAATACCTAAACTTGAATGCAGATCTTTTGAAATGTCCCAGTCAGACAAAAAGAAATAAAGAAAGAATGAGAGCATTCAAGGTCATTGAAACAACATTAAATGAACAAAATATCCACATAATACCTGAAATTGAGAAGGAAGGAAGGTAAAGACTTGGAAAACCTATTCAATAAAATATCAGAAAATTCAACCAATCTTGGGAAACAGGTGACCATCCATGTCCAGGAGTCTCTGTGACTCCAAATAGACATGATCAGAAAGGATTTCCACCATGTCATATATAATATGGACAGTCAAACTGTCCAAAGAACAAGACACATAATTCTAAAAGCTGCAAAAGAAAAGCATCAAGTCATGTTTAAGGGTATCCTCATTAGACTAATATAAAGATTCCTTATAAGTAAACCTATAGACAAGAAGGAAATGCAATGACTCAATCCATGCCCTGAAAGAAAATAATGACTAACCAAGAATACTATATCCAGAAAAACTAAATCCTTCCCAGACAAGCAAAAACTGAAGAAATTTGTGACCAGTATGCAGCCTTACAAAAGATGCATAAAGGAGTTCTATGTTCAGAAGTGAAAGAAAGATAACTACCATTATGAAAGCATGTGGTAGAGAAGAAGAAAAGATCAATGAATATTGGAAACAAGAAAAACAATAAAATGGAAAGGATAGGTCCTTACCAATCTTGAAACCTTGAATGTAAATGGACTAAGTTCTCCAATTAAAAGATACAGAGTGAATGAATAAAGAAACAAGATTTGATACATTGCCTACAAGAAGCTCACTTCATCAGTAAAGATGAATAAACTGAAAGTTAAAGGGTGGAAAATGATATTCATGCAAATGGAAAAATGGAAACCTAAAGTGAACAGGAGTGGCCATACTTACATCTAACAAGAGTCACTAAAACAAAAGCTATAAGAGACAAAGAAGGTCACTAAATAATTATCAAGGGATCAATTAAATAATAAGATATAACTATTGTAAATTTATAAGCAACTAATCTCAGCACATCCAATTTTATAAAACATATAATATTAGACCTAAAGAGAGAAATAATTGAATACTGCAACTTTTCATTTTCATCAATAGACCATCCAGACAAAAACCTCAACACTTGACATCAGAACTGAGTTATGCTATGGGTCAATGAACCTGATAGATATTTATAGAGCATTTTATCCAATAACTACAGAATACATATTCTTCTTATCAGCATTTTCTAGGATATATTATATATCAAGTCAGAAAAAAAGTCTGAAAAAGATTAAAAAATTGAAATCATACCTTTACCTTTTCTGATCACAAAGGTTTAAAACTAAAGGTTGGCAACAACAAAAATTTTAGATTTCGAACCAAAACATGAAGACTGACAACACTTTTGAAGAAATAATGGGTTCTTGAGAAATCAAAGGATAAATTTTAAAAAGTTGTAAAAACATGTGACTATGAAAACAACATACCAAAATACATGGGATATAACATAAGTAGAGGGAAATTTACAGCAGTGAGTACCCATGTCAAAAAGAAAAAGTAAAAAGATTTCAAAGAAACAACATACCAATGTATCACAAGGACTTAGAAAAGCAAAAACAAACTAAACCTAAAATTAATAGATGGAAGGAAATGACAAAGTTTAGAGAAGAAATAAATGAAATGGAGACTAAAACGACAATAAACAATATCAATAAAACATGCCAGGCGCAGTGGCACACACCTGTAATCCCAGAAGCTCAGGAGGCTGAGACAGGAGAATTGCAAGTTCAAAGTCAGCCTGAGCAACTTATCAAGGCCCTAAGCAACTCAGTGAGACCCTTTCTCTAAATAAAATACAAAATAGGGCTGGGGATGTGGCTTAGTGGTTGAGTGCTCCTGAGCTCAATCTTTGATATGCACTCTACCTCCCCCCCCCCAAAAAAATTTAATAAAACAAAGAGTTTGTTTTTTTTAAAGTTAAGCAAAAAAAAAAAAACTTTATATATATTAATGAAGAAGAAAAAATACTCAAATAAAATCAGAGATGAAAAAGTAGATAATGCAACTGACATCACAGAAATACAAAGGATCATTAGGCAATATATTCAAAAAACTATATGCTAGCAAATTTAAAACTCTAGATGATGTATGTGGACAAATTTTTGGACATATATTAACTACCAAATTGAAACTTAAGAATATAAAAACCTGACTATACAAACAATGAGTAATAAGAATATCAGTAAAAAAATATCTCCCAATAAATGTAAACACAGGACTGAATTGCATCACCACTGAATTCTATAAAAATTTGAAAGAACTAACAATTCTTCTCAAACTACTACAAATTGACATGAACTCTTCCAAACTCAATATACATGACCAATAGTACCTTGTTATCCAAACTGGACAGGAACACACACACACACACACACACACACACACACACACAATAGACCAATATTGCTGATGAACATAGATTAAAAAAAAAGAAATCCCAAGGAAATACTATCAAATCAAATTCAATGAACATCAAAATGATTACTCATTATGATAAAGTTGGTTTGTCCCAGAGATGCAATGGTAAACCAACATATACAAATCAATAAATGTAATGGATCACATCAATAAACTGAAGGATAAAAATATTTTGACCATCTAATAGATGCATAAAATGCATTTGATAATATTCAACATCCCTTTATAAATGAACAAATAGATAATGAAGAAATGTACCTCCAATAGTAAAGATTGTAAAAGGACAAATCCACAGCGTAGAGCTCAAGTATTTCCTCTATGATTAAAAAGAAGACCAGGGTATCCATTTGCACTGTTCTTATTTAGTATAGATGTAGACGTTTTAACCACAGCAGTTCGGCAAAAGGAAGAAATGAAAGGCATACAAATAGAAAGGAAGGATGTCAAACTATCTCTCACTGCAGATACTGTGATTCTGTATACAGAAAAATGTGAAGACTACACAAAAAGATTGAGATTTGATTAATTAATTTAGTAAAGTAGCAGGATACAAAGTCAACATAATCAGTACCTTTTACACTAATCAGTAGCTTTTTTACACTAATAAAGAATTTGTTGAAAAAAATCATCAAAACAATACCATTCACAGCAGGTATTGATAAAAGAATAAACTTAAGCAAGGAAATGAAAGACTTCTCTAATGACAATGACAAAACACATGAAAGGTACTGAAGATATACCTACACAAATAGAAAGTCTTCCCATGTTTATGGATAGGAATAATTAATATTGTTAAAACACCCACACTTCTCAAAGCAATCTACAGATTCGGTGCAATCCCTATTAAAAGACTGATTACTTTCTTCAAAGAACTAGAAAAAAAATCCTAAAATTCATATGGAAGCAATAAACAACCTGAATAGCCAAAATAATCTTGAGAAAAACAATAAAATTTTAAGTATCATGATGCCTGCTTTACAAACATTACTGAGCGACAGGAACCAAAACATGATATTGGCATAAAAACAGACACAGACACCTATGAAACATGATAGATTCCAGAAATACACCCATATATTTATAGCTAATTGATTCAAGAAAAAGGCTCCAGAAACATTTTGGAGAAAGAACAGCCTCTTCAATCAAATGATGATGGGAAAACTAGGTATCCACACTCAAACAAATGAAATTTGACGACTGTCTTTCACCTTGCATAAAAATCAACCCAAGTGTATGGTCAAAGACCTAGACTTGAAACTCTGAAACTAATCAAACAAAACACAGGGTCACACCTCAAGACATTGACCATAGGTAATAATGTTCTAGATAGGACTCCAAAAGTAAAGGAAATAAAAACAAAAATTTGAAAAGCCCCCTCTATGCTTTTCTCTGTAATGGCTATACTAATTTACATTCTCACAAATATATGAGTTCCTATTTCCACACATTTCCGGCCAACATTTGTCATTTTATTTTATTTTACTTTTTTATATTTGGCAACAGGCATTATAACTAAGGTGAGATGGTATTTCATTGTAGCTTTGATTTTCATCTAAAAATAAATGTACCATATGATCCAGCTATCCCACTTCTAGGTTTATGTCCAAAACAAATTAAATAAGCATAATAAAGAGATATCAGCATGCCCATGTTTATTGTGGCAGTGTTCACAACTGCAAAAATATGGAATCAGCCAAAGTGCCTATCAACACATGTGTGAATTAGAAAAATGTGTATATATGCACATATAATATAATGGAATATTATTCAGCTTCCAAAATGAAATCCTGTCATTAGCAGAAAAATGGCTGGAAATTGAGGACATTATGTTAATGAAATAAGCCAGACACCAAAAGAGAAACATCACAAGTTCTCCCTCATATGTGGAAACTAAAAGAAGTCTAACTAAAAGTAGAATAGAAATTATTAGAGACTGGAAAAGATATGGGGGTTTTCAAAAACAAGAGGTTGCCTTTGATCAGTCAGTGCACACTGTATCCATGTATGGAAATATCTCAATGAACTCCTTGGATATATATAATTGATTGGTACATGATAAAAAAAAAATAAAGAACCTAACTTTTAAGAATGCTCACTACATGCTAGAATTTCCACATATTACCTTTAAAAATTAACAAAGTAGCAATAGAATTTGGGTAAGATTATTTTTTACAAAAAACATAGCTGTCATTAACATTTAATAAAGTTTAAATGCATTCTTTTAAGAAATCTATAAAATGTACAAAAGCAAGTGTTTTTTTTCCACAAAAGAAGCAATCTCATTTAACAACTATAAGAGAACAGGATTTCTTTACACCATAAATCGTGTCATACATATTACTAGAGAAAAGAACAGACTGTTCAGTATAAAATGTTGTACATAATTCAGTATATAACATTTGGAAAATGTTCAGTATACAACGTTAGGAAAATTGTCTCACCATATGGAAAAGAAAAATACTGACTGAATTCTTACAAACACCACTTACAATGTGAAGTAAAGAGCCAAATGTGAATATTAATTATAATGATAGTATAGAATAATATCTTTCTGATATGGAATAGATAAAATTTCTTAAAATGTCACAATATAAATTTTAAATAGAAAAATTGACACATTTGATTAAATGAAATTTGAGAATTTCTCATAAATATAAAATGTGACTAAAGTAAAGGAAGATGACACATTGTGATAGATCTTTGCCACATCAAAAGCTGACAAGGGACTAAGAAACTCAAGTATCAACCAGAAAAAACACAGAGATTTTATTTGAAAAATAAGGATATGATATGAATAGGCAATATACAAAAGAGATAACTCCAAAAATTCTGACAATCTTATGAGAAGTTTCTCAAACTTGTTTTTTAAAAGTTTTTTAATTTATGTATGACAGCAGAATGCATTACAATTCTTTTTACATATATAGGGCACAATTTTTCATATCTCTGGTTGTAAACATAGTATACTCACACCAGTTCGTGTCTTCATACCTGTACTTTGGATAGTAATGATCATCACATTGCACCATCATTAATTACCCTGTACCCCCTCCCTTCCCCTCCAACCCCTCTGCCCTATCTAGAGTTCATCTATTCCTCCCATGCTCCCGCACCCTATCAAACTTGTTTTTAAATATACATAAAACATCCTTAAGCTATTAGTTTATATCCATCAAGTTGGCAAAAATTAGTAAACTAGATAATGCTAATTTTCATGGGGACATGGAGATCAGAGCCATTATGCTCTTTTAGTGGCATGCATCCAGGAGCAATTTTTAGATAATTTCTCAGAGTTTCATAAAATACTATTTACTAAGATATTCAGTATATTACTGTTAGTGAAACTGAGGTGTTTGAAACACAAATTCTTAGACACTTTAGACCCCACAAAATAGGATGTCTAATAAAGAGTCTCAGAGCCCCAGGAAATTGTATTTTTAGTAAGTTCTTCAAGTGATATTCAATATTATGCAAGTATTACAATAAATAGAATTTTATCACTTCTATACTTTTTTATTTTTTTCTTTTAAGTAGCTATAAGAAAGAAATATAGAAACTTCTACTGAAAGTTCAGTTGTTCAAGAGCAATTTTTTATAGTATGTGAAAAATCTGCTTGAGGACCATTTTGGCCTAGCAATCTGTGTTATTTTCTAAGGGTTAAGCTCCTATTTCCCAGCTTCACAGAAGTTACAAAATTTTGATTTAATTCTTTTCCAAAATAAAAAAGAGGTAGTTGCTATCGTTGATATTTTTAAATCCTTGATCAAATAATACAGAAGTTAGGATCCAAGGTAGACAATATGGCAAACCAAACTGTTTGGGGGTTTTCAAAAACAAGAGGTTGCCTTTGATCAGTCAGTGCACACTGTATCCATGTATGGAAATATCTCAATGAACTCCTTGGATATATATCAGGAATTTTGCCTTGAATATATACCAGGAATTTTGCCTCTCTGCCTCACCAAAGAATTCTTCATATGGAGATAGTACTAGTGATTTGCATTTTTGTGTAAATCAAAACCACAGACTTATTTCAATTTGAGGTTCTGTTACTAATTTGAAAAAAATTGGCAAAGAAATAATTCAGCATGGTTTTCAATCTCAAGAATAATTATAAAACCTTTCCTATCTACTTCAGAATTAGTGAGTCCTAAAGTCAGAAAGAGATATGTATGAAAGTACCTAGTAAATTACAAATTTAGAAGTATAAGTAATCAGAAGAGAGAAGTATGAGGAAGATAGAATTCAAGTTAAAATATAACTTACTCAGTGATCTCAGACCTTGGGTTGAAAGGCTAATATGAAATTTTAAAGGAAGTAAGGAACTCTGAAGCATCTAAAAGAATCCCTATATAGTTATATTTGATATGTATTTTAAAATTCACTATTTACAACCTTCCAGGAAATACTGATAATGTTCTTATATTCATTGATTTGATTTTGTCTGCAGGAACATATAAACACATAAAATTTTTGAGGCAGGATATACTTTCCTAAGAATGTTCTTGGCTATAATTAATTGTTTTAATCACCAGCAGCAACAACAAAATCATATGAATAATATAGTACTGTACTAATAAAATCAGATTTAATGTTTTGATTGGACATAGTCACTTTTATTAGAAGACTCTTATATAGCCCCAGAGTCTTTATTAGCAGTTTTGTTCTAATGATCCTAATTCTTCACAACAATGTCAGAAAAAAACATAAAACAAAAGTACAACAAATTATCAGTTCTACTAGCTTTCAGAATATATATATATATATATATATATATATATATATATATATATATATATATATATATTTGCTATCACCCATAAGTAGTGTCTATACATATTCTCTAATTGGTGATTTTAAAGGCAGAGTAGACTGCAATATCCAGTAATCCAATTTCCCCATGCTGTTTCCAGAGCAAATTGAAAACTAATAGAATCTCACTAATAAATAAATTGATGTTTTCTGTTTCTTTGCTGATTTCATTTGCCTCAAATATGCTACATGACTCTCCATAGAGGTGTTTAGTTTCCTTACCATTCTTTAAAAAATGTAGTTTGTGTATCCTGCTTCATTTTTTTTTTCAAATTTCATCTAGTGTAAAATTCTCTCAGGTTCCTTCCTTCCTTCCTTCCTTCCTTCCTTCCTTCCTTCCTTCCTTCCTTCCTTCCTTCCTTTCTGGCAATGGTAAAAATGGCAACAAGAAACATTCAAAATCATAAAGAAGATTGGTTTTAAGTTCTCTACCCGTATACATAAAAGAATTTGTTAGTTCATTCATGGCTATACAATATTAAAATGTGTTGAGTTCTTGTTCTACACTAGACACTGTTAGAATAAGGGAAAGTGAAATAAACAAGGCAACTTTAGTCACCATCCTCAAGGGGATCACAGTCTAGCCAAAGAGAGAGAGACATTAAAACAATAATTACACTAATGATTCAAGCCATGTCAGATGCCAGCAGGGGAAGCTACAATGCAGTAATAAAGTACATGAAAAGAGCCATCCTAATCTGGAATGTGGGGAAAAGTAGAACTTCAAATCATAAGGTTTCTTCTGGAGCTGTGTCTCTAGAAAGTCAAGGGAAATCTTATAAAACAAACATTAAATAAAACATTATCTTACCTTCATTTGAAACCATAGTGTGGTAAGTAGTACCTGGAATATGTAAGAAGTTCTGTTTTTCACCTCAACAAAGATTGGGCTTGAGTTTTCTACCCCTATTAAAGCTATCTCTGCAGGGTCACCAATCACCCGTACTTTCCTAAACCTGAGGCTTCATTACTCATCAGTAGCATTGTTACAGTTGCTCACTCCATCCTTCCTAAAACTCTTTTGAATCATAAGTGTCCACTCCCCATCCTTACTTATTTTCTTTTGATCTCACTGGCTGTTCTCTTTCGAATTTTTTTCCCCAAGTCCCCTTCTTTTCTAAGCATTTAACTGTTAGAATTCCCAAGGTTTTGTCCTTGGCTCTTAGTCTAGCTACACTTAATAATTCAGGCCAGTGCTTCAAAATAAAACATTCCCTTAAAACCAACCAACCAATGAAACAAAATAAAACCTCAAGATAGCAACCTTTTCGAGAACAGGGATTATATGTGAGCTGGGTTGAAGGAGCTGGATAAAAGTTTTTCTTTAATTTTGGAGGTAGCTCTCGTGGGTCCTGCAGAAAAGTAGGTTGTCCTGCCTGCCTTGTATCAACAAAGAATTTTGTTTCATTTTGGTTGGCACTAGGAATGTCTTAGGAGGAGATGAAGCTTTGATATAAGACCTACTTGGATTCATGTATGTCGATTGTATAGTAAGATTGGTTCTTCCTACATGAAGAACCATCCGTCGGGAAGCTATTGAGTCTTGGACATTTTGTTCAATTCCTTTCAGTCTCAGTGTCTTCATTTGGAAAAAGGGTATAGTAACAGTTACATAATAGGATTTCTGTGAAGGTTAAATGAAAGAGTATTTATGAATCATCTTAGTCATAGATATTCAAGAGGTAGTCCTTTCTTTTTTTCTTTAATTCCATCAATACTTGCCTTGTTCTTGTGCTACAATCACAGATGGGCTGGGAGTAGATGCTACAGCAACACACACTGTGAAACAGTATTTGGTTCAGTGTTTCTTTTACTGAATCTGTTACCCTTATAAGGAAGGAGATTTTAACACAAAAAATACACAGTTTGCTGTACCCATCAGGCTTTGAAATGCATATGCTGTTACTTTCCATCTGCTTACAAAGCAACTTTCAGGTATTCGAAAGCACTGAAATGTATTCTGTAATTAAACTTGACACCAAAGCCCTATCAGAATCGCTACTGCTAGAAATATACTTTACTGACCCTTCCTTTTTTTTTTAGTGGCTTAGTTTATGGCTTAGGTTTCTCTCATAACTAGTAACAGCAACAGTTTTACAAGCCAAAGCATCATTCTCAAATAAAGGAAAATCTTAGCTCTGCCCAACTTCCAGGAAAACAACATAAATATCAGGGACCCCAAATTTTGCATTAGATTACAAAACTATGAATTTGCTGTGTATCTTTCCAAGGACACTGCATAGAATCAAATTTATATGCTTCCCAGGTACACTTCTCTTATAGATGTATATACAAATAAGTTGTGTACATATACAAGCAAATACACAGATACAAATGGTAGCATACTGTACATATTGTACTGAAGTCTGTGTTGCTTAACATAGCTCTGACATAGTTTCTTAATACATAAAAATATTCCATTTTTATGCTTGCATTATATGCCACCGTATATTTCACAATTTGTTTAGCCTGCATTTATTAATGGAAATTCAAGTCATTGTAATGTTAGGTTATTATAACCACTGCAGGAAACAAACATAAATACAATTTTGTAACTTGTTAAACCATATCTGCTAGATAGAATGTAACAGGCATATTTGATTGGAACGAAAGACATTATAGATTTGTAATTTTAACAGACTTAGTAAATTATCCTCCCAAGAGGTACAAATTTTCACTCATTCCAGTATTCTACAAAAGTGTCTTTTCTTGACATCTCCTTCATATATCGTCTACTACAGTTATTGTTTTAGTATATTTAGACTACTGATTTTTAAAAAATGCCTTAGACTAGGCAATTAATAAGAAAAGGTGATTTATTTCTCACAGTTCTGGAGAATGAAAAGAACCAGATTACAATTCTAGCATATTAGGTACCTGGTGAGGCTTGTTGTCTGCTTCCAAGATGGCACCTCCTTGCTGTGTTCTCGCTTGGCAGAGGGGCAAAGCAGCTCCCTTCACCCCACCCCCCATAAACAGACTAATCTCACTTATGAGGGCACAGTTCTCTTGTCTTACTTGTACCTAAAGACTCTACCTCTAATGCTATCTTACTGGGTATTAGATTCCAACATGTGAATTTTAGCAGACCCTAATATTCAGGCCATTGCATTTTTTTAAAATTATTTTTTAATTAGCTATAGATATAATTGCATACAAATTTCAATGTACATTTCTATCATTGATATGTTTAAATATTTTTCATAAACTAAAAAGCCAATTCTTGATTAAAATTTTATTCAGATTGTTATTGGTTAACGGTATGTTGTTAAGTAGGATGTTAATTATATTAAGGAGACTCAATCTTTGTCTTGAAAAGTGTTAGAAATGTAATTTCTTTAGATTACCCTTATGGCAGTTTTTCCTTTTTTAAAATTTTATACTGTCAAAAGTATCAACTTACATCTTAGAGGATTTATGTCATATTGAGAATGACAACCCTTAATTTGAGATTATTTTTAAAATCTTATCCCAATTTTCTGTCTAGAATTTTTATAATTTTTATGTTTAAACATAAACCACCTGGAATTTATTTTGATGTATGATACAATGGAAACATTATCTTAATGTATTACTGAGACTTTGGAAATAAAAGTTAATTATGAATTATAGAGAAGAATCAAATCAATAAATAATTTTGCTTTGTATTCCAACCATCCTAAAATATAGCCTGGGGTATTATAAAAAGACTTTCCTCTTTTCTTTCACTATGTAACAGGCCCTTCTGTAAATTGTTTTCATGAAATATTAAATTTGAAAGTAGTTGTCAAGCTCAGCTTTAGGAATAAAATGATTTATTTTTCCATTCTAAACTTACTACTTGAAATTCTAATAAAGTAAAAGCTAAGTTTTAGTATTATACATTTCTACATACTTTTCTTAACATTGATATTTTAAAAAGTAATCAGGAATTAAGACATTTTTTTAAAACTCACTTATTAATAAAAAAACTTTAAGTCTCTAAAGTTAGCATAAAAATTAACAAGTGTAAACCTTTTAGGAGAAAGTAATTTGATAACATAGTTACTGAGAAAAGCAAGGGGAAAATATGAAAAAAAAAATAGTTTTTTCACCATTTCAGTAAACTATTCTTTGGTTTCCATACATTTTCTCTTACTCCTTCTTACAAAACACATTTTTCCTTTAAAAAAAAAATAATATTTGTTGGGTGCCGAGGCACACGCCTGTAATCCCAGCAGTGCAGGAGGTTGAGGCAAGAGGATGGAAAGTTCAAAGCCAGCCTCAGCAAAAGCAAAACACTAAGCAGCTCAGTGAGACCCTGTTTCTAAATAAAATACAAAATAGGGCTGGAGATGTGACTAAATGGTTGAGTGACCCTGGGTTCAATCCCTGTTACCCCTCCCCCGCACACACCAAATGCTAATTTTTCCTTGATTTTCATTAAAAAAAAAAATCATGTAGACTTGGCTGTGGTAATCATAGTCTGCCCAAGATACACTTTTCAGTTTTAAAGGGGGTAATAAAGTGATCGAGATGATTTTATATTTATTCCATTAAAAAATCTAGATTAGTCTCATGATTATCTTAAATGCTGGAAATTTGACCATGTAAAGATATAATGGTGATAGTGGTAGGTATTAAAATACCAGAAGGGGCTGGGGTTGTAGCTCAGGGTAAATCACTTGCGTAGCATGTATGAGGCACTGAGTTCAATCCTCAGCACCACATAAAAATAAAGATATTGTGTCCAACTACAACTAAAAAAAAATACGTATCAGGAAATACAGTCAGTCGATATTGAGCTAGGAAGGCTATAAACATAAATTTTTGCCTACTTCACCATTATCTTTATACATAAAGTGACATTTAACCCCACTCCCTAAAATTTGTGAATTCATGGAATAAATAGTTAGGTCTTATCTATTGTATATGAAGCCTTAGGCTAGATGCTAGCTATGGATGAATACAAAGCCTTGCCTTCAAAGTATATTTTCTGTTGCAGGATCACAAAATGGAGCCACTGACCCATAGTATCATCATCCCCTAGGAACTTTAGAGAAATGCACATTCCCAGGCCCCACCAGGAGCTCCTGAATCAGAAACTCTTTTTAGAGATGATGCCCAACAATCTGTACTTGGGAAGCCCTGTAGGTGAAAATCATAGACTAGATAAGTGAAAGAGGCAGTTTATATTAAAGGATAGAAAGTGCTCTACGAGGGAAAAGATGAGAGTTCTGTGAGCACATAGGTGACTCATGATGCCCCACTGGGAGGGAAATTGTGAAAGGGTAAATCAACTCCCAAGAAGATATATCAAGGATAAGTGAGTTAAGTAAGGAGGGCATGTTACAGAAAAGAGTGCCTGTGCAAGGCAGAGGGCCAGAGGTATCACAAAAGGAAGCCAACCCCATACTCAAAATCCCTGAGGCAAGAGAAGGCACAGTCCTTTCCCAAAACCAAGCTCTGGAGCACCAGTTATCAATTGCAGTGCATAGCTAATCATGAGGTGCCATCAAGGATGAGGGTGTCACAAGGCCTTTTTTTTTTTTTTTTTAAGAAGAGAGAGAGAGAGACAGAGACAGAGAGAGAGAGATTTTTTTTTATATTTATTTTTTAGTTCTCAGCGGGCACAACATCTTTGTTTGTATGTGGTGCTGAGGATCAAACCCGGGCCGCACGCATGCCAGGCGAGCGTGCTACCGCTTGAGCCACATCCCCAGCCCCGTTACAAGGCCTTTGATATAAAAAATTGTGAAAGTAGTAGGGACTACCAGTGTTTTCCTTTTACTGGTGAGAGATAAGAATGAAAAGGAAAGTAGATGTTTTGGAAAAGAAGTTAAGGAGTTTGGTTTTGTCCTGAAAGAAATGTAGAGCCCCAGAAAATTTTAAGTAGGATCAGGATCAGATTTGTGTGGCAGGATCAGATTTGTGTTTATAAAAATGGATCTACTGCAAAATAGAGAATTAATTGGAGGGGTGAGAATGGAAGCAAGGAAAGTAGCTAACAGGCTGTTTGGGTAATCTGACTTCATTACATTTCCTAATAGAACCTGATTTGTTCATGCTCAAAGAATTCATTTACAAAAATATGACCTAACTCTTTGGTGTATATTGAATATGAATAACACATACAGAAAGATTAACATCTTATCTCTTAAATGATGTTTTCCAATTTGGAGATCCTGGGCAACTATAGGTGTTTATAAAAAGTCAAGAGAAATCAGATATTTGGGGAATATTAAAAATTACAGCAAGTATTATACGTTTCTGTAAAAATAAGTTAGAAATTGATGTTTCTTTCATTTTGACTGAAATTATATCAACCTGGCATAGGCACGATGGTCATTTAATGCTGATTAGAAATTCCAACCTGACCTTCACATATCACCAAAGAACAAAAAACATGAGAAAATGAGATTTTTGCTTAACTGATGCAGTATGAAAGAAAAAAATCAGATTGAATAGAAGTAAAATAAGTACATGTATCTGTAGTTAAAGATTACAAACTGTGGCGTGTTATCTATTATATGATATAGCTGGACCCAAGTGAATTAGGTGATCACTCATGCATTAGGCAGAAAAATGATCTGAAATGAAAAGAAAAATTAAATTGCATGAAACTAGTCCAGTTTTTGAGGTAAAGTCATGCTTTATTTGTAAGTAATTATACTCAGAGCAGCTATGAGAGCAAAAGCATTAGCTTGCTAAAACAGCCCCTTGCCCTCAGAATTGAGCAGAATCCCAATTCAGTGTTCATTTTTGGAAGGCAGAGGGGACCTACTGGAGTTTAATTCCATTTCATACACATTCAAATTCAATTCAGTATCATCTTCTGAATGGCAGGATCTTTTGTAATTTGAGTGAGCTGATGACAGTTCATATTTTTAGTGAGGAGCGGTAAGATTTCAGTTTTGTAACACTTTTTTTAAAAATGGAAACAAACTCATATGGATCTAAATAAAATCCAAAACCTTTTTGCAAATTTAAGGCTCTCCTCAGTCCACTACAAGGGTGCTACAGCACTGATTGTACTTACTGTGTTCCCATTAAGTGATATAATGGACCTCAGTCAATATAATTGGTGTCTAAAAAGTGCTAGAAACACATTTATTTGGTGATTGTATTCTCAGTGATCAGTAGTGGTCTGAATTAGAAAACCATTAATGAGTCTAATTGAGTGAGGCATGCTAGAGCTACTATAGGCTGGACATAAATGTAAACAAACCAGATCATAACCACTATGCATATATTTTCATATGTTGATACTGATGCTGATTTTAGCACTATGGTTGGGGCAGTAACTCTGATTGAATTGCAAAGAATCCAGCCCCAGAGATGGCACAGCCCCACCACTATTCTAATTTTTGATAGTTTTTCCTCTTTGCCCTGCAGAGGACATTCGATTCAGAATTAAATTGCTCTTCCAGATGTGTAAAACTGAAGAACCTTCCCTCCATACCACCCTCCTGCTTCTGGCCAGCTGGTCCTCTTCACATTTTATTCACTGGAAATCTTCCCTGATCTTCATAGTATCTTGGGAAAAGGGGTTTCTCTGATTACTGCCCATTAGTTGGTACTAAAATAGCCTTCTTTTTTAAAAACGCTTTTATTAAGGTATGATTGATATATTTTTTTAAGCTGTACATATTTAACACATCTAATGCAATGGATTTGGGAATAAGTATATACCTGTGAATCTATCATCACAAACAAGACCATAAACATATCCTCCACTTTACAAAGTTTTCTTTTTATATATCCAAATCTATTTCTCTTGTATTTGAAAAACATTGTCTGCATTACCTAAGAATCAGGAATAGTACAGAGATCAAGGTTGATTTATGATTTTGTATGTTACCTGTAAGTTCTCAGAGACTCAACCTTCATGATAGAAGAGGTTGAGTCATCCTGATCGGTCCTTATATGACAATTTTCTAGGCTCCCACCTGCCTTTTTCTTACCCCCCTCAAAATATCCAACCCCAGAAAAAAAATTCCATCTTGTGAGTATTACAGAAACATTCTTTAGAACTTCTTATGTTACACTGTCTTCTTGGAGCCTCAGAACCTGGACCATCATTTTATTTAACTGTCAAAACATTATTAGCTTTTATTAGGGAAAAGGAAAAAAAGAATGAAATATAAAATTTTCAGTTTCCCATCTTGGTGATATTTAGTATTAACTTTTCTGATTTTTGCACCACTTTAGACAGACATGGTCTAGGAGATTTTGTGATTTTTTCATTTCTCCAGAGAAGCAGTGCAATTTGGTATATTGTCTATTGTGTTATTTTATATCCTATTTTATTAATGACTCCCTTTAAAATTAAACATCTCTTCCTCAGATACAAAGCCTCTATTTTAAAAGCATCTGTTTATTATGATTACTCTGTTATTCAGAATCACTTGCTGATATTTCATCAGCATAATATTTTGATGATGTATTTTTACCTGTTACACAACAGATTTTGTTCCATAACATGGCAAAATGTTAGAAGCCGGCAGCTTACAGTACTTATGTTCAGGCCTTTGAGATTTTCCTTATGGCTTTACAGATGTGGATTTTAATCCTGCTTTGTATTTTGCCTGAGATTCATTTTCTAGCCCAATTTCAAATCCCCAGGATAAAAAAAAAATCCTCATGCACAAGCATTTGATTATATTTACTTTTGAGCACATGAACACTCCCACACACAGATATAAGTATACTCATGCACACGTACACCCATGCCTGGTGAATTCAACCACTGTAGTTTTTTCAGTATTATATTTTGACATCTTCAGTTTAAAAGTTTGTGTGCTAAATTGGTATTATTTATTAAATCATTTTTTTAAATAACCATTGGATCAGGAAACTAGCTGTAATTGATAAAAATTAGGGTTTGCTAGAAAAAACAAATATGACACATTGATGGGAAGAGAAACTTTCTCAGTATTTCTGTTAAACAGCATCTTAGCAATAGATGACATTTTATTACTGCAGTGCTCCTGATTGTTCACAGATATTTTACAGAAAATACATAGAAGATATTTTCTTTTTTTTTTCTCCTTGAAAAATCTCTAACCAGTCTTTGAAGTATATTTGGACAGCTCTTATTTGTAAGCATAGAATACATCCAGTCAGGTAGTGGCTGGATAGTGCTATGTTCTGGTTATACCAGAGCAGTGTACTATCCCTGATCACCAATTACATCAGGAGTTACTGGCTCCTGATATCACATTCTTCTCAGAAAACCTGGCTAGCTATCAAGAACACACAGGATACAAAAATGACATTACAATTTGTGGAATTTAATTATGCATAAATTCAGATATTAGTAATATTATAATTATTAATTTAAATATACTTGTATTAAAATCTATTTGTATTAAAGTCTATTTATAATAAAAATAGTTTCTCAGAAGCTTTCAGAAAAGGAGTTAGTAAGAAAACATGAGATATGCTAACCACTCCTCACACACACACATACTTTTTCAAGAAATTCAGACAGTTCTTTACATGCATGGCTCACATTTTCCTCTCACTTCATCTCTCTCTACAGAGCTCTCCCTGCTACCGTATTCACATTTCCCAATCCTACCTATCCATAAAGCACAACTTCGATTCCACCTTTTCTCTAAAGACTTTGTGATAGATGTTAACAGTAAATAAGTCCTTCCAATTCTAAATTGCTGTTTGGAAATATGTTCTACTTCATAGTTATTTTTTACTTCTTATTATATTTTCATATTATTACATTTATTATTATAAGCCTTCTTGGCTCATCTGTTATGCCTCAGCCCCTTTGGAGGGAGGATTTGATCTTCATCTCTGAGCATCCCTTTCTTTCCCCGGCTCACAAACAGTACCTTGCACATAGTGTCTTCTCAATCAATACTAGATAGAATGAATGAATTAAAAATAAACTTTTAACAATTTCTAAAGTGAATATGCAAATGGTTCAACAAATTATAGCATAAGAGCTGCTTTTATCATCTCCATTTTGGAACCCATTCCAGCACCTATTTTCAAATAAAATTAAGGACTTGTGCTCAGATAGTGGACTGAGCCACTTTAACTCTACACAATAGAGTTTTCTGTGATGATGGAAATATTTTATATCTGCATTATCCAGTGTCATATCCACTAGGGTTTGCTAGAAAAAACAAATATGACACATTGATGGGAAGAGAAACTTTCTCAATATTTCTGTTAAACAGCATCTTAGCAATGGATGGCGTTTTATTATTGCAGTGCTGGTAGCACTTGTACTGATGCAAGAAAAACTGAAGAAATAAATTTTTATTTTGTTTAAATTTAATAAGCCACATTTGGCTAGTGGCTACTGTATTGGAACTCAGAGCAACATTTGACATTCACACTGGGCTAAAAAACTTCAGCTGGGCCAGGATCAAGGTCTACTAGTATGAAACTCTCAGAGCCATTCAAGTGCATGGTCTAGTCTTAAATCTACAATGAAGACCAGTTGGCTTATCTCATCCTAGTTTCAGGCTTGTGTTTCAGTGATTAATGACTAGAGTTCCTTACCACTGACAATTTGCCTTATGATTTGGGGTCCATGTTAAGCCACAGATGGCACTGGGGCACCATGACTGACTACTCTAGAACCACATTATCAATAAAATAGATTGTTCACAGATCCAATATCCCACTGCTATTGTGGGAATCAAAACATGTGTCCTTTTATCCCTTCCTTTCCCTAGTAGCATCTTAAAAACCCCAACCTTTTTTATGTGGGTCAAATCAAATATCATCTCCTGTGTGAAGTAACTTTTGGAGCTTTGTATATTCACTTCTGACAAAACTGAGTTTAAGTAGTGCATAGTTCACTTCTGACAAAACTGAGTTTAAATAGTGCATAAGCAGTGACCCAAACAAGTTATTGACTTTTCTGAGACTCTCCCTCACAATATGGTGATGCTAACATCTAATTCATGTTAATTTTCTTAAGGACTATTTAAAGAGTTTTTCCTGGTGTTTGCACTAAATGTAGATATTCCATTCAGCAAGGGAGATTCATTCTTTGTTTCACGTAATATGCCCAGATAAATAAATGAATAAGCAATGCTAATAAGTATCTGTCATTACTGCAAAGCTCTTGTTTTAGTAACTGAAACAGAGTTGCTGCTCATTAAGTGGTAATATTAGCCATGTCCCTCCTACTATTATTATAGTAGGAATTCATTTCATAAAATCTAATGAACGAATAAGTATGGCGTTATCTGTGTTATATAGTTTGTACATTCATTTCACCATAGTTTGTTGATACAGGGAGAAACCCTAGAATCACCTGCTCCAGGAAATTATGCATAAAGGGAAAAATGAATTTTCTCCAATTACCACGATCAAGAAAATTGAACACCCCTGTGCTTTTATATCCACATATAGATCACAGAGATAGCTTTTGTGGGGTAAAAGATTGTTGGCCAAAGAAACACTGAAATTTGAATACTGACAGACACCAGTTAAATGATAGAGTATTCCATTTTAATATTGAGCTGCAATTATTTGGGGTATGGTTAGCTTGGAAATTTTCTTTCTCAACTGAAGTGTCGAGTTTGCTGAAGCCCTCTCCTTTAATTGTGATTGCAATCCAGCACAACAGTCACATTTACAATTACATTGGTAATTGACTATTTAGATTATTGTTCCCCATGCAACACTAAACTCACAAGCAATGATTGAGACATTGATAAGAAGCCATACAGCTCCAAAAATGCACCACAAATTTTATGCCTACTCAATGAATTGACAGATCCAAAAGAAAGATCTAGATGGATGTTATAAGCTATAAAATTAAAGCCATGGTATTAAGAAACACAACATCTTTTTGGTTATTTACAGATGACTTTCCAAGTTTCAAAAGTCTTTAGTTTCCCTTCTTTTCTATCACAATTTCACTGATTTGTTTTCACTTGTGGATGGACAAACAATAAGGAAAAGTGACAGTTCAGTCTATAAGGAGCTTGAAGTATTGTGTAGCATGAGATAAAGAGGAGAACTGAAATGGAGCCAGGGCCTGTCTGTGCTCTTCCAGTCACTCTTACTTTTTTCACTACATTTAAGGAAATCTCTGGCTAGTCAGGGATCCTCTGTTACTATTGACTATATACTCTCCTTGTGCTTTTAAGGGTCATAAGAAAAGAAATAATAGGTGATAGTTGTTTCTTATGAGCTCATTGGACTTACCTGGTTTCATTTGTTGAGCCTGTCTGTACCATTGCCACTGATGTATTGTGATACTGCTGGAAAGTTAACACTCGGCATTTCTACAACACAATATTTTTTTAGGGCTTTCAAATTAGCTCTCTTTCATCTCTCTCTCTGCAGATGGAAAAGAAATTCCAATATGTTGATTTGTTATAGCTTCTCAGTAAGTGTCAGAAGTGAGCTGATATCCATTCTGTTGACTGACATCACTATTTAGCATGTCTGGGAAGCATTGAGAAACAGGTTAGAAAAACAAAGGCCTAGTGACTGTGGTCTTTGCTAACTCTGACATAAATTCTGGAAACTTCAATGATTTAGTTCACTATGTAAAATCAAGAAATACCTCATAATGAAATACCAACATTTAGGCATACAGATAAAGCTCACTTGTCTTTAAGTCTAGAAAAACAAACAAAAAAGAACTTGACATCTTTTTTTGGAAGGGGTGCTTGCTATGTTGCTAAGGATGGACCTTCTGAATAGCTGGCCTTATCAGTATGCACCACCATGTTTAGGACTTAAAATCTTTAAGGCGCTTTTCAATTCTAAAATTGGCCATGAACAATTTGTTATATCAAGATATGATAATGTCTGCCACTCTGCTGATGCTAATTCACATCCAATTACTTCTGCCTACACCTTTGTCTTCAATCCACTTTTGATGAAATAAGAATGTAGTGTTTTATATTTGATCAGTCTGATTTCTAACCTAACATCTTGTCATGTTTTTATTTATAGATTTCAAGTGAGCATTCCAATTATGTATATTTTCTTGGCCTTTTGGCCTTCAGTAAATATCACCTTCAGATACTATTTGAACAGAGTATAAATATCTAAATTTCTCATTGTTATAAGAAAAATAAAATTTAAAAAATTCCAACTGAACTATAACTCTAAAAATTAAAATGATTCTTTATTATAATGTAAATTTTCACTGATCACTTTTAAATTTTTTTTTGAAAACTTTAGTGGACAGAGTTGTATGTATTTATCATGTACAAAATGTTTTGGATTATATGTACATTGCATAATGACAAAAATCTAGCTAATTAGTATTTGCATTACCTCTCATAGTTATGATTTTTATTTTACTTTTTTATGTTCATGTAATAACAAAATCAGGTTAACTAGCTCATGTATTACCTCTCATAGTTATGATTTTTTTTAAACCTCACTTCTTTTTTTTTCCCAGAATTTTTTTTTTTTTAATTGAGGGCACAGAGTAAAAGGAGGCCAGGGGGGACATATATGTATTGGCAGTGTCATGAATCATCAGAGAATTAGAATCTGGATTTTGCACAAGGAAGAATTGACATATTATATTTGGGTGTGTGCATGACATGAGTGCCCATGAAGAAAAGGTTATAAGCTTCTGAAAGAAAATTGAGGTGGGTGTCAGATAATGGTTGAGCAGCACCTACACAGTAACTTCAAAGTGTTTGTCAGCTGTGGAGCCATCACACCTACTTATATCAATAGTCACCAGGAAGCCATTATCCAACTGAGTCCTCTTACAACATCCACTTGTAGAGGTGAGGAAACACAGGCTTCTAGATTATTGCTGGGTGGCCAGCACCTGGCCAGGGAATTCTTGCCTGCTCAGAGGGATAAATCTCCTAAGAAATTAGAGTCCAGAATAATTAGCAAAGAACGAAAGACAAAGTTAAAATTAGGTTTAAAGGGTACAGCGCCTATAGATCCAGCCCACTCAGGAGCTGGAGCTAGACAATTAGAAAATGGCTCCAGTGGTTTATTTAAGGGGGTGCATCAAAGGCGGGGGGGAGGGTAAAATTACAGGGGTGGGGCCTTGCTTGCATGTCTTGCAGTCACCAGGTTAATTGGCATCTTAGCAGGTCACACCCATCTCAGAGGGGCTGAGCGGCTAAGTGGTTGTAGCAGGTCACCCCATCTCCAAGCAGAGCAGAATAGGGCTCACAATGTATCTGGGCAGTCTTACAAAGAGGAATGTCCACTAGAAGTTCCCAGACACTGGGTTATCCTATCCACTAGGCTGTGATGCCCAATCTAGACCACACACAGCCCAAGGATGGCTCTTGACACTAGATATCAAATGGCTTCTCAGCAGCATGTGTCAGAACTGAGAACTGCCCAGGACAGAACTGTATGAAATTCTTTCTAATCTCCTCAAAGTCTGCTTTGCTCCTGATGTAGGGAATGTTCATCTGGAGAAATATTTTTCCTTCCCATTTCAAAGAGAGAACCTAGAGAAGACATCCCAGGAGGTCACTTTGACTTGAGAGACTATGGTTTATCCTTCTTTCGTGTTAAAGGAAGTCTTTTTTAAAATTTTTTATTTTTAGTTATAAACGATAGTAGAATGCATTTTGGCACATTATATATACTTGGAGCATAACTTATTCTAATTAGAATTCTATTCCTTTGGTTGTACATGATACACAGTTACCCTGGTAGTGTATTTGAGTACAAGGCTAGGAAGGTTATATCTTATTAATTATACTGTCCTTCCTATTCCCCTCCCTTCCTCCCTCCCTTTGTTTTTTTCCCTTTGTCTAATCCAATGGACTTCTATTCTTCCCCTTCCCACCCTCCCTTGTTGTGGATTAGCATCCACATATCAGAGAGAACATTTGGCCTTTGGGTTTTTGTAACTAGCTTATTTTAGCATGATATTCTACAATCCCATCCTTCTGTGTCTGGCTTATTTCAGCTACAACAATGTCATCTGGGTTTATCCAAGCTGTTACAACACTTGAATATTCTTATTTTTAAAGGCTCAATAGCCGTGTGTGTGTGTGTGTGTGCGTGTGTGTGTGTGTGTGTGTGTATAAAGTATATTTTGGATAAGACACTTTACTACCTTATTATGAAAGGTTTTAGAATGACATAATTAAATGAAAGTTCTTTCAATTCTGTTTTTTTAATCTAATCATTTTTTCATGTATAAACAAACATATCAATGGTGGTTATACACACACACACACACACACACACACCATTTAATAATTCCACAGTGTACAAATGTAACACGTTGTGCATTGTAAATATATATAATTTTTACTTATTCAATTTTTAAAAATTAAAAATGATAATAATGTCATATAACTATACTCTCTGTCTTATTTATATATAACTATACTCTACCAATAAAAATGAATCAAATTAGTTTCCTTAAAATACAGATTATTTTTAATTCTTTATATTGAAAAAATGTCTTAAGTAGATATACAGAATATTTTTGTTTTAAAAAATGGTAATGAAATGAACTCATAAATACTTGTAAACAGGTTTAGAAAGAGATTACCCTGAGAGCATATAGTCCCCAGAAATATCTACTTAATGATTCCTTTGATCTTTATTATAGTTCTATCCTATATAAATATTTTTCTATGTAGTTTATTGTTTAATTTTGTTTTTAGATTGATATGAATGGGATCATGTTGAATATATTCTTCTGCATTATGTTCTTTGACCTCAGCATTATGTGAGATTTTTCCATGATTGTAACAGTTTGTTTTAGTTTGAATTCCCTAAAGCCAGATTCTGAAATGGGCAATTGTATCCTAGCATGCTTTAAGGCAGTACTGTCCAGTAGAACTGTGCACAGCGATGCAAGTATTCTAAACCCGCTCTGCCTAATGGACTCTGCCTAAGGTTACTTAGCTACTAGCTAAATGTGACTGTCACTTGAATTAACTCAATGAAAAGGCAAATTTAAATATCTACATGTAGCCAGTGAACTATGGTATTCAGCAACATAAGCTCTAGAAAGATGCATCTAAAAGGAAGTGGAAAAGCAGAATCTGACAGAGGGAGAAGTTGATTCATCTGATCATACAGGAAGGTCTGGAGCTGGGATGGTCCTTCAAAGCTGTCCCCACCAGAGGCAAAGCTATTGAACTTTAGCATCATACCACCAGCCAGTTATTGGTTATTGGTGAGTCAGTTCCATACCTCTGAACACACTGTAAGCCATCAACAGCCACTGGTCCCAGCAGCAAGGATTTAGGCCTGTGCCCAGGGAGGCAATCTGACCACAGAGTAGACTGTATAGTTGGTCATTCACTTTTACTTCACTGTAGGAATCCCATTATATAAATAAAACATAATTTATCCCTCTATAGATGATGAAGTGTTGGGTTATTTCCACTTTGGGAGGATATGGATATGGTAAACAATATTTCTCTAAATAGTCCTATACATCTTTCCTGGTAGATACATACAAAAGTTATTCTAGAGTATATGCATGTAAATGGAATTACAAAAAGTTAGAATATGTGCCTAATTTACTTCACTCGATAATACTAAACTGTTTTAAACAAAGATTTCCTATTTTATAGATCACAGCCATTTATTCAATATCTCAGTTGTGTCAATTGAGATTTTAGTCAGAATTTCTAATTTAGCATGCAGAAAATAAACTATAAACTTGAAGTTTTTGAAATCAAATTTCCCTGAAAAAATTGTATGTGTGTGTGTGTGTGTGTGTGTGTGTGTAACTAAAGATTGAACCCAGGGCCTCACACATACTGGGCAGGCACTCTACCACTCAAGCTCCCTGAATAAAGTTTTTTTTTTTTTTCCTAAGTCATTAATTTTTTTTTCTTTTTTGTCATTTAAAAAAATTGTTCTAACTAGTTATACATGACAGTAGAATGCATTTTGATACATCATATATACAAGGAGTATAATTTCTCATTCTTCTAGTTGTCCGTGATGTGGAATCCCACTGGTCAAATATTTGTATATGGATATAGGGTAATAATGTCTGATTGATTCTAGTATCCTTCCTACCTCCTTACCCCTTCCCCTATCTTTACTCACTTCTACCTAATCTATAGTAACTCTATTCTTACCTAGTCACCCCCCACCACTGATTCATCCAATCATACAAGGAGGTCTGGAGCTGCGATGGTTCTAGCCGCCCCCCACCACCTTATTGTGAATCAGCATCCATATCAGAAAATACATTCACCCTTTGATATTTTGAGATTGGCTTATTTTACTTAGCATGATATTCCCCAGCTCCAACCATTTATCAGCAAATATCATAATTTTTCTTATTTATGGCTGAGTAATATTCCATCGTATGTATGCATATCATAATACAGGCTGAGTAATATTCCATTGTATGTATGCATGCCACATTTTCTTTATCCATTCATCTGTTGAAAGGCATCTAGGCTGGGTCCATGGTTTAGCTATTGTGAGTTGAGCTGCTATAAATATTGATGTGGCTGCATTACTGTAGTATGTTGATTGTAGTTCTTTGGGGTATAAACTGAGGAGTGGGATAGCTGGGTCAAATGGTGGTTCCATTCTAAATTTTCTGAGGAATCTCCATATTGCTTTCCATAGTGGTTACACCAATTTGCAGTCCCACGAGCAATTTATGAGTGTACTTTTTCCCCCACATCCTTGCTAACATTTATTGTTGTTTATATTCTTGATAATAGCCATTCTAATGGGTAAAATCTTAGAGTAGTTTTGATTTGCATTTCTCTAATTGCTAGAGATGTTGAACTTTTTTTTCCATATATTTTTTGGCTGTTCCTAGTTCTTCTTTTAATAAGTGTTTGTTTAGTTCCTTTGCCCGTTTATTGATTGAGTTATTTGGTGTTTTGCTGTAAAGTATTTTGAGTTCTTTATATATCCTGGAGATTAATGCTCTATCTGAGGTGCATGAGGTAAAGATTTTCTCCCATTCTGTAAGCTCTCTCTTCACATTATTGATTACTTTCTTTGCTGAGATGAAGCTTTTTAGTTTGAATTCATCCCATTTATTGATTCTTGACACTAGTTCTTGTGCTTTAGAAGTCTTGTTAAAGAAGTTACATTCTAGGAGGACATGGTGAAGATTTGGGCCTACTTTTTTTTTTCTATTAGGTACAAGGTCTCTGTTCGGGTGCCTGAGTCTTTGATCCACTTTGAGTTGAGTTTTATGCAGGGTGAGAGAGGGGTTTAATTTAATTTTGTTACATGTGGATTTCTAATTTTCCCAGCACCATTTGTTGAAGAGGCTATCTTTTCTCCAGTGAATGTTTTTGGTGCCTTTCTCTAGTATTAGATAATTGTATTTATGTGGGTTTGTTTCTGTGTCCTCTATTCTCTACCATCAGTCTACATATATGTTTTGGTGCCAATACCATGCCATGTTTGTTACATTAGCTTTATAATATAGTTTAAGGTCTGGTATTGGGATGTCTCCTGCTTTACTTGTCTTGTGATGTAATGTTAGGTTATTTATTTGTTGATTTTTCTGCTTTTAATGAATGAGCTCAATGCAATGAACTTTCCTCTTAGTTCTGCTTTAATAGTGCCCCAGAGATTTTGATATGTTGCATTGGTATTCTCATTTACCTTCAAGTACATTTTTATTTCATCATTGATTTTTTTCTGCTATCCATTTATTATTCAATAGTGTATTATTTATTCTCTAGGTGTTAGATACCTTCTATTTTTATTTTATCATTGATTTCTAATTTCATTCCATTATGATCTGATAGAATGCAGGGTATTATTTCTGGGTTTTTGTGTTTTTTTTGTATTTACTAAGAGTTGATTTGTGACTTAAGATATTGTCTATTTTAGAGAAGGATCCATCTGCTATTGAAAAGAAAGTGTATTCACTCATTGATGGATGAAATATTCTATATATGTCTTAAGTCCAAATATTTGTTATATTATATAGTTCTATAGTTTCTTTGTATAGTTTTTGTTTGGAAGATCTGTCTAATAGTAAGAGAGGTGTGTTAATGTCACCGAGTAGTATTGTGCTGTGGTCTATTTGATTCTTGAAATTGAGAAAGGTTTATTTGATATATATAGATGCTCCATTTTGGGGGGAATAAATATTTACAATTGTAATGTTTTGTTGATGAAGCTAAATTTTGCTAGATATAAAATTCCCTGATGTTATCCATTTTCTTTGAGAGCTTGATATATGTAATTCCAGGACTTCCTGGCATTGAGGGTCTCAATTGACAAATTAGTTGAGATCTGAATTGGTTTCCCCCTATACATAACTTATTTTTTTCTCTCTCAGGGCCTTTAAGATTTTAATCCTTATTCTCAGTGTTAGTTATTCTCATTATATCATGTCTTGGTTGGGTCTGCTGTAATTTTGTATATTTGGGGTCCTGTAGACATCTTGTAGTTGATTTTCCATTTCATTCTTTAGGCTTGTGAATTTTTCTGATATTATGTCATTGAGAAGATTGTGCATTCCTTTGGTTTGTATCTCTGCTCCTTCATCTATCCTGATACCTCTTAAATTTGGTCTTTTTTTATTTTATCCCATAATTCTTGAAATTTCTGTTCATGGTTTCTTACCGTCTTCTCTATATGGTCAACTTTATTTTCAAAATTATAAATTTTTGTCTTCATTGTCTGAGGTTCTGTCTTCTAAGTTGTCTAGGGTGTTGATGATGCTTTCCATTGAATTTATAATTTATTCATTCCTTTATTTTGAGGATTTCTGCTTTTTGTTATTGTTGTTGCTTTTCTGTTTTGCACAATTTCTAACTATTTATTGAAGATCTTTCACTTCTTGTATTTTCTCTTTGATTTTATTCTTTATGCTAGCCTTCATATTGCAGATCATTTTAGCTATATACGTTCTAAACTCCTTCTATAACATTTTTTTTTCTAACTGTGTTGTCAGTGGATTCTGTTATTGGAGCATCTTGGTTTGTTTGGATGATTTGTTCCTTTGTTTTTTCATGTTGTTCATGTGTTTTCCCATCTAGCAGTATGGATTTGAGTCAGCACAGATTCTACCCTGCAGGCTTATAGAGTCCCTGAAGGTGTCCAGATGCCTTTAAGCGGGAGACCAATATCAACAACACCCAATGCAATCAACATACAACCTCAAACCCACTAGTTCCTATTAAGATGTTCAGATTTATCACGGCAAATTCAGATAATGAATTCAATTATTGTCTATAATATTCACAGTAAATTTGCTAAAAGGGCTTACAATTTGAAATGGGAGACAAGGAGAAAACAGAAGTGGTGTAGCACACAATGTCCATGAGGGAGGATGGAAGAAGCCAGAAGAAAAAAATATATATATAGGAAGAGTGGAAGAGGAATTGAAAGAGATTGGCCATTAACAAAAGGAAAAATCAAAAATATAAGAATACACAAGAAAACTACAAAATACCATATACATACCACAGTCTTTGATACATTGATTCATGAAAAATACCTGGTTTCAATATGATAGAGATACTAGAACGGGGAGGGGGGGTGGTGAACCTGGATGGAAGATTAACAGCTACTTCCCTCAGCATTCAAACGTTTCTCAGCCCTGTCTCCAACTTTTCATGGGATTGTGAGGCCCAGACCAGACCACACAGACCCAGCCACTATCCCACTGATCTGGCCCTCAGACACCCCAGGTCGGCCACGCAGCAGTCCCAAGATCTCAATTCTGGTCCAACTTGCAGAGAGACCACCAGGGATGCACTCACACAGAGGAGCAACTCTGAGAAGAGGAAGCAAGATGGCAGCCACCAGAACTCCCAGCAGGAAGACCTCAGGTGCAGCCAAACCCACAGGCACCCCAAAACTCGACTCCAGTTCCTGGTCGGTGTCCCCAGACAAAGGTAGCTGTACCCTGAGATGACAGTGGCCGCAAACCAGCCATCCCTCATCCCCCAAGGTGCTGTCTGGCATCCTAAGATGGAGGCAGCCGCATGCAACCAGACCTGTAGACAATCTGGCAGTGGACTTCTGGATCACAGTGGTAGTGGCACCATGAGAACCGGCCACAGCAGCAGCATTGGCATCAGTGTCAGGGAAGTGTCGACCTCGGGGCAAGAGCAGCAGCATAGGTCGCAGCTGTGTCTGAAGAGACCTGAAGAAAGTTTTAAAATAAGTTGTACCCTACAACTATCTGAAGAATTCTTAAATAATGCCCAGTGAGTCATGTTCTTGTGTAAGATTCTTCCCTTGAGTGTGGACAGAACCTGTGACTTGCCTCTAGCCAATAGGACGAGGTCAAATCATAAAACAAAAACAAAAATCAGAACTTGCAGTTAGATTACATGTTAAAGGCAAAGGAGTCATATAGATGGAATTAAAGTCCCGACACAGTGTAAACTGATAAAAACACAATACTTGGAGGGGTTGAACTAATCAGTAAGCCCTTTAAAAGAAGGCTCCAGACTTTTTTAAGGTTAGGAAGAATATTCTGTTGACTTTAAGGGATAAAGCTTCCACGAGAGCTGTAACCACAAGGAAAGTGATTCTGCCAATAATCATGTGAGTTACATGAGAATCCTGAGCCACAGATGAAATCCCAATCTCAGCCAGTGCTTTGGTTGCAGCTTTCTGGATCACAAAGTAAAGAACGTAGTGAATCTGTGCCTGGAATCCTGTCCCATGAAAACTGTAACAACATACATGTATTGCTGCTAAAACTGTGGAATTTTTTATACAGAAACAGAACAAAATGCATCTATCGGCAGCTAAATTCTCATTTTTCTTTCCAGTGACATATTTCATTTTTGTCATATGACTATTTCAATTCCTTGATTTTTTTGATTTGGAGTGAAAGAGTTATAATTTCTATCTTATTTAAGAGAATTATTAATTCCTTGAAAAGAAGCAGAATATCATTCAAAATAGCTATATCATAGTATCAAGTACTAGTGACCCTGTCCTTTCAAAGAAATTTCATCCCCTTTACACGGATGAGTGTATCTGTAGAAACTCAAGGCTTAGAAAGAAATTTTTCATGTCAATTTCAAGGAAAAATACCTAAAAATTACTTTTCTGAAGTATTTAAGATTACCTAAGCTTATGAAGAGAAAAAGTAAGGGTTGCTCACAGTTTTTCAGGATTCTCTTAAGAACAAAAATGAGTTTTCAGCAGATAATGATGACAGAATCATAAGAAAAGCTGACACCCAAAACATAGCCAGAAAAAGCCTATAAGAGTTAAAGTTTATAAAGAACAATGGGATGGCATTGTTACAGATTAAACTATCTGCCAAAACAAATAAACCTAAACCTAAATGTGAGAGTTAATTTTTTTCTCACTCACGTAAAGCCTATAAAAATCAGTCTGCCTGCTATTCAGGTGATCTTCCTTTCATGGTTTGAGTTTTCTGAAAGGAGAGCCTGTAGAAAAAGACTTATAGACAGTTTATTTGAAATACAATCCCAGAAAACAGGAGTTGAATATATAGTGAAAAAGAGATGAGGAAGAGAGGAAATCCACAACAGATTTTTTTTAATGAGCTAATTACTTCCATGTCAACTGAAGCATTCACTGTTCTTAAGAACCTGCTGGGAAACCATACAGAATGTACCTCAGAACTGTCCCAATGCAGTATTGGGAAAGTAGTGGGTTTAATACTGTCTTTCCCAAAACTTGTTTATCCAGAACCACAAAACGTGTTCTAAAATGGAATACAGCTCTTTGTGGGTGCAATTAAGTTAAGCATCTTGCAGTGAGGTCATTCTATTTAAGAGCAGGTCTCAAATGCACTTGCAACTGTTCCTAAAAGAGCCGGAAAAGTATTAGACACATGGATAACAGAAGACAGCCATATGAAGGTAGAGGCAAGGATTGATTTGGTCAGCCACACTTTGAAGAATATCCAGGTTTGTTACCAGCAATTAGAAGTTTGAAGAGGTATAGCCTGAATTCTCCCTCAGAGCCTACAGAAAGAACCAACCTTCAACATCTGAATTTTTAGATTTTTCACCTCCATAACTTTTTAATAGGTTTATGTTGTTGCAAGTCACCAACTGTGTAGTAATGTTCATTGATGGCATACACTAGGAAACTAAAACAAGAGTCCCAAGCTGCTGACTCTTCAGCTCCTCCAAATCCCACTTGAATGTGACATCATGACTGTCTAAGACTTTATATTTAAAAGTCCCATGTAGCAGAACAAAGAGCAGTTGTAGCCAGTGTTTGACATGGGACTGTGACAAGATGCATGGGCAACGTGCCCTGACATCAGGTTGCTTCACGGAGGTGATACAATTTATCCACAAAACTACGTCGACATTTACAGTTCCAGTTCCCTTTTATCTGTGGTTCTGTCATCTTAAATATAGTACCAAGATGGCAGTGTTTTCACATATCAAACTTAAAGAAGGAACAAAGGTATGGACAATTATATAATTGTTTAAAATCTGGAGCACTTCTACTTACCACATTTCAGCAGCTACCTGCAAAGAAGCTAGGAAGAAAGTTCTGATTATCTATTGCTGACTCAAAAGTAACACCAAATCTCAAAGACTCAAAAAAATCAATAATTTATTTTACACACAAATCTGCAGTTGCAATTTGGGCAGGGCCATGCTGGGAAGGCTTGTATTTGTTCCATGCAGCACTAGCTAAAGTCTAGATGGGACTTCTAAGTTGGCTTGTATGACATGGCTTGAAAATTGGTAACTGTGGTCTAGAGGCTCAGTTGAAGTTGATAGCTGGAGGCTTTAGTTCATTTCTATGTAGGCCTCTCCATAGACTCTCCAGGTTTCTGTGAAGTGCAAAAAGCACTCACTTACCCCCAATGCTTCACTAAATTCTCAACGTATTACAGCATTAAGCTCATACTTGAGGTTCAGAATTGCTCAAAACAGATCCAAATAGAGATGAGTCTTCTTGCATATAATGTCTCAAACATGGCTCCTTCTATCTGAATATCTGAAACATTTAAAGCCAAGTTGTCCCAACCAATTCAACATCAAGTGATGTGACAAAAAGGACAACTGTAATAAGCATTTCCTTGAGAGAGAGAGAGAGAGAGAGAGAGAGAGAGAGAGAGAATGGGAGATGTATAACAGTTTTTTTCCATAGAAATTCTGAACTCTAACTAGGAACATGATGACAGTCCTGTGTCTGTAGATGATTCTTCTTGACTCTTGGTTCAATTCTCTGAGCCTCTGATCTAGATCATCCTCCTATTCCACAAAAAAAACAAACAAAAAAAAAGAAAGAAAGAAAAGGAAAAAAGTCTCATGATTATAACTAAGTAGTCTGCTAGTCTCTTCATTGCCTATAGATGATTGGAGAGTTGACTGTCTCTTTTCATTTTATATTGACTTAATCCCTTTTAATCCAAACTTAATATTTTTATTTCAACTATCTGTGGAAATTTCTCTAAATAAAAGCAACACCCATATTTCTTTCTGAGATGGACTACTATTGAACATTATAAGCCATAGGAATATGCACTGAAGATTATAATTCACTCTACAAGATACATCCTAAACATTCATGAACCTCTCTGAAACCTTCCTTTGTACCTAGACATTTTAAAACTACTTAAGTAAAGCAGCTTGAATTTGATATGTTTCCTGGAGAATCTTCTGGGGAGACTGAGGACAAGAAAAAATAACTTTTGAATCCAAGAAATTCTGATACTTTCATAGTCTTCTGAATTCTGCTTGGAAAATGATCCTTTTGTTTTTTTGTCAATCTCTACCTACAACTGTATCTTATTCTACTTAGCTATGCAGAAACAGGTGGCCCTTTTAGCATTTTGCCAAACTCAAATTACATTTTTTGCTTTCCACACTTAATGCTGATGCCATATTTTCCCCATAAATAATAGGTATTATCCTTTATTTGGCTTAAAGAAACAATTTCTTCACTGTACTTCAGATTCCCACCACAAGTCTTCTGGTTTCATTAATGATCTCCTGGAAACCCTTTGAGCTTCTGAACAGTATTGATCAGTCCCAAATCAATGTTTTAGGTTTTCAATACATTAATGCACTTTCAGGATCAAATTCTATCCCAGTTATCTATCAAGTAACAAACAACCTCAAAACTTACTGTTTTAAAATAATAACAGTAGCTTACTTGGCCACAAATCTTCAATTTGGGAAAGCCTGAATGGTAAGGGTCATCTGTGCTCTGTGTGGCTTTAGCTGGTAGGTCTGGACTGGTGCCTTCTGTAAGATATACTTCCAATATGGCTTGCTCAGTTGGCTAGCAAGTAGAACTGGATGCTGACTGGGAACTCCACCAGATCTGACTTCTCTACATGACCCCTTACCAGGGCTACTTGTGTATCCTCACAGCACAATGGCTATCTCGTAAGGTCAGATATTCCAAGAGACAGAAATTGAGAGTTGCTATTTTCTTAAGGCTTTAGCCTGGAAACAGATATATATGTTACTTCTGCTGTATTCTGTTGATGCATGTCACCCATATTCAAAGGTAGGAAATAAGCATACTTTGCAACAAAAGGTCTGTCAAAGAATTCACAACCATCATTAGCTGCCTACAGTAATGTGGCTATGTATCCAAGAAAAAGGGAACAGATTTGTTGAACAGCTATCCATTCTCTGCCACAGTGCCTTTCAAACTTGTTTATACTTTCAAACAGTAACCAAATAATTTTATCAACATGCTATCAAGTGCTCAAAATTTATTGTTTCAGTATGTTTGGGCTGCTAAAAAAAAAAAAAAAAAGTACCTTATACTGAGTAATATATAAACTCACAGTTCTGGAGTTTGGGAATTATAAGATTAAGGTTCCTGAAGATTTGGTGCTAACAAGTGACTGTGCTTGTAGGCAGCATCTTCTTGTTAAATCCTCACATGATAGAAGGGGAACAAGCTCTCTCAGACCTCTTTCATACAGACACTAATCCCATCCATGAGGGATCTTGATATAGTCACCTCCCAAAGCACCTCCCTCTTAATCCTATTGCAATTAGGTATCAACATATAAATGGCAGTGTTTGAGGGCAGCCTGACACAAACATTCAGACAATAGCACTTGTGGACTATATACTTTCAGGCATAAAATCATGGAAATATGTATTAAAAAGAAATTCAGAGAACATGTAGTCAATGTTCAGATACAATATAGAGAAGAGAATATTTGTTTAGCACTTCCTGACCATGCATGGGTTATCTCTATGTTGTTTTATCTCTAAGTGCCTCAGGTGGGGTGGTTATAACTTTTAGAGATTTATGATGTTTTTAAAAGTTCTTTATGTTGTACTGAAATCTTCCCTAGTTGAAAATTTTGTAAGTATTAATTTCTCAACCACACAAGACAAATCCAATTTATCTTTTAATCATTTTCTACATAACAGCCCATCATGTATTTGAAGTCAGCTACCATGTTAGTCTTGTGTTTCTTATCTTTGGTCTAGTTCTTTTAAAGCTGTAGTATCTCAAATGGAAAATAAATGCCAGCCAGATGTGAGCCATTGCATCTTTCTTTTTAAATCTTAGTTTGTGCTATTTAAAGAGAAAAATCAAACCATTAGTTTATTCTTTAAAATAGTAGTGTTTTATATTCAAGAAACTTTCATATGCATCTTTCCTGAGATACTAATAAGAACTGTGCCACCAGGTGTGGTGGCACATGCCTATAATCCCAGTACTTGGGAAGGTAAGGCAGGAAGATCATGAGTTCAAAGCTAGTCTCAACTAGCAAGCCCCCAAGTAATTTAGTGTGACACTGTCTCAAAATAAAATGTAAAAAGAGCTGGGAATGTGGCTTAGTAATTGAGCACCTTGGGTTTAATCCCTGGTACCAAAACAAACAAACAAACAGACAGAAAAACAAACAAACTTGTCAATTTGGTAGAGCATATGCCATAATTTTGTAATGTGGTTAGTATTCATCTATTCATCTAATATGGTATTAAATATCTTATTATATATATTTGCTAGAATTTTAAGGAACTTTAGATAGGACAAAAGGTAGAGAGGAAGAATGAGAGGGTATGGGGATAGGAAAGACAGTGGAATGAGATGAACATCATTCCCCTAAGTACATGTATGAAGACACGAATGGTGTGACTCTACTTTGTGTACAACCAGAGACATGAAAAATTGTGCTCCATATGTGTACTATGAATTGAAACACATTCTGCTGACATATAGAATGAATTAGAATAAATAAATTTTAAAAAGAAATAAAGAAGTACATACATATTTATTATATTAATTTTAGTATTAGAATTACTAAATTTGAAGAGATTAATTCATTGCTTAAATTTATATAACAAATTAATGGTAAGCTGAGGGCAGAATATAAGTTTCTGATCCCATGTCCAAGTATTATTTTTTATGATATACCATGCTGTTACATAATTTGTATTTCTAAGTTCCATGTTCAGAATTTTGATAATTTATAGTTAGATAAAGATTACTTACTCAGGTATAGCCTATTCAAATTCAAGAACCATTTAGAGCTATTAAAAACCACTTACAGTGTCCAAACACTTTGAAAAGCAGTTTTGGCAATTTAAATGTCAGGATACTTGTGACTTATAGAAACTCAAAAGACCCAGTAAAGATTCTTTGAATATTTTGCTGATATGAAAGTGAAATATTCTAATGTATGAACATTCCTTTTTTTTTTTAACCAGATTTTTGGTTTGAATAGTTACTCTTTTTTAAACATGCTGTTTGCTCAATATTTTTGTTGTTCCCAATTAGCAACTGTATAATATTTGAGAATATTGGGAATTTCCTAGTGAATGTTCATTTAAAAATTAATGTTTACCAAAATGATATGGAAATGGTGTCTGTCAACAGCTGGAAGAGATACCATGTAAATATCCAGTAGGATATTCCACCTTCTCTTAAAATTAAGAAACTATATATAATTGAAAATTTGTCAGATATAACGATGAAACCAAAGCCTTTGTTATCATGATAGAATGCAAAATCTAGCAAACCCATTATTGGCATTGGCATCCAGAAAAAATTAGATCACTCTTCTTCCTAAAACTTGAGGCCATTTTGACCTGATTTAATTACAGATTAGTAGTGACTCTTGCTAGAGCATGAGGATTTCATAAAAGCAGAGCAGAGATTACCAGATGATGCTTCCAGTCATCCTGATTTAAGTTGGTCTGGAATAGGGAACCTAAGATCAATGCTGTTTCTAACACGTGAGTCTGATGTAGACAATCCATGCACCAGACTTAGACAAACATTGATAAGTAGCAGTTTTGAAAACAGTCTCAAATATTAGTCCATAGTATGTTTCTTTTAGATTCTCTGTATAAATTGCAATTCATATTCCCAAGGCATGTTCAAAATAGATTCTAAAAGCCAAGTATACAATAGATCAGCAATCAGAACATTTACTCTGCCCAAACTCTTCCAGAAAAATGAAGGTGCCACTGCTTTATCTATGGTAAAAGTAAATCAAGATTTATCTGCAGGACCAGAATATGACGTGCTATTCACTAAGTGTATATGATAAAGATCCAGCCAATTCTAGAATCCAGGCACCTAACTTCATTCATCCTAGCTTGCTAAATCCCTTCCATGCATGGGCACCACTGAAGTGACTTACTGTGTGTCAGTAAAATTCAGTGGGTAAGAAAAGCAACTTTGACAGTGGCATTAAAGATTAATAGTAGAAGCAACCTTTGATGTGAGTAGATCAAAGGTGATGAAGTTGCAAATGGTTTAAGTAAGAGATGAGTGAACCTTGCCAAAGGCAAAGAAAATATTGGCATGATCTTTAAAGGATGCCCCATTTATTTTAGGTTATATAGTACATAGGGAAACTTCTTTAGCCATCAATTAAAAAATATTATCGCTTCCACTCAGCAGTGGTACTCAAACTTAATTGGTGTGTGTGTATGTGGGGAGGGTCATAACCCTACTGAGCAATACCTTCATTTCCTTCTTTATCTGTTGCCAAACAAAATACAACTATATTTTCGGCTATCAAACTTCAGTATCTTTAACTCTAGGACAAGAAACTTAGAGTAAATAGACATTAAAGCACATTAAGTTTTTATGTTTGGTATTCTGACCTTGTATGACCTTGAATGGACTACTTTATCTCAGTCTTAGTTTCCTTATGTGTAGCATACAAAAATTACAAGAGGTGTTGTTGTCTGTAGTCTTTTTAATCGTAGTGTGATTAAGAATGAAGAAAGAGGTACAATGCTGTGGGTGAAGCTAAAAGCTGTTGGCAAAAGTTGAGAAGGGCGAGGAAAAAAATGTTTGCATTTACTTATTGTGTTGATATTTTCTCTTCCTTTCTTGTCCATTAACAGTGTCCTTGAGTCACTTCAGATGCAAGGTCCTGGGATCTAGTCTTTTTCTGAGTGAACTGAGAGCAGGGGTTGTATAGCTGGTGTGGTACCAAGGTTCTCATATAAAGTTAATACATCTTTTTCTTCTGCTAGGTAGAAGCCTCCATAAGCGCTTTAGTACCCTGCTTTTTTTGATATCCTGTCCACACTTCACCCTGAAAGCAGATTCATGTCACTGTGCTTAAGTGTAATCAAACAATTGAGCTTTAGTCTTCTAGGATTTCCAAGACGAGCAATCTTCACATGATTACTCTAGAAGCCATTCTATCATCTTGTTGGCTTTCTGTTTGGTGGGAGTTTGTGAAGAGCTGAGATCTAGACTCCCTGGGTCATCCCATTGTGTCCATGTCTGGCTATTCATTCCGTCACAAATCAAGCAGAATTAAAGCAACACTAGTTGGGAAAAGCAGATGAAATATCTGTGTTGATATGAACAATAAAGTTTAATAATTTAGTAGGAGACTTTGGGATAACAGGGAACTGAAGGTAAAACAGTGACAATTTAGAATGCTCTAAAACTGGATGGAAATCAAATGGAAATGAGTTTAGAAGTAGACCTGTATGTACCTGTAAGTCTCAAACTGCAAATGAGTGCTTTATGATTCTGGCAGTCAGGAGCATAAGAAGTGCATAGGGGTTTCACATAAACCTGGGTGATTTTGTTTAATGAAAGATTTCCTTCTCATGCAAGATATATAACTCCAAGAAAAAAAGAAATGCTTAGTGTTATTAGTGTGCAGGAATAGTTTCATCTGGGTCTATAAAGCATATAATTAAGTCTTGGCATTGCGGCTATAAAGAAAGAAAACAAGGCTATATATTTTAAATATGGTTTACGTGTTTTGTTATCAGTTAAAAACATGTTTTTGGAGGTAAGAGAAATATGATTGGGCAGTAAGAGAAAAGTAGCAGTCTCTGGAAGGCTAAAGCAAGAAGGTGATTCCTCTGATGTCAAGGATGTCCCCCAGATTGCCTTGAAGTAATCAAGGGCACTTAGAGAAATTCTCTCTCTCAGTCCTGTCTAAATGTAGAGTAGGATAAATGCTCTCCCTTTTCCTCACTGATAAACTGTCCTTATCAACCTTTGCAAGGATCTAAGATCCCCTGAGCCTCTAAAACTTTGTTTGCCTCTTAAAGCAGTGACAGAGTTCCTTTTCTCTAACCTAGGAAGTTCTAGGGCTAAGATTACTTTATCTCAGAAATATGAGGAGGTAAACCACCAACTCAGGGTCAGAGGAGGTTACAAAACACATCATATATGGAGCTATGTAGTTCATTATTTAACATTAATTTATCTTGTCATATTTTAATTATACTTTATTTTATTTATTTATTTATTTTATTATTATTATACTTTATTTCTTTGTAAATGTTCAGGTTCAGCTATTATCCCATTTTATTTCCTTTGTATCCATGCTGTGCTGATTTTTCAAATTCTTAGCATCAATAAACATTGTTGCCAGGAACTTTCATCATTGTTGCTTTCTAAAGTCATCTGATTATTCACATGGCAGCCATCACCTACACATGCGCACACACGTGTACACACACACACACACACACACACATCCTCTTCAGAGATATTATAGATTTACCTTACCTCAAGGTTCACTTCCCTCTGCTCTCCTAGACTTTAACTATACAGCCCTTCACCTAACCTCTCCTTGCCTCCCACTCTCAGGGACTGAATGCCTAAACACAAATGAACTACTGACTGCAATCACCTGCCCACCTGCCCACCTGACCACCTGACCACCTGACCACTTGCCCTTCTCACGCCTTACTCCTTCTGGATCTGTTTCTCCCCCTTATTTCCAATTCCCATCTTCCTCCCTTCACACACACACACACACACACACACACACACACACACACTTGTTCTAGGCCTTCAACTATTTTCATCAAACACTCACATCTTGTTCTCCTTTCCTCCTTTCACTGTGCACTACAGTACCAACTCTAACACACTGTTCTGTGGCTTCTAGATTCAGTACTCAAGAAAATCCATGATGGTCCAGAGTGGTATCACTGTAAGTTCAGAGACCCACCCTCACCAGAGTTTGCAAGGCACCTGGCAGGGCCACTATGGATCGAAATCAAGACTCACTCTTATTCCTTCAGGTGCTATACCTCCAGAACCCTGTCTTACCACCACTTCTCTCAGATGGAGTTCCTAGCTGTCTTTCCTGACCATCAACAAGATTTACCTGCAGGGCTTTGTCTTCTGACTCAGAGAAGAAGCCAGCTTCTTCATTTACTCGTGAGGTTAATTCTCCTTCATGTACTCTGAGTCACATTCCCTTCTATTTCAACAGAAGAATTTCTTCTTTACTTATTCATCTCTTTTATAAAATTTTGTTCTTTTTCATTTTAAGATTTTACCCCAAAGTTTTTTTCCATGCCTGTGTGTTCTCTTCCCTCTCTTTGAGTAATCTTGTTTACTTCATAATTTTAGCAGTTTCATGAATTCCTCCTAGAATTCTTTCTACAGAAACAGTCTAGAATGCTTTTGAAACTTCAGACTTGCCTACCTAATTACCTTTTGGATAGCTTCACTCGATTCCTTCAATTCTTTTTCCTTACCAGCTAGTCACCTTGTTCTTCCAATTTTATTTAATAATTCTTTCCAAAGTGTTTCTCTTCGCTTTCATTAAACTTCTGCTACTGCTATGTCATATAAAACATAAATGTACCCAAGTACTCCCATGTTTAATGGTCCCTATTAAGTTTGGTTAAAATGAAACCTCCTTGACATGACACAAGTTTCTTCAAGATTTTACCCCTAAGTTTCTCTCCCCAGTCTTTCGTTTCCCAAAGTATGTTCAGAGGAATACTTATTTTGTGGAAAGTTTTGCAAGATAAGGTTGGGAATAGGTAAGAGTGGAGGACCTTAACAAATTCAAATACATTTGAGAAACAATGCTCTAGTATTAGCTCTTTGAGAAGTAGTTCTTGTATTGATCCCTGGACCATCCACACAGGCATTACTTGAAAGGTAGATTATACATGCAGATTCTCAGACTTCATGGTAGATCTGGATCAAGAGATTTGAGAGTGGGGTGGGGACTAGCAATTTATGTTAACAGGCTTTCCAAGAAATGATTATACCAAATCAAAGTTTGAGAAAGATGGTCTTACAGAATTACAATGTATGATAGATTATTGAAGGATTCAAGAAGTCTGGGAATAACTAACTTTGTTTAAACAAATGTTTTCTTAAGATATTTCAGCATGGATTATGTGTGTGTTTGGTGTGTGAGTGTGTGTGTGTGTGTTAATAAGGAAGAGAGAGAAAATACTAGCATCCAATAAAACTAAAGTTAGAGAAACACACTTTGTCAAAAGCTGTTTTTATCCTTCTTACTAGTAATTCTTCAAATACACACCTGACATGTGTTTTTACATTTAAATTATGCATCTTTGCATTTCCTTCACCTTAACCATTTTCCAATCAATTCCCAAGAGGAAGTATTTCATGATTATATGCTTATTAAATAAATGGACAGAAATATTTCATACCAATTCTCACAGTGTTGATTAAATCCAATTAAAGTGAAGACGTCATCTGTTACTAAAATACTTTTTTTTCTTCCCAGGATGTAGGCTCCCTATTTACCTCTCTTATTGTTTCTCTGGCTGAGAAAAAACTTTTTAGTTTGAGTATGTCCCATTTGTTGATTCTTGATTTTAACTCTTGTGCTATGGGTGTCCTATTAAGGAATTTGGAGCCTGACCCCACGAGATAGAGATTAGGGTCAACTTTTTCTTCTATTAGACGCAAAGTTTCTGGTTTGATTCCTAGTTCCTTGATCCATTTTGAGTTAACTTTTGTGCAAGGTGAGAGAAAGGGATTCAACTTCATTTTGTTGCATATGGATTTCCAGTTCTCCCAGAACCATTTGTTGAAGATGTTATCCTTTCCTCCATTGCATGCTTTTGGAAACTTTGTCTAATATAAGGTAGTTGTAATTTTGTGGATTGGTCTCTGTGGCCTCTATTCTGTATCATTGGTATACCTGCCTGTTGTGGTACCAGTACCATGCTGTTTTTGTTACTATTGCTCTGTAGTATAGTTTAAAATCTGGTATCGCTATAACGCCAGTTTCACTCTTCCTGTTTAGAATTGCTTTTGCTATTCTGGGTCTTTTATTTTTCTAGATGAATTTCATGATTGCTTTTTCTATTTCTGCGAGGAATGCCGTTGGGATTTTGATTGGCATTGCATTAAACCTATAGAGTACTTTTCATAATATGGCCATTTTAATGATATTAGTTCTGCCTATCCATGAACAAGGTATATCTTTTCATCTTCTAAGGTCTTCTTCTATTTCTCTCTTTAGGGTTCTGTAGTTTTCATTGTATAGTTCTTTCACCTCTTTTGATAGGTTGATTCCCAAGTATTTTAATTTTTTTGAGGATATTGTGAATGGGGTGGTTGTTCTCATTACCATTTCAGAGGATTTGTCACTGATATATAGGAATGTTGATTTTATATCATGCCACTTTGCTGAATTCATTTACTAGCTCTAGAAGTTTCTTGGTAGAAACTTTTGGGTCTTCTAGGTATAGTATCATGTCATCTGCAAATAGTGATAATTTACGTTCTTCTTTTCATATCTTTATGCCTTTAATTTCTTTCATCTGTCTAATTGCTCTGGCCAATATTTTGAGAACTATGTTGGACAGAACATCCTGGGAACAAATATTTACCCCTCACACTTCAGATAGAGCTCTAATCTCCAGAGTATACAAAGAACTCAAAAAATTAAACAACAAGAAAATAAATAACCCAGTCAACAAATGGGCCAAGGATTTGAACAGACATTTCTCAGAGGAGGACATACAATCAATCAACAAATACACGAAAAAATGCTCACCATCTCTAGCAATTAGAGAAATGCAAATTAAAACCACTCTAAGATACCATCTCACTCCAGTAAGAATGGCAGCCATTATGAAGTCAAACAATAACAAGTGCTGGAGAGGATGTGGGAAAAAGGGTACACTTATACATTGCTGGTGGGACTGTAAATTGGTTCAGCCAATTTGGAAAGCAGTATGGAGATTCCTTGGAAAGCTGGAAATGGAACCATCATTTGACCCAGCTATTTTCCTTCTAGGACTATACCCAAGAGACCTAAAAAGAGCATAATACAGGGACACAGCTACATCAATGTTCATAGCAGCACAATTCACAATAGCTAGACTGTGGAACCAACCCAGATGCCCTTCAATAGATGAATGGATAAAAAATGTGGCATTTATACACAATGGAATATTACTCAGCACTAAAAAACACAAAATCATGGAATTTGCAGGGAAATGAATGGCATTAGAGCAGATTATGCTAAGTGAAGCTAGCCAATCCCTAAAAAACAAATGCAGAATGTCTTCTTTGATATAAGGGGGGCAACTCAAAACAGATCAGGGAGGAAGAGCATGAGAAGAAGATTACCATTAAATAGGGATGAGAGGTGTGTGGGAATGGGAGAGAGAAGGGGAATTGCATGGAAGATGGTAGGAGACCCTCATTGTTATGCAAAATTACATATAAGATGGTGTGAGGGGGAATAAAAAAGAGAGAGAGAGAAACATGTCACAGTAGATTGGGTAGAAAGAGGGGAGAGGAGGGGAGGGGGGATAGGAAGGCAGCAGAGTACAATAGTAAACAAAATTGTCAGAGCAGTTTCTTAAATAGTTTCTCATGATTCAAAACATGCTACAGATCAGAAAAAAAGAAGAAAAATTTGAAAAAAACAAAAAAACACTTTTTTTTTTTTTACCTATCATGTTCTCTATATTGGTCTTCTCTTGATGGGATAAGCTTGTATTTTCATATTTGGCAATCATGAAAGTGTAGTATACATCTTATCGGCTTGTCTGCATATACTTTTCAGTAGTGAAATATCCTTTGGAAACAATCATTAGATGCTTTCTTCAGCCAATTCTAGAGCCTATCAACATTCTGCTTCAAAAAATTCTCTCCCCATTGCACCCTCACAGACTTTCTTTCAAATCTCTTATTATAAGAATTCTTCAACAAAATAATCTTTAGCCACTATTACAATAATCACTTTAATTGATCTTATAAGCTATATTTTGTGAACATGTTATGAACTTTTGTTGTAATTAAAGTGTCTATAATGGTTATATATTCTCATTATAATAAATATTAATACAGAAGAATTTCAGTAAATATGAATACTTATTAACTTTCCTAAATTTTCTTATCATCTATTACCTTAATTTTTCCAATGAAAAGGCAAAATATTTAGTAGGTTTCTAGGCTATATCAATAAGTTACTTTGAAAATTTAAGTCTTAAGAAACTCGGTAAACTTTATGATACACCTGATTGTATCTCATATTTTCAAACATGCAGTCTATTAAAATGGAGAAAGCCTAATTTATGCTGCTGCAGTGTGCTGTGTATAAAATTAATGATTCAGCATCCAGTTTGGTTTATTCTGATGTAATATATATGGAATTTGATGCAAAAAATTGCACCATTAATAATCCTCTGGTGTCATAGGAAAGACCAATGGAAATACAATATGTGACACCTAAGGGAATTCAGAATTAATGCATATTCAATTACTCTGTCTTTACGCTTTTCCATATCAGTCTTTGCAGTTGATGATAAGCAGTGTGATGTTAGACATATCATTTATAATAATTTCCTTTTATTTAATCACACTACTTAAAATATGTATGACATGTTGTTTAGCCATGTACACATCATGGTGATTAATGATAGTATCCTAATATAGCCCACTGTGGCCATCAGAACTAATTTTATTTACAGCCTTCACAACTCACCAGGTTGTTCAAATTTCTAAATGCACCAAAGAGAGAGAGAGAGAGAGAGATTGGGTTTAATAAAATGAGTCAATACTAAAGTTGTGTTCACAAAACAAAGATAAATTTCAATTAAAAAATCTAACTTAAAAGTCAGACTAGCCGGGTATTTGTAAGCCTGCGTTGTTCTTCCTAAGGATCCACTGACAGAATTTGATATACCTCAGGTATGGAAGGAGGAAGTCTGCCAACAAGGAGTTTCAAATGGTTCTCAGGGGAAATATATATATATATATATATATATATATATATATATATATATATATATGTATATATAAAGTTCTTTAGATTCTGAAGATTGCTTATAGTTTGTTCTGGCTATTTGAAGTAATTTATGTCAATCACTAATTTTTTTGACCATTTAGCTCTACAAGTTTTAACATCCTTTATGTTTTCAACATAAAGTTAAATAGATAGCTTTTGGAAGTACTCTAAGGTAATATGTGTCCCTAAAGTCTGTGTGTACAGGTCTCTAGTAATAAGTGAATGAAGTATGAGGCCATATTTTAACTCAAGTGAGAACAACAATAGAGTGACAATTTATCCACATATATGTCTTGGCTGACATTGGAAGACATATATATACAACCATTCAGCACAGGTGGCTGATTTAATCATGGCAAAAGACAGAGCAATTAAATATGACAATAGATTGGGCCATATAAAACTGAATATACCATTTTCATCAGAGTTTTTGTGTTTCCTGAGCCACAAATTGAAGTTTTCAGATATCCTAGACCTATAAGCTTATAGATTATTTAGCAAAAACAGTCATATAAGCCATATGTTTCCCACTTATTTGCATACTTAAGTGGAAATTACCTCTGCCTATATTTTTTCACTAATTTTAAAAGTATATATGAAAAAATTACTGTATGAATACCCACCAAAATAGATAAGCAGAATAACTTATCTATATGTTGAAAAGAAGTATATAGGTTGAAGTAAATTCAGATCATTCCAGGCCACACTCTCCTTTCTAGAGGTGAGGGTTAAAAAAATTCAGAAAGTGTAGTAAATTGAGCATTCAAAGATTATTTAAATAAACAGGAAAAGAGAAGAGGATAGATTTACAAAATTTTAGTTAATTGAATAAATTTGTAGGCATACAGGGGAAACTCCAGACAGTTCGTATAACATTGTAGAATCTCACAGTATGATTTTGTTAATTAGGAAGTTTTGAATTCTGCACATTTTGTGACTTTGGCTAAAACATTTACACATAAGTTACACACACACACACACACACACACACACACACACACACTCATACACACACCCATCTTTACATACACGAAGTTCAATCTCTGTGAAAGAAGCCACATTGGGAGGATAATTTCTGCAATGCTCTGTGGGCATAAATTGCAGTAGAAAGAAGAGAAACATTTATTCTAGATCCAAATAAAAGAGCACTGGGAGGTAAAACAAAACAAAGGAGTGATTAGAAATACAGGCCTGGCCTCTCTGAATTTACCCTGTGGAGTGCCATTCAACAAGAAAGGAAATCTGAGTTTAACCGCTTTGTCTCAGATGATTTAAGAGTTTCTCATAACATTTTTATCTGATCCTCCTATTTGACGGTGGCATCTAAAATCATCTCATTTAACCTTTTCTTTTGCATGTTGTGTACCTTGTGAGCAGAATAAGAAACAGGACATTCCTCGGGAAGATCAGGGACCCACCACCAAGAATTTGGATTTTTGGCCCCAATTGATTACATTGATGGTCACCATCATTGATGAGGATAAAACCGCCTACACACCTGTGCTGAATCAGTAAGTACTCTGTTTTTAGAAATGAATGGGTTTCATTCCACTAAAGTTAAAAAATGTACATTTTATGCACAGCCTGTATTATGATGCCAGTAAAAATCTTTTCTAAAATTAAGCTTCAGAAAACAGTATTTTTCTATTTTTATCAGTTAATATCAATTCAGCAATACATGAATTTTTCAGTTTCAACCTTGTTAAGTATGGTTGTTTGGACATGGAGACACATATTTCTCAAGACTTTATTTTTATTTCATCTAGAAAAGTTACCTCTTTCCTCTGGTTCTTTTCATAACTATTCCATTGTTTCCAAAGATAAAAAGTGTTCTGCTCCCCCAAATTAAAAAAAAAATGTTATAGAGCTAGTATTAAATATATTCCACTGTGGCTTTTAATAATAAAGACTTTGGCCAAAGAAAAATGCCTCCAAAGTAGTTGTGCATGTTGGATTTAATCAAGTTAATGCAATATTTAGTAGAACAAGTCCACTTTTGCAACCTATGACCTGTGGTTCTATTCCTCAAGATAGGGTAGATAGATTAAATTCATGACTATTCCAGAAGTTTAAAATAATCATCTTCTCAAAATGCCACTATCTATGAGACCTTTGGCAAATTGTCTAATTTTCCTGGGTCTCGGTTTTCTTCTATGTGAAATAAAGACATACTACTAGATAATTTCCAAGATCCAATTTCATTTAATGTTGCACATATTGAGGGTGAAAAGTAACAGACTACAAACCAGGAACTCACAGTTGTGTTAACTGGAGTAGTTAGTTGGTAAGACATGAAATGATGTGGGCAGTTAGGACAGCAGAAGTAGGCAAACTATGAAGTAGAACAATGAAGTAGCTCAACAGAGAACCAGTTTTTATAGAGTCAAAATTTTTGATGGATTAAATTAAAATTCCAATTGCAGAAGGAATAAAGTATCCCAATTTTCACCCTTTCTGCCTCTCAATCATCCATTGTCTCCTGCCTCAGCTTCCTCCTAATTGTGGAGGATATGTCCTATCCTCTGTCTGCAACCACTACAGCTTCCCATTTCTCTTTTCACTTTTTTCCCCGCTTTTCCCAGACCTAATCCTTGTACCCACGTTTGCTTCCTGCTGCTCACAATGTCTCCTGATCACCACCTATAGAAACCCCACTATTTTATTCTCCTTTGTTAGGACTAGGCGACCTCTCTTAATTCAAGGCATGTCCTTTTCACATCATGGGTCCTGGGAAGTATTTTGTCTACTTGATATCTGCCTGTTTCTTGGAATAGATTTATTTTCTCATTCATTCTTTGGATCTTTCTTTTTTTAAAAAAATTAATTTTTATTGTTGGTTGTTCAAAACATTACATAGTTCTTGATATATCATATTTCACACTTTGATTCAAGTGGGATATGAACTCCCATTTTTACCCCATATACAGATTGCAGAATCACATTGGTTACACATCCACTGTTTTACATACTGCCATACTGGTGTCTGTTGTATTCTGCTGCCCTTCCTATCCTCTTCTATCCCCCCTCCCCCCTCCCCTCCCCTCTTCTCTCTCTACCCCCTCTACTGTAATTCATTTCTCCCCCTTATATTTTTCCCCCTTTCCCCTCACTTCCTCTTGTATGTACTTTTGTATACCCCTGAGGGTCTCCTTCCATTTACATGCAATTTCCCTTCTCTCTCCCTTTCCCTCCCACCTCTCATCCCTGTTTAATGTTCATCTTCTTCTCATGCTCTTCGTCCCTACTCTGTTCTTAGTTACTCTCCTTATATCAAAGAAGACATTTGGCATTTGTTTTTAAGGGATTGGCTAGCTTCACTTAGCATAATCTACCAACCTAGATGCCCTTCAATAGACGAATGGATAAAAAAAAAAAAAATGTGGCATTTATACACAATGGAGTATTACTCTGCATTAAAAAATGACAAAATCATAGAATTTGGAGGGAAATGGATGGCATTAGAGCAGATTATTCTTTGAATCTTTCTTGAGGACAGATTAACTGGTTTTTCTAAAGATTGGGAGACCAATAATATAAAAACAAACATTTTCTGAGAAACACAAGTTACTTGATTATATTTGATTCGATCATAATATAAAAGTTATATAACATAAAACATATAAAAGTGATATGATTGTATTTGTTCCGATTTTAAGGATATTCTAAAGTTTTTTTGCTTAACTGAGATCATTCAATTTTGTTTCTTACTCATTTTAATCAATGCCTTACAGTGAACTCAAGTGGATATTGAGATGTGGTCTTGGTGGCCAATGTAGCATTTGTATAATTTGATGAAATTTTTGTTCACATCTGCTTTATTTACATAATGCATCGTCACATCAAGTTTCATTACTCATCCCATTGGCTACTTGGGTTGTGTTTCACAGAGTAAGAAATACAGACCACTGGTCTGGATCACAGGAGCTACAAGTTGACTTTGCAGATCCTGAGCCCTCTCCTAAATTTGGAGTCACAAAATCTGCAATGGCACTGAAGTCTGCAATATTAATGAAGAGTCTCTCATGTGCCCTGTGTGTACTAACAGATGAGGCCCAAACCAATTTGTGAAAGATATGTCAAGCTAAAACAGGTTTGGGTTTTATTTTGGAAGACATGGCTAGTAAATGATTTAAAAATACAGGACATTTTAAAATCTTCTTCTGTGTAATCTAGGATTATTGATATAAATAATTTATTGAATGAATTTTTATTGCTTTGATGACTGAGAAATGATTGTAAGCTTTTGTTAGTTTAAATTATATAATGTTTATAGTAATTGTAGAGTGTAGACATGAAGAAAAAGATTTCTTCTATTTTGATCACTATATATATTCAGGCATATATACTTATCGAATGAATGAATAAAGTAAATCCTTATGTGTGAGTCAATATCTGTTTTCTCTGTTTCTGCTTCATTAATTGATTAATTGATTCATTATTTAAGCAACATTCTCTCAATTTTAAACTTTTTTATGAGGTTGCTTTCTAGAGACTTATCCAAATTTCACTGACACTGAAAAATTAGGCAGAATATTTCAGAATTAGGTATAGGCTTTCTCTCTCTAACAGGTTTATCAAGCTACTATTAAATATAATAAAACTGCACATTTTAAAGCATGCAATTTGATTAGTTTTGATATACACATTTAGCCACAAAACCATAATCCCTATTGAGATAATGAAGAAATCTCTCTCTTTAGTAAGTTCCCATGTGCCTTTTTAAATCTGTCCTACCCAGCCCCTCCACTGTCCCCAGGCAGTCACTCATTTGCTTTCTGATGCTGTAAATTAGTCTGGAAAGGTTATTATTACATGCACTCTCAGATCTCTCTTCTTTACTTCAATTTAACTATTTCAAGACTCATTCATGTTGTTTTGAGGTTTTATTTCTGAGTAATATTCTATTGTATGACTATACCACAATATAGTTACCTATTCATCTGTTAATCATTGTTTGGATTTTTTAAGATGAAGTTGTTGTGGATATTTGTTTATAAGTCTTCTATAAACATATTTCATTTCTGTTTGATCATTTTCCAAAGTGACTGTACCTTTCTAATACTTGGGACTATTAGTCTTCTAATTTTACCCTTTTAAAAAATTTTATAGCAGTATTTCAAATTTCTTGGATCCTAATGTAGTAGACCTTCTTTTCATGTATTTATTTGCAATTCATATTTTTTAATTATTTTTTATTGGTTGTTCAAACCATTACAAAGCTCTTGACATATCATATTTCATACATTAGATTCAAGTGGGTTATGAACTCCCATTTTTACCCCAAATACAGATTGCAGAATCACATCGGTTACACATCCACATTTTTACATAATGCCCTATTAGTAACTGTTGTATTCTGCTACCTTTCCTATCCTCTACTATCCCCCCTCCCCTCCCCTCCCATCTTCTCTCTCTACCCCATCTACTGTAATTCATTTCTCTCCTTGTTTTTATTTTCCCATTCCCCTCACAAACTCTTATTTGTAATTTTGTATAACAATGAGGGTCTCCCTCCATTTCCATGCAATTTCCCTTTTCTCTCCCTTTCCCTCCCACCTCATATCTCTGTTTAATGTTAATCTTTTCTTCCTGCTCTTCCTCCCTGCTCTGTTCTTAGTTGCTCTCATTATATCAAAGAAGACATTTGGTATTGTTTTTTAGGGATTGGCTAGCTTCACTAAGCATAATCTGCTCTAGTGCCATCCATTTCCCTGCAAATTCCATGATTTTGTTATTTTTTACTGCTGTGTAATACTCCATGGTGTATAAATGCCACATTTTTTTATCCATTCAATTATTGAAGGGCATCTGGGTTGGTTCCACAGTCTAGTTATTGTGAATTGTGCTGCTATGAACATCGATGTGGCAGTATCCCTGTAGTACGCTCTTTTAAGGTCTTCAGGGAATAGTTGGAGAATGGCAATAGCTGGGTCAAATGGTGGTTCCATTCCCAGCTTTCCCAGGAATCTCCATACTGCTTTCCAAATTGGCCGCACCAATTTACAGTCCCACCAGCAATGTACAAGAGTACCCTTTTCCCCACATCCTCGCCAGCACTCGTTGTTGTTTGACTTCATAATGGCTGCCAATCTTACTGGAGTGAGATGATATCTTAGGGTGGTTTTGATTTGCATTTCTCTGACTGCTAGAGATGGTGAGCATTTTTTCATGTACTTGTTGATTGATTGTATGTTCTCCTCTGAGAAGTGTCTGTTCAGGTCCTTTGCCCATTTGTTATCTTATTGTCTAATTTTTTGAGTTCTTTGTATACTCTGGATATTAGGGCTCTATCTGAAGTGTGGGGAGTAAAAATTTGTTCCCATGATGTAGGCTCCCTATTTACCTCTCTTATTGTTTCTCTTGCTGAGAAAAAACTTTTCAGTTTAAGTAAGTCCCATTTGTTGATTCTTGTTATTAACTCTTGTGCTATGGGTATCCTATTAAGGAATTTGGAGCCCGACCCCACTATATGTAGATCGTAGCCAACTTTTTCTTCTATTAGACGCAGAGTCTCTGATTTGATATCAAGCTCCTTGATCCACTTTGAGTTAACTTTTGTGCATGGCGAGAGGAGGGGATTCAGTTTCATTTTGTTGCATATGGATTTCTAGTTTTCCCAACACCATTTGTTGAAGATGCTATCCTTCCTCCATTGCATGCTTTTAGCCCCTTTATCAAATATAAGATAGTTGTAACTTTGTGGATTAGTCTCTGTGTCCTCTATTCTGTACCATTGATCCACCCACCTGTTTTGGTACCAGTACCATGCTGTTTTTGTTACTATTGCTCTGTAATATAGTTTGAAATCTGGTATCGCTATACGGCCTGATTCACACTTCCTGCTTAGAATTGCTTTTGCTATTCTGGGTCTTTTATTTTTCCATATGAATTTCATGATTGCTTTATCTATTTCTACAAGAAATGTCGTTGGGATTTTGATTGGCATTGCATTAAACCTATAGAGAACTTTTGGTAATATTGCCATTTTGATGATGTTAGTTCTGCCTATCCATGAAAAGGGTATATTTTTCATCTTCTAAGATCTTCTTCTACTTCTCTTTTTAGGGTTCTGTAGTTTTCATTGCATAAATCTTTCACCTCTTTTGCTAGGTTGATTCCCAAGTATTTTATTTTTTTTGAGGATATTTCAGCAAAGTGACAGGATATAAAATCAACACGCATAAATCAAAGGCATTTCTGTACATCAGCGACAAAACTTCTGAAACAGAAATGAGGAAAAACACTCCATTCACAATATCCACAATTCATATTTTTGATGGTTTGCATTCACATCATTTTCCCATTTCCAAATTGGAATGTTACCTTGTTATTGTATTGTTTTACTGATTTATGTATTCTAGATGAAGGTCTGTTATCAGACAAAAATTTTATAATATATTGTCCTAGTTTGTAACATTCTTTGTCATTTTTAATTAGTATCTTTTAAAGAGCAAAATTTTGTGTGTTTTTTTAAATTCTGATTTGAATAATCAAATCTATTGACCAGATTCTTTTATCGTTCGGGCTTTTCATATTCTATTTAAGAAATTCTTGCAACACCCAGGATCAACTTGCAACATCCTGGTTTTATTCTAGACTCTCACATTGAGATCTATCATTCATTTCCAGTTAACTTTTTTATACATGTGTGACAAGAGATTTTAAGGTTCATTGGTTTGCTTGCATATATTTATCTAAAATTTTCAGCTCCACTTGTTGTAAAATTATCCTTTCTTAATTGAATTGTTTTGGCACCTTTGTCAAAAAGCAATTGACTATAAACATAAGAGTCTAATTCTGTTCTTTCTATTCAGTTCTGTTTATATTATATATATATATATAATCATTACATTAGTACCACTCTTCTTGGTAAAGGTGGTTTTATAACATATTCTCAAATATCATAAGCTTGTCAACTTTGTATTTTAAAAAGCTGTTTCATTAATCTAGTTCCTTTGCAATTCCACTTAAATTTTGAATTTGTCAACTTCTGAAAGAAAAATGCCTGGTGAACTTTTGATTGTAATTATGTTAAATATATGAATCAATTTGGGGAACACTGAAACCATAAACAGATCAGTTCTTATGATCTATAAGCATAGTATATATCTCCGTTCATTAAGATCTTTCATTTCTCAAGGCAATGTTTGTCATTCTTAGTGAACAGGTTTTGCAAATATTTTTTTCAAATCTTTTAAAATATATCTTGATTGCTATTGAAAATGATATCTTTTCCTTCAATTCTCTTTGTTGGTAAAATACAGTTATTTTATGTATTCCTCTAAATTTAGAAAGGCCATTATCAGCCTTTCTAAATTTACTTCTATTTTTGTAGATTTCTAATGATCTTGTCAACAATAAAGATAGCCCAACTCATTTATTTCCAATATGGATGTAATTTGTTATTTTTCTCTCCTTATTCCTCTAGTACAATAAAATCTCTAGTACAATATTGACTAAAACTAGTAAGAGCAGATAAAATATCCTTGTTATAATTCCAATCTTATCAGGAAAGCTTGGAATCTTTCACCAATATATATGATGTTAACAGGGATTTTTACAGATATTCTTTATGAAATTGATGAAGTTTAGTCCTATTCCTATTATTCTGAGAGCTTTTATTATGAATGGCTATTTTATTTTGTCAAATATCATTTCTACTTATATTAGAATAATTATATAATGTTTTCATCAAGTCTACTAGCATGACGAATTGTACTTAACTGATTTTTAAATTTAAACTGAGCTTACATTTCTGGGATGTATTTCCCATAATCTTGATATGTAATCCTTCTTATATTTTAGATTCAATTTTTGCTTCTATTTTTATGAAGATATTAGTGTGTTTCTTTTTATATCCTCTGCCCCATGCTTGGTATCCAACCAAGTCCTCATACATGCTGGGCAAGGGCTCTACCCATAAGCTATACTCCCATCTTTGCTTATAATATCCTTTTATGATGTTTATATCAATATAATAATGGCTTCATATAATGAGTTGGAAAGTATTGTCTTTGTTTTGATTATTTTCCAGAAAAGTATTTATAAAATTGAAAATTTGTTTCTTGAGATTTTGTAGGATTTACCAGAAATGTCATCTGGGACTTAAGTTTTCTTTGTAGAGGTTTTTTAGACTAAAACTACAATTTCTTTATTAGATGTAGGGATAATCAGATTACTCATTTGTTCTTCATTAAGATTTTGCAATTTGTGTCTTTCAAATAATTATTTTCACTACATCTTAGTCTTCAATTCCTATCATATAATTGCTCATGACATTCTCTTATTATCTTCTTCATGTCTATAAAATCTGAAATGCTTTCCTCTTTCTCATCCTTAATATTGATATTTTATATCTTCTCTCTTTTTCTTGTTCAACTGTGTAGACATGGATTTTGTTGATATTTTTAGAAAAAACACAGTTTTGGGTTTTATTAAATTTCTAATTATTTTTGCTATTAGATTTATTTGTTTTCTTTATTACTGTCTTTGTTAGTGGAGATAACTATTAAGCAACTACAGCAGAAACCCATTGAGAAAATATGAGGGTATTGTACATAATGATGGAGTATTTGGGTCAAGTTTATGAAGTATTAAGAAGATAAATCAAGTAATATTTTTTTACTACATTGATGAGAATGTTAAGAAAGAAGGTAGAAAATAATGAAGTGCTTGCTATATTTATAGACATACATTTTTTAAGGTAATGAATACAGAAGGACATATCAATATAAGAAAATTATAGAGATTTGATTACCTATGTGATATTTAAGTGTTATATGCAGGAAGCAATTGTATACTTAGATATGAATTTGTTTTAGATCGATGTCAATTAAATATGTAAGGGAAGTTTACTATATATGCCTAAAAAATCATATTTCTTTGTATATACTCATAAAATTTTACTCTTATTTCATTTAAGATATTATTATTTTTCCTTCATTTGTATAATCCTTATCAAAATAAAAGCCAAAACGTATTTCATCCCTTCTATTTGTAACACAACTACTTACAAAAAGTTATCCCTTTACTGTGCTCATTGTATTATCTTTGGTTTTCTTTTAGCTTTCTTCAAAAGTATACATACACTGCAATTGCAGCTTATTTTTACTCTGCATTAAAAATATATATCATAGTATCAAATGTGTTGAGTAGAAAATGGACAAATTTTTAAAAATTTACCATATCATTTGCAAAGAAGTATGCTGTATTTATTTCATTGGGGTTATGGGAAAACCCATAAAATATATGATTTTCAAATTGTATATTTTAAAAGGTAATGTATTTCATTTGTTGTGGTGAGGGAGATTGGGTATAAATTTCTTTGATCAGGGACTTTTATCTTGTTCTTTCTGTTCTGGAAATAATGTTCAAAGTAGTAAAGCTGTTGATTTCTTTTTTTTTTTTTGCCCTATGGCTTTTTAAAATTATTTTTTATATTAAAATGTTATAAAAGTGTTCATCATATTAAAAAGTATAGGGAAATGTACAACATCATATATCCATCTCTTAAATTCAATAGTTACCAAATTTTCTCAACTTTTTCTAATATACTCGATTTTTGTTTTCTCTGAAATATTTAAACAAAACTTAAGGCACATTTTATTTAATTCCTTCATGCTTCAGAATTTATTTCTAAAAATCATAGCTAATTTTTTGGATGTCCCAATATCAGATCACAACTGATAATAATAAAGTTGGTATTGGGTAATCCCTGTACCATAGTTACATGCCCCAGGGAACTATTTCCTAATAGGTAATCAAATGTCCCTGATTTTTGTTAAAAATGCCTTTTTATATTTGACTAGTTGCAATCAGGACTCAACTGAGGGAAAAGGATAGCCAAAAAAATTCAAACATTTGTGCCAAAAAGTTTTTTGACATTAACAGTATAAAAGAAAACATAACCAATTTTGAAAGTTTTGACTCATGTTAATTATACCCATTTAAAAGTAGATCAATTGTTTCTCTGCAAATTATCCAAACAACACATCATATGAAAAGAACAAGAATTAAACCCTTTATGAAATTTCCAATTTTTCACCTCCCTAATTACACATCACAGAGGAACAAACAAAGTTGATCCTGGATTTTTTTTTTTAAGGTTTTGATTTGCTTGCTAGAAAATTCAGATACAAGTAGATATATGTTACATATATCATCATCTTCATATAGGGAACTATGAAAATTGAATGGGATCAGGCATTGCACTAAGCATTTTCATGGTTTATATAATTTAATTCTAATAACATCAGTACCATTATTTTCTCTGACTTTCAGATGCTGAATCTGAAGCACAGAGAGGATTAAATGACTTTCTCTTTCTCAAGACCACATATCTAGTAAGAGGCAGATTCAGAATCTAAACAACCCTTTGAATTAACAAGGATATTGATTATAAGGAAAATGATTCCAGGAGTAAGATGATGGACATCAGTCCTTTAGTCCAACCCAAACATATTCTGATGTTTTAATGATTAATCTGGATCTGGTTATGATTATTTGTAACACAACTACTTACAAAAAGTTAAAAATTCAGGATTTTATATGGCACCAGTTTCAATAGAATGTAAACTAATAGAAAAAAAAGTAAGAAATGTGTTATCACAGGAATAAATAACCAGTTATTTAGGCTGTCCTTGTCCATCCCCACTCCCTTTCCCATTTCTGGAAGGCATTTCTGTTGTTTTATACAATGTGAATCTCAGTAGTTAAACTAAATTCATCCCCAATTTTATTTTTCACATTAAAATTAAGTATGTGCTTGAAAATTCAAGTTCATTAAAATAATACCTTAAGTCATAAATGCAAATAAAGGGAAAACAAAAAGATAAAAGGGTGATTGGCTTTAAATAGCATTTGCAATTGACTGCTTTTATAAAAAGAGAAAACCTAACTACAAATGGAAAACTTGTCAATATAGGAAGTGTTCAATTAGGTGAGCTCACTTACCAATCTATAACCTGATTTTCAGCTTTACATGCAGTGTTATGTTTCAGTTTCTCTTTGATACACCTTTAACTTAATAGAGTAGTTTGTAACAAATTAATAGAGTCCTGCTTAATAAAATTTATCCTTCTCAGTTGTTCTGTTTATGATAATGACAGTTTGTTGCATTCATGTATGTCAAGTGTTCTTAAATGCAGAACATCCTAACAGAACCTTTTTAAAATAATAAGCTGAAAGAGCACAACAAACTAAATGTCTCTTGAGTTCTAGCTATCATAAAGTTTCCGTTGGGTAGCACAGAGGCATTAGCACAGAGCCATTGCTTACTCATTTATTACAATGAACATACTTCTTCAAAGACATCTTTGCACATCACAATAATACTTCACATTTAATGGATTCTAATTTTATCTGTTGTGACTAATGAATCAGAATGATCAAGTTTGGCAGCAGTAGATTATGTTTTCCTTATTTCACTAAGAGATTTGCAAGATAATAAATTGGTTTATTAAATTGTTGAATCTCATAAGACTCAAGGTTTAAAATATTTATGCTTTGTATTAATTGCTGCAAATTAAAAACAGGAGATATTCTTATAATGGTAGAATGGATCAGTCATTTCATTAAACCGCCTCTTGATAAATTATAGGTTAAGTTAAGCTATGACTGCATGGAGAATGAAAAAGTAGACTTTACATTAGAGAGTTTAATTTGTATATAGAAAATGTAACAAATTCAGATTAGTGTTGTACCAGAAAGGGGTTCAAGGAGGTCCCTAGGCAGAGGATATCTCTACCTGGACCTTGCAAGCTCTTAAGACAGAAAAGAATTTAAGAATGCACCAGGTTTTATCAGAGGAGCCGTATCAGAAAGTAAAAGGTGAAAATCTACATTCTCCAAGCAGAATACCAGCTATCTGAAGAGTGTGAAGTAATGTCTTGGTGATCACAGGCTCTTCTTTTAAAGAAAACCTGTAAGATGGGGTGGACATAGGGAGATATGTGGGAATGGAATCAACCTGATGACACAAGATATGTTCAGCCGGTCTCTGGATTCTTAGGTCTATGTTGTCCTCTCTACCTGGTTCATAGGTAACATTGTGAATGTACCTATATTATAGGTTCTTAAAATAGCTTACCTTTAAAAAAAAAGGAAAAAAGAACATTACATTACCTTTTGTTCAGCCTTTCTAAAAGTGAATGTGTTAGTGCATTGTGTAGGCTCATTAACAGTACAGAAAGCAATTTTCATAAGTGAGTGAATTTGTAGTCACATTAAGACAAACAGATTTCTCGAGTTTGGTAGTAATAGGCCTGGGAGAAATACTGGCCTTGTGAGAAAAACATGAGAAACTTCAACACAAGACTTTCAGATTAAAGTTTTAGTTTCCTCTTTCTTCTTTTTGTCTCATTTCTACCTATCTTTTATCCTTTCTTCTATCCTACTTCAATGTGAGAAAGATAAACACATGAATATATATGCATACATTTTAAAGGAATAGTAGCATTAATATACCATTTATGTATACTTTTTAAACTTTTAAATATATATTATTCCTCTGAGTAGCAAACAGGAAATGGTTGCAGAAAGTTAATAGGTTTTTCAGTTCTTCTTCTATAACAGTTTGGAATTTATTTCTGATTAGCATATGAACTGCTAGTATGTCAGTTAGGATTTCTCAAGCTATAAAACTACTTTACTCCTGTGAGTACATAAAAAAAATTTTTCCTCTGCAATCAAGTTTATTGCTATTAATTCTATTAACATTTTTTTCCTGGTGACTAAAAACCAGAAAACACAAATATAAACTTATGTTCATTTTGTGTGATACTTATTTTTCCATTAGATATCAATGGAATCTGAATAATACTTTCCTTTATATCTGACTTATAATTAGAATTTTATTATCAACAGCAGCAAAAATTTATTGAATTTTCATTATGTGGTAGTGAGTATACAAAATATTTACCTATAAAATCCTCATTTAATTCAAATAACAGCATGTAAAACTAATAATAATAATAATAATAATAATACAATTATTATCATCCCATTTGCGGAAGAGATAATTAATATTTAAAGAAACTACTAACTGCTCTATTGGGTAAATTAGGTAGGTAGGAGAGGGAAAATCAGATCTCTGTCTTCTGAACTTCATTGAGGTTTAGCCTCAGGCTCTTACTGCTGTAGATTATATAGAAGAAATAGCCGGAAATGTGTTAAATTATGGAAAATTATCCCCTAGCATAAATATGTAGATGGTGTAGACTTCTTAGCTACCCAAAGAAAAGGCAACAGTAATCAACAATGGAGGGTGTTGGAGGAAAACAACTTTGCTTTTAAAATCATGCTTTGGAACTGGGAATGAAGCATAAATTAAGCACATAAATTTTGGTGCCAAACTGAAGCCACATATTTACAAATCTATGAAGAAAATTTGAATACAGTGCAAAAAACACTATTATGAAAATGTAATTATTTTTTGTCTCTTAAAAATTGGAAACAATTAGGGTTGGGGCTATAGCTCAGTGGTAAAGTACTTGCCTTGAAAGTGTAAGGTACTGGGTTCAATCCTCAGCACCACATAAAAAATAAATAAATAAATAAAGTTATTTTTAAAAAGTTAAAAAAAAAATTGGAAACTTAAAGCCTAACTAGCAGTTTATTGGGTACTTGACAAAATATATATTGAGAGAAAAATAGGATGTCTTTCCTCTTCAAGCAACAATTTTCTTTTATTTTTGATCTGTTGTATTTTGTTCACAATTTTGATTTTTTTCTCCATTTTTTCCATAGATGGAATGGAGTAAAGGTATTATTTTGGAAACTTGGTTTTAAAACCAATATATATTCATGTGTGTATTTGGAAAATCCAAAAGTCTTCCTTGCACATGCCATTTCTCAAATTGTTTCAACTTAAAATATTCAGCATTATAAAATATTTGTATTATAAAATTTGTAAATATTACCAGGTTATGCCCAGGCTTTTGGGGTTACTTAAACTATTTGGAGCGGAAACATATGTGTGTATATATGCTTATATATATGACTGTGCATATGTATGTATATAAAATGTGTATATAATACTTATATTATATATGTAATATATATAAAATATACATATAAAATGTTGGTGGTGCAAGGACACTAGGTGAAAGAAGTTCAGGGAAAGGAAAATATCTTTTCCTTCTAATTTTCTTAGTTCTTAGCCAAGGTCCCAATAACAAAAGACAGACTAACAAAAGAAAAGCATACAGATTTATTTACTGTCAGTTTTATAAGTCATAGGAGCTTTTATAAGAACATGAAGAGCTAAGAATTGGTTAAATCTGAGAGATTTTGTGCTAGATTTGATGAAGAGTACAATTGAGAACAGCTGTTTCAGAAAAAAAAAATACAGTAAGTATGAGATAAGTGTATTCACTGGGGAAAACAGGAAGACCTGTTCACTCAGATTCCTTTTGGACTCCCTGTGTCCTCAAAGATAAGGAGGCTCCTTTCCTCTGAGGAAACACCTGCAGACTTGCTTCAGGGGAAAATCCAAAACTCTTCCCTGCACATGCCATTTCTCAAATTGCTTCAACTTAAAATATTCAGTATTTGAAGGTGTCATATTTTGGGGTAGAATATTCTGAGCCCTGTCAGAAGAAATATTTTATAATGCTAGGGAAAAATGGCTAAAGAGAAAAAAATATAGTTTTGATCTGTTCTAAACTTTAAGCAAACATCAATAAAATCCTGCTAGGTAAGTTAAATTCTGTGCCAAGAATAAATTATAAATTTACATAATATGTAATACACTGTCACAAATTTAATATTCAGTGAGTTATGATCCAGTTTATAGTGACTATGCACTTTTCGATGTCCTTATCTGTGCCAGTAATTTAATCATTGTTAATCCTCTTTGAGTACTTCAGACAACTTTAGAGGGAGGTGATACCTGGGCTGTGTTTTGAATAGAGAAATAGTATTTAAGATTATATAGAAATTAAAGAGGAGAGAAAATAGGAAGGGGGAAATGACCAGAAGATATCAACATCAAATATATCAATAAACAGTAAGTAATGTGGAAAATTAGACCACAGTTAGTTGGAGAATGGAGATGAAAGAAGTGAAATTTGAAATCAGATGGCCAGGAGCCAAGATAGTCATGTTAAGAAATGTTATAAGCAATTGATGGTTTTTACAAGATAGTTTGAAATATTATGATCTTTGTTTATAAGAGGCTAATCAGGTGGTAACATAGAGCTTTCCATATATTGGAAATAGGAGACATGGAGGCAAAGAGATGAACTAATAGTCTAATATCATAAAACAATATCTATATACAAATGTCTATTAAACATAAAACAATGAGATAACCCATTTTCATAAATAGTATATAGCAACAGAATTAAGCCAGAGATCCTACACAAAAGACAGGCACAATTGAGAATATGCCTTATGATGACAATATATAAACAAACCAAGCTATGTGTGAGAAGTCAGGATCATCATTAATTTGGGGAAGGAAGTAGTAACAAAAAGTACTCATGAGCAGGGGTGCTTCTGGGAAGAGGTGATATTCTGTATCATGATCCTGTCTGTGGGTACACTGGTGTCCTTGATTCACCATATTTACCAAGCTAATTGTGAAAAGTCCAGCTAATCCCTTAGAAAATGGGCATTTTTATGTATTTCATACTTTTATTGGGCTTATTACACAAAAATAAGCAGCTGACGATTTTACAAAAGTGGTTTGAAATATTATGGTCTTTGTTTATAAATGGTTAATTAGGTGGTAGTATAGAGGGTTCCATATATGGGAAATAGAAGACATGGAGGCCAAGAGATGAACTGACAGTCTGAGGCAATTCTTGAGGTATGTAAGAACAATATCTGGAGTTAGGGATGTGAGAGTATTAATAGAAAGACAGAGGCAAATGCCATAGGCATGCCAAAGAAGAACCCACAGGAGAGTAGAAGGAAGAGACTCTGTGGAGTGTGGCAGAGGTTGATGATGACAAGGTTATCTACATTCACAGGATAAATAGTGATACCTTTTATTAAACTGTGTTAGAAAGCATCAGAAATATTTCCAAATGCACCCACATATCTCAGACATGAAAATTTTCTCTCTATTAAAGTGTATTTAGCAAAAATTACATCTTGAAATTTAAATTCAAAGAGGGTATGGCACAAAAACTGGAGGCCTATGGAGAATCATCAGATACCTATGAGAAAATCAGGTTCAAAAAAGGCCTAAATGGGCTGGGATTATGGCTCAGCGGTAGAGCACTCGCCTAGCATGGGCGGGACCCGGGTTTGATCCTCAGCACCACATAAAAATAAAGGCATTATGTTGTGCCCATCTACGCCTAAAAAATAAATTTTAAAAAAAAGGCCTAAATGTTCATCAGGGTTTTTGTTTTAATGGCTTTTAGTTAGATAAGTAAATATTTTTCACTGTCATTTCATTGAAATGTCTGATATTAGAGTAGGTGAATATCTCTTTTCCTGTTTATTAGGTTTTTATGGGTTTTTTCTTTTTTAATTACCCATTCATCTCATCAGCCACTTTTTAAACATGCATCTTCTTCCTATAGACTTGTAACAGTTCTTTTCATATGAATGTTATGATCCCATTACTTTTTTTAAGGACTGTGTGTATTTTTCCAGCGTGTTGTCTGTAAGTGGTGTTTTGATTTGGGTTTAGGTTTAGCCCTTTTAAGGATTTAACAGCAGTGATGAGAACCTTCAACCACAGTTTTTCAAGAATAAAAATCAAACTTGATGGTGCTTCTGTAACTGAGAAAACCCTGAGACTAACTTCTTATTTTTAGGTTCTGTTTTAAAATTATTCCGTGGAAGCTTCTAGATTAAAGAAAAAAATATTTAAAAGTCACATGGAGAGTCTTTTCATATAATAATTACAGTCATTAATTCGATTGCACAGTTAATTTTATTTATCCTTCTTCAAATATCCACGCCAATCTCACTTTCTTCAACTAACTTCTGTGAATGCCCATACCAGTATGTCCTTTTGCATCTTATATTTTTGGCTTTATCTTATTCAGTAGTTTCCATTTACTGCTGTATTACATCATTTTCAGTTGAAAACCATGTTTCTTAGTATCACATCCACTCAAGGGTAAAAAACAGAAGGCAAAAGTAGCCTCATAGAATATCTTTGGCCCTCGTAGCTTGTGCTCTCTGGGCTGTCCCCTCAGTGCCCCTCCTTCTCCTTTTCTATTCTCCATGCTTCTATTCTCTGTGTAGGCTTTTTTCTGATCCCCTTTGATATCACCGTGAGCACCATCACTTACAGCACACTCCAAATTTCCTATCCCTACTGGTACCTGATAAACAAAGCTTCAAAATCTCTTGTTGCCAAAATTATTCTTACTGCTGGCCATTTCTGTAGAAGTCACAGGAATCATTCTCAGTGTTGACTCTGCCACTTCTGGTGAGAACCAATCGTGATAGTTACCGTTTTACTAAAACTTTATAATAAAACCACTGCTTCCCACAAATTTTCGTATCCTTGCACCCTGTAGTTTCTTTCATAGCACGTATCCCACTTTTTAATTTTGGGTGCATTCTTATTTTTTTTTTTTAATTTCTGTCCCTATTAGATTGTAAGCTTCAGAGAGCCAAAGACCCTGTCTGTTTTGTTTAGTAGCAAGTAATCGGCCCTCAGCATTTGCTGGACTTTTGGATATTAGCTACTTGTTATAGGGATGTTGAACAAATGGCATTAGCAGTCATTTGCATTATATTACATCTTACTTTATTACTTGTAAATTTATAAAATTTCTAGATTATTTTCTAAAATAAATATGAAAAATTTGATTGAAAGATTATGCATGCATATGCCTCCTTGATTTCAGTTCCCTTTAATCCTCACCCAAACACAACTACTCACGTGTTTTTAATATTTTTTTTATACTCATGAATTTCTCTACACCTTTATGGCATGTATCTGTTAGAAAAGCATGGTGGATGTTTTCTTTCTCTCGAGAAACTGACTAATCTGAGACTGAGAGGCTGAGAAGCTATGTAGGAAGCAGCAGCTGAAAAACCAAGAAGCTGAATAAGGGGAAAGGAGAGTAATGGGAAAACAGAGCCTACAAAGCCGTGGGTCTTGGTAAATTCCACAGCCTTTGGGGCTTTAAAAATCTGAATCCTAGAAAACAATTTGAATCAAATGTTGTCTTGCTTTGAATGGTCTTAGTCCCTAGCTGCATTGAAGTCTTCTGTGAATATTTTCTTCTGGCCTATCTTTGTGTTTATTAATTCACTCTTTAGTTTTAACTAACCTACTGTTAAATTCATATATTCAAATTTGTTATAGTTTTCAGAGGTAGAATTTCCATTTGATCCTTTCATTAGTGTCCAGATCACTGCTGAGTTTCTCTATTTTGTTACTTAATTGCTTAAATGTATTAATCATGTTTTATAACACCTTAGCCCCTAAATTCCATTATATTCACCTCAGTGTCTGAGGGAAAGGGTACTAGCACATTCGAAAATGTCCAAAGTGCCCCAAATAAATTATATTTCTTAAGAAGATAGAAAAAGAATAACATGTTAAACCCAAAGGAAGTAGTAAAAAATGAAATTTATAATTGATAAGACAGTTAGTCACATGGCCACTAAAATTAAGATTTTAATATTTGAATATTCTTATCTCCCAAAATTTCTTTAATATTCCTCTCCCTATTTCAAACCCTTGGTAATCAATGATATGCTTTTTGAACCTATATTTTTACCTTTCCATATGAACTATAAAGAGAATCAATTAATACATAGGTTTTGAGTCTGGCATCTTTTAATTAGCATGCTTTATTTTTTTCTCATCCACAGTATCACATGTATCAGTAATTTATTTTTATTGATTAGCAGCATTCCATTTTATGGATCTATCACAGTTTATTCTTTTATTGCTATAATATTTTAATTATTTGCAGATTTTGATGACTATGAAATAAACTACTAGAAATATTCATATATAGCTTTTGGCATAAACATAAATTCACATTTCTTTTGGATAAATACCCTGAGTGGGACTGCTACAAATGGATATAAGATATTGTCAAACTATTTTCCAACATTACTGTAACATTTGGCATTCTCAGCATAAATGTGCTAGTTCCATCTCCTCTATATTCTTTTGTATCTTTGCCACTGCTCTGTATTGTCAAACTTTTGTTTTTGCTTTTATTTTTTGTTTATTTTTTAACTATTGTAATAGACAAACTATGGATTATATAGTAATTTTAATTGGCATGTGCCTAATTACTAATGATATCTAGCATATTTACATGTGTATTTTTCCCATCTGGTTTTCTTTTTTCCTGAAATGTCATTCAAATCATATGCCATGTTTTAATTGAATAAAAATTTTCCTCTTGTGGAGACTTGAGGTAATTTGTATATTCTGGATGCAAATTCATCAGACACATTTTTTATTAGAGCTTTATAGTTGTACATAGTTGTTGGGTTCATCTCAACAAACTCGTACATGTATGGAATTGGATTTCAGTTCATGATCCCCCCTTTTCCATCCCCTTTTCCCTCCCTTCTTCCCTCTCCTCTCTCATTCTCCTTCTTCTAGATTTCCTTTTATTCATCTATTTATTTATATATTGTTGGCTCTTTCTACTTATGCATAAAGGTGAAATACCCTGTGGTATATTTATTTATGTGCAGAATATGATTTTTAAAAAATTTATTCTGCATTGTCTTCCCTTACCTACCCCTCCACTCTGCTTCTTCATCTCCTTCTTCTACATTACTGATCTTCCCTTTATCTTTATGTTATCCTATTCTTCCTTTCCCCTTTCCTTTATTGTTCTCCAGCTTCTGCATATGAGAGAAGATATTTGACCCTTGATTTTCTGAGTTTGGCTTATTTCACTAAGTGTGATGTTCTCCATTTCTATCCATTTATGGAAAATGCCAAAATTTTATTCTTGCTTATGGCTGAGTAGAACTTCATCATGTGTGTGTGTGTGTGTGTGTGTGTGTGTGTGTGTGTGCATGTATGTGTGTGTGTGCATGTGTGTGTGTGTGTACACTACAATTTCTTCACCCATTCAACTATTTATGGGCACCTGGTTTGATTTCATAATTTTGCTATCATGAATTATACTTCTATAAATGCAGAGGTAGCTGTATTGCTACAGCATGCTTATTTTAGTTTTTGTTTGTTTTTGTTGGTGTTTTTTGGATAAATAGCAAGGTGTGGGAAAGCTGGGTCATATGGTAGTTCCATATCTAGTTTTTTGAGGAATTTCCATTCTTCTTTTCAAAGTGGTTGTTCTAGTCTGCAATCCTACCAACGATGCAAAAGCTGACACATTTTGAAAACATTTTTCTCCTGATCTATGTCTTATCTTTCCATTTTCTCAGTAGAATCTTTTGAAAATTTGATTTTATTTAATTTATGATGTCCAATTTATCACTATTTTATTTATAGATTGCACTTTCTGTGCCACATCTAAGCAAACATTGTCTAATATAAGATCACAAAGAATTTCTACAATGTTCTGTTTTAGAAGTTTCATAGTCCTAGGTATGGCATTTAGATCTGTGATCCATTTTGCGTTAATTTGTATATGTTATAAAGTAGGGACAGAGATTCACTTTTCTTTTATGCATGTAATATCCAATTATTCTAGCATCACTTGTTGAAAAGAGTGCATTTTCTCTATTGACTTACTTTTTCACCTTGTTGAAAGGTGAGTTTGTATTTGGAGATGTAATGGATTGATTATTCTAGTTTCATAGAAAGCTTTAAAGATAGGCAATGTAAGTCTGTCAGCTTTTTTTTTTTTAATTTTATCTTGGCTCTTCTAGAGTTTTTCATTTACCATGTCAATTTTAGAATCAGCTTGTCATTTCTACAAAAATTTCCTCTGGAATTCTGATTGTGATTACATTGAATCTATACATCAATTTGAAAAATTGACATGCTAGTAATATTAAAGTACCAATCCATGAATTCCATGAATACATTATTTTTTCTATGTAAGTATCCTTTGATTTCTTTTTTCAATATGATGAAGTTTTCTTTATATATTTATATAATACATATATATATATATATATATCTTGTATATATTTTTATATTTGCGTAAAGTATTCAAAAGTATTGTTGCAACTATAAATAACATTGTCATTTTTATTTTAATTTCTAAGGTTCATTGTACATATATAAATTTTGTATTTAATATAAATTTATATATTGAGAAATTATTTTTAGTAGCTTTTCTTAATACTTTGTTAGACATTTTTAAAGAAGACAACTTTTTAGCAGTATTTTGGCCATTTTCTATGTACAAAATCATGGTGACCACAAAATGCTATTCAGGGTCATTGGACCTATCCTCAAAATCAAGACATAGGAAGATGGAGTGTTTGATAAAACTGAAGGGGCTCTTTAGGCACAAACTCATTACAAGAAATTCTTAGAGAGGCCTGAGTATCATGACTTTGGCACCAACATAATAACATAACTTAATATAAAATGTCTACTTTCCCATCACCCAAAAAGTTTATAGCACAGTACTCTGGTGTGTGTATATGTGTGTACTTCTCTTCCTCTACTTATGAATGTTCATTAGCAAAAGTATTTAAAAGTAAGGTACCTCACAGTAGTTCATAAATACTTTTGCTTATGAAATTTCTCACAGCAGGTATTTCACAGCATGTTATTTTTATACAAAGAAAATAAAATATGCTAAAAACTAATTTGTATGCATTTAGTTTTATTAATTTTTAACCATGAGAAGTTCAGAGGTTAAATATTTGATCAATGAAAAACTTCTGCATTTAAGTTTTAAAATACCAATTGAGATTGTGTGTATGTATGTGCACGCGTGCTCGCTCTTGTTGGTTTTGTTGCAGGCATGTTCCTCTCTTTGATACACTAATCAAATGTACTTCATTTTAGGTTTCCTCAAGAACTAAATATGGGGAAAATAAGTGCTGAAATCATGTGGACTCTTTTTGCTCTAGATATGAAATATGCCCTAGAAGGTAAGTACAAAATCTATACTTATTAGAATATTAGCCTTAATTAAATTGTGATTTATGTTCTTGACTTTAAACATAAGGAATTAATTCATTAAAAACATTGACAATTGTTATCATCTTAGTTTAAAAACGTATTTTCACCTGGTAGGAAGATAAAGGTCTCAGAGCATTTGAAAGTCCTATAGAAGTAACTACATGCTTTAATCAGGTGGCCTAAATTGCAGGATCATAATGGATAATTCTCTGTAGGATAACGGTCAGATAGGAATATTTTATGGCAGTTTACTTACTAAGGCTGCCGTATTGAGAAGTTGATGAATAGTACAAGACCAGGTATTTATCTATATGGACTTGGAAATAGTATCCATGGGTGGCAGGAGAAAGTATTAACTGAAGCTTACACAAGAAAATACAGAGGGTTTTCATCAAAACATTCCACTCTCGACAAGTCCAAGTCATACAATGTAAAACAAGAAAAATACAGCTCTAAGTTCAAACATTTTTATAAATATTGTTTGAGCACCTACACTGTTAAAAATTAGTGATGGGATCGTAAACCAGCTTCCTGTCTCCTAAGAATTCACATCCTATAGAAAAATGTCTTTGTACTTATTCAAGAAACATATATTGAGCCCATAGATACTAAATTAGCATGGGTATACTGAGAGTGTGGGATTCAGGAGTAAATAAGATAGCCACAGTCCCTGTCTTCAACAAGACTACGGAGAAAGTTTCAAGTATTGCTACAAGCAGACAGTTGCAATGTGGAGTAGTCAAGGTTAATGATAATGGAGTGACTAGAGGAGAGGAACCTAAATCAGACTTTGGAGAAGCAGGCAAGGCAGGCTTTCCAAAAGAACTTCCCCTAAGAAAAATTGATCTTGAAAAAAACCTAAATGAGAAGTAGGAACAAGAAACCTCCTGGTAGAGGACCAAGCAGTAACAATTAGTACAAGTACAAGATGCACTTGAGAACAGAGAATGCAGCAGATCTGGCTAGAAAGAGGTAATAAGAAGTGAGTCTGGGAAAAAAAAAATGGCAAGGACCAGGTGTGGGCCAGGGTGAGGAATTTAATTCCACACCAAGAGAAATGAAGGACCATTAACAGTCTTCAGCAAGGGCATATCTTATTCAGATTTGCAACCTAAATTGTTTTGATTGGTGGGGTAAGCCTGGTTGGGAGTTCATGCTCACTGTGCCACTGCTTTTTACCATTGTCCAAATGGAAGCTTGAGGCTAGCAGATGCAAAGGGAACATTCAAAAGTGTTCCTTAATTGAAAAATAAGATACACAATAGTTTATAAACTGAATTTCTGGGAAAGTCAGGGTCTCCCACCCACAAATAGAGAATTTTATCTAATCTTTAAAATTGCACCAGTATTGCTCAGAGGCACAATCTCCTTTTTGTGCAATGAGGTGTTCCTTCTCCAGTGTATAGATGGCCCAGCCCTCTCTGCCTCTGCCTCCTAATATCCACATCTTTTTATACCACTGATCTGTAACTGTCTCTTGGGGGTCCAGAAAGTCTCCTAAACATCAGGCAAGAACCACCAGTCAACTAAGCAAGGAAGTTCCTTAGGATAACATTTATTCCCCTGGGTCTGTTCCCTGCATACTCCCTCCCTCCTTGAATATCTATCAAACACCTCTAACCTTATGGAATTTGCACAGAAATCTTAATCTCCTCTGTCAAAACCTACTTCCTCTCCCCTACTTCCTATTGGAATTATGGGCACAACATTCATCCAGTTACTTAAGCCAATCGTGTGGGAATTGTCATCAATTCCTGTCTTGTCCTCCCCACATTCACAGTTCACTCCTCCATTAGGGCTTTTATACCAGCTGTTCCATTGCCTGCCTTTCTATTCCCACCAACCTTTACAAGCAGCTGTGTGGGACTCAGCAGATGTTACACAGTATCTATAATTGCTAAATAATTTTGTTTTAACCTTCTCTATGGCAACATAGTATTGTCTTTCATTTGTTTATTTATGATTGTTCATTTGATTATTTCTTGTGTTTCTTCTTCATCATATTGTTAAATCTTGTCTTAGATTTTTACTATTATAACTATATTGCCTAGAGTGATGCCTAGAAAGTAAAAGTTACTCATTAACTACTCATTGAACCAAGACTTTACCAGGTAGTCCCTTCTCAAGTAGTGGAAAGGGTGATAAAGGAGATGTATATTCCAGAACTTTTGCTACATGTTCTTAGAAACATTCAAGTGATGTGTTTTACTGTCCTCACCTGAAAAATGAAAGGTGCCTGTGGGATCAGAGGACTGGGTAGTGGATGGCTCCCACCCCATACACATTACAGAGGTACCTGAAATATTTGGAATTAGCAGGCATTAGTTGCTAGTACACATTTGGCTGGGCTGAGTCCCTGTTTTGCTTACATAGAAACATGTGTGCAACTACTTGACTATTTTATTTTATGTAATCTTCACTTTAAAAATAGTAATTTTAGATAAGTATAATATTTATGTTAAGAAATATAAACCTCAAGATTTTAATATAATTCAGATAATGAAATTAGGAATGCTACAGGTGAAATATCTGCAACTTTGATTGGTTGATTATTGATTATGGGTTAATTTTGTACTCAATATAAAAAAAAAAAAAAAAAAAAAAAACACCAAAATGCTGAGGTTGTATCATCAAGAGTAACACAATTTCAAGGAATAATTAAGATGTTGTGATTTTTATTAGCTTTTTGGAGACAATAATCTCTTTCTGAACAAGAATTTTTATTTGTTTGATTTCCTAACATATCATATAAGTCACCTATTTGTACAATTCAATGTTGTTACATTTGCATATTTATACCTATTTTCAGGGATGCATAATTAGTAATGTGAGGTAGTCACTTGGAATGCAGTTAATGCCTCTTCCATTAGAATAAAAGGCCTTTTTTGTTTGTTTTGGGATTATATCTGTCATCTTTATATTCACTGAACCTTAATAGAAATTCAATATGTATTTATTTATTTCAGTCAAACTGGAATTGGGACAACCCTGTACAGAGAACCTTGCAGACAAAGCCAATATACTTACCGTGTTCCAACTGAATGTGTGTAAAGATTTGAGAGTCTAGGGAACACAATTCAGAAAGCGTTATCATTTAACTTGCTCTGCAGCTTGGGCAATTCATGCATAACCTTTCCAAACATTAGTTTTCTTATCTATAAAATGGTGATAATAGTTCCCAGGTTGGTATGAGGATCAAATGATAGTTTAATGAACTTTGCAAACTCTGAAGCACTGTGTTAATGGAGGGTGATGTTGCAGTTATGCAAAGGGAAGAAGACATGTCAGTCTTGAAATGCCCCCTGTAGGAGTCATTGAAGGTTTTATCTTCCAGGAGGAAGTTTACAAACACATGACAATCTGATCACTATCTCTTCCTCTTCCCTTTTGCCATTTGGATCTGGTAGGTGACTTTAAGAAACATTTCTTTATTTTAATGTGGCATGAACAGTAATTATTACAGAAAAATGAGAACTAACAGTATCTCAGAAAGTGGAAAGCATATACTTAAAAACAGTCCTCTAGCAAGTTTTTTTTTTTTTAATGCATTGATAGTACTGTTCTTACTCTGCCAATTTGCCTTATAGAACACTGTAAAATTAATTGACTGTAGAGCAGTGCTTCAAGCTGCTGACCTAGAAAGACTCTGTGTTGTGATTATATAATTTGAGCTACATAATTCGTCTTGTGATTAAAGCATCTGAGCCTGACTCGTGAGCAACCTCTGATGAAGTCAGGTCAACAGAGCAGAGCTGGCTGGAATTCGTGGGCTTGCAGCTTTTGGGTGTAACTCTTTGTTTTATTTCATGAACTCATCAGCTGCTACAAAAGAAATAATTAAAATACAAAACGTCTTTACCCACAACTTTGTTCAATCTATATGAGCAAACTTATTTTGTTTTCATACATGACCTTAATCACCTTATTAATTAGATAAACAATAAGTGATATAATCACTATGAAGTTAAATTTTTTGAATAAAAATGCGATAAATTATGTAATAGAAAACAATTTACTATTATATAAAAATTTACTATTATAGGAAAATTTTCCTATAAAATGTCTTATTTTACATTGAAATGTAGTTGGTTATGCAGACTTTCTAAAGATTTTCTAAAACATGGGTTTTACAGTTATTTAGACCAAGATTTTACTTCAGGCTCTACTACTTTTCATTCACTTATTAGTGATGATTTTGGACAATATCGTCAACTTATTAATCCTGTTTTTGCATTTGCAAACTAGGGACAAAAATACATAATTTATAAAGGAGTTGTAAAAAAGACAGATATGAGGGTTAGGGAGAGTTAATTCTCTAGCACATAATAAATATTCAACAAATGCTAGTCATTATGATAATAAGATTATAATTTTGTAAACAAGAACTTGGAAACAATTGACAATAGTGTTAGAATGTCTAGATGCTGGTAAGTGACTAAAATGTTTCACTGATAACTGCAGAGCCCTGCAAACATTATATTTGTCATCTTGGTTGCTTGGTGATTCTTAAGTTGGGCACTTCCTATATAGCACACTATTTGTCTAACATATGTATATTTCTTCAAAGTCTTTATAAAGTCCTGAGAGGTCCCAACATGTGGTAGGTGGTTTCTAATGAAGGATTCTGTAAGAGTGCTTGACATTCCTTAAAACACTGGTTTTTAAATGGGTTTTTGGCTAAACTCCAGGTCATATTCTGAAATTGCATCAAGGGAAGGGTGTCTATTATACTTGTCAAATTCTCAGCTGACTCCTTAAGTAAAAGAAAACAATTAAAACTCACTGAAAAATAAATTAGTTAAAAACGACTTTTACTTAGGTAACTTAGAAATTGAATTGGTTGCAATTTGTAAAACAAAATCATCTTTCACCTGGCATTATTAAAGTCTCTCAGATCAATTCTCTTCAAAATTCACTGTGCTCAGAATCACCCGGGAATATCATTAAAATGCATTTTCTGACTGAAGAGACTTGGAGTTGAGGGGGAAAGCTTTTCTCTATTTCCAACAAATCTTGAAGTAATGGTCACCATGGGCTGAGTGGCATCGAGGCTTCATCACTGTAGTTAGATGTAATGTCTAAATTCTGGTAATTCTGTCTCATTCTCACTAATCTTTGTCATCTGTTGCTTAGGTATCCTGTTGGACCTCACCATATGGTGATGATTCTCAGACTGGCTCTTTATAATGTTTTTGGCAGCTCACCCTTGTAACATGTACAGCTGTTGCCATGAACTTTGTATTCACTGCTTCATGTGCAGTCTTTTTTTGACTTACAAATGTTTGTGTACTCAATGCCTCATGGAAGTCCTTCCCTTCCATCACATGTATGTTGGGGGGCTTCTCTAAAATCACTGTGGTCTCTTTTGATTGCCATTCACTCAAATATAGGTCCCAGATTACCCACTGAATTTAAGAATATTGTTCTTGACCATGTCACCCCAAAGATAATGGGCCCCTAAAGGCATGATCTGTCTCTCCTGGTCTTCCTGGGTACCTTATAAAATAGTTATAAAAAATGAACTACCCTGTTGCCACTTAAGTTTCTCTAGACTCACTGTTAGTATTCTCAGACCTAACATCTTTCTGGTCAACCTTATACTTGGTCTGCCTCAGACTAGTAATTTCATATGTGACATCTTTCTGGCTTACATGCTGATCCTCAGAGCTCCATCACAAATCACTGGTTACCAATTTATCTTGATCCTCACCTTTTGGCAGAAAAAATTATTACTTTCTACAGTTAATATTACCTCTCTGGTAACATCTGACATTTCTTATTTCTATGTACTGACAAGTATGGCACTCATGAAAGAAAGTAAAAAGACACAACTAAATGGGAAGATATCCTGTTTTCATGGATCGGAAGAGTAAACATTCTTAAAATCTTCATTCTAAATATTTATATTTAACCATTTTAAAATATCATTTTTATTACATTTATAGAATTAATGTAATCCCCACCCAAAGTCCAATGGTGTGCTTCACAAAAATAGGAAAAAAAAAACTTAAAACTCATTTGAAGCCACAGCAGATCCTGAAGACCAACAGCAATGTTGAGCAAAAATAAGTAAAGCTGGTGGCACCACACATCCTGATTTCAAAATCTACAAAACTATAGCAATAAAAAAAGTGGCACTAACATTTTTCAAAAGGCACATAGACCAATGGAACAGAATAAAGAGCCCAGAAATAAATCAACACATATGTGGTCAGGTAATCTCTGATAAGGTCACCAAGAATATATAATGAGGAAAAGATACTTTCCTCAACAAATGGTGTTGGGAAAACTGGATATTAACATGAAAAAGAATGAAATTAGACTCTTATCTTGCATCACATAAAGAATTAGCTCAAAATGGATTAAAGACTTAAACATGAAGCCTGGAACTCTAAGACTCCTAGGGGGAAAAAAATGCCTTGTCTTTGGTCTTGGCAATGATTTTTTTTTTTTTTTTTCGGATATGACCTCAAAGGCAGAGGGAAGAAAGGCAATTATTATTGGCAATTATTATTATTGCAGGTAGAAGAAATTTAAATTTTTCTTCACAGCAAAGAAAACAAGTAACAAAATAAAATACAGCCTATGGAATATGAGAAAATATTTTCAAACTACAAATACAGTAAGTTGTTAATATTCAAAATATATAGGAAACTCATATAACTCAATGGCAACAATACCCTGATTTAAAGAGGGCAAAGTACCTGAATAGAGATTGTTCTAAAGAAGGCAGACACATCCCCTTTGGGGCATGTAAAAAGGTGCTCAGCATCACTAATCATAAGGACAATCCAAATCAAAACCATAATAAGTTATCACCTCACACCCATTAGGAAAGCTATTATCAAAAAGACATTAGGTAAACTTTGGTGGGGTGAAGAGAAAGAACCCTTGTGTGCTATTTGCACAGGCCTTGTAAAAAAAAAAATGAAAGTAGAATTATCATTTTACCCAGCAAGTTCGCTTCTGGGTATCTATCTTGAGGAGATAGAATCAGTATCTTAAAGAGATACCTGGATGCCATATTTTTGTACCATTCTTTGAAAAAAACCAAGATGTAGAAACAACCAAAGTGTACATCTACAGATGAATGGATAAGAAAATGTATACACACATACACACATACAAATGGAATAATATTTAACCACAAAAAGAAGAAGAATCTATCATTTGCAATGTGGATAAAATTGAAAGACATTATACTATGTAAAATAAACAACACTCAAAAAGAAAAATATTTATATGATCTCACTTTTATGTGGAATCTAGAAAACTTACATTCATATAGACAGAGGATAGATTGGTAGTTACCAAGTATTGAGGTTGGGAGAAATATGGAAATGTTGGTTAAAGAGTATAATCTTTCAGATATGAGGTGAAAAAGTTCTGTGCATCTAATGTACAACATGGTGATCATATTTAAGAGTATCATTTGTATGCTAAAAATTTTATAAGAGAGTGGTCTAAAGAGTCCCCACCATACATACCTACAGACAAATGCAATTTTAACTTCATGAAGTGCTATGTGTTAATTAACTTGATTGTGGTAATAATTTCACACTCTATAAGTATATTATGCTATTGCACTGTATATCTTAAATATATACAACTCTTATTTATACCTCAGTAAAGATGAAAAGAGAAAAAAGAAATGTGTCCCTATTAATTGGTGTTAAAATGGAAGAACTGGTATAAATACGTTAAACAACCTGGGAAAGGAAGAAAATCATGGGAGTGAGACAAGTTAAAGATGCAAATTGATAGATGACAATCAAATTTTAGAATAATTTATAAGTAAATAAAAAAGAGAGAGAAAGAGAGAAGAAATGAAAAACACTTCCTAAGGAAATCAAAGGAGGAAGGGAATGGCCTAGGACAAGTTCATAAGCCTGAAACCCACTGAGAGAAAAGTGAAGAGGAAGATGTTGACTCAGTCAAAGGCAAAGGCCCTTATGTTATGGAAATCCCACAGAGTCCTTGGTAACAGGAAAACCAGCCTCTGTTACTGAAGAATATAAAGCTTTCTTTTTTTGATTAATCTTCTATTAAAGGAAAGATAGATCTAAATAGTGCACTGGAGTCAAGTCATTTTTCATTGTTTTGCCTTGGAGTCAAATTCTAAGAAAATAAATTTCCTATGATGTTTACATCTTTCTTTGTCTTTATTTATTATTTTGACTGGAACAAAACTCCATGATTTCTGAAACACTTAATGCTTTTGTTCTATACCATACTGCTGCATAAGCCAAATATTGTAGAAAGTAGATAAATTAACTTGAGTGTTATGTTTTATTTATCTTTAAAGAATGGAGTTGACTGGAGATGTGTGTAGAATTATGCACTAAATATGCTTTCCATACTTAGCACTTCAGCATGCTCTAGACATGTTTTGAAGATCAAGATGTTTTATTGCCTTAATAGTGCCATTTTATATCATGTGAGATTATGAGTTCTTTGGGGGACAGGACCACATAGACTATGTTTCGCTCCATAGCACAAGCCTGACGTGTAGGAGGTATTTGATAAATAACATTTAACTAAAAATCTAAAGTGCACTAAAAGTGTATATATAGACAAGTAAAGTAAGAATAATTTTCTTCTAGATCAGAACCAAGGATTGATCATTGTAAGTTTCTATATTTTCCAGTCCATTCTGGGTCAAAGTACATTACTACTCACTTTAATTGTCCATATTGATATTTGGACAACAGCACAATAAAGCTTCACTCAGCTCATCAGAATGCCTTTCATTGGGTGGAAGGCATTAGCTTTACTCCTTACCCAGTGGCTTTCTAATATATAACAGTCTATTACACACTAGCAAATATAACACACATGTGAGATAGACTCAAATTTTAACCATCAAACGGATTTGTGAGCTGGTTACTAAAAACCAACTGTAATCTCAGCAACTGGGGTGGCTGAGGCAGGAGAATTGCAAATTCAAGGCCAGTCTCGGCAACTTAGTAAGGCCCTCATCATCTTAAGGAGACCTTGTATCAAAATAAAAAAATAAAAGGGACTGGGAATGTGGCTCAGTTGTTAAACACCCTGGGTTCAAGTCCTAATACAAATAAATAAATAAATAAATGTTAGCCTATCCCATCTAAAATCTAAAAACATCCCATTAAATCCCCTGTTACTTAACAAGAAAAATAGAGGTTAGTGAGAATGGATGTTGAGAACCAAGCTAGATAAATGTATTTCAGCCCCACTTTCCTTGGCTTGTTTTGTTTCTTGTTTGTTTTGTTCTATTTTCTCATTCTCTACTTGCTCCACTGCCCATGTGCATCACCTGAACACCTGGTACACTCAGGGCTTTTCAGCCAATTGCATGCTCTGTGGTGTTTGGGAAATCCTGGTTATCTCTTTCAAAGGATGAAAGCATAGTACAATAAATACCTGTATAGTCTTTACCTAGATTAAAGAAAAAAAATACTAGGAGGATGCAAGTGCAAATAAATCCTATGTGCCCTGGTGCATTAGAAGTGACCACGTGAGAATAAAAGTCAGAGACAACGAAATAAAACTAAGATTGAACTACCCTCAGTTTTTCAGAAACTCAGGAGATTCTTGCCTCCTTTTCTCCTTATTTGAAAGAAAAGCCTCTGTGTTCTCAGTCGAGCTAACCTAGGTGGCATTGAGCCTCTTCACACTCTCTTCCTCTGGCTGTTCCATTTCCTTTGTCCCACCTCCCTTCCACTCCCAACCTGGTAATTAAGCTGAAACTACTTGTATTATATTCTGGGAGTAGATAGAGATGGTAAGCATTGTATGTAATTGATCTAGAAACATGCTGATATAAATATTTGGCTTCTAAATAGCAGGCAAGAAAAATAGATATCCAGGAGTGTTGACAATGCTATTATTCATCTTAACCTTTAATCATTTACCAATTCACCTTATTATCTATTTCAGTAGGATAATTAAAATATTTTGACCTGAGTAATATACTGTGTTCCTTTGATAGACATTAGAATAAGTATATAATTAACCCACTTATTCTGAGTCCAACTCCAAAAAATAATTAACAGTGAAAAACAGGGCTAAGCTAACTTCTCAGATTATGAATGTGGTCTCACTAGCAGTATAAGAAAATCCATTTGTGAACACACTCCTTGTGTGTTCTGAAATTAAGTTCAAAGACTTTTTAAATCTGTTTTTCCACAATTGTAAACTTTAGTAGAATTTCAGGCAGATGGAAGTGAGTTTCCAGAAGCCCAGTGACCTCCTTTATTAGAACTGGGAGATGCAGCTTTGCCTGCTCAGATAGTTCTCACTGTTACAGGGTCAGTATATAAATAGTAAATAAAAGTTTTGATGGACATTTTCTCTCTGCCTGAACTCAGGCTCTAACAAGAACATTCTAGTTATATCTCATACAATTCTGCTTTTTTATTTGGCTTTGAAATAAAGAACAGTGGACACTGACAATTCAAGGGTTTACTTATGCAGATCTGCTCACCAGTGTGTTAAGAAACACTGAACTTCTTGTAGTTTTCCATTTGAGATGGTATTATAATTTAAATCCCTTATTAACTCAGTTCAGATTCCATGCCATCAGGAGCACAGCTGGCCTCTGACTGTTGAGCTGGGTGCTACTGAAGAGTCACTCCCTTTTCTTCCTCTCACATGTGAGGCCCCAGGAAGACAACAGGCAGGAGATTGGTTCTCTGTCCCTCATACAGCAAGCCAACCTTACTGAACAGTCGTCTTAGTACCTAATCATCTTAGGTGGGCTTAAAGAGCCAGGAAAGAATAAAATGAACAGATCACCTGTAATAGCACTGAAACAGTCGGAAACTGTTAAGTCAGATATCTAAAAAAAGCATACACATCAGGGATTTTATATCAGTTATCTATCCTGATATAACTAATAATCCCCAAATATGGTGGCTTATAATATAGATCAATATTCATTATCTGCATCATTTCTGTAGGATGGGATGTTCTGGGGTCTCTTATATTTAGCTGCCAAGAAGTTGTGGGCTGTTTGTGAGAGATCTCAGTTGTTCTCAGTATAGATCTCTCTACAAAGGAGAGATGTGATTATCCCCAAGGCAGGGCAGCTAGTGAGCAATACAAGAGAAAGGGCATGTCTTTAGCGGCCTATCCTGGGAAGCCACTTTCCACCACTGCTGCTATACTTTGTTGGTTATATATTCCACTGTTCAGTGTGGGAGGGAGTAAACAAGGACACAAGTTCCAAGAGCCAAAGGTCACTCACTAGTGTCATTGTGCAATCTGGTTAGCACAAGTACTACTACTTGCCCCTCTGGTCATTTCTTTATAATATTAGCATATGCTTATATTAGAACAAGTTTTTGTTTTTATGCTGATTTTAAACAAAAATAACAACATGGTAAAACTAATTTTCTTCCTTATGTTTCTTCCTCTTGGTCCCTTCTGTTACCTGAAGAAAAGGATGTGGCCATGAACCAAGTTGAAATTTTACAAAGATAAATTCTCTTCCAGGATGCTAAGGCTCTTGTTAGCCTCTCTAGTTATTCTAGCTACGCTCCTCTGGGAAGTGAAGGATAGTTCATCAAGGAAATTAGCTCCCATCTCCAGAAAGGCATTCATTCATCTCTCAGGTTCTCTCCATTTCAAAACAGTGGTTCCCAACTCTGGCTGTATGTTAGAATCACCAGAGATAGAACCCAGGCTTTTTAAAAATGCTCCCAGAGTTAAAACTCACTTAGAAACCACTTAGTTAACACTTGCTAGGCACTGTTCTTAGTGATTTACAAGTATTAACTCATTTAAACCTTATAACAAAACTATGAAGTAGATATCATTTTCCTTTTGCTTATAGATGAGGAAATTAAGGCACAGAAAGGTTATTCTGCCAATGTCAGATAGCAGTTGAATAGAAGCCCAAGATTCCAGGTAGTTTTAATATATTCTATGATTGAGTATTACTACTCTGTTAATTAATTTTTGAAATATGCAGGCTGTATTACCAAGAAAAATGAATATAGACAATACATAAAAATGTTGCATATATCCTCTCAAGAAACTGTATACACAAATGCCCTGAAACCCATTTGTAGATTCTTCCAAGGATCCATGAACCTCAGTGTCAGAAACTTTGCTTGCTAAAACAGTACCATTCCCTCATAACCAGCAGAGTCAGAGTTACCTGGGAAGTTGGTAGAAATGCAAATTCTCAGATCCCATCTCACACTTACTAAATCTGAAACTCTGAAAGTGAGGTCCAGCAATCTCTTTTAACAAAACTTCAAAGTGAATCTAATATGCACTTGACTTTGATAAACAATTCTTAATGTTTGGATATGGGGTGTCACCCAAAGCTCACTTATTAATGTAAGAACGTTCAAAAGTGAAATGATTGGATTGTAACAGCTATAACCTAATCAGTCCATCCTCATTTGAATGACTGAGTGGTGACTGTGGGCAGGCCGGGCACAACTGGAGGAGATGGGTCACTGGCTGTGTGCCCTAGAAGGGTCCATCTTCCCTATGGCCTCTTCCTCTCTCTCTTTCTCTCTCTCTGCTTTCTGATCCCACCATAAATTGGAATAGCTTTCCTCTGCTAGGCTCTTCCCCCATGATGTGCTGCCCACCTTGGGCCCAGGACAATGGAGTCAGCCTCCTTTGGCCATCTATGGATAGAGACTCTGAAAGAGCCTCAGATAAACTTTTTCTCCCATAAGTTGTTATTGTTGGGTATTTTGGTCACAGCAACAAGAAAGCTAATGAAAATAGCTGTTTGGGGAGGCTTCTGTGTAAAAGCAAGTGATTTAACTGGTGAATGAGCCTAGCTTCATGGTGCTTTGCAGACATCTCATTGTTTTTAGCTCACAGTTATGCAAGTAGAAATTCTCTTGTGCTAAAACTTGATTTCTTTCATAAAAATTATCATTAAAAGATAATCAATCACAGATATTTGTTCAACTTTTCATTAATACAAACACCTGTATTACCTGTTCTGTATCAGGCATCATGAAAGCAAGTCTCAGAGGAACATACAAAACTAACAAAATAAGCATGACCCTGCCTTGAGGACCTTTTTACTTTATAATAAGCAAATAATTATACAGTTAAATGCACAATTATAAAATTTAATCAGGATATGAATGAAAGTTGTCTTAGACATCTCAAACTTACATGTTAAAAATACACCTCTATAATTAAAACCTCTTATTCCTTTCCTGGATTTTCCAGTTGCAGAAAAATATGTTGCCATTTGTGTAGTGTCAGAAATCATTTTTGATTCATTTATTTATCTTGTTCTATGCCCATCTGCAAACACACAATATGTACAAATCCATAAATCATAACTATTCTACCTTTAAAATGTGTCTGACTCTTATTTTTCTCTCCATCTTTACTGTCTCTGGCTACATACACACTTCACTTTGATATCTCTAATAGCCCACTAAGTAGTTTGCACACTTCTGCTCTTGCTCTGCTATACATCAATAACTCATAGTATGCAAAATGACATCAAGACGCTCTCTACAAGATAAAAGCTTCCAAAGGCTTCCTCTTTTAAAATCAGATTTTTTTTTTTTTTTAACACGGTTTACATTACATCTTGAAGTCTGGGCCTCACCCATTCCTAGAACTTCATCTCACTAATTGCCCTCTCATTGTCTAGTCATACTGCCCTCATCATGTTCCTCCAGCACTCCAACTGTTTGTAAACACCAGAGCATTCATGTTTGATCTTTCTTCCACCTATGAAATTCTTTCCTGCCTCTGTGTAGCAAGCTCCTTCAGAATCCTTCAGGACTTAGTTCACATCATGTTCTATAGTGACCCTACCCTGACCATCCCACTCCTCATATTTTCATGCATCTCTACCCCTTTCCCTCCACTCTTATTATATCTGAATCATATTATTTAGTCCTAGTGATTTGTTCGATTATTTACTAATTCTTTTTTTTCCCAGAATACTATAAATGTTTTGATTACAAGCCAAAATGAAAAGTATGTTTTTATAGTCATTCAGTTCATACACAGAGATACAAATTAAATCAAAGCAAAAATTTTATGAAATATGGATGAAGAAACATCTTGACTAGGATGGGGTGATAAATTCTGAAGATTTATTGCTTTTTGTGTGTGTTGGGAGGGGGCATGCGCATGCGCATGCATGTGCGTATGTTGTTAAATATATACAAATTATAGGAATATATTTAAATTATAGTCATAATGCTCTAAATTGATGTCATGACCCACTGATGGGTCAAAGCCATAATTTTAAAAGCATTGCTTTTAAAATAATAAGCTTCACGAAATCAGAACCCTTTCAATACCATTTGCAGTTGAGTACTTACTCCTATTAAGAAAATAATTACTGAATAATTCAAAAATATACTATGTAGTACAATCTTAACTCCAACAAAATATATAATCATACATATTTCCATACTCATAAATTTGCAAAAATGATAGACCATATATATAATTTTCTCAATAATATTTGACAAATTGATACAACTTAGGGACTCTTATGTATTTGCACCTTTAAATATATATATATATATATATATATATATATATATATAAAATGAAAATTCATATTTAAAAATAATTTTCTCTTAAGACTAATTAAGATATTCTTGGCTAATTATTCCTTAGGCAAGGTATTTGAAGGGAACATTTAAATATGAAAATCTGTAATAGGTCATAATTTCCAAAAGGAAAATGTAATAAGAGTATAATCAAGAAAATAAAGTTGGCACTGGCTGTAAGAAAGACACTAGAAGTAACCACAGTTTTTATATTCTTACCAAAAGCTTGGTCCTTGTCCCCAAAGCCAGTTCATGCAATTTAATAATGAGGACATGGTTTTGAGAAAAAGGAAAAAGAAGGTTTATTGCTTTACTAGGAAAGGAGAAACAACACAGGGGTTCCAATTCCAGAGGCTGTGGTTCTGCCATCAGGGAAAACAGAGCTTTTAAAGAAGATCTTCAAGTGTTGCTTTCCAGGTTTGCTCTGGTAGGGGGTCCCAGGGCACCTTGATGGTGTGTTAGATATTCACTTCTTAGATCCTCTGATAAATGTCCCTTCCTGTGGTGGGTGTGTTCAAGAATAACACTGTCTCCCTTATCCTGTTAGGGAGGGGGAGAAAGGAGAAAAGAGAAAAAAAAAGTATCCTTTTAAAATAAATCTCAGGCTGGGGTTGTGGCTCAGCAGTAGAACACTGGTGTAGCATGTGCACGCCCTGGGTTTGATCCTCAGCACCACATAAAAATAAATAAAGGTATTGTGTCCAACTACAACTAAAAAATAGAGCCCTAATATCCAGAGTATACAAAGAACTCAAAAAATTAGACAATAAGATAACAAATAACCCAATCAACAAATGGGCCAAGGACCTGAACAGACACTTCTCAGAGGAGGACATACAATCAATCAACAAGTACATGAAAAAATGCTCACCATCTCTAGCAGTCAGAGAAATGCAAATCAAAACCACCCTAAGATACCATCTCACTCCAGTAAGATTGGCAGCCATTAGGAAGTCAAACAACAACAAGTGCTGGCGAGGATGTGGGGAAAAGGGTACTCTTGTACATTCCACCAATTTGGAAAGAAGTATGGAGATTCCTGGGAAAGCTGGGAATGGAACCACCATTTGACCCAGCTATTGCCCTTCTCGGACTATTCCCTGAAGACCTTAAAAGAGCGTACTACAGGGATACTGCCACATTGATGTTCATAGCAGCACAATTCACAATAGCTAGACTGTGGAACCAACCCAGATGCCCTTCAATAGATGAATGGATAAAAAAAAATGTGGCATTTATACACCATGGAGTATTATGCAGCACTAAAAAATGACAAAATCATGGAATTTGCAGGGAAATGGATGGCACTAGAGCAGATTATGCTAGTGAAGCTAGCCAATCCCTAAAAAACAATACCAAATGTCTTCTTTGATATAATGAGAGCAACTAAGAACAGAGCAGGGAGGAAGAGCAGGAAGAAAAGATTAACATTAAACAGAGACATGAGGTGGGAGGGAAAGGGAGAGAAAAGGGAAATTCCATGGAAATGGAGGGAGACCCTCATTGTTATACAAAATTACATATAAGAGGTTGTGAGGGGAATGGGAAAATAAACAAGGAGAGAAATGAATTACAGTAGATGGGGTAGAGAGAGAAGATGGGAGGGGAGGGGAGGGGGGATAGTAGAGAATAGGAAAGGTAGCAGAATACAACAGTTACTAATAGGGCATTATGTAAAAATGTGGATGTGTAACCGATGTGATTCTGCAATCTGTATTTGGGGTAAAAATGGGAGTTCATAACCCACTTGAATCTAATGTATGAAATATGATATGTCATGAGCTTTGTAATGTTTTGAACAACTAATAAAAAAAATAAATAAATAAAATAAATTAAAAATAAATCTCAAAGCAAGAGGGCTATATTCAAAAGGTGAACTACTGTGACAGTGTGTCAATATAATAGTATATGGTCATTTATGTGAAAAGTACATATTTAAATTTTTATCTCCCCTCTATTATTTTCCTCTTACTAATTATTCAGACATGTCCCATTTGGGAAAAATAAGGGGGAAGAGATTTAAAAGAAGTGATAAAACCTCAGTTACATTTACTTTTCTTATTAGTGGTCTTTGGGGGGAAAAGTTTCGAGAAATAACAACTTGAAAGTTATTTTTAAAATTAGTTTAGAAAAACTCAATTTAAACAGGAAATTGAAATATTTAAATGCCATAGTCTTAGATACTAATTGCTACCTTGCTGTCCCTTGTGAATATTAAAGAACACAAAATTATGAACAAATGAACAGTTTCTAAACTATTTGAACTCTAATTGTGAAACTTGTAAATTTAGTTATCTTCTCAATAAATCAAAGCAATCACAAGCCCAGCAATGCATGTGTCTATGCAGATGCAGACAGAGATTAAAAATAGCTATGACTATTTTTGTAATACTTTGGTGAAAACTACGTCTGTTTTGAGATTGCTGATACCCAGCCAGTAAAAATATTTTGGCAACAAAGGAAAACTGGGAAGGAGATGTCAGTTGGCAAGGGCACCGCTTTCCAGAAATTTCTCCTGACAAAGAGCCCAGAAAACCATATCTTTTGTTCCACTTTGGTTTTGATTTCTTATTTTGTTCTGGAGTCCTCCCAGGAAGGCTCTGAAGTAATAAACCTCCTGTTGCTCTTCTTAGGGTGATTTTTCAGGTATGTATGTTATAAACACAACTGGGTTAAAACTTGAGGTGAAGGGAAAGGACCTGATTAAAGTCCCTTTATGCTTTAAATCAGAGCTTTTCAAGTCTGATAGATAATATGCCTGTGCCTGTTATAAAATCAAGAAATATGGTGAGAAAGACAAATACCACCTGATCTCATTTATGTGTAATATAAAAAGTTAGTGTCAGGGAAGCGGGGAGAAGAGGCTGGGGGGAGCAGGAGCCAGGCAGGAATAGGGAAAGGTTGATCAAAGATATTAAATTAGTTAGGAGTAAGAAGTTCTAGCATGCTATTGCACAGTGGAGTGGCTTTAGTCAGTTGGGATGAATACAAAATCTGTCTTCACTGCTTATCAGCTGGCAACATTGAGCAGTTGTCATGTCAACTCTATGCCTCAATTTTCTCCTGTGAAATATCAGATTACTGTGAGGAGTAAATGAAATCCTACATTTAATGTGGAAATAGAATTTCTTGGTGACCAGTAATAAGTGCTCAATAAACGCTAGCTTTTGCTATGCCCTTGAAATGAGGATTCAGTGCTAAAAATTGATCTGAAAAATATTCAACTCCCTGTTGTTCTGAAGGCCTATGTACAATAATAATCTGTATGTTTCATTAATGACCTAAAAACTCAATTTATTATCCTCTTAGAATATATCAAATATGTGAAGCAACAACATTTTATTGAACTCCAGAGAATATGACTAGATGATTTCTTCTTTTTCTATAAAGAAGTAGATACTATTTTTAAGGTAAAAATAGTTATAGGAAATTGAAGACACAAAAGATGCACAAAGAACATTAATGTCACCCAGACTATCCTAAAATTTTATGTGTTTTAAAATTTTATATAATTTATGTATAACTTCAAATTTTACATAATTTACATTTCATTGTAATCTATTGTTTTATCATTTACTTTTATTCAGTCATACCCATTCATGATTTAGTTTTTTTGTCCAGCAACTTTTGCAAATAATATTTTATTAGAGCATTATGACTATAGCTAATAGTTCGGATCATTTTGACAAAATCATGCATGCATAGAATTTGATGACCCTATTTTAGTCCCTGGTGTCCCCTGTTTTCCTACTTTCCTCCCTTCCTTTATTATCCTTCCTTTACTCTAGTGATTTTCCTTTTACTCATTTAATTTTTAGTGGTGCTTCATGTATGCATAAAAGTGGAATTCCCTGTGATACTTTTGCATATGCACATAGCATGATTTTCTTAAATTAATTCTGCATTTCCTCCCCTTTGCAGTCCCTCTCTTCTACTCGACTGATCTTCACTATATCTTCATGATAATCCCTTTTTCTCCTTATTTTGTTTGAATTTCTGCATATGAGAGAAAATATTTGACTCTTGAGTTTTTAAGTTTGACTTATTTCACTTAGCATAATATTCTTGAGTGTCATCTATTTATCAGCAAATGCAATAATTTCACTCTTGTGTATATATGCCACATTTTCTTTATGCTTTCATCTGGGCAGGTTCTATAATTTGCCTATTGTGAATTGTGTTGCTGTAAATGTTGACGTAGCTACTTTAATATGCTAGGCTAATTTTATTTCATTGGAATAAATGCCAAGGAGTGGGATAGCTGGGTCATATAGTGGTTTCATTCCTAAATTTTTGGGTAATCTCCATACTGCTTTCCAGAGTAGTTGTACTTATTTGCAGTCCATCAACAATGTTTGAGTTTACCTCTTTCCCCACATTCTTGCCAGCATTTATTATTATTTGTATTCTTGGTAATTGCCATTCTGACTGGAATGGGATGAAATCTTACCATAGTTTTTTATGGCATTTCTCTAATTGCTAGAGATGTTGAACATTTTTCCATATAATTGTTGGCCACTTGTGTTTCATCTTTTGAGAAATGTCTGTTTAGTTTTTTAACCCATTTATTGATTGGTGTTTTAGTTAACTTATTTTGTCACTGTGACCAAAAGACCCGACAACAACAATTAGAGAAGAAAAATTTATTTGACACTCATGGTTTCAGAGGTCTCAGTCCACAGATGGACATGAGGTGAGGCCAAACAAGATGATAATCAGGAAGGAGAGAGAGAGAGAGAGAGAGAGAGAGAGAGAGAGAGAGAGAGAGCTAGCTCTCTGCTCACCAGGACCAAAACATACACCCCAAAGTCATATACCCAGTCATAGACCTCTAACCATACCCTTGCAGAACAATAACTACCCAGTGAATCCATTCAAGCAGATTAATATACTGATTAATTTAAAGCTTTCATAACCCAATCATTTACCACTAAACTTTCTTGCATTATCTACAAATAAACTTTTGGGGTACCTTATATCTAAATCCCTGGTCCCCCAAATCTCATGACCATCTCAGAGTGCAAAATACATTTGTTTCATTTTCAAAAGTTTCCATAGTCTTGTTGTTTAACTTTTTGAGTTCTTAACAGTTCTAAAATTACCCAAAAGTTCAAATCCAATGTCTCCTCTGAGACTGAAGACAAGCTCTTAATAAAGCTCCTATAAAAATCAAAAGCAAGTTACATTCAATATGTAATGGAACAGAGCAAACAATTCTATTCCACTAAAGAGGAATAGGGACATAGGAAGAAGGCATGTGAGCAAAGCAAGACTGAAAATCAGCTAGGCAAAAAAATCTTGTAGTTCCACATCTAGCCTCTGAGGCACCTGATATCTTGATGTTCTACCCAAAGGGCTTGTATAGCTTTACCCCTTTGGCCTTACTGATTATAGGTCCCGTGATCTCTCTTGGCTTGTTAATGCTCAATTCCTGCAGCTTCCCTCAGTAGAGACCCCATGGTACTGGTATCTCTAAATCTCGGTGCTCTGCACAGCAGCTTCAGTTTCCTTCTCACATCATCCTACAGTACCCTCTCAGGGGCAACCTGCAGGGACTCCAATCCTGCTACCCTTTGTCTGGCCTCCCAGGCCTTCCTTTGAAATCTCAGTAAAAGCCCCCATGACCACCTAACTGCAGCATCTAGCAATTCTGCAAAACTGGCACTACATCGTTGACACCAAGGTCTGTCACCATCCTGGGCAGTGGCCAAGCCTCCTGGGACCATGACTGCAGTAGCCTTTGAGTGCCTGGGTGACTGAGTATGGTGAAAAAACTTCCTAGGCTCCCCTAGGCAAGCAGGGTGCCCCCACGTTCTCATCTCTAGAGAAATTTTTACTTTTACAAACTTGAGCCTAAAATGGGTTTGGTCTTCCCAATTCCTGAGATGCCCTCAAGCCACCCTTCCCTTTAAATTTCTTTAATGTTTTTAAACTACAACTTCCTTAGCCTCAGCTTTACTCACATTTTTCTGACCAAAATGAAAGTTTTTCAAACCTTTCTGTTGTGCTTTAGTTCCTGATTAACACAGTAAACTTGGCAAAGCCACTAGCAATATCCATGCCAACTGATGGATGCTGTGCTACCCTGAAATTTCCTCTGCCGGATAATTAGTTTATCTTTACATTCAGCCTCACCAAAAGTTTCAGGACATGGGCAAAATGTAGTCAATTTTTTTGCCAGAATGGCAAAAAATGGCCTCTAGAACAAATTTCCAATAGAATCCTCCTCCTCTGAAACACCATGAGCAGTCCTTCACTGTCCTGAGTCCTGTCCGCATGTCTTCTAAATTCCCACCAGAATCACCCATTAAGTTCCACTTGTAGCTTTCATATTTGAGCTTTTCAAAATTCCTCCCCCACAAAGCTGCTCCAAGGCTTCTAAACCACATGGTTGGGTTAGTCACAGCAATGATCCTACCTACTCTTGGTACTAACTTCTGTTTTAGTCAGCTTTTTTGTCTTTGACCAAAACAACTGACAAAACCAATTAGAAGAAAAAAAGATTATTTGAGGCGCATGATTTCAGAGGTCTCAGTCCATAGCCAGCTGACTTCATTGCTTTGGACTCAAGGTGAGACAGAACATCATGATGGAAGGTGTGCAGGAGGAAAATAGATTAGGACATGACAATGAGTAAGGAGAGAGAGGGAGAAAGGAGGGAGAGACAGAGAGATGGAGAGCGCTCCCCAGTCACCAAGGAAAAAGTCTAAACCCCAAAGTCATACTCCCAGTGACCTTCCTCCTCCAGTGACACCCCTACCTGCCTACAGTTACCACTCAGTTAATCCATTCAAGAGGATTAATGCACTGATTGAGTTAAAACTCTCATAACCTACATTTCACCTCTAAATTTTCTTATCTTTTATCAAACATAGACTTTTGGGAGACACCTCATATCTAAACCATAATAATTGGGTTTTTGTTTTGTTTTCTGCTGCTAAGCTTTTTGAGTTCTTTACATATTCTTAATATTAATACACTTTCTGGGGAGTAGCTGGCAAAGATTTTCTTCCATTCTGTAGGCTGTCTCTTTGTGCTCTTAATTTTTTCCTTTGCTGTGAAGAAGGTTTTTAGTTAGATGCCATCGCGCTTATTGAGTCTTGGTTTTATTTCTTAAACTTTAGTGGTCTTAAGAAAGTTGGTGTCTGCACCAATATAATGTGTTATTGTTGGTCCTATGGTTCCTTCCAGTAGTTGAAAAGTTTCTGGTCTAATATCTAAAACTATGATCCACTTGGACTACATCTTTGTGCAGGGTGAGAAAGAGAGACCTTGTTTCATTTTCTACATATGGATATCTAGTTTTTCTAGCACCATTTGTCAAAAAGGCTATCTTTTCTCCAACATATTTTTTTGACACCTTTGTCAAGTATAGGTGACTCTAGGTATGTGGGTTTGTCTCTGTGTCTTCTTCATGTCTATTTTGATGTCAACGCCATGCTGCTTTTGTTACTCTGTAGTGTAATTTGAAGTCAGGTATTGTGATACCTCTTGCATTGCTCTTCTTGCCCAGGCTTGCTTTGGCTATTCTGCGTCTCTTCTTTTTCCAAATGAATTTTAGAACTGTGTATTCTAGTTCTGTGAAGAATGTCAGTATTATTTTGATGGGGATTATATCAAATCTGTATATTGCTTTTGGTAGCATGGCCAGTTTGACAATGTTAACTCTGCCTATCCAGGAACATGGGATTTCTCTTTGTCTTCAAAGGTCGTGTTCAATTTCTTTCTTCAGTGTTCTATGATTTTCACTGTAGCAGTCTTTTACCCCCTTGGTTAAATTAACTCCCAAGAATTTTATTTTAAGGGGGTTTGGGTTATTATGAATGGATGGTTTTCCTGATTTCTTTTTCAACAGAATCACTTTGTGGAATAGGAAAGCTATTGGTTTATGAATGTTGATCTTGCATTGTGCTACATTTCTGAATTCATTTTCCAGCTCCAGAAGTCTTCTGGTAGAATTTTTGGGTTTTCTAGATATTGGAGCATGTCATCAGCCAACAGAGAAGGTTTGACTTCTTTTCCAAATGAATGTTTTTCTTCTCTTGACTGATTGTTCTGGCTAGATTCTCAAGAACTATAATGAATACAAGTGGTGAGAGAGGACAGTTTTGTCTTGTTTCCAAATTTAGAGGAAATGCTTTCAGTTGTCCTTCATTTAGTATGATCTTGGCTGTGTGTCCACCACCCTATTACCATAATCTAAACTTGGAACATTATTATCATTTCAAAAAGAAACCTGTACCTATTAGCAGTCACTTCCTCTATTTCCACCCCCAGTAAATTGGACACTTTCAATAGGTGAACCTCTCGATAGTAGGTTATAGACCAATAAAGCTGTTATAAAAAGTACCTTATAAATAAAATATTACATAAATGTTTATAAATATTATGATAAACCTCTGAGGGTAACAGATTAAAGCATTATTCTTTTACAAATGCCCATTTTTTTACAAGTCTTTCTCTTTTATTACAACATAATAATGACTTCTTACTTTATCATATTATTCATTATTTCTTTACAACCATTGCAGACAGTTATTTCACACAAACTATAAAAGGCAGTTCCATGTAAGCAAAATATGGAAATCTGTAGTAATATTTAGCCTTAATATACTAACTGTAACTGTAATTTTCCCCATCATTTCTCTTTATCAATTTCATCCATGTATAACATAATACAGATAAATAATTTCAATTTTAAATGCATTGGTATATGTGGCTATTTATTTATAATTTTAATTAGTTTTGGTTTTAATTGAATTATACCCAAGTTCATTAATTTCATATTTTTATCATGTACTAATTCTTATTCTTTATCTCTTTGGGAAATTGATATTGAAACTTTGAAGGCAATGTAACAACAACATTGCTATTTTGCTATTTTTTAAATTTATATGTACTTGCCTAAGGAGAGACATGTGAAATCACTTTAGAAGTAAGTATCAAAAGTGAAAAGCAATGTATTTCTGGATAGAATGTAAGAGCTTTGATTTGGATAATAAAATTGAAATTCAATGGTACTTTATCTTTCATAGTTTAAAAATGGCACTGAAATGTATATTGTCACTAAGACTTCATTGTCAAAATAATATGGCAATTTGAGAGAATAAACATAGGAGTGAGCGTTTACTTGATACCACTTCACTTTTTAAAACATACTTCACTCTCAGGCATATTTTTAACCATAAAACAGTCTCTGATCTAATAGTATGTCAACATATGTTATAAGTGAAAGTCTCAGATTCAAAATTAACATTTTTGTAAATAAGGAAAAACAAAATATCTGTTCATTCTCCTCTTCTGTTATGGTTTATTGACTTGTTTTCTTCTGATGCTAACTTTTAAAAAATTTATTTGTTTTAATTAGTTAGACATGACAGTAGAATGCATTTATGCACTTTGATATATCATACAGGGGATATAATTTCTCATTTTTCTGAGTGTACATGTTGCAGAATCATATTGGTCATGTGCTTTTATTCCACTTAGGCTGATAAAACATTACATTCAGTTTTTCACTTTTCATGTTATGATGTCTTAAGCTTTTGGTTAGTGTTCAATAACAAAATCCAACTGATATCAGCAAATTGATAGATAACTTGTAAACTATAAAGAACTCTTACTATTTTAGTATTACTGTTTTTGTCTACCTTTTTCTAGTTGGATTTTGCCTTCCATTTATAAGTTTAGACTGTTTTTAAATGTGCTAATTGCTCATACTCATTGGCTTATTAAATTTCTCAATATTCTATAAGGAAAGTCAGTGTTAAACATTATTAATAGAAAGGAAGGTACACAGAGAGTAAATGACTTGTCAAATCACACTTCCTATATCATTGATTTTAAAGGAATTGTCTTGTTTAAACTTGCACTAACTGCATAAAACTGTTTACAAGGGAATTTAAATCACATTTGCTTTCCATAACATGGAAGAGGGAGCCCATGAGGTTGTCACTACACTACCATCTCGAGAATTTCAAAAAGTAGCATGAGCCCACTGGGTGCTGGAGGTCTTACATTCAACCTTTGAGTTTCCCCAGAGGTCCTGGCATTTGTTAACCAATTCAAATAGCTAATGTAATTGAGGGAATGGTTGGCATGTGGGTTTGAACCAATCTTATCTACTTAGAGACCCAGGTCTTCCACTGGGAATTTTAGACATCATGAATCCCGTTGTAAATTCCCCTTAGAAGAAACCCAGGTAGGGCATGATAATACTCAAGACAGTATCGTTCATGTTTGCTTCCAATGCTTTTGCAAACTGGATTCAAGCTTTATTTTGGTGAATATTTAATTTTATTAAATTATGTACTCAAGGAAAATAATATGTAAATCAAATTACATTCAGATTAATGCTGTGATCAAATTTTCTGACATGAATAAATTTTTAAAATCTTAGATATTGAACGTTGAGTCACCATATAGGAGGGCCACCATGGCCAACTTTAGTTCTTATAATCAAAAGTGGTTTGTTGTTGTTGTTGCTGTGTGTTTTGTTTCCCCTCCCTGAGGATCAGTACTTTCCTTCTCTCTTCCTATGAGCTCTCAGGACTCTTTCTATAATAACTGAACAGAGAAGAGTGTCTTATAGAATACCTTATATGCAATGTCACATCTTGCCAGTACATTCCAGTTTATTAATATAAACATTTATCTGGTTTTATTTATTTTAAACTCTAAAGTTTGATAAAATCAATTTTTAATATTTTTTACCCTTCTTGTAAGATACATATTCTATAAAACAGATTTACTTACAGTAAGATAGGTGTTGCTATCTATGTAATAGGAGTTGATTGCAACTGGGAAAGTAGTTTTGAAGACTACTGTTTTTGGATTCTGTGAATTACATTTTTTGTAAAGTAGAATTTTCCAGAATTCAGAATATCCTGTAGTTATGGTGACTGTATATTTTTAAACATAGTAACAGGACACATGGCCTGACAACTAAGAGAAATTTTATATAAAATGGAACAATATATAGAAATAGGAACAACTTTTTATTTTGTGGTACCAGTTAGGGAATCCAGGCCATAGATTTTCATAGCTGTAATATTACCAAGTATCAATTAGTCTGTAAGATGTAGGTTTGAATATCTACTGTCAGATATTCATAAGATGTGAAGTGTTCTGCAGTTTATATTAAAATACATTCCTAATATTCACAAAAAATATTACTTGCTTAATTGGTGACTTAATAAGCTAATTTTTAAACCTCTTGTCTGTGTCAGGTATTGTGCTAAGTAACTGAAATAAAAAGACAGAACCTCTATGGGAATGTAGCTCATAATCTTGACCTGGAGGCAAGTCTTAATCAAATATTCACACTCACTTAAGTTACCATAACCCTGACACCTGCTAGAAGACTATTTGACAGGGGTATTTTATTTTGTCAGGAGATTCAGAGAAGTATTCCCAATGGAAGTTATTTTTGAGCTGATATTTTAAGGACAATTAAGGGTTAACCATTGAAAAGGGATGGGAAATTTTGTTTTAATGAAAAATCTTTAAAAGAATAAATGCATAGCAAAATATTTTCTTTTAAACCAATTTTAAATATTCACCACTGATCCTGTAAATCCATAGCTTGTGAAATCGGAAATTTACATTTCTCATTTGGCTGCCTAGGATGAGATTATTTGGTTCACATGTGTTCACCAATTTGGCTTGTCTGGTAACAAACCTAGTTCTTCCTCATTATAAAATTAGCTTTGCCTTGAACAATTGTTCTCACTGGTTGCCATTTAGCCTCAACTATTTTTTGTGTTGGCAAGCTGCAAGAAAGTTCCAGAAGAGGAAATGCATGTCCATCTTTAGCTATTTGATTATGCTTATGGTATTTTAGTCATGAAACCATTTCCAGCTGGCAAGCTCGACATACATATTCAGTAGCATCTAAATATTGTTGTTGCATCTATTATATAAGCTGCAAAGAAACTCATTCAACAGATGCTCCAAAATTTATAAAACTTTTAATTCTCAAAACACTTGGTGTTTTGCCATAAAATCTAAGTCTCCTCTATGATTGATTAGATTGTTCACATAGCAGCCTTTCCCTTCCTCAGATCTCTCTGGTTTGTTTATTCTCTGGCCTCCCTCTGGGTGGGGCCACTTTCCTGGAAGTCAGGCCACAGGTGAGGTTTAGTACTAGAGAAGGTTTTGTGGGGGCAGCACATAAGACATCAGAAAGAGGTCAGTGAGTCCAAATCAGTCCTATTGCAAACAAGAATACTGGTGACAAAGAACATCAGTGATCTCAAGGTCACACAGGTAGTGAAGACATAGCTGAGCCCTCTTTTTCAGGATCTGTCTAGTGTCACTTCTATTACACATTTTGTAGGGTCATGATTAAAATCACCTTCAAAAAACCCATGAAATTAAAAACTGTTTTTAAGTAAGTGTCTTACAAGCAGCTTAAGTTATCAATACATTTTGGGGTACATGATGAGAATAATATATTGCTCTTAGGTCCTCACTTCTGTTGTATTCTTTGACTATCTAAAACTCACCTCTCTCTAATTAGCAGGTATTGGTAGGTTCAAAAGGGGAAAACAAGTTTCAAATAATCACAAGTTTAGCCCCTTTAAAAAAGTATTTGATGGGGTTCCACTTTAGGAAAGCCAATAGACCCTCCTCAAAATAGGCAAAAATATGCCTGGCCCAGTCCAGGTCAGTTTTTCAAGGTCAAATTACCCAACTGACAGCCACGATCCCACAGAAAAAAATATGAACTACACAAAGTTTGTTTGTAAATCCTTCTAAACTCAATTAATTCCTCACATGTCTCCTAATGGCCCTTATTCATTTAACCAAAGTATAATGATAGGGAATCACAATGTAAAAATGCTATTTGCTTTCTTCTATTAAAACCCACCATGTCTACAAGTGAGTTGGGATTGAAACATTGTGTTTCTTTATTGCTAAAGCTGTGTGTTCATCAAATATAAACCTGTACATTTTTAAAATACAGATTTAAATTGAGGTTGACCCCTCCTCTACTCTCAGTGGGTACAGGAGTACTTTAAGTTCCGAGATTGGTGTGACAATAATTCCATCACTAAAATGATTAAGAACATACCTTGATGTTTATACCCTTGCCATAAAGACATATATTTTCTGATTTGATATTATCTAAGTACAATTTCTCAATCCTTTAAAATGGTTATGCCTCCCCCCAAACACACACACACACACACACACACACACACACACGAGTTGTTATTAACCTCTCTAGAGAGCTAAAGGTAGGGAAATAATCTCCATCTTAATAGCACATCAAAAATTCATCCTTTCTATGAGTAGATAAAGGAAATGTGGTATACATACACAAGGGAGTTTTGTTCAGCCATAAAAAGAGAACGAAATTATGTCATTTGCAGGAAAATGGTTGGAGCTTAAGACCATTATGTTGAGCAAAGTAAGCCAAACTCAGAAGTCAAGGGTTATATGCTTTCTCCCATATGTGGAGGCAAGAGAGCAAAAGAAAAAGAAAGGTGGAAGGAGATCTCATGAAGTGAAGGGAGATCATTAGAGTAAAGGAAAGGGTCCAGGAGGAGGACAGAGGTAGGAAATACTAGGGAATAATATTAACCAAAGTATATTGTTATGTTGTGTGCATGTATGAATATGCGGCAATGAATCCCATCACTATGTATAATTATAATGCACTAATAAAAATATGGGGGGCGGGGAAGCATTTATCTTTTCTCCAAAACTTTTCTTCATTCTATTTCCCTGTGTACTTAAAGGCTTCACTTTGACCACCAGGTTAGCCCAGTCAGATCCCCAGTCAGACTGGGTCCTCCCTTCCTCTCGCTGCTCACTTGCACAATCAAAACTCTGCTTACAGTTCTCCCCTGTAAGCAAGTTCTTCCTTCCCTCTTCTCATATCCACATCACTGCACAGTTCAGCACAACATAATTTTTCCATGTAACCCTTCTTAGGCTCCAGGCCTCCCAAATTGCCTCTTTCCTGCTATCTAAACTCTCCCCCTCCCTACTGTGTGCAGTGGTCCTAAATGCAGAACACCTCACTAGAACCTCTCTAATAATAGTATTAAGTCCAGCATCTTTGAAATTAATAATTACCTAATCCTTTATATGTGTCACTTATATGTAGGTATATTATTACTTCTAAAAAAGCAAGAAAAATCCAATGCCTTTGCCAATTTTCATTAATATAGTAACCAAGGATTAAATGAAAATCTATAAAACAACAACAAAAATTCTTCAAGGATTATGAAAACTGATTCATTTATTAATGATTTTGAATAGATTTATTTTATTTATTTATTTTTATTGCTCAATTATCATAATATGTTTTCCAATAATCTATGATCCCACTACCCATTTTCTAGTGATATATATGCATATAGAATTTTATATAATTATAATAACAGTACTTTTGTACATTTAAAAGTTTTTGACATATTGATACAAAGTCTCAGTAATTTTAATAGTTATGTGATATTCCATCAAATACATAAACCTTACCTTTTTTACCACTTCCTATTTGGGATAATTAGGTTGTTAGTAATTTTTAAAGTATTATAAATTTTGCTATAATGAAAATACTCTTGAATTTTTCTTTTTCCTCATTTTTTTAATATTTTTGAGGAAATAATCAGGAGTAGAATTTTGAGTCCAAGAAGAGTGACACTGTAAGCCTTTTGAAATGTATTGTCATATTATTTCCCACTCTGCCACCAGAAATAGATGGGCATTCTCATTTCAATACAACTTTGCCAGAACAAAATATGATAGGTTGCTGTTATAATAGTTATAAAGTGAAAACTCACTGATTTTATACTTTACATTTCTGTCATTTTTGCTTGAACATTTTTCATCTGCTTGTTGACTTGTTCTATTTTTGTCCATGCTATTTTTTTTTCATTCATACTCTTTCCCTTCAATACTGGTCTTTTTTTAACTCTTTTTTTTTTTAATTGGAGCTTTATGGTCATTTATAGTAGTTGGGTTCATCCCAACAAATTCATAAACTCATGCATGCATAGAAATTGATTTCGGTTCATAAATTTCCTTTTCCCTTTCTCCTCTCCAACCCTTCTTCCTCTACTATACTAGACTTTCTTTCACTCATCTATTAATTTATATTTGACTGGATCTTAATGTAATATTATCCTTCTTTCCTTTATTGTACTCTAGCTTCCACATAAGAGAAAACATTCAACCTTTGAGTTTCTGAGTTTGGCTAGTTTAACTTAGCATGAAATCCTCCATTTCCCATCAAATGCCATAATTTCATTCTTTTTAATGGCTGAGTAGAACTCCATTGTGTGTTTGTGTGTGTGTGTGTGTGTGTTATACCATATATATATATAAAACAATTTCTTAATCCATTCATCTTTTTTACAACACATCTGGGTTGATTCTATAATTTAGCTATTGTGAATTGTGCCACTATAAACATTGATGTGGCTGTGTCATTGTAATACAACAATTTTAGATCTTTGGGAAAAATACTGAGGAATGGGATAGCTGGGTCACATGGTGGTTCAATCCCTAGTTTTCTGAGGAATCTTCAAACTGTTTTCCAGAGTGGTTGTACTAGTCTACTGTCTTACAAATAATGTACAAGTGTTCCTTTCTCCCCACAACCTCTCCAGCATTTATCCTTGTTTATATTCTTGATTATTGCCTTTCTGACTGAAGTGATATGGAATCTTAGTGTAGTTTTAATTTGCATTTTCTAATTGCTAGTTATGTTAAACATTTTCTCATGTATTTATTGGCCTTTTGTATTTCTTCTATTGAGAAGTTTCTGTTTAGTTCTTTTGCCTATTTATTGATTGGGTTATTAAATATTGGTCTTTAATGCAGTTAATACTGTTTTAATTTTTAATTCATTTAGCTTACTTATAAAACATTTTATTTTTAAAACATTGCTGTATATATTTTTCTTAAAGTATTTTTCAGTTCTGTTATAAGGATTTATTATATTATAAAATCTCTGCATTTGTGGTTTCTTTCAGCTTAAATGTTATCCTTAAAAATATTTTGTTAGTTTACAGTTTAATTTATGTGTATATAATATTAATTTTTTAATCCTTCTGGTCTTTGTTTTAGCATTAAAGATTCGTTCAATAATGGGTTTTTATGATTATTGGAGTGATTCAGTAGAATCACTGGACAGAAAACTGGACAGAGCAGAATCCTGTAAGAATTCAGAAGATAGAGTCACACAATTTCTAAAGCCAAGTCTTTGAGTAAGAGCAACTGAATTCTGGATGCAGGTGAAGTGGTTAGCCTTAGATGGTGATATGGGTCGCTCAGCAGAAGGAGGCAAAGCATGAGATTACCGGAGAAAGCAGACTGGTTTATGATGTGGACACAGAGTTGAGAGTGAGGAGAGGAAAGGGCTTGTTGAATGGATGAGGAAGTGAAGAGCCTGGAATAACCTCAGAGAGTAGCAAGCAAAGGTGTTCAGCAAAGTGTAGCGAGCACTATCAGTATGGAGGGCCCTGTTGAGCTTTGGGGCTATCACTTTGAGGGAAGACCTTTCATCATGGTTATGTTTTTCCAGTTATGCTGAAGCACTGGGATACTGGCTCAGAATAAATGGGGAGGTGAGGTGCCTCCTTGTAAAAAACCACGGTAGTGTTTTGAGTACTTCCTATGTTGACCCTGGAGAAATTACCTAACCCTCTACCCTCATGTTTTCATCTGTAAGATGGGAGTCGTAGGCTCACTCTTTCCCCTGTGTTTTTAAGAAGGTTAAATGACACAGGGCTTGTGGGACACAATGTTCCATGAATGGCCATTGTTAGGGTCTGATGTCACCCTCTCCACTGTCAGAATAAATGAGGAGTAGGATGAACCCAAATTAAGCATCTTCCAGATAAGTATGACAAACAAAGAAAAGTAATTGCAGGTGTGTGTAAAATAGAGATGTCAATCACAAGGACATATTTAATAACATTTTAACCAAACGTTTATTTGAATAAATTTAGAAATAAGAACCTTGGATTCTTAGGAGTAACCACATACCGATGAGAGGTCATACTGTCCCAGATAAATTTAGATAGTCCTGTAGAAAATGAGACTAAACTATTTTAATGTTGGGTTTAGCTCATGTAATGTGAATTTATTGACTGTTTTCCTAAGAAAAGGTATTCATAACTCACAAGTGGAATGCTTTTAAAGGATAGTTTCAAAGGTATTCATGCATTGCTTTTCTTTGCACCTCAGAACTAACATGCTTCACTAAAATTTTCATTCACTGTCTAGTTCTAAGAATAATAGAAACAGATTTGCTATATAATACATTAAATTTTTCTCTTTATTGAATTGGTAATAGTGTTCACTGGTAGTGCTCAGAGTTATACAGTTTCAATATGTGTTGAAGCTATTGCTGTCTGCTTTGGGGATGTGCCTGTGGAGACATCATAACTTGAAAGAAGCAGCAAATGAACAAAAGGAGACAACCCACGAGACAGCAAAGAGAATAGAATAAAGTCCAGATTTCAAATAAATTGTGCTATTTTGTGATTCCACTCATCCTCCAATTATCCTATATATATTCAGTTTGTCAAGAAGACATAAGAAAACTAACTGTATATTATAGTATTCATAGTTTATTTAGCCATTCCTTTTGGCCTTTGAATGGTGAATTCTAATTCATTTATTTAAAATTTTCAAGCTCCTTTTCTTTGCAAATGCATGTATAAACACTAGGGAAGATATGATTAAAAATAATGTCAAAATATGTCAAAATAATCAGATTTCTGGCCTCATTTCAGAGCTTCTAAATGAAAAATTCTAGGCCCTGCTTAGGGGAAGGGTTAATAAGAAAATACAAGGAGGCTTTAGCAAGGCTCTTGACTAAAAGGTCAACATGGAGTGGCACTAGCTGCTGATAACTTGGTAAATTGTTGGAATGTGAAGCTACATTTAAATAAGATGATTACTTGGTTGAGGCTAGATGAACCAGGAATTCATTTAAAAACAAAAAAAAAGCTGGGGAGAAAACAGCCAATAGGAATGCATAGAAGCAGGAAGAGAAGGCTGATTACAGAAAGATGGGGAAGCTGTGGCACATCAATATGACAGAAATTCAGCTGGCAGAATAGAGGTACAAAATGAGGATCGCATTTGGGGAATAACTCAGAAACATCTGAACAAATGTATCAGATTAGAACTGTACAAGAAGCACTGTAAGGAGTGTGGTGTTGCATATTTTAGCTATTTCCCCCTGAAATTCCCTGAAGCCTGGAAAAATTCTTTCAAGCTTCAATATTCAAAAATATCATCTGGGAGTTTGTTGAAAACACACCAGCTCTCTATAACCCTGAATACTGATGCATATGACAAAGGGGCATGTTAGACACCAACCAAGGGCAGCATCTGTCTATGGAATTCAGTCATCATTTGGATAAGTTAATATAAAGTCAGAACATTGTATTTCTCAGGTAAAAGGTTATATATGTGATTCTGTTTTGGAAGATGCAAACAGATTGTGTGTGTTCACATACTTCCTCAGGAGAAAGGCATATAGTGTTCTAGGACCATTCATTGGAGGGTAGTTAGAGAATGGGAAAATGTTTTTTTCCATTTGTTACAAGAATCATGTGTCACTTTATGAATTTGAAAAATACAAAATAAAAATTTAAAAATACATATTAGTAGCTCTGCAAATTATATGTATTTAAGGATGACAACAAATTAATAAAAAGAATTGAAATGATAATTTGGGAAGCTATTTGATCCTGAAGTAATCAAGAAATTACTGAATTTCTAGAGTTACTGTATTTAATGGCATTATCATAGAGAAGTAGTTCCAAACCTCAATGTGCATTAGAACCAACTGTGACATTTGTCAAAATAATCAGATTTCTGGCCCCCCTTCAGAGCTTCTAAATGAAAATTTCTGGGTCCAAAACCATATAATCTTTTTTTAATAAGCATTAGAAATTCAGCTGTGAACAAGACAGACATGGTCCTTCATTCACGAAGCTTAAAATTTGTTTGTTTATTTCCATACAATCTTTCCTTGGCAGATTTTTCTTTTTTTATATTTATTTTTTTAAAAAAATTGTTCATGGTATATTTTGAAGTATTTTACATCCATAGAATAAATATAACTTGTTCTAATTAGGATCCTATTCTTGTTGTTGTACATGATGGGGAGTTACCCTGATTGTGTATTTGAAAACAAGGCTAGGAAAATTCTGTCTGATTAATTCTTCTTTCCTTCCTATTCCCTTCTCTCCCCTCCCTTCCCTTTTGTTTCCCTTTGTTTAAACCAATGGACTTCTATTTTTGTCCTCCTCACTCCCTTTGTTGTGGGTTAGCATCCATATATAGAAAGAACATTTGGCTTTGTTTTTTGGGGGGACTGGCTTATTTCACTTAGCATGATAGTCTCCAGTTATATCCATTTACCAGAAAATGCCATAATTTCATTCTTCTGTGTGGCTGAGTAATATTCCATTGTATAGATATAACACATTTTCTCTATCCATTCATCCATTGAAGGACACCTAGGTTGGCTCCATAGCTTGGCTATTGTGAATTGAGCTGCTATAAATATTGATGTGGCTGTGTCACTGTAGTATGCTGATTTTAAGTCCTTTGGGTATGAACCAAGAAGTAGTATAGTTGGGTCAAATGATGGCTCCATTCTGTTTTCTAAGGAATATCTATAATGCTTTCCAGAGTGGTTGCACCAATTTACAGTCCCACCAGCAATGTATAAGTTAACCTTTCCCCCATATCCTTGCCAACATACTGAGCTTAAATTTTAACAGGGCAACACATTCAAGTAACTCTAGAAGAATTTCACAATGTATGTTGAAGTTGTTTTCTAAAAATTCAGTTATTTATTGAAACTATGATAATGATGGCTATTTAAAAATCCAAATCTTATCAAATATTTGTCCCAAATCCCTGAGACAAAAGCAAGAAAGTACAAATCCTAATGTTCAGCATAATTAGAAGACAGAGAATATGATAAATTTCCTTTTATAAAGATTTTAAATTTTTAATAATTTTATTTTAAAAATTTTATTTCAATGTTCCTTGTTTAAAGTTTAAATATTACAGAACTTCAGCTATCATGATCAAGATATGAAATGAGGATCAGATTTGGTAACTAACTAATAAACAGAATTCTCAAAAAATAATAATTGCATATCTTCACAGGGTACGATGGGACGTTTTGTTAGATTTATCCATTTTGGAATGATTAAATCAGATTAATTAAAATATCCATCACCTCAAACTTTTATCATTTCTTTATGGTGATGACATTTAAATCCTCTTTTTAAGCTATTTGGAAATATATAACATAGTATCATTTACTATAATTACCTGTAGTATACAAGAGATTACAATAACTTCTTCTTCCTCAACAAAACGTATACCCTTTAACCAACATCTCCTCTTTGCCCACCAATTCCTCCCCACCCCATTTTGAAAATCACCATTTTACTCTACTTCTTTAAGTTCAACTTTTTTACATTCCATATATAAATGAGATCATACACTGTTTGTCTCTTTGCTTATTTCACTCTGCATGATGTTTCTAGGTTTACCCATATTGTGGCAAGTGAAAAAACACCCTGCTTTCTGAAGATGAATAGTTTTCTTTTGTCTTTTGATGGATACTTTGGTTATTTCCATGTCTTGGCTATTGCATATAATGCTAAAATGAACATAGAAGTACAGACATCTCTGACATACTGATATCAATTCTTTGGATATATACCCAGAAATGAGATTGCTGGATCATATAGTAGTTCTCAGTTTTTAGGGAAAAGTCCATATTACTTTTCCAAAGTGGATCTACTAAAGGATAATACCATCCACAGCATACAAGGTATTACAGTTTAGATATTAGGTGTCCCCCCAAGCTCATTGTGAGACAATGCAAGAGGGTTTAGAGGTGGAATGATGGGATTAAGAGCACCTTAACCCAATCAGCAAATTAATTAATCAGGCATTAACTGAATGTAACTGTAGGCAAGTAGGGTGTGGCTGGAATGGGTCCCTGAGGTTTTTCTTTTGGAGTATATATTTCTCCTTGTTAAGTGGAACTAACTCTGTCTGCTTCATGGTGCCATTTTCCCAGCTGCTTTCCTCCACCATACTCTTCTGTCGTGATGTTCTGCCTCACCTGGAACCCCAAGGAATGGAGTCAGTTCTCTTTGAATTGAGACTTTTGTAATCATGAGCCCCCAAACAAAGATTTTCTCCTTAAAACTGTTCTTCTCAGATCTTTTGGTCACATCAGTGAAAAACCTGACTAAAACACAAGGGTTCCCTTCTCTCCATATATTCACCAACACCTGTTATTTTTCATCTCTTTGATAATAGCCAATCTAACAGGTGTGAGGTGGTAATAGCATTGTGGCTCTAATTTGAATTTGTCTTCTGATTAGAGCTTTTAAAAATGTATTTGTTCACCATTTGTGTGTCTTCTTTTGAGAAATGTCCATTCAGCTCTTTTGCCTTTTTAAAAAATAGGTTATTTTGTTTCTTTGTTCTGAATAGTTTGACTTTCTTTCACTTTTTAGATATTACCCTACCTTATATGATGTACTATTTCCAAATATTTTCTCCAAATTGGTTGTCTCTTCACTCTGATGATTGTTTCCTTTACTGGCAGAAACTTATTAGTGTTATGCCATCCATTTGTCTGTTTTGATTTCATTGCCTGTGCTTTTGGGATCTTATCCAAGAAACCATTGTGCAAGCCAATGTTGTAAAGCCTTTCAATTAAGTCTCCTTCTAGTAGTTTTACAGCTTTAAGTATTACATTTAAGCCTTAAGAATTTGAGTTGATTCTTGTATAAGGGATAAGATAAGGGTCCATTTCCATTCTTTTGCATGTGGATGTCCAGCATCATTTATTGAAGAGATTATCTTTTGCCCTTTGTATCTTCTTGGTAACTGTGTCAAGAGTCAATTGACCTGAAATAGATTTATTTCTGGGTTTTCTGTTCTTTTCCTTTGGTCAGTGAGTCTCCTTAATGTCAATACCATGCTATTTTGATTGCAAAAGTTTTATAATATATTTTGAAATCCAGTGGTGTGTGATACGTGCAACTTTGTTTTTATCTTTGAATTTTTAAATTTTTCCACAATTTTTATTAGTGTATTATAGTTGTACATAATGGTGGAATTTTTTGTTACATATTCATACCTGCATAAAATGTAACAATATAATTTGGACAATATCATTACCCAATATTTCCCCTTTCCCTCCCCTCTTTTCTTCCTCTGGTCCTTTTCCTCTATTCTAGTGAGCTCCCTTCAATTTGCATGAGAACTCTCCAAACTTTCTTTTCATTTTTCCTCTCTGGTTTTTGCATATTAATGAAAATATATGACCCTTAGCCTTCTGAATTTGGCTTATTTCATTTAACATAATATTCTCAAGTTCCATCCATTTTCCTGCAAATTACATAATTTCATTTTTCTTTATGGCTGAATAAAACTTTATTATGTGCATACACCACATTTTCTTTATCCATTCATCTGTTGATGAACACCTCTAGACTAGTTCCATAGTTTAGCTATTGTGAATGGTACTGATGTAAACATGGGTATGTATGTATCACTACAGTATGATGACTTTAATTCTTTAGGATACATGCTGAGGAGTGGAATTGGTTCTTTTTAACCAAATGGTTTTGTATATTAATGGTTTTTTGTGGTACTATTTACATTTAAAATCATTTCTTCTATAAAAAATGATTTTGGTATTTGGTAGTGGTTATATCAAATCTGTTGATAACTTTGAGTAGCGTAAACATTTTCACAATATCCATTCTTCCAATCTGGGAAGCACAGAAGATACCTTTCCATTTATTTGTGTCATTTTAAATTTTTTTATCAATGTTTTATATTTTCAGTGCACAGATTTATTTTTTAGATTGTAAACTGAGTTTTATTGTAAGTTTTCCTAGTTATTCTTTATACAAATATTTTCTTAGAAGGAGAAACCATATTATAGAAGCAGATATGTAAAATATATACTTTGAATTTGAGATCCTAATAGAAAAAAATTTCCAATGTTGTCTATTTCTTTTATCTGCTTGGTTGGATTTACCTCTCAATATTTTTTACACTATTACAATTAGTATTGGGTTTTTTTTCTTTTTTTTTCAGTTTGTTCTTAGTATATAGGAATGATACTAATTTTTGTAAGTTGATTTTGTATCCTACAACTTTACTGAAGTCCTTTCTAAGATCTGAAAGTGTTTGGGTTGAGTCTTAAGAGTATTCTATGTAGAAGGTCATATTGTCAGCAAACAAAGACAATTTCTCTTCTTCCTTTTCTATTTGGGTAGTACTGTGTCTACTACTATGTTGGGCTTCTTTGTCTTGTTTCAGATTTTAAAAGCCACCAGCCTTTCACCACTGAGTGTAATGTTGGTTATGGACTTCTTGTATATGTCTTTATTGTATTGGGTATATTCCTTCTGTACCAAATTTGCTGACTGCCAGGAGAAGATGTTGAATTTTGTCAAATACTTTTCTGAATCTATTGAGATGGCTTTTTTTCTTCATTCATGAGTCAGATGTATTGACTTCTGTATGTTGAACCATGTGTATGTTGAACCAGGGATGAATACCACTTGATCATGATGAATAATTCTTTTAGTGCACTGTTGAATATGGCTTATTAATACTTTGTTGATGATTTTTGCATTAATGGTCATCAGGTATATTGGCTTATAGTTTTTTTAAGTATCTTTAGTATGAAGGGTAATATTTTCTTCATAAAGAGTTTGGAAGGATTCTCTCTGCTTAAATTTTTCTGAAGAGTTTGAGAATGGTTAGTATTAGTTCTCCCTTAAATGCTTGACAGGATTCAGCAGTGTAGCCTTTGGTGCTGGACTTCACTTTGATGGGAAACTTATAATTACTAATTTAATCTCCTTACTCATTACTGGTCTTCAGATTTCCTATTTCTTCATGATTTTGTCTTGATACATTATGTGTTTCTAATAATATCTATTTTTCTAGGTTGTTCAATTTTTTGGCATATGGTTCTTCACAGTTGCATATTATGATGTTTTGTATTTCTGTGCTAGTAATTTTAATATCCTATACTTCATTCCTTATTTGAGTTTACTCATTTCTTACTTACTTTGTTTGCCGATTGTTTTTGACTTTCAAAAAATGAGACTTAATTTTTTGACCTTTTAATGTATTATCTGCACTATATTTCATTCCCTGATATTTGATATTTCCTTCCTTCTGCTAACTTTGGGTTTAGCTGGTTCTTTTTTTGGTTTGTTGAGGTATAACATTAGGTTGTTTGTTTCTGATCTCTTTCCTTTTTTGATATAGACATTTGTTGCTAAAAACCTTCCTCTTAGTACTGCTTTTGCTGCATCCTGTAAGTTCTGGTATATTCTGTTTCCATTTTGCTTATTTCCAGATATTTTTTAGTTTTCTTTTAATTTTCTTCTTTGACTCAATAGTAATTCAAGAGTATTTTTTAAATTTTTACATAATTATTGCTTTTCCACTATTCCTCCTATTATTGATTTCTAGGTTTTTGTTTTTTTCCTTTTGTGGTGCTGGGTTGAACCCTGGCCTTGTGCATGTGAGGCAAGCATTCTACCAACTGAGCTATACCCCCAGCCCCTGATTTCTAGTTTTATACCATTGTTGTAAGAAAATGCACTTGATATGATTGAGTCTTCTTAAATTTGTTCATTTGTGTGTGTGTGTGTGTGTGTATGTGTGTGTGTGTGTGTGTGTATTAATGTATGATCCATCCTAGAGGATGTTATGTATGCCTTTGAGAAGAATGTGTGCTTTGTTACTGGGTGGGATGTTCTATACAAGGTGGGATATCTATGAGGTTCATTTGGTCTAAGGTCTAAAAACTTCAAGTACATTGTTGCTTTCTGTGTATTTTTTCATTTTGAGATTGTTTTTGGTTATTTTTAGTTATACATGACAGTAGAATACATTCTGATAAAATTATACATGCATAGATTATATCTTATTCTAATAGGGAACACATTCTTGTATATGTACATGATGATGGGATTCACTTAGTTATTTTCATATATACACATAGGAAAATTATGTAAGATTAATTTTACTGTCTTAGATAAAAGACATCCTCTTCAACAAATGGTACTGGGGAAACTGGAAAGCCATGTGTAATAAAATGAAAGTTAACTCCTATCTCTCATCTTGCACAAAAATCAACTCAAAGTGGATCAAAGATCTAGGAATTAGACCAGAAACCCTGTACATACTAGAAGAAAATGTAGGCCTAATACCCCAACATATTGGTTCAGGAACTGACTTCCTTGAAAAGACTCCTAAAGCACAAGAAATAAAATTAAAAATCAATAAATGGGATGTCATCAAACTAGAAAGCTTCTTCACAGCAAAGGAAACAATCAAGAGCTTGAAGAGAGAGCCTAAACAATGAGAAAAAATTTTTGCCACCTGCACCTCAGATAGGGCATTAATTTCCAGGATATACAAAGAACTCAAGAAACTTCACACCAAAAAAAGCAAATAACCCAATGTTTCTTTTCTTTTATTTTTTAAAGAGAGAGTGTGAGAGAGAGATAATTTTTTAATATTTATTTTTTAGTTTTCGGCAGACACAACCTCTTTGTTTGTATGTGGTGCTGAGGATCTAACCCGGGCCACACGCATGCCAGGCGAGCGTGCTACCGCTTGAGCCACATCCCCAGCCCCCCCAATGTTTCTTTATTGATTTTTCTCTTTGGATGAAAGAGAAAATAGATCATCAAAATCCCCTGTTACTATTGAGTTATAGTCTATCTCTCCCTTTCTATGTTTTAATATTCTTTACATATTTAGGTGCTCTTCTAGTGGGTGTATATGTTTATAATTATTCTATCCTTTTGCCAAATTGACTCTTTCATTTCAATATTATGATGCTGGTTGACTCTTTTTACAGTTTTTGGTCTCAAGATAACTAAAGATACTTCATTTCTCTTTCTTTGTCCAATTGCATAGAATATATTTTTGCAGCTTGTGCCTGTTAAAAATCACTGCAGCATTAGTTGTTTTTAATAGTTTTGCCTTTTAACTTTTATACTGAAACTATAATTGACTTACCCATGCCATTATATTATTAGAATTGGATTTGACTTTCTTTTACCAGTGTAAGATTTTAGACTTTCATGTTACTGTCATTCTCTTTCTTAAGCTTGAATAACTTCTTTTAGAATTTCTTATAAGACAGGTCTATTAGTAATAAAGTCTCAGCTTTTGTTTGTCTGAGAAAGTCTTCATCATCATTTCATTTTTGAGAGACAGGATTGCTGAGTACAGAGCTCTTGGTTGGCACAGTTTGTTTGTCTCAGGGTTTTATACTTATTATCATACTCCTTTCTGGCCTACAAGGTTTCCACTGAAGAATATGTCAATACTGTCATAGAACTTCCATTGTACATAAAAATTTGCTTTTCCTTTGTTCATTTCAAGATTCTCTCTTTACCTTTAAATTTTGACAATTTGATTATGACATTCCTTATGTTGAGTCTCTGAATTAGTTTTATTTTGTGTTCTTCATTCTTCTTGAATTGAGTTTTCTATTTCTTTTTTTTTTTCCTTTTTTTATTGGTTGTTCAAAACATTACAAAGCTCTTGACATATCATATTTCATACATTAGATTCAAGTGGGTTATGAGTTTTCTTTCTTTCCCCAAGATTGAGAAGTTTTCTGCTGTTATTTCTTTGAATATGTTTTGCATTCCTTTCTTTCTCTCTCCCTGTCTCTCTCGTTTTCCTTGTGGCACACCATTGATGCTTAATTTATTCCACTTAATGGTATGCCATAAGTTTCTTAGGCTATCTTCACTTTTTTCTTTTGCTCCTCAGATTGATGATTTCCAGTGACCTGTCTTAAAGTTCACTGAAGCTTTTCTCTGCTTGAGTGAGTTTTCTGTTGAGCTCACCTTAGATTTTGAATTTTTTATGTTAAGTTATAATATTTTTCAGCTCTATAATATTCATTTGTTACTCTTTTATTCTTTACATCTCTTTGTTTAAATTATCAGTTTGTTCTTGCATTGCTCTCCTGACTGAGGTGAGCATCTTGGTAGCCATTATTTTGAATTCCTTGTTGGGTAAATCATCTCTCTCTAATTCACTTCGATTGTTTTCTGCAGATTTATCTTGTTCTTTTATTTGGAATATATTTCCTTGTTTTTCATTTTCCTGGACTGTCTCTGTTAGATTCTGCACATCAGATAAGACACCTGCCTCTTCTAATTTTAGATAGGCCTCATGTAAGAAATATATCTCACCAATTCATATATGTGGATGCTTTTAAGGTACCTATCAAATCACTATCTCGGATTTTAGTGGCATTCTGAAAATTAAGATGTACCACATCTCAGTATTCCTCAAGATATTAAGGTAGATGTCAGACCTTCCAGATATATCTGGAATGGTTGGGAGATTGGATGTATTTCAGATCTTTACATTTTCTCTGATCTAGGCCCAATCAAGAATGCAAAGCCCATTGACCTACAAAGCTAGGTCATTAAGGAAACAGTCCCTTGGGTGGGTTTACAGAAGTTGTGGCACTGGTTATGGACTGGCTCCATCAAAAAAATTAATAAGCCTGAATTTATCACTGGAGTGAGTGAAACATCAGCTCAGGCTGTCATAGGGCTCCTGTTTTTCTGTCCTGCTAGCTACCCACTGCAAATTCATTAGAAGACAGGCCATCAAGTTGCCACTGGAAGAATATGCAGGAAACCCTTTCCAGATTTAAAAAAAAAAAAAAAATTGTGAGCTACATGTTCCAGTCTCTTCTCCAGTGCTCCCAAAGGGTATAGACCATGTAAAATCACTTTGTTTGTTCTGTAATCTAGGGAGATTTGAACCTGGTACCTTCCACTCTCAGAGCTAAGATTTTTTTAGAGTGTATCAGGTGGAAGCTGCAAAAGTTGGGTCACTCCAATATGAGAATAGAGTCAGTCCTTCCAGGAGTCAATAGCCTTGAAATTATTACTGGGCAAGCCAGGAGAGAAGTCTTTGGAGGTATGGGTGTACTTCTCAGGCTGCCAAAGGATTAGTATAATTATGCTCCTTTTAGTCTATGATGCAGGTTAGTTAGAAGTGAGGCCACCAAGAAGCCACTGAAAGAGGGCATCAGAAACTCCTCCCAATGAGAACCATGAGCTGTTTTTTTAGCCCCTTCTCTGAACTGCATTCAGGATATGAAGCACCTGGAAATGGTTGCACACATATTAAACCACTGCTTTTTCTCCTGTAGTCAGAGAGATTTGTATGTGTCTAGAACCTTCTATTTCTATAATTAGTGAATTAAAAGCCAAACCATGGGGAACCTTAAAGTTGGGGTGCTATATGTGAGGCTCAAACCCTCCCTACTCTCCATGAGGAGAAGCAGGTGTCAGGGATTAATTTCTCCATTGCATGTCAAATGCCTGGGGAAACATCTGTGCTGCAGTGTGTCTCGGCTTGTCTTACTGGTTCACTGTGAATGTTTTCAATTTGTCAAGTGGATAGGAGTTGTCAAGTGGATAGGAGTCTCTAAAACAGTTTCTGACTTTCACAGGGAAGTGATCCATTAGTAGGTGTGTATTTGTGCATTCATGGTTAGAGGGAGACTTAGGAACCTCTATTCTACCATCTTGCTGATATTAGCACCTACAAATTCAATAACTCAAAATATTCCACCACAGCTTTTCCCTATATGAAGGGAAAGCAAAGGAGTCTGGATAAAACCTACATAAGAGGGGGAAGAAGGGAATGGAAGGCCAAAAGATGAGCTTAGTTCCTTAAAGAAAAAGACTACCTACATATGAAAAGGATGGGTAAGGACCATCATAAGTACATAAAGGAGGCAGAACTGAAGGTGTAAAGCTGTCTATAATACTATCACTCCTTGGAAGTGTTCAAAAGAAATAGTCTCCTTTCTGGGTGGGTAAGAGGTAAAAGGAGTGGAGAGAGCTGGGATCCTGAAAGATAAGAAAGAACCCAAATATAAGAAGACATATAACCCCTCCTATCACTATCAAAAATGTCACCTATTAAAGAATCTACAGTTTTTTTATACTCATTCTCATGTAAATAGTAGGCTTATAAAGTTATGAATTACAGTTCTTACAGAAAAGCAATAGACAAGTCTTTATTCCAAGCCACTCTCAGAAGAAAATAACAAATAGCAAACGAGAACAAAAACATCTCAAAGGACAAAAATTGCCACCCTCAACCCCCCTTAGTAAAATCCATGAGTTAGAACAAACATAGCACTGCAAACTGAATGACATGATCTTCTAGCAAGTGCTTGGGGATATGAAAAATCCTGAATCAGAATTCACGTTTTTCTTTTTAAAAAGGAAGTACACCCCAAAAAAGAAGGATGAAAGGAAGGAAGGGAAAAAGGAAGTAAATGACAGGGGAGTGGGGGAATGAAAATTGAACTCAAGGAAGAATTTAAAAATCCCCTCACAAATAAAATTTAAATTGCCAAGAACCCAAAGGGGGCTAGGGTTGTGGCTCAGTGGTAGAGCACTTGCTTAGTATGTGTGAGGCCCTGGGTTCAATCCTCAATACCACATAAAGATAAATAAATAAAATAAAGTTATTGTATTCATCTACAACTAAAAAATAATTTTAAAAAGAACAAAAAAAAGATCAAATAAAAAATCCCATCTTGCAGAAAGATGGGAAAATAACCACAAGAATGAAAATAAAATTTATAAACAGAACAAAACAATATTTTTCAATTGTTGAAAGGGAAGAAAGTTAAGGAGTATCTAACATGTAAAATTGGAATTTCTGAAGCAACAAAACAAAGGAATAAAACTTCATTCTAAACTAATACAAAACTCTGTGAAAGCAATCAAACAAAAAGAAATCTCAAGGCAACATACTGTCAGAGCCCACTGAGTAATGAAAAATCAAGCTGGAATGAGCAACTCTGAAAATGATCCTAGCAAATTATTATAGATATCCTTGGGATTTTTAGGCACAACTGAATAATAATTTATAAGATCTAAAAACAAAAATTTAACAGACACTTCTCAGAAGAGGACAACAAATTAACAAATATATGAAAAAATGCTCATCATCTCTAGCTATCAGAGAAATGCAAATCAAAACTACTGTAAGATATCATTTCACTTCAGTCAGAATGGCAGCTATTATGAAGACAAACAACAATAAATGTTGGCAAGGATGTGAGGGAAAAGGCACACTCACACACTGCTAGAGGGACTGCAAATTGGTGCAGCCAGTTTGGAAAGCAGTATGGAGATTCCTTGGAAATCTGGGAATGGAATCACCATTTGACCCAGCTATCTCTTTCCTCAGTCTATACCCAAAGGACTTAAAAACAGCATTTTACAGGGACACAGCCACATCAATGTTTACATCAGCACAATTCACAATAGCTAAACTGTGGAACCAACCTAGATGCTCGTTGGTATATAAATGGATTTTAAAAATGTGGCATATATACACAGTGGAATATTACTCAGCAATAAAAGAGAATAAAATCATGGCATTTGCAGGTAAACGGATGGTGTTGGAGAAAATAATGCTAAGTAAAGTTAGCCAATCCCAAAAAAAATAAATGCCGAATATTTTCTCTGATATAAGGTGACTGACCCATGATGGGGTAGGGAGGGGGAACATGGAAGGAATAGACGAACTCTAAATAGGGCAGAGGGGTGGGAGAGAAAGGTAGGGGGCAGGGGGTTAGCAATGATGGTGGGATGTGATAGCCATCATTATCCAAAAAACATGTATGAAGACATGAACTGGTGTGAACATACTTTATATACAAACAGAGATATGAAAAATTGTGCTCTATATGTGTAATAAGAATTATAATGCATTCCACTGTCATGTATTTAAAAATAAAATCAACAAAAAATAAAATAAAAATTAGATTTCCATTAGATTTTAAGGAAAACATGCAAAGAAGGCAATAATCAATACAGCAGTATTTTGAAAACATTCAGATGAAAAGTGCTGAACCTATAGCAAAAGCTATAGGACCAAAAATGTATTTGAAATTCAAGAACTCAGGGACTACTGCCCTTAGGGGTTCATTATGAACCTGTTAGTGAATGAGCTTCATATAACCAAGAGATGACTGTGGGAACACAAAACAAAGGATTGATGATGGATGCTTAACAGGTTTAGAGCTGAGACTACAATGAAGATGTCAAAGCTCTTGACAGCAGCAACATGGTTACCTTCTTTGTTATATTTTCCATATATAGGATAGTAGATGGTTCATAGTAGATAATCAATAAATATGTGTTGCATAAATGAATGAAATCCACATTTCAATTCTAACTCCAGTTCTAACTCTCATGAAAATACCTATACTGCATCTGTTCCAAAGTTTTTGAGTAAAAATGCAAAATAAACAATTTTTTTCTTAATACCCCTCCTTGCTCTGTGAATTCTCAATTAATGGCTCTAGATTCTTTGGATGCCTAAATTTTACCATTATGTTCCAGCCTATTTGCCATCTCTGTTTTTGAATACAGTTTTCCTCCCCATCTCATTTATTTCCTTGTAATTATCCACCTCTATTTCCTAACACCCAGGTACATGGCCCTGCTTCTGACTGCTTCCTAATTTCCAAAGTCTGTGGCTCAGAGATGTCATCAAGTATTTTCCATGGAGTGATTGCTTACTCACCAGTCTAACTTTGTGTTTGAAGATCTAGACCAGAATTCTAAGTAGGTGTATTAGAACACGTAGCTCTGAGGTATATATAGCCCCTTCCTTTTTAGTTTAATGAACCCAGATCCTGGTTTCATTCTGGATTTCTCCTAAGAGATTCACTGTGACTAGGGGCAGGACTGTCAACTACTACTCTTGAGTAAAAGGCTTCTTATAGCATCAGTTTCAGTGGCCGTGGAATAATACAATGTTTTCTTTGGTTTTGTTTCTTGGCTTTTTTTCCCTTGTGTTTTTCTAAGACTTACTTATTAGAAAAGTGTCATGAAAGAAACTTCTTTGTGTTCTTTCTTACCCTACAAAAATTTAATAATATTTCTTCCTCAGTAGTCAGTGATCTTAAGAAATTTGATTACTGTAATTTACTATTATGATTAATTTTTCCTCTTTGCCCATTTTCATTTATTAAAGATTTACATTAATCCAAATTGGTTTTTCCTAACATGCTATACATCATTGGTAAATTTTTAAATTTTATTTCTTCAAGCTTTATATCTTGTTAATATCACAGTTAACTTTTGGCAGCCAGAATTTTAGATGATATTTTATCTTCAAAGATATGCTGTTATAAGACCTTGGTAAAACCTATCTAAATGGAAAAGGGTAAACTCTTTGTCTACCTTGTTTTTTTCTTGTACTTACTTGGCTTGGCATTCTAGGAATAAATGAGAACCCATCATGTATCTATACACACTAATACAAATGTATAGTACCTTGGATTGAGGTGTGTGTGTGTTTATAATGAACTGATACACTGATATACTCTTATTTTTGGACTCAGGTTTCTGGGTGGTAAGCTTTTGTGTTTGTGAGCATGCACTATATAACAAAACATCACATACCTTGAATCTGAGCACTGGCTTTTTATTTGATTTTTCTTCCAAACATTCCATATTACCACCTAAAAGAAATAGAGTGTGCTATCAAACACTAAGAGGAATATTTAAGATAGTACTTGCAAAATTGTATGCTCTTGACTACAGGATAATGCAGAGTTTTATGAAATGAAATAATGTCACAAATTAAAGAATGAAAAGTGACACTGTGATAATGACAACACATTTGCTTTGGGCATGAGAATGGGTTGAATGCATACCATTTATACCATTTAAACAAATACATCATTGTACATTTCTACACTATACATAAAACCCTATATGTGTTAGTAAGGAGCCTTTAGGGGATGCCTCTTATACAAATTATGATACCCATGTGTAAACATTAACTTTGTGGGGGAAATAAAAAACCCTCTCTCCAAGTAAATGCTAATAAGCCCCATCTAAAGGGAAATAGTCATATGTTTCTAAATTGCCAAGCATTTTCTTTGTATAATTTTAAGGAAGTATTTTTGTTTTAGTAGTAAAATATTCATATTTCTCATTGAATTTCAGATATTAAATTTTGTACAAAATTATGATGCTTCAGTTTGGAAAACTAATTAAATCTTTTATTATAAATAAAATGAGCTAGTGGAATCTTTGTTGCCAAATTTAAAATGTAGGAGGATTGATGGGTAAATAAATTCTAGGAGTCATTCTTATCATATGAGTTTGATAAAAATTTGTTAATATATGTAAACCATTGAGCAGAAATAATTTCAGCAAATATTAAGCTAATTTGAAGTATACTTTTGAATTTGATATTATAATCTCTTACATTGACACTTGGTAGGCAATACATAGGATATAATTGTAGTTTGAAACATCTTCCTATGTCTGATACGTGATTATGCATTATGAGAAAAATAAAGGAACACGTGAGAAAAAATAGATACACAGATTTTGGAACAATAAGAGCTAACTTTTCATAGAATCATTTAAGCAATAATAACTGCTCAGAATATAACTGAGAGCACACAGTAAGAAATAAGTTTCTCAGGATATAAAAAGTGATGTCAATCCATCCAAAAAGCCTGTATATTTTATTGCTATGATTATTTCTCACTCAGAGCCTATACATTTTCATCTTCACAAGTTTGCTTAGCTGTTTTCTTACATGATGATGAATCATTGCACAGTATGATCAGATAGAGATACTTAGACTGATTTAGATCCATAAAATAAGGGGACAGCCTAAATACATGCATATGTATATATGTATGTATGTGTATTAGTCAGTTTCTCGTTATTATAAAAAATACCTGACATAGGCAAATATGACAAAGGAAAGAAGTTTATTTAACTCATAATTTTAGAGGCTAAAAGTCTAAAACACCATGGTTCAGGTGCTCGTGAGGGTCCTCTTAGCTGTTTCAATCACATCATGGCAGTTCTGTGTGTCTGTGTGTCTCTGAGGTCTTGCTCCCTCTCCTTATAAAGCCACTAGGCTTGAATTATAGAATAATTGACCTTATCCAATCTTTTCCCAAAGTCCCCACCTCTAAATACCATAGTTTAATTATGTTTCTATATTCTTAATACCTCAAAAATGGGAACTAAATATCAACACACGAAGTCTTGGGGGTCACTCAAATTAAATTGAAACCATAGCAGTATGAATCTACCTTTAAAAAGAAAAAAAACCAGGAAATTAGAAAGCAAGGTACTGCAGACGATAATTAATGTGTGAGTCTTAACTTTTGGAAACCTCTGTTGTGATACAACAGAAAATACCATGTGGACTTACTTCACAACAAACAGTTTTTCACAGTACACTGTATTTGTCTAGGTCTGACTTTGGGCAGTTCTCCTGTGACAGGTGGCTCAAGGGCTCAGCCTTCTACCATTCCCAACTTTGTTAACCCCTAGGGCCTTGGAATCTTCATCTGCACCTTCTGCCTTTGTCCAATAGTTGAAAGGAAAGAGAGTACAAGGGACTTCCCATGAGGAGTTTAGGACAAGACTAGAATTGGGATACATTCCAATCTCAAATTCAGGGTTGATTGGAAAATGTAGCCTGATCTGTGTACCTGGGATGAAAAGTATATGGTTTGGTAGCAAATCAGTTAAACCTGCCACAAACACTGAAGTTCATAGTGATTACTCTAAGTCACTGCTTAATAAACAAACAAACAAACAAAAGCTTGAATTTGTCATTTGCTACTGCAGCACAAATTTCAGAGGTGTACCTCATTATCTAGATATGTTGGTCAGCTTTTCGTTGATGTGACAAAATAATTAAATACAACAAATTAAAGGAGGAAAGATTTATTTTGACTTTTGGTTTCAGGAGTTTGAGGCAATGATCAGCTGGCTTCATTGTTTCTGGGCCTGTGGTGAGGCCGAGCACATGGTCAAAGGTAGGGCATAGCTGGCCACCTCAGTGTGACTGGGAAGCAGAGTGAGAAAGAAGAAGAAGTTAGGGACAAGATATAGTTCCCAAGGGCATATCCCCTAAGGACCCACTTCCTTCAACTAGGTTCTATTTTAGGGTTTCCACCACCTCCCAGTAGTCAATTCAGATATAGTCATCAATGTTAGAACTCTCATGATCCAATCATCTCCCTAAGGTACCACCTCTACACTGGGAACCAAACCTTTCACACATGAATCTTTGGGGGAATAATTCAGATCCAAACCATAATACTGGAGTAGACACTTTCTTCCCACTTTTTTTTTTTTTTTTTGCACTTTCTTCAAGACAGAACATCATCACCAACTAACGCAATATACTACAGATCTCTTATTAGACTGCTGAAGAACATAAGGCTTGTAGAGATGTTGATTACTCATTTGTTGACTTAGTAGAACATGAACAGTCCTATTTCTGTCTAATAACAACAGTAAATATCAGTTCATAGTGTATGATTGAAATGAAACTTAAAGGACTATAAACTAATTCTTATTATTTTGCAAGCAATTCCATGAGAAGGAGTAAACTTGTAGTTAGGAAAGTTTGTTTGTTTGTTTGTTTGTTTGTTTAGCAAAGGGACTGGTCAAAACCTGATAGTTTGAGTCATTATATCAGCTAACTTCTTAGAAACCAAAGTGCAGTAGGGGCCTAGCTTAGTGGTAAAGCACCCCTGGGTTCAAACCTCAATACCTAAGTAAATAAATAAAATGCATACTCCCCAGACAAAAACAAAACCAGATCCAGTCATCTAGAGAGATCACTGGCATTCTTTTTGCCTACTGAGAGATGCAAATCTGAGGAAGTGACCTGGTCAAGGTGCAGTACAGTACATTAGACACATAGAAGTGTTCCTTTCCTGGAGATTAGTGCTCTATCTGATGTTCATGTGGCAAAAATTTGCTCTTAAAATGTAGGCTCTCTCTTCACCTCATTGATTGTTTCTTTTGCTGAGAAGAAGCTTTTTAGGTTGAATCCATCCCATTTATTGATTCTTGATTTTATTTCTTGCACTTTAGGAGTCTTTTTAAGGAGTCTTTTTAGGAGTCTCTTTAAGGGTTTTTTAAAGTCGGGGGCCTAATTTGACATGATAGACCTACTTTTTTCTCTCTTAGGCACAGAGTCTCTGGTTTTAATTCTTTGATCCACTTTGAGTTGAGTTTTGTGCATGAGAGATAGGAGTTTAGTTTAATTTTGCTACATATGGATTTCCAGTTTTCCCAGCACCATTTGTTGAAGAGGCCGTCTTTTCTCCAATGTATGTTTTTGGCACATTTGTCAAGTATGAGACAACTGTATTTATTTGGGTTTGTCCCTGCATCCTCTATTCTGTACCATTGGTCTACATGTCTATTTTGGTGCCAATACCGGATATATAAAGAACTCAAAAAACTTAACACCAAAAAAACAAATAACCAATCAATAAATGGGCTAAGAAGCTGAACAGACACTTCTCAGAAGATATACAATCAATCAACAAATATATAAAAAAAATGTTCAACATCTCTAGTAATTAGAGAAATGCAAATCAAACTACTCTAAGATGTCATCTCATCAGTCAGAATGGCAGTTATCAAGAATACAAACAATAGGAGATAGTCCACAATGGTGGGCCAGAGGGAAGCAGCATCTGAGTCGCTCTGTGACCTGGGGTTCAAGTTGTAAGAATATGGCTTCTCTGCCGGCAATATTCCTGCCTCCTGTGCAGGAAGCACCCTGCTCATCCAGGGCTCCAGGCCTCAGCATCTCAGTAGGACTAGCAGCGATGGCAGCAGCACCCGTGAAGGACTTTTGGCCACCCACTTGAGCCGAAATTAGAGATGCTGTTCCCATGGAGAACACCCAGCAGCTTCCCAGGAGTAAGAACTCCAGCCACCACCCATGTGTGGATGCCCATCTACCAACGTGGGGAATCCCCTGGTTGCCACCATCTTGGGACTCTGCAGAAGCCTACAGAATCTCCTACATGTAGAACCTGTCTGCACCCACGAACTTCACACAGGCTCTAAAGTCAGCCGACACTGCAAGCCACAGAGCTCATCGCTGAACTCATCATCCAACACCATCACCAGCTTGCCCCACCTGACCAGATACCCCACCGTTGAAAGCAGGAGCCTCCATCTTGGGCCACCTTCATCACCATCTTCCAGGTATCTGGTTTATCCAGTTTCTAACTCCCCACTCTCCCCAGCAGCCACTAACCCAGAACAGTGTCATCCTGGTTACCTTCACCATCCTGAGGGCAGAGAAACCAGCTAACAACAGAGGACCCCACCTATTGAATGAGAAAGGAAACAGAAAAGTTACTGATAATCAGCCAAAACAAGCCCTGTATCTTCCTTCAAGATTCCCCTCCCCCCTGCTTTTCCCTCTCCCTCTCCTGTCTCTGTCCCTCATACCCCCAACATATGTGAAACCAAGTACTTTGCATGAATTAGGATTTTGAGATCTGGGATGACTGAATAGGATATTACGTTGTGTTGTGTATTCTTTTTTATTTTTTAATTTTTTCTTTTTTTCACCAATTTCTGCTATTTTAACATTTTAAATTTTTCTTGTATATATGTGTGTTTGTTTTATGTACTCTACTGTCTTCCCACTTACTTGTCTACCCAAAGATACTTCCTGTCCTTTTTCATCTTTAGATTTCTCTTTTACACTTCCTAAGGTAGAACAACTCTATATCCTCACCTCTTACTCCTCATTCCTGGTTCTTTGTCTACCATCAGAAACTGTAAACCCTTTTATTACCCTACTGAATATCTTGTAGATAATAATTGGATTTATAATTTCTGAACATTGTGACCAAACTGTAAATGTCTTATTAGTAAATCTTTGTTTTTTTAGGGTGTATATTGTTTATTTTGGAATCTGATAACATTGTCCTTCACCTCAGAGGAGAGGTATTGGATTCCTACAGGGGCACAATAAGCCTATAGGGTAAAATTGGTAATGCCTAGCATCCACAGTGCTAGAAGGGAAAACACACAAGCAATATGAAAAGACAAGGGAAGAAAGTGCCCTAAACAAATCAAGATACTGCATTATTAGAATCCATGGCCAGCACAGCAGAAGATTTGACAGAGAAGGAATTCAGGATGTACATAATTAAAATGTTCTGTGAATTAAAAGATGATATAAGAGAGCAAATACAGGCAGCAAAAGATCATTTTGACAAAGAGCTACAAAAACAAATACAGGAAGCAAAATATTACTTCAATGGGGATATAGAGGTTTTATTAAAAAAAAAAACAGAAATCCTTGAAATGAAAGAAACAATAAACCAAATTAAAAGTTCAATGGAAAGCATCACCAAGAGATTAGAGCACTTAGAAGACAGGACCTAAGACAATGAAGACAAAATATATAATCCTGAAAAGAGTGTAGACCACATAATGAAAATGTTAAGAAATCATGAGCAGAACAAACGAGAAATATGGGAAAGCATAAAAAGGCCAAATTTAAGAGTTATTGGGTTAGAGAAAGGAATAGAGTTCCAAACCAAAGGAATGAACAATCTATTCAATAAAATAATATCAGAAAATTTTTTAAACATAAAGAATGAATTGGAAAACCAAATTCAACAGGCTTACAGGACACCAAATGTACAATATCATAACAGATCCACACCAAGGCACATTATAATGAAAATGCCTAACATAGAGAATAAGGAGAGAATATTAAAAGTCATGAAAGAAAAGAATCAGATTACATATAGGGGGAAACCAATTAGACTATGTGCAGATTTTTCAACCCAGACCCTGAAAGCTAGAAGGTCCTAGAACAACATATATCAAGCTCTGAAAGAAAATAGATGACAACCAAGAATCTTCTATCTAGCAAAATTAAGCTTTAGATTTGATAATGAAATTAAAGCATTCTATGATAAACAGAAGTTAAAAGATGTTACAACTCAAAGGCCTTCACTATAGTACCTCATTGGCAAAATGTTCCATAAAGGGGAATTGAAAACCAATAATGAAAATCAGCAAAGGGAGGTTTTACTGTAAAGGAAAAATGAGTCAAAAGACAAACCAAGTCAAGTTAAATACCAAAAATAAATAAAATGACTGGAAATACAAATCATGTCTCAATAATAACCCTGTCTGTTAATAACATAAACTCACCAATCAAAATACTTAGGCTGGCAGATTGGATTTTTTTCTTAGACTCAACAATATTCTGCCTCCAAGAGATTCACCTCATAAGAAAAGACATCCACAGACTGAAGGTTAAAAGTTGGGAAAAGTCATACCACTCACATGGACTGTGGAAGCAAGCAGAGGTTTCTATCCTCATATCAAATAAAGTAGACTTCAAGCCAAAGTTAATCAAAAGGGATAAAGAAGGAAACAATTCATCAACAAGACATAACAATAATAAATCTATATGCCCCAAACAATGGAGCATCTATGTTCATCAAATATAATCTTCTCAAGTTCAAGAGTCAAATAGACCACAACACAATAATTCTGGGTGATTTTAACACACATCTTTCACCACTGGATAGATCATCAAAACAAAAACTGAACAAAGAAACTATGGATCTCAATAATACAATCAATAACTTAGACTTAACTGAAATATATAGACTATTTCATCCTTTAATGAGAGAATACACTTTCTTCTCAGCAGTACATGGATCCTTCTCTAAAATAGACCATATACTATGCCTCAAAGCAACTCTTACCAAATACAAAAAAGTAGAGATATTACCCTTCATTCTATCAGATCATAATGGAATGAACTTAGAAATCAATGATAAAATAAGAAAATAAAAAGCTACTCCAGTGCCTAAAGAATAAATAATATGCTTCTGAATGAACAATGGGTTGCAAAAGACATCAAGGAGAACATAAAAAGATTCTGGAGGTGAATGAGAACACAGATATAAGGTATCAAAATCTCTGGGACACTATGAAGGCAGTACTAGGAGAAAAGTTTATTGCATGGAGTTCATTCTTTAAAAAAAGAAAAAGTCAACAAATAAATGACTTAACATTACATCTCAAAACCTTAGAAAAAGAAGAAGAAATTAACACCAAAAGCAGAAGACAGGAAATAATTAGAATTATAGCTGAAATCAATGAAATTGAAACAAAAGAAATAATTGAAAAAAATTGACAAAACAAAATGTTGATTCTTTGAAAAAATAAATAAAATTGACAGACTCTTAGCCATGCTAATAGAGAGAAGGAGAGAGAAAACAAAAATTACTAATATGATGAAAAAGAAAATATCATTACAGACATTACGGAAATACAGAGATAATTGGAAATTATTTTGAAAACTTGTACTACAATAAAATAGAAAATATCAAAGGCATCAAAAAATTTCTAGAGTTATATGATTTGCCCAAATTGAATAAGGATGATATACACAATTTAAACAGATCAATTTCAAGTGACAAAATAGAAAATGCCATCAGAAGTCTTCCAAAAAAGAAAAGCCCAGGACTAGATGGATACACAGCTGAGTTCTATAAGACCTTTAAAGAAGAACTAATACAATACTCCTCAATTTATTTCAGGAAATAGAAAACAAGAGAGCACTTCCAAACTCATTCTATGAGGCCAATGTCACCCTGATTCCAAAACCAGGCAAAGACACATCAAAGAAAGAAAACGTCAGATGAATATCTCTAATGAATATGGATGCAAAAATTCTCAATAAAATTCTGGCAAATCAAATACAAAAACATATTAAAAAGTAGTGCATCATGATCAAATGGGGTTCGTTCCATAGATGCAATGGTTGGTTCAACATATGGAAATCAATAAATGTGATTCATCACATCAATAGACTTAAACATAAGAACCATATGATCATCTCAATAGATGAAGAAAGAGACTTGGACAAAATATAGCACCCCCTCATGTCCAAAAACTAGGGATAACAGGAACATTTCTTAACATTGTAAAAGCTATCTATGCTAAGCCCCAGGCCAACATTATTCTAAATGGAGAAAAATTGAAGGAATTCCCTCTAAAAACTGGAACAAGACAGGGATTCCCTCTTTCACCACTTCTATTTAACATAGTTCTTGAAACACTAGCCAGAGTAATTAGACAGAAGAAAAAATTAAAGGGATATATTTAGGTAAAGAAGAACTCAAATTAGCACTATTTGCTGATGATATGATTTTATAACTAGAAGACCTAAAATATTCTACCTGAAAACTTCTAGAACTAGTAAATGAATGCAGCAAAGTAGTAGAATACAAAATTAACACCCATAAATCAAAGGCATTTCTGTATATCAGTGACAAATCTTCTAAAAGATAAATAAGGAAAACTACCCCATTTATAATAGCCTCAAAAAAAAAATATTTGGGAATCAACCTAACAAGAGGTGAAAGACCTCTGCAACAAAAACTACAGAACACTAAAGAAAGAAATTAAGACCTTAGAAGATGGAAAGATCTCCCTTTTTCTTGGATTGGCAGAATTAATATTGTCAAAATGACCATTAATATTGTCAAAATGACCATATTACCAAAAGCACTATACAATTAAATGCAATTCCAATCAAAATTCCAATGAGATTCCTCATAGAAGTAGAAAAAGCAGTCATGAAATTCATCTGGAAAAATAAGAGACCCAAAATAGCCAAAGCAATCCTTAGCAGGAAGAGTGAAGCAAGTGGCATCAAAATACCAGACCTTAAACTATACTACAGAGCTATAGTAACAAAAAAATAGCATGATATTGGCACCAAAATAGACTTGTAGACCAATGGTACAGAATAAAGGACACAGACTAACCCACAAAATTACAGTTATCTTATATTAGACAAAGGCACCAAAAATATACCTTGGAGAAATGATAGCCTCTTTAACAAATGGCACTGTAAACTGGAAATCCATACACAACAAAATGAAATTGAACCCCTCTCTCTCACCATGCACAAAACTCAAATCAAAATGGATCAAGGACCTAGGAATTAAATCAGAGACCCTGCCTCTAATAAAAGAAAAAGTAGGCCCCAATTTCCATCATATTGGATTAGGCTCCTACTTCCTTAATAAGACTCCTATAGTGCAAGAATTAAAATCAAGAATCAATAAATGGGATGGACTCAACCTAAAAAGCTTCTTAGCAAAAGAAGCAATCAGTGAGGTGAATAGAGAGCCTACAGCTTGGGAGCAAATTTTTCCACTTGCACATCAGAGAGACGACTAATCTCTAGAGTGTATAAAGAACTCAAAAAGCAAAACACCAAAATAACAAATAATCCAATCAATAAATTGGCCGAGGAACTAAACAGACACATCTCAGAAGGTGATATAAAATCAATCAACAAATATATGAAAAAATGTTCAACATCTCTAGCTATTAGAGAAATGCAAATCAAAACTACTCTAATATTTCATCTCACTTTAGTCAGAATGGCAGCTATTAAGAGTATAAACATCAATAATGATTGATGGCAAGTATGTGGGGGAAAAGGCACACTCATACATTGCTCGTGGGACTGCAAAATGGTGCAGCCAGTGTGGAAAGCAGTATGGAGATTCCTTGGAAAAATTGGAATGTAACCACCATTTGACCCAGCTATCCCACTCCTTGGTCTATACCCAAAGGACTTTAAAACAGCATACTACAGGGACACAGCCACATCAATGTTTATTGCAGCACAATTCACAATAGCTAAACTGTGGAACCAATCTAGATGCCCATCAGTAGATGAATGGATTGGGAAACTTTGGAATATATACGCAATGGAACATTACTCAGCATTAAAAGTGAATAAAATCATGGCATTTGCAGATAAATGGATGAAATTGGAGAATATAATGCTAAGTGAATTAGCCAATCCTCAAAAAACAAATGCCGAATGTTTTCTCTGATATTAGGAGGCTGATTCATAGTGAGGTTGGGAGGGGAAGAATGTGAAGATTAAATGAACTCTAGATAAGGTAAAGGGTAGGGAGGGGAAGGGAGGGGGCAAGGGATATAAAAAAGATGTTGGAATGAGATGGACATCATCTCCCTAAGCACATGTATGAGGAAAGAATGGTGTGAATATACTTTGTATACAACCAGATACATGAAAAAATGCGCTCTATATGTGTAATATGAATTGTGATGCATTCTGCTGTCACAAATAACAAATTAGAATTAAAAATAGAATTAAAAAGAAAAAGAATACAAACAACATAAGTATAGGCAATTATGTGGGGGGGAAGGCACACTCATACATTGCTAGTAGGACTGCAAATTGTTGCAACCAATCTGGAAAGCAGTATGGAGATTCCTTAGAAAACTTGGAATGGAACAACTATTTGACCCAGCTATCCCACTCTTTAGTCTATACCCAAAGGATTTAAAATCAGCCTACTATAGTAACTCAACCACATCAATGTTTATAGCAGCTCAATTCACAATAGCTAAACTGTGGGACCAATCTAGATGCCCTTCAATAGATGAATGGATTAAAATCTGTGGCATATATACACAATAGAATATTACTCAGCATTAAAAGAAAATAAATTTATGGCATTTGCAGGTAAATGAATGGAGTTGGAGAATATCATGCTACGTGAAGTAAGCCAATTCCCAAAAACGAAAGTCTGAATGTTCTCTCTGATAAGCGGATGCTGATCCATAAAGGGGGTGGGGGATGGGGAAAATAGAGGAACTGTAATTGGGCAAAAGGTAGGGAGGGAAGGGTAGGTGGCATTGGGGTAGGAAAGATGATGGAATGAGATGTACATCATTATCCTAGGTACATGTAATGACTGTACATATGGTGCAAATCTACATCGTGTACAACCAGAGAAATGAAAAGTTGTGCTGTAGTTGTGTACAATAAATCAAATGCATTCTGGTGTCATATAGACCTAATTAGAATATATATATATATATATATTTAAAAGAAGTGTACTTTTCCTGGAACTTTGTGAATAGAGGAATGAAAGAACTATAGAATCATAGGAGAGTTTGCAGAGTCCAAGAGGATGGATTTTGGAAAGTTTGTAATCTTGGGTACTCAAATAAAGAAATAAACAACATATATGGCTTTGGAAAAGTGCAATATGCATGATCCATTCAAGTAAACTAAGAATCCTGCCTGTAAAATAGGTATTTACCTTTTTCGAAGGTATTCTGTGTTGTAAGGGATTGATGAAACCTGTCCCTTTTAGGGTCAACATGCATTCAAAGTCAGCCATACTTACTATTGAAACATTTACAAACCTGAGTTAAAAAAAAAAAAAGAAGACAGCCAAAGATTTTATTTTGAAAAATAGGCATATAATTTCACAGAAGGCATGCATCTGTCTAAAGTATTATCCCTTTTAAATAAGATGAGGTCCTACTGCATGTAATGTTTCCTTTGACACTAATTCCTCTTCATGCACTATCACTATTAGCAGATAATTTCTCTATTTAATTGTTCACTTAAAGCAAAAATTTGGTAAATTCATCTTCTCCAGGAGACAATAACATTCTGTTCAACCTGCAAATCAGGGGCACTTGCTATTGTGTTGAATGGACTGATGGTATGTCACCCTTCTTCCCTATTCTCAGGGAACTCAGATCAAGGACGTGCAGCCTCATTTTAAATATCCAATGCCTCATACATGGCCTTGCACAAGACGGTCCTCAATAAATACTTTTGGAATTAAATGAAACTGTGCTGCCCTTCCATTCACAATTCTGATACTATGCAAATATTCTTAGAGAAATAATATATTAAGTCAGGCTCATTTCTAACATTTGCAGAGCTAAGAGCACACATAGACTCCCACATAGAATATACCTAAATACTTACAGTTTACAAACCATGCTCCCAAATTGTTAAGTAAAATGTTCTTTATACATTAATGAGTATAATTTCTTATTGATATGATAAAAAATGTATGTAACACCACTTATGTTTTAATATTTTGAAAGTTGGCAAAATGTCGAAGTTAAAATTTATTTTTCAATATGCTTATTTGAGTCTTCTGCTTGGACTGATAATATTTGGTTATTCAATAAGGATATCCATAAATCAGAAATCATATTTTTCTTGTAGAAAATACACCTTTTCATTTCTATTTCAGAAAGAACACTATGCAGTTACAATAAAAATTTTCCAAATATTTTGCATTACATTAACAGAGATGCCAAACAACACAGTCTTTCCTGCATTATGCCTTGTCACACCATCCATAATTTTGAAAAATAAAGGATACCTTCACCTTGACATTTCTTTTTCTTTTTTTTTGAACTCCAATTGCACTGTTTGTTTTTTTTTTCAAAAGAATCTCAAACAATCTCATTTTACATGCATTCTCAATATTTATTAAAAATAAACATGATCTGAATATTTTATTAATAGATGTAATTTAAAGTAAACTTTAAAATATATTTTAGAGTTAAAATTTAATTGAAGTTCATGCATCTAAATTTTAAAATATAAAGCAATTTACACTTCTAGCATTCAATGTCGATTTAATTGGCAGAAAATCAATATCAGATTTCATGTATATTACATCTGGAACTACACATATACAAACCTAAAAGTAATATGAATTATGTTTTATTCAAAATATTCCCCATCTATCGTGTGTATTCGTTTTGATTCATGAATACCTTCAGAAGCATTAGTTGGAATTAAATAAAAGTAAAACATGTGTGTTAATTAACTTAAAAATCATAGTTTATTACGCAACAATATATTACATTTCAGTTGTCCAGGGTAGAACTTGGCATGTTAGTTTGCCACATGCCTCACCTATGTGCTTTCACAGTGCAAGTTTCTCCCCACACTCCAAAGCAGTGTTTCTATTGGTCAGTACTGGAACAGCTTGCCATAACTTAAAAATCATAGTTTATTACGCAACAATATATTACATTTCAGTTGTCCAGGGTAGAACTTGGCATGTTAGTTTGCCACATGCCTCACCTATGTGCTTTCACAGTGCAAGTTTCTCCCCACACTCCAAAGCAGTGTTTCTATTGGTCAGTACTGGAACAGCTTGCCATAGTTTGTAGCATTTGGACACAGTCAACTTTTATGTTTTAGAACTTAGGGCAAAAGATGGTCCAGAATGCTTTTTTTCTGGGGTTCAGAGGGTATTAATCATAAATTCAGGTGTTGCTCGTCATGAGAGAAGATATTTAGCATTCCAGCTTGCTTTCTACAGCACCAAGAATGGGATCCCACATGATTGAGGAGCCATGAGCCAGTTAATTTGTGATATGTTGAGACCTCTAAATGTATGGGTAAAGGGTAAGGACCTCACCATGTTGTTTTGCAGGGTAGTATTGTGTTAAGTTCCTACCTATGAATTTTTTCTTTTAAGAAATGATGGGATACTAGATATTTAACAGGATAGGCTGGGAGAAAACCAACATCAAAAGGTGAAAAGATGAGCTGGGGTGTGGCTCAGAAGTAGAGCGCTTGCCTAGCATGCGTAAGGCGCTGGGTTTGATCCTCAGCACCACATAAATATAAAATAAAGATATTGTGTCCACCTATAACTAAATAAGTAAATAAATAAGGTGAAAAAGAATGAAATACATTTGGAGATAGCTGAAGCAAAACATCTTGTTCATAATTTTGCTTGGTGGTTGGCTTTTAAGTACTAGTTTATTACTGTTGTTTCTTTGTGAGTACATATATCTGTGCTTCTCTCTCTTTCTCCTGACATATTGTCTTGAATTAATCTTTGTTGAGAGCATTTTAAAACGTTTGATTTGGGGTTGTAATCTTTCTTTTGTATACAATAGGAGTTTAAGTCCCTCTATAGACAGGTTTTAGAAAACAGGGATAACCTAAATCTTTTCATAACAATTTAATTGCTTCAATTAGTATTTTCAGAATTCAGCCCAGAATGTAATATAGAATGTTTTTACTATGAATCAAAGCCTTGAGCTTAGTGGAGAATCATAGATCTCCACCAGAACTTCTCAGAGCATATTGTCAACCTGAATATAGCTAGGGATATTTTGGGTTTGAGTTTGGTTGTGTTTATAATTTAGCCAGAATTGGCCAAGATAATATGGGACAGGGGGGAATCAACATGTTCGGTAGCATTATTACATATCTCTCCTCCCTAGTTTTTGTAAGTCCAGGTCATAAAAACAGTTTTAAGCTACACTTTTCAAGCAAGATGGAAAATAATGCCACATATTAGTAAAACTCTTCTAACAAAATATTGAAAAAGCTATAGGATGCAAAATAATTTTAGTTGAACTTAAAAGGTAAAGAAAAAAAATTATATGGCTGATTGGGATATCTTTTCTTTTTAACTTTCTTAATATTTTAAGTATTAAATAATTAGGACAGAAATGTTATCTACATATTCACATGTTCTGTATTAATCAGTGAATATGATGCCTAGTTTGAATCTTGTTTTATCCATGATTAGACATCTTATTCTGTCACTTTGCATCTGGCTAAAAGTAGTCAAAATATGAACATTTGCAGATAAATGGAAAAATCTTAAGTATGCTCTTATTCTTTAAGCCTATCAAAATCCTCACCTTTTTAGCAGGACATATTAGAACATTCAAGTTATTTCACATTGTTGCTTGAGATGCCATTATTTTTGCATTTTGAAATTTCAGGTCTGCCTTCAGCAATTTACTTTGCCTTTACCTCTAATACACTCTTCTCTTCTTGTTATAAATACCACTAATCTACCTCTAAAGGTAGATTGGAGTACAGCAGCACCGTTGGCAAACCAAACTTTATTAATTGTTTGATGTTATCTGTTATAGAACATGAGAAGCAGCGATTATGCAAGAGCACCGATTATATGAATTTGCATTTCAAAGTTAAATGGTTTTATAATGAATATGTGCGCGAACTTCCTGCCTTCAAGGATGCTGTTCCTGAATACTCCTTGTAAGTACTGATTTTCAACACCCCCCCCCAGTTTGTTCTCAATTCACAGTTCTGTAAAATTACAGCTGAATTGTGTAGCACTAAAATCGCCTCACATAGTTTTCATTTGAAAACAGACAGTTCTGTCATAAAGTTAACATTAAAAGATTTGTATCTCTTTGAGCCATATTTAATTGAATGATGTTGCATTTTTTAAGTATCTTTTATTTGGATATTCAACACAGAGAGAGAAAGAAATAAACACTAAGAAATTGTTTATATGACGACATTACTTCTATGAAAGTGCTAGAATGCAAGATTTCCTAATGAGAGTGGTTATATATTGATCTATATCATCAGATTTTTCTCTTTTACTTGAGCATATATCTTAGAAATTCACATTTCTAAATTGGAAATCATTATTTAGCCAGTAAATTTTATATGCATTAGAAATCTATAACATTTCATTTAAGGGTTCTTGCATGTCCCTATACCAAGTGCTACAAGGCAATAATGCAAAAGAGGAAGAGCTTGCTCTCTAGGGGTCTGATACTCAGGAGATATAAGTACAAAAATCATGAAAAAGCAAGGCAAATGAAACAAGTATTAACTTAAGGAGCATAAACAAAGTATCATAGGGTCTCAGAGAAGAAAGACCTTACCCTTGTTGGGGAACTTTGCATGATATTTGTGAATGGGATAGCATTTAATGTAGACTTTGAAAAGTTGGTCAGGTTATGGCAAGAAAAGGGAGAAAAACATTAAGAAAGAAATGAAAGTTGTGATTATAGTCATATATTTTGAAATATGTTGGCTATGGTTCATAGGAAATAGTGTTATTCTAGTGAGACAGGGTATTTCATGTTTTGAATGTTTTGAATCATGTTTTATCCATGCTTACAGGTCTAATTCTGTCAGTAGAAATGAAATCGGTAGAAAGTGATATAGGAAAAATAATTTTGAAAAAAGATCATTGTAAATAGATTCTGTGAAGCTTGTACTGCATTCATTAAACTTTGTGGGAATTGGAAGAGACAGAATGGGGGGCAGAAAAGAGATTTAGAAGGTAATGAGCAATGTAATGATGGCATATTAATAGCCTCTAATATACCTCTAACAGACATGGATAAGGTGGAGTAGGGCAGTAAGAAAGGTTAAAAGCTAAAATTATGAAGGGGAGGTGAGAAGATGTTAGTCAAAGGACACAAAACTTCAGTTAGATAGGAGCAATAAGTTTTAAAGATCTATTATACAACATGGCAACTACAGTTAATAACAGCATATTGTATTCTTAAAAATTGCTAAGAATCAATTTTATGTGTTCTCACCATAAAAAGTCTTAAGTATGTGAAGTAACACATATGTTAATCAGCTTGATTTAAGCATCCCATAATGCACACGTATTTCAAAACATTTGCACGTAGTAAATATATACATCTTCATCAATCAAAAATACAAATATAAAATAAAACCATATACTTTATATTTTATTTTTTTTCACCATTTCATCCTTTATTTTTTGCAAACAAATAATATGCTCATTCCCTCACCAAGAAAGAAAACCTAAAATCCCACCCAGTCACTGCATTAAATTCAAAATACAGGATTCCCAGTTAATGCACAGGATTCTCGATCTGGTCTTGATATCTCTCCATATTATCCTGTTGCCCAATAATTCTCAACCAGAGGTGGTTTTTGTGGAATGTCTGAAAACGTTTTGACTGACACAATTGAGGGAGTGAGGTGGATACAATTGGCAACTAGTGTGCAGAGGCCAGGAGGGCTGCTGAACATTATAAAATACACAGGGGAGAGGAGGGGGGATAGTAGGGGATAGGAAAGACAGCAGAATACAACAGTCACTAATATGGCATTATGTAAACATTGTGAATGTGTAACTGATGTGATTCTGCAATTTGTATTTGGGGTAAAAATGGAAGTGCATAACTCACTTGAATCAAATGTATGAAAGATGAAAAAAATAAAAATAAAAAAATAAATAAAATAAAGGAAGAACTTCCAGAACACAGACCCAGTGACCACAGAGGATCAAGGACAAGGGACTTCCCCACTGAGAGTGGTACCAGGATCTAGTGGAGGAACTTCCCTTTCAGGTCCATCACAGTGCCTCTTAGCAGAATCTCATCTTTGCATAAGCCAGTATCTTCTTTTCCCTGCTTTCCTACCTAGACATATTGACTGCAGTAAATTTGCTGCATTATTACATACTGGTTGCAGGGTGGAAAAGATATCAGTTCATGGGTTGCAGTTGAGTTTCTCACCCTCAGCACTACTGATATGTTGGACTGGAAAGTTCTTTTTGTGGGGCTGTCCTGTGTATTTTATACTTTATATTTTTAAAGATTATATTAATAATATAGAATGGTTGAAGTGAGAATGCAAAGAGTAAAGATATGTGGGATAGAATTTTTAATAATAGAATTTATAGAATTTGTCAACTAAATGCATATGGAGATAAAATAATGAGGAATTAAACATGAAGTATGTGCGCCTAAGCAGTTGGTGGTATCATTGGGAAAAGGAGAGTAAAACAAAAGAGCTATTTGCCAGAGCCTGCTTCTGGCTCTGCCTAGACTTACTACACTAAACTAAAAGCTGAATAATAACATTCACTGAAGACCAACTGTAAAATGTGAATAAGATTAAAAAGCATCACAAAGCAGTCCAGGATGTAGACATTCGGGTCCCTGAGAAAAGAGAAGTGCACCAAGCAGGCAACTGCATGGTGCAGCTTTTCCCCTGAGCTCCCCACCCACATATATTTCCCAATTTGCAATAGAGATCTCTGGGCCAAAAAAAGAATTTGGAGCAATCTCCTTGGGCTACAAATAATAATAATAATAATAATAATAATAATAATAATAATAATGGCGTACAGGGATGTAAAGGCTGCATGGACTCATGGGGTCAAGATCGGAAAGAAATGGGAACTACATAGACAGGAACATAGGATTGTACATGTAGTTTCCCCTTGAAGTATTTTCTGATCCTCACCTGCCTATGTGTAGAGATTTAGGCAGAAAAAAATCAAGTAGAAAGTGAGAGATTGAAAACTAAAAGGAAATTTTGGCAGTCTTACAGCACTATAGGGACAAAAGTTAGAGGTCAAGCCTTATTAGAAAAGAAGGAATATTTTAAACACTCAGGGCCTCTAGGTGAAATCCCTGGAGGGCTTTGTCCTAGAAATAAGAGCAAACTAGAAATAGACCATGAAACCCAGCCTGTCTAGATCAAGATAGTCTCCCTGAATTCTGACTAAAAGGAAAAAAAAATCCTCTCTGGAGTAAATGATCAACAAAAGGTCCACAGTATTTCATAGACAACATATAATATTTAACAAAAAATTAAAGGCAACAGGACCTGAATGGCTAGGATCTAAGAGAAAATGCAGGTATTTAATTAGACGTACCAGACACAGACTTTAATCTTTAATGTATACTTCTAAAATGTTTGAAATTTCAACAGAAAAAAAAATTGAACCTGTAGGAAAAATAAAATAGAAATTATAGAACTAAAGTAACATGAAATTAGAAATATAATATATGATGTTATGAGCTGATTGTAAACAGCAGAAAAGGACAAAAAATAATTAGAAGATAGATTTGAAGGAAATATCTATGTGAAAACAGAGAGAAACAAGAAGTTCAAAGTATAGGGAAAAAAAGAAACAAGTGCTATCTGGTACAAAGTATAAAGGGCTAATATACAAATAATTAAGCACTTAAAAAGAACAAAGACATGAGACCACAAATCATGCAACACAAAAAAATTGTTTTGTCCATTGATAGATTGTACACATGGTGGTATGTCATGCAACCCAGGTGTGTAGTGGACTACAAACTAGTAACTACACTAGGATGCTCATACAATGAAGAAATTGCCTGATGCACTTCTCAGAACATATCCTCCTCGTTAAGCAAATCATGACTGTACTAGTGCAGTGTTTAAAAAATACTAGGTGTGGATTTTACAAAATTTATGAGAAACATTAAGCCAAAATTCAAGAAGTTATGTAAATCCTAAACAGGATGATGCAAAGAAAACTGCCTACAGGTACATCATTAAAAAGTGTTTGGAACCAAAAGGATGATAAAACCCTTAAAAAAAGTACCAGGCTCCCGGGGTTAATAAAAAGCTAGTAACAATAATTGAAAGAAAGGTAATGCAGCTATACTAATATTGAACAAAATATACTTTAAAATAAAAATACTTTAAGAGCTGATGTAGTGGCACAAGACTGTAATCCCAGTGACTCAGTAGGCTGAGGCAGGAGGATCACAAATTCAAGGCCAACCTCAGGAACATCGTAGCAAGACCCTCTGCAATTTGGTGAAACCCTATCTCAAAAAAAGGAAGGGAAAAAAAAAAAAAGGAACTGGCCATGTAGCTCAGTGGTAAAGTGCCCCTGAGGGCATTTTTTAATAAAAAAAAAAATACTTTGAGAAAAAAATATTTCATGAGGATCCAAGGGGCAGTTCAACAAAATGTATATCAATTCTAAATTTTCATGAATCATATAACATTAGCAAAATACATTAAGCAAAAGATTGTCACAAGTAAAAGAAAAATATCAGCAGATTCACCCTTCTATTTGGATATTATGTTTCTTCAGCAATGGAGTGAACATTCAGACCAATAAATCATTAATAAAGCTTAAACAATAAGAATAGTGTGTTGAGAACAGTGGTGTACACCTGTAATCCCAGAGATTTGGGAGGCTGAGACAGGAGGTTTGTTAAGTTCAAAGCCAACTTCAGCAATTTAGTGAGGTCCTAAGCAACTTATCCAGACTCTGTTTCAAAATAAAAAATAAAAAGGACCGGGGATATAGCTAAGTGGTAAAGCACTCTAGGTTCAATTCCTAATACCAAAAAAAAAAAAAAAAAAAAAAAAAAGCTTACTTGGAGATGTCAGGCTATAAGCTATGAACCAATATCAGTGTATCCATATCTAATTATCCAGAGATTCCATGATTTTTGTAGGCATTATTGTATACACACCTGCATACTCACAAACATGCCTATATAAAATTTACTAGCTCACAAAGACAAACTATACAATACAATCAATCACATGGTTTTACCATTGGATGAAATCTTAAAAACAGAAAATTAAATAAAAAAAAGTAAAAGAAAGAAAATAGTCAATATGACCTGATGTAAAAATGAAATAGAAAAAAATGGGAGAAATTAGTTAAGCCAAAGATGGTTTTTAAAGACTAATAAAATTGAAAAAGCCCTAGTAAGGACAATGGGAAAGAGAAACAGAATGTCACAAATCACTAGCTTTGGAAAAGGGCACAATAAAGATCCTAAAACAAGAAAAATAGAAAATAATTTTCTCCATACATTTAGAAATTTAGACAAAATGCACAAATTTTTAGACAAAATGCACAAATTTTTCAAATAAAACTTATTAAGTTGACATGAGAAAAATGTAAAATCTAATAAGACTATAACTATTTTTAAAATTGAATACTTAACTAAATAATTTCACAAATAAAATCTCAGGTCCAAATGTCATTCTTACAAATGTTTAAGGAAGAAATATCACACCTGTTCCAAATTTCCAGAGAACACAGGAAAACTCAAATCATTTTTCTCTTTTGAAACCAGCATATTCTTGCTACTAAAACCTATTGAGAACACAAAACATATGGATAAGAAGAGTACAATTTATCTCATGAATATAGTTTTAAAAATAACTTTAATGAAATGTGAGCCAATAGAATCCAGTAATTTATAAAAGGCTAATATAATATCACCAAATAAAATTTCTTCCTGGGATATGAGATCAGTTAAGCATTGAGAAATCAGTGTAACTCACCCTGTTTTAAAGAGTAAAGGAGAAAATCCCTATAATCATTATACTAGACATAGAATAATAATTTGATAAAATAAAAATTAATTGGTTAAATATATATCTTACCAAGTTAAGAATGGAAGGAAACTATCTAAATCTAACAAAAAGCTACCCTCTTCAAAATAACAGCAGTAAGAAAACAACCACAGAAACATGATGTTTATTGATAAAATTTTAAAAGCTTCCCCTTAAGATCAAGAATGAGACATATCTGGTCAGGCATGGTGGCACATGCCTGTAATCTCAGCTACTGGAAATCACAAATTGCAGGTCAGCTTCAGCAACTTAGTAATTTCTTGTCTTGAAATAAAATTTTAAAAGGCTATGGATATAGTGGTAGCGTTTGCCTGGCATGCATGAGGCACTGTAGGCTCAATCCCCAGTATGGCTAAGAAAAGAAAGAGAGAGACATATCTTATAATATTGTTCTTATTTAACATTGTACTAGAAATCATAGGCAATACAATAAGACAAGAAAGGAATGGAAAAGTGTGATTGCTGGGCTGCGGATATAGTTCAGTGGTAGAGTGCTTGCCTCGCTTGCAGAAAGCCCTGGATTCAATCCCTAGCACCAAAAAAAGGAATAGAAATTATGACTGTAAACAACAAATAATGATGCTATTTTATTAGCATATGAGATAGTTGTGCACCTAGAAAATTCAAAAGAAAGTATAAGAAAATTAATATAATTAGTAAAAAAAAATTAATTAGTAAAAAAATTAATTAGTAAAAAATTAATTAGTAAAAAAAATTAATATAATTAGTAAATGTAATATAATTAGTAAATTATGGTCACAATTAGTAAATTATATATAAAGCATACCACTTAAATAAACATTGAAATCACCAGAAATAAATGTGAGGAAGACTATGCAAGCCCTATTTTCAAACTACTAGAGCATGTTACTAAGAGAAATTTAAGATGTGCTGAATAAAATCTACAATATTCCTAAATAGTTCAATTATTATAAAAATGGTAGTTCTCCCACATTGACAGATTTAATGTAATCCTATGAAAATTCTAAAAGTTATTTTTGTGAAAATTGATAAGTTCATTAAAAATGCATGTAAAATACAAAGGGCTAAGAATTCTCAGACATCTGAAAGAGGAAGTTTGAAAAGCTGGAAAACTACTCTTTGGTTATCAAGGCTCATTAAAAAGATACAGTAAAACTAAGTGTGGTGTTATCAAATGACAATGAACCAGAGGAAGAAGGTAGTTCAGAGATAGACTCATACATGTGCCATCACCTGATTTCCATCAAAGATCTTAATTCATTGTGGTAGAATGGAGAGTGTTAAATGGTGCTGGATCAACAGGGCATCCATATAGAAAAGGAACTTAAACTGTTCTCAAAAAACATTATAGATGGATTCTAAATCATAAGTAAGAAGTCAGAATATTACATAGTACAGGATATTTGTGTGTATGCATAGATACTCAATGAAATAGAAGTAAGAAATATTGGAATGGCATGGTAGGGGATGTAGCACACAAGGTGGATGCTTTATAGGAATTTGAATTAATTGTAGGGGAATTGCAGGGTAGGTTTTGAGAACTCAGCAGATTTGAGGTAGCATGGGAAGAACAATGAAAGACACAGAAATTGAAGGAAAAAGAGAGAGGAATGTATTTGATGAAATAAAGGTAAAGACATCTGAAGAAGAAAATGGAAAAGGAGAATGACAGGAGGTTTTTGCTTCTGTATTATCATACCAGAAAAAAAAACAAAAACAGCATTCCTGTTAAGAACATGCAAATAATGCCCTGTGTGGTATGTAACATCTTTAATATTTTTTAGGTGGTTTGAACCTTTTGTTATGCAGTGGCTAGATGAAAATGAAGATGTGTCAATGGAATTCCTTCATGGAGCACTGGGAAGAGATAAAAAAGATGGAGTGAGTTTAAATTACTTTATGTTTGCTTATTGCTATAATTCCATCACATTACTCACCTTTAAGCTGACAGGAATTGTTAGGCTCATTGTTATTAGTTGAGTTTCGTTTTAATTTTTTTTTATTGGTTATTCAAAACATTACAAAGATTGCAGAATCACATCGGTTACACATCCACATTTTTACATAATACCATAATAGTAACTGTTGTATTCTGCTACCTTTCCTACTCCAATGCATAAGATAATTTTAAAAAAATTTCAAAAGACTGGTCAGAATTCTAGGAAATTGCTTGAATTAAAAACAAAGGAACAAAAAGCTTCATCACCCTTATTCCCTCTCCCCCACATCCAACCAACACCGCAAGATTCTTCTTTTCTTCTGAAACAGGTCAGACTTTACAAGTTCCCCAGGCTTGTACTTAATTTCCTTGGCATCCTGGAAGCATTTCAGGATTTGTAAATTAGAAACACATGTCCTCCCATTACTCTGCAACAATTCTCAAATGTCCTGAGTGACAACCAGCTCGCAAAACTATTCTAATGGCCCTTAAGAGGGAAATATTTGGAAGAACCACATCCTCAATTTTGGAAAAAGCAATTAGCAGCAGCGTGTCCCATGAAATTAGTACAATTGTACTTTCCAGAAAATTAGTTGAACTATTTGAAAGTAAGCATTTTATACCTAGAAAATGTTGGTGCATAATTTGGGAGATTCATTTGTTCGTGTGATGTAACATCCCAGTATGCTTAATGATGATTTCACCTCTTCCCTCTTCAGTTCCAGCAGACGTCTGATCATGCACTCTTCTCTTGCTCCGTGGTTGATGTCTTTGCTCAGCTTAATCAGAGCTTCGAGATTATTAAGAAACTGGAATGCCCTAATCCTGAGGCATTATCTCACTTAATGAGAAGATTTGCAAAGGTAGGTTGAATGGAATGAATTTTTCCCAGGGCTGTTTGAACCTGAAAAATGTGGCAGTCTTATTTGACACAACTGCCCCAGTTCAAGTTGTAATTGTCTACTAGCAGATTCAGTTGTTTCCACATTTGTCTTCTGAACTCAAACATTTCCTGTTTCTTCAGTGCAGATTTATCATGTTACAAAACCTGTTTATTATTCACATGGATGACTTAGTCATTATAAATGAAGAGATTATCATAGATGGCCAAATTAGTTCTGTTTCAAATATAGTACTTTCTAGCTGAAAGTAAGCCTTGGCATTTTATATATAAATGGAAAATGTATTTTAGCAGATCCTGTTGCATAGTAAAAGATAGAGTGAACTTGGAGTCATAAAAACTGAGTTCTGATTATAAATCAGCCAATAAGTGTCATGTGAATCTGAACAAAATTGATTTTGATGAATTTAGTTTTCTTATGTGACAGATTGATTTTGGTCAACCAAATTTCTCCTAAGGCCTTTTTTGCCTCTCAAAATGTAAGGCAGCTTACTGTGTGCTTTTAAGTTTGCCAATATTTTCAAGGAAAATGTAAGAAAGAAAAGAAGCAGCTTCTGTCTATCAAATCTTACCCCCCAAAAAATCATATACCATAAAATAATTAGAAGATGACAAGAAAGGGGACACAATTCAGCCTTGAGCGTGGTAGGATCTACCCTAAATCGAGTGGAAGGAAATCTGCTGACAGCTGAAATAGAAGCTTCATGGTAAAAGTAGGGCTTATGGAAGCCTTAAAGGTTAGAAAAGTATTCTAACCCAGAGAAACAGCAGGTACAAAATAAGAGGTAAAGTTGAACATGAGGGCAAGGGCAGAGGAAGAAGATTTTTTTCAGGAAAACGAAAAGTTGGGGGAATGAAAATAGGCTCTGATCTTTGTTAAACCACAAAGCAAAAAAAAAAAAAAAAAAGTCCACCGACTCCAACTTTAAATCAAATTAAAGCAAGCTTGTAATTCTGACCAACGGGACTGTCTCTCCTGAAATCCGTGGGTTAGAGGAACTTAGAGATAACAGGATTTTGACAAGCACAATACAAAGGCAGATAGTAGGTTAATGATCTAAATGGTTCGAAATTTCAAGTTAGGGAGTAAACTTAGATCCCAACACCAGAATTTATGAGGTGCTGCTAAGGTTTTAGAGAGGGTTGTTGTTTGGTCAGGGAAAGCCAGGCATGGGTGAGTTCAAGTCACAGGCTGGCATTCCAAGCAAGTTTAGAAATTGCAGTAATTTATAGTAAAACAGAAATTAACTTTTCATGACTTTGTGATGAGATGGCTCCCATCTTAAGATGGAATTAGGCTGGGCTCATCACTAGAAGATTTCTGTTATACAGGTGAAGTTTAGACTTAATCTTTTGGCTAATTTAGGTAACACTAAACATTGGGGGATTGTTGAGCAGGGTAGGAATTTAGAGGAACTATCTACACATTCCTGTGTCTGACCAACCTAAATGTAAGTCTGGCTCCATGGGTTGAATGATGACTGAGGTTTTGGATGTTCATTCAGTGAGAGCTAACTGATTACTTGAACACCTATTAATGTTATAATGGGGTAGTAGTGAATAAGCATAATCTCTATCTGAAGAAAACTTACAGTAGGAAGATCAAAACTGTAAACAACTGTGACAAATTCAAATGCTATAATCAGAGGATCAGAGAGGTTGAAATGTGTGTGTGTGTGTGTGTGTGTGTGTGTGTGTGTATTTTGACATGTTAGAAAATAGGGAAATGACAAAACCCAGTTTAAATTTTGTACTTTTTAAGATGTATTAGTTCTTAGATATGAAGTCTGCTATAACAAAATGCCACATACTAAGCATCTTAAACAATAGAAATTTATTTTTGCCCAGTTCTGAAGGCCAGAAGCCTAAGATCAAGGTATCCACAAGTCTGGTTTCTTCTGAGGCCTCTCTCTCTAGTTTGTAGATGGCCTACCTTTTCACTATGTCCTCACATGATCTTTCCACTGAGTACAAGGTATGGCTGATGTCTTTGTATTCAAATTAAGGATGACAGATTGGATTAGAGTCCATCATAGAGGTGTCATTTTACCTTAATTATCTTTCTCCAGTTGGGTGTGGTGGTGCATGCCTATAATCCCAGCAGTTTGGGAAGCTGAGGCAGGAGAATAGTAAGTTTGAGGCCAGTCTTAGCAATTTAAAGGTGCCCTGAGCAACCTAGTGAGAGCCTGTCTCTTCAAATAAAAAAATAAAGATAGTGCTGGAAATGTGATTCAGTGGTTAAGTGCCCCTGGGTTCAATTCCCGATACCAAAAAAAAAAAAAAAAAAAAAAACTTTTCTCCAAATACTGTCACATTCCGAGGTACTGGGAATTAGAGAAGGACTCAGGGTTCAACAGAAAAGTTTGTTGTTGTTGTTGTTGTTGTTGTTGTTGTTGTTGTTTTTTAGTTGTCAATGGACCTTTATTTTACTTGTTTATACGCAGTACTGAGAATCAAACCCAGTGCCTGAAACAGGCTAGGCAAGCAATCTACTACTGAGCCACAACCCCAGCCCCTCAACAGAAAAATCTTGAGGAAACATATTTGAGCTCATAACAGATATGTACATTGATCATGCAACTGCTTTAAACCAGAAACATACAAATTACATATCTTCATTTGACATTATCATTGAAAAGTTAAGGTCCACTGTGAATGGCAGGTTTGGGTCTGAACCTGTCAGTGAGGTTAGAGATAGGCTTAACTCTTAGAAAAGTTTAACCAGATTCTCTCACAGATAATTAGGAAAGATGTCTTGCAGGAGATAGCATCTTTATTAACTGTGATAAGACAGAGTTATGCTAAGGTAACAATTAAATTCAGAAATTCCATAGTTTTACACTACAAAGATTTAATTCTGTGTCATAAAACTTCAAACCTTTTTTGAATGACCCTGTAAGATATCTTCACCACTCTGTGGCAAAAGAAATTTAGCCTAAGAGGTCCCCACAAGGAGAAACCATGGGGTAAGTCAAGCCCAGAAGGCTCACAAAATAATATGGGAAAACTAGGTCCACATTGTAAAGAACCTCAAAGAACAGGCTAAAAGACTAGCCAGCACAAAATGTGCAGTCATGAAGACTGTTAAGTAAACTGTCAGCATAAACTCTATTACAATATTTTTTGCCATGAAATACGTTCAACTCATATCCTTGTACCTATTATTTAGGAAGACTCAAGTAATCCTCTACTTTTTAAGATAATAACTAAAAAAACATTTATTTGGATTATTCCTAGAGAGGACTTTCTTGGTATTAGATGATAACAGTCCCCTAATAGGATAAAATCTATAAAAGAATTATTCTAAAAGCTGAATGTTGGGTAAATACAAAAAATGAATGAAATAAGGTCATTAGGAATATAGTGTTTGAGAAAGTATGTCACATACTATTCTTGGAACTGTAGAACCTGTAGCAGATGAAGGATCATATGAGAATTCAAAACTCTGAGTGTATATATTTAGTAACATACTATTGTAGTTGTGCACATCAGACAAGTACAGCAGAAAATTCATTGTTGGAGGAACCAGGCAGCAGGTAATGGCAGAAGACATGGAAGTAATGTGAGAAAGGAGGAATGCTAACCAGGCCAAGGTCCTGAACAATTCCCCTGAACAACTCAGCTTTCTGAAGCTGCCAGACTGAGCCCAATCCAGCCATTTTGGGATAAGAGGGTATAGACAGATCCCATCAGAATCACACTTAAGAAACATTCACTGAAGCAAGAAGAAAAGATTTAAGTTCCATGTATGCGCCACTGAGAAAATGTGTGTTTTTTGGCACAATAAAAATTTCAACTAAGTAAAATATTTTTAATGTATAGGAATTCAACAATATCTAATCATTATCACAGATAAATAATTTAATAGTGAAAAACACTTCCTTGGAAAGAAATTTGTGTTTTGCATTGAAATAGAGATTCTATTTTGTGAGAATGATTTTAAAAAATCATGTCAGTATTATTTTAACTCTCATGGTGTCTTAAAATGCAAAATAGATTTTAAAAAGAAAAATAAATTAAACAAATGAAAGGATACATAAACATCATTTGGATTCTTTTTTCCAGTGTCAGCCTTTTTATCTATAATTTGTATCTATGTAAAAATTAGATAGAGATAAAAGTTTGTGATTAATATAATTTGCTATTTTATAATAACTGCAGACCTTTGGAGCTTTTTCTTGTTTTAATTCCATAAGATGTCACTATTAGTCTCAAACACTCTACCCTCTTAGGACTGGAACACTCATATCAAAATACACAGAAAATGCATTCATTCTCTTCTTGGAATTTATACTGATTTAAACCATCTCCTAGAAATAAGACATATTAATGATGCCTGCAGATATTTTAGAAGATTTCACCCTCAAAAAATGGGAGTTTCAGGGATGATTATTTCTTCTAAAGAATTTATAAGACTGATTAAGATGCCAAACAAGATGCTACAAATTTCATACAAGGGACATTCAGAAGCTGACCTGACTCACCAAGTGGGTGACTACTCCTGTGATCATGTTGTTGCTCTTAACAAGTACGGGGAGTTTGATTTTAAAAGGTGATATTAAATAATGATACCATTAATATTACTTAAAAACAACTCATATTAACTGATTGTCCTACATATAAATTTTTCTATTTTCCAGATGGAGATATTATGGTGAACAAAGCACATGCATTTCTATTCCTGGTCTTCTGGAACCTTATACTAGTTTCAAAATTAATAATAACAATATATTAAGTCTGTAAAATGCTAATCATTGTATATAGGGTGTCTCACTTATTCTTCACAACAACCCTGTGAAATTGATACTGTTATCTTCCCTAAGTTTCAAATGATGGCACAGGCTCAAAATATTTAAATTATAGAAACAAAGCACCCACCTAAAAATGGTATGCATGCAATGCTTTTAACCATTACGCTGCATTCCATCCTGAAGTGATCAGAAATAAATTGGTGAGCTAAGGAAGAGAATCTCACTATTTTTACTTGTAAGGCCAAACCTGGGCATCTGTGGTGGAAGAATTGGGGTGCCCTATCATATTTTGGATGTGTTAAAATACAGAACATAAGGCATCCAAGTTACAGTTCTGCTGTTGGTGAATTGATGTGACAGTCTTCCTGTCCTCCTTTCATTGATCTAATACTGTACTGTTACATGCATAAAATGTGAATGAAAGGTACGTTTTGATCCAGAATTCTTAACTCACTGATAAGAGCAATGCAATAGATGGAACTACTGGAGTGTTAACAAGCTATTCAGCCCACTCCTACTAGTGTGGTGTTAGCTCAGAAAACCACAGAGCCTTTGTCTGGGTAATTGATGCCTATCCCACTCGATGCTACACCAGTAGCTGCATGTCAGATCAGAACTGATTGAGGCTGGGAGATATTTTAGTCAGCCTGTCTGATCCTTTAAATGCAGCAGAATCATTGGCTTCTACTGCCACAATCCTATTAGAATTTCATCTTTTTTTAAATATGGAGCTCTTGGAATAGTAATTTTTTTGTCTGCATCTGTAAAAGAACCCTCTACTTCTCATGATCATTTCTTCATATAAAGTGTATTTTATTATGGAACAAGATACAAACATACCCACTAGGCTGTGTGTGGTCTCTCTGCACTGTTCTCACTTCTATAGCCCAGTCCCCCAAAGGTAATCATAACCTAAACTCATATACAGGTCTTTCTTAGGACCCCTTCTATAGTTACCCCTGCCTTCCCATGTATTAGTTAAGACAGTAGTTCTCAAACTAATATGGTCAAAAATCACTTGGAGGTTTGTTTAAGACCCAGACTACAGGGGCTCAACTCCAAAATTGCTAACTGCAGATATGGGATGGGACCAGCTGTTTCCAGGTGATGCTTATGGTGCTGCTGATCCCAGAGCTGCACTCTGAAAACCAATGAGTTAAGAGGCATTACATATGTATTAGTATTAGGAGACAACTGTCTGGTAGTGATTTTATTTCATTAAATAAATTAAAATGAAATTGAAGTTGCCCTTAAAATATGCACTGCACATTTTGAATCAAGTATACTTTGCATATTAGTAAAGAATATCCAGGAGCTATTACAGCATTATAATTGCCACTCTGCAGGCACATTGTCTTAAACTGTATCCCATAAGACTGTGCAATTTTCTTTACCTCCAGTCCATCCTGCCTTATTTCCATTGGCATTCTTAGGCTAGTGAATGTGAGATCCCAGGATTGTTTATTCCACACATAAATTCAAGGGACTAGGGTTTTTCTATGATGTAAAGCAAAGTGGTAGAATATAGGGGATTCACTGAGGATAATTGTAAATTGAGGTCTAGATTCTCCTTTTTTTCTCCAGAAAAATTAATGAGCAAATAAACAAAAACGACCTGTTCAGCAAGTCACCCAGGGGATTTTTGTGTATCCCAAACTTTATCCTGAGCAAGTTACAATGTCTGACTTGCAACAAGCTCCTAAAGTCAAGAATATGACCTATGTTTGTTCTTGCAATATAGTGAAATGATTCCTACAGGTGACTCTGCCATTAAGAAATTATAACTTGAGAGTAATGTTCATATGTACAAAGGAATGAGAACTCCTTAAGAAAGCCCCTAGTAATTCAGCATTATGTCTAAAGTAAAATTTGAAGATACGTGTTTAGAAGATATTTCAATCTGATCAACCATCTGTTTTCCCAAATATGTTGGTCTGCTGCTTGATAAGCTCTTATATTTCTCAAGACTAACTTTCTATTTAAATTGATGCATATTGTCACATTACCACATACTTCTAAAAAATATCAATTTTCTGTCTACATATTGTCCCAATTCCAGATTCTCATTGTGATTTTAAAAGCCTATAAACAAACTTATAGTCACATTTGGTGCATTGACGTTTATAGAATAAACACTTTCTGTTAGCTTGACTTTGGAATATCTCTCATAGTTGATTTTGAATTAAAAACAAAAACAAAAATATCTTCAGGCATTATATATTACACAAAAAAGTAAATAAAGATGTTTTTATTTAGACTTTCTTCTAAAAAGAGATGACATGTTTCTACTGTTACTTTTGCTTCATCTTTTCTAAGAAAATCACATCCACATTTGGCTTATGACACTTTAAGCTACATGTTAAAGTAGTAGGATCCAAACTTATTGACACATATTTCCATAATTGCAATAAAATTTGGTGAACTTAGTTTGTTCATTTTTCAGTTTTCCATAATTAATGGAAGCGGACGGCATTCTTAGACTCAGAAATGGTTACAAATAATGTTGTAAAGGTGTTAGTCAGCTTTTTGTCACTGTGACCAAGATACCTGACAAAAACAACTTAAAGGAGGAACAGTTTATTTTGGCTCATGCTTTCTGAGATTTCAGCCCATGCTTAGATGGCTCCATTTTTTTAGGTCTAAGGGTGAGTAAGACAAAATATCATGGTAGAAGGGCATGACAGAGTAAGCCAAGAAGCAGAGAGAGAGAAGAGAGAGGTAGAGAGACAGAGAAGGGAAGAAAAGGGAAGTACAAAGGAGGCTATAACAGCAAATACCCTTCCCAGTCACAACCTCAGTGACTACTTTCTTGAACCAGGTCTACCACCTCTAGTTTCCACCACCTCTCAGTCCATTCATCTGTCAGTGGTTTAATCCCCTGATGAGGTTACAGCCCTCATGAGCAAATTACTCCCCCAAAATTCCACTTCTGAATATTGCTGCATCAGAGACCAAATTTTCAACACAAGAGCCTTTGGCAATGCTTCATATCCAAATTATAATAGTAAAAAGTGGTAAATGTATCAAGATATAGGATAGTATGACATAACAAAAGCTAACATTTGGGGTTTTAAAAAAATATTTATTTCTTTTAGTTGTACTCAATGCCTTTGTTTTTATTTATTTATTTTTATGTGGTGCTGAGGATTGAACCCAGGGCCTCGCATGCACTGGGAAAGTTCTCTACTGCTGATCCACAACCCCAGCCCTAACATTTGGGTTTTAAGGAATGGTTTTTGATACTCTCAGTATGATTCACTATCACTGAAATAGTCACTACTAAGTAATGTGTACATAAATCAGGTACTTAGAAAAAAATGGAGAATGTTGATAAAATGACCACTACAGATAAATTTGGCATGACAGGTATGGAAGATGATACAGAGCATAATATTATCTATTTAAAAATGGGAAGGGGAACCATTAAAGACCACTACATAGTAAGACACAGCATGTTGGAGGTTGTCATGAGATGGCCAATGTATATTCTGAGTAATAGAAAATAAAGCATTTTGCAGTGGAGCAAATTATATTAAAATAGGATGGATTCATGTGGAATATTTCAAATGTACTCAGAACTATGACAAATTATCAAGTAAATATGATACTTTGATTGAAGTTTTTTTTTAATAATGATTAGATTTAATCACTGTTGATGGCTCCCTTTCAGCTGAAAACACTTAAGTTTGACCTTGAATTAGCCTATATAGTACATGTAAAACTGCATACTTGCCAGAATAAATTTCACAGTGTTTTTCTTTCTTAGACTATCAATAAAGTTCTGGTCCAGTATGCAGCAATTGTGTCAAGTGATTTCAGTTCATATTGTGATAAAGAAAATGTGGTAAGTAAAACTGTTTTGACTTTCAAGTTATCTCTCATTGAGATTTACTTCTTCCAGTTTTGAGGAAGCAAGAGAAATTATTAATTTCTTTATTCATACAGGACAATAAGAAATGGGGATCCCAAGAAATTGTTTGAAAATATCTCTAGTAGACTCAAATTGGTTTCAATACAGGGTTCACAAGAAGGTTGAAAAGTGTCTCAAAACCTTTGGGTTTTCCATGTTGATAAGAAACAAGATGAGCATATATCATTGAAAACTCACATACTCTATAAATAATGGGATCTGAGAATTAGGAAGTTAAAATTGATAAGTATTGACAACAACTAGTTTCAATTTAACACCAATGCTAAAATAAGTATAATTTGTTCTTTATATTTTCAAGTAGATTGAGAAGAATGGTTAGTATATGGAATAAATTGGTTCTTACCAATTATTAATGTATTTTTATTATTAATGTATTTTTGATGATTGAGGAAATACATATAAAATTCAAACTATTATTCCAACTTTCTCAAGAAAATGTATAAATAAAAGCAAGATAAACTGATTATTTGGAATATAATCAGGGCTGTTTTATGATGAAAGGTGAAAGACTCCTTATTTACCATTTGTATTATTAGGAAAAATACGTTGACAACACTAAACATGTTGACAAGAAAAATATGTTGACAGGAAAAATATGTTGACAGTAAGAGGTTTCAAACAAAAAGTATTGAAAAAAGTGGTTAAGAAATGAAGACAGGATTTTTAAGTTAAATTTTTAAGAGTTTTATCTTTTTTTTTTTTAAAGAGAAGAAAACAAGGAATTCTTCCCCCTCAAAAAAAAAAAAAAAAAAAAATCAGTCCTTGCTATTTAAAAGAGAATTCTAAGAAAGCTACTAGTCTGCTGAAACCCCATTGACCTCTTGCTGACAGCTCATTAAGTCAGTCCTGATGATTCTTAAGGGTTCCAGAAGTTGCCTCTTTCCCTTAAATTAATATGCTGCCTAGAAATTTTAACTCTCACATATCTCAGCAGTGATTTCTAATTGACACTGACTATGAATATTTTAAAGGTAAAATAGAGTATTATTTATTGGAAGCATATGTTTCTAATTAAAGGATAGATGATAAACATATCTGAAGTTTATATTAAAATTTTAAACAATGCCTTATAATTTCAAAAAGATTCTGTTTGTATTAGGATAGCAAAATGAGGAGTCCAAAAGTGGTTGTGAAATAATAAAGTTAATTCCTTTTTTTCACAAAGGAAAATTCACTTTTAAAGACTCCTATAGACTTCCAAACTTGATGTTTTATAGCACTCTACATTATATTTTATAATAAAAACCATAAGATAAATATTATCAATTAGTATTTTTGCATTATTCTATGTAATTTTTCTGTTTCATGCTTTTTTAAAAAAAATATTTATTTATTTGTTTTAGAATTGGTTGGACACAATACCTTTATTTTATTTACTTATTTTTATGTGGTGCTAAGGATCGAACCCAGGGCCTCACATGTGCTAGATGAGCACTCTACCTCTGAGCCACAATCCCAGTCATGCTTTTTAAAATAATTTTTTATAGTAAGAAAAAAGAAATATTCTAGCACAGGAACTTTCCTTCCTCAGTTGTTCTTCCCTACTTACTGATACCTTTACCAGCCTTATACATGATTGCTTAAATACAAAGAATCATTTTAACATTTTGTGAGTACATTATAATTATACATAATAATGGGATTCATTATGCCGTCGTTGTCCATGCACATAATTTGATCAATCTCCTTCCTAGTGCCTTCTCTTTCCCTCCCATCCTCCCTCCTTCTAGCCTCTTGCTCTACTCTAGTGATCTCCTTTCTGTTATTATAGGTATTATTTTAACTTCTAACTTTTATAAAAGAATATAAATTTGTTACTTGATTTACGCTTTCACTTGAGACAAAGGGAATAAGTGCTTTTGTACATTTTCATGAATACATGTAACTATTATTATAAATTTATTTTAGTATTAACACCATTGAAATTTATTGTAAATTTCTCAGTATATATGTTGTGATATAGTAGTTTATCTGCAAATTGAGTTGGAAACATTTAAAGTTAGACATCATTTAAGATATGACCATACATTTGATTTGCTAGGGGTCAAAGTTAAAGACTACAGTATCCATGTCAGAATAAGTAATGTTCTACTGTGACATTTAAATTGCAGATGGGTCAAAACACTTTTATCCTTTTGATCCCATATTCTAAAAGATATCAAAATTATCAAAATCATAATTGCTTTATTTTTGATAATTTAGAAAATTATTTTCAACTCAGAAATACTTCAGCAATGTAGAAATGGCCCTAGTTTAAACAAAACTAATTTTTGTATTCATCATATTTCAGGTTCCTAACTGTTTTAGATTAAGATAAAATGAATTGGATTATATTTTTAGGAAGAAAGCCAAAATGCACAAATAAAAAGATACGGTTTGACTTCAAACATGGGTTATTTTAACTTACTAAAATCCTAAACAAGCAATACCCCTGATTTAGATTAATGTTCTTTTGTTTATTTGTTTGTTTACTATGATATGTTTAAACTAAAAGCTATTTCATGATTACATTTAAGGCAGATTTTTGTAATCTAGTTCTCATCAGTTATTTGATGAATTGATTTAAAATACTGATATAATAAAAGTGAACTTTGGGCATTTCAAGGCCACGAAAAGCTTACTAAAAAGGAGAATTTCATATTTATTTTATCTCCCTCTGGATAATTGCATCTCTTTTTCTTCATAGCAATCCATAGGGTCAGTAGCAATCCATGCCAAGAGAGCCCAACCACCCATTTTTATTTTGTTTTTAATAGCTCAGAAATGATCATGTTAAAAAGGCTTGGTGGTTAGTCTTCATTTATAAAGCTGGTACTGGGATCCTGTTATGTGTGCCAACAAAGATAGGCTTCGGTGCTAATGTCGAAAAATCACATGAGAGTCAGACCCACTGGGAGCAAGTGATGAAATCCTTCACCCATGCGAAGTGTTCTCATTATAAAACATAGTCTTATTTTGACCTTGGATTTCTTCCTGGTACAATTACCAAATTCATGCCAAATCTTCCCCTTCTGCAATAAAAATTATCACAATGACCCTATTTCCTAGTGGAAGAAAATAGCACATTGGCTCAGTGTGTGGACATCAGGGCAAGATGCTGAATTCCCTGAAAATTCAGAAATAGGACTAAACCTAGGTAAAGTAGTTCTGATCCTGGCTGGGGTCAGAATCATTTATGGAACATTCTGATTCAGCTAACTGGAATCTATGAGAGATAAATCTCAGTTATCTGTGCTAAAAACAATTAGTATTTAAGTGACTAGAATCAAGGGATTAGAGTAGAAGTTTAAAATTGTTTTCATAAATCAACGTCAAGATGTGGTCACTTTAAGAGTCAAGTACAAAGTTTTTCAAAGGTCAGGAATGTGGTTAAGGCAATAATAAAATCTTTCCACTGATGAGAGCTACTACCTCTCTGACATCCTGTGAGTCCTTTGCTTGACTCCCTGATTCATTATTGGCTCATTTCCCAGCAACTTGAAAGATATATCCATTTTCCTTTCTTTGTTGTCTCCTCCACTGATGTACTTACTGGCTCTTTAGAATTGATATGCAGGAAATATTAAATGATTCTGTAACTATTCCAAATTTAACTTTTCCAATTATAAATTAATTTCCGCTCTTCTAAGATCACATCTAGTCTTGTCACAAAGTTTCACATCTTTTTTTATTATTATATCTATGAAACTTTGGAAACAAAAACAATGTTTTAAAGGCATATATTATTTTTAAAGTAATGTGCAATAGTCTGCAAGTAAGAAAAAATAGAAAAAAAAGCAACTCAGCAAGTACAATGTGTTTAAGGTTAGCTGGTGAGAGGCAACTTAAATATAAAGTAATATAAAGCAAATGCCACATAAGTGATAAAAAGAAAGATAAAATCTAGGAAAGAAAGCTCTAACCCAAATGATAGATATGATTCATAGGCACAGAGGAAAATGCAAAGGGAAATATGGATCAGAAGCAGGTAACAAGGGGACCTGAATATCATCAGCATGTGCACTTTATCAGTAGCAAGAGAAAGTCATTAAAGGTGATCTTACTTTTCTAAAAATTTTCTTGGATTTAAAATTTTGAGGGTTGGTGTTGTAGCTCAGTGATTCGGCAAATAGAGCAGTCGCCAAGCATGTGTGAGGCACTGGGTTCAATTCTGGGTTTAATATGTATATATTAAATTTTTCAGATGGTGCTTTGTCTTTAAACAGTGAAATTTCAGAATTTAATCTAATCTGTTTTTCCCAAAGTAAAAATTCAAAAATAATGTGGCTAATTTCTAAGCATGAAATTCCACTATATTCAGGATAAAAAAATCCTAGGAGCAAAGTCTCCAATGGTCTAATGTGTAGTATGTTATTAAATTTCATTTCCCAAAATGATCATTATATTGTTTCCTTTTCGATCCTTAGTGGTTAGCCATGTTTGAAGTAGCTGAGTGATTGTATTTGCCAAATATAATAGGACAGCAATGAAAGCTGTATACTGCCACATTTAAGGTAAATTCATTCAATATATATATTTATATGATATTCAAAATACTCTTCTATTTTCCTTGTTTAAAGCCCTGTATCTTGATGAACAATATTCAACAATTACGAGTCCAGCTGGAAAAAATGTTTGAATCTATGGGAGGGAAAGAGGTAAGTGTGTTTTTATTCCTGCACTTGTTGAATACTACTTAGAGATCATTAGCAGCATATCTCGTTAATCAAATTTTTACATGGCTTGTCAAAGAACGTAAAGTGATGATAATCTAAAATCCCATTATCAATCAAGGAAATTTTTACCTACAGCAGAGTACTTTAGTAAAGAGAAGTGTGAATGGAAGGAGGGAGAAAGCCTTTTGTCTTGTGTATATAGAGTCATATATACACAAATATATGCATATATGCTAATGATCTGTAAAGCACCACAAATAATAGATTTTTTATTGTATTGTACAATGTCAGTTTAATATTGATGTTTGTTATGAAATACACACTGTGGCATGAATGGTTTTGGATATATCAGTGGTTTATTTTTCACATCAAAAAAGCTATGTCAAAATGTGTTGTGTGTTGTGTCTGTAATGTGTCATGTCTCTGTCCAACATCTTTGGCTTCCAATTCCATGAACAGAAGAAGGAAGGAGAGAGATTCTTTTATGAGGTTTGTGATAGTATGCATCTGATCCTTTGCCTGGCTGTTTCTCTGACACTACACCAAAAGGCCAATGCACTGCCTACTTAACTCTCATTTGCTTGTTTGGATCAAGCAGAGTGAAACATTAGCTGTGCACTTGCCTCTTCCTGCCTGGCAGTCCTCCTGGCGCCTCCCCCACCCCCCACCAGCAGGCCCCCCAAACATTTGACTGTGTGAGGATTGAGAAATGGAGAAAGTGCTGAGGGAGAGAGTCTTGAAGCAGGTTTTCTTATTCACTCACTGTCCCCTCCCCATAATGAAACAATCCTGAGAACAATCCCAAGAACAGCTCATTTTGAGTGTGTGGATATTTCTGTTCAAAGTTAGTATACATTATCCTAACTGTGGTAAAATGTAGACATATGTAAAACTAGGTTGAAGTTCAAAGCACATATCTCTTTTATTTCTAAATCTGTGATGCTGGAAATGCTTTTTTATGATGGTGCTTCTTCATGTACGAAGTTGCTTTTAACCCTGAGAGGATATTTATACACGCCTCTCACTCAACTATGTCTGTTTCATTTTCAGTCTCTTAAAAAAAATGAAGTTGCTACTTAACATCCTACAAATGAGAAGCACCAGAATATGTGTGTGATGGTGCAAAACTTTTTAACATGAACTTTTATGAGCTGTGTTCCCTTGCAGTCTCAGTTTAATTTGCACAGAATAAGGCTTAATTCCCCAAAGTGTGTTAATGACTGTTGCAAGGTTGGAGGGCATCAATCTTATTTCAAACTTCATGTGCTAAACTGGTTGAGCACAAGCACTCAAGGATCATAACTTAAGATCCCCTTCTTAATTTTAGTGATGCTTTTATATTCAGACTTCTAAGTCCATTTACAATTTTGAAAAGTAGTAAATAAATTACTGATTTCTTATGGGAAATCCCATCTCCTTTCAGTGAATTGTAAAGACCAGGAATTATTTAAGAATGAGCTTATGTTTAAAATGTCATATTTCCAGAAATTTCTCTTCATGTTATTACTATTTCATTTTTATTCGATATGTGCTCTCCAATATGACTAATATATTGCTGAGCCGAATATTAACCAGAAAAATCAGAAAAGACAGATTAATCAAACCTGTACTTAGAAGAAACTGTATGGGCTAAGCCACCTGCTAAGTAAACAAGTTGTTAGGTGGCTCAGTTGTCAGTCAAAAATGGATTCTTATTTCAGATGAAATTACCAGTTTGAAATGTCCAAGTTTCACACTATAAATTTAATTTTGAGAACTCTTTACTGGAGAAAGTAAGGAAGACAGAAATGCTGAATGTGGTGAGCTCTCTTTTTTATAGCCATGCAATATCTATTTGTTAAACTCATACATAATTTAAAAGGAATTTTTAATTTAATAAATGAAATGAATGTCTAGCATCTAACTATATAACCTGTTGGATGGATAACATTGACCTTATTTTCCTTCATCTCCTACATTTAAATACCTTTCTTTCCTTTTCTCACCATATATGTATTCTCCTCTATGTTTTCTCTCTCTATCTCTGTCTCTCCATGCATAGTTCTTTTTCAACTTTTGTCTTTTTTTGCTAAGAAAAAAATTTAAGCAGGACCCGTCTGCATTGGCATAGGAATTGATAAAAGCATCAGGAGAAAACAAGACCTGAATCCAAGTCTGAGTGTGACATACAACCTTCTAGGCAGAAATTAAGTGAATTAATACAGAAATATGTTAGAGTCATTTGTTGTTAACATTCCACTAGACACAAGAACCTCAAAGTAAAAGGCAGATTCATTATAACACCCTTACCTGCATATGCCGGTATCTAAATGGGTTTCTTAATATGAGGATTTTATAAAGATGACAAGGATTTTATGAAGAATGACAGGATTCACCCTTCAATATGAAAAGTGTAAATAGCCTTTATACTTATATAGCCTTTAAAGGTTATATTATGGGAACTAATGCTAATTCCCAGATATTTCCTCACAGTGAAACTGATTATAAACCCAAAGGCAAACTTTCTACCCCTGATCTTATTCTTTAGGAGTTTATTAAATTTTGTCCCCTTCCATCTGTGCTGTAATGTGCAGTTCTTGCTACACAAATCTAATTAGTAAATATATGTTATTGCATTTGCTCCACATATTTTTAATGCCATGTGTTTCTAGTTGGCTTCTAACAACACTATTGCTTGCCTCTTATACTTTGCAAAGTGCTGGCTGCTTGCAGGCATGGCTGCATGATGCTGCAGCTCTCTGCTGCTTTAACCTGATCATTGTGTGAGGGCAGTTGCTCTTTGTTTTTTAGGATTAACCTTCTTTTCTCTGTGGAAACAGGATTATTTAAAACCCTTTTGGGGTGGAAAAATCCACTCTGTGTGGAGTCCAGGATGGAAACATTGTTGAACAACATTGGGATTATGTTGTTCAAGATGGCTCCAAATAGTAATCACTTAAGCTGTTTTCATTAGGAAGTACACACATGATGTCCCATGGGCCATGTCAACAGAGTTCTTTTCCAGGACCCTGTTTAATAAGAAAATCAAGAATGAAAAGCAAACCACGAAATTTCTTCTCCTAGCAAATGACTTTCCAAAAGCTTCTCTGTGTATAAGAGTATGTTTTACAATCACAACTTGATTTCTCTAGGTAATACAGAATAATTTTTGTGAATTACACAGAAAAGTAACTTTCGAAATGAGGACCAGATTATTTTCATAAAGCACATCAAGTGATATTTTTTATGTTCATACAGTTTAGGAATCACTATACTAAAATAAAAGAGCCAGCCCAAGTTATAAACTGACTTCAGAAATCAGAGAGGTTAATCATTTATACCCCTATCCCCATACTGTGTTACCTATCACATTATCACACTAGAACAGAAAAATCATTATCAGAATGCCATGTGATAATTGTTGTTCACTGGTGAATGTTTATTTTATTATCTTTAACAGCTCAAATAGCTCTAAAGTAAAACATATTTTTTTGTTTTTATTATTTTAATAGCTTGATTACTTCATGAATATAATTCAGCATATATCAGTTACAAATACTTAGTCTGCATTTATTTGGTTACAGAAACATATGGTTATAGCACATGATAATGACTTATCAATGTTTCCTTCATCTACAATCTAATTTGTATAATATATGAAAAAGAAAATTAAATAATTAAAAATTTAATTTTTCTTCAGGAATTAATAAGTACTGGTTATATAACTCTGTAAAACATGGTAATTTAGAAGAATTGTGATTATGTGTAAGTGAAAGGTAAATTACTTCTTTGCAATATTGTATTGGTACATTCCTTTCAAACTGTAGTTTTCTATAGGCCTGATAATGCTTGACAGTCCTTCAAATTCTAGAAGTTAGCCATAATTAAGATGTTTAGGAAGATATGGGGTTGGTTTGTTCAGCTAAATTCCCTCATTCTTCTAACCACAAAGAAGACAAGTTGGCACAATGGTAATGCTATCTTTATTGATATGTCTCAAAGATCATGCAACATTCTCATCTCATGGTGGTAAATATCCTATAAGAGTGACTTCCACATATATCCAAGCTGAATAGGGCCAAGAAATCTGTGACAAAACCCCACAATCCTAAAATGTGTATTTTTAAGGGGCGGGGGATAGGCTACCAGGTATTGAACCCAGAGGCGCTTACATTGAGCCACATGCCAGCCTTTTTTATTTAATTATTTGTTTATAATCTTGAGACAGGGTCTTGCTAAATTGCTTAGGGCCTCAATAAGTTACTAAGGCTAACTTTGAACTTGCAATTGTTCTGCCTCAGCCTCCTGAACTTCTGGGATTATAGGCATGCACCACTGTGCCCAGCCTAAAATGTGTGTATTTTGAGGAATAACTGAGATATTCTTTTGATTCAGAGATGCATATCTATATCATATTTAATTTTATTGGTGAATTTAAAGTGCCAATTAGAAATTGCATTTGCCTGCCCAAAAGTGTATGTGTGTATGTAGCTCAATGAAATTCATTGCAGAACCTATTAGTAAAATGGACTTCATCATTAGCTAAGCAACCCCAGACCAAAGAGGAAAGAAACTAACCTCTGTCATTTTCTACCTGGCACTACCCTCTCATTATATGTGCAAGAGGATTAAAGACCACTGCTTTAAAGGAAATGATCCTCCATGCCAATAGTTACTGAATTTTAACATGCATAAAAATTACATAGTCAGCTTATTAAAATACATTGCAAACTCTACTCTCAGGGTATTTGCTTCAGTAGGTCAAGAGTGGAGCCCCATTATTTTTATTTATAACAAATTTCTAGAGTTACTGATGCTACTAGGATAGGGACTACATTTTGAGAATCACTGTTCTATGATTTTAAAACAGGGAAAAGATAATTAGAAAAGAGCACAGAATACCTTTTTCTTATTTGTGCTCCACTTTTACCAGCCTACTTTCTGGTAGGACTTATTAATGTGTCCTTCATCTACAATCTAATTTGTACAATATATTGAATCTTGATTTGATGTGTTTGAATGGTCATTGGGACAGCAAATGATATTGCATGCAAATATTTGTGTCAAGGAATGTAATAACTCCAAAATATAGGTGACCAAGAAGCAATCATATGGAAAAGTCCAGCACTTCCCCAAAACGTTCTACATTTTGTACATAAACTTATAAAAAGTGATTTGATAGATTTAAATTTAATATTCAGGTTTCTGATTTAACTTAACTTCTCCCCTCAATATACATAGAAATATAATTTAGTAGTAAACAAATTAATAAGGGTCAATTGACTGTTTTATCTTTTTCAGCAACTACCAGATAAATTATACAGTATATACTGGAAATAGTTAAATAACAAAATAGTCAATTTCAACTCATTCCATCATTTTACTTTCAGTTCTAAAATTGTTTCTTAAAGAATTTAAAAACTTTGTAAATGGTAATATTAAAGTATCCATTGTTACCTACTTGTATTCATTGTATCTGTTGTGTCAGGAATTACCATTAAAAAGATGTCTTTGGCCTCAAGGAGTTACAAGGAGTAAGATCTTGTAAACAGAGTAGAGATACCTTTCAGCTTTTAATGAAAGAGATACCCAGAATCCCAATGCTCCATGTCTGTCTGGACCATTCTAAACATTTCTTCCCCTGCAGGCTGAATGCTTTATAGAAAATAGAGACCAGAACAGGTGGAACATGAAAACAGAATTTATACCTTCATTTGTCATTCAACAAATATTTATTTGCTGAGCACATATTACATGCTGTAAATTTTACTAGGCTCTAAAAATACAATAATTACTAAGATGCACTACCCCATTCCACCCTCCAAAAAAAGAACCTTGGACTCTGTTAGGAGAATTCAAGGGATTAAAGAGATAAGACTCATGGGAGAGAAATAACAGTCTTTTTAAACTTAAAAATATTCTTTAAATGAAAGTTGTAATTATTATATCTTGATCTGCAATAGTCCAAATAAACTCCAATCTCTGGATTCTCGTTGTGTAAATAAAGCTCAAAAGTAAGATTTTTAAAAATTATTTATTTTTAGATGTAAATATCACAACACAATGCCTTTATTTTTATGTGGTGCTGAGAGTTGAACCCGGGTCCTGCTCATGCTAGGCGAGCGCTCTACCGCTGAGCCACAATCCCAGCCCCAAAAGTAAGATTTTTATTTGAATTTATTTTAATTCAGTAAAAGCAACCAGTTTTATAGTACCAGATAAAAAAGATGACTGAATGATTAAAGTGCTAGCCCTTTATTTTCAGCATGTAGATATTGCTTGATTCTCTCCCTAACCATCTCTGCAATTAGCGTTAACAAATAGGATTTAATAGAAAATTAAAAGAATAAGGAGGGCAAGAAGGGCAATTTGTATTGAAGTGATTTAATAAATGTTATTAAGAATCCAGCACTACGACCACATAAAGTCTGGCTAACAGATGAGCTTGTGAAATTAAGGAAGAAACTATCAAGGTGGTATTGAGAGGTTTCTGGGCTGGCAATCCATGTCAAAATGAAATACAGGTCCCAGCAGGTGCTCCTTGTTAACTTTGTTCCAGAGAGCATTAGAGAGATCAGAGGGTCACTCATATACTGCCAAATCTCCTTTTAGAATAACCTCTCTCTGAACCTAGAGAAAACTTAAGAACAGATACATGACACAGCCAGGAGGGAAAGAAATAGTTTCACAAAAACTGCCATCCTCTATAATAAGGCCATGTCATTATTTTGTTGTGATCACTCTGACTTGCTCACACCTGTCATAACAAACCATAATTCAATGTAGTCACTAAAAAACTTCCTTTTCCACTTTTCTTGCTTTTTGGTCTTTATTATTCTCATTTTTTTGATTGACACCTAATGTACATATTTTTGTGGTACTACGTGATGTTTCAATTCATGTATGCAATGTAATGATCAACTCAGGATAATTAGCATACTTATCAAGTTTATCATTTCTTTATAATGCAGTCAAAAATCTCTCTTGTAGCTATTTTGAGATACACAATGCACTATTGTCATATACATCCCACTGTGCTGTAGAACCAGAACTTATGCCTCTTAAAAGTAACATTGTAGCCCTTAACCAGCCTGTCCCCTTTCCTTCTTCCTGATACTCGAAACCTAACCTCTTAAACCCAGACCATCCTCCCTCATCTGTTACTTGACAGATTGACAGAGTAGTCCTCAGAATCCTCAAGCATTTCTCTTGATTTTGTTGTTGTTGTGTAGTAGGGATTAAACCCAGGACACTTTACCACTGCATCCCCAGCCATTTTTTTGTTTATTGTCTTTTAATCTTGAGACAGGGTCTCACTAAGTTGCTTAGGGCCTTGCCAAATTGCTGAAGCTAACCTTGAACTTGCAGTCCTCCTGTCTTATCCCTCCAACCTCTGGGATTACAAGTGTGCACCACCATGTCTGGCTTGGCTTCCTCAGGCATCTCTTGCACATGTCTCACTAAGGATGCTCTGTTCCTATCCCTTGAGGTAAATGGGTACTGAATTCAGTTAATTGAACGTGTATTCATAGTGGTGAACTGTGGTTCATTATGAATGAGGTCACATGAACAGCCAAAAGGAAAAGAGAGTGGGGCAGGGTAAAAAGGCAGTATTAAGAGAATAATGTTCTGAACATAGATTGTCTCATTTCTTATATTCTCAACATATTCCTACTTTGTACAGTTGTACAGTTAGGCAGCTCATAGATGAAGTTAATAAGCTTCAGATTTCTTTACAAGTTATTTCTCCTCTTGTTTTCTCTGACTTGGTTAATAGAATACAGGTGCTTAAGGAAGAAATGTGAAAGTCATCTTTGACTTCCATCTTCTTCCTCCATATTTTTTGGGGTGTCAAACATGATTTATGATATATCTTTTAAATGTTTTCTCCATTTGTCCTGTCCTTGTCACTTCTTGATTCAGAATTTTTCTTACCTAGTCTATTAACAATTGTCTTTTTTTAATGAATATCTTCAGAAGGCAGTTGCTTCAGAGAAAATAACTTCTAAAAGTGCTACACTTCAATCTCAATGTTGCTCCAAAACCATGACACATTATATAGGTGCTGGTTTTTCTCACTTCAGAAAGAAACAAGGTGCACTATATTCTAAAATTCTGTAGTTAGAAGGTCAAGAACCTTGTTAGCAATCCATAAAGTTGAGGGATGGTGTGCGGTGTAAGCGAGAAGGGAAGAAAATGTCTAAGAGAAAAGAATGACATGTCATTCAAACGAGACTTGGAGATGTGATTTAAAGAAAACAATACAGAGAAACAGGACTTTGCTACATCTTCACTAACTCAAAACTACACTGAATGAATTTCAAAAGATGAGGCATTCTTTCCACCCCCCCCCCCCCCCTTTAGTTGTCTAGGCTAAAGAAACTAATATATCTCAAAGGCATTTAGTTGATTTGAAGCACAATGACAGTGGGATTCACTGCATACTCTTTAATTAGGATGGGAGACAGTTACTGATATTCTTCAAATTTTTGAAACCAAGTAAGAAACAGCAATTTATACACTGCAACTGATACTTCTAGCATAGCATTCTTGCACATCTAAATGGAATAAGGAAATATGGCATAGTCTATCTCTGAAAATGGTCATCCATGTTCTAGAAGAGAATCTCTCTAAAGAGGAATTTTTAAAAAGAAACAAAAAAGCAGAGTAGCATTGTTAGAGCTAGGGCACATTTGTCTGCAATAGAGAGGACAATGTGTTTTATTTCTGACAACACAGTGGATTATCCAAGTGAGCACCATAGCTCTACAAAGTGATTTAGGGAATTCAGGGACTTTACTCTAATGCTAGGTTCAGTAAGGAATTTTTCAGTGTTTCTCAAATTATATATTTTAAGTTTGACAGGCCTTATAAGGTGAATAGATTCTGGTAAGTAGAAAGGTTGGAGAAAATTGAACTCTTCAAAATAAAAGAAAGAGCAAGAACCCAGAGAAGATTTTGAGAAATGTCTTGTAACACTTCTCAGATCGAAAGCCAGCTTGAGGGTTTGGCAAGTGCTAAGATCGGATTTGGATTTATTAAACAACTCTGGGTACAACATTTAGAAGGTTGGAAGGGGAAAACAAGAAACAAGAGCACAGCTTACTCAGAGATGATTGTACTATACTAGACCAGAAAAAGTCTGAATCAGGAAGTGAAAAGAACAGGAAAAAATGGAGAAAACATTTTAGAGATATTCTTCAGTCATATTTAATATCCAAGTAAATATGGAAGAAGAACACAGAAGTCGAAGGTGCCTTTAATAATCATGTCATTAACCAAATCAGTAAAAACAAGAGGAGAAATACTAAAAGATGGCCACGTAATAAGTTCCATTTTTGATATACTGCTGTGACTGAGATTTGTGTGCACTATCAAAGTGGAAAAATCTTAGGCACTCAAGAATATAGACCTAATGTTCAGGCATTATATTAAGACTATGAATAATAAATCTGGGAGTCATAAGCATGCAGGTAGTTGAAGCCATAGTCATGAATGTGATTGCTCAAAGAGAGAATGTAGATTCAAAAGAAGACTAGAAAGGAAAAATAATATGTCAGGGGTACACAGAGGACTTAAGGCAACAAAAGACACAAATCTTCAGAGAAGCAAGAAAATAAGAGCTTGAGAAATTGAATAAAGTACAGTGTGATTTAAGCCTGAGTAGGATAAATAAGGCCACTGCATTTGGCTATTAAGAGATCATTGGTTTTCTATATGTGACGATATCAGTAGTGTATTCACAGCAGAAACCACATCATAGAGGATTAATGAATATTTCAGAGAGAAGGATGTGGAGTCAACACATTTTGTGCTAAATGTCCTAAGCAGTTTGAAGGTCAAGATATTAGCTACATGTCAATGAGGGGGAAGTTCCAAATAAGTTGAGTATTCTGTCATTAGTTGTTCAATGTTTTTTATTTTAACATAAATGTTTTTGGAGCATATTTATATGATGAGGCATCAATTAAAGAAACAATAGAGGGATTGAAGATGAAGAGAAAGGGATAATGGATAGAACAAAACCTGGAAGGAACCATGAGCTCAAATTAAACATTTTTTCTGAGAAATAAGGATTTCTTTTTCATAGAAATAGGGATGAAATTTGCATTTATTAAAGTATTTAATTTAAAAATGTTAAAATATCTAATACAAAAATATTAAGGAATTTATACAAAAGTATTAAAGTATTTAATGCAAAAAAATTGAAGAATTTAATTTAAAAATATTAAAAAGGATGAACCCTTTTTAATGTATAAACATCAGACCCATTTTCTAGGGAAATGAGGGCCAGGTAGTAACCTTCTTTCCTGATCTGCACTTCTTTAGATGAGCAGATAATAGCATCCTAATACTGATAAGCTGAACACAAGGCCAGGCAGCCTAGTAACTTAGATAAAAGAAAGGAAATGAGATAGTAGTAAAACTGTGGAAAAGAAAGAAAACTCACACTAAAGATCTTTTAACTTCTTCCATGTAAAGTCTGTTTTATAAGAGTTTGTATCGCTGTATCTGAAGAGTCTCAATGTCACTTTGCAGCTCACTGCCAATAACCCTAGCAAGATCTTGATGGTCAATTTAGCAATTGCTGTTTAAAGAAAGTGAAAGAATGTATATTTTCTTTAGGTCCATAAGGAAACAATTTGTGCTGGAAAAGAAAACCCACACATACACAACACATACAGAGTTGGTTTGGTAATCATGTTTCCTCAACTAAACAAATATCAGGGCATAATCTAACATGGTCTGGCAATAACACAAATATTTGAAATCAACACTAACTTGGTAAATACAGGATATGGTGTTGCAAGGAAATAAGTGATTTCAAAGGCAATGGGATTCTGTTAATAGTTGATGCCAGGTTATCTGTCCCAGGAGAAGCAACCTCTGGAGAATAGAGCTGCTCCTGTCTGCTCTCAACTCCTTCCTCAAACATTTGGTAAATTCCTCAGCATGAAGGACGTTGGGACAGACACCCATACTAGAAAAGTAAGGTAAAATTCTATAGAAGAGATAGGCTTATAAGAAAATAGTTATGAGAGCACTATATGCACATTAATAGGGGAAAAAAGGACAGTTAATGTAGAAGCTAAAGCTTCTATTGACAGGGAGGAATGTTGGAGGGAAGATTTGCAAAACAAAGCGCTAAGTAATTTGCGTTTTAAAGGAAAAGTGAGGCTTAAGGAAAAAGAACTTAATAGACAACTTGCCTATTGCTCTCTTTCCTAGACAAGTTATTTATATTTGAAAGCACAAAGTGGTGTAAAATATCTCAAATGTGTAAAAGCTCAGTGACTACCTATATATGACTATGGTTTATTTTGCTCATGAGAACTATACTTCACTGGCCTAGATTTTAGAATTCCCAAACCTTTCCTAAAGAGGGAATGAAACCTTAAATTATAAATTAGAATTCTACCCAGTACCTTTAAATTGTCATTGACTGTATTCCCCTTTATATGGAAACTTTGTTTATTTAGCCAGCTAATTAAGTTGTTGAGGTACACATGCTAATTCTGTCTGTGCTATAGAATAAATGATTAATAATGATTTTCAAATGCTTAAAAAATTTTTCTGTTCTTTTTATTTTTAATAATAACTTTAAGTAATAAAACAATAACCCAAGTTTATTTTTATTATTATCACATAACTTGGCTATGTTTCAAAAATTGCTGAAAAATATTATGTAGCTTTTTACTCTTTCAAAGTAGCTAATAATTTTTAAAATATACCACTTGTAACTTAGGCAAAAAAATCTTAAATCCCAGTTTATTATTTCTTAAAACTTTAGAAGGTTTGTAGGAGCAATTTAGACACATATAGAAATGCAGAAAGACTCGAGTATTGGTAATTTTGTTGCCTAACAAGATTACCTTATAATTGGATAAATATGATGTACATGCCATTTTTCTCATTGTTGCAAAAGACATGTAATTTTCAAGAGTCATACAATTGACCTTAGAATTGCTGTGCCTATCTTAGTGGTATTATTTAGATCAGAAACTGAAACTAAAATTTTCCCTTTTGGCTTGTTTTTCATTTGACCTGGTTATAGGACCAAAGCATTCCCTTTGAACCTACTTAGAAACGCATTAAAACAAAGCATTAAAACTGTCATCAAATGTTCAAATTACTGTCATCTTACAATTTCAGATTTTGAAGTAATAACCAGTTATTTGAGAAGAATACCTAAGATAGATTCAATAGTTTTATGGGAAAATAACAATTTCATCCAAGTCACCTACATAATTTTGTTTGTATAATTTCAAAGTTATTATACTAACAGGTAGACAAACCACCTTAGTGTGTACATAAAACTAATATGAAAACTAAATACACATTTTTAATTTTAATTAGGTATATATGACAGCAGAATGATTTTGATTCATTGTATACAACTGCAGCACAACTTTACATTTATCTGGTTGAACACGATGTAGCATCACACCATATGTGCATTCACACATGTACCTAGGTTAATCATGTCCATCTCATTCCACCATCTTTCCTACCCCCATATCTCCTCTTCACCCTTCCCTCCCCTTTGCCCCACCAAAGTTCTTTCATTTTTTCCCATGTCCCCCATCCATTATGAATCATCATCCACTTACCGAGGAACGTTTGGCCTTTGGTTTTTTGGGATTGGCTTACTTAGCATGATATTTTCCAACTCCATCCATTTACCTGCAAATGCCATAATTTTATTCTCTTTTTATGTTGAGTAATATTCCATTGTGTATATATACTACAGTTTCTTTATCCATTCATCTATTGAAGGGCATCTAGATTGCTTCCACAGTTTAGCTATTGTGAATTAAGCTGCTATAAATATTGATGTGGCTGCATTACTATAGTAGGCTGATTTTAAGTCCTTTGGGTATAGACCAAAGATTGGGAAGCTAGGTCAAATGGTGGTTCTAGTCCAAGTTTTCTAAGGAATCTCCATACTGCTTTCCAGATTGGTTACAACAATTTGCAGTCCTACCAGCAATGTATGAGTATGCCTTTTCCCCTACATTCTTGCCAACATTTATTGTTGTCTGTATTATTGATAACTGCCATTCTGACTGGCATGAGATGACATCCTAGAGTAGTTTTGATTTGCATTTCTCTAATTACTAGAGATATTGAACGTTTTTTTCTTATATTTGTTGATTGATTGTATGTAATTTTAGAGATGTCAATTGCTCATTTGTTGAATTAGTAAACATGAACAGCAGGTACAGGTCTCCTGTTTCTGTCTAGTGACAGCAATAACTATCAGTTCATAGTGTATGATAGAAATGAAACTTAAAGTACTACAAACTAATTCTTATAATTTTGTAAGCAATTCCATGAGGAGTAAACTAGTAATTAGAAAAGTTTTTGTTTGTTTGTTTTATTTTTTAGCAAAGGGGCTGATCAAAACTCAATTGTTTTAGTCAGTTAACTTCTTAGAAACCAAAGTGCAGTAGGGGTCTAGCTTAGTGGTAAAGCACCCCTGGGTTCAATTCTCAATACCTAAATAAATAAATAAAATGCATACTACCCAGACAAGAACAAAACCAGATCCAGTCATCTAGAGAGATCACTGGCATTCTTTTTGCCTACTATCCCATGACCACTCTCACTAGGGAGACTTGGGAGATGCAAAGATGAGGAAGTGCCCTGGTAAAGTTGCAGCTCTAGTATATTAGACACATAGAAGTGTTCCTTTCCTGGAGATTAGTGCTCTATCTGACGTGCATGTGGCGAAAACTTGCTCTCAAAATGTGGGCTCTCTCTTCACCTCATTGATTATTTCTTTTGCTGAGAAGAAGCTTTTTAGTTTGAGTCCATCCCATTTATTAATTCTTGATTTTATTTCTTGCTCTTTATTTGTCTTGTTAAGGAAGTCAAGGCCTAATCTGACATGATGAAGATTTGTGCCTACATTTTCCTCTCTTAGGCACAGGGTCTCTGTTCAAATTCCTAGGTCCTTGGTCCCCTTTGAGTTGAGTTTTGTGCATGTGAGAGATAGGGGTTTATTTTAATTTTGCTACTTAGGGATTTCTAGTTCTCCCAGTAACATTTGTTGAGGAGGCTATCTTTTCTCCAATATATGCGTTTGAAGCCTTTGTCTAGTATGAGATAACTGTATTTATGTGGGTTTGTCTCTGTGTCTTATATTTTGCACCATTGGTCTACATATCTATTTTGGTGCCAATACCATGCCATTTTTCTTACTATAGCTTTGTAGTATAGTTTAAATTCTGGTATTGTGATGCCTTCTGCTTCACTTTTCTTGCTAAGGATTGCTTTGTCTATTCTGGGTCTCTTATTTTTCCAAATGAATTTCATTGCTTTTTCTATTTCTGTAAGAAATGACTATGGGATTTAAATTGGAATTGTATTGCACTTTCGTGGCCATTTTATGTTAATGTTAATGTTGCCTATCCAAGAGCGTGGGAGATCTTTCCATCTTCTAAGGTCTTCTTCAATTTCTTTCTTTAGTGTTCTGTAGTTTTCATTATGGAGAGCTTTCACTTTTGTTATGTTGATCCCCAAGAAATTTTTTTTGAGGCTATTTTGAATGGGATAGTTTTCCTAATTTCTCTTTCAGAGGATTCATCGCTGATGTATAGAAATACATTTGATTTATGGATATTGTTTTCATATCCTGATACTTTGCTGAATTCATTTATTCATTCTAGAAGTTTTCTGGTAGAGATTTTTGGATCTGCTAAGTATAGAATCATGTAGTCAGCAAATAATGATAGTTTGAGTTCTTCTTCTCCTATTCCTATCCCTTTAATTTCTTTTGTCTCTCTGATTGCTCTGGCTAGAGTTTTAAGGACTATGTTGAATAGAAGTGGTGAAAGAGGGCATCCCTGTCTTGTCCCAGTTTTTAGAGTAAATGCTTCCAATTTTTCTGCATTTAGAATGAAGTTGGCCTTGGGCTTAGCATAGATAACTTTCACAATGTTGAGGTATGTTCCTACTATCACTAGTTTTTCTAGTGTTTTGACATTAAAGGGTACTATATTTTGTCAAATGCTTTATCTGCATCAATTGATAAAATCGTATTAATCTTATCTTTAAATCTATTGGTGTGATGAATTGTATTTATTGATTTCCATTTGTTGAACCAAACATGCATCCCTGGAATGAACCCAATTTGATCATGATGCACTATTTTCCATTTTTTGTACGCAATTTGCTAGAATTTTATTGAGAATTTTTGCATCAATGTTCATCAGGGATATTGGTCTGAAATTTTTTTTTCCTTGATGTGTCTCTGCCATGTTTTGATATCAGGATGATACTAACTTTGTAGAATGAGTTTGGAAGGGTTCCTTCCTTTTCTATTTCATGGAATAATTTGAGGAGTGTTGGTATTAATTCTTCTTTGTAGATCTTGTAGAACTCAGTTGTGAATCCATCTGGTCCCAGGCTTTTCTTGGGTGGTAGGCTTTTGATGGCATCTTCTATTTCCTTGCTTGAAATTGATCTGTTTAAATTGTGTATGTCCTCTTAACTCAGTTTGGGTTGATTATATGCCTCTAAAAATTTGTTGGTGTCTTCAAGGTTTTCTATTTTACTGGAGTATACATTTTCAAAATAGTTTCTAATTGTCTTCTGTATTCAGTAGTATCTGTTGTGATATTTCCTTTTTCATCACAAATCTTAGTAATTTGAGTTTTCTCTCTCCTTCTTTTCCTTAGGGTGGCCAAGAGTTTGTCAATTTTATTTATTTTTTCAAAGAGCCAGCTTTTTGTTTTGTCTTTTTTTTTTTTAATTGTTTCTATTGTTCTAAATACATCTTTTAAATGAGAACTCCCCCACACTCCCCCCACCCCCGCCTCCACCATCTCTATTTTCAGAGCCATTCTTTGGAGGTACAGAAATGTGATCAGGGAACTGCTACCTATAACTGCAGAACACCAAAAGGGAATCTCTTTCTTAATTCCATTTTTCCAACCTTTTTATACAATTGAAATCAAATTAAAGTTGGAATTAGAGGAGTAATAAGAAAATATAATAATAAATTTCCAGCTTGCATCGGTCCCTAGGATTGGAGCAGGCAGTCCACAAATGTTTTCTTCATTAAAGTTTAAGAAGCCATGATTTGTTAGGCTAATTGAGTTTAAATACTATTGGTCTTAGGTTTTTTAAAGTAAGTACATACCATCTGTCTGCCTTTGAGCATCACTGGCCTGCAGCTGATAATACCTGAAGAGAACTCTCGGAATGTATTAGACTCCGGGTATTTTAATTTTCCCATTCCCAAAAGAGTCTTATACTACGGCAGCCTGTGTGTCTGTGTGCAAGGGCAGTGAGCACATCTGATACTAAAAACAAACAAACAAACAACAACAACAACAACAACAAAAAAAAAAACAGATGGCTCTGATAGAGGGTCAGAAACCGAGCAATCTTAAAAATTACCTGGATTTGAGTTGACACTGACATCAAGGATTGAAGTGATATAATCAGAAAGTCTCAGATGACAAATGCAATTTTTGATTTTCATTTTAATGTTTTTAGTCATGTTCCTACAGTCTAGAGCTACCCAGCTGATGAGAATGTGAATAATACTTCCTCCTAACCATTTCTTAGCATTATAAAGTACTCTTAGAGGATTATAGAATTTAGGTCAAGAATTTAGGTAAACTCAGGGAAACTTCTTGGTCCTGGACTAGGTCCCAGGAGATTAAACTGACATTGGGTCCTATATTTATTTGATATGCTTCTTAGATTGTCTCATTTACAGTAAACCATGCTTGAATTTTTTACTTTCAAAAGTTGTCTTTATCCCTTCCGTTTCTTTTCAGTAGATCAACTTGTGTAAGAACTATAGATATTAATGGTAGGAAACTAAATTTCTGAAGAATAAAGGAAGGAAGATTGACTTGCATTTTAATTTCAGAGAATATTCCAGGTTGCCTTTCACATGAATTTCTCTCTGCTTGATACAATACATCTATTATAAAGTTTTCATTTTGTTTACAAACAAAAACATGATTTTCTACATACTTGGTAAAGTATGTGTTGAACTTACCCATTAATTGTAAAAATAAATTCAAGCTAGAAGATTGGCAGGCTATTGTTTGTGTTTACTTATAGTAAGCTATTTGGTAATATTTACTAACAATATTTTAAGAACAATAAGATAAAAAGAAAAATTGTCTTCTAAACTTTGCACTGTTTAAGTGAGCATCACAATTAAATTATCTTGATTTGGTTATTTTTCTTTTACCCCCAAATTTGCTATGAGATTACCTCTAAATTCTAAATAATTGAGGTCCTGAAAAAAAATAAAATGTTAAGATTTGAATCTTGAACTCCAAGTTACAAATGACACCATGGAAGTGAAGTCAGACCTATCAACTCCAGAAAAACATGGAGTATGTAGATAGTTTGTTTCTCCCATTAATTTAAAATTCTAAAGTTGGGAAAATATATTTTCCAAGAATGAGCAATATGAATACAAGTTTAGCATCCCTAATCCAAAATGTTCCAAGCTCAAAATTTTTTGAGTGTCATGACAGTACTCAAAAAGTTTTAGATTTTGGAGCATTCAAAGTTTCAAAGTTTGGGATAACAAATGCTAATACAGTAAAGTCTAAGCAAATATTCTAAAATATGGCAAACTCTGAAATCTGAAACACTTATGGTCTCAAGCATTTTGGATTAGGTATACTCAACGTGTTCTCAAAAGTTAACTTTTAACTGAATTTATATTTCTAGTGGGTCTGTTGCTTTACAGTGATATTGAAAACTAAAATATATTTTGAAGCAACACATATATTTAACTACTGTATAACACATTAGGCTTTCTAAATTATGAAAATATAGCACTCTGGATGATGTTTTGGTCATGTCTTGAATCCCATTGCTGTAATCAACAAAACTTTGCTATCTAGCCTTATTTGTAAGCATGCCATGCAATTCAATAAATTTTTCATATGCAAGAACTCCCTCCCCTACTTCTTAAAAATTTCCTAAACTTTTTGATTTGATTTCAAAGGCAAAAAGAGAGGGAAAATTATGTATGTGTTGTTTGAATATAAGAAGAAAATGCTTCTAATAGAAACAAAGGCATAATTCTCAAAACTCCAAAGTAACATTGTTTATGATCTTTCTGCAGCTGGATCCCGAAGCTAGTACCATTCTAAAAGAACTTCAAGTTAAACTCAGTGGGGTTCTGGATGAGCTCAGCGTCACATATGGAGAAAGGTAAGTGGCCTGAGTAGTTATTATCTAAATGTGTTAGATTTCATTTGTAATATTCATGCCTTCAGTGATATTCCTCTGACTAAATCCTTTTAGCTTCCAAACCTGATATAAGTATAGCCTCCTCTGAAAACCTTTTGTGACCCCTCCCTCTAATAGTGATGTCATGCTGAATGCTCCCCAGAACTCTAGGTATCTTTCATTTGGGTACCACTTGCAACACTGTGCTCTACATTTCAATTTACTGGTCTAGTTTCCATCATTTTCTTCTGTGCTCCTTAAGGGCTGGAATCATATCTTATACCTGTCTGCAATCCCAGCATGTAGAGGTTGGCAATTGGCTATTGAAAGTAATGGAGAAAGGTAAGGAGGAAGGAAACAATTTTACACATGAAAGAAATACAGGTTGTGCTCGTGGCATACATGTCGATGTGGTTGTGCTTCAGAATGCCTGAATCCCTAACCCTGTATCAAATGAAGTCAAGATTCTCCACTTTAAGACTTAGGAATCTGATTGCAACTCTCCCATAGGCAGGAGTTTGGAAACTAATGACATATCTACATTTTTTCCATATTTAAAAAAAAAAGTCAACTTAATTTGTACATGGTATGGTTATAAAGCAAGAGAAGTTCACCATAAACAAATTTGATTTTGGTCCTGTGCAAGAAGCATCTCACTATCAAATGTTAAAACAGAAACAAATACATCTTTGAAGAAGTTCATTAATTTACTATAGAATTTGATTTAAATATTAGTTCAATACATGTTGACTTACCAATTTAAACTATGTGTTCAGTTTTCCAATGAAAGTATAAAGGTTTCTTCGATAGCAGGGACTATCTCTTTAAACACTACTCATTACTTAATATGTTGTAGAGAGATACATTTGCTCATTACCAATGCCTTTTTTAATCAGAAAGATTAAACAGAAACAACACTGAAAGCATCATTTTTTTCCCCTCACATACAAGAATAAAACACAGTTAAAAAAAAAAAAACATACTTATCCTTCTCTTGATAATCAGAGTTGTGTTAACAACTCCTTTAGCCAAGTGGTGTCGTCCTTATGGAGCCGACCTTCACAGCTCAGGTGCTGAGCAGGAGACTCAAGCCAAATGGGAGATTAGGGTAGTTGATGCCTCTGCTCAGTTCTGTTAGCTGATCTGCATGACCTTGCCTACTTGGCCTGAAAGTTAATCAGCAACAGGAAGGTAGTTGTACCTGGAATTGGAGAGGCAGCAGTTGTTCACAAATGTGGGGTGTCACTGGCTCTGACACTTAGTGATGGGGCTTTGGCTCAGCCATTTCAGGAGTGGGGCCATTAGAAGGGCATCTGAAGTGTTTTAGTTGTATGAGTTCGGATATTTTAACCTAGATATTGAAACCCTTGGCTCCCCATAACCCATTCCTTCATTATTTTTTAAGTATAGAAAATAATTTAGCATTTCATTCATTTAGGGCTATTCGAATTATTAGAGTAAACAGGCCGTATGTCACACTTTCCCTATAAAAAGAATAATTATTATATGCCCGTTGCTATGATACATAGATGGCAAGTCCACCGTGATCAGTGTGATTTGTTGCAAAGCCAAAGTAGATAAATTCAGTCTCAATCTATCCTTCTTCAGGTCTAAATTAGCAATATAAAGCTTTAAAAATAAGTACATAATTAACCTCAAAAATCAGTTTGATTTTATAGTATTAAGAAAAACAATCAATTATTCTACTATATATACCAGCTAGGATGACATTGCCTTAAAGCCAGAGAAGAGCCAAACCACACATTTGAAACATGGGTAACTGGTTTCCTGATGCATGACTACAGGAGTTCACTTCAATGATTTATTAAAGATGTTCTTAAAATTTTCAAAACTTGTGCCACTTAGATTTCTGCTTACACGTTTATTTTTCAATTTTTTGTTTGTTTGTTTACTGTGTCTTTCTTACTGATACCTTTAGTACCAGAGGCTGGCTGGATTAAATATACAGAGGACTCAGGAATATTTCATAGGAATTCTTCTGAGTATTTGACTCCTTGGGTGTTAGCAAAGTCTGTTATTATTTAGTGGCACTACTTCTATTCAAGCTAGTTAATAAAAACTTTTCCAACCAGGAAGGAAGGAAGGAAGGGAGGGAGGGAGGGAAGGAATTTTTTGGTGAATTTACTAAAACAATTGATAGAGACAAAGGCTTTTTAGGTGAAATGCAGGTGTTTGTTTACCCTGGTCTCTTGTAATCATAGAGTGGTATTGTCCATGAAATACTGAGAATACTTCTTCCATATGCTTGATCCCGCACACAGAGCTGGCTTATGATTGAGTTTACAATATAGATCTGTTTAAGAACCTACTTTTCACATATTTGAAACATAAATTTTATGCTCTCTGCTCAAGTCTCTCATCTCATCCCCATGCCTTGATTTTGAGAATTGGTGCAAAAGAAAGTAGTTATTTAAAAGATAATTCTTATTAAAGCCATCAGGATCATTGATGACCTAGTGGAAAATCAACCTGTTAGAAATTTCTAATATTGTTTGCCTTTCGTTTCTATCCTGTCAAGTGTCTACTCCATTAGCCCCATTAAGTACGCATACCACCACAAAGACCCAGACCTTGCCCACTTTCCCTACTATTCCCTTTTCCTCCCTCCCTTGCAACTGCTACCTTATAAGAGGCCAGACACAGGTGCAGCCAGATAAAAGCCAAATAGCTAGGATTAATTCCTCTGAATAAGAGTTTGGAAGAGCTTATTCCATTGAAACCTGATAACCATAAAGATAGATAAGAAATGAATCATACCCAGAGGGTTCAGCAGAGATCCAAAGATCAAGGAACCAATACAAATGGCAAGTCTAGAGGGGAAGAATGATGTTCTCAACAGTACACAAAACCAAGGAGAAGTCTAGATCCAAAGATGGAGACTGGCTGCGCATGGTGGTACATACCTATAATCCCAGAGACTGGAGAGGCTGAGTCATGAAGATGACAATTTGGAAGCCCATTCTAGCCAGTAAGTGAGAGTGAGACAGTAATTGTTCAAAAAAAAGTGGGGGGAGGGGGAGGCTGGGGACATAGCTCAGAGATAAAATATACCTGGGTTCAATCCCCACAACAATTTTAAAAAAAAATGATGGGAGACAAGCCAAACATAATGGTAGAAGTAAAATCAGATCTTGAATATATGCCCCAAATTATGAACCAGTGTGTTTACAAATCTGCTACTAAAGAACTAGGAAAAAGAAAGACATCCAAGTTGTTTAGTTTAAAATCTATTAAAGATTCATCATACTAGGTAAAAGCAAGAATTAAAAAACAAAGTAAGGTCTCATATATGCTATAGGAACAAGTACATCTGCCTATTTTATTAATTGATGTACTCTCAGCACATAAAATAGTGATTGGCACATAGTAGATATTTATTAAGTATTTATAAAATGTGTGTACATGAATAAGCATGTATGTTTTGTTTAATTCATAATGAAAGCATTATATGGTGAAAAAGCCTTATATTCTATATAAAGTTTGGGTAATTTAGACTTTTCAAATAAAATTAAAATCATTGTATGTGGAAGAAGAATGGGACTGACTTGCTCTCAGTACTTTAAAATACTGAGTGGAGGGCTGGGGATGTGGCTCAAGTGGTAGCGCACTCGCCTGGCATGCGTGCGGCCCGGGTTCAATCCTCAGCACCACATACAAACAAGGATGTTGTGTCCGCCAAAAACTAAAAAATAAATATTAAAAACAAATTTCTCTCTCTCTCTCTCTCTCTCTCTCTCTCTCTCTCTCTCTCTCTCCCTCTCTCTCTCTCTTTCTCTCTCTCTCTCTCTTTAAAAAAAAAAAGTACTGAGTGTAATTCCTGCTTCTCATTATCATTGCAGTGATTTGGCCATTTCCCAAAGTTTCCCATTCTCCTAAGTAATTGTATATGTGTGTGTGTGTATCTGAATATACTTATAATTACTCCTATTATCAGAAGCACGGAAGTATTGTTAGAAATATCTTAACAATAAGGCTAAGAGTCTCCACTACTTAAATCTCTTACTACTTGCTGCTGCTTAGGTAAGAACCACCAAAACTGATACTGAGGACATAGAGAAGAGAAACAGCACAAAGGGTTACTCTTCACAGACTTGCTTAAATCCTGAGAGTGGTGAGCAGTCAAGGCAGGTGAAAGGAGATCATCCAATGGTACATTTAGCCAATATTTCTTTTTTTGCATAGCTTTATTGAGATATCATCAACATGTAAAAATTGTATATATTTAAGATGAATAACCTTATGAAATGATCACAACATTCCAGCTAATTGACACAAGTATCACCTTTACAGAGTTGTCAGTTGTTATGTATATTGAGAAAATTTTATTGAAAATCTATCCTCTTAGCAATTTTCAACATACAATATTGAAAAAAAATTAACTACTATTCCTGCATTTCCTGAATATGTGAATGGTGTGTGCAAATAATTCTGAACAAAACAAAATCCCTGGTCCTGTGGAACTTTTATCCTAGTTGAGGCAATAGGCAGCAAACAAACTAAAAGTAGGCATTCTGTCAAATGATGGACAACACAATTAAGGAAAAATAAACAGTTAAGGAATGAAAATGATCGGAAAGCCATTTTAGTTCGAGCACTCATGGAAGACTTCTCCAAAGAATCATTTGGCTTATGCCCGAAATGAAAGACCAAAAACAGCAAGAGAATTTCCCTGTCAGAGGGCACGTAACAATGGACATATGGTAAACATGCTCTTTGGAGCATCCCAGGACACCAAAGAGAGGGCTTTGGCTGCACTGCAGTGAAGCTAAAAGAAAGGAGGCAAGAAGTAACATCATTGAGATCACCAGCACCAGGTCATGTTGGACTTTATAGTCTACAAAATGCTCTATACTTGGTTACAATTTTGTTTGGAAGCTATTGACAATTTTTTAACAAGGGGGGAGCACAATCATGTCTATTAAGATAACTATAACGGGTTGAACAGAAAGAGACTTAGAAAAATCACCATGACAGTTTAGGTGAAAGGTGTGGGGTAAGTAGTCTTTGGAAGGAAAAAGTCTTTAGATTTAGGACACAGTGTGTTGGCAGATTGGATTCTGGGTTTAGGGAACTCAGATTTTCAAGTGGAAAGTTTGCATAGCCAGTTTAATAAAACAGCCTGGTGTGTGGGGTATAAGTTGGGTCTGTACATGTGAACTAGAGAATCACCAGTATGTAAGTAGTATGGAAGCCATGGGGCCAGATGGGATAGTCAAGGGAGTGATTGTTGAGGGAGAAGAGTGGTCCAGGGATCAAGCCTGGAGCGTCCCAACGTAGGGTAAACAGATAAAATGCAGTGAAATTTGAATTTCACATAAACAGTGAGTAATTTTTAGTGTAGTCTGTCCCAAATATTACATGGACAGATTTATGCTAAAAATATTTACTATTTGAAATTCAAATTTAATTAGGTCCCCTATGTTCTTATTTGATTTAATATGGCAATCCTACTCCAGTGGGTAGAGGTCAGGCAGTTGAGAGTGAGCAGCCAGTGATGGTGGTAGAAAGCCAGCAGAGTGTGGAGTTACCAAAAGCAAGTGAAGAAGGTGCATCCCAACATCAACAGTCTTTCTAGAGGAACGTTTTTTCAAAAAACACTCAGAAAATCATAATAGCTGTTACTGTCAGAGATAGAGGCTGAAGAATCCATTTAAATTAATTCAACTTGAAAAGTTTCACTTTAGTCTGATTCACATATAATGGTACCATGTGAGCTTACATTGTAACCATTTTTTTTTTTTTTTTTTTTTGCAGTTGAAATTAAGTTTCAGAACTAATGAACAAGGGAATTCATGCTATTTGAACCAGATCCTCATGGTAGAATTAAAACAGCCCAAGAAAAATGTTTACTTTTATTCCAGAATTTATATTGTTTTTCTTTAGTTTCCAGCTTATAATTGAAGAATGCATAAAACAGATGAGTTTTGAACTAAATCAAATGAGAGCAAATGGAAATAGCACATCTAATAAGAATAGTGCAGCAATGGATGCAGAGATTGTTTTAAGACCGCTTATGGACTTCTTGGACAAAACGTAAGTTTTCTATCCACTTTTACCTTTACTTATTGCCTTTACTTATTATCTTTACTTAATTTTCTTGACTGATGAGGCCTTACAAAATATTATTTCTCCTATGCACAACAGCTTTAAAAATATATTTGTAAAACTAAATGTGTTCATTAAAGAGCAACACTTTATTTTATTACTAGGTAGAAAAAAATAACAACTTTGTACATGAAAGGGAAAAAATGAGAATAAATAAATATTGGTAGCTAAGAGGGTTGTTGTTCTGAGGCACAATTTTTTGCTCCTCAAATGGTATATGGTTTTGCATACTCCTGGAAATAGAGAAAGACAGTATCCATTTCACCACCTGTATAGTGGGGTAATTGAAAAAGTGGATTGACCCTTATTTTCCATGCATTTAGATGCTTATTTTACTTAGTCTTAATTTTGTATTTTAAATTATACTTTATTATATCATCGTATATGTCATTTTTTTGTAATTTTTAGTGGAAATAGATAATATATAAAGACAGAAAAGAATCTATGAGCTTTAAAAATTTGTGAGTGATTTAAAATTTTTTGAAAAACATATATGAGACATGGAAAGTTGCAGAAATGTTTAGAACTAATTGAGAATGTGTAAGTTTAAAGCCACTGGTTAGAGAAGATATTTAAAAGTCAGCTACTGATTTTGTTTTTAAACAGCTAATAGTTTAGGAAGAGGAATAAAAAAGTTACACAAATAAACATAATAAGGGATAAAATGATAGTCTCTTTAGAATAAGTAGAAATGTCCTTTGGGTTGGTTAATTTGAACGTGAACAGTATCTGGATGTATGGAAATGAGGGATAGGCATTCCAGGAGGGTAAGTTTTTACACAAGTATCATCAACTATAAAACAGAAATCTCTATTGCCAGTTGTTTCATTCAGCTTTTTCAATACTGTGATCAAAAGACCTGACAAGAGCAATTTGAGAGAAGAAAAGATGATTTGGGGGCTCATAGTTTCAGTCCATAGAGAAATGGCTTCATTCCTTGGGGTATGAAGTGAGGCAGAACATCATGGTAAAAGAGTAGTGGAGGAAAGTAGCTCAAAACATGGCAACCAGGACACAGAGTAAGAGCTCTGCTCAACAAGGAGAAAATATATGACCCAAAGTCAGGTTCCCAAGGATCCACCTCATCCAGGTATAATCCACCCGCCTACAGTTACACCCAGTTAATCTCTATCAGGAGATTAACACACTGATGAGGTTAAGATTCTCATAACCCCATCATTTTACTTCTAAACGCTCTTGCACGTCTCACACATGAGCTTTTGGGGAACACCTCACATCTCTACCATAACACCAGTTAAACACATGGCATTTGAAAAACATATGGTTAACTGGCTCTGTGTTCAGCCAATCTAGGTAGCTCAGGTCATAAAATTTAAGCTTTCTGGTTTGCATGATCAAGTCCGTTAACTCTGACTACATTAAGGAAGCAGTTACTAGGTTTCCCCTGTATTTTCAATTATTTTCAAAACAAACAATAGGGGACTGAGAGTCTTTAGGGTGGTTTAGAGAAAATCCCCTTAGAAATCACGTTATATTATAAATGCATAGGCTTTCTCTGTCTTTGTGCAGCCTCTGTAAATAAAACATCTTATTTCTTTACGGTTTCACCTTCTCCATTAAGATCTTACCAGTACATAAAATGAGCTGTAAACTCCATTTCCAATTAGCAGAAACCCCATGAAGAGCCACATACATGTCACTGATTTTAGTTCTGTTCTGGTTCCAGCCTGAGCAGGGCTGTTTTACCCTGCCAAATACATACACAGATTAGTTCTTAAATTCAGACCTTTAGAAAGTAGAAATGACAGGTCTGCAGCAAAATTGGCATATTTGTTTTATCTCACATCATCCTAAGTCTCTCTGGAGATCACATTTGTCATTCTGCCATGACATATCTGCTGGTTTCTACCTTGTCTATACCATAAATTTTCATCAGCAAACTAGAAATGATCCCCTGAACAATGGTTTTCAAAGTAGCAGAGATAAAGTTCCAAGGATATCCCTCAGGGGTCTGCCATCTGGTGGGTGAAAAATATTGGTTCTATTATCTTCTTCTCAGCCCCACACCAAACCCTGGTGACTGATCTCAGAAACTGCTCTTGGCTGAACTGATTTTATATACAAATAAAAGGGATCTTTTGACTTTAAATGTGTATTGATGTACGTGGAACAGTATTTTTCTGTCTGAAGCCTGTCAATTTAGGAAACAATTTAAGGAAACAAATTATCAGATTTCATTTTCCACCAAATATAATGAAGTACCTAAAATGCAGTATGATTTAAATACTTTGGTATTATGAATCTTTTGAAGTAAATGGAACTCACCATTTGAAAATTATCAAGGCCTGTTCAGGTATTTGAATCTTGGTAGTTAATGGGAATTTCTGATTCATAGAGTAAGTTGGTACATTTATGAGTGTGTGTGTCTTATTTTATTCAGATTAAGTCTTTCAGCAAAAATCTGTGAGAAAACAGTCCTGAAGCGAGTTTTGAAAGAACTGTGGAAACTAGTTCTTAACAAAATAGAAAAACAAATTGTTCTCCCTCCTCTGACAGACCAAATAGTAAGTATTCAAAATGTAGTTTTAATAACACATCTAATTGTCTTCTTAAAAAAAAAAATGAGTGCTTTTGATCCAGATGATGTACTATTTAAATCCATTTTGAGAAAGAGTGTTTGGTATGCAATTTATCACAATTTTTATCAAATTACATTTTTTTTAGCCAAATAAGTTTTAAATAGTGGTAATAGGAATCAAGCACCACACTTGCTTGTCACTCAAAGCTTCTCTTTAAAAATGTGTGTCCAAGTTCCATTTGTACAGTTGTCTGGTTTACATATATGATTTTTGCTTATTTTTACTGTGACCACACAGAGAAATAATGTAGCCACTGTGTTTCTTTCTTTAATTTTATAGCTTTAGAAGATTGTTCCAACACTACAACATGGGATCTTTTCACCTTCTCTTTCTGCTTTCATCTATTACCTCCAGACTTGGAGGTTAAGAGAATAGATTGCTCTAACTGGATTTGAAGAATGTGATTGTATTACACACAGTAAAATAAAAGAGAACCTGAGGGATCAGTTGGCAGTAAAGTTAGACAATGGTCAAGTGGCTACACAATATGCCAGATATTTCAGGTCACATATCCTAATAAAAGTAAGGGAAAAAAATAACCTAACAAGTACTTGTTATGGAGTAACTGATTTTTTTTTTCTGTGACTGAGAAAGATAAATGGATACACATAATGAGTAATTATAAACCAAACTAAAATATGTATTGACACCATTAGTCATGTACACTCACTCCACATATCACAAGTGGAATAAGTGGAATTATATGTGCAGAAAATATTTTCTTATAAAGTATATCATGATACAAATATAAGTATATTTTTGTTGATTTACTACCAGTGAGTGATAAAATATAAATTACTTTTAGTTTTGTTTAATGCTATGAATGTGTCATTTAATCATTTATAGCCTGTATTTATGGTTGGCCAAATCATGTATATAAATACATACACACAGAGACATCTTATTTTGATGCAATATGGAATATATTCCTATAATACCATAACACCAGTTAAATTTCATACAACTAATCAATAAGGGAATGATATCAGTATAATCTGAAAGTTAGATTGTTTTATATGTAAATTTCCCTTGGTCAGAGGCTCAGAAATATAATAGAAGAAGTGTAACTTTAACAGAAAAGAAAGAGCTCCCACCTCAGCTACTGCACAGACCTATTCAAAAAGGAAGAAGAAAAAAAGGGGGGTGGGAGGAGCTTCCCTGCACATAGAGTCTCTCTCGAGAAAGTCTCCTATGTTCAGAGACCTACTTGCATGGGCATTACCTCAGCCCACAGCTGTATATTACTGTCTTCTTGTTCTTTGTTTTACATTTTTAATATCCCTGAGGTGGCCATCAGCCTCACTGAGCTCATTTCCAGCTGTCCAAGCAATCTCTTAATGAATCAATTATTATTTTGATAGTTTTTTGGTAACAAAATTTTATGAGCTTTATTGCTTTGTCCACTACCATTTTGCACATAAACCTTACTATTTTTAGTGCCCAATTTTGAAGCTTATGAGAGTTTTCAAGAATGTGTATGCCATGTTACAGCAGAAATGCTCTACATAACATTTCATTCTCTATATTAGGTTGTTCCTAAAAAAGCTCATCACCATGTGAATTTTCCCTAGCATTGATATCTACAAGTGGGAACCTATATCATTCATTTATTCATTGATACATTTAATAAATATCCTGTGAGCTTCTAGAATGTATTATGCACTGTGCTACATACTTATTAGAAAATATGTGCAAAATGGGTCATGGTTGCTGTTTTCAAGAACCTTGTAGTCTTTAATTCCCCAATGATGAGAGAGAGAGAGAGAGAGAGAGAGAGAGAGAGAGAGAGAAGAAGAAGAAGAAGAAGAAGAAGAAGAAGAAGAAGAAGAAGAAGAAGAAGAAGAAGAAGAGGAGAGGAGAGAGGAGAGAGGAGAGAGGAGAGAGGAGAGAGGAGAGGGAGAAAGAAAAACATAGAGAATAATGGTCCGGAATAGCTGATTTTCTTTACTGTGAGAATATTCCAAACCACTGAAGAACTTCACAAAATTTGGTACTTTTGTAGTTACATGTGCCACTGGACATACCTCCACTGCTTCATTCCACTGCTTTGGATTGTTTATTCCAGTGTTTTACAAATTCTCTTCCCCAAGTTTTGAGGGTTCTAGAGAAAGCCTCCAGCTGAGGAAGAGATCAAGAGGCAGGTCTCTGATAGGTTGGACAGCATTTCAGCTCCACCTTCTTCAGCCCTGTATAGATTTATTTGTGGGGATTCGAGTAAGAGAGTGACAGCTAAAAAAGTCCAGTCCATGTGCTACCTTAAACTGGCTGTGTTAGTTTCAGGATTGTTACTGCAATCCATTCAGTAACCCAAACCTAAGACTCTCAGAAGTGGGACACCTCTGAGGTCTGCTGTGCTGGCAAGTTACTAGATATCTTTGTCCCATCTAAATAGACCAATTAAGGGCATTGGATATAGAAGCCACAAATATACTAAGGAAAATAAAGAAAGTGGTCTAATTACTACTTTTCTGCTGTGACTAACACTGACAATCTGAAGACTGAGTCATCTTTCATTTTCTCTTGTATGTTTCTAGGGACCTCAGATGATTTTCATCGCAGCTAAAGATCTTGGACAGTTATCCAAACTGAAGGTAATAAGAATAAAGAAACTGGTTTCCTACGAAAAGTAATGAACTAACTACAGCTCTGCAAAAAAAAAAAAACCATCCTCCTGCTTATAAGGATATCTAGCACGGTGGGATTAGAAAGATGTGTGTCTGTGATCTCACAATCTGCATTGAGAGTTTCTAACTTTGCATTATAGCCATTAGCATTATTGCTTTTGCACCAAATTATTAGAGAACATATTTTCTTTCATATATTAAACTGCTTTGTATGCATAAAAGCAAAATGGAACACTACATAGAAATCCTCTGAAGCTTAGAGAAGTCTTACAGCCAAAAAACACAATATAAAAAAGCAAAACTCATCAAAACAAAAAATGAACTTGTGGACATGTTCAATCCCATTAAATTAAGTGAGGATTTGTTGATGAAATAACCTTCCCTTCGTTATCACTTGGAATTCCCCAAACTTGAAATTTATACAGGGAAACTCAGTCCCTATCTCCCTAGGATAGGAACTTAGCTGGTTAAAATGCATATTGTTTTTTCTTTACTCACTGGAGAATGGGTAGCACGAACAGATTCCCTTGGTTCAAATTTATCCAAATTTGTGACATGGGCCAAAGCATTTAACCTTTCCAATTTTTATATGTGGCATTTTAAAACACAGAGAAGCTTAACATTTGGTCCATAGGATTGTAGAAATAAATAAGATAATTCATATATCATCTTTGCTTGGCAACTGCAAGGAGTATGCCACTTCATTTGTCCCCAGTTGGTAGCTTAAGTATTACTGGTACTGTTTTATATTTTATATAATACATAGTTATGTATTACTGGTATTGTTTTATATCTACAACTCAGTAGGAGAGTAATAAATTTGCATAATTATTTACCAAGGTAAAATATGTACTTCTAATTTCAGTATCCAATTGTATCATTAATATCATCTCCCTTCCTCAGGAAAAATACAAAAAACTTAAAATCAATACTCCATAGAGAAGACATAACCAACACCTAAAATTTTTCTCATCCAGGGCTACTGATAGTTAAGAAGGAAGATAGAAGGTAGATACTACTACTAAACTTTTTTTTCCTCTTGTATCTCTCTTTATTCTTTTTATTACCTCTCTGGGATTTCTGGACCCTGCTTGAAAAATGGATTTATACAGTGTCAAAGTTTCTCATATAGAACTATGAAGGTGAAACAGCATAGGTCTCATTATAAAAGAGATGACCCTGACTGCGTGTCTAGCATCTGTGTGATATTATGAAATATTCCTTCTCCCCAGGCTTCAGTTTCCTGAGTTGAATGTTATATCAGCTAAAATGTTTTCTATTTCACTTTTTTCTGTTTTCTGTTCACTCTATTTCAAGTGATAGAAGCCAAGCTAACATAAACAAAGAGGGAATTTATTGTTGCATGAAATTTTATTGTTCAGTGCTAACATTGATTTCCAAGACTGCTTGATTAGGGATTCTATCAATGTTCCAAGATGGGGTTATTTTCTCTCAACTCTGCCCTTCTCCTTGTTTGATGTATTACCACCACAAACCTTCCTTCCTGGTTGTAAGATGGTTGTTTCTGCTCTTACATCCTATGAACTTAAAATCTTGTGGGGGAAAAAAATCACTCATATTAGTATCAGGAATCCGAGGAAAATCTCCTGGTAAATCATTGGCTCTGAGGGAGTGTTTTCACCATTCCTAAGATAATCACAATAGCCTGGGAAAGGACATGGGCCAGTTGTCTCAATTCATACCAGCCCTGCACTGGGGGATGAAGTAAGCCCTGTCCAAACCTTAGGAACTCTGTGTAGGAAAGAGGATAACTACCTGGAGATATATGCCTTCTGTGTAGCCAAAATTAGAATCCATAGAAAACATGACACTCTCATACACTTTGTGGTCCACAATTTTTTGCACTTTGGTAATATCCTTTTAATTCCTCAAGGCAATCTATGAATGAAATGATCTTTAAAAGTTATTTTTATCTATGTTGAAATAATCTGAAGGACTAAAACAAGAATCTTGTTAACCACAGGTGATAAGAAGCTAGCTTAGTTCTATTTTGGGCCCTTGATCATCATTTTTCAGTTTGTCCATATGATTATTATTACTTGCATTACAGATCTATAAATGTTCTATAATTCTGTGTGAAATACTGAAACTGCAACTGGTACAAAGAACTTCACATTTTATAAAGCCAATTACTTTTGTTTTAGTACTTTATTTTATTTTACCACTTTATTTTTAAAGAATTTTAAATCACTTTCCACTTTCAATATATTTGAAAGTAGACTTGATCTGCTGGAAAGGCACTATTTGAGATAATTGTGCTGATGGATACTTTGAGAACTCACAAATATAAATGCTAATAAACTGACCTTACTTAAAAGAACACAAGATCAGAAATATGAATAATGTGGGGAACTTTTCTGTACTTGACTATGGATTTAGGATTAATCATTAAACAAGTATTTATTTAACAATTGACATAAGCTCTATTACTTCATACTCTGTATGTATACATATTATGCAGGCCTAACATTACTGTTTAATGGGATTCAATTTATTTGACATAAAAATAAAAGTAAATATGCATAAATGGGCTATTGATATAACCAAAAAAAAAAAAACCACTTGATAAATATGCCTGAGACAATGAATTTACTACAAACTTTCACTTGCTCAATAATTCTTTGCTGTCATCTCCCAAAGAGTCCTTTATTTGAATGAATTAATAAGTCTCAGAAAGTTATTGCTACACAAATTACATTTTTAACATCAAAATACAGTATTTATTAGTAAATATTTTAAAATAATATAATTGCATTATAAAAATAGTCAAGATCAGAAAATTTTATTTAGTATAAAATATTTGTATTAACAGGTCATAAAGCATTTTCCCCTATAATTTAGCAAAAATTTCTCTTAGCCTTTGAATTTCAATGGATATTTACTATTCCTCTTTTAAAAATGTTAAATGAACTCAGTTATTTAAGTTCAAATTTTTGTATCAGAAAAAGATGTTTCATGCATAACTCTGTTTGAAACAAGTATTTTGAACCCTATGAGATAAACTGAAGAAATTACGATTCAATTACCCAAAATATGTTTGGTGCCCAGCAAGTGACTGTTGCCAAGGTAGATCCTGAAGAAGTGAAACGGATAGAGATTATCTCCAGGAACTCACAGCATCTACTAGATAATATAATAAGAAAAGGGACAGAACAGAACAAGCCCCTAGGTATGATTGCACACTTTGAACATTGCACAGAAGTACCCAGCTAACAGAGCAAGTGAAGGCTGGAACCAAGCCCATGTTCCGCTTGCCAAGCCCTGTGTGCTGAGTTGGAGCTGACTCATAGGAAAAGGGATTCTTTTTATTCCAGCAAAGGCACTGATCCTTTAATCAAACCATGCATTCGCAGAGTTGTATCCACACATGGGACTTTAATTCACACAGAGGTACAAACATAAGTTCAGGAAGGAACCTGAACTTCAGGAAGACAAAATTCTTCTTTTTATTGAATAATATCTCAATCATCTACAAGAGTGTGGCTTGTCATAAGCATTCAATAGATTAGTAGCAGCCCTGGAGGATTGTATCCATTGGGTGGGGTGGGCAGGGGGTGTCAGGAATTTTTAAACTTTTCTCCTAGACAAATATCTATTTTTTTTTATTATTTTCTCTAAATTTTTACCATTGTTTTCCTAAGTAAGCTTTGAATGATGAGTTGAGACAATGAGGAAAATTCGTTGTTAAGTAATGAAATCAGTTCCAAAATATTAAAGTGATTACAAAAGATTGAACACCTCCACAGCCAAATTCAATTAGTTCTTCGGGGCTTTTCCCAGTAATGAGTAAGCATTAAGGGGATCTGTGAAAGAGAATAAAGTGGGGGCCCTGTATTTAAAGTAGACCACATGAGTATTAATTAGGAGAGGCTGAAATTACTCCTCAAGTCCCTTCTGTGTTTGAGATTTCTCAGTATGACAGAAAGCAAAACAAGGAATTAAGGTGAAAAGGCTTTGACACACAGTTCTCAAAATTCTCAGGCTTCTTTCATTATTTCTCTTTTTTTTCTACTTAAACTTGCAGTGAAAATAAAGTCACATCAATGTACAAGTACTGCTTTTTAAGGAGTCAGGGAGCATTTCCTTTGGTAGAATGGATATTTATTAACTATATGACAAAACAATCATTTGAATACACCCATATGATAAAGGTATTTCAAATTGTTATGGGGTTATACATATTTTTTGAAAGTAGTGAAGTAAATGAACTGATGATTGTGTAAGCAGTCATTAACCTGTTTTCCAGGAGCACATGATTAGAGAGGACGCCAAGGGTCTATCACCAAGACAATGTGCTGTAATGGAGGTGGTCCTGGCTACCATCAAGGTAAGGTTTATGCCCCTGGGAGTGTACCCAGAAAGCCCATCAAACACCCTAGAGTTAAGTACCCCCATGAATGTCTGTTGAGCTATGCCAGTCAAGCTATCAGAGACAGTTGAACAGATGCATTCTCAAGCATGCCAGATGAAGCCCTTGGTATCTCCTTATTACATTTATAGATACTGTTCCTATACTTGCTTCCTTCATCTCTTCCCGAAAAATGTGGATGAAACTTATATTCTATAAATATTTTAAAAGAAAGACATGTATATTCCCCAACCCAATTAAATAGATGGTTCAAGAGGGTTTTGCATTAACAGAATTTATGTTTATATTATCTATGCTTGTTGAAGTGGTTTGTAAAGTATCAACGTTCTGCTCTAAGTAATACAATAATTTAATTTTATTTTCTGCTGAAAATGCAAAGGCCTTATGTTGCATGCATTAATTTTTCACAGACAAAGGTTGACCAAAAGTTATTCTAGTGTGAGCTAAATGTTGCAGATCTCAAAATGTCACTTAAGAGTTTTTTCAAATAATTCATATATGTGAATATATTTACACACACACACATGTATGCGTATGCACACACAATTTTTATGTGTGAAAGTTGTTTTTTTTTTCTTGTTTTATTTTTATACCAGTGATTAAACCCAGGGTTACTTAACTACTGAGCCACATCCCCAGGTCTTTTTAATTTAATTTAAATTTTTTTTGAGACAGGATCTTACTAAATAGCTGAGGCTGGCTTTGAACTTGTGATCCTCCTGGCTCAGCCTCCTGAATTGCTGGGATTACAGTCTTATATATACCATGTGCCTAGATGTGAAAGTTTATTAGAGTTGTAATGAGGGAATTTTTCTTCTAAATCCAAACTTTTTCAGCATTTCCATTCTTCACCTGAAGAAACATCTATCATCAAGGATATGTGAACAGTATAACAAAGAACTGTTAGCTAGGACTCATTTACAGAGCATGGCATAATCCCACTGGGTAGAAACAGACATTGCAATAGTATTTATTAAAATAGAGTTCTACCCGAATAAAAACTGATATCTTCACAAAACTGTCACTACATGAATTTTGTTTTACTGCTTCATCATTTAATATGAGGTCATCTTGTTGTTTCAGTACTGAAAACTACAAAATGAAAGTTATGAAATAAGAGTTTTGTAGAACCTGCTGGCAACTGAGGAATTCAGTTTAGGTGTAAGATTACAAAAGTTGAGTTTCATAGAGACAACAATAATTTTGCATAGAAATGCTGTAACTTTGCAAAATAATTTTGAGGTTAAAATAGACAATATAAAAATTCAGAAAAAAAATTAAAACTCAATTCTCTTTGAAAATTATTTTCAGATATTTGAATATGAATTGACTAACTGTTGGAGTCATAAGAATACTGATGACTACATATAGGATATTGCTAGTAGAAAAAAATTCTAGAGTGTACTCTGAAAAATAAAATAAAATGAAATTTTTAGAATTTGAATTCAGCCCATTATGATTTTATTAGAATAATTCATAACTTTAGAAGAGGTCAAGAAATGTGTTCTGTAGAAATAGGAGCAGCATTCAATATATTGACTGACCTGGCTCATTTCTCTTAACTCAAACATTTCTCCAATTCTTCTTGGTGGGACCACATAATTGCCACCTGCAGGCTGAGTTTTCCCCAAACTCTGAGACAGTCTTAATCCCCAAGCAAATCCCTTTGATCCACATCTTGATAGTTCAAATATCCCATTTTTGTATTAGGCCATCTGTGAAAATCCTTTAATTCGGTCTCGGCCTTATTCTTTGGAAACACAACTACTATCTGGTTTTCAAGATTCAGTAAAAGGGTGCATATCATTGTCTTGTTCTTTCAGGACTGGAGTCTGACTCTGGTCCTCTTGAGCCTGAGATCGGTTCGTACTTCTCTTCATTCCTAAATTCTGTGATTCCACTCTAGGGACCTCTATGTTAGGACTGTTGACCTTATGGTCTGCCCATTTGCCATGATTTTTACTGATTTTGGCATTTTAAAGCCCCTGTCATCTGTTTGCAAGAGCTGAGACTCCCTTTACCTTGTCTGCCTTTTGAGATTTGCCTGACTGACTATCCTACCAATCACTACCACATTACTAGAATGGAATTCAGGAAAAGGAGGGACACTATTTAAGAAAGTTGTAACTCCAAGAACTAAAGACACAGTGTCTGCCTGGAGCCCAACAAAGAGAGCAGTATGATGCAAGAAGAGACCTCACAAGAAAGTTCTTAGACCAAACCCAATCTAATTCCCAGTGGCTGCCAAGGTAATAATTCTTAGTTCTTATTTAGCTTAATTAAATCGAATAAACTGGAAATTATAAAGAGAGAAATGAAGAAGGAACATTCTATAAAGTTTGTAGCATACCATCTGATCCTTATAAACATGTTGCAAAGTAAATAGGTTAAGAATTATCACTTATATTTTACAGATGAGAAAATTGAAGGCAGAGGAATTTTAGGTTTTATCTAAGGCCACAGTGCTGCTAGTAATTTTCACTGCTGAGAAAGTGCTCCAAACTATAAAGTCAGTGTTCTTAATTCTGTTACACATCTCACTAAATGTTTATGAAATGTAACATGTAGCAGACTAAAATGGATAATACTTCTGCAGATTTTGCTTCTTCCTAGATTAGAATGCCGATTTCAATCATTTGATTATTTCCCAGTTATTTAAAAATAATTTAAAATCGTTCAACCTCTATATAAATATTGATGAAAATATTAATTCTCTTAAATACTAAAACTTTCATTGGGCTACAACTAATTTTTTTTCAGACCAGTCATAAGTGTTTTCAATTATTAATTCAAGAATATAAAATATGGTATAAATAGCAGAAATGACAATGACCTACTATAGATAGGATAGTGGGACTTTGACATATCCACCTGACAAAACAACCAAATTCATAGTATTTGAAAGTAAAAGTAGTAAAGTGACTACTAGGAGACAATTAACCAATAATCTATTTAATATGTGCAAGCAGATAGAGAGGCCATAGGTAATCCCTAGCCTGGGTACTAATTTGGCTTTTGAGTTCTAATCCCCTATCTCATGAAAACTCAGGACTGCCACGGGAGCTCCTGAAACGTGATTATCTTTTAAAAAGAAACAGGAGAGATTTTTCTAAGCAGCAGCCACTCTGACTTGAGCATGAATCCAAAGGCTGAAGAAAATTTTTAAATCCTGAAGAACCCTAAAATTATTTCATGATAAAGTTTGAAATATAAAGAAAAATGCTGGCTAGTTTGATTTTTTTCCCACCCTCTAAATTCACCAGATCATTTATTATATGGATCTGAACATAACATACTATAATATATGTTGTAGATGCATTGATATCATGATTTGGCAACACAGAGTTTTCCCTGAAAAATAAGAGACATGTATGTGGACCAGGGCCCTCTAGAAATCTGCACTTCTTGGTATAAAAGACAGAATTAATACTAATTTAAATTCAGATATAGTTTTGAAAGCTGTTTATTACTTTCTCAATGCTAAGTAACACCATTTTTTTAATGTAAGACTCCAAATAGCTGAATATGGTTTTGAACTACATCTTATGCCTCTGAGTTTCTTATCCTGAAAGAAGTCCTATCTTATGCTACTCTCCTTTATCCAATTTTTGTGCCTGCTTCTCAGTATCATCTTTTTTTATCATTACAAGCATATTTTTGCATTATTTAAAATTCATCTGCTTATGGAAAGAATCTAGCTTGCAGTATTGCATTTCAAAAATCATTATTTGAGAGCTTACTGTATGTATAATATAGTGAATAATGAAGAATAATGAAGAAATAGGTGGAAGTGTGAGGTCTTGCCTTTGACTTAAGAAGAAAAACATTCACAGTCAATAAAATGAATTTTGGACAAAGTACTAGTGAATGCAGAGAAGATGATGAATTATCTCTGGGTTTAGGGTAAAACCTCCCCAGGGAGGGACATTTGGGATTTAGAAGACAAAGAAAGGGATGAAAAGAAAAGAAAAGGATGGTAGGCCTAGAGAGAAAAACATGAGCAATATGAAAGTTGCTAGTCACTCTGAACACTTCAAATATTCTAGTAGAGGAATAAGTCATGACCGTCTGAGTATCACAGGATTTGAAAGAGAAATATTGGATTGAAGCCAAAATGCTGGAGGTTAAATACCAAGGTAAAGAATCTCAATTTTAGTTTGTCAGCAATAGGGAAACATTGGGATATGCTGTGGAGAAGCAACATATTCTAATCTCCAGTTGTATATGATGATTTCTGAGTATCTATCAAATGACTTTTTAAAAAAGCCTTCATGGTTAAAATTGGGTTCTGCTTGTATCTAAGTTCACAAAATGAATTATCTGCACAGATTTGCCAGAAGTATGATATGAGTGTTGGAAGTAAAAATGTGATGATAGGAATTTGCTACCAATATAGTATATGTTACCAAAAAAGAAATTCTTCTTACAATCTTGTGGGAAAATATTAGCATGTTCCCATAAGCCAGTTTAAAAAAAAAAAAAAGATTGTGAAAGATCAACAATATATGACAAATAGGAAGGGTGTGAGGAATTTAGAGAATTTTATTGGAAATATAAAAAGAATGGTTTGCTAAGCATTCAGACAATATTTATCCTGATATTTTTACTTGACAGTATTATTTTCTTCTCACGAATCACAGCCAGGTCTGAAGTGCTTTATTTTATGCAGTCTTATGGAGAATCCAAGAAACAGCAAAAAAATTTCTTCATTTACTTTTTCAGAAAAAAAATGATATTTCATCCTCAGCTCTTTCCAAACCCCATTCAGATATAACACACTGAAGCCAGGATATCAGTGTGTCCAGGTGGAAACCTTTAAAAATGGCAGAAGTGGATATAGACACGTGTAAATAAAGTTTTTAAAACTATGTGGGAAATGTCATTGATAGAATCAAGAAGTATCAAGATAGCAGGTTACTGAGAGAGAGAAGCATGCAGGTGACTCTCCTATGGGAATATTACTACTACTTGGGATTATCATGAGAAAAATGAATGAGTTAGCACATATAAAATAATCAAATAGCACATATAAAATAATCAAAATAGTAGAGTTTTCATGTAGAAAACTCTTCATCTCATCTTAGAATGGGCTCATTTTGATGAATCCTTTTCCACCTTTAAAGGCAAGATCCCAAATATTCCACTGGCAACCAATGTTTTTTTCTCTTTCTTATTAAACTTTCTTTCTCCAGGAAGCTAACCATTAGAATCTACTCTTTCCACAAGCACTGGTTTCAGTTCCGATGGCCTTGCTTTCTTGCCTTTCTATTTACTATGCACAGCACCTTCTTACTCTATAATACAAGGGCACAAACCCTCCAAGATTCTTCAGCATTCTGGGACTCTCTTTTGGGAAGCAGCATTGTTCCTTCTCTCAAGAAATTTCCATTTAAGATTAAAACGTGATGGAGGCACAGTGAATATTAAATAATAATGTATTAACTTATAAGACAAATGTGTGAGAGATGCCAACAGGTTGCTACAAATGTTGATTGAAGGGCACAGGCAAAAAGTGATAAGGATTTACAGGAAGTGAGCAACCAGTAGAACTCAAGAGATCAGGGAAAGCTAGAATGGTTTTCAAGGACACATGGGAATTCACTTGCTGCATGGACATTTCTCTTCAGAGGACTCATGACAGGATCATAAACAGGAAAAAAAAATTTACCATGGAAAGGCACAAAAGGAAAGTTCTGGAAGTCAAGACTATACCCCAGTGGGGCCTAGAGTGAACTTACTGAATGTTTGCATACTGAAACAGTGTAAAATGAGGTTGAGGGAGAATGCCTGGGTTGAAAATACCAAGCTTCTTTTGTGCCCCAAGTATATTCTACAAAAGAGAACCCATTCCTGATTTTGAAAATACTGTATGCTAAAAATGTCATTTCTATAAGAATAAAATATTATAGAAGTGTGCAAAATTGATTGCATAGTTCAAGATTATAGTCACAGAGATCACAATTATTTAATTCATAAATGATGAAGGCTTTCACCAAGATGATGGTTACAGAAGTAGAAAATAAAAGATGGATATGAGTGAAAAAATAAAAGGAGATTCACTGGAACTTTGGCAATTCAATATGAGGCAAGAGGGAGAAGGAACCTAGGTGAACTCAGTGGTTTCGGTGACTGGGAAAGCATAGCTCTACTAAGGAAAATAATAAATCAGGCAGAAAGACTACCTTCCAATTGCCATGTTGAAATTAGATATGGTTTTAGGAACATGGAAATACATATCCATCTGCCTGAGACATAAGCTGGTGCTTAGGAGACCAAGGTAGACAATAGATTTGGAGATTATTCCACCAACTAAATATATTTTTTTGACAAGTGAAAAGAACTCTACCATTCAATAGGTCTTCCAGATAAAGTATTTAATTACATATTTATAACACAACAGGCAATATGGATATCTCTGCTACTGGTCTATAAATGAACAAACTGATAGAGAGGTTAAATAACCTATATGAAAACTCACATTGTACAGAAGTCAGAATAATTATATCTTCTGAAATACTATAATGAGTGGCCAATGAGGTAAAGAGAATTGTAGAATCTCAAAATTTCAGACCCTTGTCAATCACCTATAGAGAGATGTCATCTTATAGGGTAGTTAGCCCTTGTTAGCCCTTGATCAACTGGCCATCACTGGATAATGACCAGTGGTAGGCTTTCACTAACTCACATATAACAGTTTTGATTTTTAAGATGTACTATAATTAGAAAGGTTTTCTTTATATCAAGCCAAAATCTACTTCCCCACTACTTCTAGTTATGTCTTTGCCCTCTTCCTGTCCTTTGAACTACTGTAAAATAATTCTAATTCCTTTATTATGTGATGGTCTTTCAGACATTGAAGAAAACTGCAGATCAAACTGGAGAGTCTTTAGATTATGCCGCAGGTCATAAAGGAAAAATAAGAAACTGAATCTCCATCTTTTGTTTAGACCCAATGGAAAGTAATCCACTTTCACATGCATAAGGGAGACATTCAGAAAGCTTCAAAACCCCACATTTACAAATTTCCCTCTAGTGTATAATTCCCCTCTAGCATATAATTTTCTTCTAGTATATAATTCACTATAATGAGTGGAAATCAACTGAACTGTATTAAACTGTGGATAGTGGAATTTAATACTTAAGACATCCAGTCCCAAACATCAGTCCCACATTTCTGTTCTTCAAACTCAAGCCTCAGCAAAATAAAAATTTCTCTTCCCTGTTCCTTCAAGGTCAGTTTCAAAGGGTCAAAACTGAATGTGAAATTTCTGAGGGCCAAAGTCCATGCATTAACTACAGCCCTTCTCCTGATTATCAGTGCTTTGGGTGCTGTCACCTGATATCTAAACACCCTGAGAAAGACTTGAATAAAGCATTCTCAGAGACCTTGCATTTGCATAGTCATAGAAATCACTTCCTTTACTGTTTGACTGAGGAATCTATGGCATGTGTTATTTTCCTGTGTCCACTGAATAGGCAGCTTTCATTCTTAGCACCATGCAATTTGTTTTCTCTCCTGACATAATGACCCTCTATCCTAGGTTTCTTTTGTGCAACATCTCCAATTATAAAACACACTCAAAAGACAAAGGCACTGTTTCTGCCCTTAGACATTTTTTGTTCACCAGATATCCTGCTACAGCTTTCAACAGAATTACTCATAAGACTCTGTGGCTAAAAAGGAAAAAGTCAGGTGAATACCATAACCCCAAAACTCTAGGGAGGCCCCCGGGCTTTATGCAGGAAAAAAAATTACACCTTAATGTTTGTGATTTTTTTAAAAATTCATGATTAGTCCCCTAAGTCCCAACACCTACAAAATAATGTCTTGGTAGAAAAACACTTCTTCCTATAGAGTTATTATAGATAAATGGATAAAAGGGTAAATGTGTTACATATGCCTTTACACCTTAACTCTTGTTCTTTCTTACATAGCCTTCTAGGTCCTCAAAACTATCTCAATCATATGAAGTTCAACACATTCTTCTTTCCTAGGTTTTCCCAAATCATATTCTATGGAACACTTGCCTCCTCGAAATAGTTGATAGACATCCAGTGATGTAGGTATCTTCTGACCAAATGATTTTAATAACCCAGATATATTAATAAAAGGTTAGAAAGATTGCTTTACCACTGTGGCTCACAGAGGCTTTACTGTACTAATAAGCATTGTGAATCTCCAAAAGTACTGTGTCATCTATTTTCTAGGACCTCTACTGCCTAGAAGCACCGTGTGGCTTCTAGGCAGCCCAAATTTAGTGATGAGAATAGAATAACAATAGCAAGCAGTGTTTTTTCAAAACTTCATCAAAAGAATATATTGTGAGAACAACAAGTACCTCTGCTCTATCTAGGTGGTGCTGAGACTCCTAGGGTTTCTCTGGTTACTTCATGGGATTATCTTCCCTGCCAGGTTCACTGCAGTGAATTAACTGGTGGCTGCTGAAGTTAAAAGTAGCAGTACTGAAAAAATACCACAGAGATCACTTCTTTGGAAGCCTTTAGTAGAAAACTAAGGTGTTCCTCAGTAGAAACACTTGCCTCCCCACATACTCTGTATTTTCAACTAATTTTTATTACACCTGCAATGTGTTATTGGGGTCATTTGTTCACATGTTGGTTTTATTTTCCTACCAGATTATAATCCCTCTGAGAACTATCACTGTACTTCTTTTTTATTTCTTTGGATTCCAGCACAAGGTCTGACCCACGACACAGGTTTAATAAATAGTTTCATGACCCAATCCTCACAAATTAGATTGTAAGAATTATAGTCAGCCTTACGAATCTTGTCACCTATGTGACTTTTAAACACTCTTAAAGAATAGTTTTTAAAAGCGAGTATAATGGTGCAATTATGAAATGGGTCAAAATGTTTTCTAACTCATCAATTAATGAGGAAAGCAGTAATATATTGCAGCTGGCTCAATGGAATTACAAGAATCACATATATATAAGCAACAAGAGAACTAAAATAACTTTACAAATAGATGTAAAACATGTCTATCTACAGAACAATAATCAGTTGCATACCTCCACAGATAGTTTATTTACATTTCTATGGATAAAAAAGTCATTTACATTATTAGAAATTTTCTATAATTTTACAGTTTTTAAATAGCTCAAAGACAATAAAAAGTAAAAATAATCCAGATGAGTATAGTAAAGAGAACATTCATGGTTTTTTTTTGTCCATTTTTTTCCTGACAATTGGCAAAATATTACTTTGTCACCTTGGTCTCCCCGCCTCCTCTCTCGTATTATAATCTTCTAGCAGTTATGCTCAGGTTTGTTAAGACAGGGGCTTACCTGAGAGACACTGGCAGAGAGAATGCCTTCCCTTCCAGAGTTCTCTCTTCTTATCTTAAGGTAGCTATCAGCTCTGGTAGCTTCTTGGTTCATTATGTAAACAGACCTCCAAAGACACCCCACCCCTCTTCCAGGTGACACAGTCAGGACCAAGCAAAACCTTCCCCATCAATACACCTTATCTTTTTGCCATGTTTCTTGATGAAAAGAAGTATAGTTTTTCCATCCATTGAGGTTCTTGAAACAATTCTGGATTGTCTGCATGGGAGGATATTTTATCATTTTTATAAGAAGATCCAAGTGTAGAACGATTTAAAATATCATATTTTTTTCTTCTTTTACAGAGGAAGCAAAGGCCTTTCCCATTTGTCTCTGTTTTCTCTTCAGAGACACACACAGCTCTTGCTGCAGCTTGCATTTTACAGTGTACTCAGCATCATTAAGTCAAATTTTACACAATTATAAGTTTTTCTTCTTGGGAAGAAGAACTGCAATTGTAGCAATCTTTCTTATGGTTATAGCCCTATTGCCTACTTCCTCTGCCCTACACCCTGAATCTCTTCTAATTCTACTTTTTCAAAGTACATGCAGATGCTTACAAATTCCCAGAACAATTTTTTGCATCTTCCTTTGAATAGGGAAGAAATCTGAGATAATTATGATTTTTTTTAGTTCATTGAATTGTTCCACCTCAGAATTTCTTAAGGACTGAGACGAAAGGATGACACATATCCATTTAAGTGGGTGTATCAGAATCATTTATTGAGCATCTTCAAAATATTTCATTCTGTCAGAATTATAGATCATAGTGAGCCACAGATAACTAGTAAATACTCAGTTTCCTCTAGTATTATTGGTACAGGAAAAGAGAACCCTTTACCTGACCTTTACAAAACATCCATAGTTCTATCACCTATTTCTAGACATTCTGCCTTTCAAAAAGGTGTTTGTGCATAATACAACATGAAATGCTAACATCCCTCAATGGCCATATTTATAGTCTATGAGCATATATCTTCTCTACTATATTTAATTTTTTTTTGTTCTGGGGATTGAATCCAGGAATACTCAACCACTGCTGAGCCACAACCTTAGCTGTTTTTTTTGTTTGTTTGTTTGCTTGGTTTTTTTGTTTGTCTGTTTCTTTGTTTTTTTGGTTTTTGGTGTTTTTTTTTTTTATATATATATATATTTTTAAAGACAGGGTTTCACTGAGTTACTTAGAGCCTTGCTAAATAGCTGAGGCTGGCTTTGAACTTGTAATCCTCCTGCCTCAGCCTCCAGAGCTGCTGGGATTACAGGAATGTGCCACTTCTTATATATAAATATTAAAATGTTTTGAGCTTTTTAGAAGACAACAGCAAACAAACAAACAACAACACCAAAATCTATTTTTTTTATTGTCATCATATTCAAAGTTTGGGGGTTATTGAATTTCCAAGTACCATGCTGCTTTATCACATTGGCCTGTGTCTAAACAATTGTGTGATTAGAGGTTGGGAAAGATGGAGTGGTAGGCTTTAACTTAGAATTTTAAATTAGTATCTGCAAATTAGGTGACCAGGAGCTACCTTCTCTGTGAAATTTTGATAACCTTATCTATTTTTCTCATGCTCTAGAATTTGAAATGAATAAACAATTGGAAAATTGTAACTCAATAATAACTTTATAACCTATTTGTTTAAAGTTTTGAATGAAAGGAAAAACTAGACCTTCAAGAATCTTATTTCTTGGGAACTTGAATTAGATGATGATGAGATAGCACTGTACAAATGTTAACATTATATATTGTACCTACCTTTCACTTATCATACTGTATCATTATTTTGAGTTTCTCAATTAGAGTAATAAAGTAATTTTATTATCTTCTACTACTACTTCCCTCTGCTTATATGACTTTTTCCCCCTTTTTAGCAATATTTTCATGCAGGAGGAAATGGCCTGAAAAAGAATTTCCTGGAGAAAAGCCCAGATCTTCAGTCCCTGAGATATGCTCTCAGTCTTTATACCCAAACTACTGATGCCTTGATAAAGAAATTCATAGACACTCAAACCTCACAGAGTAAGTTAACACATTCGACCTGAGAATAAGGTAAACTGAACACTAAACTAAAATTCAACCTCAGAATTATTATAGTGTTAATATTTTTGCTAGAGTCAACTGAACCATCATTAGGAATGGAGAATTATGGTTAATAGAGAGTACCAGAATTTTAGCATTCATTAATTATAATTGAAAGGAACAGGAAGTTGGCCAATTACAAGAGGAGAAAGGAAAACAACTTTCATCTTCTGTATTTGTGACAACCCTGATGTATATTCTATACTCACATCAGTCCAGAGTTCCCCTGGGGAGAGGGTCCAGTTCCCCTCAGCAGGCTGGCCTGATAGCATGTCCTTCTTTACTATTGTTTCTTTTCCTTTTCTTACCTCTCTCGCTATTATTACCAGTGTTTCCCAGATACTTTCCAAGTAGACTCATTACCTTTGAATGCTGGTCTTAGGTTCTGCTTCTGGGACAATCCAAACCTGAAGTCACATGGCTGAAGAATAGAGAGCCAGATACTAACTCAGCAAGTCCAGATATAGATTCTAAGTTCTCATCTACTGTGTACACATGTCCTTGATGATAAATACCATGGCTAAATACCTTGAATGAATTTTTCCCGATTACTTGTACTTTTTCTCATATTTCCTTAAATTGGGAATACAGAATTATTGAATGAAATTAACTCTTTTTAAAAAAATTTTTGCCTCATCCTTTTCTGGTTTTCCTTGTCTGTCTGTGTTAGACTAACTGTAGAAGTATGTACAAGGGGAAAAGACACTTTTAATTAATTACTTCTTTTGACTGTGTTGAAGTCAAACAATACAAGTTCCTTTAAAAATATTTTTTAGGGTTGGGCATGTAGCTCAGTGGTAGAGTGCTTGCCTAACGCATGAGAGACCCTGGGTTCAATCCCTAGCATGGCAAAAAATAAAAGTAAGATAAAAAGATATTTTTTATTTGAATTTAACTATTTCATAGATGGGTTTATAAGAATAGAGGAGCCTCTGTAGCTTGATCACTTATTCTTTTTTTTCTTCCTCTTCTCTAATTTTTTCCTGCTCCTTTCTTTCCTATTATTACCTTGCCTTCTTCCTTCTTTGTTCTCTTTTTAGAAAAGAGTTGAATGTCATCTTTCTTTAGTAGCAAATACGTAAATAAACAAAATAAAATAAGGAAATTTAAAAGTACAAGGTCCTTCAAGTCTCATTAAAAATTTATGAACCACAGAGTTCAAATGATATCTGTCATATTGGAAAAACACTATCTTCTCTTCTTTCTCTGTTCCATACACTGAAAAAAAAAACAAACAAACAAATCTAAAACAGATGCAGAATTTCTAAAGTACATAAGTGAAACTGAGCTCAATAAATGAGTAATGTGTTTATTATTTTACCAATATACCCCAATACTAAGACAACATCTTATTCTGCATTCATTTAACAAATATTTACTAAGCATCACCTTTGAACACTGTCTCCTACAACAAGGAATATTCAAAGGTAAAGATGAAGTTTTGTATACAAGTGGCTATAACATGATGATACTCAAGCAGGGGTGATTTTTGTCCCCCAGGGGACTTTTGGTAACATCTGGGGAGCTTTCATTTTCACATCTGGGACTGGTAGTTGCCTTGCTGGCCTCTGGCCTCTAGTAAGTTGAGGCCAGGGATGCTGTTAAGCATCCTAAAATGCACAAAGAAGCCCCCAAAACACAACAACAAAATATTTCGCTCCAGATGGCAATAGTGCAAAGGTTGGGACACCTTTCTCTAACATAAGCTAAAAAGAGAGAAGTGATATAAAGAAGATCACATTAGAAGAATGGAAATTTTGGCTTGAGGAGATAGGAAAGGCAGAAAAGCAAGTGAGTAGATTGGGCCATGAGAATATAAAAAGAGAAAGGTGTTCTGGATGCAGATGCTGTCCAAGAAGATATAACTTACATTCTTTATTTCAGAATCCCAATGCAGCACACACGTTGATGATATATTCTTATGAGGAAAAAAGGTTCTTTTGCTTTTAAAGTAAAACTACTCCCACATCACCACCTATTTTTTTTTTTTTCAATAAATATTAAAATCAGTCTTGGGTTTCTCTGCACCATTAAAATATACAGAGATACTGTGCCAGGTTTTTAGGTAACATTTGCAGAAATTATTTTACTATTTGTAAAAATTTTTACATATTCTTCCTTTAGAAGTTGATTCAGTGGTTTAATCTAGCTAGTTAACTTGAAAATTCATACTTTTTGTTGTTGCTTCTCAAAGATTGGTTACTTACAGTTTTAGAAACTGGTATAAAATGCATTTCTTGCATCTTGATTACAATATTCATCAGGAAAAGAGAAGTTTTTCCTAACAGTTATATCATTATACCAAGGGCTGTCTTAATATTTCATGCAGTTTCAGACAGTGAAAAAATGTGTAACACTTTAACATATTAAGTCACTTTTTTCCCAATGGGTAATACAATTTGGAATGTAACACAGAATAATAATTGTTGAGCCATCATGTCCTTATGTGAGTTTTTATTAAAGCATAAGAAACCTGAATCACAAAACCTTTTCACAGAAAAGAGATGTTTATAAGTTAGAACTTTCATAAAGAAAATGAAACTTTATAGTTGATAACTATACTAATTAAAATATACAAGCTGAAATGTTTTTATTCTATTATCTATCCTCTTTTTTTACTTTTTGTTAGTAAAATATTTGAGTCACTGCTTATCTGAAGTTTCTTAAAATTTAAATTACACCATTTTGGTCACTTTAATAACCTGTATCCTGCTGAAATTGAGTTTAATTTAAAACAGGAAGCAGAGAGCTACAGATTCACATTTTGGGATCTATTAATATACTTCAGTACAATCATGTTGCTTTAATACAATGAGGGAATTGGTCCCTCTTATTTTTTTATGATTTTTATAATTTAAGTTGAAAATGTGTTATTTCTGATACCATCTAACATAAAGTCTGGAAAGCTTAAATGCCAGATTACATATCTAAGCAAATTTTTATTCTCAACAGTAAAATTTGGAAATCTCCCTCAAACATAGTCTTTTGGGGCCAATTTACCTACAGAAAGTATTAACTATCTCTAATTGTATTCCTCAAAATAAAAAGTATATGCCCCAAAGTGGAAAAGAAGCCATTATCTGAAATGGTTCACTATAGTAAGGGTCTTTTCTTAATTAGAAATATAGAGAAACTAAATATTAACCATATTTAGTTGACAAAAGAACTGACATTAAAATTAAATACTGAGATTTGAAGTCACTGGCCTTAACTGAAACTTTAAATGGTTAGCCACCTATGGAAGAAAATGCTGAAAAATGTCTTCAGCTTATTTGGGGAAGCAATATTAAAATCCACTCAGCCCTTTTCAATTTAATGCTGATTTGAAAACCTAGTCAGAAAGTGGTTTCTTGTTTTGGCTTGCAAGTCTTTCAGAAATAAGCAGGGATCGGGAATCCTGTCCAATCTATCTGTCACTGTCCTTTCCCTGAGGACTATTGGACTAGCTAGTACAGCCTTCCAAGACCAAGGGTTAGTCTTTATTTTGAGTCAGAAGTGGAAAAAGAAGGAGAATTTGTAAAGTTTGGCTCTTCAAACATTGCAGTCAGTCTGATGACTTTCACTTCACAAATCTGGGTGAGGATCCTCTGTGCAGTCAAAAAGCTGTACACAAACAACTTGAATAGGAAGGGTTATGCTTCTGAAAATGCTGACGCCCTTTCCAAAGTAGAAATGGCAAGTGAATAAGGTTAACAGTAATGCTGAGCAAACATCTATTATGCACCAAGCAAGCAGTCTACCTCTGTGCTATTCCTCCAATCATCCTGCAAAACCAGTAGCATTATTGCACCTCTCAGATGAGGGCATTAAGTCACAGATGGATTCAGAAACTTATGAAGTGTGAGTCACATAGATGAGTAGCAGAGACAATCTCCTCCATCCATCCACCACACACACACACCACTATCTCACTCTCATTTTCTTTTTTTTTTTTTTGGTACCAGGGATTGAGCCCAGATGCACTTAATCACTGAGCCACATCCCCAGCCCTTTTATTTTTTATTTTGAGACAGGATCTAACTAAGTTGCTTAGAGTATCCCTAAATTTCTGAGGCTGGCCTTCAACTTGTGAGCTTCCTGCCTAAGCCCCTGGAGCCACCAGGATTATAGGCATGCGCCACCATTCCCAGCTCACTCTCATTTTCATCAGCAAAGAAATATGGTGTCTTAGTTTGGCTTACCCCAGGCCAGGATTCCTTCTCCCTAGGTTTGAATAACTGGGCAAACTCCCTCCTTACTTTACATTTTTATGTGACTAATCTTCCTCTATTCAGATTTTCTTCAAATTGATACTTTCGTTTTTACTCAGACAACAAACTCCTTCTAGAACCTTCTTACTTCTTCCTTTGTTTCCCAATGTCCTATCATTCTAGCCCTAGTTGCTAGACATGCTTAAGAGCTATGAAACTTTTGAACACTAATTAGAAGAATTTATATTGTAGTGATCCAAGTTGAGTGCAAGAAAATGCATACTACTTCCAGTAAACCCTTCAAACAAAGCCTGATTCCACTTCTCTGGCATCTAGTGTGGTTGTGTATAAAATATTGCTACATTGGTCTTCTCTCTTTGTCCTATTCTTCTCTACCCTCATCTCCATCATCCCAAGTGTTTGTATTGTAACCTCCCTGAGCACAGTGAGTCATATCATGGCTGGTAACTGATAATTCTCTCCTCTTACAGAAAAGAGGCACTTTGCTTATACATCCTTGAAATCTGTGTTCGGTACAATGCAGGCTATGAGTAGATGCTTAGTAAATTTTAGGACAAATGAATACTATTAAATAAAATGTCAAAAATTTTTAATTGTGTGATATAACATGGTTTCTCAGTTTTAATTTATGGGACCACAAACCTTTATCAAAAGCAAGTATGTTCATGGCCTTGCGCTAAAAACTGGAGCACCCAAAGTGTGTATATGCATATGTTGCACCCTTAGGGAAAAAAATAGCTTATAATTCTGTGGCTGATACTATTTATTAGTTATCATAGAAGGGAAGAAATAGTAAGTGACACTGGAGGGGTATATAAAGTTAGAAAGAATAAGATTATTTTTATCAAACTCTTAAAATGATGATATTTTATTAAGTCTGTTAAATAAAACTCAAAAGCAACTAGGACAAAGTGAAGTGTGCTACTATGCTCAGTTTAGGTCACTGAAAAATTCATGTATCCTTTCATTTGCTTCATTTTTAGGAGCATTTACCTTGTGCCAGACTTGGTGCTAAGTGCTAGACACAGTAAAAGGAAAGGTTGTGCTGAATATTTGTTTGCTCCTCCTGATTCACTCTACTCTCTTCCCAGGAGGCGGAGCTGCATGGATTACAGATTCCTTCTATTTCCTATTTGGGTCAGACAGTAAGGACTCCTTCCGAAACCCTATGAGAGGAAAAGTGAGGCCAAATATGCATTCTCCAATCTCCCCTCTGAACATGGTTCCCTCAGGATGACTATGTCCTGAACTTATCTCAAGAACTCCCTCATTCCAAATGCCAGTAACTATTTCCATCCCTCATCCCTTATGAGAGGTGTTAGTAGCTCCATAATCCCTTGTAGTTTCCCCACACCCTTTGAAAACACTTTTTAAAACTACCCTAGCATTACTTTGAATTCTGTTTCTATTAATACTGACTGATATGATACAAATCTCTAGGGCCTTGCTAGTTTCTTTTTTTTTCTTTTCTTTTTTCTTTTTTGATTACAACACTTTGTCATTTGGGTCATCAAAGATTATCATGTTTAAATAAGTACGCATCAGACTATCTCTTCAGAGTGAGACAAAATAATGAATTTTGATGACTGACTTGTCCAGAATGAAAAAATAAAAGAGAGCTTTTCATAGGAATATTTCCATCACATTCTGGGCAGGACATCAAAATCCCAGATTCCATTCCTTACAATGCAATTTATGTTGCTCAGCATTTCATCTTTTTTGGAAATTTGAAATCAGAGTGAAACAACTGGGAGTCATTGGTAAAAACATTGTAAAATTTAAGAGTTTTTGCAACATGGAATAAGCAGGTGCTTGTTGTTTGTCATGCAACAGGAAAAATCATCATTTTTACTGAACTAGTAACTGGCTATCCATATTTCTAACTCAAAACAGGTGTAGTTCCATTGTTTCTTCATTCTGTTTATGGCATGAATATTTGAAAGTTTCATTTTTATCATAACACTACCCATATTAAATGAACAGCTGTGTGTGGAGGGGGTTACATTTCTTTATTTCTCTATTGGGTGAAAGGCAGATCTTATTCCAAGGTTATAGTGAGAATTAGTGGTATTGGAATCCCTGTTTTCTGACTTATGGTTTTCTCTGTTACTTGCCTTCAATAGCTAAGGTTGGCCTACATAATTATGAAAGTGAATACTGTATATCCTATTTTAAAAACAAAACAAAACAAAAACTTGAAATGACAATCTAACAACCACCCATACTTATAGTTTATTACAGTTTATAAGTGCCTTCAAATAATTTTGTTCTGACTTTAGCCCCAAAACAACTCTACAGAGTCAGAGAGCTTCAGATTCTTGGTCTAGTTTTCCACTTTGCTTCTGGGTGCCCTTTAGAGACAGTCATCACACCCAAGAGCAATTGAATGTCATTACATGATTTGAGGAAGAATGCAGTATAGAAAACAGATCAGATATGAGACAGAAGAGGCAGACAAGCTAGAGGCTATAAAAATACCCAGGTGAGAGTTGTGGTGGGCTTGGGTGGCAGGAATAGGGATGGAGTTAAGGGCACACCTGAGGTAGAGTTCAGCAATAGAATAGGTGAAAGTAGTTAAATTAATTAAGATTGGTGTATAAAATTTCTTTTACAGGACTCCAAAATAAATTACTTCTGTGCAGTAAATTATGATAGATATTTTTCTCCTGCTGCTTATAATTTTCCAAATGTTCAAATATCACCAAATGTCCAGGTTTTTATGAATATTTCTTTAAAAAATAAATATGAAAAACACTTTGCTATACAAGGTAAATCAGATTAATTGATTACAAAGCTGTTATTAATTCAAAGCAATAGATTTTGAAGTCATACAGGGCTTTGTATTTTCAGCTGTGGCTTTACATAAACTTCCCAATTAAATTTTCTCTTCAGATGTCAAAGGATCTAAAATTGCATTGCTAGTACTAGAGTCATCCTGAACGAACATGTATATGCACTACATATACATATACATATATATATATATATATATATATATATATATATATATATATTCACCTTAGTAACTTATGAAACTTAGTGAGGAAAATTACCAGTGATTTTATGATGCACTGATTAAGATGAAGCAATTCTGAAGATAAAGTAGGTGTGTTCAAATTGTGTAATTCTTTCTTAGAATACCTATGATACTTGTCAATGTTTTTGTTATTGTTGCTACCTTTGTTTTAGGTCTGATTAGAAAGTAAAATAGAGACTAGAGTCAGTTGTTTGGAAATCTCACGGAAATACTGACTTGTCAGAAAAACATTCTTCAAATCATTGAGTCTAGAAAGCAAAATGAGATACAATGCCTTTTTTTATTTACTCAGGACAGGTTTATAGAGTAATGGGGTCAGGGCATTAATTGAAAACTGCAGATTATTGCCTCACAACCTGAATATGTCCTTTACAACTAACTTCCAAGAGAAGACACAGGATATGTTTTCCTTCAGTTATCCTTTGACACTAAAAGTTCAGCCTTCTATTAAATGTTTAATTTATCTTAGAAAAGGGAGTATGAACTGTGTTAAGTGGCATATAAATAGTAAATCTACATCTTCAAAAGTTGGGAGTTAAACTTGTATAAACCTCTGGCATTAAAGTATCTTCTTTATAGAGGAGAGGCAAGAAATGGGTGTGTTGTTTAAACAAGGAAATGGGGCCTTGCAGGCTTGCATCATGGCCCACGCATCTGCCCTCCCTCTGCTTTGCTAGATAGCCTTGGCATAAGTCATTCAACCTCCATACCCCAAAGTTTCTCCATCTTTAAAATGGATGACATAATTTTTAACTCTGTTGGGTTGCTGGGAGAACTACAAGTAGTAATACCTATAAAGCACTTTGCACACAGACTTCTCTCAGCAAATGTTCATTCTTCTTGTATTATCATCGCCTCTATATGTACTCTATCTTAAGAATGCATCTTTCCACTACAAAATATTTTTAAAAAGCGATCCCATCAGGATGCAGCCCTAAGCCAGAAAGTCAATAGCTGTTTGCTCCACTGTAAGCTGCACATTCCTAAGAGGCTTTCAGAGTGATTGAGAAACCTGGGCACCGGCATGACTCACATTCACAGTCTCAATGAACATGCCGTGGTTGTTAGATAAAATCATACACTTATTAAACCCCTGCTGTGTGCGAAGCACTATTCAAAAGACAAGAAGTGACTTCTGTGCTCGAAGGAGCTTACAGTGGGAATGAATCTACCATGTGACGAGAAAAGGAATCATACCAAATAATTTGTGCTAGATAACAGATGAGTCTAAAGACAACATGATAAAGGTTTTCAGAAGAAAGAGAAATTGTTATGGTCAAGGGAGTCAAAAGATTTCAGGGGCCAGGATTGTGGCTCAGTGGTAGAACATTCGCCTAGCATGAGAGAGGCACTGGGTTCGATCCATTAAAAAAAAAATAAAAAGGTTAAAAAAAATTTTTTGAGAAGGGATATAGCTCAAAATTGGCTTTATAGGATGTCTGAGGGACAAGTGAGGCATATCAGCAAGACAGAGATCTAGTCTCCAGGAGACTCATCAGAGTGGAGTAGAGAAGCACTCTCAAATTGTGGTCACAGGAGCAGCCGCGCAGTCAGCTTCAGCTGCCATGACAAAACTCCAGACTGGGTGGCCTAAACACAGAAATCTACCTCTCACAGCTCTTCAGTTTGGGAAGTCCAAGATTCAAGTGCCAGCCAAGTGAAGAATCTCTTCTAGCCTGCAGACAGCCTCCTTTCACTGTCCTTTCTAAGTGACCGTGTGCACTGGACAGAGCGGCGTAGGGCAGGTGGGAGATGTAGTTAACAGAGCAGTGGATTCTGAAACTACATTGGTAATCCAGGGAGTCAATGCAAGCTCTGAAAAAGTACCACAGGAAGGTATGATATGAGAAGTCACAGAGCAAGCCACTATTTAAAGAAAAGTAGTCCAGAAAGAAGTGAATATCAGGGAAGGATAAGTGCTCCTTCCATGTAAGTACCTTCAGGGCTAATGCCTCCAAAGGTCTCTAATTGAATCTGAGCACTCCAGAAGGGAGAAGTGTGTGTCTAATTGAATCCTGTGGGTAAATCATTGTACTCATGAACAGGACCAACTAGCCAAAGATGTGAATTATGATCATCACTACAATTAGCTTGGCCCAGTGTTAAACAGGGTAATGGCCTTCAGCATCATCTGAAGACTTATAGATGTTGGCCATTTGTATGTATTTGAGTAATGCACTACATCCTTTATGGTTTCAATAACAATGAACTGGTGCTTCTCTAACGTCAATGTACATTTGAATCACCTTATCTTGGGGAACACAGAGGGCTGGGCTCCAGTCTTAGTTTCTGACTCAGAGGGGCTGGGCGAGGTCTGGAAATTCTCATTTATAACAAGTCCCAGGTGCTATTGATGCTGCAGGCCCAGGGGCCATATTTTGAAACCTATTTTTAAGTCTTATACAGAGAAACTCCTACAATGAGGGCCATCTGTGGTTAATACAGGGTTAATTCATTGGCTTCAACACTATAATCTCAGGCTATTGGTTTTTTTAGCAATGTGTGTACAGACTGAAACCTCCAGAAAAAAGAAGTATTCCAAAGTCATAACAGCAAAACAGTCAATAAAAATGTTCTTTTCCAAATGAAAGCGTGTGTTTTATACCCTCAGAAGATCCTCGTGAACACCGCACTAAAACAAGGAAAAACAAAACGTGAAACTAGAATAAAAAAAGGGCTTTTATGAAAGAAAACTATAAAGACTTCCATGCTTGCCAAAGTCAAGGTTCAGGCCTATATGTATTGCCCTCACATTTCTCCTCATAACTTTTTCTTAAAATGACATTATCTTAGTGAGGGGGTGTGGCGGTGCAGACCTAGGGCTGGGGATGTAGCTTAGTGATAGAACATCCTGGGTTCAGTCCCCAGTACCCCACTTCAATGGCATTGTCTTTATACATGTAAGAACCTAAAAAACTTGATTCTTGCCTAGTAGTCTAAAACAAAGGGATTGTTTTCAATTTAGTTTCTGTTCATGTGCAATATCATATAAATAATTTAAAAGCCAGGTTCTATGGGAAAGTGTCATAAATGCATTAAATATATTTACTGTCTTGGCATCCATTTTTAGGCCTGATACAAGTTGTTTGAAACCCAGTTGTACCTATCACCTTTGGTCTAGTTAAAATTTTCCTTCCTAAGTGGCCATTTGGGATACAGCCCCTCTGTTCTTTATCCCACAGATTCAAACCCAACACAATCTGCAGCAGCTGACCACAGTAAAACCTAATAGTCAACACCAGAGTCCTATAAACACATTCCCTTTCTTCACGAGGCTCACTTTAAACTAGCCAATATGCACTCATGTGAGACAGCCTAAGGGATTAAAGCATCAGACCTTTGAAAAGGGCAAATCTTCTCCTGCACGCTCCCAGGCTGAACATCTTGTCACCTCTAGGCTTTCTTTGGCACCAGAACCTCTCCAGGACCTGTGAGTAATGCCTGTTCTGTTGTGTGCATTTTGCTTTCACCTTATGGTTCTTCCCCTGAGAAACACACCTAACTTTCCCCTGGCTAGGGCTCTCTTAGAGAGTGATTGTTGTGGCCTGTGGCTGCAGAGAGACCACAATAACAAATTAAAAACAAAAATCCACAACATATAAATCTCAACAAAAAGCTTGGCTGTTTGCTTCCAATACATGTTTATAATGTAAAATGTGTTTATGATAGATTGAGAACATACTAGACCCATTTCAGCTCTAAATTGCATTGCTATCTTGTAGTATACAGTTATGCCTCATTTCATTTTATTTTCTACTTGAAGTCATTTCATTCTTTTGGTTTGTAAACACCTTGAATTCCCTTTTACTGAAAAGACAAAGTAACTTGATAGCAGATCCCCCTTAGCAACCATAACCCCCAATGCAAAACCAAATTAAACAGAGCAAATAATACCGTGTCCTACATCATTTAAAAAAGAAACAAAATTGTGTCAAAAGAAAAGCCACTATGAAGAAATTCAATAGTAGACTATAGGCAAATAAACTGGAAATGGAAAAGAATTTCCAGTTTCTTTTGTTTTGTGATTAGCCAGTTTGGAAATTAACGGGTACCTATTACAGTTTATTTAGATGGCAAGGTTAGTAAATTCTAGGTAAACATTATGGTCCAAATTTCCATAATACAAGGTACAACTGTGACATTCTCCTTGGTCCCCCTAGTGACCCAATAAGGATCATGAGACATTTTCAGCTGAGACTGGTCTTTAGGGCTTATGACTTTTTTCCCCTAACCAAAGAAATCTAATTTCTCCAAACATTTAAAATGATTCTATAAGCATCTGAGTAAAACCATTTTATTCTGAAATTTTTAATCTTTATCTTAGCCTACCATTAGTTAATGTGAGCATCAGAATTAAAATTAATAAACTCTATTAGAACCCTTATTTTTTGAGTAGCTGCAGTAATAACAGATATGAAACCATAGATATTAATTCAACAGATGTTTGTATATTGCCTTTTATTTAACTTGGTACTGGAAAGTGTTGGAGAAATATAATTAAAAACAAAATTTCTTCCTAACTCAGAAAACTTCTGCACAAAGATAGGAGAGAAAAAGTTTTATTATTTATTTCCTGTAATGTGCATCACAGGAAATCCACTAAGAGACTGAAAAGACATAAAAAAAAATTTTCACCCTTCCCTATAGCCAAGGAATCATGACCTGTTACATACATGTTCTAAAGGTGAACGCGAACTTGTCCTTAAGAGGACTGAGCACCATCTTCACAGAGCCCATCCTAAACTCACTGAAAAATTGAGGCAACCAGGTGTGTTAGATTGGCTTTGTCCAAAGGATAAACCTCTCATATCTTTATGAAAGGAAATAGTTTTGCAATTAGTATCTCCTCCTGTTCTTACAAGGAAACCAGTCCTGTCAGATCAGGGGTCCACCATTATGATGTCATTTAACTTCGGCCGCCTCCTTAAAAGCCCTGTCTCCACATACAGTCACATTGGAATTAGGGCTTTTCTATGTGAATTTGGAGACAAGGAGAGACAGAATTCAGTCTATAACAAAGAATTAAGCATCTTTATTTTCTTTTTAATCAACACATAATTATATATGTGTGTGTGTCTGTATGTGTATATATAAATTTACATAAAATATACAGATCTGGGGTTCTACATGATGTTTCAATACATGTATGCATTATGTAATGATAAAATTAGTGATTAGGATATCTGCACTAATAAATGTACCATATCTTTGTGGTGAGAGCATTCAGAACACTACCTTTTAGGTATTTTGTATAATCATTGGTGTTAACTAGCATCTTCATACTGTGCAGCAGAACATCAAAACTTATTCCTAATTGTAACCTTCTACTTCTTAACCCACCTCTGTCTCCCCATCTCCAATACCATCCCCACTCTCTGGTAGTCACCGTTTTCCATATTCACCTTTATAGTATATTTTGAAGTACTGTGATTCCTCCGGCTTTGTCCATTTTATTTAAGATTTGTCTTTTTGAGATTTGTGTATGTGTGTATGGTTCTATACAAAATCCTGGATATTTTATTCAATTTCTGTGAATAATCCTATTGGTATTCTGACAGAAATCTTTTTGAATCTCTAGGTCACTTTGGTGTCTACACCAAAGAAGATATAGCACGGATATTTCTATAATATTATTGCAATTTGTGAACATAGGGTGTCTTTGATTTATTTCACTTTAGATGTTTTCATTAATATTTTAGTTTTCAATGTAGAGATCATCCCTTCTACACCTAATTTTATTTTTTTCCCTTAAGACAAAATGTTGGATTTTATAAAATACATTTTCTACATCTAAAGAAATGATCATTTGACTTTGTCATTATTATGTTAATGCAATGAATCCTATTTACTAATTTGTGCATATTGAACCATTCCTCCTTCCCTGAGATGAATTCCATTTGATCATGGTGGTGGATGACCTTTTTGATGTGCTGTTGGAATTGGTTGGCTAGGATTTTACTGATGATTTTTGCATCTGTGTTCTTCAGTGATATGGGTCTGTACTTCTTGTTATCTTTGTCTAGTTTTTTTTTTCTTTTTAAATTTGTTCTAATTAGTTACACATGATAGAATGCATTTTGACACATCATACATAAATGGAGTATAACTTCTTGCTCTTCTGGTTATACATGATGTAGAATCACACCAGTTGTGTAATCATATATGTGCATAGGGTAATAATGTTCAATTTATTGTACTATATTTATTACCTGCATACCCTTTCCCCTCCCTTCATTCCCCCTTGCCTAATCCACAGTACCTCTGTTTTTCCCTAGCCTCCCCCCACAATTAGGAATTAGCATCTGCTTATCAGAGAAAACATTTGGATTTTGATTTTGGGGGATTGGCTTATTTCTTTGTTGTTGTTCTAATTAGTTATACGTGAAAGCAGGATGCATTTTGATTCACTGTACACAAATGGAGCACAACTTTTCATTTCTCTGTACACAAAGTAGAGTTGCACCACATGTGCAGTCATACATGTACCTAGGGCAATGATAGTCACCTCATTCCACCACATTTCCTACCACTACACCCTCTCCCCTGCCCTCTCACTCCTTTGCCCAAAGTTCCTCCATTCTATCCATGCCTCCCCCTGCCCCCATTATGGGTCAGCATCCACTTATCAGATAGAACATTCATCCTTTGATATTTTTGGGGGGGGGAATTGGATTACTTTGCTTAGCAAGATATTCTCCAGCTCCATCCTTTACTTGCAAATGCCATAATTTTATTTTCTTTTAATGATGAGTAATATTCCATTGTGTATATGTACCACAGTTTCTTTATCCATTCCTCTGTTGAAGGGCATCTAGATTGGTGTTAAGTTTGTTGAGTTCTTTATGTATCCTGGAGATTAGTGCAGTGCTCTGTCTGCCCTGCATGTGAGCCACTCTATCTTTCAATTGGAGAATTTAATCCATTTACATTCAAGATTGTTAAGAGTTCAGGGCCTCTGCCATTTTATTGTTGTTTTTTAGATCATTTTTTACTTGTTTACTTTGAGGTTGAGTGGTTTTTCTGTAGCACTAAGTCTTATTTCTTTCCCTTTCTGATGTATGTATCTGCTGCCATTAATTTTTAATGGTTTGTGAGTATAAGAAACTTACATGAGGAATTTTATTGTTGTAATAGACTATTATAAAGCTATAACTTTGATCTAGACATTTACCCTCCCACAAGCACAATTCATATTCTTGCCTTACTGTGTTGCTTTTTTATTGTGTGCTCCTTAATAACTACAATTAGCTTATTTTTAATTGGCATTTCCTTTTATGGGAGTAATAAGTCGGGCTAAGCCTTTATCGTTATGGGGTATGTATTCTGTCAAGGGAGACAAATCATAAATAAGTATAGTCACAGGATCATTTATCAGAAATGACAGTCAATAAAGCATGATGATGGGTAAAGGGCATTTGCTCAAGGATTAGAGCAGTCAGCTCCTGGTCAGCCAGGGAGTAAATTGTTCCTGAGTATTTGTGAAGAAAGAAACTAAAAAGGTAATTCTATAGAAATGGAATTACCTAGGCATTCAGTGATATCACTGAGTTGTACAAATTAAGGTCATCAATCAAAAATCATTTATTAGCACCCCACTTACTAATTCAGTTATTCATTCAATTAACATTTAATCATTTGTAGATTTGTTTTTACATACCAATATGACTAGAAGCTCCCCAGATAATTTGTTTCCTTCCAGCAATAATTTATTATTTCTATAGATTTTATGGAACTATTGATTGGGATTGAAATTTATATTTCAGTGTGAGACTTTAAGTCATGTTGATTGTAAACAAATACATGTTCTGTTATATGGCAGAATTTTTCCATCAGTATAGTTTGAAAAAATCTCATGAAATGATATATAACCTGGAACTTTCTGTGTGCTCAGAGTCTATTGTGAGGAATTATTCTATTTTTCTTAGAAACAACCACCACTAATTTATACAGTAAGATTCACTCAATATAACTGATAGAAGAGTACAAAGTATAGATTATACAATACTGTAAGAGTAAACAGATTGGTATCATCACATACCTAACCTTACAAGGAGATCAGGACTTGTCCTGAGTCCGCTATCTACCCTCTGCCATTTACTCAGTTTATAAGCATTTCTGGCCCGATGGGAGTTCATCCCTAGAAATAGATATAACTCAGTTCCTCTCCATAAGCAATCAAACTTGGAGGGGAGGTAAGGAAACATATGATAAAGAGCCTCTTCATCCAGTTCCCTTTCCTGTCCTCTGGTTCTCTATCCCATTCAACCCCTCTAAAGTGGCAAGTGTCTTTTTACTTTAGTCAGGTAAGAGCAGATGTCCTCATACAAGATATTGATATATTTGATAATAAAATATTTGTAGAGTCAATTTGAACAGGCATTAATGAGTAATTGAGTCACTTTTTTTTTAAAGAAATGAGATGATGATGATAATTCATTGTTTATTTATTTTATTAATTTTCAGAACAAAATAAGATTGGTCCTAGATATCCAGCATGGATGAATCACTTTAGTAGTAGTAAGATGGTTCTAACCTGAAGAGTGGATTAGAAAATCCTAGGAAAGAGGTAAAGAAGGCTAGGACACCCTTATCTCACTCCTGGCATTAACATCTATGATCTGCAGACAACCCCCTCACCCACTCTAATAGCACAGTGATGTTTTTGGTTTATGTAAAACTCTGCTTCACCTTGCTTCATTTGGGATCCTAGGGCCCAAAACATTCTCTGCCCAAATACCAAGAAAATATTAATTTATTTGAAATTTACTTTCTCAAATACACTGAACTTTTTTTTTTTTAAATACGGTTTTATTTTCTTAGGTTCTTTCTTTGCCATTTTTAGCTGTAATAATTTTCATTAACTTCTCTGTGCCTCAGTTCCCTCACCTGTACAAAGAGGATATTAGTACCCCTGAGTGGTTAGTGAGATTAGATGAGTGAATATCTATTAGAGCTCTTAGAATAATGCCTAGTACAAAATACTATAGAAGTGGATTCTTAATTATGGAATTTGTAATGCTGTTTTGTTGAAATTATCTGAGGCAATTGTGTCTACACCTCTAGTACATTTCTTACTAAGGGTGGTGTCAATGATACAAATGAATAAAATCTTCTCCAGAAATAATTTAAAATTCTTAAGCAACTGTCATTTTTCATTCTTTTGCTTCTTTGTGCAGATTCAATTTTCCAATGACTTTCACTTGATATCATGTAAAAATTTTGCCCCCCAAAATTGAAAAAATAATTTTAATTTTCTATTCATTTTATCAATCACTCAATCTCTCAAATAAAGTAGTCAACATATTTACTCAAAGCATAAAAATATTAAGCATCAAAATTATTTAGAAATCTTTAATGATATATGACTTCAGTAGCATTTATAATCATCTTAGGGCTTGGTTTCTGTTTTTTAACTGAACAAACTGGTAATTTTGGTCAAACACCCGGTATGACTGAATCTAGTTGAATTAGCAGGGTTTAAAGTGAAATCCAAAAGTTCAAACCAAAAATACGTGCAAGTTCCAGTGTAGAGATTATATTTGTCAGAAAATCATATTTCTCATGGCATATAATTAGTGTTGATCTCCAACTGTGGGCATCTTTTCTACCAGAAGTACTACAGTTGTTTCCTATATCATATGCCAAACAGGCCTTCCTGTGAATTTTAGATAACTCATCCACCATGAACAGGCTGACTACAGAAGCCAACCAATTTTGGTGTTTAGTTTTTGTGGGGGTTTTCATCTATGAACTGAAATATTAGTAAAGAGCATGACCACGATGCAAACCTAAATGACCTTAGGCCCCAGACTTGCCCTCAGGAGATGCCCTCTGCTGTGCATGTGCACACACAGACAACAGCTGGAGAGACAACATGAAGATAGCCAGCAGGGTAGAACAGGATCACATCATGAGATGCTTCGTGGACAGCAGGGTCAGGAAGCCCAGTCCTCAGGCATGCAAGAGCCAAGGGCAGCACCAGTACACCAGAGGAATCACAACAGGTTTATTAGAAGCTCATTGAAAAAATCCTTCTTTTTAGATCTATTTTTTAGGACCCAAGGTTTTCTGGTAGACAGACACTTTTCCACAACTTCAGGCCAGAGCTCCTGCACACACAAAGGAGTTATCATACTTAGCCAAGGGATTTGGTTCTTCTGCTTATGAATGTGTCTGGGGATGTGTCTTGGGAAGACATGGAAGGGAATGGAAGATCTTCAGGCCTGGAGCATCATCTCATTTCCTAAGGCATTGCAGAGGGTACAAGAGAAACCCTACTGTTTGACATGTAATCACTACAATAAAGAATAGGAATTTGATCTTTCTATGATCTACTGATCTATTGCCTGACACCTATTGCGTGACACAAACTAAAAACTCAAAATATTGAGCAAATACATTAGTAAATAATGTATGAACATATGGTGTGAGAGAGATCACAGACCACATTCGTGAAAATTTCCAGTGTTAGAAAAGCAAATACATTATATGGAATTTTTATTTTGAATTATAAAAATATATGAATCCAAAAAAGAATCCATTTTCCAGTTGAATATAATTTTCATGAAGCACAATGATGACTTTTTTAAAAAATTGAGGCATTAGCCCAGCAGCTTGGGAGGCTGAGACAGGAGAATTACGTGTTCAAAGCCAGCCTCAGCAAAAGCAAGGCACTAAGCAACTCAGTGAGACTCTGCCTCTAAATAAAATACAAAATAGGGCCAAGGATGTGGCTCAGTGGTTGAGTGCCCTGAGTTCAATCCTTGGTACAAAAAAAAAAAAAATGAGGCATTCGATGAATTTTAGGGATTAGATTTTGTCTTAATATTAGGGGGAAAATGTACAAACCAGTGGACCCATCTAGTAAAGGAATGGAATGCCTTTTTGGATAGCAATATCTACTGATGGAAAGTAGTCAAGCTAAGGCTGGTTAACATTTTCCAGGCATACCATACAAAGGACTCCAGTAATGAGCAGAAGAGTTTAACCTCTAAGATTTTTTTTTTTAAATTCCAAGATTCTATGATATTGTGTGGGAATCTTAGAAATTTAGATGGAACACTTGACCAGGACCTGAGTACAGAGGCACATCCAGGCACAGTACATATGATATGGGTGCATATAGTTCTGTTCAAGCTGAAGGAAAAAGCACTGGGAGATGGTCATTAACAGTTCCATGAATTTAATTTATACTGATTTAGCTCAAATACTTTAAAGTGTGAATTGTAGAACTGAGTCTATTTTTTTAAATTTAACTGATACATAAAACATCAGAATTGTGCCATATAGTGTTTTGAAACATAAACACATGTGCAATGTTTAAATCAGATTAAAAATATCTACTCAAAAATTCTCACTTCTTTATGACAAAAACTTAAATCATTTCTTCTAGTTTTTGAAATGTATGTTATTATCTATAGTTACCCATTGTGAAATAGCACACCAGAACTACTTTTTCTTTTCTTTCTTTCTTTCTTTTTTTTTTTTTTTCCAATGCTGGGGGTTGAACTTGGGAGCACTTAACCACTGAGCCACATCCCCAGCCCTTTTTATTTTTTATTTTGATACAGGGCCTCATTAAGTTGCTTAGGGCTTCTCTATGTTTCTGGCTTTGAACTCCTGAGCTCACCACCACATCCCTGACACAAGAGCTTCTTACTCCTTTCTAATTGTAACAGTATACATTGCTGAAACTCTCTATCCCCTACACACTCTACTCTCGCCAGACTCTAGTAACCACCATTCGACTCTCAACTGCTATGAGATCAACGTTTTTGGATCCCTCATGGATAAGATCATGTGGTACTTGTCTTTCTGTGCCTGGTTTATTTCATTTCATATAATTACCTTTAGTTCCATCTATGTTGTTAAAATAATAGAATTTCATTTGTGTTGCTAACTGGATAGTATTCCACTGAGTATTTGTACCACATTTTCTTTATCCATTCTTCATTTAATGGACATTTATGTTGTTTCCATTTCTTGACTATTGAAAAAAGTGCTGCAGTGAAAGTGGGATTTCAGGTGTCTCTTGGACAGATTTCATTTCCTTTGGAGTTGTAACCATCTAGCGGTAAAATTTCTGGATCACACAGTAGTTCTATTTTTAGTGTTTTGAGGAACCTCCATACTAGTTTTTCATACTGGCCATACTAGTTTACATTTACACCATCAGTGGGCAAGCATTCCCTTTTCCCCACATCCTCATCAGCACTTATTTTATTATCTTTAACTTTTTTGATAATAGATATTAGTCCTGGGATGAGATGATACCTCATGATGGCTTTTAATCACATTCCCCTGATGATTAGTAATGTTGAGCATTTTTTTGGTACTATCTCATCATTTTTATGTCTTTTGAAAAATGTTTAAGTTTATTGCCCAGTTTATAATAGGGTTGTTTGCTTGGTTTTGGCTTCTTATTTTGCTTGCTTATTTGTTTTTGTTTTGTTTTGGGGGGGTTTTGTTTATTTGTTTGTTTGGTTGGTGTTTCCCCCCACCCCCTGCTTTGGCTGGGGAGAGATTTTGCTTTTGTATTTTTTTCCTCATGTGACTTAGGGTTTGGATTTCCTTATACACTCTTGTATATTAACCCCTTGCCAGATGTTATGGTTTGAATATGAAGTATCCCCCTGAAAATATCATATATTGGAATCATGATATCCAATGTAGAAAACCACACTTGAGTGTGTCCCACCAGTGCACAGGTCTCCATCTGATGCCCAGTCCTATCTAGAGGCTCCATCCGGCCTGCTTAGAGGGCCTTCAGCTTCTACCAGATGTTGAAGTTCACTGCAGCAGGCTGGGTCTGAGCTCTAAGACAAAGCCCTATGAAAGCTTTTTGCCCTGCTCCCTAGTAGGTCAAGTCTTGCTTCCTATTCAGCCACCAGATTAGCACAGAGGTTGGGGAAGCAGTAGGCCATCTGGCCTTAGGCAGTTCCACTGGCTTGGACCACTGTATTAACCTGGCATTAGCGATTAAGGGGATTTTCCCAGAGCTTGGATTTACTGTAGTGGGTCTGGTACCATGTTTCAAGTCTAAGGCGAAGATTTAATTCTCTCCTCTTCACCAGATATGCGTATCTTTCTGCATGCTAGGTGCTTGGTGTTAGAAAACTAAGTCAAGAAACTTCTTTCCTTCCTGCTTTCTTTAGTATGTCACTTAATTTTTTTTTTTAAATTTTAAAAGCAGGCACTCTAGTTTCTCAGTTGATTTACTTAGCTCTTGTGAAGCTAGTTTGTTTGAGTAATTGGTCAAATTGGTATGTTTGTGAGGAGACAACTAATGGAGGAACCAACTTGACTGCCATCTTGCCTGAATCATGAATCCATTTCTATTGATTTGATTATGTGATTTTTACTAACTATCCTAATTTTCCCCTCTGGCTCTAGAAACAACTGGCTGTTCCATTGTCAGCCACTACTTTAAACCCCTAAAGCTTAAAATGTAAAATCATTTATGTAGTATGTCATTTACCGGGTACTCAGTAAATGGTGACCATATTGAGACACAAATATGTATATATTTGAAACAGGAAGTTGTTTTCCTTTAGAAATGATGGCAGGAATATTAGTAAGCTTTCCATCTCTATGACAAAATTCCTGAGACAATCAGTTTATTAAAGAGAAAATGTTTGGGTCTTTTAATCAAAGTTAAAAAACTAGTGACTAGGATATGAATCCCTGTTTTAAGATTCTAACTCCAGCATATTTTCTGCTAAACTTGAGTGTTTATGCCAGATTCAGGGTTACAAATCATTAAAAGATAAAGCCAGAACAATTTCCTCTGCCTTTGGTGCCTTTTCCTTGATTTTTATTTAACTTTGTGTCTTCTAAAACCTGCAATCTAATCTGTGTTTTCTCAATATCTGCTTGAAATCATTATTATTTGTATCTGCAAATAGCATAAAAGGTAAGAATCTTTTTTCTAACTTAAATATGATTGTTAAAGTTTTGAATAATAAGATTCCCCAATGATATTTGAACATAATGGATCCAGGCACCACAGGAACCTCAAGAGAGTAATTGTTCCTACATAGTCAAAGGCTTAAACCACTCAAAATACACGGTTTTTTTTGCACTGTTTTTAACAATCTCTTTTAAGTAACCTATTTTCATGTTTAGTCACTTATCTAGTTGAAAACTCATCCTTACACCTATAAAATTTTTCTGAGTACTTGTTAAGCTTATGCTATCATGTTTCTATCCTTTGTGGACACAAAGTACATCTGGTTCTTTTCTTATAAAATGAAGAAAAATATGGTCTTCTTCTCACCCCTACTCTTCCCCAGCCCCAGCTCCCATCATCATCGCAAGTAAACTTGAAGAGTACCATAAGTATCTATTCTGTTAAAATTAGAGGGCCTAGAAAAGTTAACTTCTCTTGCTTTGGAGATAATTTTTATTTATTTGTTCTTAGGAAAAATTCCCTAGATATAATTTAACAGAAATATATTATTTATTAAATCCTTATTCTATGAGATGCTTTGGAACAAAGAGAATACTAAACATCATTCCTACTTCAAAGTAGTTTATGCTAAGTCCATCTGACTATAATGAATAAATGTGGGCCAGGAAGAGGGTAATTTCAAGGTAGCACATATTTGTTGAGAACACGGCAGGTCCTGGACTATTCACTTTTCTATTTAGCAAGTACAGTGAGATATCCCTAAATTTCAAAAGAATAGAATCATTACCCAGGGAATACAGTATGGAAAAGGCCAATCTAGGGAGGGATTCTAAATTAGCCATGTGACTTGGGGAGAGGGGAGCTTCTGTGACCGAACATAAGATTGCATCACCAAAGTCCAAGAGGCTGGAATGATCAGGCTGTGTTCAGAATATGAGGGAGAATCCCAGAGGCAGTGGAACAAAGTTCCAATGTGGGAACAAGATGAGATCAGGTAGATTGAAGGATTCAAGGATACCTCCAGATGGATTTGTCTTGGGTGCTTCTCTGTTGCTGGATGCACACTCACTGCAACATCTGAACACATATCATTCACTTTTGTGGTGCCTTGTTTTTCAGGCATTTACTGATAACATTTCTGAATTTCAAAACATCATTCTCACCTTATCAGTGTTTGCTAGTCTTTAGTTTGATTTAGAAAAACCACCTCTTTTATACCTTAAGATAACTCCATAGATTACTTATTCATTCATGAGACCAATGTTAGCTGAGTGTTATCATAGATCAAGCCCTCTTCTAGGTATTGATGATGCAGTATTCAATACTTAAGCCCCTACTCTCGGGTAATTTATGGTCTAAGGGGTTAGATTATATTAGAGTGAACTACATTCTTCCTTGCAATATTTTGGTTCCAAAGAGTACATGCTATATCATGTAATGAATATGAGTAAAATTAGTCAAATAAGCAATAAACATGTTTTGAGAGTCTATATACCAGAGAATCCTGAGGACAATAAAATATGGTCTCTAGTCAAGGAGAAGATAAGTATCTTGGGAAAATGGGCCACAAATAAGATTACTTAAAATTTAAGCCAGACTGATAAGAATATCTAGTGAAAGAAGAGTGCCCCTGATGGTAGGAATGGATTGAGAAGATACTAGGGGAGCAGAGACCAAGTTTTGGTAAGACTTACATGGTAAACAGCATAGAGAAAAGAAAGATGTAGAAGGTGGGCAAAGTGTGTAGCAATTGCCTTGTTTACATTCATGATTTTCATAGGCAGCTAATAAAAATTGACTTTTGCTGGCTGTCAGCTAGAAAAAGTATTAAAGTTTTGGTGATCATAGAGAAAAAATCATTCTGCTCCTTTCCAGTCTGCTCTTTCACTTTGGTGCATGGCTGATGGTACAGACTTCTATCTACACTCACCATGGCGTATTGTCAATGAATTAGCAACAAGCAGAAGGAAGGAAAATCCTCCAGGTACCATCCCAGGGCCACCACCATTCACTTAATTCACTGTTCCATTTCAAATTGGGGGAACAGAAGTGAGCAAAAGTAAAGAAATAGAGATAGAATCACCTGATGTCTGCAATCTGTTGCATCGACTTCTTGCTTTCCCCACCCACAGCCACATCTGGGGAGAATGAAAGGATTGGATTAAAATCTCCCTTGGCTTCATTTCGCCTTGTGACTCTGTAGCCAGCTCCCCCCATCCTTACTAGCTCTTTTCCTGGCTGGTTTATCGTGGCTTAAATTCAACAGGAAACTCTTTCTCCATCAATTAGCATCTGTTGACAAGAGATTAGCCCTTCAGTGGCCTCCAAGGACCAAGAAGGCAATCAAAGGAAGCAAACCTGTAGGTGGTTTCCATGGAGTTTCCCAGCCCTGAGGTAGAGGGGATAACTTTATTTCTGAAACACTTTAATTACCATAATAGCTCATTAACACACTACTCATGGTAATAAACACAATTGTTTTTGTTTTCCATGAGAACAATAGATTCATTTCACTGAACTGAAAGTGAAATGGCGTTAGAGAAAATTAGGAGTAGGAAGAGTCCTCAACCCCCACCATCCTTCCATGGAAATGAGACACAGTCATATATGTTAAGAGGCCACTACAGTGTCATTTCAAGTAGGTAGAATAATATTTTTATCTTGAGTATATTGTCAATAAGTATTATTCTTAAGCATTTAACTTTATTTTATAAAATAAAACACAAGCATATTTTAGAGTATTTTGACATTTTTGAGATTGTATTATCATTTTAACTTCATTGTAAAATACAGCATAGAACACAGAGCCACATAAAACAAAAGTAAGGATCACCAAGCTTAATAAAGGGAACTTTGCCAGCCATCCCAGAAGTTCCTCCACATGCCCAATCTCAGCCATAACCCCCATGTGCCCTCCAACCACTATCCTGACTTCTATAGTCATCTTTCTTGCATTTCTTCATAGTTTAACAGCCAGGAGTGGATCCTTAGACACGACACTGTAGTTTCTTCCTGCTCACTTTTTAATTTGGTGTCTATAGCCTTTCAACATACAAGCTCCTTCCTCATCCCTTTTTCTTTACAACCTACGTTTTCAAGAACATGGGTTGCTGGATTGTAGTCTCTAGTATCCTGGATTTTTGTGATTGAGCATGGCTCTTCTCTACCTGACATGTTAAATGTAGAAAGTGTGTGATTCAACATATCCTTCTGTGTTCCTGAAAAAATGACTGTTGGGTCCACGGACTCAACTAAAGATCCATCCCTTAGGTGAGAAAACGGAAGTAATTAGTTTGGAGACTTCATAGGGATCAGCCAGTCTCTGACCCTCAGTCCTTTCTCTGTCCCTCTTGCTTCTCTTCCACATGGACACCAGTTATACAGACCTCAGGGCTGTTTGTGGTATCTCCTTCATATTTGAACATAATCAAGTGCCTCAACACCTGTTTAATGACAAATGTTTTCCTCAATTTTTAGTTGTACTAAGTAGTTATATCTTCATATTGATATGGGAAGACACAAAAATTAGGCTGCCACATCTGGGCCATCTTCCCAAAATTCTATTAAATGTGACTCTCCTCTATCATATTGTATGCATTTTAAAGTAATATATTCATAAATTTTCTTTTTAACTTTATTTTATTTATTGATTATTTTTTATGTGGTGCTGAGGATCAAACCCAGTGCCTCACACATGCTAAACAAGCGCTATAACACCAAGCCACAACCCCGGCCGAGATTCTTAAATTTTCAATGATAAAAATATTTTATACTCAGAAAATCATTTCACTGGCAACTTTTAGAAAGCATGTTTATTCTGTATAGTTAGAGATGCTTAAACTGATTATCATCCAAGAGTGAAAAATTGCTGCCAGGAATGAGTTGTAGTCCTACATTAATTCTTAGCAACAAGATTTTCTGTGTATGGCTAATATTTTCAGTACAGGTTTATGACCACCATCACCTTAAGACCCTTCACAGGATGATGAAGAACTTCTATTTGGATAGACATTGTCAAAACTCACTCTTGAACTTAGCTGTTTTCTCTCTTTTTTTTATTGATTTTTTTTTGTTATTGACTTTTTATCAGTTCATTTATTTATATATAACAGTGGAATGCATTACAATTCTTATTACATATATAGAGTACAATTTTCATATCTCTGGTTGCATACATAATATACTCAAATTCATGTCTTCATACATGTACTTTGGATAATAATGATCATCACATTCAACCATCATTAGTTACCCCATCCCTGCTCCTGTCCCCTCCCACACCTCTGCTCTATCTAGAGTTCATCTATTCTTCACTTGCTCCCTCTCCCTATCCCACTATATATCAAAGAAAATATTTAGCATTTGGTTTTTGGGGATTGCCTAGCTTCACTTAGTATTATCTTCTCTAACTCCATCCATTTACCTGCAAATGCCATGATTTTATTCTCTTTTATTGGGAGTATTCCATTGTGTATATATGCCACTTATTTCTATCCATTTATCTACTGAAGGGCATCTAGGTTGGTTCCACAATTTAGCTATTATGAATTGTGCTGCTATAAACATTGAGGTGGCTGTGTCCCTGTAGTATGCTGTTTTTAAATCTTTTGGTTTATTGGTTCTTTTTAGTTATACCTAACAGTAAAATCCATTTTGACATAATTATACAAGCATGGAATAGATCTTATTCTAATTAGATCTATCAGACTTTCTAAATGTAACCTTTCCAGTATCTTCACTATCAAAATCTCAATGTTTACTCTCACTAATTTATAGATCTTTTGATCTCTCCTGGACATGTGTGTCTAATATCTCAATTTCCAGACCTTTGATCTGTCTCATGCTTTAAGCATCAGCTTGTGGCTCTGAGACCTGAACCAGTGCCCATCTCCTTATGGAATCTGCCTTTTCTTCATCATACCCTGGTCCTGATGGCTCCCATTTTCATCCATGCCTTGGCATTGTATTTATCATATCATAGTGTGGCCTACTCTTTTCCAATTACATAATACAGGATCTTACATGTTCCTTAAAAATATTTAAAAATGTAAGCTAGAGTATATAGTTTACCATCATATAAATAAGCCAAAATACACTCATCAAGCTATGCATCTAACACATGTAGGTCACTTTTAATTAAGAAAAATAAAAATTTGGAAGTGCAAGTATTAAATCGGGAAAAGGTCACACCTGCAACACCTAAGTTGAAGTGCAGAATTACTTTTAAACACTTTGATAGGAATCACGGATCTCCATCCTCAAGGTGTTCACCTTCCTGGAGAATCCCCTGATTCCCCAAAAGAAGATCCAGTCCCAAATATGGTTTCCAGAAAGAGGCTACCCCTGTGAGGGCAAACTTCTTGAATCTTTTCATGTCTGAAGTTAGCAATTCCTCCTAAGACCATGTTATTTCTGGTAGCATAATATTTCCATCTCAACACTTCCTTCTAGTGCCAGAACAGGGCAGTACTGTGCCAGCGATGTCCTGGAGACCATTCAGTTGTTGTTTGAGAGGCCATTGAAGAAGAATGTCATTATAATTGCATGAGCAAAAGAGTTCTCCCTAAGATTAATACACGCATACACATACTGGCAAGCTTAAAAAGCCATTTGGACTCAAGTCTACCTAAATCAAAACAGCTTTGTTCTCTGTTGAATAATTTCCTCATCTCCAAAGGACAGTGCATCATCAGGAGAACTTATCTTGGTGTTTGTCCCCAGTTAGGATTCACTGCCTGAGACTCAAGATCCAGCACTTGCTGGGTGGTAAAGTTGGGAGAGAAGGAATCCATGGAAAGCCCACCAGGATATAGCAGAATATAGTACCAGGGGAGGGCCAAACTGATCCCTCTTAGCAAGACAGCACACTTGGCCCTAGTGTGCATAACATCCAAGAAGGTGAGTGTTGGGGAGATGTCGTCTTCAACAGTGCAAAGTGGAACCATTGGAATTGGTTTTAGAGTTCCTGCTTCAGAGCCAAGTTCCTGAGACACCTACCCCAGCATTCTGATCCACCCTTCACCTCCCACACGTGTACACAGACTAAGTGAAGTGTTCCTCTTATGGAGCCCTCTGTTTTCCATCATGGCACTGTTCCTACTGAATCTAATTGCTCTGCCCCTTCGTGAGTATACAGGCTCTCATGAAAAAATGTTTATGTATTGCTTGAAAGCCCTTAACCCAGGGAGCTCTCCCTATAGATTATAGTCTTAGCTGTATATTTATACCACTTGTAAAAACTGCATATGATTGAGCTGCACCCCACATATTCTAATATAATTGGCTGGGATGGGATCCACACATATTTTAGAGTTCTTTGGGCATTTCTAATATACAGCAAGGGTCATGAATCACCAACCACTATGATTTTTAGTGCTAGAGATTTAGGTGCCTAGTAAATGTTTGATGTATGTCTAATGAATAAATGAACGACTGAGTCCTAGATTTCATCAACTAGAATGTTGCTATGACAGAGCAGGAACTAGTCAAACCTACATTACTTCATGGCTTAAATGCTTTGGAAGCAATGTGCTCCTTTTCTCTCTTAACAGACAAAATTCATAAGTATTGCCTCTAAGCAGAAGCATTATTCATGGACAGTGGGCCAGTGCTGCCTGCAAGAATTGATAACAGGTCTTTGCAGACAGGGAGAATAAATGAGAGCTGGCTGTCATACCCTGGGCAGAGGACTCTCTCCACTTTCTTTGGAAAGCAAAAATCAAGTATGTAAAAAAAATACTGCACAGCATTACCAGGCCCCCTATTTCACTATTCTTGTGAGAAGAACGTTGTAAATAAAACAAAAATCTGTCTTTGGCTAATCTTTTGATATTTTGTTAAACTATAAAAGAGAAGCACGTTTATTAGGCAAACATTCTATTGTTACTGGTAGAGTCATTAGAAGTCATTGAAGCCTTTCTAGACTCTAGATGAAATCTCTCTGATAGTATTGAATCACCTTCTTGGTTTTTTGTAAAGTTTCACAAACTCTGTAGGCACATTTCCAACTTGAAGAGATGTATTTTAAAAACAACCTGAAAATGCATGTGCTACATATTTGATCAGTAGATTACTTCAAAGATTTTATTTCACTAAAAAAATTTTATTTGAACCCAGAAAATCATTTTTGAAAACCTAGGGGATTAAACTTGTTATGCTGTCAGCTTTAATTAAAGGGGGAAAAAAGTAAATTTCAACTATGCAAATGCCTTACCCAAGCTCAGAATTCTGAATGTATCTGGTTTTTTTTTTTTTTTTTTTTTTTGATTGGATGTACTTTAGAGACAATGTTAGCCATTACTATTTTAGTGCTTACTATGTGCCAGGCCTTATACTAAGTGCTTTACATTGTCCAATCCTTGCCATAATGAGGTAAATACTATTTTTATCCCATTTCTCATGTGAGAAAGTAAGAGTTAAGAAAATTCGGGAACAGTTCAAAGTCTCATGCTGATATGGAGCTAAACTTACAACCCTGGGCTTCTGACCTTAAAAACTCTTCTTAAGCTCTCTACCATGGTCCATCATTGAGCTCACTTTGAGTTCAAGATGATGGGTTAGGCAAAGGGATTACACAGATGACTTTATTAGATACCCTGTTTTGAGGAAGTTAACAATTTACTGAATCATAAAGTGTATTTTGTAGAAATAACTAAAATAAAAGTAGAAAATATTTACAACTTCATTGTAAACTTATTTGAAGTTCTATCAGTTATGTTTCTATATGGAGGGATCAGAGAAGATGGAATTTGACCTCTACTTTGATTCCCAGGTTTGCTTAAATTTTTAAAAATTATACATTAAGCTTCACTAATTTTAAAGTAGAGTAGTATCCAGTTAGTGGTAAATCCTGCATTATAAATGGAACCACTGGTGGGCTATGACAGAGGTCTAATTCTTCAAAGTTTAAGCAAAATGGAAAATGAATTGGAAGAATGCTGGCAAGTCTCAAGTTAGAACCGAGCTATAAGACACAGCGATGTACTGATGTACTGAGATATAAAAATAACTAGAAGCCAGCATTTAAACTGCTTCTTCAGAACACTGTCTTATCTTTTCTTCTCTGTGCATGTTAGCTGTATTCAGAGTTGGCTTCAACATTTTCTTTAGAAAGGGAATAGCATGAAAAATATTTTCTCTGTCGGGGCATCCCTCAGCATCATATGAATTTATGAAGTTGTTAGTGACAGTAGTTGTAAAGAATGGATCTTTGGAAGTTATTTCTGAGAATTTTTTTTCTTTTTTGCTTTTTCCCTAATGGTTTCAGACAGTTGCTTTTGTATTTGTTTTTACTTCAAGACTTAAGGTCTCAAAGGTATGTGTTCTCCTTGCATTCTTTAAAATAAAGCCAATTTTTCTCTACATATCTGAAGTTCAAGATTTAAGGGAGTAAATAAGTTTTACCATATGAGTAGATGATTAAATTATTCTGTTTAATCAAATCCAACACTTAAGTCAAGAAATCGATGTATTCCAGATAGTTTCCCTTAAAACAATATATACAGGCTTTTGAGTTTCCTGTAAATATAGAACAGGTTTTTTAAAAAAAATTAATTATTTTATCCAATCAAAGCAAAAAGACATAAAGGAATTAACATTTATGACCACCTAATGACTTAGCCAGGGTTACTTCACTTTGCCCTCATCATCTCATAAAGGGAATGTGATATCTAAGTTTCACAGTGGAAGAACCTATCTCAGATGCTAAAGTGATTGCTGAAGGCAATAATTAGTAAATGGTGAAGCCAGGGTTCAAACCCAAGTCTTATGAAGCAATATCTTCTGGTATAGTTATGTGTGTATATATTCTGTTTCTCTGGAGAAATGGCATGAAATGTATTTATTTAGGACCTTTTATTTCCCAAAATACCTATTCATGTGTTAAGCTTAACATAACAATAAACACAGGAAGAAATCATATATCTTATATTTATTTTCTTCTATATTTTTATATATTCCAGATTCCAAAGTCTCACTTAGTACTGTGTAACGATCAATAGACAAAACAGACTAATAAAGGAAAAAATAAAAGGAAACAGAGGATTTCTTACAATATGTTCTTTATGTTCACTCTGTCTGCAAGAAGTAGAGCCATATCTAGTCTCCATTTCTCTTCTGATAAATGTTATTTTTCTGTCCATTACAATTCCCTTATCTTGTTATACTGTCCTTGCTGAATTATGTTGGATTATACCAGTTCCTGATAAAAAGGTCAGAGCACTTTATTACCAAGCCCCATTGCCTTGTCTATAATGGAATGAATTTGTAGATGCCCATCTCCTGCAGAGTAGCAGCTTCAAAGTGCTAGTGAGAGTTGCATTTGACTATTTTAACATAAACTAATTATTTCAGGATTTTTTTCTTCAATAAAACCCTGTGTATTAAGTAAAATCTCAGCAATATGCTCTGAACCAGGGACCCACTGCTGGTAAGGTGGTCAGTCGCAAAAAGCTGATTTATTGTTTTTTCTTCCCTGCTATTGCTTGGGCATTCTGCTGGGTGAGCACCTTTGATTGATTACTGGAGGGAAGTCGGTTCTGGCTTCTGCCGTCACCTAGGTACTTATTATCAGATCACTCTGGACATTGCTCAATCCACCCATCAAAGCACATTACCAATTTTCCTCACAACACTCTTCAATTACTTGCTCACATGCTGCATTCAGCAATTTGAACACAATATCTGCTTGGCAGGGTGGATAATATCCTGGTCAAAGGGAGTGAGTTTCATGGGGGAACTGGGTACCCTTCTAGATAGGAAAAGCACAGGGGTTAATATTGGTGATCTGAACTTGTAATCTCAATTTCCTTGCTCTGATTATCTGTGTCTTTCTTGGTATATTCAAGCAGTTATTTAACAAACAGCTGTCAGTGAAAACAATTCAGCTAATACAAAAGTGTGAGAGGCAAAAGCTGATCCATTGTCAACTCTGTCTTTGTACACATTCATATTTTTCTCCCAGAACTTCTTTCATGCATGTATAAAACTTACACGGTATTCTTTCTTCCCAAATTGGTAATGTACATGCTGTTATTTTTTAATTGTAGATGGATTCAATAACTTTATTTTATTTATTTACTTTTACATGGTGCTGAGGATTGAACCCAGTGTCTCACACATACTAGGCAAGTGCTCTATCACTGAGCCACAACCCCATCCTGTTTGTTATTTTTTAATACATTGCTTTAATCTTAGATTTACTTCACTCTTTTAGTATGTATTCATAGTATTTCATAAAATATATCATGATGTACTATTTTACTACCTATTAACATATAGGTTGTCTGATTTTTTTTAACCATTGTAAAAACATTATTTGTATTTGTGTATTTGTGCAAATTTTCAATATACAGGTTTATAGAAAGGAAATTGCTTTGTCAAAGGGGAGGAATGATTTAAAATTTAATAAACCACCATAATAATACATTTATGGAGGACTTTCTATATGTGATGTAATTTTTAAGTTCTTCACAGGTAACAATTCATTTAATTTTTATAGCAATTGAACAAGGCAATTACTTTCATTCCTATTTTACAGATGAGGAAATTGAAACAGAGATTAAGTAACTTTCCCAGTGTTATCCAGCTTATTGGCTGTGGCAGAGCCTGGGTTCAGACCCAAGCAGCATGATGGAGAGACTGAGCCCTCACTTTCTAGGCACACTGCTTCATGATTATGTTGTATCTCCAAAATTTGTTTTCCAGTTAATAATATTTTTGTACTAATTATCCCACCAACTTGGTGAATAATAGAGATTATTAAAATTTTAAGATAGTACTTTTTAACATTGAAATTATTTTAATCTCAGTGTAAATTCATGGCACAAGAAGATTTGGTCTGTACAAATAACATGGGAATACACAACAAAGCAGAACGTTAACAACAGGGGTGTGTGGGTAAGAACACAGTGGCTCTGGGTGGTAATGAACAATGCAGAGTGGAGGGACTGGGACAGCTGAAGAGAGCGCAACTGGGAGATAGGATAGTAATTTAACTAATGGAAGGCTTGTGGAAAGGGACATTAGTGGGCATAGTGAGAGGAAAAACTTAAAGATTGATTGGGAAATAACTTCTAAAGCCTAGAATTAGGGAATTTGTAATTTCCCCTCAAAGCAGCAGTAGCCCTTGATTTCCGGAAGGGTAGCTAGGTAGAATCTGTCTTTGGGAAGTTTAGTGCTGCTGCATTGCTGAAAGCAATGTGATATCTTCAAAGGTGACATAAATCTTTAGATTTGAGATGCTGACGGCTTAAACTAAGAATATAGAATGGCAAGGGAGAGAATCAACAAGCTAGGTTAAAAAAAATAATAGATAAATTTAGTTATTGGTTAGGATCAGCAAGTAAAAGCCGAATAAATTTCATGGTGTTTCAGTGAGTTGAGCTTGCAGAGTAGGAAGAATATTATGATTAAGGTTGGAAATGGAGACATTGAGAACTGGAGGAGTTTGGAGAACACAAATTAATTTTGAACTTAAGGTTAAAGCTGAAAGGAAAACATCAAGCAAATATACCATCAGACAATTAGAATGTAGTTTAGCTGAATTATTAGGATCAAGGCCAGAAACATAAAATTATATAAGAGAAAAAATGAGAGTTTACAAAGGAAAAGAAGGTAGAGAAAGAATAGAGAGCTAAGAACTAAAATTGGCAGGCATAATCTAACAAACGCTAAAGTATGAAAGGGAAGGCAATAAAGACAAAGGAGAAACTTGGAGAAGTTACTAGTAAAGGAAAGCTCGGGGGAAGGATTACAGGAAGGTGAGCAGCTACCTCAAGGCCAAGTGCAGAGCAAATACCAAGGAGCTCAAAGAAGGGGCGAGAGGGAGAAGGAGAGAGATTGGTTTAAAAGGGGATTGCTTGTGGATAAAAATTTCCAGTAGAATCATGCTCCAAGATGACAGAAGAGGAACAGAAGACTTAGGACCAAATGTAGATATGGACAATTGTTGAAAATTGATGAAATATGATAAATGATACCTAAATTCAGAAGGTTCATGTGTAGACTATTTGAGTTTTTAAAAGATCTAAATTAGTCTCTAGAGGAACTTGTAATCACTTGATCCAATTAATTCTGAAATAGTATATGAATATATTGTTACAAATATCTGAATTAAAAATCTTTTGTGCTTTAGCCAGCATTTAATTCTGGTCTTGACAAAGTTTCAAAATGCTTGAACTGCATTTATTTTATTTTTATTATAGAGGTAATACATGTATATTGGAAAATAGCCAATTCAGAAGAGTATAAAAAGGGAAAAGAATGCTCATGGAAATTTGTTTTTCTTGCAATTTCATCTTATATTTGGAATATTTTAGAAGGTTTATATACAATCACATAGCCCTTCATGTAACATTTTGACATAATGATTTCACATATTATTGACAAAAAACATTGTTTGCAGGTACCCTTGCCAGTCACATGGATATTTCATAATTTATTGATTTCTTATGTTCATAGTACTTAGGCTTCCCATTTTAAAATGAGCATTTAAATAATATGCATTGCTCTATATAGGGCAATTATATTTTTAATAGAATTTAAATCATATTTTTAATAGAATTTCATAAGTGGGACTAGGTTCTAAGGATCAGAAATTATATAATATCCAACTTGTTTATCACCTAACTAGTTGTTCCAGTTTCCCTTCCCAATAGTGGACTAAAGTATTAGATTTTTCACTAAACTCTAGCATTAGATGTAATTTATTTAAAATATTGGATAACATGATAGGCAAAACTAAGGCCTCTTATTTCAATGTACATAAATTTGATTACAAAACAAATTAGACCTAAACAATTTCCACATTTGTTAACTGGTTTACTTTTTGAGAATTATCTATAATTTGATATTGTCATGTTAGAGTTTATTTTCCAAGTGTATTCAGCTTTTTCATCCATTAATGGCAGTAGCCTTCTATCTTTAACAATCTGTTGCTAACCTTTTTCCAGTTCATGAATTAACTTTAAATTTTGTACAGAATGCCTACTGACATACAAGTTTAAAATGCATTTATGATTTCTTTGCTGTTAAAGTTTTTCCACATAAATATATCAAATGAAAATTCATCTGTTTGCATAGTTTTGTTTTTCAACTTAAATTATAGTAAATTAAAAGTTAATTTTTGGTATATATAGTAAGGATGTTAATTAATTTTTCTCTACAATAATAACCAGTTAGAATTCTGATCTTGGCTAGTTTAGTCTACTTAACCATTTACATTCCAAGATTATTTGTTTAGTAAAGTGTTTTAATATTAACATGTTCATTTTCTTTTCTTTTCTTTTTTTTTTTTTTTTTTTTTTTTTTTTGTTACAGGGATTAAACTCAGGGGCGCTTAACCACTGAGCAATATCCCCAGCTTTTTTTTTTTTTTTTTTGTATTTTATTTAGAGACAGGGTCTCACTGAGTTACTGAGGGCCTCGCTAATTTTCGAAGGCTGGCTTTGAACTCATGAACCTCCTACCTCAAGCCTTCCAAGCCACTGGGATTACAGGCATGTGCCATCACGCCCAGCATGTTCATTTCTTTTTAAAAATAATTTTGGCACTTTTAATAAGATATCTTTTTAATGTTCTTAGGTACTATTGTTAATGCATTTCCAAATGGACTTTTCCTTTTTATTATAAAGGAATTCTATTTAAATTTTTTAAACCAATACATAAAATTTCCCATATTACTGGGACACCATGAATTGTTTGATATATATTTATATTGTACAATGTTTAAATTATGTTAAATATTTATCTCATCAAACATTTGTCAGTTCTTTATGGTGAACACTGTCAACTTCCATCTTGTAGCTTTTTGAAATGTAGAGTCACCATTGTCTATTATCACCCTACTGTGCAGTAGCATACCAGAGCTGCTTGCTTCTATCTAATTGTAACTTAGTACCCATTGATCTGCATTTTCCCACTCCCAGAACCCCCACGTTCTTGTGTCTGGTAGCCACCATTTTACTCTCAACCGCTATGAGATCACCATTCTTGGATTCCATGAGTGAGATCATGTGGTATTTCCCTTTCTGTGGCTTATTTGATATATGACCTTAAGTTCATCTTTGTGGTCACAAATGACAGAACTTTATTCTTTTTTTTTTTGTGGCTGAATAGTACTCTATCATGTATATGTACCACATTTTCTTTATCCACCCATCCATCAATGGGTACATAGGTTATTTTCATTCCTTGACTATTATGAATAATGCTGCAGTGGATGTGGGAGAACCTCAGCATATGGATGTTATTTCCTTTAGACATATAATCAGTAGTAGGACTGCTGGATCATATGGCAGTTCTGTTTCAATCTTTAGAGGAGCCTCCATTTAGTTTTATGTCTATCCAAAATGAACATTCCAACCAATGTATGTGCAGGGGTTCCTTTTCAGCACATGCTCACCAGTAATTGCCAGTGTTTCAGCTGGGTTATTTTGGGGTTTGGTTGTTGGGTTTTTGGAGTTCCTTATATATTCTGGATATCAACTCCTTCTCAGATGTATAGTTTACAATTGTTTTGTTTTTCATTCTGTTGGTTGTCTCTTCACTTTCACTCTGATTTTGTTTGCTGCTCAGAAGCTGTATAGCTTGATATGATTCCATTTGTCTGTTTGCTCTTGATTTCTGTGCTTTGGGGGACTTATCCAAAATACCCTTACTTATTCCCATGTCCTAAAGCATTTTCCCTTATTCTAGTACTTTCATAATTTCAGGTCTTATATTTAATTCTTTAATCGTTTTAGTTAATGTTTATAACTGGTGACAGATAGGGACCTAGTGCATTATTCTGAAAATTTCCTAGCACTATTTATAGATTGTCCTTTCTCCAATGCATGTTATCAACTTTGTCAGAAGTCAACTTGCTGTAGATGTATAGGTTTACTTGTAAGAATTCTGTTCTGTTCCAATGCTCTGTGTGCATTTTTATGCTAATACAATGTTATTTTGAAAACTGCAGGCTTTGTTTTGTGTTTTGAAGCCAGGTAGTTTTAATGTCTTCTGCTTTGTTCTTTGGGTTCAATATGGCTTTGGCTGTTTGGGATTTTATGTGTCGTTCCATATACATTTTAGGATTTTTTCCTAGTTCTGCAAAGAATTTCTTCGGTTTTTGATGGGAATTGCATTGAATTTGTAAACCATTTGGGGCATTATGGATATTTTAACGATATTGACTTTACCAATCCATGCACACATGATGGTTCCATTTTTGTGTGTCCTCTTCAATTTCTTTCCTCAGTGTTTTATAATTTTCCTTGTAGAAATATTTCACATTAAATTAAGTACTAGGTATTTATATTTTGTAGCTATTTTAAATGGGATTGATTCATTGTTTGATTTCATATAATTTGCTGTTGTCATATAGCAATACCGAGTTTTGAATTCTGAAACTTTCCTGAATTTTTAGTTCTAATAGTTTTTGGTGGTGGTGTGATGGGGGCAGGGTTATGTATAGGATCATGTCACCTGCAAAGAGTGATTTGACTTCCAATTTGAACGGCCTTTATTTTTTCCCTTGCCTGATTACTCTAGCTAGGCCTTATAGAATTAATAAGTTAATAAAAGTTGAGTATACTTATTATTTTTCCAGATCTTAGAGAAAACCTTTCAACTTTTCCCTGTTTAAAATAATGCCAGCTGTTGACTTTTTTAAATAATCTTTATTATTTTGAGGTATGTTACATCTATAACTAATTTGTTCAACATTCTTATCATAAAGGGGTATTGAATTTATCAAATGCCAGTAGAGATGACCATATAGTTTTTGTCTTTTATTCTGTCGATGTGGTGTACCATGTTTATTGGTTTGCCTATGTTGACCCCTCCTTGAGTCCTTGGTATGAATATTACTTGATCATAGTCGGTAATTTCTACAATGTGTTGTTTGATTCAGTTTGTAGAAATTTTGCATTAATGTTCATTAAGGCTGTTGACCTGCAGTTTCTCGGGGGGGGGGGTGTTTATCGATTTTTTTTTTTTTCTTTTCTACCATGGGTAGTGCCTGCCATGTAGAAATGTATAGAAGAATTTCTCTGTTTGGGGGAATAGCTTCAGAAAAATTAATATTAGTTCTTCAAATGTTTGGTAGAACTCAGTAGTGAAACCATTTGGTCTTGGGCTTTCTTTGAATCAGTAATAAAAAGTCTTCCATCAATCTCATTGTTCATTATTCATCTATTTAGGTTTTCTATTTCTTTGTGATATAATCTTGGTAAAGTATATGTCTAGGAATTTGTACATTTCTTCTAGACAATCAAATTTATCATAATTCATAAGACAAGAGATAATTAGAAATTATTTCTTTAGTATCAGTTGCAATGTGTCCCTTTTTATTTCTGATTTTTTGAGTTGTCTCTATCGTTTTCATAGTTAGTCTAGCTGTCTATCTTTTCAAAGACCCAACTTATTTGTTAATATTTTGTATTTTTTAGACTCCTTTTATTTCTGCTTTGCTCTCTTATTTCTTTCTTCTAACTTGGGGTTTGGTTTGTTCTTTGTTATTTTCCTAGTTTCTTTAGATGCAATGATAGGTTTATTTGAAGTCATTCTACTTTTTTTTAAAATATGGACACCAATTGCTATAAATGTCTCTCATAATATTGCTTTTGCTGTATCCAGCAGGTTTTTGTATGTTGTGTCTCAATTTGTTTCAAGAATTTTTAAAATTTCCTTCTTGATTTCTTCCTTCATCCATTGGTTGTTAAAAAGTAAAGTATAAAAGTAAAGTGTTTAATTTTATTTGTATATATTCAATTTTTTTCTTGTTCTTGATATCCAGCTTCATAATATTATAAGAAATGACAGTTGGAATTATTGAAATTTAAATTTTACCAGATATTGGGAGACCCTGTCATTTATTCTGGATCATGTCCCATGTACTGATAAGAAAATGGGTACTTAGAAGTTGTTGAATGAAATGTTCTGTAGACATGTTGTATGCATTCAATCTTAGATGCAATTTAATTGTTTCTTTGTTGATTTATGGTTGAGTGATATATTGTTGAAAGTAGGGTGTTAAACTCTCCACATATTATTTTAGTAAAGTCTATTTTTCCCTTTAAATATATTAATATACTTTATATACTTGGGTACTCCAGTTTGTGTGCAAGTAAATTGTCATTTCCTCTTGCTGAATCATCCTTGTAACATTGTATAATCTTCCTTGTCTCTTTTTACTAGTTTTGATTTAAAGTCTAATTTATCTGATAAGAATGGTTTTTCCTGCTTTCATTCAGATTCTATTTGTGTGAAATGTCTTACTATATACCTTCTTTATCTTTGTGTATCCTTAGAAATAAAGTGAGCTTCTTTTCAGTAAGATGTAGATGGTTCCTCTTTTTAATCCATTCAGGGACTATTTTATAATTGGATTTAATTTATTTAATATAGTTATTGATAGATAAGGTTTTACTATAACCATTATGTAGCTTGTTTTATAATTTTATCCTAATTCCTTGCTCCTCCTACCCTGACTATCTTCCTTGGTGGCTGTGAATTCCTCTGATACTATGTTCTGATTCCTTATTCTTTTTGGTTTATCTATTACAGATTTTTGCTTTGGAGTTGCCATGAGGCTTACAAAAATATTTTGATTATAGCAAGCTATTTTGAAATGATAGAAACTTAACATAATTATAAAGAATACAAATAATAGAGCAAGAGAAAACCTACTTATGAGAAAACTCTCTAGTGGCATTCCATTCTTTTCCACAATTTGATTTTTGATACCCTGTTTTTACATCATTCTGATTTCTTTTAACATATTGATATATTTTAATAAAACATTCATATCTGCATTCATTTTATGCACCACACTTAGAATATTAGAACGTTCTGACTTTGTATTATTCTTAACAATGAATTGTATACCTCTATCTTTCTATATTTTCTTCTTATTAATTAATTTCTTTCAGTTTGAAGAACTTTCTTTTAGTACTTTTAGGACAAATATTGTGGAAATATAGTCTCTCAACTTTCATTTTTCTGGTAATGTCTTTATCCCTCATTGGTAAAGGATAGTCTTGCTGGCTATAGTTTTTTTGTTTGTTGGCTTTTCTTTTGGTACTAGAAAATCTCATGCCACTGATTTCTGTTGAGAAAGTCTAGGATCAGGCAAATTTGGACACCCTTATATGTTATATCCTTTCTCTACCAATTTTGAAAATCTTCTTTCACCTTTTAGAAGCTTGATTATAAGATGTCCTGGGGTAGATTTGGTGAATTAAATTTAACTGGTTACTTTTGACTTTGCCGTACCTGTTTAATCCTATGTTGTGAAGTTTTCTGTTATTTTTGAATGACTTTTCTACCCCTTTGACATTCTTAGTCCTAGAACCTCAATAACTCAAATAAGTACTCTTTTAATACTTTACCAAATCACCTATACACTTTCTTCATTCCTCTTCATTCTTTTAATTTTTTCCCCATCTGTGTATTTTCAAATAGCCCATCTTCAATATTATTTATTCTTTTTTCAGTTTGGCATCCTGCTATTGATACTTTCTATCACATTTTTAATTTTCCCAAACTGTATTTTTCAAGTAAAGAACTTGATCTTTTCCAGCTGTATTCACCTCTAAAGATTCTTGTAGCACATTAAACCCGTGTGCTTTAGGTTTACAATATGGCATATTCTTCTATGGGTGCTGGGTCTGCAAGCAGACAGTCTAGCACAGGGCTCTAAAACAAAGCCATGTACTAGCTTTCATGCCCTGCTCCCTCTCTGTCACCTAAGATGAAATGAGGGGTGGTAAAAGCTGTCAGCTGCCTAGCCTAACAGTTCCAGTGGCTCAGTCTGTGGGTATTGACCTGGCAGTACAGGTTGTGGAACACTGACCTCACGAATTTTCACGACAGGCTTGGTAGTGAGTTTCAAGTTCAGGGCCTGGATTTAATTGCATTTTTCTCCATGCTGGGTGGCTTGGAGTTGAGAGACCTCATAGAAGCATCTTTTATTTTTTTTCCTGTCTTTTCCAGTAGGTTTTATAATATAAAAGCAAACATGTTAGTCTCTCACCTGATTTATTTAGCTTTTGTGAAGGTGGTCTGTTGTGTTAATAGCTGTTCAACTTTATTTTCCTATGGAGAAATGATCACTAAAGGCTCTTGCTTTTAGTTACCATCTTGCTCTGTTTTCAAAATGTGGAGGTTCTGATGGAATTGCAGTAATCCCATAACTAAGTATGTGAACAAGTGACATCTTAAAGATATTTTCATCTTAACTTCAGAGATAAACATTGCTTGAATCAATTTTCACGGTTTTATCACATTTTTAATATATATAAATTCTCAAAGCAATATATATATATATAAATAATATATATATATATTATTTACATAGAAAGCAAAAGAAATTCTTTATAGAAACTGTTAGAAATCAGTGTTTAACATGTATTCATATTGTTATCCTATAGTTTAAAATGAGTGAACTAAAGCAATGTGTGTGTATGTATGTATGTGTGTGTGTGTGTGTGTGTATATATATATATATATACATATACATATATATAATCTTTGAGAATAATATAGATACCCAAAATTATTGAACCATGTTTCTCTTAAAATGAGAAACCTCGTTAAACTTTTCACTTGCTAGTTTTTTATATAAGTATATTGTTGCAAAATTCTGCAAAAGAATTGATACCAAATGTTGTTACTTGTAAGATTCATACTCCATTTTCTAAGTTTTAATCACTATTTTCACATACATTTGCATACTAGAGTATTATTTTACATAGTCTTATTTTCTCTATTTTAAAAAGAAATTTATAATGATTTACATGTGGGCATGATATTGGTTGCTATTTTAAATAGCCTTTATCATATTTAGATACTGTCCTCCAAATCTACATAATATAAACTTTCATCATGGGTTATCATTGGAACTTATCAAAATGTGAGAAAAATTCTGGTGATATTTATTAGGGCCGTATTTTAACCTTTTACTGTTATAATCCCTGCTTGATCAAAGGGTTCCATTTTATTTAGGATATTTGAAGTTTCATGAATTATTTACGAGGCTCCTTTGTGTTCTCTATGGCAGTTTTATCTCAAGGTTACAAACACACAAAATTAGTGAGATTCTTATCTTTACTGAAGAACCAAGAATTGAAAGATAAAAAAAAAAAAAAAAAACTTAGCAGGCAACAAAATTGTTTACATAGAAAAGCAAAAGAAATTCTTTATAGAAACTATTAGAAATCGGTGTTTAACATATATTCATATTGTTATCCTACATAGTTTAAAATGAGTGAACTAAAGCAATGTGTCTTTGAAACAGATGAAGTTCTAAACCAATTGAGCAAAATATAGCAAGCTGTAAAATAATACCATTTGTAAACATTTTAAAATCCAAAATTATGATATTTATGAATATATAATATGTGTGGTTTGAAAATACAAGTTCAAATATAATTTCTAAATCCATGATAACAGAATGAGACCAGGGAGGAGTATTCTTGGGTTCTTGATTGTATTCATAATCTTTTACCTCTTTTAATAGTTGCCAAAAGAGAGAAGTAAACAACAATAAAATTCCAGAATTATAAACTCAGTTTATTGTTTCTAGTTATTCTTTAAGACTTATCTTTTAAACATCGTTCCTAAGATTTATTTAAAATTTCATAACTTTGTATATTTGGCAAATAAATATTGAGCACAAACAATAAACTGGGCACTCCTCTTTCAGCTGCTCATTAAACATTTGTATCACAGCAAAGATCATTTCCCCACAGAGCTTGTGTTTTGGTGGGAGAGATAAACTAAAAGCAAATAGATATTGTAACATCAGAGAAGTGCTTGAAGAAAAATAAAATGGGGTTAAACCTCCATCCCAATTTTCTGGTGCTTCAGCTGTTCTAACAATAAAGTAGTTCCCTGGATGGACTTGCTGAAAGATGATTGTTAATTAATTGTCATATTGCTTTCTTCTTTTAAATCTTAATCAGACTTAATAATTTTCATATTTTTCTATTTCCTCTCACAAAACATCACATAGTGTCAATACCTCAGGTGGATTTTGGATCAATTTAGTATACCTCCTCTGTCATTTAAAACCTTTCTTTCCAGGATTTCTTTTTGTTCTTCTCTCATTATTGCTAGTGTCTTCTCATCCTATTTTGGATACCATATTGACTAGAGCTCAGCTAATACCCATAACCACAAACTTCCATAATTAAGAGATTTCCATGAGTATCTATGAACTGCTTCAAAACAAATTTTATACTCCCTCAGAATTTATTCAAAGGACTGTTTTAAAATATATATTTGAATACACAATTTTTTTCTGCAAATATAATAATATACTCCTGTGGCTATTATATTTCAAGAGAGAAATATATAGCTATGTATAATAGAAACTAGGCAAAGATCAATACTCAGAGAAAATATTCATGAGATTCATTATTAAAGCCAAAAGAACAAACCTTTCAAAGACACTTTTCTGTTAAAGAATTCACCCCTCCTTGGCACCTACCCTTCTGTTCAATCCACAGCTTAGCTCTATACAGTCCACTAGGTGAGAAATGTCTATCTGATAGCCCCCTGGAAGTTACAGTACAGTATATGCTCTCATTAAATGGTACCAATACCCACACCATCCATTTTTGCAACATGAAATCTTCAGTCTTAGGTTCTTTTGGTTGAAATATGTCTGAGTCATTTTCTCTGGAAATGTATAAAAATTTCCTGAGATCTTAAATCTTTGAAAATGACTTTGTTGCATTTACACATAAGAAAAACTGGCTGGATTTAAAATTCTCTTCCTTAACTCTGTAGGCATCACTCCATTTCCTTCTGAATTTTGTTTGTAAGGAAAATTGCAGGCCAGCTGGAATCCTCTCCATTTTCTTGGTATTTATTAAATTTTGATAGGACATTTTACCATTTGTCTTTGAAACCTAATCATTTCACCTACTTGTACATTGGTTTAGTTTGTACTTTATTAATTTTTCTGAAATCAATTTGATTTTTTGAAAAAATTGAAGATTTTCAATTCGAGAAATTTGCTTTGATTATGATTCCATTTTTTAATGCTGGCTTCTTCAGGAACGTCATTTCCAGAGAGATGCTGTTACCTTTTTCTTGTGTTTTAAATTTTTTCAGAAGCCTCTTATTTTTACATTTGTTCATCCTCAAATTAGAGTATCTATTCTGATAGATTTTTCAACACAGAAGCAGCCTGGATTGCCCTGCCTGCTTCTTAACTCTTTCTTACTAACAGAGTCTGACTCCACTCATCTGTACTAGTTTGCTCCCACTGCTGTACACTGACTTCAGTGACTGGCAAGAAGAAAAAATATATCCTGAAGCTCTCTTCCTTCTAGATGCAAGTCTCCTCTTGCCTATAAAGCCTGATGGGAATGCACACTGCCATGCCACGTGGACATAACCCTTCTTATCCCACTTCTCCCTGATCATGGTTTTTGCTAGTACTCATGATATATGAATGGTTTTTGGAAGAGAAACTGAGTCAGGCAAAATAGATAATACTAGATACATTAGAAATAGTCTTCAGATACTAGCAGGGTTGAAAATTTGGTTTTCAGAATTTTTTTCTTTTTCTTTTCTTTTTTCTTTTTGGTAACTGTCAAGTTTCCAATCATTGACCAAATCCACAAGTTACCTACTTCCTGAATCCTATTTTTTTGGCAGCCTCTCCCACTGTATGGATCTCAAAAGACCTTTTAAGAAGCAGCTAAGTCTGTGAAAAAAAAATCCTTAAACTAAAATGAGACCTGTCATTGAATTCTGCTTAGATGGGGGACTTGTTCAACATGCTTAACCTCAACTTCCTTATGTCTGAAACAAGAGATGGGATCAAGATGTCATTGCCAAGTTTCCCTTGGAAATGACATTCTAAAATAATGTATTTTCAATCCTAAAATATTTCAAGTCAGGAAAGATAAACTTTTCAAAGGAATTCTAAAATAATACCTAACAAGCATAGTGACTTACTTTAAGGATTTGACACTTAACTCAAGTCTTATTAACTACTGATTAATTTTTCAGCAATAAGCTTCCACATACTATAGCCAGGGAGACCCATTCATATTAAAGCATTGAAAAAGTATTTAAGGATAAAGCTTGGAGAGCTATGAAACAAATTCCAATGAGGCTGTTAATTCAAATATTTGGATGATTGCTATGGAGTTAAAGATATAAAACGGGGAGTTTAAAATGTGATAATTGCAAATGTCAGCTAAATGTCATAAAAATATCGTAAGATATCTAGACACTGTCTAAAGTAGTTTATTTTTGATTTCTTTATTAATTTCTGTCTATTAATTCAAGATTTTAAATTAAATAAAGGAAAATCCAGTAAGCTTTTTTTTTCTCCCTTGATGTGGAAAAAAAGCGAAGTTATTCAATAAAGATCATAACATAGTATACACAATATAAGTCATAGCTCCAAGATTAAATCTGTTTTGCTCTTTATTAACTTTAACAGGTAATAAACACCTGGACTGCAGTCTCACTGTCTGTAAAATGTGCTTAATACCATTTAATAACAAAGCAAGACCTTCTATTGAAAGCAGTTGGCACAGTGCCTGCTACATACAGGTGGTCAAATAGTGTAGCCATGGTTATCCCATGAATTCCTACAAATATATTTTAAGTATGGTAAAATGAAGACAAAGAGCAAAGAACAGAGAAGAATTAGTAGGAAAGCATAACAAAGGATAAAAGGAAATAAAGAGTGTAAGTCTCTTTCTGGCTTATTCACCTTCTACCATCTTTGATTTATAGAACTAATGACTTGTAGAATTAGACAGAGAATCACTCATACCCAGGGTCCTGGAGCTAAATCTGGAGAAGCTGTAGGGCAGAGCTTTCAGTGACTCTGATATCAGAATAGTCATCTTCTATGGTGCCCAGAAAATGTCCATGAGAACAGATTGAAACCTCTTTGTCAGAGGCTTATGCAATGTGGTTAACCTATAGAGGTCATTTGAGAAACTATGATATTTTAAAACATGCTGATTGAGGACTTGGAGATAATTATCAAATGTATTATATGGGTAATTATTATAAAGTATTTACTGGATCAATTACCTAGCAAAGTATACTAAAATTATGGTAGGTGAAAAACTCACTGTATTAAGGAGCTTATTCTATGCTGTTATCAAAATCTGATAGTAATCAAGACCTCTTTATCATCAAAAGATGCCCTTCTGAATGGACTTCAAATAAGCAGACAATTGGTTCCTTCAGCTTCCTGCCCTTTGCCAATGTTGACTCACATAAGCACTGCTCATTCTTGAAATACTCATGATCCAGTAATGTTGTGACAAAGGACACATTCTAGATACCCATATGGTGATTTCAGACATAGCTAGTCTAATTTTTATCGGCTTAAATAGAAAAGATTATAACAAGCATAGCTTCCAAGTTTTTACTGTATTCATTAAATTGTTAAATACATGAATAAAGAGCACCATAGATTTTCATATTCAGTAATTTGAGAAATATTAATCTTACATATTATTTTTATTCTAGCAAATAACTGTGTATATACTTCAAATTTCCTTTTGTCCCATTTCATTTTTATCCCAGGATGGTTGACACATTGCAACATACACACATGCTGGATAATCATACTTCTCCAGATGGGAGGTAAAATGTATTGCATAGTCTAGCACACGTTGCTCATGTCTTACTGATTTAAACTTATAAAGTTTTAGCATCTGCAAAAGGATTACATGAACCCACTAAAATAAATGTACACATGTCAGTTTGCATAGTAATGGAGGACTGTAAAAAAAAAACTGCAGATGAAACAGCACCGCAATATTAATAAAGTAAAAGGAAAAATTATGATTCTATCATGACCTTTAAAAACATCTTGTCAGAAACAAACACCAAATTTCTGTTATAAGTATAGAGGGAAATTGAAATGTAGTAAAATTAATACACAGTATACTATAAATCATTAGAAACGTTAGGAATTAAAGTGTTTTAATTTTACCAAGAGTATTTTGAATGACACTTTTTTTCTTATTGTATAAGGAACAAGCAACTTCTCTGTGCCTTGGTCGGTTGTCATATTACTTCCTAAGTTTGGCATAGTTACCAACTTTCTATCCTTTCTGCTTTTGGTGTTCTCTTTAGGTTTCTTGTTTTTGTGGTGCTGGAGATCAAACTCGGGGCTTGGTGTATACTGAGCAAGTGCTCTACCACTGAGCTATGTCCTCATCTGTAACACATTCTCCAAGAGGCCTTTTAGTTTTAAAATTCTTTTTAGTTATACATGACAGTAGAATGTATTTTGACATATCATATACATATACATAGAGTATAATTTCCCATTTTTGTGGTTATACATGGTGGAGTTATACTAGTTATGTATTCATATATGAACATAGAACGAATCGGATATAACTTTCCTATCTTTCCCATCCCCGCCTGCCACTACCACTTTTGCCATGTCCAATCCAGGGAACCTCTCCTTCTCCCTCCCCACAGCCTATTGAGTCACCATCCACAAATCAGAACATTCTGCCTTTGGTATTTTGGGATTGGCTTATTTCACTGAGCATGATAGTTCTGAAAGGACTTTTAATGTAAGGATTTTCTATGACATCATATCTATTAGAATATCTTCATCTTGTCCCCATTTATGTCAGTGGACTCAATTTCACTAAGTTTAGCTGCTTATCTAGACACTCTGCAAGGGTAACAGAGTCAAGTAATGTTTCAGGGTCAGTAATTTCTTCTGTTAACTATTGATATTCTATGCAAGTTGCATCCTGACATCATTAATCTTTATTTCTTTGTGGCACTTTGATCTTTTCTAGTCATTTCCCTCTTGCACTTATCCATGTTTGTAAAATATATGGGTTTATTTTTTTATTCTTATTTTTCTTAGTTGTTGATGGACCTTTATTTTATTTATTTGTATGTGGTGCTGAGAATCGAACCCAGTGCCTCATGCATGCTGGGCAAGCGCGTTACCACTGAGCCACAACCACAGTCCCAATATATGGGTTTATAACTGGGAAATAAAGTGTCAATACAACTACACATCTTGTCTGTATAAACTGCATAGATGTACAGAGACTAATCACTGTGATTGGTCACTGAAAATGCTCTCCTGTGATTTACATAGTAATTTTTAGACCAAAGAACCAGGCTATGAAGTTTGTACCTTATTAATATATTTTGATAACTGAAACTTAAAGTTTTTGTTGGAAGATATTTTAAAATGTAAGAGCTGAAGTTAAGGCATATAGAGAGACCTTGTAAAGTGAAGATTTATTCATATTAAATTAGCAAATATTTAATTGGCCACTTAATATATACTAATAGGATACAGAGTTAATTGTCTTAGAAGAAATACGGATTATTACAGTGCTCTCTCCCCTTCTTCATGGGGGATGCATTCAACTCCTTCTGGTGAATGTCTGAATCTGGACAGCATTGAATCCTATGTATACCATATCTTCCTACACATATCTATGATTAAGCTTAATTTTTAAATTAGGCACAGTAAGGTATTAATAATAATTCAAAATAGAATAGCTGTTGTTATAGCATGGTATACTCATTATTTAAACCTTATGAACTGTTTTTTTTTCTGGAATTGTGGATCTAATATTTTTTGGATCACTGTAGACCACAGATGACTGAAACTGCAAAGTGAACCCATGGATAAGGGAACTCACTGGAGCTTGTAATAGAAGTTTCCTGATGCTAGAGTACATGGCTAGGGAGGAAAATGTGCACAATCAACTACAACACTGGACATAAGATGGGTGCTAGAGAGAGGCCATGAAAGCACCAACACATAGTTCTAAAATGCAGTTCTAAACAGCATGATCCTTAACATTAAGAACGATGACCCATTAACTGGTTGACTTACTCATAACTGTCATAAAACTCTCAGACCTAATTCCACTCTTCAGGTAGTGGAAGCAGCCATTTATCATCACTATATTTCTTTTAACTAAGCAGTAAATTTCACATTTTTGTTTTGGAAAAAGAACTGTGTATTTTGGAAGTCTAGTAAGTGTTTCCACCCAGGAAGTTTCAGAAGTGTTCAGGTACTGCTGAGTACTGAGGCATTTACCAGCCCAGTCCCCATTGCAGCTCTCTGTATCTCTTCAGAGAAAAGCATACAGCATACATAGAATTTACAAGTAAAAAGCTACAAAGGAGCAAATTGGGGAAAACTTAACATTCTCTGTATTTAAAGGCTACACTTTAAAAGGGTTTTGTCACATTTTTTCCTCCAGGTCTGGGGATCGACCCCAGGGCCTTATGTGTACTGGCAGACTTTACCACTGAGCTATATCCCTAGGCCTTTAGGCACATTTATTTAGCTGTTCATTGTTTCATTTTTTGTGATTTTTTTAACTAAAATATTTTGATTAAATCTATAAAAGGGGTTCAGAGTGATATTTCCATACATTTTTACAGAGTATACTTATCAACTTCAACCACCCTACTTTCCCTCCACATGCCCTTCACAATCTCTGTTCTGTTTGGAGGTAGAATCCTTTGGGATTGCCCATATGAGAGAACATGTGGCAATTGTCTTTCTGTATCTGGTTATTTCATTTAAAATAATGTCCTTTAGCTCCATCCATTTTGCTGCAAGTGACAGGTTTTACTTTTTCTTATGGCTGAATAAAACTCCATTTTGTATGTATACCACATTTTCTTTATCCATTCATCTGTTGATACACACCTAGGCTGATTTCACACATTAGCTATTGTGAAATGTGCTGCAATAAGTATGGGCATGCAGGTGGCCAATTTGTATAATGATTTTATTTCCTTTGGATATCTACCCAGAACTGGGATAGTTGGATCATATGGTAGATGTGTATTTAGTTTTTTGAAGATCCTCCCAATTTTCTTCATAATTGCTACACTGATTTACATTCCCTATAACAGAGAATAAGAGTTACTTTTTCTCCTCCTCACCAGCCCTTTTTTTTTTAATTTTTGATAATAGCCATCCTGACTGGGGTCAGATGGTAATCATTATAGTCTTGATTTTCATTTTTTATATAACATCTTGCTCCCATCTCTATCTCCATTGATCTACCTTTCTGTCTTCCTCTACTCCCCAGTCCCTGGAAAGCACCATTCTCAATTTGTAAGAGATCAATATTATAAAATTTCACATGAGTGAAGTCATGCAGCACTTGTCTTTCTATGCCTGGCTTATTTCACCCAACATAATGATCTCTCAATTCCATCCATGTTGCAAATTGCAGGATCTCATTTTTTATGGCTGAATGGTATTCCATGGTGTATATGTGCACTATATGTGCACTTTCTGTTCACTCAGCTGCTGAACACTTAGGTTGTCTCTATTTCCTGGCTATTGTGAATAGTGCTGCAGTGAACACGGTTGTTCTGATGTCTTTTGGATGGATTAATTTCATTTCCTTTGGATATATGGCCAATAATGGGATTGCTAGATTGTATTGTAGCTCTATTTTTAATTTTTTAAGTAAACTCCATACTGTTTTTCATAATGACTCCCAATTTATATTTCTACCAAGTGCATAAAGGTTCCCTTCAAGTCATCATCAGTACTTGTTATCTGTCTTTTTGATAAGTCACAAGCTGTATGCATTTTCTGTTTGAAGGAATTTTCTTGCTATCCCTGGATTCAACAATAGTTTCAAACAAATATTGAGAAAATACATTTGACTGGATTGATGTTTTGTGATGGTGGTGAGGAGGAGCTTTTCCCATTTGGAGGTCCTTGAAAATCTGACATCTTTATTGTACTCAACTAAGGAAATTTTACAGATAAAAGAATTAAAGTCATTGAGGGAAAACTCTAGGCCCTTCAAAGATATAATATTATAGTTTATGTAAAACCCCCATGAATATTAGTTATCTAATTTTCACATGGCATCATTCATGAATCTTTAAGGGATTAAAGCATTAAACACATTCCATTTATTGGGCAGTTATTATGGGCATATAATCCACATTTTAAAAAAAATTATCTTTTATCCTTATAATAATGCTTCTATATATGTGGTTTTCTCACCATTGAAAAATAAGAAAATGAAAGTCCACAGAGTTTTAATTAACTGTTAATGAGCAACAGAAAACATATTCAGGGCAGTCTTGTTCCATTGCCACAAGTCTTTGTACCATGTTACATAGTATGAGGCAATCAAGAATGTAATTAAAGATTTAGAATGTAAAAATGAAAGAATTTAATAATCCAGCTATTTGGACAGGGCTTCATAGAATATGGAAAATGTTCCAAACTTGCAGTTTAAAAAAAAATAGTAGGTTTTGAAGAATGAGTTCAATGATAGCAGCAGGTACCAGCAGTGTGGATGGAATAAAAGGCATCCTAGTCAAAGGTTGGATTTTAAGGTTTGATCCTCAGTATGGTGAGATGCAACTGTGAAGCTCTGCAGAAGAGAATGGAGTGAAAAGAAAAGATCCATCTTTTATACAGGTGAGAGGATTTCTTAAAATCCCTGACTATAATCTCATGACTAGAAACTAAATTTTCATCAGCTCTAGGATGAGTTCAACTTTCTAGCATTTCCACTTGTCACTCCTGCATCTAAGCTCCATCCATACTAAATTCTTTGCAGTTTCTAGGACATACCTTTCTGCTTTATGCATCTACATTTGTTTATATGCTATTTCTTCTGCTCCTTTTGTCTATAAGATGAATTCCAATTCAACCTTCAAAACCCTCCTTAGGCATGTCCCCCGCTGTGGCAAAGCAGTGAATGTTCATATTTTAAGCCCTCCCTACTCCACCAAATATTAGCTCGTTGATCCTCAAAACACAAGACTATTGAGGAAATGCTAAAAGCATTTCTGTTTGGAGTTAATGTCCTGATAGGAGCAAATCAATGATATTAACTCCTGTCCCAACAGGAATCAAATGGCACACCCCAATTGGAAGAGAATTTAATAAAGGAACCAGGTACAAAGGCAGGATATTAGACAGCCCAAAGGAAAAGTAGACTAACCTCCCTATGACAAAAGTAAAAGGGGAAGAGAAGAAGTTACCAGGGTCAGAAAAGAAGACTGTCACCTAACAGCTGCTTGAGGAAAATTTGTTTGCAGGATTCAGCCAGCAAAAGGGGACTCCCACAGGACACAGACTACACATCTGGCCAAAAAACTGGATGCTAGAATAGAGGGCATCACTGATTGTTCATACAGATTAGTCTGAGGGCAGAGAGCAGGATGCATAAGGTAGAAAACAAATGTGGAGAGCCTAGTGGAGGATAACAAACCTGCCCCCTTTTAACAATATCCTGCATTAAAACCATAGAAGTACAAGCCAATAAAATCAGCCAAAGCAAGCAAGACCATCTAATTGTTTTTTATTATACCCACATACCCTTAAGGACTAAGTGAAAATCTTTCATTAAAAAACTCAGTTTCTCGAATAAAAAAAAATTAAGGTAGAAAATTATTAACTTTGTTATTATGTTATAAAGAAAACTAGTCCATTTAAAATGGGATAAAATACCTAGGACTAGATTTTTTTAAAGCATGATAGGTACATTAAGAAATGTTTTCAATGTACACATACACAAGCAAAAAGACTTGAATAATGGGAAGATACACTTATTGTGTTCTTGAATAGGAAGACTCCATTTCCTAAGGATATCATCAATCCAGCAATGTGAAACTATTCCAAAGATTACTATCAATTTTCTCTCAGGAACCCTGTTTTTTACAGAGTAGACACCCTCCTTACTAATATCATAGTTGGGATTCCTACTGTTTTTGGTGATACTAGAAAATTTGAGTGTTATCAGTTTCTTCCACCTTCACACCTGAGCTTTCCTCATCTGTCCTAAATGCAAGCTAAAACAGTGCCTCTAGGAGAAGAGGAGTAAAGTGTGATCTTCTCTATACCTTTCCTCCTCCTCCGGGCGGTCTCCCTGGTGTTGGGAAGGAAGGAAAAGGAAGACAACAGAAAATGGTATTTGAACTTTGATGGCAAACTTTAGTGGCCAAAGGTTGTTATCCATTTGGCTTAGGTCATTGACTTTGGGAAAGAAGATGTCCCTAGAGCAGCTGGTGTGAGACTCGGTTCCAAATAGTTCCTGTAGGTTTTGATGGGCTCTCACAAGGCTGGACACTCGGCTACTTATGCCTTCTCAGCCTCTTGTAATGTCAGTACACCACAGTCCTCTGAGGTACTTGCCTCTGCTCCACCCAGCCTGGCCATCCCTGACAAGAACAGAGCCCACAATTGCCTTTTCCCTCTCTCATGTCCAGATCTAGCACATCAAGCCATCCCCCATACTTGGGAATTAAGGACTTCAGATGGTAGTCTGGACACACTCAATGTGGTGTTTTTTTCGTTGTTTTTTTTTTTTTAACCCATTTGACTCTACTCAAGTCAAATATCTAGGTAGACAACCAGTCCTGTAACAAAATGACTATCTGGCCTGCACTTTCAGTTTTCTCCCCTTCAGGAATAGGGAACATTTCACCTTTTTTCCCCACCTTCCAGCAGAGAATAGCCAGCCCCTTTACTTATGCCCAGAATGACCACTTTATAATTTCAATCTATTATCAAATGCCTATAATGGGTAAAGGAGGCCCTAGAAGTGAACAGGCTCTTCCACAGGTTTCTGGCCCAAATCCTGATGATTTTCTGAAATTAAAGACTTTCAGAATATTTGTTTTCAGATTTAGGAATTAACCATTTTGTGAGAATATTTTCTATGAAAACAAGATTCTTGTTAATCTCACACATTGCAAATAAGAATGTAAAGGGCTACAAAGTAAAATTTTGTAACTTTGACAAATATATTCCACTCTTAGTATACTATGAATAATCTTGTATAAGTGAAAGATAATAATTCATGAAAAATGGTTAACTTGTAATATATTCATGTTTTAATATTAAATATTTGCAAACTTCTTTGATTTATTCTCAAGCATGTATATCCATTGAACATTTACTTTGTAGTTAGTGCTGTGACATTCTCGGTCCTAGAAAAGAATATGGCAACTTTAATACTGAATAGAATGACCATCATAAATTGTTTTAGGTGAAAAGATAAAAGGTAAGATTAATAATTACTGCATGTGCCTTGATTCATGGGGAAAAAAATGTGTATATTCAAGGCTGGTGATCTACTTTTTCTAATGAGAAAACTAAGACTGAAGAATGTAGTAAATTATATAGGATCACAGAACCAGTAGTGACATAACTATGACTTGAATTCAAGTTTTATTTGACTCTGAATCACAAGTACTTTCCAATACAACATGTTTAACTCTGAATTAATCTTCACCAGCATAGAGTTGACTATTCTTATTTATGCCATATATACACATTGCAAATGTATCTATCATACATTTACCCTATTCCAATAACACTTTTGTATTTGGTCTTCCTGGACTACTGTGAGCTTCATGAAAGCAAGTGCTCTCCACTACTCTGTCAAATCACAGAAAATTTTTTAAAAGAATGAAAGCAATGATGCATCCTTGTATATATGCAGTGACTACAACTTTATTAAGGTTCAGAGTAAGTCAACTGCAAGTTCATGTAACAGAAATAATGTCTTATAACTTTTGTAGACCCTATGAAATTTTAGCTGAACAGGCTAAGTATAATTATACCCAAACCTGTATAGAAAACAATTTTTATGATCTACTAATGGAAAGAACCATTTACTTCCAATAATGTATTGTAACTCATGCACAGAACATAGATGTTTATTAAGTACTCTAAAATTCCAGGCCAGTTAACTTCTGCTTACTCGCAGGTCGCTCCTCCAAAGATGCAGTGGGTCAGATATCTGTTCACGTGGATGTCACTGCAACCCCAGGAACTGGAGAGCATAAGGTCACTGTAAAAGGTATGGTTCATGTTCAGATAAATTAAACGACCATAGCAATAACATGAAAATGTAATTTTTCTCATATCTACTTTTAAAAATATAGGTCATGCTCAATTTCTTCAGAAAACCAAAACAATTATTTAAAACATCTGAATGGTTTAAATACACAGGTATCTAAATTTCCAAACTAGGTACAGTCCATGGTTAGTATTATGATTTTAATTAGAAATTAGTACGATGGTTGGCTTCATAACTTCTCAAAGCTAAATGTTAAGTCTACTATGTGAACAGTAAGAACCTATTTTTTTCTGTGATTTTCAACAATTTTTTGAACTAATATGGCTCAATCTATTAGTTTTACATTGTAAAAGCAGTCTCAATGCAAGAATAATTTAAAAGGTGAAATTTGAGTTAGAGTTTTACTCAATATACTCATGATCGAAACCATGGTATCCTGATATATTTTAAATTTGTTTTACATAATGTATCTTATAGACTGTAGCTATGTTTCTTTTAGAATATAATAGATAACTGGTAAGAATACAGATAAAGGGGCATGCATATAAAGTGTCTTTTGATTAGCAATTCCAAGACATTTTCCTAATGATATTATCAAACCATAAGCAAAAGTTTACAAATAAGAACATTCATTTGAAATTGTTTGCCTGAAATTAGGAAACACCTAAGTGTTTAAAGTGACTGGTTAAGTATAGTTGGTATATCCATACAGTGGAATATATTTGCACTTGAAAAATAATGAAGTAAATGTTCATGATTCACTTTTAAAAATAAAACTAATGTTTTTGTACTTAATATTTTAGTGTGCATATTTTCAACATTTGTCAGTCTCTGAGAATTAAAATTGGAGTTTCATATATAGGAAATACATTTTATACATAATTCATGATGAACATATCTTAATTTTGATGTGAAAAACACCATGGTCTTACTAATGACAAGTCAGCATTCCTTGTTATGTAACAGAAGCCACATCAGTTGTACCTAATTTTTCACCATGCCAGTGCCACACAGCTTAGAAATTCCTGTCAGGAGTGCATTTTGGGGAGTAAATTGTTTTTTCTTCAAGGTCACTTCCTTGTTAATGGGATTAGGACACTATCAAATGAAACCACTTTTTTTAGAATAAAAATTCAGCATAATAACCACATGGAGGAAGCTAAGTTTCCACACATTTATTTGCTAACATAATCCCTTCCCTTTTCCTTTTTGGATTTTAGTGATTGCTATTAATGACCTAAACTGGCAGACCTCAACAATGTTCCGCCCCTTTGTGGAAGTTTGCCTACTGGGTCCCAACCTTGGAGACAAGAAAAGAAAACAAGGCACAAAGACAAAAAGCAACACATGGTCACCAAAGTACAATGAAACATTTCAGTTGTAAGTCATAAACCTTATTTATTCAACCAGCCAATGGCTATTCTAAAGTAAAGCCTCTGGGTGTAAGTATTCTGTAGGTTGCAATGAAGAAAGCCCATTCTAGTTCCCTTTGTTTAGTGACTGTGTATCAGGCAATGTGTAGTTATGGGATACATGACAAAGACCTTCTGTTACATGTAAGCTATGGATAAAAAAAACATGATATTTTTGTTTGTGATTTTTGTCATAGGGTAGTAAATACTATGCAGAGAACTTCGCAATAAGTACTATGGCTAGTTGCTAGTCAGGAAAGCTTCACTGAATCCTGAAATAACAGTCCCATAGGGAAGAGAGTCCAGAGTGTTTCAGGCCAAGGGAAAGAACTGATGCAAGGAGTCTAAAACAGAAGCAAGCATGGCATATTTAACAGGGTAGAGTGGCTCAGAGTGAGATGAGTTTAGAGAGGTATTGAGGGTGCAGGTATCTCTCCCTGAGAAGACCCTTTGGAGGGTTTTCAGATGAAGGGATGAATATTGAGTTGTATCTTTAAATGATTATTCTGTTGTGTAAAGGAACGATTACAAGGAACTAAGAACAGGTAAAGATAAATAAGGTTATTGTGATTATTATAATGTTATCCCAGCAAGCAATAATATTGACTAATTCATGGTAGTAAAAAAAATGGAAAGAAAAGTTCTAGATACATCTTGGAATTATATTCTTGCATGAACTGGAGGTAGAAAGACAGGTCATAGTCCTGAGGACATTAGTAACACTGGGAAAGTAAAAGCTCCATGTGTCATCAGCTGGGAGCAGCAACTTTCCATGGACAGAAATAGCTCTCAAGGCAGCCTCAGATCCAAGAAACCAAGCAACTAAAGACTCTGACTTCAATGTTTCTGAACCCTTCTGGGGCTTCATTTTGTCCAAAAGCAATTTTTTCTTGTTCAAGCCAGAACAAGAAAGAACACTATCACTGCAATAGAATGCTGACCTGTAGGACTACAAAGTGAAAAGAGAAGGGTGGAAAATGGATCCAGGTGGGACTAAGATACTTGACACTGATGAAAACAAGAACCACCCTAGGTTTTTGGCATGAGAACCTGGGGAAATTGTAATTTATTGAAATGGAAAAATAGGGAAAGGACATGACATCAAGGATTTTGTTTTGGAGATGCCAAATCCTCAGTTGGGTATAATTTTAGAACTGTCTTTCTATAGATCTTATGCAATTCCATAAATCTAAATGAGCTAACCTAGAGATAGAGAAGGAGATCCAGGACAAAAACCTTAGAAATTTTCCATATACCCAAATAGTTCCTTACTGATCTGGTTGGTTCTCTTGGTTTTTCATGCACCTTTAAGAATTCTGTCCTCTGAATATCTCACTTTCTTACTATTCTACAATATGTATCAAGAGTCTAATAGATTAATCACAATAATTCCTAGTAATAAACCAGCTAATAGAATTCCACCTGTCTGCTCTTCCAAGTGACACAAGTTTTCTAAAGTATCAAAAATCACTTGCATTGTGTGAAGGTCTACATATCAACACTGAATTACCACAACCACTATTCTTGGAAAGGCAGAATTTTAATGTACACAAAGATATGACTGCTATCAGATTTTGCTCTCCTGTTCTTACCCTATCAAGCCACCAATTTCTTTTGCAATCAGATTCTCTAAAACAAGTGCACAGTTTAGTTATCAATGTAACCTGGTGACAAAATTTGACTCTGAAAAATGTCTCATCAGAAAAATATCACCTGGAAAAAGAATATTGGAAGCTGGTACTGCCGACAGATAGATGTGCATTCATTAAAAAGTCAAGAACATCTGTGAGTGAATTAAAATAATGAGTGGAAGAAGACTATTCCCAGAATATCACCACTCAACCTTCTTCAAAATATGCAGTTCTACACTGACAGGTTGTCGTAGGCTGTTGCTAGTAGAGGCCACCCTCAGCTACACACTTGACAGGCCTAACTGTAGGAAGGAATTGGCATTGAAGCACCAGACTCTGCTGGAACTGATGTACGCTGGAGATTTGTATCTAATGTAGCATCATTATTCCCCTGAGTAAAGGCTCTTAGATATAATAGCTTTTCCAGGAGCCTTGGGTAAAGAAAAGATGATAGTTGCTGATGTTGAATTAGCATAAAGATTCCTCAAAGAGTACCCCTCAAACCTAGCTCCCCAAACCCTTAGCAACTCTATCCTAGCCACAGTCTTTATCGATGAGGATATGTGAAATCCTGATTTTAATAATTAAACAACACAGTATTTTACTTCTCATTTTGATCACTATGCTTAACATTAAGGCAGTAAAGCGTATTTTTTTTCTATCTAGGGAAAGCAAAAGTAAGTTAGGTTACTGTCATAAATTTTAATGGAAAATCTTAAGTAACATTTAAAGGGTCGTGGTTAAAATGCATTGCTTCTCTATTTGCCATAATAACCCTTTTAAGCAAGGTACACAATGTTAGTATTTTAGAAGAACTATAAGTAAAGTCTGCTCAATTTGTATTTCTAATTCACACAGCGTTCTAGGTAATGAAAACCGTCCAGGGGCTTATGAACTTCACCTGTCAGTTAAGGATTATTGCTTTGCCCGAGAAGATCGAATTATTGGAATGACAGTAATTCAACTACAGAACATAGCTGAAAAAGGAAGCTATGGGGCTTGGTATCCTCTTTTGAAAAATGTCTCCATGGATGAAACTGGTTTGACTATCCTCAGAATACTCTCTCAGAGGACCAGCGATGATGTTGCTAAAGAATTTGTAAGACTTAAATCTGAAACAAGATCTACTGAAGAGAGTGCTTGAAACAAATACTGAAATATCTTTGAGAATCCATAAACTCTCATTGTTTGACTACTGCATGCATGTGCAAATACATGGGAATGTTTATTTCACTACATTTCACTGTTTGCCAGTACTCAAGTACAATGTCTACAAGGTATGTGCAAAACCTGCTGAACTTTTATACCAATTCTGGTCTTTGGGAAATCAATGTTCCATGAAGTGCCAAAATTATGATGTAAAGTGAAATATCAAGATTCTCTTTAAATGTTTATTTCATCTCATTACCAATTTCTTAGCCATGAAAAGTTTTTTTTTTAAGTTTGTCCATTAGTTATCTTTGTTACATTAGTTTATATGGCACCATCAGAAATCATTTGTCACTCAACTTCTGTTTTAGCCTTACCTCATTCATCTGAGTAAATACCCTTTTCTACCATAACTAGAAATGCAGTGACTTCTAGAAAGTATTTGTAATTTTATAGTTGCAGATATATTGTGATGATTTTTGCATACAAATTAAAATAGAAAAGGTGGGAAATATTTTATGCTGACCAGTTTCCAACCTTTCTGAAATATCACTGTGAAGAAATGCTATTAAAGCAAACTTACACAAAGCAATGCTAAATAGTTTGTTAACGTTTGATATATTGACAAATCTATGTTCTTTAAAACTGCCAAGGTCACATCACATTTGTTTAAAAAAAAAGGTAAGTTGATGCATTTGCCACATAGCATTATGTCTCAGCTTTACCATAATTATTCTTTGGAAAGTCATAGGCTTAATGGTTTAGAAATGGTATGGAATAACTGTTCTGTTAGTAATTTCTCTCTGACAGTTATGACTATAATCAGTTAAATGTTTCTTTTGTTAAAAAAAAAAACTGATTTATACTGAATGCAGCATTATTATATATTGCTCTGGAACCAAAATTCATGTATTCATATATTTAGTGAAAGGACAAAATGCAAAATTGTAAGCAATTTCTTCAGTTTGTTATTTATAAGACCAAAATGCATTATATTCAATAGGAAAACAACATAGCTTAGTTCATTGATATCCCAACATTGGTTTGGTTTTTTTATTATGAAATAGCTTATGAATATTGCATTTTCTGGAGTTTTAGGATTTGCCTTTTTGGAATCTGTGCCTAACTCCTTGGTTACAGAATAGTAATTGTAATTTATGGTCATAACTGTTAGTGGACTACCTACACATGCAGAAACAAGAACCTATTACATCTATTGTTTTGTAAACAAGCTGGCCTAATATGTTAAAGAACAGATTGGTTCTGAGAAAGATGACACTACTCATTCTGCTACTGGGTGTGAAAACACCCAGACCAGTGAGATTGGCTAATTTGTGTTAAACTCTTAGGCAATTGCTTTGTTGATGACTTTTCCAAATGCATAGTATGATGCGATCTCTGGCATATGCATTAATAAATGGATGTATTCTAAGCAATTTGCAACACTTTTGCCTTCTTAGTAATTATTTGCATAGATGAAATAAGAAAAACACCATGCCCTTTTTACCCTATATAACACTCTTCACATTATATCTGTTGAATGAAAATTAGAACCAAATAATGTATAGCTGCTTCCATGAACATAATAAGATAATGACACTGAAAATAAGGAAGTACTACTGTACTTACCTATATCTTGTAGAACATTGTTAAACCTGTGAAGGAAATGCAACAATTTAAATTAAAAATTATAAAAGTTTTCATCAATTTATTGAAAAAGTCAGATTTATTTTAAAATGATTTATTGTTTTACAGGACATGACAAACTCTTTAGGAACACATCAATTTTATAAAGTATGAAACATTTGAATAAATGGCAGTTCAGGACTGCTTTGATTAAATTGATCCAATTATACTGCAAAAATCTCATAATTTAATTATTCTTTTCAAAATATACAGTATATGTCTACTCATTAGTACCTATATTTTATGATAGTAATTTTGAAATGGTTATAAATTCTGTCATTTGTTTTTCTCAAGGCCTAAGTTTTTTCTGCTGTAGTCAGGACAGTACCTCTTGTATTACTTCCAAAATCCCTCTAAGGTTGTCAGTAAGCTCTGTCAACTTTAATGCTCCATTAACACATGTGGCAGTTCATTCATTCTAGATAAAAGCAAAAGCTCTCCACATCTGAACCTCTAATTCACTTATTTTTATAATTTATATATTGAATTTATCTCAAAGAATGACACATTTATAAATGACAATCCTAGTCTAATATCTTTCATTTGGTCTTTTTTTTAAAAAAAAAAAAAGTTTGAAGTAAGGTTTATTTCCTCCCCTTAATTTGCTTAAACTACATAAAGATATTATTATACTACCTAGCCCAATATAGGACCTGTGACTGCCACAAACAATGAAAATAATCATATTAATTAGACTCAGGGAATGTCCCTGGATGAATGTCTGATTCTCCCTTCATTTGGAAGACTTCTTGGGCGCACAGGGAAGAGACTGCCCTCCCCTGGCACTACCTGCTTCTGTGATCATCCCAGTCTTTGAAACAGCTGGCCCGTTAGCTCCTCGCACTCCTGGATCTCCCAGGTCAGTGATATTTCTGCTACAGGCTTCTAGTGTTAGTTTTGCAGAACCTCAAACTAGGGCATGCTTCCTGATGCTAGATAAATCCCAATCTATGAAATATATATATACACACACACTCAGCATCAGGGTACATTTTAAAATCAGTTGGCATGTTACTGTTTTTGTCCTCCTGTCTTTATGATATACACTAATGGTCCTATTTTCTTTCTGGTTTATTAAAGTCAGACATTAGATGATTATTCCTTTTGTCTTTTTAAATAAATGACATAATGTCACAAATTTTCCTGAAAGCACTACCTTAAATACATTCCACAAATTGCTATGTTGGATTTAGTTTTCATTCTTTTAAAAGTGCTTTGTAATTTCCCATGTAACTTCTTAGATGGATTGGTTATATGTAAGTATCTGATAAAATTTCTAAATATTTAGAGACTTTTCTAAACATTTTATTTCCAGTTTGACTCCCTCATGGTTAAAGCATTCACTTTATGGTTTCAGTCTATATTCCTTTCTAGTGCACTTGAAACATTTATTCTTTGCTGCTGGATGAAGTGTTCTACGGCAAAGTGAAGTTGGTTGACAGAGAATGTTCTTAAATATTCTGATTTTCTACTAGTACTGAGAAAAACTGTGGATGTCTCCAAACATAATTGTGAATTTATTTCTGTTTTTCTTTTAATTGTGAAGCTGTTATTAGGTATACACATTTAAGATTATGACAACTTCTTGGCGACTTGACCCTTCTATGCATTATTGCTCCTTGTTCTTAGTAGTGTTTTGCTGTTCTAATGTCTAACATACCCCATTGCTGGTATAGCTTTCTTTTAACCTGGGTTTGAGCAACCTATAATTTTTACAATTACAGTATGATACCTGTAGCTAACACACACTTTGTCAACTTGTATCTAAAAAAAAAACCTCTAAGGCCAATCTCTACATGGTTTGTGTATTTAGATCATTTAACTATATTGGTTTTTACTTGATTGTCAAAATTCCAACCCGAAAAGGCTAAAATGAAGAGCCCATGATGTTTTTGTCTCCTTTATGGAAAAGCATTCACGTTTGACAAGTTAATACAGGTCTATATTGTCAGCATCTACATTGATATTTCCTGAGAAAGATAAGATTTTCTTTTAGCTCAAACTTCATGAATCAAATCATTTTATTCAAATGTCTCCCTTAAGAACTGGAGACCGAGAGGGATAAAATGACTTTCTATTTGCATAGAAATATATAAACAGACAACGAATTTAAATAGGTTCCTAAGAAACAGCTATTCATATTGAGACACTGGTATCATGTGGGGTTGAATAGTTAAGTGTACATATTAATATATATTTCTATATAATGTAGAATGTATACTTTTATTATATAAAACTAGATTTCAATGCATAACAAAAATGGAATCTAGATGAATTTCATACCTCACAATTGAGTCGAAATGTAATGGTTCAGAATAACTAACTAAAAATTATTCTTTAATCCTAGATTGTGCAAAGAAATCGATTTGACCAAATTAAAATTTAAAACTTTCCTAAGACAAGTGAAAATTATATGCACAGCTCCACTGAAAGAAAAATCTAGACTAGATGACACAAATTTATATAAATCATTTTTAAAATCTAATAGAAATCGGTGGGAAGCATGGCTGAATAGAGGCACCTAGTCCTCTCCTGCTCCTTCATGAACCAAAGCAATAGGATCAAAACTGCATATTGATGTGAGTGGTCAGAGGAGAACACTGGATATCAGTGGGAACCTTGTGATATCCAAAGGCTTGGGACAACAGCATAGGAAGAGAAACACAGGATCTGGCACCAGCAGGGGAAGGGGGCGTCTCCCCTCTGCAGGGTTGAAGATGAAAGAATCCCAGCAAATTCTATCAGTATGAATCCTGGCGATCCCAGCTACTGGAAGGCTTTACAACCCATACAGGTATACAGTCTGACCAGGTAAGTAATCTGAAATTGGTGTAGTATCCTGGCTTTGGAAAAGGGATTCGTATCCCAGCAACCCCCCAGGATGCTTAGGCAGGAGCCATCTTGAGAAGGACTTATTATCTGAGTTTGAGCTGGTCTTGGAGTCCACAGACATCCCACTGTACTCAGTGTTTAAACTCTGCCTCAAGAACCCATGTTGGCTAGGTAGAGTGAGTGACATAACACCACTGAGAGCACAGCACCAGAGGGGATGAGTATTGCAACAGGTAAAGGGAAGGACACCACCTTTAAGAACCAGAGGACCAGAATCCTGCCTTCTGAGGCCAAGGGTGTGGCAAGGTGACTATGAGATTCCCACGGTTTCTTGCCCTCACCCCCACCAACAGAGGTAAGCACAGGTACCTGTCCCTAACAAGATAGGGAAAGAACTTTGTGGCTCCACCACTAACCTACCCACCAAGGCATGCAGCCTAAGAAGGCCTAGAAAGTCTCGTGACAGCCACATTCTGCTCCCACTCAATCCCTGGCTGGCATTGCAGCTGAATTAATTGGGTCAGGGGGAGAAAACCCCTAGCTGTGAACCCATTCCTAGGCATGCATGACTTAGGAGGGCTAAGGCCCCACTCCTTCATGGACATTCCAACAGTCAAAGCAGAGAGGAAAACAACAATTACTGCCACAGGTCCACCCACTGGCCACAACTTCTCTGATCTTGAACTGCTAACAAGACTTGATATAAATACCACAAAGGGCATGCAGTTATTCTTGTCCCCACCACTCCCCCTGAAGCATGTGTGTCCACACAGCTATCTAGTCAGAGGACAAGAGTTTTAGACACCTCACCCACTACAGGTACCTCCAGTACCAGAGACCCTTACAAGTAACAGATTCAATATCAATAGTGCCTGAGGAAACCTCTATTACCGAATAGTGGTGACGGTTCCAACTGCAGGAGTAATAACACAGGGTACACCACACCTGTCTGAACTGCTAGAATAGCCTCGTTCTTGCATGACCTACAGAGACAGTGTGGCTCTCTGACACAGTATATACTATGCCCAAACTCACAAAAACTAAAACTATAGAACAGTTGCATTGTGTTGAACTGGAAATAAATTCAACATTGCATAAGAAACTGATCCCCTAAGAGACAGCTTCAGAAGAAAGCCACCAAGAAGGCCATCCCATAAAAGTGATAGAAATACCCATTTTTTCGATGCACAAATCTTAACATAGGAACACAAGAAATAGGGGGGAAGCAATAAATAACTCCATAGTAATAGTTTCCAAAGATATGAAAATGGATAAAATGTCTAAAAAATAATTTAAAAGAATGATTACAAAAAAGCTTGATGAGATCCATAATAATGAAGATACATAAAATTAGAAAATAATGCAAGATATGAATGAGAAATTTCATAGTTTCTGGGAAAAAAAACCCAAACAACTTGGAAATAAAGAGCTCCATAAATCAAAACAAAAAGTCAGTTGAAATCCTCAGCAACAAACAAGATCAAAGAATATTGACACCTGAAGGAAGATATTTCAAATACCACATTTAGTAACAACAACAAAAAACAGTATGAAGGTAGGATTCAAGGTAGTTGAGACACCATTAAATGATCAAACTCCACATCACTGGCATGTCCAAAGGGGAGAAACAAGAGGGTAAGAGCACAGAAAATCTATTCAATAATAGAAGAAAACTTCCCTAATCTTGGAAAAGACAAGGACATCCATATACAGGAGACCAGTAGGACCCCAGATAGACATGATCAGAAAAGATATCACTGTGGCATATTATAGTCAAAATGTTAAAATACAGGACCAAGAAAGAACTTAAAAACATGAGAAAAGCCCAAATTACATTTAAGGGTAACCCCATTAGACTAACAAAAATTTTCAGCAGAAACCCTACAAGCCTGGTAGGCACAGAATGATATATTTCAAGTCCTACAAGAAAATAACCAACAGCCAAAAATACTACACCTAGCAAACTGTCCTTCAGGAAACGAAGACCTTCCAACATAAGCAAAAACAGGGAATTAATGCCACGAGATCAGTCTTTTTTTTTAAAAAAAACTGCTTGAATTTTACATTTAGAAGTGAAAGATAATTATACTTTTAAGCGGGAATTATGATCATGACACCATGTAAAAGAGTAGATATACAAAAGGAAACTAGAAAAGGGTCAAATGTTATCTATATAGTAAAGCATCAAACCAAAACAAGAAACAAGAGGGGAAAAAAAATAAAGTTTATTCAGAGCAACTAGAAGAAAACCAGAAAAATGACAGGACTAAGTTCCTACCAGTCAATAATAATCTTGGGTGTAAATGAATTACGATCTCCAATTAAAAGAAGCATCCTGACCAAATGGATTAAAAAGAAGACCCAACAACATTCTTCCTACAAGAAACTCACTTCACCAGTAAAGACACACAGAGACTGAAAGTGAAAGGTTGGAAAGTGATATTCCAAGCAAATGAAAACTAAACAGGAGTTGGTGTCCTTTTATATAACAAAATGGACTTTAAGACAAAAACAGACAAAAAAGTGACTGCATGATAAATGAGGGATTAATGCAACAAGAAAAAATGATTTTACATCTATGTGTACCTGAGACTAGAGCACCCAATTTTATGAAACAAACACTAATAGACCTGAGATAGGCTCCAATACAATAATTGTGGAGGATTTCAATATCACTTTCATCCATGGATCAATCATCCAGACAAATGCTTAAGTCTTAGCAAATCAATAAAAACCAAACCTGAAATCATATTCTATATCTTTTCTGATCGTAACTGAATAAAATCAAAAGTCAGTAACACATTTTAGAAATTATATAAATATATGGAGACTGAACAACACACTTTTTAATGAACCTGTGAGTCATTGAGGATGTCAGAGGGAAAATTAAAATTTTATTGAAATAGACAATAATGGCAACACAACATACAAAAACCTATAGTACATAACAAATGCAATAGTGCATTTAAAGAAGTAGCTCTATATTTTTAAAAAATATAGAAGATGTCAAATAAGCCTCCTAATGATATATCTCAAGGACTTATAAAACTAACAAGAAACCAAATCCAAAATTAGTACAAGGAAATAATACAGATTAGAGCAGAAATAACTGAAATAGGGACTAATAAAGCAATGCAAAAAAAAAAATCTATGAAGCAAAGAGTTGGGCCTTTGAAAAGATAACCCAAATTGACAAGCTTTGAGTCAGACTAACAGAAGACTGAAATAAAGTTAGAGATAAAGATGAGACATTATAATTGATACCTCAGAAATTCAAAGGATCTTTAGGCATTATTTTCAAAAACTATATCCTAAAAAAATTAGAAAATTAGAAGAAATGAATGAATTTCTGAAAACATATCACCTACCGAATTGAACCAAAATGGTTTAAAAAACCTGAATAGAAGAATAGCAAGTAACGAGACTAAATCAGTAATAAAAAGTCTTCCCAAAAAGAAAAGCCCAGACTCAGATGCCTTCACTGATAAATTCTATCAAACCTTTAAAGATCTAATGGCAACTCTTAAAACTACTCCATTGAATTGAAAGGGAAGGAATCATTCCAAACTCATTCAATGAGACCAGCATTATCATGATACCAAAAGCTGACAAGAACAGAGTTTTTTAAAATCCATAGATTTAAAAAAAAAAAAACATAATGAACAAAAATGGACATACTTCAAAAATAAAATGTTATATATGTACATCAAATTCAATAGTATATCAAAAAATTATCCACCATGATTTAGTTCTTTTCATTCCAGGGTTGCAAGGATGACTCAACCTACACAAACAATAAATGTAATATATCACATAAACAGAACAAAGTACTAAAATCAATGATCATCTCAAAAGATACAGAAAAAGCATTTGATAAAATTCAACATACCCTCATGATAAAAACCCTGGCTAAATTAGGTGTAGAAAGACCACACTTCAACAGAATGAAGGCTGTATATGACAAACCCACAGCCCAACATCATACTAAACAGGGCAAACATGGAAACATTTTCTGTAAGATCACGCACAAAATAAAGTGGTCCACTATTCTTATTCAATATAGTACTAGAAGTTTTCACCAGATAAATGAGGCAAAAGAAATAAATAAAAGGCATACAAATATAAAGGAGGAAATCTTAAATTGTCCTTGTTGGAAGATGACATGCTTACAGAGAAAAACTTTAAGATTCCACCAAAAGACTATTAGAATTGATAAGCAAATTCATTCAAGTGGCAGAATTCAAAATCAACATATTAAAATCAATAGATTTTCTATATACCAATAATGATTTTGTTGAGAATGAAACCAATCCATTCACAATAGACACACACACTCACACACACAAAATGCATAGGAATACATTTAACTAAGGAAATCAAAGTCCTTCCAGAAAAATTACAAAACACTGATGAATAAAGTTGAAAAGACACTAAAAGATGGAAAGACCCCCATTTTCATAGATTAGAAGAATATAAGTATTATTCAAACATATTCATTCTATGCAAAGAGATCTACAGATTCAGTGCAATTCCCATCACATATGGATGACATTCTTCATAAAACTAAAAAAAAAAAAACCAATAAAGTTCACAAGGAAGCACAAAAGATTCCCAAATAGCCCAGATTATCTTGAGACAAATGAACAAAGCTAGAAGTAACACAATACCTGATTTCAAGACATAGTACATATAGATCCATAGTACATATAGGACATATGGTACATATAGATCCATAGCATGGCATTGGCATTTAAAAAAAAAAAAAACAGGAGATCCCAGAAATAAATCCACACATCAAAGAATGAACAGCCTCTCCAACAAATACGCTGGGAAAGCAAAACATCCACATGTAGAAATTTGAATCACGGCTCCCATCCCTCATCCTGTAGATAAATCAAGTCAAAATGGATCAAAGACCTTAATGTGAGACCAAAATCTCTGAAACCACTAAAGGAAGTCATAAGGAAACACTTCAAGACACAGACACAGATATTGATTTTCTGGGTAGGACTCTGGAAACAAAAACAAAAATTGATAAATGGAATTACAACAAACTAAAAAGCTTCTGTGTAACAAAGGGAGCAATGAACAAAGTGAAAAGACAACCCAAAGAAAAAGAAAATATTTTCCAGATATTCATCTGACAGAGGTTTAATATTTAAAATATATAAGAACTAAAAAAAAAAGCACCAAAAAAGGATTGATCCAATTTAAAAATAGGCAAATGACCTGGGTAGATACTTCTCAAAAGAAAAAATATAAATGGCTAACAAATATATGAAAAAAAATACTCAATGTCCTTGGCTAGCAGAGAAATGCATTTCAAAACTACAATAAGATACTATCTCACTTTAGAATGACTACTCTAAGAAAACAGAAAATAATAAATGCTGGTGAAGATGTAGAGAAAAATCAATTCTTAGGCAATGTTGGTGGGAATGTTAATTAGTACAGCCACTATGGAGAAAACTATAGAAGTTTCAGAAAAATAAAAAATAAGAAAACCAGCTACCATACAATCCATATCTCTCTCTCCTGGATTATAGATTCAAAAGAAATGAAGTCAGCATACAAAAGGATACCTGGATACCCATACTTATTGTAGCACTCTTCACAATAACTAAAATATGCCTAGGTGCCAATCAACAGAAAAATCAGTTAAAGAAAATATGATATACATAAAATCAATGAAGTATTATTCAGTCACAAAGAAAAATAGCATTCTGTCATTTGTAGCATCTGGATGGAATTGAAGGACGTCATGTTAAGTAAAATAAGCCAAACACAAAGGCAAGAATTGCATGTTCCTTCTCATGTGTGGGGGAGGGGAGAGGAGGTCAACCTAAAAATCAAACAGTGATTATTAGGAACCGGGAACTATGCTGAGGGGATGGAGAATGGGGGTGAAACAAAGATGAAGGGACACTATGAATGCATCCTGTATGCATGTATGGAAATGTCACAGTGAATCCATTAATATGTACAATTAATGTGTATTAATAAAATAAATATTCAACAACAGAAAACAAAAAGGAAATTATGAATGAGCAATTCTCAGAAGAAGAACATAAATGGTAAAAAATATATTTAGAGAAGATTACTCTTAAGGGAAAAATGAGAATGAGAACTATCTCACACTCAAACTGGCAAAAATATTTGTTACTTCAATAAATAACATAATATTTGAGCCCATCTTCCTCAATGTTATTAACAAGATTCAAGAAGACATTGCTTCAGTGAACTATAATGTAACAGCCCAAGCTAAAAGAAATTATGTTTTGGATGCAAGAGATAGCATGCTTTATGATGATGAAAGAAATGAGAAGGAAATAATGATGGAAAATGTTACCTTTCAGGCAGATGACCCTTGGTTGTGGAGGCTGTCCTGTGCATTGCAGGATGATTAGCAGCATCACTGACTTTATCCAATAGATGCCAGAGACACACCATCAGTTCTTCAATGATGACAAGCAAAACTATCTTCTTTTCTGACGTTGCTAATTGTTGCCTGTAAGAGCAAAATTACCACAGCCTAAAGCCATTGCTGTAGAGGTTAAAGCCACAAGTTTTAGATTGACACTAGCCAGAGTTGAAATCTTGATGCCTAGGTGCCATCAGTAGCTTCATGCGATTACACAAGTTGCTCAACTCTCCTGAACCACAATTTTCTCATCTGTACAATTTATCATTGTGTCACACTCATAACAGTACTGACATTTAAATAAGATAATGCATATGCAATATTTATTGTTTTCATGTTTTTATCTGTACATTATAGTTGTACATAATGGTAGGATTCATAGGTACATATTCACGCATACATACAATATAAGGGGAGTGATACTGGCCAAAGCACATGGAATATTTAGAATAGTGATTGGTAAGTACTTGAATAATGGTATCAATTTACTATTAAGCTAATTGAACAAAGGACAACTAAATTAAAGAAATAACCACTCATAGGAGAAAGGCCAATAAGGTAAACAAAAGTGATGATGAAAACATGATTGAGAGATAGTTGATTCTTAAAAATCATATTTCCAAATGATGGAATTCTGTGCTCCAGAATAAACTGATAAAATCCAGGGAAAGATAGGAAATCATATTTTTTTAAAGATAGGAAATAAATGTGCTGCATTACTTGACTTTCTTTGAAATAAATGTCACAGCATGGGTATTTGAAAATGATTAATAGTTTCCCACAAACATGCATATATAATCACTGATAGAATTAAAAATGGAATATATTTCCAATAAATAAAAAAGAAAAGCCAACAAACTGTCCAAATAATAAAAGAAAATTGAATAGTAATATAGAGACAATAAAATCAGAAAGCATAGGAGAAGACTATGAGCGTGAAAATTATGACGATAAATGTATAGATGATAAATCTCTCTATACTCATTCAAGATTAAAGCCAAGCTATTTCTTTTACTAAGAGCCATATTTTTAAACTTTAAAAAATAAGATTGGATGGGGGAGACACAAGTTAAAATGATGGCTAGATTGAAAGGTCAACATCACCAAGATGATGGACTTGGAGTTACTAGCTCTCATTCCTTGTTAGGGATTGGACCTGGAATGTCCCCCAAAGTCTCATGCATTGAAAGTTTGATCCTCAGTGGAGCAATGCCCAGAGGTGAGATTCTGTAGGAGGCAATAGGATCATGAGAGTTCTGACTGCATCAATAGATTAATTCATGGGTGATTACTTTGTTGGGAGGTAGTAGAAATTATAGGGGCCTAGTTGAAACAGGTAGATCACTGCAGGTACACCCTAGAAGGATATATATTGTCCCTGGCCCCATTCTCCCCTTCTCTCCTCTCCGTTTCTGCTTCCCAACTGCCATGAGGTAAGTAGCTCTGCTCCACCACACACTCCTACCATGTTCTACCTCAGCCCAGGCCCAGAATAAATGGAGCCAGCTAACTCTAAAACCAGGAGCCAAAATAAATCTTCTAAGTTGTTTTTATTAGGCATTTTGCTTTAGTAATGCAAAGCTGACTTAACATTCTGCAAAATAAAATGAAATATAGACAGTCATGCAAGCCAAAACAGCTCTTAGAGGACTCAAATACCAGCTAAAGAATCTACAGCAAAATAATTGGGAAAAAAAATGACATTATCCACCTGGAAAACTTTGACTGGTATACCTGACACACCAGGAGACAGCTAGGAACAAAGAAGAAAGGCAGAGGCTATTGCTACCTTCCACATAGCAGGAGCAAATGTTCCCCGCAGCAGGCTGGCCCACAGAAGAGCTTCTTTGGCCACTGAGGCGTCCAGTAGCCATTCCTGACAGGAAACTCCAGAGAGAAAGAGAGTCCCATTACCTTCATTCATATAAGAAGACACTATTATCGAGCTGCTTCTGTAAAGGAGTGGCCCCCTCTCTCCACCCTGGGTATACCCGAAGCCTGAACAGCAGCTGCCCCACCAGTACTCAGTTTAGATTCAGCCCCAGTGGCAGCACTGTGTATGAAGAGGTCAAAAACCAATTATGTTAGAGGAGATGCTTGTTTATCCTGTCAGAGTCTCTACATGTACAAAACATTACATGGTGCCCCATTAAGGTTTAATATGTACTTTTGTTTTTATACTGGAGATTGAACCCAGAGCTGCATTCCCAGGTCTTTTTGTGTTTTATTTGTTTTAATTTTGAGACAGGGTCTCACTAAGTTGCCAAAGCTGGCCTTGAACTCACGATCTTCCTGCCCTAGCCTCCCTAGTCCCTGAGATTAAGGGCATCCATCACCATGCCCAGCCAATTTATGTTTTTATATATCAGTTCAGAAATAAATTTAAATTAGGGTTGGAGATATATATAGCTTAGTGGTAGAGCATGAGTGAGGCCTATTTCAGTCTCCAGCCTCTCCACCTGCCAACATACACACAACATACAATAATGTATCCTTATACATTATTGCTGGGACTGCAAATTGGTACAACCACTTTAGAAAGCAGTATGGAGAGTCTTCAAAAGACTAGGAATGGAAGCACAGTAATGCCACTCCTCAATATTTATCCAATATACTAATATCAGTATGCTACAGTGATGTAGTCATTTCATTACAACATGAACTGCAGATAGAAAGGGGGACCTAATGATGGACTAAAGATAAATATAATACTAAAAGGAAATGATGACCTGGCACAGTAGCACATGCCCAGGGACTCAGGAGGCTGCACGTTCAAAGCTGGCCTCAGCAACTTAGTGAGGCCCTAAGTAACCAGTGAGACCCTGTCTCTAAATCAAAATTTTAAAAGGGCTGATAATGTGACTCAGTGTTTAAGTGCCTCTGGGTTCAATTCCTGATGCCAAAAAAAAAAAAAGAAAATGATGAACAAATAAAATATATTCTAAAAATAGATGACATGAATAAATTCCTAGAAAAAAATAAAAATGACAAAATTGGCAGAAAAACATACAAAATATAAACAAATGCTTAAGCATTGTTTTTAAATATTTTAATTTTATTTTTAAAAATCCACCTCCCAAAAATGTCTGTGGGTATGTCAACTGGCACAGCCACTCAGGAAAGCAAGATAGTAGCACTTCTTTGGAGTTAACTAACTCAGCATATCCACTTCTGGGCTTTATATGTCAACAAAATCCTTGCACAGTTCCCAATGGAGAATGGAAGAGCAGTGCTTCCAGAGGTGAGGAAGCAGCTGCCATCACTGGGGAGGAGCAAGATGACAGGTGGACACCAAGCACACCTTACTGTGGAGCATTAAAGGAACAGACAGCCTGAAGGTGTTGGCAGTGGGGTGGAGCTACCCACTGATGGTTTTCAAAAGCATGGAATGACATAATCCAGAGCATAATATTATTTAATCAAAAGAATCAAAAACATGTACTCAAAACTACCTGTTTTAAAATAGCAGATATAAAATCAATACCTTGGGATGACAGGGGTTGGGGTATACAATGGGAATGGAGACTGAAGGTTAAGAAAGAAATTAAAAAAAAATCTTTTAGAACATCAACATGTTTTAGAAAGAACACAAAATATTCTTTCCATCCATACCTTTCTATTTGACTCACAACATGTTTACTAGACTCGATTGCCCTATTAAAGGAAAAACTCTACCAGTATTTTAATTTTAGGATTAATGCTCTTGAAAAAAAAAAGGTTAATCTAAAAATGCTTTGTTATATTTCCAAATTATTTTGCTTTCAAACATTCACTGACTTTAAATTACATAAAAGTTTATGGATTTCTTAGCCATGGTTTTATTATTTTGGAAAAAATTTCAGATGTCACTAAAATATTAGAGTTCACAGTTTCTTTACATTGATTCCTCTGTTCCTCCCTGATGGACCCCATCTTTGCACTGTAGGAAAGACTGGGAACAAAATCAGATCTGTGCTATTACTCAGTTCTCTGGTTTTAGAGTTAGCACAGTGGTGATCAATGTTATTAGCTTACATTGCTTTTTATACTTAGTTTTGAATCAAATGTCATTAAAGAAGTTAAAGAATTTTTTGTGCATTCAAGGAAAAATGAAATTTTTAGAATAACAAAAATTAAACTTCTCTCCTTTTGCTCAACTTCATTTTGTAACCCTTTTCTTCATAAAACCAATCTACACACACACACACACACACACACACACACTTTTTTTTCTTGGTGGGAGGTTAATGGGGATTGAACCCAAGGACATTCAACTGCTAAGCTACATCACCAGCCCTTTTTACCTTCTACTTTAAGACAGGTATGTAACAAGTTGCTTAAGGTCTCAATAAGTTGCTGAGGCTAGCTTTTAACTCATGATCCTCCTACCTCAGCCTCCTGAGCCTCTGGAATTATAGGTGTACCCCACTGTGCCTGGCAGAAATATATTTTTAACTTTTTTTTAAGAATATTTTTGTTAAGTGAAAACAAAAACTCCCAATGTTCCCTAAATATAGGTATCATGACACAAGAATAAACTTAGTAAATCCAGCAAGTACTGATTGAAATTTTAAGATATTCACAATGAATTAGAATGGAAAAATATATAACACTTGAATAATACACTGAAACAGCAACAACTTGATAAGCTCCTATTGAAATTGGCAAATATTATAAAGAACTTATTTCTCAACACTATATAGAAAATTTAAAAATATTGACCAAATATTCTGCCACAAGGGAAATGTCATTAAATAGGAGGGAGGAGAGAAGAAAGGGGTAGGAAACACACATGCTATGCTATAGCCACGCTGAAAGGTAATGATGAAAATACTAAAACTAACCTCCCTGTAGCAGAGTGAATAGAAAAATATTGGCAAAAAATAAGTTAGGAATGGGAAAGGCATTGTCTTGTGTTTTGTTTTTGTTTTTTTACAGAAAGAAAACTAAAACAATTCAAAGACTTCAAATTTTAAGAAACTTACAACCTGTTAATGAATTTGAAATATAGATAAAATGTCTACTTTTCTTAGAAACATTTTTTAACCAAATATATTAGAGTAAATAATGTTACCTGCTGTAACAAGTAATGTGAAAATTTTACTGGCTTCAAATAATAAAAGTTTATTTTTATGTACAGCAAGCCCCTTGTGGGCTGGATCACTCCTGAGCAGCTTTTCTCGGGGCAGTGACTTGGGCATCCATCCATCTGCAGCCAGGCAGACAAGAGAGATGGCTGTGGAAGTCACAGGGATCAGTGCAAAGCAGCTACAGAAATGGTGCCTATCATTTCCTCTCACATTCCACTGCCCAGCTGCAGGAGCCCCAGCTGTGGCTCCTTGCAAGTGAAGTAAGCTCAGCAGCCTTGAGCATCTAAGCCAGTGTCAGCATCTCAACATAGAACCATGAGGAAGCAACAATAAATGGGAGAGGCTACTACCACCTCCTGTGACCTTGAAGCATTTTAGAAGAATCTTCTCCAAAAAAAGTTCTGGAGGAATCTGGTTTTGTGGGATGAGTTCATTCAAGTGTTTAAGAAACAGTTCATTTCTATATTCTATAGTTCCATAATGTTGAATACAGGCAACTTGACCTCTCTGAACATGCAGAGACCAGGTTTAATTTCAGGATATTCTGTTCCCAATATTGAAGTTAGGGAAAAAACTAAAAAGTAAATAGCACATGGTGAATAACATATGTCACTATTATCATGCCATAAGTCAACAGACGAACATCAACTTTAAATAAAATTTAAATTGTAAATAAACTTATTTCATACTGTATTTGATAATAAGAAAATTATCTACCAAACAGAATAAAGTACTACCAGAAATACAAAAATCTAATAAAAAAATCCATAAACAAAATGTATTATGCTGACATATAAAATTTAAATAATCATAGTAGTAGATGCCACAAATTGAAATTTAACAAGTATTTGAGATAAAAGCTTAAAGAAAATAAGGAATAAACCAATAGCTCTCTTTAAAATCAGGAATAATACAAAATTCCCTACCTTCAGTAATATTTCAGCCTTTTTTGGAATAGTAAAAAAACACAATAAAGCATGAATCAAAGAAAAAGGAGAATGGGGCCTCTGCTTCCCTCAGATGAATTACTAAAATAGCATGTTTACAAAATAATCTTGTTGCATTATGCAGCCATTAAATTGATGGCTATGAATATTACATAGATATATGAGACAATGCTTAGAATGCAAAGAAAGGAAGACACAAAATTGTATTTTAGTATAGCTATGGAAAAGCAATGCTCATCCATTTAAGAGAATAACTTATATTTATAGAATCATAATTTTAAAATCCAGGTAGGCTTTCAGTTCTTATAACAAAGATTGAACTATTTTTCAAGTGTCTATAGTGCCAATTACACTGTAAATAATGATAGATAACACTATACTAATATTTATAAACGCCCTTTTCACATAGTATACCATTTATTCTTCATAGAGTGGTTTGTAAAGGTAACAAAGATCATTAACAACATATCCCAAAATTAAACCTAGTCTCCACATGTTCAAAGAGATCAAGTTGCACGCGTGTGTGTGTGTGTGTGTGTGTACATATTCACATACATATATGTATACACACACACACACATACACATACACACACTCTTTTTTCTCACTGACAGAAAAGGAAAGTAGATATTTCTGGTGGCAAAGTGTCTTCTTGAAAGACAGTTTCAGCTTCTCTTGTAGTTTTGGGTGGACAGTACCCTTCTTCTATTTTATATTTGCTTCCAGGAACATACATGTGACAGCTGAAACTATAGCAGCCATTGTGGATCATGAAATGGCCTTAATATCCTAAACTATGTTTTAAACCTAGAACCCTGATAACTGTGGAGCCAACATACTGACTGACCCCAGATGGCAATCCTTAGATTCTATCCACATGAAGAAAAACAATCCCTTGTGTGTTCAGGTCACTGTTTTATGAATGAAACCTAATCCTAATTGATGAATCCTATTTTCTCTACACCATAGATAAGGTGATCAAACTTTAGTATAAGCATGAGACAAAAATATTTTAAAATATAAAACAGTTTTGATTACCCTACTCCTGTATGCAGCCTTCCTTACCTGAGGAACAGCAATATATCTTGAAACAGCTATGGAAAAATTAAATTGCATTAGACCATAAGCTTATTAGACATTCTTTTTTGGGTTCCATCACTTTCATGAGGAATTGACAAAAGAGAGAAAAACAAAGAGATCCCAGCAGTATACTTTTATTCAACCTATAGCTTCAATTCCACTAGCCCCCAGGACCCCAAAATGTATTTACCACACTCAACTGCTTACCTATATTTCAACCATAAAAGTCTGAAGGATTAAATTAAGCATGCCCCAAACTGAACTCAGTTTGAGCTTCTCTCCAAACCTTACTACTTTAAACCTCTCCTATAGCAGCAATTACCTTCTGTTGCGTTAAACAAGCCAAGAACTTTAGGGTCACTTAGGATGCTTCCCTCACTTCCCACAGTCAGTCAATTGAAAGCATTGTCTACTTAAGCTTCTAGGAATCTCGTAAGCCTGCCCACCTTTTGATTTCTCCACTACCACCCAGGTCTATGCCATTGCTCTAGCTCTCAAGTACTAGCAAAACCAAAGAACCTTTCCACTGAATCCATTGGTCTCCCCTCCAATCTCCTAGGCAATTTTGCTTCCAAGTGTGGCTTTTTAAAAAGCCAATCTCATCACATAAGTACCTTGCTTAAAATAATACGATGGCTTCCTATTGTCTTAATGATAAAAACCAAAATCAATAATACAATCTAAAAGAAAAACTATGGTCTGGCACCTGGTACCTGTTTGACATCATGGTGGGGGCTGCTGCATCTCAGACACTTGCTTGTTCGCCAAATGCACCGTCTTCATTTCCCAATTCAGAATCTGCATCGGTCACTTCCTTTGCCTGGAATTTACTCTCCTGTTTCCTCTTTTTAACTCCACACTTTTCTCTTCATTTCCTTATTTTTACTCAAATTCAAGATCTCATCGCAAATCCCCTTTAGTGAGGAACTATCTGATTCCTAGTGATCTGATAAGATACAGTTCTCTCTTATAATATCTCTTGTCATAAATTCTTCACAGTACTAAATCACAGTGCAACTTAGCTATGTGTGTGAATGTCTGGTCAATATCTATCTGCATGTGTCCTCACCCAAAATACATACTAGGAACTGAGAGCATGGATTATATCTGTTTTGTTCATTATTGTATTAAAGTATACTAATTCTTTTCTCTTTCCTTCCTTCCTTTCTTTCTTTCTTGTAGTGCTGGGGATTGAACCCAGGACCTCATGCATGCCAGGCACGCACTGTACCACTGAGCCACGTCCCCAGACTCTATATTCCAAAGCAGTAGTTAGCACAAAGTAGTCTTGACAGTGGAAATAGATATAATAAATGTTTACATTTACATGTATCTATCTATATGTAAATAATAGATAAAATAAATGAAAAATAGATAAATATTTCAGTGTATTAATAGGGACAGACTATCTTTGGTAGGATCATGGATATTTGCCTTCTCTAGCTTTTCTAACTTTTGAATCTTCTACAAATAGGAAATAATAAGAGTAATAGTTTCTATATTTTTTTAAAACATGAAAAGCACAAAACACCTAGATTTTTGTCAAGGAACTTACTTTAACTGAATCAATGGTGCTCTCTCTTACTCCTTGATTATAGCAGCCTTTGCAAAAGCTAAGGAATTCACAGAAAAATGAACAAGTGACCAGAGAAGGACACAAATCTGACTTTTTCTGGCCTAATGAACATGTTAGCCCATATTTGAGCTAGAAATAAGAACTCCAGTTCTTCTCAAGCAAGACCTCAAGGATCTCTGTGTGTACAATAAGTCCATCTTCACTCAATGTCTTAAGAAGGAAGAAAAGGAGGGGAGAGGGAGAGAAGGGAAGAGGACTCTCCTGGAAATAAAAGAACTCATGATAAAATATAGCACTTGATAAGATAGAGCACTTAGATTTCAAGAGATCCTGTCTTGATATTTGTAGTTTAGATGCTATCTTACCTCAAGCTTTCCCAGGGAACTTGCTTATTTTGCACTAAATATTCCTTTGTAGGTAAAGTCAAATAGCTTGTTTTATTTCCTTTTGTTTTTCCCTATGTGGAGTTCCTAGCTCCTGAGCTAAGATTCTGTTGCTGATTTTGACCTCTGCTTTGCTTTTCTGTACCTCCTCCCTCTCACTGACTTCACAGTAGTCTTGCTGTGAAATGCATCTCTCTTAAATACTCAGTAAATGCCTTCTGTGATGGGAAAATGTTGCATGATTTTTAAGTTTTTTTTGACACACAAAAATTGTATGTATTTATGGATGCATTATGATATTTTGATCCATGTGTACATTGCATAATAATCAACTCAGGGTATTTAACATATTTTTAAGTGCTGGTTAGTATAATATTTAATCATCAATGATAGAGGAAGCACATCCCACAAGAGTGCTTATGTAGTTTTCTTACATGTCTATAATTACTTTGGGAATTTTTAGCATTTGCAATTCTTCTTATTAAACATGGTATGAGTTACTAAAACTGTTTTCAAAATGCAAATAATTCTATGAATCCTCGTGGAGAAAACTAATTAATTCAAACAACATTTCCCCTTCTTTAAGTATGGTGTGGGAGTGAATATGATCATTTATTTGTTTTAATCACTTTATTTTTTATTTCTGAAATTAAAGCCCCATTGCTTTTGGTTGGTATTTTAAAACCATCTCCCCTTAACATCTCAGATGTCATACTTTGTCAGACAGAATGAAAACTTCTGTTAGGCTGAGTTTTGTGGTTTTTTTATTTTGTGGTGTTATTTGTTTAAGTCACTTTGAAATTCTAGTTACCAAGTTTCCTATTAAAACACAAATATAAAAATACCTTGCTTTGTAGTTAGAGGGTCTATGGCACCCTACCATTTTGGAATTCCCTCCTATTTACAAATAGCAAGTGTAAGAGAACGAGGAAGAACTGTGTCACTGTGCAGACCCAGGCTCAGAACCTTGCTCAGCAGGAACTCTATGACCTTGAGCAATTATTTTACCTCTTTCAGTTTTCATTTATGAAATGTCCCCTCTCATAAATTGAGTATATCTACCTTATGAGTTTTTCTGAGAATTTATTAGAAATATACATGTAGTTCCCCCTGCACCTAATAAGCATGCATTAAACATTAGCCCCCTTCCCTTTTATAGAAAACTATGTTAAGGAAGTTATGGAATTTTTAAATAGAGATTTGAATAAGTTTCTGTTTATTCTCTTATGAAGAAATTATTTGGTTAAACATGGAATGGCAAGTTAGAAAACAAGAAAAAGTGAAAATAACTGCATGGTTTAAAGAACATTATTTGCTTGGAGACACTTCACAAATACCATAGGAAGCTTGACATATGAGGTACAGAATGAAGGACAGTCTGCAGGGAGCAGAGCTTGGGATCGCCAAATGGCATCTCAAAAGAAAGTGTCACACAACACTCTGAAGATGGCTTTTAATTTAATATCATATTTCTAGTTGCCATCAAAGATTTCTTGGGTCTTTTACTGCTGAACAGAGAAAACCTAATGAAACTATAGCAGAATGGTAGCAATTATCCATCAGCTAATTAGTTAAGTTATTCACTAAATAGACTTTCTGTTTCCTCATACTGAAAACATTAGGTTCTTCTTTATTCTTTTTTTTTAATGACTCCTCATGGTGGGGTGAGACTCTGAGTTTTTGTATACATAATTATTATTTAGAAAGACCACATAAAAATCTGACACTAAGTCAGAGAAAGGGTGCAAGGTCCTGGAATAGATGTTGTACTTATGGAAGACTGATATTTCTGGACTCTGATGCTTAGTGACATTTTGTTTGGACAATAGAGTCATATGGATCTCCCACTGGACACCTAACCCCGTTTCAGTGCCCCTGCCTCCTCGCTGAACCACTGGTGAGGGACCTCACACCTCCTCACCCAGTAAACAATATCACCTTTAAAACAGAGAAAGCCAGGCTGGCTTAAGGAATCCACAGAGAACGCCAAGTCCTTCCTCCTCCTTCAAGAGGCTTCCTTCCTTAGCAGTGAACCTGGTAAAACTGCAGAGTCATCAATGCATCCACCGTTCGGGAGGGCACAGTCCTATTACCTGTCACACGAAGTGTTTCAAGGAGCCCTTCTCCTTCAGATAGTGTCTAAAATAGTCAGCTTTCATTTGGGGCCATAAGTCACTTATTTTTGAGTGAGAGATAAAGAAATCTTTCAGGGAGCAAAGGGCCTTTCCTATGTACTGATGATATTGTAGACATCTCTCTAAAATTTCCAAGTACAATTTGGCTTCAAGCTCTGTGCTGAGCCTAGAATTCCTTTGCCTTTATCCCTTTTTCTTTGCCTAACTATCTCCCACTGATCTTCCCTTAATTTACGCCCAGAAGTATTTCATTTAAGTTTTTATTTTTGTAGGAAACATTACTATCTTTCCTGCCTCCACACATGTGCACAGATGTGCACAGATGTCCCATGTACCTGTTTACTTGCCCATTTCTCCCATTGAGCCTTTATTTTGGACCTGAAGGGCTTGGGATAGCTCTCAGAGTTTCTTGAATGTATGAACAAACATCCAAATAACAAACCAGAAGCTTCCATTCGATGCAGTTGCCCGGAGGACAGGACAAAGAAACCCCAGAGATTTGCACATTTTCTCATCCCAACACTGAATCTATCAGTGACCTGACAAATGTCCTCTGAGAAATGTCCTAAGACTCATATTTGGCATTCAGTTATATAAAACTAATATGAGTCATACATTTCAGAAATTTTATTTCCTTATTATATCTATGGTTTTGTTGCCAACTCTAGTCCATTCAAACTCCCAGCTGCCAATGTAGTAAAGTTTTGATTCCAAGTAAATGACCTACAGTCCTTCAGGATGATTCTGTCTCACCAGGATGAGAAGTCTGAAAGCTAAGGAGGCCTGGGGCAGCTGTGGCCCAGGGGGGGCAAAGAAGTGAGTTGGAAGAGCAAGAAAAACATGTCTGCTTTGCTTCCCTCCTTTTCCAAAGTTCCACATAAACTGTCCTCTCTGTGGTCTGCATTACATATATAATAATAATAAACCCTCCACACACTGGCCACTTCCCCAACAGAATCCCATTTAGCACACTGGATTTTAGTTCCTCAATCACAATGACAACTCTCCTACTGGAAAATTCTGATCTTACAATACAATAAGGGGCATGGTACATATTGATTATGAGTTGGTAATATGTGAGCTACTAACTCTTTCTATATTCCTGAATAATAATAAATAGTGACTTTTAAATTTTTCTTTTTTTTCCTCAAGTCATATTCTCATTGTTTGTTTTTAGCCTGGAATATGACAATTGTACTATATTGGTCTTTCTATATATTCTACTTTTTAGTTTTCCTAGTCCATCTGAGGGACTACCCAGACTCTTTATTAAAATTTACTACCTAGAATTAAATTCTGAATGAAATATTCCCCACCAATCATAAGCTTACTTTTCATACACTTATTCTTACTCCTTCCCCATTCCCCATAGCTCATATGCCGCTGAGCCCACCTCTGTGCCTTTGTGTAATTTTTACGTATTCATCTATTCTGCAGGCCTCTCTACTCATCTAAATCATGTCTACTGTCAAGATTGAGTACCCATCCACATGGTTCAGTCTGGCTCATTCATGAACAAACCCAGTGAGCACATGGCTTTCATAATGATGGTATCTGGGGAAGAGGAAGAACATTATAAGAAACTGAAGGCCCCCCTCTATGGGGGGAAGTGTCCACCTGAAGGGGCCTCTCCTGACTGATGGGCAGCTTCCAGGGTCAGCCATTCACACAATCCTTTGATGATGTGCTTCTACCATACTTCAGCAAAGGAGATAGTCAAGCCAAATTCTTCACAGAACTAGAAAAAGCAACACTAAAATTTATTTAGAAAAAATAAGAGGCCAGAATAGACAAAACAGTCTTTAACAGGAAGAACAATGCTGGAGGCATGAAAATACCTGACTTCAAATTATACTATGGAGCTATAGTAACAAAAACAGCATGGTACTGGCACCAAACCAGACATGAAGACTAGTGAAACAGAATAGAAGACACAGACACAAATCCGCATAAATTCAGTTATCTGATACCAGACAAAGGTGCCCAAACATAAATTGGAGAAAAGATAGCCTCTTTAACAAATGGCACTGGGAACACTGGGAATCCATATCTAGAAGAATGTAATTTGATCCCCGTCTCTCACCCTGCATAAAAATCAACTCAAAGTTTAATAAATACCTAGGAATAAAACAAATTCTTTACGTACTAGAAAAAAAAAGTAGGCTATATTGGTACAGAACCAACTTCCTTAACAAGACCCCTAAAGCACAAGAAATAAATCTAAAAATCACAGGTAGTCATCATCAAACTAAAAGCATCTACACAGCAAAGAAAACAGTTAAGAGTGTGAAGACAGTGCCTACAGAATGGGACAAGATTTTTGCCACCTGCTCCTCAGATAAGGCATTGATATCCAGAATATATAAAGAACTCAAAAAACTGAAAACCAGAAAAGCAAATAATCTAATTAATAAATGGGCAAAAGAACTAATCAGATACTTCCCAAAAGAAGAAATACGAATTGCCAACAAACATATGAAAAAAATGTTCAACATCTCTAGAAATCAAGGAAATGCAATTTAAAACCCCCTTGAGATTTCATCCCATTCCAGTCAGAATGGCAATAATCAAGAATTCAAATAATAAGTGTTGGCAATGATGTGGGGAAAAGGTTCAATCTTACATTGTTGGTGTGACTGCAAGTGAGTACAACTACCCTGGAAAGCAGTATGGGGATCCCTCAAAAAATTAGGAATGGAACCACCATATGATCCTATTATTCTACTCCTCAGTATATTTCCAAAAGATCTAAAATCAGCATATTATAGGAATACAGCTACATCAAAGTTTGTAGTGGCAAAAGTCACAATAGCCTTGTGATGGAACCAACCTCAGTGCCCTTCAACAGATGAATGGATAAAGAAAATGAAGAAAATGTGGTATATAAACACAATGGATCATGAAAAAGAATGAAATGATGTCATTTGCTGGAAAATAGAACTGGAGACTATAATGTCTGAAATAAGCCAGACCCAGAAAGTCTAAAGTTTTCTCTGAGATGCAGGAACTAATCTAAAATAAGGGAAATACAGGATAGAGGGAGGGAAAAAGGGAGAGGGAGAACAAATGAGCAGGGGGAATTCCATCAAAATTAAATAAAGATCAGGGGAGTAGAAGGGGATTGATGGGGAGGGAGGAGAGATGGCATAACAAAAAACAGTGGAATAAATCTGATCTAACTTTCCAATGTGCATGTATGAATATATCCAGTGAATTTTACCACTATGTATATCCATGAGACACTAATATAAAAAAGTATAAATAAATAGATCAGTATAGTATAGGAAGTGGAAAAGAAGGAGAAAGGAGGAGGAATGAATCAGAGCAAATTATATTCCATGCATTTATAATGATGTCAAAATAAATCCTAATGTTCTATATAACAATTTGAACCAATATAAATAAATAAAAACAATGTTATATCTATTCCACTGTACATCACTATACAGGCATGATCTCAACCTAGTGCAAATGTGCAAAATGAGGAACCTTGGTCTAATTTCTCATGAGAAATAGCTGATGTGTTAGAATCCTATCCTATTTTTTTTCTTTTATGATTTAGCAAACTAATTACTCTGACCTTCCCACAAGAAACAACCTTATGAGTTTTTTAATACTACATGCTTGGTGCACTGAAATTCTATGTTTGTCTTGCTTTCAAAGCTCTTCAGGCTAAATCTTAGCTTTCTATTTTGAGAACTTACATTCCAGTAATTTTCCAGAAAAATAATTGAATCCACTTCTTTTGAATGACCACACTGTTTCACAAAAGCTCTCAGAACATAAAGTTAAGTGCCCAATTAAATAGATTGATATTAATGAGAAATGGGATTTCTTTGATAATGTAATACACTTAAAATTTTGCAAAGCTTTATCTAATTCTCTAACCAATTCCTTTGCATAACAAACAAAACTAAGGTAAGTTAGGAGTGGACAGTCTGGACAGAAAAAATATTAATTAAGATTTGCATAAATAAACAATGTGTACGATTTGACTTGGAAGATCACTTTTGTCCTTATGAAATTTTAACATGATAACTCTAAGAACTAAATATCTCCCATCATCCTCATAAATATTCCCACTTCTACTCATACAAAGTCTGATTTATAACAGTAAATAGTATTAGTATAGTGTTCTATCACACATTTTTCACAGTTCACACAGCAACTGAAATAACTTAGTCCTTCCATGATGATGGATTCTTTGGTAAGAAAAAAGCACAGGGTGGGTTGATCTTGATAATCCTTCCACAAAAATAAAGCATACCACGTTCATGCCATTGAATTGGCACACTCATTTCTCTTGATTTATTATTATAATTATTATTGTTTCCAGTAAGAAAATCCTTGGAATTGTAACTGAAATTTGTGTACCATGGTGATTCAAAATTCAAGGGAAAGTCTGTGTTTTCTGAGTGTTTGCAGTATATGATGATAGTAGATGTATTATTGTATTTAAACCTTAAAGCTATCCTACATAGCAGGTATTGGCTTCACTCACAGATGTATTCATTCATTTATTCCTATATTAGCCATTCATTGTATCTTTGATGTGTTAGCCATGGTTCTAGGCTCTGCAAACACACCAGTGAACTAAATAGACAAAAACTACTTGCCTGGTAGACCTTATACTCTCAGCACCACATTTAAATAAATAATATAAAGGTCCATTGACAACTAAAAAAATATTTTTAAAAAAGAATAGACTATCTGAAAATCATAGCAGAACAGAAAAAGCAACAACAGAGAAAGTAGGAATCTTATAGGAATTTTGGGACAGTGTTAAGATAGTAACTATTTGGTTATTGGGTTTAAGGAGGACTTAAGGAGGCCAAAGGGGATAGAAAGCTTATTCAAAGAAATAATAACAGAAAACTTCCCAACCTAGAGAAGGATACAGAGATCCACCTACAGGAGGCTCAAATGCCACGAGTCATATTTAACTCATGTTTACCCCAAGATATCTAATAATCAAGTTCTCAAAGATAAAGAAAAGAGAAGACACTCAAGACTGCAAGAAGAAAGATCATCTAAAGATGTCCCAATTTGCCTGACAGCAAACTACTCACCAGAGCCCTTACAGGCTAGGAGAAAGTAACATGAGCTTTTCACAGTACTGAAGAAAAAATAAACTTTAAATAAACTACTGTACCCAGGGTATCATCCAAGAATGAAGGAGACATGAAGATATCCAGGAAAAATGAAAGCTGAGAGAATGTAGCTCCATCAGATCTGTTTTACAAAAAAAAAAAAAAAAATTAAGGAAGTTCTCAGTCAGACACAGTGACACATGCCTAAAGTCTTATCTGTTTGGGAGGGTAAGACAGGAAGGTTATATGAACCCAAAAGTTTAAGACTATTCTGGGCAACATGGCAAGATCCATATCAAATATATACATACATGCATGCATAAAATGACATTCATTAAGCTGAATGAAAGGAATATGAATGTGTAAGAAGAAAATATGAGAAAGTATAAAATTCATGTAAAAACAACTACACAAACTCAGAATGCTTTAATATTATAAATATGGTAAGAAACTGTTCATATATTATTATGGTTTGGATGTGAGATATCCCCAAAAAGCTCATGTGTGAGACAATGAAAGAAGGTTTGGAGGAGAAATGATTGAGTTATGAGAGTTTTAACCCAATCAATGAATGAATCTTCTGATGAGATTAACTGAGGAGTAACTGAAGGCAGGTAGAATATGGAGGAGGAGGTGGGTCCCTGGGGGTGTGGCCTTGAAGAATATATTTTGTTATCTGGCACGTGGGATCTCTCTCTCTCTCTATGCTTCCTAATCATCATGTGAGCCATTTTCCTCCACCACACTCTTCCACCATGATGTTCTGCTTTACCAAAAGCCCTGAGGAATAGAGCTGGCTGTCTATGGACTGAGACCTCTTAAAACCATGAGCCCCCAAATAAATTTTTCCTTCCCTACAACTGTTCTGGGTGAGTGTTCTAGTCACAACAGCAAAAAAAAAAAAACTGACTAAAATATATATTTAGTGTGAAGGCTAATAGCAAAACAAATAAAAATAACTACATCAATATATAAAGAGATAAGCACTATAGAAAGATGTACAATGGAGAGGCTTGGAGAGTAACTTTGCAATAGATTGTGTAGCTGGCATGCATGAGCTTTTAGGGTCAATTCCTAGCAGCAAGAAAACACCAAAATAAGATAAAAAAATTCAAAATGGGGAGGAATGGACTACATTAGTATATTAGAGAAGGGAAGGGATATCTTCACGGTCATGTTAAATTGCTCTCATTAAAGAACAGCTTATTATAATCAAAAGATTTTTGTGTCATGTTAACAACAAAAATCTATAATATACAAACCAAAATAAATAATCCAGGATTCAAAACACACTTTGTAAGAGCAATCTCCTAACCACAAAGTAAGACTATAAAAGAGTGAGAAAAAAAATAGAACTACAATAAAGCGACCCAGACTATAGTAAGACCTTACCTGTCAGTAATTACCTTGAATATAAATGAATTCATTTCTCCAATTAAAGAATATGTCATGACAGATTGGATATAGAAAACAAGAACCAACTCTGTATTGCTTACAAGAAACTCACTTCACCTCTAAAGATACAAAAGTACTAAAAGGGAAAGGAGGGAATAAGAGAGTTCCTGCTAATGGATTCCAAAAGAAAGCAAGAGTGGTGTGCTTATATCAGATAAAACAGACATTAAATCAAAAGCAATAAGATGTAAAGTCATTATCCAATGATAAAGGGGTCAATTAGTATTAAAATACTAATTCTAAATATATATCCACCCAAATTGGTGCATCTAAATATAAAGCAAATATTCGTAAACATAAAGGGAAAGAGAGACTCCAGTACAATAATACTTGGGGGCTTTAAGACCCACTTTCAACAACAGATCATCCAGATATAAGATCAACAGACAGCAGAGTGAAATTGCACCCCAGGTCAAGTGGACCTAGTCAACATTTACAGAACACTCCATCCGATGGCTGTTGAGTACGCTCCTCCCATCAGCTCATGCTATGCTCACCTGGAAAGTTCAAACTTCAAACAAATTTTTATGCCAAACTTCAAACAAATTTTTAAAAAACTGAAATACTATCAAGTATCTTTGCTGACCACATATAAAATATGTGAAAATGTTAACTTACTTTTGAACAATGAACAGATCAAGTTAGATATTGACAAGGAAATTAAAATCTTTCTTAACACAAGAGAAAATGGAAACAAAACATATCAAAACCTAGGAAACACAGAAAAAGCAGCCTGAAAAGGGAAATTTATAGCAACCAGTGTGTACATCCAAAAGAGCAAACATCACAAATAGCCTAGTAATACCTATTAATGCCTCTCAAGTAACTAGAAAAATGAGGGGAAAAATAAGCCCAGAATTAGTAGAAAAGAATTATTAAAGATCAAAGCAGGAATAAATGGAGACTAAAAACTTAATCCAACAGATTTTTTAAAGAGCTTGTTCTTTGAAAAGACTAACAAAATAGACAACCTCTTAAGTATGCTAAGAAAGAGAGAGAAGACTCAAGTAAATTAAATCAGAGATAATAAGTGACACATTTCAACTGATATCACAGAAATACAAAGAATCATTAGAAATTATTATAAACAATTATATGCTAACAGATTTTATTACCTGGAAGATATTGACAATTGCTAAACATATTCCTCTTACTGAGCCTGAATCATGAAAATAAAATTAAACAAATAGTAACAAGACTGAATCAGTAATAAAAAGCATCCCATAAAAAAAAAAGCCCAGAACCAGATATCTTCACTGCTGAGTTCCACCAAACATTTAAAGAGTACTCATTCTCCTTAAGTTACTTCTACAATAGAAAATGAAGGAATGCTTCCAAACACATTCTACAAGGCCAGCAATACCCTGATACTAAAATCAGATAAGGAAGGACACACACAATACTAGAAGACAATATGATGAACATAGATGCAAAGTTCCTCATTCAAATACTAGCAAACAAAAACCAACAGCACATTACAAAGATTATTCACCATGATAAAATGAGACTTATTCCGGGGTTCAAAGATGGTTCAATATTTATGCAAATCAGTAAATATGATACACCACATCAACAGAATGAAGAAAATTATGATCATCTCAATAGATGCAAAGATGCATTTGATAAAATCCAGCATTGTTTCATGATAAAAAAAAAGTTGAACAAATTAAAGACAGAGGGAACATACCTCTCTATATAAAGGCCATTTGTAATAAGCCAACAGCTAACATTATACTGAACTGGGGTAACTTGAAAGTTTTTTGCTCTAAGACCTGAAACATGACAATGATGATCACTTTCACCACTTTTATTCAACAGTGCTAGAACTCCTAGCCAGAGCAATAAGGCATAATACGAAATAAAGGCCATCAAAATAGGAAAACGAGAAGTTCAATCAACACTGTTTACAAATGACATGATCTACAAATGATGATCATCTGAAAATCCAAACTACACCAAAAAAAAAAAAAAGACAAACATTAATACTTAGGAAATGAATTTGGCAAAGCTGTGGGGAAAAATAATCAACATACAAAAATCGTTGGTGTTGCTATACCCCAGTGTTAGTCTGCTATAAATAATATAAATAATAATACTATTAATATAAGGGTCAGTGTTAAGTGTAGTTACATGTTTGTCTTTCTTGAATAAATTCGCAAAAGTAGAATTGCTGAAGTTTATAGTAAATGTACATTTATTTAATCATATAAAAATTTTCCAGAGTGTTTTACAAGATGGTTGTATGATTTCACATTCTGAAAAGCAACATATACAAGTTGTTCCACATCCTTGCCAATGTCCCCAGGGCACATGGTCAAAGGAGGTCTGAAGAGAACTTTGTCCTATTATAGCCATGTCCCACTCTCATTCACTCCCACAGACTCTTGTCCAGGGTAGAAAAGACCCAGCTGTCACCCCATTCCTGGACACACATGACCAAAGAGATGCCAAGAAGAATTTTGCTCAGCTCAGGATGCATCCAGCTCCCCATTGTTCCCTGGTAGGCATTACAGTTAAAAGAGTCAGAGGGAGAAAAACCCTGTGATTTCCCCATCACCAGGCATACATGAATGGGGAAGAGAAGAAACCAAGGTCCTGCTCCTAAATAGGCACTGCTGCAGATGTAGCAGAAGATAACACATTTTCTGCTTCCACCACAACTACACAGTTCCAACTCTGGACTAACCATGCACCGCTATTAGGACTTGGTGTGAATTCCACAGAAACCCCACCACTACATGCCTTAGTGAAGTTCCTAAGCTTGCACAACTGGTTGAAGGACGTGTTTCACATTCCTCACTGCTACAGGTACAGCCAGTGCAAGAGAGCTTTACAAGTAGCAGAGCCAACACCAACAACGCCTGAGGAAACTCCACTCACCTGACAGGGGCCATCACTTCCACTGTAGCTCTAGCTATACAGTATACACCCCTCGTACTCCACTGTCTATACCACACCTGCCTAAAATGTTAGGGCCTACTGAGACAGTGGGTCTCTCTGACTCCAACAAGGTATGCACTGCATCCAAACTCACTAATCACATCCAAAGAAGCTACAAGAAAACCACATAATGCCTAACTGAAAATAAAGCCAACACTGAAACTGCAAGACACCTCTTTAGAAGAAAGCAACCCCATAAAAGTAGTCAAGATCTCTGATCCACTGTATGTACCAAGATCAACATAGGAACACAAGAAACATGAAAATGCAAGAGAATATGACAAAAAAAATTAGTCAACTTTTTTTTTGCGGTGGAAAAGTACGTAAGAAAATTTAACATAAAGGAGAAAATATTTATTTTGACTCACAGTTTCAGAGGTTTTTAGTGCATGATAATTTGGTTCCATTGATTCTGACCCTGTGGTGGAACATTCCAGACTCCTAAAAATCATAACTCTACAGAAACAGAGTCCAAAAATTAAAAAATGTATGAGATGCCTCATAAATAATTCAAGAGTGATTATTTTAAAAAAATAAATGAAACTCAAGATAATATAGAAAACATTTAAATAAAATTAGGAAGGCAATGAGATAATGAGAACATTATCAAAAAGATTTAGAGAAAGAACCAAGGAGAAATCTTGGAAAGGACAACCAATAGGGCAAATAAAAATCCAGTTGAAAATCTAAAAATCAGACTGAAACAAACAGAAGAAATGACATCTGAGCTCAGAGACAGGGCTTTTGAAATGTTCCATTCAGACAAAATAAAGAAGGAGATTAATGTTAGGGGGGGAAAGGAAGAGAGGAGAATGAGACAGAAAAAAAGAGAAGGAAGGAAGAAAAGAAAGAAGAAATTAGAAGGCAGGGAGGGAAAGAGGTGAGAGCATTAAGATCTTTGGGGCTCCACTAAACTGTCAATTAATCACAGTATTTGATTTATCTGAGGATATAGAAATAAAGATTAAGGGCACAGAAAACCTATTCAATAAAATAATAGGAGAAAATCTCCCTAATCTTGGGAAAGACATGACATCTATGTGTAGCAGACTGTAGAACCCCAAAAAACTTGACTAAAAAAAATCTTCACAATAACATTTTATACTCAAACTGTCAAATGTATAGGAAAAGGAAAAATATTTTTAAATCAGCAAAAGTGCCAAGTGACATTTAAGTACAACCCCATTAAACTAACAGCAGTTTTATCAGAAGAAACCCTACTGATAAAATAGAAGAAATAAAATGATGTATTTCAAGTCCTAAAGGAAAATAACCACCAGCCAGGATTACAACTCCAAGTACAGCCATCCTTCAGAAAAAAGGGAAAATATATTCCTTTCATGATAAACAAAATTTTAGAAAATTTATGATTGCCATACCAGCCTTACAAAATAAGGTAAGTTCTATATCCAGAAGTTAAAGAAAGATAACTATTATCATGACAGCATGTGAAAATATAAATCCCATGAAAAGAGTAGATAAAGAAAAGTAGAAAAGAATTAAATGTCATCAGTGTTGTAAAGCATCAAATCACACTGATGACAAAGAGAAGAAGGAAAAAGAATATTAAAAGCAACTAAAAGGAAACCAACAAAATTATAGGATGAAGTCCCTACCAATCAATAATAACCTTGGATATAAATGAAATAATTCTCCAATTAAAAGATGCACATTGGCGGAATGGTCAAAAAAAGAAGGTCCAACAATATGTTGCCTACAAGAAACTCACTTTAATGGTGAAGACACACAGACTGAAAGTGAGAGGATGGAAAATGATATTCCAAGCAAATGGAATCCTGAAGCAATATCAAATATGACAAATGAGACTTTAAGACAAGAACTGTACAAAGAGACAAAGAAGGTCACTATATAATGATCAAGAGATCAATTCAACAAGATATAAATGCTTATAATCTATATGTACCTAATGTCAAGATATTCAATTTTATAAAATAAATACTATTGGACTTAAAGGGAGAGACAGGCTCCAATACAATAATAGGGATTTTAACACCTTATTTTGATCAATGGACAGATAATTTAGACAAAAAGTCAATAGTTAAACTTCAGACCTAAACTATACCATAGAGGAAGTGGATTTGACAGATATTAGCAGAGCATTCCATTCTACAGCTATATTATACAAATACTTTCTATCAGTATATGAAAATTTTTCTAAACTATCCATTAGGCCATAAAAAAAGTCTAAACAAATGAAAAATCCCCCCCTCTCTCTCTTGATCACAATGGAATGAAATTACAAGTGAACAACCAAAGAAATGTTAGAAATCATACATATACATTGAGAATGAACAACACATTCTGAAATACACAGTTTGTCACTGAGAAAGTCAAAAGAGACGTTCAAATATTTCTTGAAGTGAATGAAAATGGAAATACAACTTACCAAATCTTTGTTATACATTAAAATCAGTATTAATAGAAAAGTTTATGGCAATAAATACCTTTAAAAAAACTAGAAAGACTTCAAACAGAACTCAATGATGCAAGATCATAGAAAAGCAAGAACAAACCAAATAAGGAATTAGTACAAAGAAAGAAATAAGAGCCGAAATTGACACTAAAATAGCAAAACAAAAGATCTTTAGACTAAAATAACAAAAAACTTCTTGAAAAGATTAAAATTGAAAACCTTGAGCTACACTAACCAAAAAAAGAAAGTCAAAATAAAAAAATTCAAAAAGAAGTCATTGCAATTGATAAATGAAGAAAGTCAAAGACTCTTTAGAGATCATTTACAAAAACTATATTCTAACAAATTGGAAAACATGGAAGAAATGGAAAGATTTCTAGACATGTAATAACCTATCAAAATTGAACTACGTAGAGTCAGCCATAGTTGTGCACATCTATAATCCCAGTGGCCGGGAAGCTGAGGCAGAAGAATCACAAGTTCAAAGCCAATCTTAATAACTTAGCAAGACCATAAGCAATTTACTGAGATCCTGTCTCAAAATAAATTATTTTTAAAAAGGATTAGAAACGTGGCTCAGTGTTTAAACACCCCTGGGTTTAATTCCCTGTACAGAAAAAAACTGAAAACAGTAAATATTTTTTAAAAAAAATTGAATAAACTAATAACAGATAAGGAGATCAATTCATTAATTCAAAATATTAGCATCCAGAATGTATAAGGAAAAAATAACTTTAAAAACAAGTAATCCAATTTAAAAATAGATAAATGATCTAAGTGGACACTTCTCAAAGGAAGAAATACAAATGATGAACAAATACACAAAAAATTTCAGAATTATTAGTTATCAGGAATATGCAAACCAAAACTATGATAAGATACCATTTCAACCTGGTTAAAATGGCTATTATCAATAAACCGGAAAATAACAAATACTAGTGAGGTAGAAAAAAAGAAACTCTCATACACTGATGGTAGGAATGTAAATTAGTACAATGACTAATGGAGAACAATATGGAGGTTCTTCAAAAAAAAAAAACTAAAAATAGAACTAGCATATGATCCAGCTATCCCACTCCAAGGTATATATCCAAAGGAAATGAATCAAGCTATAAAAGTTATACCCACAAGCCCATTTTTATTGTGATACTCTTCACAATAGCTAAGATATAGATTCAACTTATATATAAATAAATGGATGTATGAATAAAGAAAATGTGGTATATATATCCACAGTTAAATATCATCCATCCACAAAGAATGGAATCTTGTCATTTGCAGAAAAATGGATGGGGCTAGAAGACATCATGTTAAGTGAAATAAGCCAGACACAGGCAAGTACCCCATGTGATTTCTTGTCTGTGGAAGTAAAACAAGTCGACTTGAAAGGAGAATAGTTAATAGGGATTAGAGGGGTGCCACTGGAGGGCAGAAGTGAAGGTGTAGGAGATGTACTTGGATAGGATCAACACATGCTGCATACACATATGAAACTATCACACTGAATTCCATTAATATGTATCAATAAAATATTAATGGAATATGTGTTAATAAAAAATATTTTTTTAAATATTTTAAAATGGCTCCTCAATTTTCACCAAAAGCAACTGCCAAAAAAGACAATTCATGTTCTAACTGTAGTTGTGATGAATCAGTAGAATATTTTAGTACAAGTGACATATTAACAATATTGAATTATGTGATCTATGAATATTTATGTAACTGATTTATGAAATTTTTGTAGAAAAAATTTATGAATTTTTCTCAGCAATATTATCTCAAATGCATATTTAGTTCAATGCATCCTGAAGTAAATCTTGGTTTTTGATGCCCCTGTAAATGATAATTTTTGTTTATTGTTTTTGTTTTTGTACTGGGGATTGAACCCAGGATACTTTACCATTGAGCTACATCCTCAGTCCTTTATATTTTGACACAGGGACTCACTAACTTGCTGAGGCTGACCTTGAACTTATGATCCTCTTGCCTGAACCTCCGGAGTCACTGAGATTATAGGCATTCACCACCATGCCCAGTGTAAATTGTAATTTAAAAATTTTTTTTGCCAATTTTCTTCTACTCTATTGAGTATAACTGTTAAATAAATGTTAAATGTAAATTTCATTCTACAAAAATATTAAAATTTATTATGTAAGGTTTTCATTTTGATTCAATTGAAAATATTTTCTAATTTCATTCATGATGCCTTTTTTGTTCCTTAAGTCATTGATAAACATGTGTGATTTTCTCAATTCTGTCTTTTGCTCACTGCACCATACTGCTAATTACTGTGGTGTACAATACCTCTCAGCCTGTGACCCCAGAGGCACATACAAGGCTGAGGTTACCAAATGCTCTAATTTCTAAGAGATATCTGTTGAGAGCTGATAGAAATCCATGATTAAATTGAGCCATCCCTCTTCCATATTCATCTTCTTTAGAAACAATGTCAGCTTCTTTAGAAACAGATGGCCCACTCCAAAGAGAGTTGACTAAAGGGAATACTTACAAAAAACAATGTAGGCAGGGGTAAAGGAGACCACAAAGAATGAAAGCATCTTGGCAGAAGCAGCATCAGGAGGCAAGTGGAGGTAATAGTTTTCAGAAACCACCAAACCATCCAATAGGAGCTGTGGCTGTGGGGGGATATATACAGCCTGTGACCAAGGGGACAAAGCACAACACTCCCACCTCTCCTTCCCATACTCCAATTTCCTTATGCTTCTTCCCATGGGCTAATTCCAACTGACTGCTGACAGGCAAAGGAGCATAGAATCCATAGAGGTCAAACTCCTACAACACAGAACAAGACAAAGGTGGGGGATAAATCAGAGAAAGAGAGAGAGAGAGAAGGAGGGGGAGCAAGGGAGGGAGAGAGAGGGAGAGAATCTCCAGCAAAAACCACATGCTATGAATCAGGTTCCAATCCTTTCTGTTGAATTCACCAGCTTTGAAGGAACTGAATGAGATCACTTCTGTGGACACTTCTTTTTCATAAAGGTGGAACCAACAAAATATATTGTTAATACCAAGGGAAACAAGTTCTTAGGCTCCTGTTAAGCCTGCCTGATTGACACAGGGATCTGAAATGTATTCCTAAATTGCATTTACTCTTCCTTTAAAAGCTGCTTAATTCAGTCTGCAGAGCTATTAGTTCTCCCTGGATTCTCAACAGTACCATGCCAGACAATCATAGCTCAACTTCTAAAAACAATTGGGTATCTACACCCAAGTGTTTTCCAAGGCATTGAGAAACCATGATAGAATGTGTCTGTTTTGCCCTCACTGTGGCTTTATGCACGTCACAAATAGAGAAGAAATCTAGGAAGCCCCGTCAGCATACATGATAGGCTGTGGGCTGTCATGTCGCTGCTGTTAGGACCATTCAGCCAACGAATGGTCTAGCATTGAATCCAATCCCTTCCGACCACCTCAAATGCAGACCTTTCAGAGAACCAATGGGAAATTGTGTAATGAGGTCTACTTGTAGCTGCTATAAATCAAGTTTTCCCTGTAATGGGTGTTGATCAACACTGGCTTTTCTTTAAGATGAAAAGGAATTAGTTTGTATACCAGGAATTTAAATCTAGTTCTATTTGGGGATGGTTCCATTTAAAATATTTACTACTCTCAATGACTATTAATTTTGGAAATAAATAAATAAATATTTTGGATTTGAAAAATATGTTTTTAGAGATATGACTATCATCAATGTTAGTGTGAGGTTCTTTAATTTGTTCATGAGGTACTATAAAACAGAGCCTAGAGAATCTTGATTTAAAGGACTGAGCTGTTTTTTCCTCTAATAATAATAGCTCTTGTTAAAGAATACCTACCATATATCAGAAACTATGGTAAGCCTTTAGATACTATATATTATTAATTCTCATGGCACATGCATGAGAAAAACAGCTCAATGATCTTTAGTCAGACAAGACTCTGAACTGTAGAGAGGTTATATAACTTGCCTAAAGTCATGCATTTAATATATTAAGACATAATTTATACCAAGTACAAAAGTGGGCTTCTGAGAGATTGACTAGAGCTCTGCAGGGCAAACATGGAGTTCAGAATGGGGTAAAATGGAAATAAGAGACAGGGCCATTTACAATGATAGTAAGAAACCCTGTAGATTCAGACACTATTAGCACTGGGATCCTCAGGGATCTTAAGGTCACGTGTGAGAACAAACTGGGAAAGCAGTTATTGGTAACTATGATCTTATAAATTTATAGATTGCATATTGGAATTATTCTGTATATTCAAAAGAATACAGTATTGGGTTAGTTTCTGAACATCTTACAACAATAGAAAGTCATTTTGTACCCCCATGTGACATATAAATGTTAAAGGGCTATCCCAAAGGACAGTAGCTTTCAGGAAATTTCTGAGTTAGAAGGTGGCTATAGATGTCAGATTCAGTGTTTACTAATAAAGTGGTAGCAGGAAGGGAAGAAAGGAAAATCCACCATCTCAGTTAAGTGTATAAAGGGGAAGACTCATTCCCAGTTGCTTCAGAACCTCCTTTAGGAAAGCATTCTCCATTTCCTTGCCACTGCCAAACTGCTTGAGTGGGTTATAGTCCCCTAGGAGAATGTCCCATGGCCATTCAGATGCTACCAGAGGTGCCAGTTATAGTAAAATGTCCTGAACAAACATATTAAAACAAAATAAATACTACAGGGGCCCTGACATGCCCCCCCCCCCACTCACATTGTTGTATGTTTCTGAAGACCAAGAATCACAGAGGTCAGAAATGTTACTAGGACTCAGAGCTGACAGTGACAGTGCCACGTCACCACCATGTTAGTACATAAAGGGCTTCTATGTAACATTTGAGGTCACATATCAAATATGGAAAAGTTGTTACTTTTTAAAAGTATGGGCTGAGCAGGCCAAAACGATTTACTTCCTCTCTAAGATTTTCAGGGACAACCTGAAGATTTCAGACAAGAACTTAACTTCTTAGTGTGCTCCCTACACTGGAGCAAGTCTTTCCTCCTAAACAAACAAGCCAGCCTGTGCAAACAGAGCAACAATTCACACTCTCGTCTAACTTCAGTCTTGAGTGTTGTGCTCTGTTGCTTCAATAAATAAAAATAATCACTGATTTTATTTAAAATGCATAATTTGCATATAAAGTTCAGTTTGTTGTCCCTCTTCCAATTCATAACATTCTCTGAAGAGACAATTTATAAAATGAATGGAAATCTAGGACAATCAATACCCATTTGTCATGTCTTCAATATATTAAGGTGTGATTCATACCAAGTACAAAAGTGGGCTTCTGAGAGATTGACCAGAGTTTTGCAGAGCAAACATGGGGTTCAGAATGGGATAAAATGGAAATAAAAGTCAGTCTTCCAAAATAACAAATATGTTAAGTAATTTAAACAATAAAAGGAACAATTCAAGTCTATTTGTTAACTCCTAGACATGGGACTATAAAAGCTGTTAATACTGATTTTAAATAGTACTTATTTTGAGAAAAAAATAAACTAGGAAAACCTGTAAGAATCTGGTAGATAGAATCAATGTTTCACTCAGGTCTCTCAAGATAGGACACTTAACCAGTAAATTATAAACATAAAATTCAAATGTAAATTATTATTTTGATAGTATATTTTCTTTCCACTATAATGAACTATAAAACATATATGATAATACTTTAAGATTGAAGAGTTCCTTGCATTGTATTATAATTCTTATTAAGCCGTTAATTTGACTTACCTCTGATTTAACTGATGTGTCAACATATAAGTTATTAACACATGCTTTATATTTTAAATAACTTTTAAAAGTCAGTTTTACTAAAAATTCATTATGTGTACTTCATAGTAGAATAAAATATATTAGGGTCAGACATTACTAAGATATTAAAATTGTAAATGTCAAAGGCCTGATACTAGAATGTACAAATATTAATTATGAATTCAAGTGTTAAAATAGAAGTGGAATGCAATCCAGTGGAAAACTTGGAGTTTGACCCTATCTTATTTCCTGATTATTTTTAAAATTTATATCTTCAAGGCATTACAGACTTGAAGGGGCATGTATTTGCTAAAAGTTTTTCTAGTAGTACCTGTTAATTGCTAGAGATTACCCTGGCCACCCAACCTCTCTTGGAACCAATTAGTCCTCCATGAACAGCAGTAGGGATAGAAGAAGGCTCTATCACAGGTAAAATCTGAATCAGTTGTGATTTTTTTTATGTTTGGCCTATTTAATAAAGTCATAAATCATGGAATATCAAGTAGAAAGTTCTCTAAGGACAAACAGGATTTTTCCCTAGTCATTGTTGTATGAGTTAACATGGAGATAAAAAAAGGACCCAACTGAAAAACGAGAAATACTATTGCACTTATAAATGTATCTTCAGGGAACTTCCTGCAAGACATATTTAGACCAACACACTCTCATTCCCATGGCATGGGCAGTGGGGGGGAGCACATAGGAAAACAGGATACTTTAATTTTTCTTCAGCACAAAACTACAAAGTCCTAAGGGTGACTGGTTAATGGGAGAATGAGTCTGACTCCTGGGGTGCCTAAGAATCAGTTTACACATGGAACAGGGAACCGGAGATGTGAGTGATGTGGTGCTGAGAGAAGGAAACCAAACTCATTTCTCTGACTTTGAATTCTGAATCAAATTTATAAACAGTGTCTTTCCAAAGAGAAGTCTAGTAATGTTTGTAGAAATTAATGTTCCAGCCAAAATTAATAGCATTAATTTATTTAACAAATATTTGCTGAGCATCTACTATGTGCAAGGTACAATCCTAGGTACTGGGAATGTAAGAGCAAACTAGACAGTTCCAGCCCTCAAGTTCTAACACTGGTGAAGTGTAAGAAAAAGTTTTAAATGTCTTAAAAAACAATCACACACACACACACCCCTAAAACAACACATAAGTGCAAAATATCACAGATATTTCAGAAAAAACCAACAAGATATGATGAAAAGTAATACCAAAGCAAGAGGGTTAGACTCAGATATAATTTAGGTAAGGTGGTAAGAGAAGAAATTTCTATAGAAAGGACATTTAAGCTGAACAGCAAAGAATACATGGCTTTCCTAACACAGTTGTTTGAATTATTTTTCTCTAGTGGAAACAGCTGGGAGCAAAGGGCTCAAGACATATTGGTGAAAGGTGTGGTTTGAAGAGGTGAGGAGGAGAAAGAATCCAGTTTACACACACACACACACACACACACACACACACACACACACACACACGAAGCTGGTAATGTAGTCCTTTCTAGGAAACAATAGAGAAATTATACTTTAAGTATGATGAAAAATCCTTAGAGGGGAGTAGCGATGGAATTTCTCTTGTTGAATGCCTCTGTGCCCCGTGGATTGCAGACCAGAGAGCTCTAGAGCAGAAGGGGGAAGGAAAACCTGTTGTGGGCTATTAAAATGGTCTATGGAAAAAAGTGGCTTTTCCAGTCCAGAGTCAATGGACAGAATTGTATTGTGGATACATTTAGATGTCAAATTATACACTTGACCTAGAGATCAGATACATGAAAGGAAATGAAGGGTAAAGGGTAATTCCCAGTTGCTATCTCAAGTAACTGAATGGATGGTGTCAGTAAACTTCAGAATAGGAAGACGGAGGAAGACTGAGTAGAGGCAAGCAAATCAAATGCTTAGTTTCAGAAGCATTCAATCTCAGATACTTGTGAGATATCCTGGTGAAGACGCTACCTAGGTAATTCGTTATCTGAATGCGAAGTTCAGTAGAAGGTCTCATCTGAAGTTTTTATACTGCTAATTATGCAGTTTTATTGAGTTTTAGTGACCAGAAAATGAAGAAAGTTTGTTCTTATGTAAGGTGTAAACTATGAATCTAATTTTATTTTTTCCCAAATACCACTCAGTTGCCCTAGATTCATTTATCTAAAGAAATCCATCTGTGGGGACTTGGAATGCATCTTTTATTATATACTAAATTCATATATGCACCATGTTGGGGCTGTCTATTTTATTCCATTGGTCTATTTGTCTATTCCATGTACAGTGTACCATCCATTCTGTGTATAGTGTTCCTAGTATGTATTTGTGTCTGGTATGTTAGCTTCCACCATAGTTTTCTTGCATGCTTATTTTTTACTATAAAGTTCAATATCTCTACCTCCACACAAGAGCTTATTGCTATCTTATTTATAATTAGTATAAATCATTTATAGTAAGTATGGATTTATAAATATGATTATAATTAACTTAAATTTTCCCTTAAAATATGAGTTCATCACATTTTTTCTTTAATATCTTAATGTGCCAAATTATATACTAAAATTCTGCCTTTGAAGCATAAAATCAACTTGTGGAGGTATCTAGTGCTCTACATGTAGGAAGGAGGCAGCAAAATGTTGATCTGAAGGATGGGCGTGGGCAGAGAACTTCTCCTTTCTGAATACCCATGAGATGCCCCACTCTTCCCAGCCTCTGACAGTTCACTGATGCTCTTTAACTTGCTTTGGATGATGCACATGAGTGAAGGTGTTATGTGCCTGGGCCAAGGAATTTAAGACCTGATGTGGGATCTTCCATCTCTCTCTCTGCCTCCTGATCAATCAAGGGTACTCCATGCCACAGATGGTGACCATGACAAAGAAAAAGCCTGCGGTTCATTCAGGATTTGAACATAGACACTTTCATCTATGCAGAAACCCAAAAGGTACATCCCTTCAGAGTAGGGAAGACAGGGGAAAAATTATAACAAAGAAAGATGGCAGAGAAATAGCCTGTTTTCATCTGGGCACTAAGTGAAAGAGAAAAAAAAAAACTCCCAGGAAGATTTGCTTCCAAAAGCAAGCCCTCATGTAAGCTTAGATAAATTCACATTACCTACATTATTTTAAAAGTCTATTATATTCTATCTTGTAAATGTTATTTCTTTTGAGAAATGAGTTCTTCCTTTATTATTTTATATTTTTATTGCATATATTTAAGGTGTACAACATGATGTTTTAATACACAGTGAAACTGTTAGTACAGTCAAATTAACATTCCATCAGCTCACAGTTACCTTTTTTTTTTGTGGCAAGAGCACCTAAAATCAGCTCCCCAAACAATAAAATATTAGGATCATGTACTAGAGATAAAAAAGGAAATATCCCTCATACATTAAGAAGTGCTATGATTTGAGGAATACAGAATTTAAAACCCAATTTTTAAAAAATGGATAAGAGACAATAATAAAAGGATTTTAAGATGGCCTTTAAGGATGCAGCAGAAGGATTTCCCAAGGACTGAAGGAGAGACAACTTAAGTATAAACAAGAAAAAAAATGAAAAGGAAAAGAGAAAGAAGGACTAATAGAAAGAAAGAGTAAGGGTAAGATGGATGAGTCCTTGTTTCCATTAGAAGTCCAACTAAGCAAGTAGAAAGAATGAAGGAAATAGGCAATATCCAACAGTGAAAAGTCTCTGCTGACTTGGGCATCACATGATGTCTATCATATTCTTGCTAAGAACACATGACTTGGATACATTAATGAACAAACAATGGAGGAACCCAGGTGGTCAGGCATCTGACAGATTAGAGGGCCTCTATGTAATTTTCAAATCATGAGGAAGCCCAAGAAACTGTTTGAAAGAGACATAAACACGACAACTACAATGTATGCATGATCTGTATTGAACCAATGATCAGGAAGAAATAAGATACACTGATAGGACAGTTGATGAGATTAAATGGGGCCTGTGAGTTAGGATTTGGTACTGTATTACTGTTGATTTTCTGTTTGAGATAATTGTATTGAGTTTATGGGGGGGGGAGGCAAAACAGGCAAATAGTTTGTAGGAATAATTGCAATTTGCTTTCAAATGGTTCAGAAAAAAAAACAATGAATATAGACATACATTCATATAAATATATACTATAGGGTCCAGGAGCAGTGGCAGACATCTGTAATCCCAGCAGCTTGGGAGCCTGAGGCAGGAGGTTTACAAATTCAAGCTCAGCTGATTAGCAAAGCCCTAAGAAACTTAGTGAGACCCTGTCTCAAAATAAAATATAAAAAGGGTTGGGGATGTAGCTCAGTGGCACAGTGTCCTTGAGTTCAGTCCCCAGTACCAATAAAAATACACACACACACAAACACACACACACACACCCTCTATAGAGAAAGAGAAGGAAAGGGCAGATGATGAAGCATATTTGGCAAAATGTGAACAAGTAGAGTACCTCATAGAGGAATTATGGGAGAATGGGAGGCATTTGTACTGCTATCATGACTATAATGTAGTCTGAAATGTCTGAAGCTACATTATGAAAAAAGTTATGAGGAGTAGCTGAATATATAGTGATTTTCGTTCAGTACATAGTAAGTGAAAATAAGATATAGAATAGTTTTTATGGTAGAATAAGACAAATATATAATTATGCTAACACTCTTAGGAAATAAGATATTCATTTAAAGAGGAGATAAGTGTTTTTAAATCAAGTTTAAAACTTGCATTCTTAAATCTAAATTGTAAACATCAATATTAACTTACATCTTTCTTCCTTTAAAATGTGCTTCCTAGTCATGCTCACTGAAATAGCCTAGAAGCAATAAAAACCCAGAAGTTGTGAGCATAACATCTGCTGAGATTATGACCTATAAACATCAGTGCACTAGAACCAGGGCTCTTTGAAGAAATAGCTAATTTCAGATATTGAACAAGGAATATATAAAATAAACCTGGTGTATATCTTTGTGTAAAACAAAAATTAAAGAATACTTCACTACTGTTAAAAGGACTTCAAAAATCCATCTTCAAGAAACAGTGGCAAAAAGTGGAAAGGTTAAAAAATAAAATGAATAATGTTCTAGTCAGTTTTCTACCACAATAACAACATATCTGAGATAACTACTGTAAAGAGAAAAGGTTCGTTTTGGCTCATAGTCTTGGCAGTTCCAACCACGATCTATTGATCCCATTGTTCTGGGTTTATGGCCAGGAAGCACGTCATGGCAGGATCATGCAACACAGCAAACCCACTTATATCATGATCCAGGGAGCAAAGAGTAGGACGAGGAAGAGGCCAGAGTCCCACAATCCCCTTCAAGGGCACACACACTGACCTAAGGACCTCCTACTAGGCCTGGCCTTTTAAAAGTTCTACCACCTGCTAATAGTGCCACCCTGGTGACCAAGCCTTTAACACTTGGACCTTTGGGGGACATTTATCCAAAACATAAAAATATAAGGTCTTTTACTGATTTAAATATCACTTCAATCCATAAAATTATAATGAGAATTTTGAGGAGGCCAAAGTTGTTAGTCTCCTTGGAAAGTCTCCAGAATATTAAAACTTAGTCTGAAAGCTAATTAATTAAAGCCAACAAATTAATTCTGCAAGCTAAAAGAATAAATTAAATGTTGATCTTACCTTTCCATATGAACTGTATTTCAGATTAATCAGTTCTTCCACTAAGACACTATGACTAAGTTTCATCACCTCTCTGAACCTTCTTATCCACCTATAATTTAAAATATCTACTTACTAGTGATGCTAAGAGGATTAAGAGACAATGTACATAAAGTTTCTAGTATATGGACTAATCTCCTATGCAAAGAGATTTTTGTAGTACTTAAGGACAATTAGCCTGTAATGTACTTCTTTTGTGTTCTCTAGCTCATTAGTTTATTGTAAAATTTTTATCTATTCTAGGGTCTGTATCAATCTCTATGCTTCCACTCAAAATTCTGAAGACAATCTCTTTGACCTCAAATTACTTTTAATTTGGAAGAACAACTCTCCAAAAGACAGTTGTTGAATTAAAAAGAAATGTTTTGATTTGTAGATGCAGGAAACTGTCTAGCTGGTCCTTTGTCACCCAGGTTTCTTGTGCTATTAAAATACACACACACACACACACACACACACACACAAATGTGTGTGTGTATGTATGTATGTATAAACAAAAGTAATCTTGGTAGAAACTTACCAAGAAAATAACAACAGAACTAATTTAACAACAAAATGACAAAAAATAATAGATTTAATATTGCTTAGATTTTCAGGTATCAGTGTCTGGAGTGTGTCAATACAACCTGCCTGCCAGCACACAAGCACTATTACACTATTCAAGTCACGTTGACACGTTGTATAGGACAAATGGAGCAAGAATGAAGATTAATGAAGACAAATAGCATTTGAAATGGCAGGATCTAATTTGAGGTAAGCTGCCCTGGAGATGACAGCTGAAATTCACTCATACCCCAAAACTATATCCAACAGCAATTCATTATATGCATGAAATGAGATGAGAATCAATGACCCAGAGTGTGTGCTTGTCTTCTGGGAATCCTCTGCAAGTATGTGGCAAGCCAGATGCAAAAAAATAATTCTGGTTAGAAAGTTTCCTATTGCTTAAAAAAGAAAACATAAACAAGGATAGTACCTACTGAGAAATCCTGAGCAATTGTGATGGAAATGGAAGATGGTTCCTTGGTTGAGTGTCACCTGTTATAACCAGTTATGTATTGATTTTTATTTATGCACCGTTTTAAAAAATATATTGAAGAAACAATGGAAAGAAAACAAAGCAAAAGCAGTGAATAGACAAGCTTGAAAATTTTTCATGAAGATGCTAAAAATTGTTCCTTAGACTATTAATTGTTGAAGGATTTGGCTGTGAAATCTATAACTAACTGAAGGACTGGGGATGTAGCTCAGTGGTAGAGGGTTTGCCTACTGTGTATGAGATGCCTTGGAACCAAAACAACCACAAACACAATCTCTTAGAACTGTGATTTCAACATTTTTTCCCATCATAGCACAGGTAGAAAGTGGTAATGTTTTACAATACCAGATTAAACCACTGGAGGCAATTGGCCAGAATCTGTTTTCTTGGTCCTGCACAGTTGACCCACAGACTGCAGGTTAAATGGCCAGATGTCCCACTAATGCACTCACTATACACATTACACTCCTGCACACCTGGCTTGGCTAAGGATGGTCAGACAGAATGTGAGTGGCCCTAAGATTTGAGACAGCCTGAGGGATCCTAGTTAAGTAGACCTCCACACTCTCACCCAAAGCAACTCTACTGTTCCCTATTTTGTTACACAAAATATTACAACAGAAAAAAGAAATGTTACTTTGAAAATTATTTCATTGATTTAGGATCATTAAAATTAAATTTAAAAATACAAGTGAGATTGGAGAATAGATACCTAATTACTGCAATGTTTCTCAACTCTGGCTACATATTGGAAACATTTTGGAGAGCTTTTGAAAAATACAGATGCCTGGGCTCTTCTCTCAGAGATTCTGAATTATGTCTGGTATAGCTCAAGCATGTTAGTGTGGTTTAAACCACCTCAGATTATTCTTATAAGTAGCCAGATTTTTCAGAAACTCTAAATTAGAGAGACCTATTGGTCAGGTAGAAAAGTCCTGCCATGGAAATCAGATGAGATTTCAATATACTTGAAAGCTTTATTAGTCAGCAGCAAATAACTTGTGTAGATCCTAATTTTCTAACTTACAGGACAGTATTAGCTATACTTGCACATAGTTGTGTGTCTACAAAACCAGTAAATTTTATCTGGAAAAACCCTAACTGATCTCCCTCCCTGACAGGGAGATTCAGAGGTTATAGTGTGAAATTTGTGGATTTTCTGTTTAATCTCAGAGTACAACATGTTAAAAAAAAAAAATTGGTGAAACTTTGGTCCACTAAGATTTCAGATTATCTTTTTCTTTACCCTACCTTTTCCATCCTTATTGTGAAAGGCAAGATCAGGGTCACTTGAAAATGGACACTGACTAACACAAAAGACAGAAAACAAAGCTGGAAACCTAATTTAAGAGGAAAAAGAAAATCGAAACCAAGGAAGGCATGGAGGAAAAAAACCCAGAGTGAAGATCTGGTTTGCCTGCTCTACTCTATAGAATCCTGGAATTTGTAATGAAGAAAGGATACAAGAAACCAAGAGCAAGAAAATCTGTAGAGGGCTAGGGTTGTAGCTCAGGGGTAGAGCACTTTCCTAGCACAGGTAAGGCACTGGGTTGGATTCTCAGCACCACATAAAAAAGCAAATAAAAATAAAGATTAAAATTATTTTAAAAAAGAAAAAGAAATCTATAGAAACTTCTACAGGAGGAAAAAATCAGTTGTGACACTATTTTTAAGGTAATATCTGCTCATTGTTATTTTAAAATCAGAATTCATTCAGAGTTCTCATTTGCTAAATTAATACCAATCATTGGGTCACTTTCTATGAGCCAGATGTTGTATTAGATGTTCTATGTATATTATCTCTAGGATGTAGATATATATTACAATCATCCTTTATACATACTCTAATTTTTATCATTTCAGTGTCCTGAAAGGCATTATTTGCATTTTATAAAAGAAGAAAGCAAGATTTGAAGAAGCCTCATGTCAAGTCCTCGTGATCACAACCCAGGACATTTTTATTTTTGGAGTTGCACTCTGTCCCCAATATCCAAGTTCTTCCCCCAGCCTCAGATATGCTTATGGGTTAAAAGACTCAACACAACACTGGATTGGCAATAAGCATACATGTAATTTGGGGAGCTGTAGCAAGAAAGCCCAAGACGACTTTTTTATCCTCTTTGAAACAAAAAGCTTGTTGAATGACTAGTAAAAAACAATTAATCACACAATAATGGCTTAAGTAAAAGTTGTCAGGTTTCCATTGAGGAACATAAAGATGGAGTCAAACTGTGGCAAGACAAGGAGGGATTAATCAATACTGGATGGTTTTCATTTAGGACCAGTTAAGGATTAGAAAAGCATGCTTTCTATTGTTTCTCTTTGATTTTTAAACAAATAGTAATTTAAAATATCCTAGCTGTTTTAAAAACAAGTTCACCGCTGTTCTTGTTGGTAAAGAAAGGAGTGGGTGAAATCTTACACAGTTCTGTGTGTTTGATTGCCAAAGACCATGAAATAATAAAAACAGGCAGCAAGATGTACATGTTCAGGATGCAGAACAAAGAAGCAAAAGAACAAAGAAAGCAGGTAAAGTTTGCCCCAGTCAATACAGGACAGTCTCCTGTGAGACAGGAAAATCTCAAAAGAGGGCTTTAGAAAGAGATGGAGGGATTACACTGAGGATGGATTTATGGTATGGGAATGAAAGGATAAGAAAGATCATTAAACAGGGGATCTGAAAGATTGTCATTCATTAAAGAGACACCAAAGGTAGGTAGGTTTCGGAGAAAAGAGCCAGAGGAAACTTCCTTTAAAGAAACTATTGTTTAGTCAATTACCATATGAAGGAACTTTGTGTGTATAATGGAAATGGTTTTTTTTCTTTTTATCAAGATTGGTGTGGTAGCTATATAACTATATAGTTGTAAAAATGCATCAAATTCTCCATTTAAAGTTACAGAATTCTGATATACATAAATTCTGATATACATATATGCCCCCAAGAAAGCTGATTTGATCAATAAGGAATGAAAGCAGGTGGACAGAGGGTATTCAGAAAGAAGATCTTGAAAGTGTGAGAATGGGCCATTGTCACCACTCTGCAAGATTCAGACAAGGAAGACTTCCAGAAAGACAGGGGAAGAAATTAAGAAACAGATATTAGAAGATGAGGGACCACAAACAGGAAGAGAAGAGAGCACTTGAAACAAATTTTGAAGAACTAAGACCCTTAAAAATGGGGAAATATTCACATAGAATGATTTTTCCCATGAAAAATGTCACGTTATCCTAAGATGCAGGCATTGCTATTTATCAGCCAGCAAACACACTGGGGCCTGTGGGGAACTTCATGCCATACCCACAGAAAGTCAGGATCCAGTGTTGCTTTTTAACACACAGTCTAGGTTTCAATAAGAAAACAAAAAATCAAGGATATCCTAAGTTAGAAGATGATTTGTTCCCCCCCGCAAAAGAAAACTGATTTAAGAATGTAAGATGTTTTTATTAGCACTGCTCCCCCCCAAAAAAAAAAAAGTTGTATTTGAGGTTAGGAGGATTTAAAGGGGAGGGTCTGGTATAGAACCTATTGAGGGTCCAAATAATACAAATGTTTATATCAATTCAAAGAAATAACATACTTTCCAAAGCAAAGTGAGTCAAAACACAAGTAGCAAGCACAGGTGAGGGAAAAACAAAACAGAAAAAAATTGCCTTTCTGATCAGGCAGTAACAATGGCTTTGTTTTCTCCAAAAGATGATAAATTTTACAGGAAGATATAGTATAAAGAAAGAACAAATTTATATGACTTAAGAGAAATTATAATGATGAAGAATAATAATCTACAAAAAAACTAAAGGAGAAAGCCCAACAGAGTTCATGGAGCAGAGCAAATACTGCAAGCCTCTACCTATGTAAGACTCACACATGTAGAATGAACTAAAGTGGTGGATTAGATGAGAGACCATTCCTAATGAACAGAGTCCCAATGATTGAAGGAGACAGTGGCTGGACTCATAAATGCTGTCCTTACAGAGCCTTTCAGTGACACATAGAGTGTTAGGTGTCACAAAGGAGCAGAAAGTACCTGATTGTCTGAACTTTGGTAAAATCACAGAACATGACAGGGGAGCAAAATATGAAGAAAATGTCTAAAAGCTATTGATCTAACAGATGGTTTCCTATTCAAGATCTGTCAAAATAACCTTTGCCTGAAAAGCTGTTGGTACGTGACCAGCATCCCCAGACCTCTCTAGGTGAAATGTGAAGAAAACTAAAGAGAAAGGAAACAGGTTGCTCTAGTAACCCCTTGAAATCCACATGAAGTTCCAAGATCACTTCATAAAACATGTTTATTAAAATTGAGACAAACACCAATATGCATACTGAATGGAGGTGTCCAGGTGCAGACAGTCCAAAAATGGCTCAGACCATGCATGTTTCTCTAGAAATAATCAAAAGAAGAGTGTCAGAGGCATGGCAAGAGATGCAAGGATAAAATTCAAAACTACAAAAAGAAAAAAAATGGAAAAGAAGCGCAATGGCATCAATGAAGCAAAACCAGTAGACCAGTCAAAAATGATTCTTTTTTCTCTTGTGGTAGAAAAGAAATGGAAATGAGTGAAACAGAAAAAAAAATGATATTCATAGGGAATTTACTAGCCAATACAAAGTATGAATATATTTGTGCTCAACTTTTATTTTTGTGTGATTTTAGTTTTGGACAACTTCTGCCATCAGGATCATTTTTTATAACCTTATGGAAATTCAGGATCCATTTGACCAGAAGATCCATCGGGTATCTGCAACTAGAGGAAGCAATACTGGATAAAATCAGTGTAGTGGAGCTCAGTGCTCCCCATTAAAAAGCTGAGGATGGTAATAATTGTAGGTCTTGCTCCATAAAACTAGTACTTTTCACTAAAGAGGAAATGTTTTTCCAAACAGAAAAAAGTGATATGTTTGAAATGAACCCCAATATTTAAAAGAAAAACCACAAAGGATTATACCAAATAATAATAGTAATAAAGAGGGCTTCAACACTTATCAAATAGATATTGATTGGAATGTTCTTAGCAGTAAAGAAATTTAAGAGGTAGTTCAGGGCAAAGATGCCACATGGAGAATCCTGCTTTGAAAATTCTAGTTCAAACCAGAATAAGGTTCTGATTTTCTGAAATGGGAAGAGACAGCATCATTATAGGATGGGGTGGGGATGGGGTGGACTAAGCATTAGGGCTCTGTATCTCAGAGTTGAAGATGAATCTGCTGAGATCCTGGAAGGGTGAGGGGAAGCACCCAATTCTCAGCAGTGTTAAAAAAAAAAAGGTCTATACAGAAAAGTTCTATACATTAATCTTGTTGATATTTATAATATAATGATAATTAAAAACCCAAGAATTAAAGAACTCCAGAATATTATCATTCTTAACCTGCAAGTGATTAAATATGTATATAGGTTCAGAGGACTGGTGTAAACTTTGGGGACTACTATTTAAAAAGTAAATTGGTGGACCTGTAGTCAGGGATCAAAATGCTTGGGTCACAAACTTCCCTTTGCTCACTCTGGTACCATTGGGGCTTAGAAGAATGCTTGGCTGTGAGCACTGAATGAATAAATGAACAAACAAATGGATAGACTTAATGAATGAATTTATGTTTTCTAGGGACAGTACAATTGATAATATAAAAAATGTTCTTTTACTAAGAAGAAGAAAGGAATCACAACATTGACAATTTTGCAGAAATATAGAATGATAAATGCATAACATTTACTCATGAGAGTAGGAGACATAATAAAAAAAGAGGAAGATAAAAAAATGGAAGGATGAACATCAGTATTTTAGGACCACAGAGTTTATCAGAATCCAATTTGCAATGTTTATTAATGTAGGGTGGGAGAATTATAAAAGGTGTATAAAGAGTTTTAAAGAATCCAAGATTAAATGTGTCATTTCTTAAGACACTGGATTCCCAGATGTCTGTGACTAGAGGAATGTGTCCTACTGGTGTAAGTGGGTGGTCTTGCTGGGGTGTTGCAGCAGGGACCAGAGAGGAGAAGACTTTGAGGATGGAAGGACAAGATGACCTCTGTTACCTTTCAGTCTTGGTTCTAGGATTTTATTCTCAATTCTCAGTATGCATGAGATTAATATTAAAATAGAAAAGAAATGTGGGTGGTGTGCTAGGCCACTTTCTACCTACAACAATAAGTAACTTTTGTTACTGTTTTAATGCTAAGATTTCTTAAAGGGAATGAAGGAAGAGTGGGCAGGAGACTACATATTAAATATGCTAAATGCCTAGTATGCTTCCAGAATCAGAATACGAATGAATAAGTGTGAGTATGCAAAATGACTTTACTCAAAAATATATTTTATCATATCTTCTAACAGTTATAACTACCTTTTGGTTAACATATTTTAGTCTGAAACACAGACATCAGTGTAGAATGTATTGCATAGAGTAGGTTTTCACAGTGTAAAAGTCTACTACTTTGTTTTTATGTTTGTTGTTTTTTATAAGGAAGTGGTACCAGGGACTGAAACTAGGGGTGATAAACCACTGAACCACATCCTCAGCTTGTTTTATTTTTTATTTTGAGACAGGATCTCACTAAATTGCTTAGAGCCTTGCTAGGTTGCTGAGACTGTCTTCAAACTTGCGATCCTCCTGCCTCAGCTTCCTGAGTTGCTGAGATTACAGGCGTGAGCCACCACACCTGGCTTACTTCAGTTTTATTTCAATTCCAAATTAATATAATGGTGGTTTGAATGAGCATTTACATGGAGTTATATGAAAGACACTTAATATCTGTAGGGCAGGGCAGAAGAGTAATTGAAGGAGTTAGGACACCAAGACACAAACTCTTGACTGCTCTCCAATTTTGTCTAGAATGCCAATTGCAGCCAATATAGAGATGAGAAGTGAGTGTATCAGGTCCAAATTGGAGGACAAAAATTTTAGGAATCCTAAATTTTACTTTGTATTTTGTTTATTTTTTCATTTGCACAGTTACAGATGGGGTATCACCACCCCATCTTTGCTCTGCAGTTGAGGTCAGATACACTCATGATCCACGGAGATGAGCAAATTGTAAAGGAACTGACATCTCTTGAATACTCACTTTTTGACAGTCTTGGGGTTATAAGATCTTAACCTCGTCTGACAAATCCTATACAATCTGACTCCTGCCTCCCTTTCCAAACTATCCCATTTCACTCTGTCAACTAAGCTGCACCCAAGCTTGGTTATCTGTTGCTAAAATACATGAATCTCATTCCATCTCAGGGCATTATTTTTGCTGTTCCCTAGCCTAAAATGTTCCTCTTATCTCCCTGATGTTTTAAAGAATTCATTTTCTTCTGACAAAATGTAGGAGAAATGATAACTGCCATGAATAGAGTACAAAGAAATCACCAAAATAACTAATTCTTAAAAGCTGACTGGGGATTATTGTGACAGTGGAATTTCTAGGGAGCTGACCCAAAGGTTTATCTACATTAATTCACAACACTGTTCCATAAGCCCCCACTATGGCTTCCCAGAGACTGAGGCCAGAGAGTGGCTATCCAAGAGAGGTCCCCTAACACAGGATGCACCAGTCTCTGAAACATTCTTTCCATATATCAAGAGATAGAATAAGGAGAAAGTTAGGAAATCCTACCACCCTTAGCAGCAAGAGAGGTTAAAGCTGCCACTACTGAGGGAGGTACAGGAGTGTGGAGAGAGAGCCCCAGGTATGAGTCCAGGTATGCAAGTGGAACATGAAACTTGAGAAAAACTTTGTGAATAGCCCAAACCCTAAACTCAGCACAGGCAAGAGCAGCCCCCTGCGAGAAACATTTGAAGGTTGTGGTGCATTAAATACCACAACAAAACTCAAATCCAACTAAACTATGACTAAATTGACTCAACTCCCACATGAATGACCTGGAAGGGGGTAGGCACATGCCCAGGCCTAAGTATTATTCATCCCATCCTTTACTATCCTTCTACACAATGTCTGACATTTAACTGAAAAGTACAAGACACTGAAAAGTCTAGAATAAAAAATGATATTGTCAAGTAAAAAATCAGTCAGAAGAACTGATCCAGATATTGGAATTATCAGGTAAGGACTTCATATGATTCATATCTTAAACAGTAAGTAGAAAAGGCAGGCAATATACAAGAATGGCTAGGAAATCTCATCAGAGAGATAAAAACCTATGGAAAAAAGATTCAAATGAAATGCTGAAAATGTGAATTGACTATAGCTATAATATGCATTACTTTAAATTTCCATTAAATAAAATTCTAAAGCCATATATATGCTTTAATTTTTACATATCATTAATGATATATAATCAATTTCATGTCCTAAATTTAGACTTGACTTTTAAAAATTAATGCCTTTGTGTCTGGCATTGATGCTTTATCTGCCACCACCAGAAGTCCAATCCCCACCAACTCTTCTATTATTTATACAGATCCCCACCATAGTGATAGTTTATACATTTATGAACAAACTCTTATTTCCTCTTCCTCCAAACTCTTCTCCTAAAACCTTTAGAATCAGACCCCCATCTTGACCCAGCTACTTGCTGTTTGTATGGATTTCAAGAAGATAATTTGCCTTTCTGAGCTTTAATTTCCCCATCAGTAAAATAAGAAGCAATAACTCCCAGCTCACAAAGTTGTCATTGGAATTATAAATAATTTAGGTCAAGTGGATAGTATATACAAGACACTCAGTAAGTAATGCTCATTATTACTATAGTTCAGTGCTTGGTGTTAATAATAATCCTCACACACGCATGAAGTGGGGGATGTTACTCTGGTATCTGTAGAACACTTGTTCATCTGTAAGTAAAACAAAGGATTTTTGTCAGAGTCAGAACCCAATTCTTCCTGACTGAAGTCAACATAATCAGAAGAGTCACACTCTGGAGACTGACTTCTTCCAAGGTAAATGGTCAAACCAGATCATCTCCAAGATCTCTTGAAGTCCTAAAATTTTTTTATTCTAAGCCTGGAGGACTCATTAAATTATGAATTTGAATGACATTAAGAAGGTTTGTTTCTCTTTTTATACCACATAGAATGGTGTTTCTCCATGGATGAATATATAATGTGGTCAAGAGGGAGGCTACGCTCTGACACCTACCTACCTGTGGAGTGAATGAGTGACCCACAGACAAGCACCCAGAGTTCAGATACACTTGTTCTAATAGCAAGCAACTGTGTTTTCTTCTCCTCTTTCCTACCCATAGTTCTATTTTTGTTTATTTTGTGTTCTTTTGTGATGTGAATTTCTATTTTGTTCTTTGTAAAATTATAAAGAATTATGATTGTAAGCAATCGTTACCTATTATTCCCCTGCATTTCCACTAAAACTTTTCACCTATAAAAGTTTGGTTTGTACTTTGAATAAAATAATTCTGCAGCATCTGGCTTTATTTTAAAACTATGCATGACAAGATTAATGAAACTGAAATGAATCACACATTGAATTAACATGAAACATTTGGTGTCGCCATCAAGAAGGCTTGCTGAGCTGGAAATTAATGTAAACAAAATATTCCAAAGAGGGTTGGTGTCAGAACATTATGTTCTTTTCACAACTCCATTATTATAGTTAACAAAAGACTCTTGACTTGTATTCTTCTGTATTTTAAGATATTGTAGAAAAAGGAAAGATTAAAAAATTTTTATCGCATACACTTTTCCCATTAATATTAAAAACATCAAGATATTTGGAAATATCTGAAATCCAATTTTTAAAATCTTCATGCAAATGTTACATGAGCTCAGTTTCACCATGGAAAACAATTTAATGTCAACATAGGAAATAAAACATCCTTTTTCTTACTCAAAATAATAAGCGCTAATGATTTTTAAGGTACAACTAATTATTCCATACAATGGAAAAGTAGTCAAGGAAATGTTTAGCCTACAATCCAATAAGTTGTAAGTGAGCAGAGGGTATTTGGGCTCTTCACAAAAAAAATGATTTTGGAACATTTCCCTTTTAATTTCAAAGACCCAAGACACAATGCAGTGGCATCCAATTTACACCTCCAGGCTAATTTCACCCAAGACCTTTCTATTGATATGCTGAATAATTTTATAGACATGCAGTGATAAACAACATAAATTAGAAATTGTTTTTTCAAAGACTATACAATTTTAGAATGTAATTTCAAGAGTCAAATATCCATTTTCCTTGGCTGGATTACCAAAAATTATTACATAAAATAGAATACAATAGTATAACTGTCAAACTTTTAACAATTTAATTTCTAAATTTATAATACCAAATGCTAAAGAAGATCATCTAGGAGCCAAAAAGAATACAATTAGACTCTCATGACTCAAAGGCTGGGAAGGAGAAAGAGTCATTGCCTCAGATCTTCTTGTATATGGGGACCAGAAGGACCCTTGGAGAAGACAAATCAGCAATTGCATGTGAACAACAGACTGAGGTGATACCCAAGGTCCAAAGGCTGCTGTCACAGATGCAGAGGGCTCCTGACAGGACCTTGTGCTACACTGTGGCTCTACAGTTTACAGAATTAACTTCTTTAAGTTAGAAGCAATGATCTCAAGTGAGAGTTTCTGAATAGAAATCATCCCCAAGCTATGATCAATATTTCAAAAACCCAACAGAAATAGTGTCTCAAATTACAATGGGTATTTAGAAGACAAAACCCTTCATGAAATGGATTCCTAACATGAGAAACACGAAAAAAATATCCTGAAAAGTAAAAAGTAAATAATTAAAATTTTCCAACATCTGGAAGTTTTCCAGGAAAATAAAGGGAAAAGAGAATGTGTGATTTTGTCTTTTCCCCACCCTATTTTCCCTTTTTCATTATAGTGCTTTCTTTGCTCTCTTTCCTTCCTTTTCTCTTACTCTTCCCTCCTTTCCATTCTTACCTTTTTCCTTTCATTGTACCTTTTTCACTACCTTAAAAAAAAAAAAAATCAGCCATCCATTCTGAAACCCTGGCAGACCCTGAAGGAAACTGTCCTCTTGAATCTAGCATCAGTCCAGTCGCCGTTGCTGTATTTACCACAGCAATGCATCAAACACATCACAACAAATGTTACTTTCACTTGCAAGTTGGTACTTTTGTCCAAGATTTTTTGGTCATGAGAAACAGAATCTTCCATAAAGGTCTTATGTCTGCTGACTTGATCCATTGTCTTGACACCCTGGTAGCCTGACACCATTCACTCAGATTTTGCAAGAATGAAGGCCTAACTTTACCTGAAAGGAACTAGAGTCACCTGGTGGTCTGATAGGAAACAATAACAGCAGCAAAAAAATGGCTCGGTGCTACACAATTACTATATCTTCTCATGAGTTTTAGTTTCTGGTCCCGTCCATTTTTCTCTGATTTCAAGTCTTGGGTATCACCACATGCCCTATTAGGGCCCACATTTCACTTCATTAACAGGTTGTTAAAATATGTAAGTCATGACATGATGCTGTGGTTTCCCAAACTCTACCATGTTTTCCACTCAGAGGACCCCCTTCTAGATTTAAGAGATAACAGAGGTACTGTGAGAGAGTATAAGTCAGTCAGCTCCTTCAGATCATTCTCAAGGAGATTTATGCCTGCTCAGCAGCACAGACTTTTGGTCCTCATTACGAAGAGAATATTTTCCTAATATCCCCTCTCTTATCGAGTCTAAATGTTTCACTATGTTTTGAAAATACATCCTAAGCACACACAAAACAATGTTAAATTTGCTCATTTCATACGGTGCAATATGAGTTAACTGGAAAATTCATTGACCCACTTTAAGTGAGGCTACCTATGTAATTTTAGCAATGAGTGATGGACATGTTTTGCAAGCTGTTTTTTCACCTTGTCTAAATTCTGCTGGATTTTTTCTATAAGGCTTCTACACTAAGTAGTTCCTTGCCTTCCCAATACAATTGTAATTCACTACACTATAGTTTTATTTTTAAGTAAGATCTGACTGGTCAAATCTAATTTATGTGACATAAGAAGATAACTGTAATAGACCAATACAAGCCAGTAATTGATATAAATTAGAAAGCTATCCCACAGAGTTCTAATTTCACAGAGCAAAATTATCAGCACAAATCCTTGGTGCTCTGTATTTTTCCATCATGTTAACTGTGCCGTTGGCTCTCCCATACATTCTCATCTAAGCCACTAATGTTTTGTTATTTTGCTGCTCACAACCTGCATTTGTTTTACCCCTTTCTTCTTATAAAATCTTCTCTCTCTGCTCTCAGCAATGTAAAAATGCAAAGTGTTACAAAAAAAAAAAAAAACCCTACTTCCTCTTTACTAGTAATAATTTATGAAATGGTGATTTCTCAAATTTCCTACATCTAATAAGTCATTCAGCATTTATTTTTATTTTATTTTTTTTTTATGTACCAGGCACACTTTTTTATTTACATACTTCTAATTTTTTTTTTATTGGTTATTCAAAACATTACAAAGATTGCAGAATCACATCGGTCACACATCCACATTTTTACATAATACCATAATAGTAACTGTTGTATTCTGCTACCTTTCCTATCCTCTACTATCCCCCCTCCCCTCCCCTCCCATCTTCTCTCTCTACCCCATCTACTGTAATTCATTTCTCTCCTTATTTTTTTCCCATTCCCCTCACAAACTCTTATATGTAATTTTGTATAACAATGAGGGTCTCCTTCCATTTCCAAGCAATTTCCCTTTTCTCTCCCTTTCCCTCCCACTTCATGACTCTGCTTAATGTTAATCTTTTCCTCCTGCTCTTCCTCCCTGCTCTGTTCTTGGTTGCTCTCATTATATCAAAGAAGACATTTGGCATTTGTTTTTTAGGGATTGGTTAGCTTCACTTAGCATAATCTGCTCTACTGCCATCCATTTCCCTGCAAATTCCATGATTTTGTCATTTCTTAGTGCTGCGTAGTACTCCATTGTGTATAAATGCCACATTTTTTTTATCCATTCATCTATTGAGGGGCATCAGGGTTGGTTCCACAGTCTAGCTATTGTGAATTGTGCTGCTATGAACATCGATGTGGCAGTATCCCTGTAGTACGCTCTTTTGAGGTCTTCAGGGAATAGTCCGAGAAGGGCAATAGCTGGGTCAAATGGTGGTTCCATTCCCAGCTTTCCCAGGAATCTCCATACTGCTTTCCATATTGGCCGCACCAATTTGCAGTCCCACCAGCAATGTACAAGAGTACCCTTTTCCCCACATCCTCGCCAGCACTTGTTATTGTTCGACTTCATAATGGCTGCCAATCTTACTGGAGTGAGATGGTATCTTAGGGTGGTTTTGATTTGCATTTCTCTGACTGCTAGAGATGGTGAGCATTTTTTCATGTACTTGTTGATTGATTGTATGTCCTCCTCTGAGAAGTGTCTATTCAGGTCTTTGGCCCATTTGTTGATTGGGTTATTTGTTTTCTTATTGTTTAATTTTTTGAGTTCTTTGTATACTCTGGATATTAGGGCTCTATCTGAAGTGTGAGGAGTAAAAATTTGTTCCCATGATGTAGGCTCCCTATTTACCTCTCTTATTGTTTCTCTTGCTGAGAAAAAACTTTTTAGTTTAAGTAAGTCCCATTTGTTGATTCTTGTTATTAACTCTTGTGCTATGGGTGTCCTATTAAGGAATTTGGAGCCCGACCCCACAATATGTAGATCGGAGCCAAACTTTTCATCTATCAGACGCATAGTCTCTGATTTGATATCAAGGTCCTTGATCCATTTTGAGTTAACTTTTGTGCATGGCGAGAGGAGGGGATTCAGTTTCATTTTATTGCATATGGATTTCCAGTTTTCCCAGCACCATTTGTTGAAGATGCTATCTTTCCTCCATTGCATGATTTTAGCCCCTTTATTGAATATAAGATAGTTGTAATTTTGTGGATTGGTTTCTGTGTCCTCTATTCTATACCATTGGTCCACCCGCCTGTTTTGGTACCAGTACCATGCTGTTTTTGTTACTATTGCTTTGTAGTACAGTTTGAAATCTGGTATCGCTACACCTCCTGATTCACACTTCCTGCTTAGAATTGCTTTTGCTATTCTGGGTCTTTTATTTTTCCATATGAATTTCATGATTGCTTTATCTATTTCTACAAGAAATGCCGTTGGGATTTTGATTGGCATTGCATTGAACCTATAGAGAACTTTTGGTAATATTGCCATTTTGATGATGTTAGTTCTGCCTATCCATGAACAGGGTATATTTTTCCATCTTCTGAGATCTTCTTCTATTTCTCTCTTTAGGGTTCTGTAGTTTTCATTGTATAAATCTTTCACCTCTTTTGTTAGGTTGATTCCCAAGTATTTTATTTTTTTTGAGGATATTGTGAATGGGGTAGATGTCCTCATTTCCAGTTCAGAAGATTTGTCACTGATATACAGGAATGCCTTTGATTTATGCGTGTTGATTTTATATCCAGCCACTTTGCTGAATTCATTTATTAGCTCTAGTAGTTTCTTTGTAGACCCTTTTGTGTCTTCTAGGTATAGGATCATATCATCCGCAAATAGTGATAATTTAAGTTCTTCTTTTCCTATTTTTATGCCTTTAATTTCTTTCGTCTGTCTAATTGCTCTGGCCAGTGTTTCGAGAACTATATTGAATAGAAGTGGTGAGAGAGGGCATCCCTGTCTTGTTCCAGATTTTAGAGGGAATGCCTTCAGTTTTTTTCCATTTAGAATGATGCTAGCCTGAGGCTTAGCATATATAGCTTTTATAATTTTGAGGTAAGTTCCTGTTATCCCCAGTTTTTCTAATGTTTTGAACATAAAGGGATGCTGTACTTTGTCAAATGCTTTTTCTGCGTCCACCGAGATGATCATATGGTTCTTATCTTTAAGTCTATTGATGTGGTGAATAACGTTTATTGATTTCCATATATTGAACCAGCCTTGCATCCCAGGGATGAATCCTACTTGATCATGGTGCACAATCTTTTTGATATGTTTTTGTATACGATTTGCCAGAATTTTATTGAGGATTTTTGCATCTAAATTCATTAGGGATATTGGTCTGTAGTTTTCTTTCTTTGAGGTGTCCTTCTCTGGTTTGGGAATCAGGGTGATATTGGCCTCATAGAATGAATTTGGGAGTTCTCCCTCTTTTTCTATCTCCTGAAATAGATTATGGAGTATTGGTATTAGTTCCTCTTTAAATGTTTTGTAAAACTCTGCTGTATATCCATCCGGTCCTGGGCTTTTCTTGGTTGGTAGTCTTTTGATGGCTTCTTCTATTTCCTCCCTTGATATTGATCTGTTTAGGTTGTTTATATCTTCCTGATTCAATCTGGGTAGTTCATATGTCTCAAGGAATTTATCTATGCCTTCACTATCTTCTATTTTATTAGAGTATAGGGTTTCAAAATAATTTCTAATTATCGTCTGTATTTCTGAATTGTCTGTTGTGATGTTGCCTTTTTCATCCCATAAGCTAGTAATTTGGGTTCTCTCTCTTCTTCTCTTTGTTAGCATGGCTAGTGGTCTATCAATCTTATTTATTTTTTCAAAGAACCAACTTTTAGTTTTGTCAATTTTTTGATTGTTTCTTTTGTTTCGATTTCATTGATTTCTGCTCTAATTTTAATTATTTCTTGCCTTCTACTGTATTTGCTGCTGATTTGTTCTTTTTTTTCTAAGGCTTTGAGGTGTAGTGTGAGGTCATTTATTTGTTGGCTTTTCCTTCTTTTAAGGAATGAACTCCATGAAATGAATTTTCCTCTTAGTACTGCTTTCATAGTGTCCCAAAGATTTCGATATGTTGTTTCTGAGTTTTCGTTTACCTCTAAGAATTTTTTAATTTCCTCTTTGATGTCTTCTGTAACCCTTTGTTCATTCAGTAGCATATTGTTTAATCTCCATGTGATGTAGGGTTTTTCCTTTCTCATTTTATTATTGATTTCTAATTTCATTCCATTATGATCAGATAAAATGCATGGTAGTATCTCAACTCCTTTGTAATTGCTAAGCTTTGCCCTGTGACATAATATATGGTCTATTTTTGAGAAGGATCCATGTGCTGCTGAGAAGAAAGTGTATTCGCTTGATGTTGGGTGGTATATTCTGTATATATCAATTAAGTCTAAGTTATTTATTGTATTATTGAGCTCTATGGTTTCTTTATTCAATTTTTGTTTGGAAGATCTGTCCATTGGTGAGAGAGGTGTATTAAAATCTCCCATGATTATTGTGTTGTGGTCTATTAGACTCTTGAACTTGAGAAGAGTTTGTTTGATGAACGTAGCTGCACCATTGTTTGGGGCATATATATTAATGATCGTCAAGTCTTGTTGGTGTATGGTTCCCTTGAGCAGTATGTATTGTCCTTGTTTATCCCTTTTGATTAACTTTGGCTTGAAGTCTATTTTATTTGATACAAGTATGGACACCCCTGCTTGCTTCCGGGGTCCGTATGAGTGATATGATTTTTCCCAACCTTTCACCTTCAGTCTGTGTATGTCTTTTCCTATCAGATGAGTCTCCTGTAGGCAGCATATTGTTGGATTTTTTTTTTAATCCATTCTACTAGCCTATGTCTTTTGATTGGTGCATTTAAGCCATTAACATTTAGGGTTACTATTGAGATATGGTTTGTATTTCCAGCCATATTTGGTTATGTATGATACTTAACATGATTAGTTTTTCCTCTATGCTTAGTTTTTCCTTTATTGTACTACCTCCCGTTGTTGGTTTTCATTGTTATTTTTCATTTCCTCTTCCTGTAATGTTTTGCCAAGGATGTTTTGAAAAGCTGGTTTTCTAGCTGCAAATTCTTTTAACTTTTGCTTATCATGGAAGATTTTTATTTCATCTTCAATCCTGAAGCTTAATTTCGCTGGATACATGATTCTTGGTTGGAACCCTTTTTCTTTCAGCGTTTGAAATATGTTGTTCCAGGATCTTCTAGCTTTCAGAGTCTGTGTTGAAAGATCAGCCGTTATTCTGATTGGTTTACCCTTAAATGTAATCTGCTTCCTCTCTCTTGTGGCTTTTAAGATTCTCTCCTTATTCTGTATGTTGGGCATCTTCATTATTATATGTCTTGGTGTGGATCTCTTATGATTTTGTATATTCGGTGTCCTGTAGGCTTCTAGTATTTGGATTTCTTTTGCATTCTTTAAGTCTGGGAAGTTTTCTAGTATTATTTCATTGAATAGATTACTCATTCCCTTGGTTTGGACCTCTGTACCCTCTTGTATCCCAATAACTCTTAGGTTTGGTTTCTTGATGTTATCCCATAATTCTTGGATGTTCTGCTCATGATTTCTTAATATTCTCGCTGAGCTGTCTATGTTCTTTTCAAGTTGAAAAACTTTGTCTTCGTTGTCTGAAGTTCTATCTTCCAAGTGTTCTACTCTGCTGGTAATACTCTCATTTGAGTTTTTAATTTGGTTTATTGTTTCCTGCATTTCCAGGGTTTCTGTTTTTTTATACCCTCTATCTCCCTATAGAGTTGATCTTTTGCTTCTTGGATTTGTTTATGTAATTCATTGTCAAAGTGATTTTTCATTGTCTGAATTTGATGAATAATGTCTTCCTTGAGACTCCAGATCATCTGAAGCATGTATATCCTGAACTCTTTGTCTGACATTCTATCAGCTGCAGATATTACCTCATCTAATGTTGAATTGACCTGTATTGTTTGTGGTCCTTTCTTTCCTTGTCTTTTCATACTGCTCATGATTCTTTCTAGCTTTGTGAAACTGTTGAGCTAATGTTTTTCCCCTTATATATTTGTATTGTTCTTGAATAGCTCCAATATCCCTCTTTTTCGGAGAAAGACAATGTTAACAGATCCCAATATCAACAGTACATTATCTAAGGACAAGTTTTCATTATTAATACATTTATAGTTAGATTCTAAGACTATAGATATTGGATTTAATTATTACTTAAGAATATATTCCTTAGTTTCATAAAAGGCGTACCATATCTGGTGGCATATAGAAAACTTAATTTCAGACGAAGGATGTTATACTTAAAGAGAAAGGAGTGAGGGAATGAGGTTAAACTAACTTAGCACCTTTGGAGAACTCTAACCACTCGACTGGTAATTTATGGAAGAATGTATAGACTCAACCTCCTATTTAGATAGTTACCCTATGTATAGATAGCAAAAGTTAGGAGATTGAAAGTGGTATAGAGAAAATATGAATTAAAAAAAAAGAAAAGAAAAGAAATAACAAGGAAGAAAAGAGAAATAAGAGAAGGGAAAGGGAAGTAAGATAGAAATACAGAAATACAGAAAAAAAATGGGGGGGAGGTGGGGTATATGCAATTCCTCTATATTATATTACTTTGGTAATTCAGTTGTTCATGCTCAGTTCTTGGTTTCACATATGCTGAAGTTGTGGAAGAGAGAGAAGAAAAGAGAAAGAGAGGAAAAAAAAAAAGTCTCTCAGAACACTGTTTTCCTTGCTTCCAGTAGGTGGCGTTGTCTATTCCTAGTTTGAGCCTCTGTATTCAGGGTGGTGGGTATAGCCAGTGTGAAGGGAAATGAGCTTCCACCTGTATCTTCCCTACTCTAGTCTCTGAGGTAGAAACCAGGTGCCTCTACAGTTGTTGTTTTGTGTTGATAGCTACAATCCCCAAAAGCTTGTGGGAAATATTTTGAGTTATTGCAGCTAAGGGTGGGGGAGTTGGAAACCGGGTACCTGGATCAGCCGCAACTGTGCTGGTAGCCACACCCACTTTGATGGGTTTTAAGGGTTGATGGGCTTCCTGGAGACTAGCAATCGGGGCGGGACCGACTTCCTCCTCCGGTCTGGCTGGCGGCTGGCGCCTTCCTGCTCCGGTCTGGCTGGCGGCTGGCGCCTTCCTGCTCCGGTCTGGCTGGGCGGCTGTCGCGGCTTCCTGCTCCGGTCTCGTCATTCAGCATTTAGCACAGGGCTGTTCCCATGCTGCTTCTCTCTGCTCCCAATAGTTCAAGATCAATGGTCTTCTGTCTTCTTTCACTGTCTCATCAGTAATTAGAAGTCAATGCTTCCACATTTATAGTCACAGTGCATACCCAGGCCATGGATACAGGATGTTAGGCAAGTAGAGTAAAATTTGGAAGAAAGCACTAAACAGATTTAGGAACATGAAGAACCAACAGCCTCATGGGGGAAAAAAATGCTACTCTAAAAAGCAAAAGCTGAAGCATACACATTTCATCACATGCAGTGGACCAGTGACAGAAGAAAAATTCTAATTACCCTACTCTTTTGATCAGGTTCTTCAAAGAAATAAACACAAAGATAGAATGCAGCATGCATGATTTTATTAAGGGAAATGCCTATGTTGAGGGACATAACAAAGTTTCCATAGAAGGTCAGGAGAGCCTACACACCAATCATGATGATCCAGGGTGAAAAAGAGACAGAAAGTTGGGTGAACACCTTGCAGAAAACCATGCAGTGTCAGAAACTTCTGTAAACCTTTGCAAAGTGGTTTATCAGGGAGTTCTGCATATCCCTAAAACTGGTTTGCCTCTGCAACTAAGTCACTGGTGTGAATGGCCTCAGTGCAAACACAGCCTTGGATTTCAGGGAGAGCAGACTTGTCAGTTACATTCCAGGAGTGAAAATCTCTACAAAACAGGTATCCATGGCCGTCTCCTTTAACTCCTCTGTGAGGGCCTATGGTAGAAGAGCAAGCTAAATGTAAAATAGCCTAAAGATATCTAGAGTCAGGGGGCATCAGCTCTTCTGGTCCCACAGACTTGGGTCTCTGGACGCCAGCAGTTTACTTGGAAGAGGAGTCGTTTTAAGGGAGAGGTGGCTAGCATTAAATGAACTATTACTTATAAATCCAATGAATTATAGTTTTGGCAAATCCTAAAAGCAAAACATGGGGTCCTTAAAACCTTTAATGCAATATTTTCTTTAAAAAATTCTTTATTTAGTCAATAAATATTTTGTGAGCATCTCCTTGGTCTAGACACTCTGCTGTGATAGACCTCAAAGTGAACTGCAAAGCTGCTTGACCTGGGGCAGCACCCACACTCTTCATCAACCTTTTGCAGCCTCCAGGATAATACTGTTGGAAAAAGCCAAAGTACCCTCTGCGATGACAATAGGCAGATTTAGTGCCTTCATTTCAGAAACCAATGTGGTCTGGACAATAAGCTGGCAGACAACAGAGACAAGACCTCAGACTTTGAAGGTCGTGGCTCTGAAGGGCATTGGCATCATGGACAAGTAGTCATCAATAAAACCAAGAAATATGTAAGTAACAAAAAGAGAGATGATTAAGAGGTAGCCATGATGTTTGATGTTCTAGCCTACCAGAACTTTTAAAGACTAATCTTAGATACTGAGTAGATAAACCTAAACAGGAAAAATATGGTTTTATGTAGTTCTAATTTTTATAGCCTGACTGGTCTAACATAGGAAACATTATGTATAGAAAATATTCATGTATGAATATTATTGTAGAGTGGGATCAGTAAAATAAGATAGTTTTACATAGGGGATGATTCCTCTGTGCTGAGAGTCACTACTGACATGAAAGAGTATAAAATTAAACCTAGAGTGGCAAATTTGGGGGCAAGGGATTTTCAACAAATCACACATCCTCTTTTAGGATAACATGCATAATTGTTAACAAGGATATCTTCTGTAGGTTCTGTGCTTTAAGAAATATGTAGCTATAACTGGGTGTGGTGGTGCACATCTGTAATCCCAGTGGCTCAGGTGACTGAAGCAGGAGGATCTCAAGTTCAAAGCCAGCTTCAGCAACTTAGCAAGACCTAAACTCAGTGAGACACTGTCTCTAAATAAAAATATAATAAAGGGCTGGGGATGTAGCTCAGTGGCTGAGTGTCCCTGGGTTCAATTCCCAGAACCAAAGACAGAGACACAGAGAGAGAGAGAGAGAGAGAGAGAGAGAGAGAGAGAAATATGTGGGTGCATCACAAAACTGACCACTCCAAACTGTGACAAGAACCTGGAGGGTAACAAACTCCTCATTGCTGATAATTCAATGTACATGCTGCTGTTGCTCTTTCCCACAGCAAGGTGTCTAGAGTAGTCATGTCTGAAACCAGGCTATCTCATGTCCTAGTGTTGGAGAAGATGTCACCTTTTAGCTTAAGAAAGCATTGGAATTGTACTTCTATTTAAAGATGTATTTGTATGAAAAATAAACACAGGAATATATTTAATATATGGATCTTCACCACATCTCTTTGCAGACATCATATTTCTCACCTATGCCACCAAGAGGGAGAGAGGCTCCCACACAGAGGAGATGATAGTAACATCCTAACATTAATTACTTTCACTATACTGCAACATATTTTATCACATATAAGGCTGGTTGGATGGATTTTCAGCTTATGCCAACCATTTTTCACCAAACTGAACAATACAAAAAGGAATAAGGACTTTAAAGAATCCCTGCCCACCCCTGCAAAAAAATTATAAATAAATAAAGTTTGTGTATAATACCAATATGAAAGCACAAGAAAGCAACAAAAGCAGAGTTGATGCTTTTTCTATGCTGAATGAAAGCTCTTTGTCAGCTCTGAAGTGTAAAAATTGATGATATAATCACATACAACAAGAAGTAGGCTTGAAGACCTTGGTTTTATCAAGATTATTTGAAATATGATCTACACATACATTCACTATTGTTAAGAATGAATTTTTCCCTAATTGCACACTATGTACTTACTTGTGCCTGGAGATAGTAGCTAACAAATGTATGAAGCCATCATGATTAAAAACACAGAAGAAGTAATCATTCGTAATCCAGACACAAATCTCAACAATGTTACAGCAAGTCATGTAATCCAGGATACAACAAAAATTCATGAAATGCAATAAAAAGATAAAAAACCTCTTTTGGCATTTCTTATTTCACAGTACAAGCCAAAAAAAAAAAAAAAGAGAGAGAGAGAGAGAGAGAGACCTTGGCTTTAAGAGAAGCACTTGTTCTATCTGAAGCAATAAAAACAGCTACATGGCTACATCAGCACTAAATTCAATGCATTTCTTTTTCCAGGTAATGATACTCTTTACCAGATAATGCAAAAATACTTTGCTACAATTTGGAAAAACAAGCATTAGACTAAATTGCATGAGAATGGAATTGCATGAGTTTTACAATTTTTCTAATATCTCAGCATATAGTATTTCCCAGATTGTTTCAGTAATACATCAAGAACTATTGTTCATGAAACACTAAAAGAGTACATATATGCTGAACATTTTCAAAAATAAAATTCTTTAATTTTTTAAAATATTCAAGGACTTATAAAAATGCAAGTATAACCATTGAAGATGTACTTTAACTAGAATGTTTAATGATTAATGTTTTATCATTTATCCATATAATGACATGGATAGCTAATTTGCATTCATTTATTATTCATCCATTAATTTGTCCCAAGGTGATATTATATTCTTTTACCACATAGTCAAGCAGGTGCAGCAAAAGGTTACAACCCCAAATATGCCAAGTGCTACAGGGTGTCATAGCTAATTGTGTAAAAATTAGAATTTTAAAATGTTGAACTTTTAAATATCTGATAACAAGATGAAGAGAAAACATTAAAATTTTATACACAAAGAATTTTTGCTCATGGCAAAGCACTTAAAAGAGCTAAAAAACATATAGATAAGTTCCACATTCTTTCAAATAGTTCTTGATCTTTCATTTTTAAAAGGGGTCCCAAGCAGATTTTTTAAAAAATATATACACAATTAATTGGATCTTTCAAAATAAAGATGATATTTTAATAGTGAATGAGAAAAATTCTTCATCCAAAAAAAAGGAGAAGAAATTTTTGGAAACTTATATTTGGAAATTTTTCTAGCATAGAATCATTTTTGGCTCAAAAAACAATCTAGGCACACTACCTATTTAAAATTTTGTCATATATGCTCACTTTAAAAATTTGGAAAGTGAATACACTAGTCTTATTTCAGAAAGTTTCAATGGGTCCTGGGATAACTTGTTAAAAAACAAAACAAACAAACATAAAAATGTAAAAAGGCAGCAGTTTCTGATTACTTTGCAAGAATAAGTAACCAAAAGATATAGGAGAAGATGGAAACATACTACAGACATAGAGGGGGAAAATATATAACCGGTGCTTAAAACTGAAATATAGAGAAGTATGGCCCAAACATTTTATTTATCAGAGTACACAATGAGAATTTTGAAGGTTGCTATCTATATACTGATCCATAGACACAAATGGGAGATTATCTTTTCCTACCTCTTCCTTCTTCAGACATGATCACCAGTCTCTGCTGTCAGAGTATAACCTTCTCCTTCGTCCTTCTATTGTAATAACCTCTGTACCTCATTTTCACAATATGAAAAGTAAAAATGATTCCTTTCTACCTATATCTCAGAGCTCTTGCAAGAAAAAGTAATATCATGGATAAAAATTATAGCATGCATGGTAGAGTCTGACATAAATATGAAATATAAATAGACTGCATAGAACTAAACTTTCCTGATTGATGGTTTGTACATGCAAGTAAAAGAGAATGACAAAGATCAACTTGGCTGCAAGGAAGTTGACACAGGTTGATACACTCACTGTCCAGCCTCAAAATTACTGGATGAAATAGGCAGGGAGTCTCTGTGCAGTGATGGAGAAACTGAAGCTCATGAGCTGATGACACACAGAGAGGCCAGTGCCTAATCCTAGCACAGTGAGTGCATGTCTCCCTCTACCACATGAACTTCCACAAAGTTTTTATAGGTACTTATTTGTAGATTTACAACAACCCATTAAGACACCATGTAAGTGCCTGTAATTTAAAAATACATTTTCTTAATTCTATTTCTATAATTACAGTAGATGAAATTTACTCCCCTGGCTCACTAAGTTATGATTCATGAGACCTGCTGTAGGCCAACCATTTAGGTAGAGAATGCTTTACAATACACATAATTAGCAATAAGAAATTCCCTTAAAATTTGAAGCCACGGTATCACTCTAAGTAGGTAGGGAATATATCCAATTTATATATACTAGATTACATAAAATGATAGGTTAATGTATATGTTATTCATTTTGAAATGCAAAATATATTATTTTTGCTCATATTTGTTAGTTTGTTCTTATCTATAAGTGGATTAAATAAAATTATATCTACTATTATTTCCTCTAATAAGCATCTCTATACAAAATTGAAAGTATAGTTTTCATGTAGAAATTAGCTGAATTTTAAAATGAGTATATATTATTTTTCTGATACTAACAACATGATTATTATCTATAATAAGTTGAGAGAAAAGATAAATCCTGGTGTACTCCAATACCCAGAGGAAAACATACTATTAATAGTTGGTTATATATCCTCCTAGGCTATTTTTAAAAATAACTTTGCTTTATTTTAAATTTTTATTCTAACTGAAAACACTCATAGAAGAACATTGAGAACTATATCAATACAGCTTGTAAATTTTTAAACAGCAAGCAGAAATCCAAGCACACACACACACACACACACACAAAAAAAAAAAAAAAAAACATTTCATGGCGACTAAAAATAAAGCCAGGTTAGACTATTCTGAGGGAAAAAGTGGGCTAAATTTATAAGAAGGATGCTGCTGTGTCTCACTGGACAAGAAAACAGTAGGCTTCCTTGTCTCTTACTTTTCAGTAGAATTTAATTAGGGGAGTAGTTTCAGAAATTGAGGCAAAAAATCAAAGGAACCAATAAGGAAGGTTGAGGGATCCTGTATCTAGCAACAGAAAGAGGCCTTCAGCACCCCTAATCTTGAAGGAGTCTGGGGGAAGATTTTCCAACAAGATAAGACGACCACTGTCAAGATGTAGTAATGAGACAGAAAGAGACTAAGAAAAGAAATACCCACTCTCTGACCCCTACCCCATTCTCCAAAACCTACTGGAATCCAGATAGCAAGACACCCCTAGTAATGAGGTCTACAGGGCCAGCTAAATGAGTAGAAAGCAGGGCAGAAAAGGCTGCAGGAGGAGGTAGGAACAGGAAGAAGATTCTAGAAAATGGGGCTAAAGGTATAGGAGCAGAGGGGAAAAACCAGGTAGTCTACTAGGTGGTCTACTTGGCTTGAATCCTTTGCTCTCTATTCAATCAGTTATGACTTAGAGATTGGATCACTAGGTAGTAACTCAAGGATGCTCCTGTGCCTCCCTGTATTTGTTCTTTATAGCCATCATCCCATTCAATTTACAGTTATTGGTTCACACAAATATTCGCATACACTATTCTTGGTTTCCTTATTTTCTTGAAATGTATTTCCACTGCTGCCTTGCACTTTATGTAGTTTGAGAAAGTCTGATGCCAGTCTAATTCTCCTACCTTTGTGTTATTTGTTTCTTCATCTGGAGACCTTGATCAATTCTTTACTTTCAATATTTAACAATTTTACTATGATGAGTTCTGGAGTTGATAATTCTAAATCAATTTTCTGAGTACATTCAAATGTAAGATTCAGTTTTTTTATTGTAGGAAGTTTATTTAGATTATAGCTTTTTGAAGGATCCCTCCCCCAGTACTGGGGATTGAACCCAGGCTGCTCTGCCACTGAGCTATATTCCCAACCCTTTTTATTTTTTGAGACAAGGTCTCACAAAATTGTGGAGGCTGACCTTGAACTTGTGATCTTCCCAGTCTTTGGGATTATACTGGTAAGCCATGGACAAGCTTTAACGTTGGCTTTAATCCATTGTGTAGTTTTTCTTCTTCAGAGAGGCCACTTACACGTACATTGGACCCCCTTTGTTTTATAGTATAACAAATTTTTTTCCCTAACCATTTTTTTTTTAAATCCTTATTTCATTGTTATTCACTTTGACTTTTTTCCTCTTTCCTTTGGACATTTATAATTTAGATTTTATTTCTTAAACAATTTTGTCTTCTTCCTCCACTGGTTTCTTGAGTCCAATCAACTTTTTAAATATTTCTTCCTTTTCTTGCATTTGTCTGATTCTGCTAACTGATCTTCCAGCCACTTTACTGCTACATCATATTACCACCATAGATATAATCAAGAAGTATAACTACATTCATGTTACACAGGAAGAAATTAAGGCCATAGGAGTTTAACAAAATAAGCATGGGTGATGCTTGGACTGAACCTGGTTCTCTTAACTGGTACCTATGCCTACTGCCTGAGTTCTCACCTAAACTACTTAGTCTTGACTAGGAAGAGAATATGGCACTTCCACTCAACAGATATGTGATGATATCTACTGGTGGTTCTCAACATGTGGTCAAAGGTATGCAATAAAGAGACATAATAGTGGGCTGGGGCTGGGGCTTAGCAGTAGCGCACTTGCTTGGCATTTGTAAGGCAGTGGGTTCGATTCTCAGCACCACATATGAATAAATAAAATAAAGGTCTAGCAACAACTTTAAAAAAGAGAGACATAATAGTGTCAAAGTAAAATATAAAAAGGGCTGGGGATGTGGCCCAATGGTAAAATAAAGTGCCTCTGGGTTCAATCCCCAGTACCCCACCCCCCCACACACACACAAAAGAAAAAAGAAAGACAAAAAGAAAAAATAGATGAGTATGTTATTTTTTTTCCAGCAATAAACCTCAGGTGGAAAAAGCTTTTTGCATTTGTGCTTTTTTAAGTTGGCCTTGGATCAGAACTATTTTAAGGCTTATTGCTTAAGCCTCTTCTCTTCGTCCTTACTCTTACCCAGGAAAATTAGGACTGCTCAATGAGAGATGGGGATGCAGCCCCAGAGAACATAATCTAACTTGTGCTTTGAAAACTTCACCTCAACTTCTATGGGAGAACACAGACAGGAGAAAGGAACACATCTGGAAAGACTCATTAGGAGGCAATTTTAATTGTCAAAAGGAAGAGTAATGGAAGCTTGGATGAAATGGTGGTGGTGGGAATAGAAGAGATGACTGTGAAACAAAGATTAGAGTTTAAAACTAACCTTTTAGATAATTGATTACAAAAGGCAAAGAAAAGTAGAAATAAACTATTGCTACCAAGTTTCTGGTTTGTGCAGCTGAGTAGATGACTATTTACTGAAGTGAGGAAAACTGAGGGAAAACACATCAAATAGGGCTTTTTCTTTCTCTGGTGGCTTCCATCTTCATTGCTGAAATGGCTCTACAAATGTGTGAAGAGATGCCACGAAAGATTTGAAATGAAGAGTAGAGAGAGCCTGCCTGAAAATCACAGTGGAATTTGGAAATATAGTCATTCTCAATTAAAATCGTTCCGAATTAAATTGTTCACAAATTCAAAAATAACTGCAACAATTCTGTGAGCTCCTGCTCTCATTTCACATGCATCATGTCTTTTCATTGAAACCTTACAATAGCCTTATGATGTTGAAATCATTTTCCACTCTTCATGTAGGAAGGAAACAGAAGCTCAGAAAGCTTATGCAATTTGCCAAGCCCATGGCAGGGCAGTGAATTGAATTCAGCTCTGTTGAATGTGAAAGCCACCACTATTTGCACATTAGTGTTCCTCAAATTTGAATGGTGCCATCACACTTTAAAGGAAAACAATTCTCATGAACTCCTGGCATCAACTTAAATTACTTTTATTTACATGTGGATCTTACACAACTAGAAATCATAAAAATTAGGAATTAGCAAAAACCAAAAATATAAGACCAACAGAATTCCAAATATCTTCACTACTTGACAGTATAATGTTATACTTTGTTAAAACTAAATCATTTATTATGGGTTTAATAGTGAAATTATATATTCTTGGGTAACAAGTTTCATAATTGTGATATTATTCATTTTGAATATAACAGACCATCACTTGAGTCATTCCCATCATTAGCATTTTTCTTCCTAACACTGAACTGAATTTTTAACTGCCACTATTTTTAATACTGAGTCTCTTTAATGTATACATCAAAGTACTGTATGATACCGAAAAAGATGAGAAAATTCTGTGTATTTACTCTACTTACAACTAACTAACCATTTTACTATGGTACTTATAAAGGTGGAATGTGTCTGCTATGTTTAGGTATGTATCATCCTGACTGACTACAGAGAGCTTAATAAACTAGTTACCCAGACAGAGTCCTTGCTAATAACTGCTACTGTAAAACTCAGGACTGTGAAGTCATTTGGTTTCTCTTGGCATCAGAAATTTTTAAATTAAAAAAAAAATCCACAATATTCACATTGTGCATCTATAAGATAATAAATAACAACTGTCATTTCCTATCCTCCCAGGCAGACTCTGCAATCTTCCTCACCACCAAGACATTGCTCCACCAAGGAGGTAGCCAGCTTTGTACACAATCAATATCTTAAGAGCAGTGAAAAGACTCATAAAAGAATCCAGGACCCCAGTGGAATAATGGCAGCCTCCTAAATCTAATCTCTTTACCTACCATCTTATCACCATATAGAGAAGCAAAGAGGGCAAGTAAGACTACCCATCAACAATGTCAAAGCCTAAACTCAGAGACAAAGAACACAGGACAATATGATACAATGGACATGTAAGTGATACAATAAATATCTGAAACAGCCTGGGATCCCACTCGGGAGTAGACAGTGAGGTAGGGACCACATGGTAGTGGGGGGGGGGGATGAGGGCCTAACCCTGGAGGAACCCAGATAAAACTCACACCAGAGGGAGATGCACACTGAATGGAAGAAAACATTAAAAACAAGTCTGAGACTGTGGGCCAGGGGATGAGCTCCTGGGAAGCTGAAAGGAAGGAGATTAAAAACTAGGTAGAACTGATGGCAGCCTCCATGGGGAGGGGGATTTCTTAAGGCTTTCCAGGGAACAGAACTGAGCAGTGGAAATGGAAGGGGGGGAGGCAGAAGACATACCATCCCCTTTTTTCCTCAGTCTTTCCCCTCAAAATCACTGAAAACTTTTATATCCCCAAATGAAAGGTTTTATCCCTAGAACTTTTAGTTAACCATCAAAACCTCAAAAGACAGAACCATCTGCTATTGTTAGACCAGAAAACATGAGACTGAAAATAAGTGACAAATGGCCATAGAACTGTGGCAGAAAGAAGACTAAAAATATTTTAGCTGATTAAAAAAAAAAAAACTCAAAGCAGAGAAAAGCTGCAACACAAAATCCTAACCTAAATTAAATGCCTTTACACAAAGACATTTTTTAAAGTTTTGAATTAAATATTTAAATATCAAAATATAAATGGACTGCAAAGAGAAGCTATGAAATGAGTGAATTGAACTCTAAGGAAATTGAAAAGCAACACAAAATCATCTCAGAAATGAAGGCTAAATTTAATTACAATGTGTACAAGAAAATACATACAACTTAAAATTCAGTAAGGAGGGATGAGAAGAATGAAAACACCTAAGAAAACCAAAACAAGATAAGGATGTTAGGGGGAGGGGATGATGGAGAGAAAGAGACACAAAAATAGATAAGCAAAGATCTAACAAATTATCAGAGTCCCTGAAGGAAAAAAAAAAAAAAAAGAAGGAACTCATTAAAATCCAATTAAACTTCATAGGATTAGTAGAAAATTCAAATCTACATATTGAAAGGACCTTTAGATATTAAGAAAGATAATCCTTTAGCCTCTAGACAGAAAAGACTAGATGACATAGAACTTAAGATGGAACTTAAACTGATGTATTTGTTTGCCGATTTTCAGTACTGGGGATTGAACCCAGGGCCTTGAGCATGCTAGGCAAGTGCTCTACCACTGACTTACATCCTGCTATGCACATACATGAATATGCCACAGTGAATTTCATTTTTATGTATATCTATAAAACACCAACTTAAAGAAACAAATATTCCATGCATGTATGATTGTGTCAAACTGAACCCCAGTATTTTCAATAGCCATATTATACTAAAACATTAACTTTAAGAGACCAGGTGATAATAAAAAGGGGGAAAGCCAGTTTTCCATCACATTTCTCAGTAGCAACAGAGAGTAAGACCACAGTGCAGTAATATTTTCAAGCAACTGGAGGAAAGAAAGTACAAGCTAAAGAGTTTTTAATCTAATTAATTCTATCAATCATTAAGATTCATAAAGAAATGTAAGCCTAAGATAATGCTAGCCATACAGCTGGAAAACAAATGTAAGTGCCATACATTTTAAAAATGTAGAAGTAACAATTAAAACAAGAGAAAGGAGAAATAGAAACAAGAAAAGCAAATAGATACAATGATTGTCCCAAAGATACCAGATGGAAACCATAATATATTCCTTTGAAACTGAGAAACCAAAGATCCAAAATACATCAATCTCAAATAAGAGTTCAGAACATGCCACAAAATGTTATCAGTGTTGCTGGGAGCCACAGCCAATTAATATGATGCATGGCATTTTTGATTGAAAGGTGATGCCAGCTAGCCATTGAGATGATATGATTATGTTAAAAATTACATTCATATGGATACCGGACTCCTGCTGCGGGACTCCTGGAGAGTTCCCATTGGTTGGGAAAGTGCAGTAGGAGGGAATTCTGGGGGAGGCGCTTGCGCTGGATTTCCGGGAAGGAACCGGCAGAACGCCGCGTGGGTGGATCGGGAAGCTTCCCGGGCAAGGACGTGGTGTTGGCGGTTTTTTCAAATAAAGTTTGTTCCTGTTTGAGTGGCTCGTGATCTTGTGCCCAGCCAGACAGCGGCAACTGGTGGCCCTGTACGGGGAGCGCCTGAAGCTTGGAGGTGAGTAAAATTGCTCGCCCCTGAGGGAAGGCGACAGAATGGGTGACCATTTCAAAAAACAATGTGTTCTTCTTTTGATTTATTTTGTTTTTGTTTCAAGCTGCCTATCCCTAGAATTTTCTCAGGCAAACTGGGAAAAATGGTTGGCTCAAGGCTTGAAGTTGTTTGACCCTGAGAAAGAGAAAATTGATACAACTATTCTTTGCTCCATTTTTGTTTCATTCTGTTTCGGTTTTGTTTTATGCTACCTTATTGGGTTGCGTTACCTTTATAGTAGATTAGAAACTAGTAAAAAACAAACCGAAAAACTGTTAAGTAAATTGTTAGAGGTCCAAACTGTGGTAGAAAACATGTCAGGTCAAGCAAAAGAGAAGGTCTCTCCAGCTAGTCAGACAGAGGAAAATTTGAAGAAAGAAAGCTTAGAGGAAAAACGACCATCAGTTGGGGAGTTACAACAGGAGGCTGCTACTAACTCCCTTCTATCACCAGAGGGCGTAATTCAACCAACAACTCCACCTACAGCTGAGCGGTCCTCAACTCTCGTAGTTGATGCACAAAATCCTAAGGCAAGATCCCAAAGACTAGCATGCCCTGTACTTGAGCAGGCAGGAGGGCAACGAATTCACCGTGCTTTAGATTTCAAAACAGTAAAGCAATTAAAGGAGGCTGTAACAACCTATGGCCCGCAAGCACCCTTCACCATAAGCATGGTCGAATCTATTACCAACTTAGACAGGACACCAGCAGATTGGGCTAACATGTGTCGATCTGTGCTAAATGGAGGACAATATTTGTTATGGAAGGTTGCCAATGAGGAATTCTGCATGGAGACAGCTAGGCGAAATACAGCAGCCGGTTACCCTCAAAGAAATCTGGAGATGTTGTTAGGAAAGGGATCTTATGAGGGTCAACGGCAACAAATTGAATATGATCCTGGTGTATACGCACAAATTGCTGCAGATGCAGTTAGGGCATGGAAAACTTTACAGGGGCATGGAGATTTACAAGGACAGTTATCTAAGGTAATACAAGGAACTAACGAACCTTACGCTGAATTTGTAGATAGGCTTATTCAGACAGCTTCTAGAATATTTGGAGATGTAGAACAGGCAATGCCATTTATAAAACAACTGGCTTATGACCAAGCAAATCGTTGCTGCAGAGAGGTCATTAGACCATGGAAACATGAAGATTTAAACACATATATTAAATTATGTAGAGACATTAATGAACAAGGACAAGTCTTAGCAGCAGTACAACAGGCTTTAGATGCCAGGCCAAAAACATGCTACAATTGTGATCAGACAGGACATTTTAAAAGGAATTGCCCCATAGGAGGAGGGTTTAACAAAGCTAGGTATCAAAGGAATAGAATACCAGGTATTTGCCCACGATGCCATAGAGGGAGACATTGGGCTAATGAATGCCGTTCTCAAACCACCATAGAGGGCACTCCATTATCAAAAAACGGACAAGGATCAAGTGTTTACCCACGATATCGTGGAGAAAGGCATCAGGCTCCATTGCCAAAAAACGGACTGGAGGGCCCAATGCTCCGGGGCCCAAAACCACAAATATACGGGGCAATGGAGGAACCCAACAGCACCATCAAGGTAGTGCCCAGGACACATTATCCATTAAATCCCTCATCAGACAAACTAGAGGGAGCGCAGGGCTGGACATCTGCGCCTCTGCAAGAGCAGTACTAACTCCAGAGATGGGAATTCAAATCATTCCCACAGGAGTAAAAGGACCTCTTCCCCAAGGAACGGTAGGCTTATTATTGGGACGCAGTTCTTCTACACTAAAAGGACTTATGATAAGTCCCGGGGTAATTGATCCCGATTATAAAGGTGAAATAAAAATTATAGCTAGTTCTCCAAGAGGCATATCAGTTATCTCACCAGGGGATAGAATAGCACAGTTACTAATAATACCCAGCCTACATGATAAATTTTCCAGTCGTACTGTAGAAAGAGGTACCAGGGGATTGGGCTCCACAGGTGTAGATTGGGCGATGCTGTCTTTAAATTTAGATTCTCGCCCCATGCTAAAACTAAATATTCAAGGACACGACTTTAATGGGCTACTGGACACAGGTGCAGACCTTAGCATCATATCTAGTCAGGAATGGCCAAAACATTGGCCATTACAACAAGCCACTCAAACGCTTCGAGGCCTAGGAGTGGCTACTAATCCCCATAGAAGTGCAATGGTATTAGATTGGAAGGATCTTGAAGGATGTGAGGGAACTATACAGCCATATGTATTGGATCATCTTCCTATAAATTTATGGGGACGAGATGTCCTAGATCAATTAGGTTTGACGTTAACAAATAACATCAATCCTAATGCGCCCACTACTAGGGCTAGACAAGGTTTTAAAAAAGAAAAAAGATTAGGAAAACAAGGACAAAATATAGCAGCACCAATTCAAATAGATCAAGGAACAGACAGACATGGGTTGGATTTTCAGAAAGGGCCACTGAGACAATAAAAATTACTTGGAAATCAGAAAGACCAGTGTGGGTTCCTCAGTGGCCCCTAACTAAAGAAAAGATACAAGTAGCCCATGATCTGGTCAAACAACAATTAGCGAAAGGACATATACAACCTTCCATATCTCCCCATAATACTCCCATTTTTGTCATTAAAAAAAAATCTGGTAAATGGAGATTATTACAAGATTTAAGAGCCATTAATAATGAGATGGTTATTATGGGACCTGCTCAATCAGGGATTCCCCAATTGTCTGCTTTACCAAAAACCTGGTATGTTTTAGCTATAGATATTAAAGATTGTTTTTTTTCAATTCCAATTCATCCTGAGGATAGTCCACATTTTGCATTTACTATCCCTGCACTAAATCATGAAGGTCCTGATCAGAGATATGAATGGAAAGTACTCCCTCAGGGGATGGCTAATAGTCCAACTATGTGTCAAATTTATGTTAACAAAGCAATCCAACCACTTAGAAATCAAAATCCTGAACTACAAATATTTCACTATATGGATGATATGTTATTGGCACATAAAGATAAAAACACACTGCTAGAATGTTATGCCACACTTACAAATTTATTAAAAGGTTATAATCTAGAGATAGCAATAGATAAAGTACAATTAAATCTTCCAATTAATTATCTAGGAGTCCTGTTATCCTCAACCATGGTCCGTCCACCAAAAATTCAAATACGAGTAGATCAACTCAAATCACTTAATGACTTTCAAAAGTTATTGGGAGACATAAATTGGATAAGGCCTTATCTAGGCATACCAACAGGAGAGCTAGGACCTTTATTTGATATCCTAAAAGGTCCATCAGATCCAAATTCACCCCGCATGTTAACGCCTGAAGCAAGAAAGGCATTAAAAATCATTGAAACATATATGGAAAATATGCACTTGGATAGAATTGATATAAGTTTGCCTTTATTATTTATTGTACTACCAACAAAAAATATTCCTACAGGAGTATTTTGGCAAGAAGGTCCATTATTGTGGATACATTTATCTTATTCTCCTAATACTATTCTTACTAGATATCCTGAGGCTGTAGGACAATTAATACTCAAAGGAATAAAAGCAGCAAAGGGAGTGTTTGGGATTTCTCCCAATAAAATTATTACTCCATATACTATGGATCAAATTGATGAGTTAGCCAATGAGTTAAATACTTGGGCAATAATCATGTGTAAATCTAATGTTTCATTTGATAATCACTTGCCATCTAATCCTTTGTTGTCTTTTTGGTCTAAGCATCCTGTAGTTTTTCCAAAAATGACAAGAAAGACCCCTATCATGAATGCTCCAAATATATTCACTGATGGGTCAAATAATGGTACAGCAGCAGTAGTTACCCCTGATCAAACTTTTACATTTTTAGTACCCAAACAATCAGCTCAAAAGGTAGAGCTTAATGCAGTATTACAAGCTTTTATGATGTTTAAAGATTCTGTATTTAATTTATTTTCTGATAGTCAATATGTAGTTAATGCTATAGTATCCCTTGAAGATGCTGGTAGGATTTCCCCTTCTTCTACTGTTTTCTCTTTGTTTTCCACTATACAAAGTCTAATCTGGGACAGAAAAGATCCATTCTTTATAGGACATATCAGGGCACATACAGGATTGCCTGGAGCCCTTAGTTTGGGCAATGAATTAGCAGATAAATCTACACATGACATACATATTTTCTCCACAATAGAAGAAGCTATAAATTTTCATAAAAGGTTCCATGTCAATGCTAATACTTTACAAAAACGTTTTAAAATAACTAAAGAACAAGCCAGACATATAATAAAACAATGTCAAAATTGTGTGACATTTTTACCACAAGTTAATCTTGGAGTCAATCCTAGAGGACTGATACCTAACCATATTTGGCAGATGGATGTCACACATTTGCCAGAATTTGGAAAATTAAAATATTTGCATGTTACAGTTGATACTTCTTCTGGATTTTTGATGGGCTCCCTTCATGCCGGAGAAAAAACTAAAGATGTTATAGCTCATTGCTTACAAAATTTTGCCACTGTGGGCGTTCCAAAACAGTTAAAAACAGATAACGGTCCTGGTTATGCTTCTACCTCTTTTAAACAATTCTGCTCATCATTTGGCATTACTCACATAACAGGAATTCCATACAATCCACAGGGACAAGGCATAGTTGAAAGAGCTCATCAAACTATTAAAATGTACTTATTAAAACAAAAGGAGGGAATTGGAAAGGGGTATATATCCCCCAAAGATAAACTTAAAATAACCCTCTTTACTCTAAACTTTTTAAATTTGGATTCATCAGGACTTAGTGCTGCGGAAAGGCATATGTATCCAAAAAATGTGCATAAGCCTAAAGTACTTTGGAAAGACATTCTAACAGGACAATGGAAAGGTCCTGACCCAGTAATTGTTTGGAGTCGGGGCTCTGTTTGCGTGTTTCCACAGGGAGAACAGCAGCCGATTTGGATTCCAGAAAGACTAACCAAAACGATTTCTACAGATCAAAAAGAAGATGATTTGACTCAAATCCATAACAGCTGATATCCAGAACTCCAGCTTGGCCATTCTTACATCTGCGACAGTGATTAACCAGGATGCTTTTTTCAATATCTATTTTATTATTGCTTTTTCCCACATCATAAAGTTCTATTTTATTTTTGAGCTCATACAGACCTAGGTTGATGTTTTTCTGATCAGTTTTATTTTTTGACTGTGGAGTTTTTAACATTGCAATGGAGATTTCACCTAGGTGAAACTACAAGGCCTTTACTATTGTCTTATGTGTTGTATGTTATATGTGCACACTTCTGTTTTGTGTTATATGTCTATATGTGCGTATGTCCATAGATCATATATGAGGAGTGCTCATAAAAAAATGGATCCAAGTACTTTTTATTATTCACGTAATTTTAATGGTTTAATTTAAATTGGGTAAACAGCTGTTAAAAATTATTTTAATATGTGTACAAATAAGCAGGTTAACAAATCTGTTTGTTTATTTTCATCTTTCCTTTTCATTATATTTAATAATTCTGTTCAAGATAATGTAAATTGTTCTAAAAAAAAAAAAGTTTTCTTAGTACCTGTTAAAATGTTACATTTTTTTTTTCTTTCTTTCTCTCTTTAACATCATTGTCAGAATTCCTATTTTTCATCCCAGTGCCGGTGAAGACAAAGATGAAACCAAACTACAACTTCTTCGATAATTATCACAACAAACTGTATAAACTGATACATCAATGATCTTGGGAGGAAATGGACATATTGATAGATTCCTCCACTTTGAACTGCTTACAAAACTTGCCTGGACTATGTATCACTTGTATGCACTGTGATCTATCTGTTGATACAACAAATTATGGTAATGCTGGCGTATCTTTGCTGATGTGTCACCAGTGATGCAATTTTCCCTAGGAGTCGTCAATTGATTTGGTGTTGTGGCATTTCTGTATCCTCCTCCCTTCTACTAGTGATGGTCTAATTTTGGGGGCCAACAGAGGTGAGGCAAAGAACCTCACCCCCCCACTGGCACCAAGGCCAAATCTGGGGGCCAACAGAGGTGAGGCAAAGAACCTCACCCCCCCACTGGTGCATAGGCCTATCCACAAGTATGGCTATATGCTGGACCGGTAGTCAGTGACGGGTATGATCCAATTGCAGTGGTATCAACCTAAGACAGGAGGCTGACGCCTAAAGGTCAGTTTTCCAATGACGGGTAAGAACCATATGTTGAATTGGACAAACCTAACAGGCACGGTCCCTAGCCACATTACTTGTTGCTTAATTAAACAGAAGGGGGGAGATGCTGGGAGCCACAGCCAATTAATATGATGCATGGCATTTTTGATTGAAAGGTGATGCCAGCTAGCCATTGAGATGATATGATTATGTTAAAAATTACATTCATATGGATACCGGACTCCTGCTGCGGGACTCCTGGAGAGTTCCCATTGGTTGGGAAAGTGCAGTAGGAGGGAATTCTGGGGGAGGCGCTTGCGCTGGAGTTCCGGGAAGGAACCGGCAGAACGCCGCGTGGGTGGATCGGGAAGCTTCCCGGGCAAGGACGTGGTGTTGGCGGTTTTTTCAAATAAAGTTTGTTCCTGTTTGAGTGGCTCGTGATCTTGTGCCCAGCCAGACAGCGGCAAGTGTAATAGTAACAACTACAACAGATATTCAAACCTGTCAATTCAACACAGAAAGAAAAAAAGAACATACTTCATAGAGTTTACAAATAAAGATAGCAAAAATTAATACAAGCCGTAAACATAACATAAATAACATGAAGAAGTTTAGACCACACTTACAAGCCCCATAACAATAACTGTAAATGGGCTCAACTCAAAACAAAAAAGATTTCCAGAATGACTCTCAAAACCAAATGAAGCTCTATACTATATACAAAAGATATGCCTTAATCAAAATGACAAGAAAAACTAAGAAAACAGGCAATAAATAGATGTATATTAAATAAATGCAACATTGAAAAAGCAGGATTTGCCATACTTTTATCAGATACACAAGTGTGATTCACACCAACAATGATTCAGTGAAACAAACTAGAAAGCTTTATAATGCCAAACACCACAATTTACAATAAAAATATGAGAAGTTATAAAGCATAAACAACAGACATGCAAAGAGAAAGTGACAGAAATGCACTCATAACTCAGCCTGACACAAGTCAAATGATAAAATATAAATATATAAGATTTAAATGGTATCAACAAGGTATGTGTCATGAATATATATAAAAGTGTATAAACTTCAAATTTAAAACATTTTTAAAAAAAAATCAATTGACAAATATTGTATATATTCAAAGTGTACAATATGATTTGACATACATATGTAATGTGATTATCACAATCAAATTAACAAATTAATAATCAGTATACTGATTAGATCTTCAGAACTTGCTCTTAACCAAACATCATAAAAACTGAATTCAAAAACAGTCTCAAGTACAAAATAGAATACAAAAATTTATCTTATCACAATGCAACAGAAATAGGAAATTAAAATTTAAAACCTCTCCCACCTCAAAGTCAAAACAACTTCTTAAATAGGGAGATAACAAAATTTAGAACTTCTGGAACTAATGATAATGGAAACTCTACACATCTAAGGGATAAAATATAAGCATTGGTCAAGGAAAACTGTAGCCTAAATACCTACAGAATAAAAATGAAAGAATAAAAATGTTAAATTATCAACTGAAAAGAAGTGGTAAGGAAGAAAATTAAAATAAAAGGCATTAAAAAAAGAAAATGTGCAATTTAAAATACTTGGAAAATAGTAGATATTATAGAATTATTGGTTCCTGGAGTATATAAGATAAATAATAATAAAAAAAACATAGAAGTAATGACAAGAAGCAAATAATAATTTATACTTTTAACTGTAAGGGACTACTTTGTATAGTTAACTCTATACAAACAAATTTAAAATCCTAGTCTACAGCTGTCCAATAGAACTCCCGCAATGACAGAATAGTCCTAAAACTGCATAATAGCTACTAGCCACATGTGTGTATTAAACACTTGAACAGTTAAAATGATTAGTTTGAGAAACAAATGTTTTTATTTTATTTCATTGTAATGAATTCAAATTTTTTTTCTTTGTTGCTTTTAAAAATAAATGGCAGTAGGGTGTATTTTGACATACTATACATACATGGGATGAAACTCATTACAATTTTGATGCAATTCTTGTAGTTGAATATGATATAGAGTTACACTGGTTGTGTATCTGTATATGAGTATTGGATAGTTATGTCTCTTTCTACTGTCTTTCCTAATCCCATCCTCCCTCACTTCCTTTCATTCCCCTTTGTCTAATCTAATGAACTTCTATACTTCCCCTCTATACTCTCCCTTTTTATGGGTTAGCATCCACATATCAGAACTGGGATAACTGCATCAAATGATGGTTTTATCCAAATTTTCCAAAGAATCTCGATACTGCTTTCCAGAGTGGTTGCACTAATTTACAATCCAGCCAGCAATGTATGAGTGTACTTTTTTCTCTACAATCTCATCAAAATATATTGTTACTTGTATTCTTGATAATTGCCATTCTGAGATAGAATCTCAGAGTAGTTTTAATTTTCATTTCTCTAATTGCTAGAAATTTGAAACATCTTTCCATATATTTTTTTGACCATTCATACTTCTGTGAAGTGCCTGTTCAGTTCCTTTGCTATTTATTGATTGAGTTATTTGGGGAATTTTGTGTTAAGTTTTTGGATTTCTTTGTAGGTCCTGGAGATTAAGGCTCTATCTTTATCTGAGGTGCAGGTGGTAATGATTTTCTCCCATTCTGTAGGCTTTTTGTTCATGTTCTTAATTGATTTTTTTGATGTAAAGAAGCTTTTTAGTTTGATACCATCTCATTTATTGATTCTTGATTTTTTATTTCTTGTGCTTTAGGAGTCTTAATGAAGAAATCTGTTCCTGAGCCAATATGATGGAGAGTTGGGCCTACTTTTTTTTTCTAGTATGTGCAGGGTCTATCTGATGCCAAGATCCTTGATCCACTTTGAATTATGTGCAGGGTGAGATATAGAGGTTCAATTTCAAACTACTACATGTGGATTTCCAGTTTTTCCAGCACCATTTGTTGAAAAGTCTATCTTTCTCTACTGTATGTTTGTGACACCTTTGCCTAGTATTAGATAACTATATTTATGTGGGTTTGTCTCTGTATCTTCTATTCTGTTCCATTTGTCTTCATTTCTATTTTTGTGCCAATATTATGCCATTTTTGTTATTATCACTCTGCAGTATAATTTAAGGTCTGGTAATGTGATGCCTCCTAAATTACTTTTCTCACTATGGATTGCTTTGGGTATTATAGACCTCTTATTTTTTTCTAAATAAATTTCATGACTGTTTTTTCTATTTCTATGAAGATCATCATTGGACTTTTCATGGAAACCATATTAAATCTGTATAGTGCTTTTGGTAGTATGGCCATTTTGACAACATTAATTCTGCCTTTTCAAGAACATGGGAGGTCGTTCTATTTTCTAAGGTCTTTTCAATTTCTTTCTTTAATGTTCGGTAGTTTTCATGGTAGAGGCCATTCACCTCTTTTGTTAGATTGATTCCCAAGTTTTTTTGTTGTTGTTGTTGTTTTTTTGAGGCTACTGTAAATGGAATAGTTTTCCTGATTTCACTTTCAGTAAAATTTCATCATTGTTATGTAGGAATGCAATTGATTTATGGGTGTTAATTTTATATGCTGCAACTTTGCTGGATTTGTTTATGAGTTCAAGAAGCTTTTTATCTTTGTGTCTTCTAAATATAGAATTATGTCTTTGGCAAATAGGGATAATTTGAGGGTTTCTTTTCGTATTCATATTGCTTTTCTTTCTTTCTTTTATCTTATTGCCTGGCTAGAGTTTCAAGGACTGTGTTGAATAGACATGATGAAAGAGTGCATTTCTATCTTGTTCCAGTTTTTAGAAGGAATGCTTCCAATTTTTCTCCATTTAGAATGATGTTGACCTTGGGTTTAGCATACATAGCTTTTACCATGTTGGGGTATGTTCCTACTATCCCTAGTTTTTCTAGTGTTTTGAACACAAATCGCTGCTGAATTTTGTCAAATGCTTTTTCTGCACCTATTGAGATAATCATGTGGTTCTTGTCTTTATGTCTGTTGATGTGATTAATTACATTTATTGATTTCTGTACACTGAACCAACCTTTTATCCCTGGGATAAACCCCACTTGGTCATTGTGTACTATCTTTTTAATGTTTTGCATGCAGTTTACCAGGATTTTATTAAGAATTTTTGCGGAGGAGGAAGCCCCAAGCCAGCCCAGACCAGATCAGAGAAGGAATCCTGGCCCCAAGCCAGACCAGAGGAGAAAGCCCAGCCCCATCCCGCATGCTAGTTCGGAGGAAACCCATCAACCATTAAAACCCATCAAAGGGGGTGTGGCTACCAGCACTGTTTCCAACTCCCCCACCCTTAGCTGCGATTACTCAAAATATTTCCCACAAGCTTTTGGGGGTTGTAGCTATCAACACAAAACAACAACTGTACAGGCACCTGGTTTCCACCTCAGAGACTAGAGTAGGGAAGATACAGGTGGAAGCTCATGTTCTTTCACACTGGCTATATCCACCAACCTGAACACAGAGGCTCAAGCTAGGAATAGACAACGCCACCTACTGGAAGCAAGGAAAACAGTGTTCTGAGAGACTTTTTTTTACTCTTTCTCTTTTCTTCTCTCTCTTTCACAACTTCAACATATGTGAAACCAAGAACTGTGCATGAACAACCAAATCACCAAAATAATATAATATAGAGGAATTGCATATATCCCACCTTCCCCCATTTTTTTCTTTATTTCTATCTTACTTTCTTTTTCCTTCTCTCTTATTTCTCTTTTCTTCCTTGTTATTTTTTTTCTTCATTCGTATTCTCTCTATCCCACTTTCAACCTCCTAACTTTTGCTATCTATACATAAGGTAACTATCTAAATACAGATAGGAGGTTGAGTCTATACATTCTTCCATAAATTACCAGTCTATTGGCTAGAGTTCTCCAAAGTTGCTAAGTTAGTTTAACCTCATACCCTCACTCCTTTCCCTCTAAGTATAACATCCTTCGTCTGAAATTAAGTTTTCTATATGCCACCAGATATGGTATGCCTTTTATGAAACTAATGACTATATCCTTAAATAATAATTAAAAACAATATCTGTAGACTTAGAATCTAACTATAAATGTATTAATAATGAAAACTTGTGCTTAGATGATGTACTGTTGATATTGGGAACTGTTAACATTGTCTTTCTCTGCAAAAGAGGGATTTTGGAGCTATACAAGAACAATACAAATATATAAGGAGAAAACCATTAACACAACAGTTTCACAAAGCTAGAAAGACACATGAGCAGTATGAAAAGACAAGGAAAGAAAGCACCACAAACAATACAGGTCAATTCAACATTAGATGAGGTAATATCTGCAGCTGATGGAATGTCAGATAAAGAATTCAGGATATACATGCTTCAGATGATCTGGAGTCTCAAGGAAGACATTATACAGCAAATTCAGACAATGAAAGATCACTTTGACAATGAATTACATAAACAAATCCAAGAAGCAAAAGATCAACTCTATAGGGAGATAGAGGATATAAAAAAACAAACAGAAACCCTGGAAATGCAGGAAAAAATAAACCAAATTAAAAACTCAAATGAGAGTATTACCAGCAGAGTAGAAAACTTAGAAGATAAAACTTCAGACAATGAAGACAAAGTTTTCAACTTGAAAAGAACATAGACAGCTCAGTGAGAATGTTAAGAAATCATGAGCAGAACATCCAAGAATTATGGGATAACATAAAGAACCCAAACTTAAAGAGTTATTGGGATACAAGAGGGTATAGAGGTCCAAACCAAAGGAATGAGCAATCTATTCAATGAAATAATACTAGAAAACTTCCCAGACTTAAAGAATGAAAAAGAAATCCAAATACTAGAAGCCTACAGGACACCGAATGTACAAAATCATAAGAGATCCACACCAAGACACATAATAATGAAGATGCCCAACATACAGAATAAGGAGAGAATCTTATAAGCCACAAGAGAGAGGAAGCAGATTACATTTAAGGGTAAACCAATCAAGATAACGGCTGATCTTTCAACACAGACTCTGAAAGCTAGAAGATCCTGGAACAACATATTTCAAACACTGAAAGAAAAAAGGTTCCAACCAAGAATCATGTATCCATTGAAATTAAGCTTCAGGATTGAAGATGAAATAAAAATCTTCCACAATAAACAAAAGTTAAAAGAATTTGCAGCTAGAAAACCAGCTCTTCAAACTCCTTGGCAAAACATTACAGGAAGAGGAAATGAAAAATAACAATGAAAACCAACAGCGGGAGGTAGTACAGTAAAGGAAAAACTAATCATAGAGGAAAAACAAATCATGTTAAGTAACATACATAATCAAATATGGCTGGAAGTACAAACCACCCATATCTCAATAGTAACCCTAAATGTTAATGGCTTAAATGCACCAATCAAAAGACATAAGCTAGTAGAATGGATTAAAAAAAATATCCAACAATATGCTGCCTACAGGAGACTCATCTGATAGGAAAATACTTACACAGACTGAAGGTGAAAGGTTGGGAAAAATCATACCACTCATATGGACCCCGGAAGCAAGCAGGGGTGTCCATACTTATATCAAATAAAATAGACTTCAAGCCAAAGTTAATCAAAAGGGATAAACAAGGACACTACATACTGCTCAAGGGAACCATACACCAACAAGACTTAAGGATCATTAATATATATGCCCCAAACAATGGTACAGCTACATTCATCAAACAAACTCTTCTCAAGTTCAAGAGTCAAATAGACCACAATACAATAATCATGGGAGATTTTAACACACCTCTCTCACCACTGGACAGATCTTCCAAACAAAAGTTGAATAAAGAAACCATAGAGCTCAATAATATAATTAATAACTTAGACATAATTGATATATACAGAACATACCACCCAACATCAATCGGATACACTCTCTTCTCAGCAGCACATGGATCCTTCTCAAAAATAGACCATATATTATGTCACAGGGCAAATCTTAGCAAATAAAAAGGAGTAGAGATACTACCATGCATTTTATTTGATCATAATGGAATGAAATTGGGAATCAATAATAAGAAAGAAAAAATCCTACATCACATGGAGAATAAACAATATGCTACTGAATGAACAAAGGGTTACAGAAGACATCAAAGAGGAAATTAAAAAATTCTTAGAGGTAAATGAAAACTCAGACACAACATATCAAAATCTCTGGGACACTATGAAAGCAGTACTAAGAGGAAAATTCATTTTATGGAGTTCATTCCTTAAAAGAAGGAAAAGCCAACAAATAAATGACCTCACACTACACCTCAAAGTCTTAGAAAAAGAAGAACAAATTAGTAGCAAATACAGTAGAAGGCAAGAAATAATTAAAATCAGAGCTGAAATCAATGAAATCGAAACAAAAGAAACAATCGGAAAAATTGACAAAAGTAAAAGTGGGTTCTTTGAAAAAATAAATAAGATTGATAGACCACTAGCCACGCTAACAAAGAGAAGAAGAGAGAGAACCCAAATTACCAGTTTACGGGATGAAAAAGGCAACATCACAACAAACAATTCAGAAATACAGAAGATAATTAGAAATTATTTTGAAACCCTATACTCTAATAAAATAGAGGATAGTGAAGGCATTGATAAATTCCTTAATGCATATGAGCTACCCAGATTGAGTCAGGATGATATAAACAACCTAAACAGACCAATATCAAGTGAGGAAATAGAAGAAGCCATCAAAAGACTACCAACCAAGAAAAGCCCAGGACCGGATGGATATACAGCAGAATTTTACAAGAACTTTAAAGAATACTAATACCAATACTCTACAATCTATTTCAGGAGATAGAAAAAGAGGGAGTACTTCCAAATTCATTCTATGAGGCCAATATCACCCTGATTCCCAAACCAGATAAAGACACCTCAAAGAAAGAAAACTACAGACCAATATCCCTAATGAATTTAGATGCAAAAATCCTCAATAAAATTCTGGCAAATCGGATACAAAAACATAGCAAAAAGATAGTGCACCATGACCAAGTGGGATTCATCCCTGGGATGCAAGGCTGGTTCAATATAGGGAAATCAATAAATGCAATTCACCACATCAATAGACTTAAAGTTAAAAACCATATGATCATCTCGATAGATGCTGAAAAAGCATTCGACAAAATATAGCATCCCTTTATGTTCAAAACTCTAGAAAAATTAGGGATAACAGGAAATTACCTCAAAATGGTAAAAGCTATATACGCTAAGCCTCAGGTCAGCATCATTCTAAATGGAAAAAAAATTGAAGGCATTCCCTTTAAAATCTGGAACAAGACAGGGATGTCCTCTGTCACCACTTCTATTCAACATAGTTCTTGAAACACTAGCCAGAGCAATTAGATGAAAGAAATTAAAGGCATAAATATAGGAAAAGAAGAACTTAAATTAGCACTATTTTCCAATGACATGATACTATACCTAGCAGACCCAAAAATTCAACCAAGAAACTTCTAGAACTAGTAAATGAATTCAGCAAAGTGGCAGGATATAAAATCAATACCAATAAATCAAAGGCATTCCTATATATCAGTGACAAATTCTCTGAAATAGAAATGAGGACAACTACTCCATTCACAATATCCTCAAAAAAAAATACCTGGGAATCAACTTAACAAAAGAGGTGAAAGAGCTATACAATGAAAACTACAGAACCCTAAAAAGAAATAGAAAAAGACCTTAGAAGATGGGAGGATTTACCTTGCTCATGGATTGGTAGAATTAATATTATTAAGATGGCCATATTACCAAAAGCACTTTACAGATTCAATGCAATTCCCATCAAAATCCCAATAACATTCCTTGCAGAAATAGAAAAAGCAATTATGAAATCCATCTGGAAAAACAAGAGACCCAGAATAGCTAAAGTAATTCTAAGCAGGAAGAGTGAAATTGGTAGTATCGCGATTCCAGATTTTAAACTATACTATAGAGCAATAGTAACAAAAACAGCATGGTACTGGCACCAAAACAGGCTGGTAGACCAATGGTACAAAATAGAGGACACAGAGACAAATCCACAAAATTACAACTACCTTATATTAGACAAAGGTGCTAAAATAATGCAATGGAGAAAGGATAGCATCTTCAACAAATGGTGCTGGGAGAACTGGAAATCCATATGCAACATAATGAAATTGAATCCCTTTCTCTCACCATGCATAAAAGTCAACTGAAAATGGATCAAGGAGGTAGGAATCAGACCAGAGACTCTGCATCTAATAGAAGATAAAGTTGGTCCTAATCTTCATCACGTGGGGGCAGGCCCCAAATTTCTTGCTAAGACACCTATAGCACAAGAGTTAAAACCAAGAATCAACAAATGGGACAAATTCAAACTAAAAAGTTTTTTCCCAGTAAGAGAAATAATATGCGAGGTAAATAGGGAGCCTACATCCTGGGAACAAATTTCTACCCCTCAAACATCAGATAGAGCTCTAATCTCTAGAGTATACAAAGAACTCAAAAAGTTAAACAACAAAAAAGCAAATAACCCAATCAACAAATGGGCCAAGGACTCGAACAGAAACTTCTCCGAAGAGGACATACAATCAATCAACAAATACATGAAAAAATGCTCACCATCTCTAGCAGTCAGAGAAATGCAAATTAAAACTACTCTAAGATACCATCTCACTCCAATAAGAATGGCAGCCATTACGAAGTCAAACAACAATAAGTGCTAGTGAGGATGCAGGGAAAAAGGTACGCTCATACATTGCTGGTGGGACTGCAAATTGGTGCAGCCAATTTGGAAAGCAGTATGGAGATTCCTTGGAAAGATGGGAATGGAACCACCATTTGATCCAGCTATTCCCCTTCTCGGACTATACCCAAAAGACCTAAGAAGAGCATACTACAGGGACACATCCACATGAATGTTTATAGCAGCACAATTCACAATAGCTAGACTGTGGAACCAACCTAGATGCCCTTCAATAGATGAATGGATTAAAAAATGTGGCATTTATACACAATGGAATATTACTCAGCACTAAAAAATAATAAAATCATGGCATTTGCAGGCAAATGGATGGCATTAGAGCAGATTATGCTAAGTGAAGTTAGCCAATCCCTAAAAAACAAATGCCGAATGTCTTCTCTGATATAAGAGTGGGTGACTCAGAATGGGATAGGGAGGAAGAGCATGAGAAGAAGACTACCACTAAATAGGGAAGAGAGGTGGGAGGGAAAAAGAGGGAGAAGGGGAGTTGCACAGAAGATGGAAGGAGAACCTCATTGTTATACAGAATACATATATGATGTTGTAATGAGAAAAAGAAGAAAAAAAGTGTGTCACATTAGATTGGATAGAGAGAAAGGATGGGAGAGGAGGGGAGGAGTAGGGAGGATAGGAAGGGCAGCAGAATAGACAATATGATTGATGTATGTACATTCCATGTATGCATTATATATCAAAATGCATTCTACTGCCATGTATGACTAAAAAATAAATAAATAAATAAAAATTTTTAAAAAGAATAAAGTGGGACCGTGGTGCCATATGACTATATTGTACTACATATGTCCTTATAAAAGGAGAAGAGACATGAGACACACACAATAAATGGAGAACATCACCTGATGATGGAGGCAGAAACTGAAGTGTTGCAGCTGCAAGTCAAAGAATACCTAGAATTGCTATAAACCACCAGAAGCTGAGAAAGCAAGGAATGATTCCAACTTGCAGCCTTCAGAAGGGGTGCAGTCTGCTAAGACTTCTGGAACTGTGAAATAATAAATTTATGTTGTTTCAAGTCAAAAAAAAAAAAAAAAGAATTTTTGCATCTATGTTCATGAGGGATATTGGTCTGAAGTTTTCTTTCCTTGATGTGTCTTTGTCTGGATTTGGTATTAGGATGATACTAACTTCATACAATGAGTTTGGAAGAGTTTCTCCTTTTCAATTTCATGGAATAATTTAAGGAGTATTGGTGTAATTTACTCTTTGAAGATCTGGTAGAATTCAGCTGAGAATCCTTGATTTTTCTTTGTTGGTAGGCTTTTAATGGTATCTTCAATTTCATTACTTGAAATTAATTTGTTTAAATTTTCTGTGTATGAATAACACTCAAAAAAACTTTTCTTCTCAATGAAATATTTTATTGAATATGTTTTTTAGTCCTGGATTCTAGTTGTGAATTCTTTTAACTGTTGATTATCATGGAAGGTTTTTATTTCATCATCAATTATGAAGCTTAATATTGCTGGATATAGTATTCTTGGCTAGTATTCATTTTTTTTTTCAGAGCTTAGTTTATATTATTCTAAGACCTTCTAGCTTTGAGGGTCTGGGTTGAGAAATCAGCTAATTTCTGGTTTGGTTTCCCTCTAAATGTTACCTGTTGCTTTTTTCTGGCAGCCTTTAAAATCCTATCTTTATTCTATATGACATTTTCATAATAATGTTCCTTTGTGTGGATCTTTTGTAACTTTGTTATATTTGGGGTCCTGTAAGTCTCCTGAATTTGGTTTTCCATCTCCTTCAACAATGTATGAAAAAAATATATAGCAGTAGAATAGGTCCTTAGTTTCTATTTTGATCTAGTGTTAAATGACAGAATACACTGGGATAATAGGATCAGTACATAATCATGTGTTATATCTGGCTTAAAATAAAAAAAAAAATAGGTGTTGTCCATGCCTTCTATTGTATTAATTATTGCTGTGACATTCGTAGTAGGAGTGAACATTGTATACTTCAATTAGTATTAAGAAATGTTGGGCTGGGGGTGTGGCTCAAGTGATAGTGTGCTCGCCTGGCATGCATGCAGCCCCGGTTCGATCCTCAGCACCACATACAAAGATGTTGTGTCTGCCGAAAACTAAAAAATAAATATTAAAAAAATTCTCTCTCTCTAAAAAAAAAAAAGAAAAGAAAAGAAAAAAGAAATGTTAAGGATAGAGATGAGTATGTGTAAAGAAGAAAAGTGTGAAGAAGAAAAGTGTTAAAACGTGAATAGGACAGATGCAGAGTGGTAACTTAGGGTACATTGTTAGTTTGAAAGGAAACAAAAACTACAACATAAAGGAAGAGAGACAGAATAGAGTTTGGGTGCCAGGAATAGAGAAGAGAGAGATTGAGACAAGGGAGATAAAGTAGTAATAAAGATGTTACGAAACAAAATAAAAATAAGCTAATCAGAAACTTTAACCCTCAAAATATAGGAAAATAACACCTTCAAAAAAACAAACAAATGAAAAATTCAAAAATAACAAAAAGATGAAGAAAGGAAGGAAAAGAAACAAACAGAAAAAAATTTAAAAGGCTACAAATGAGAAAAAAGTATAAATATGTGTAGGAGTCCTTGAATTAGTCATTTCATAATCAAATAAAACAAAAATCCAATATGGAAACAAATCAAAAATAAAAACAGAACTACTACCACAACAAACAAGCAACACCAAAAAAAGAAGAAAAAAGAAAAATCATGGTGAAATGCTAAGAAATTAAGGAGTCATGTCCACTATGGTGGACAAAATAGTGAGTGTGTATGTTTACTGTCTGTGCCCACCTGGTTCTCATTTTGCTTCTTCTTGAGGTATGATCTAAGCTTAGAAGTATGAGCCATGGGTTGTGTGTCCTTTATTTTATTGTGTTGCTCACTGAGTTGAAGTTAGGGGTTTAAGTCTTCCTAATTTCCCTTCTTGGGAGATTAATGTGGGTGGGCTAGGCTGCAGACCGGGAGTGCAGGGGAAATTGGGTTGCAGGCAGGCAACAAAGTAGCTGGCCATGTCCAGGTGGCAAGCAGATCAGGGTCTAGTTCTGGATCTGGGGACCAGCAGTGAGACTGTGTGCTAGACCAGGTGGGTCTGGCAGCAAAGCTGCATGCAGGGCCCTGCCATGTCAGGGGCCCAGCTCTCTGCACCAAGTGGGTCAGAGCTGGGTGCTGGGACCTGCAAGTTGGCTGTGAAGCCATTGTCGGGACTGAGTGGGTATGGCAATGAAGCAGTGGCCTGCCGTGCGGGGCTAGGGCCAGCAGGTAATCTGCAGGCCTACTTGGTGGAGCAATGGCCCAGGTTGGGAACCAGAGGGCCATGTTGGGTGCCAGATAGATGGCAGACCTGGAGGGTCCCAGGGACCAGTAGATGCCAGACTGGGGAGGGAGGTGGAGACCAGACTAGTATTGGGCCCAAGCCAGTGCTGGGTGGGCCCCAGGAATCCAGTGGGTGCCAGAGTGGATGGCTGGGTGAGCTGAGAACTAATTGTCCTCATAGGCTCTCTTCCAACCTTCAGACCCACTCCAGCCTGCCCTATCAGTCCCTGCCAGCCGCAGGACTCACTGAGCCGAGAAGATCCTGGCTCTCTCAAGACTCTCTAACTTGTGTTCCTCCCAGGTGAACTGCTCCTAGTTTCTGACTTTCTGCAGATTTGCTAGGCTCATACAGGCCCATGCAGACCGAGCTGCAAACTCACAGATCTGGGTTTCCACTTTCCATTGGTTCCTCCACGGTGTAGTCCCAAGATGGCTCCTGGATCGGCTCTCCACAGATGACTGATAAACTCCAGTGGAGACTTTTTTTTTTTAAATATCCGATTAATGAGTCAAACAGTCCCTAGTTCAGTTAGGACAGACTGTCCCTCCAGTCTCAGGATTTTTCACTCTAAGCCTCAGGGAAACACTGTATTCCCACTGCTTAAGTTCTGGGTAGCTGAGCTAAGAGAAAATGCTGCCTCATGCTAATTTGCCATCTTGGCCCTCCAAATTTCAAATCTCAATATCCTTCTACAGCTAATGGTTACCAGACCAGAGGGCAGAGAACTAAGTAAAATTGACACGTTCTAAAGAAACTGCTATTTATCACAGTGAATTATTTCGTTTAAAATCTTAGGCTAACTATAAGAAATGGAGGACGCTATCATAGGATCTCCCTCCCTTTCTCTCTCTGAAATGCTGCAAGTGAAGGAAAATCTCTGTTCATAATTAAGGAGTCAGCATATTACTGCCCAGGGCCCAAATCTTGCCATTGCTTATTTTTGTAGTCTATGAACTGAGAATATTTTTTTGAATTTTTAAAGAAGAAAAAAAGAATATGCAACAGAGCCCTTATGTGGCTTATGAAGCCTAAAATATTTAATATGTGGTTCCTTACTGAAAAAGTTTGCTGTCCCCTGAGCTAGAAGAATGATTGAATTTTTAAAAATCACATTTTTCAACCAATGTAATGAGAAATAGAGGAAAGAAATTAACCTTAAAACTCATAGGTTTAAAGATTAGAAAAATTATGTTCATATACTCTCTAATTACCACACCATCTTTTTTTATTATTATTATTAATCACAAAGGCGGAAACTTATTTAAAATGAAGAGCTCAAACAGCGTCACCAATGCTGGGACAAACTGTCATAAACTTGAAGCTAAAATTAAAGAGGCAGTCAGTATAGATAGGTAAATCAGATCAGATTGGATCAAGGAGGCCAATTTGAGTCTGAGAAAATGGAGACTGCCCCTGAAAGCTTGAAATGCTAATGCCTTCAGAGCCCCTCCTCCAAGATAACCTGCCCCTGCTCCAACCTGTTACTAAGGTGGCCCAGGGACTGTCCCTCCCTAGAGGGAGTTATAAAAGTTGTGAATTAATGCACCCTGGGACCTCTTCCTGCCCAGATCACTCCACCTTGGCTCCTCCAGCCCGTCTGCTTCTCACCTTTTGGCCATCCCACTAGAGCATCTTTTGTGCCTAGTCACATATGTACCAAGGAGACAGAAAAGGGGAAGAGAGCTGGAGAACAAAGGAAGCCTAGGACATATAGAAAAGGCAGAACACTCTCATTTCTTGGGACACCAGGATGGATACCAGCCATGGCTCATTTCTCCCTCCCAGGAGAAGTCTGTACTACCCCCTTTTTAAATAAATCCTGCTTGCCTCAGCGTGCTTCTCTAATGTTATACTTCAACACGTAAGAAACAGGACTCAACACCAATAATTGGCAGTAGCAAACCTTCTGATTTTACACAGTTGGAAATATGTGTAGTAAATAACCAAAATATTTTAACCATACTCTAACCCAAAGGGTCCAAGTAGACAAATGGTTGAGGAACACTGCAAAAGACCATTGCCTCGGTGCATCAAAGAGGTCAACATTTGGAAAGATGAGAGGGAAAGGCGGAGGTGAGCAATGTTCTATATTAAAGAAGAAACACATCAAGAAAATGCAATGAGTGGTCCCTCACTGAAATAAAGAATATTTGGGAAGAGTTGGAGATATTTACACTTAGACTACATATTACATAAAGTTAATCACTAGTGGCCAATGTCTTTTCATCAGTCGTTATTCAGGAGAATGTGTTCATTAGGAAAACCTGAGTGTTCCTGGGTGAATTATCTTCACGTCTGTAATTCATTTTCAAGTTTTTCCTCTCCCCAAAATTTGTGTGTGCTCAGAGGGTGGGGGGCAAAGGGGGAGGAGCAAATGGCAGAAAATGTTAACAATTGATGACCACAGGTGAAGGACGCATGTATCTTTATTGTACTATTTTTCATCTTTTCTGTGGGTTTAAAGTTTAATTAAAAGTTGGAAAACATTAAAGGCACTTATTTATTCAGAATGAGCATTATCTTCATATTTATTTGCTAGCTTTTGGTTTTCTGTAGTTCTTTACTGCTTTCATGCCTCCCTATTGCCTTACAAGTAAAATAACCCTACCCACAAAAGAAAATAAGCCATCACTGCAAACACAAAAGCCAAAATTTCTTTTCTAGTGTAGAAGAAAAATAACACCAAAATTACTTATTGGCAACTGATATTCTTATAAATTGTTATTCTTCCAATGCAAAGAAACCAGTTATTGCCTTGTGTCAGCATTTACTAACAGGAAGAAACAAACAGGCAGAATTTATGGGCAATTACACTGAGGCAAACTTTTTATACTCTGAATATGTCAGACATTAATAAAAGAAGATGCAGGAGGTATTTTTTCATAATTTACAGGACAAGAAATCACATTATATTTTTCTATTACATGATTAAATATATCAGGAAACATACACTCAGGTTTATAGTTCTAATAGACAAGTACACATGGTGCACAAGCAATCCTGTCCCTTCTGATCATTACAATCACCTCAATCTGAAGTGGAGCAAAAAGTTAGGTAGAAGAAGAGACACTGGCCTAAGTACCATAAAACCACAGTTATGGCTTTAGCTCTGCTCTTAAATGGCCCATTGATTTTTGTAATTACCCCCTTCACTTATTTTAGTTTCCTCATCTGTAAAATGTAGCAGGTAAACTAAATTAAGAGAGTTAGAAGTGCAGAATCAAGAGCTATTCATTTTTCAAAAACTGGGGGACAACATGGTAACTTAATTTTATGAAAAATAAAAATTAAAGCTGGCCATGGTGGCATACCCAGGTAACTCCAGTGACTCAGGAAACAGAGGGAGGAGGTTTGCAAGTTCTAGGTCAGCATCAGCAACTCAGAGAGCCCCTATTCTCAAAATAGAAAGCAAAAAGGACTGGGGACATAGCTCAGTGATAGAGTGCCCTGGGTACAATCCCCAGAACTCAAAAACAAAAACAAAAAAAAATTTAAATTTACAGTTCAATTTGATATAGATATTATTTATTAGAATTCAATGGGATGAAGAAAACAAGAGACCAGGCAGTAGATAAAATGTATTAGCCTAATGGAATCACTCCCTTTCAGACTAAAGGGCAGCACGTTGTAAGCAATATCACTTGGCCAGAGGGCCAACCTTAGAAAATTCTGGATGAGAGATGGCCCCAGAGAAAGTATGGGGGTTAGATGGTATCAGCAAGATTTCCATTGACTTCTTGTCATCTGATGGGACTTCTCTATCCACAGGCTCAGAAATTTTTATGCATTTGGTATGATTATATTCATAGGTTTTGTTTTGTTTTATACAAACTCTAAAAAGGAGTAATATTTTTAATATGGTAGCAATAGAAATTTAAAAGTCCCCACCAAGAGGAAAAGAGTGAATCCTGAGGAAGAAATGCCCCCAAAACCGTGGAATTGGGGCTTTAAGAAAACTTTGCCTAAACTTTTAAGGAAATGTCAGTGATCAAGTGAGTGAAGTAGGGATTAATTCCAACGCAGAGTAGAAGTGAACAGAATGCTTGGGAAATTAATTACTTGATTAACTTTGAGTTAATATAGAAAACCTTCAGTCTCACTCTTTACTATTCAAAATGATGTGTTTTCTTTTTTATATGTACACAAGCAAGTTTTCCTTTCTAAATAAGAAGTCTCCTAAATATTCCCAAACTCTCCTTTGATCATTTTTCTCTCCTGTGATAATTTCAAGTCATTATTTTAAACATCATCACCTCAGACAGGGAAGGTAAACATGATATGTGAACATTGAACCAAATCTATAAAGAGCCTGTGCATTCCTGGAAGGTGACTTCCTGAGGGAAGGAAATCTTAAGCATGATCTCTTTAAGATGTGTTGTCCCTACCACCACCACTACCACCACTGTGAAGAAATTCAAATGTAGGAAAACCAAAAAATGTTCAGGCAACTGGGGGAGGGCATTAGTTTAGGTTCCAGGGTTCATTTAATCAAGCTTTTACTGTATTTTCCTTAAAAATAAAGTAACTTAAGATCCACATTCCCTATCTCAGTCACCTTTCATCAGACTGCACTCTTTCAACAGAACCATCCAAGCAACATTCTTTGCCCTCACCTTTGCAAGAGAGTTTCTGAAACTTTTGTTTTTAAATGTAAGAATTTAGAAAAGCAGAAATTCTACCCACAATTGAACTTTCCTGAATTGGCAGACACTATTTTCAATTCTAATTTTCCTGTGGAACAAACCCAGATTGAAAAGTTTAGAACATATAAAGTGTATTGTTTGCACTGGGAAATTGTATCCATCAATAGAGTTTTTTATATGCTCTGGCAGGTTCTGTATATTTATGCTCTTGGGAGCTTTATGTGGCATTCTTCCATTTAGATTATACATACACAGAGCAATGTATACACACTCTGAATGGCACTGACATTGGTATCTATCAATGTAAAAAAAATTCTATATATATATATAAATATTATCAAGCTGAGAATAAATGTGATCCTGAATATTTAATATTGAATCTCTTCTTAAAATAAGATGCTTGCTTATTCATCTTGTTTTTAAAAGTGGAAATGGCATATGAATGACCAACTGGTATTGCTGTGACCAAAATACCTGACATGAACAACTTAAAGGAGAAAAGATTTATTTTGGCTCACAGTTTCATGGTTTCAGTCCATATCAGCTGGTTCCCTTGCTGAAGAACCAGGCCAAGGAGAATCTTTTATGGAATATCTGAATATTTTAGCAAAGAAAGTGCAGAGATGTTTATTGTACTTAATTGGCACATAACAAATTGATCCGAGACATCAAAAATCAAGAGATTTCTATATTACAATCAGGTTGTAATACTATTTACTGTTGTATTTTGCTTGTTTCTTTTCTACCAATTTCCTCTCATTTCTCTCTCTCTGGGAACTGTTCTCAAGCCTGATATTCTCTGCTCTGTTACCTGTTGTTCATTTCTGAAACCTGCTTAGCATCCTGAACATGCCAGCCTCTCATTCTACTAGCTATCAGCTGGCTTGAAGCAACCACTGCCTAATAATATAAATATAAATATCTGGTACTGCACTACCTAGTCCTGCAGTACCCAGTGGTGGACACTGCCTTAAACTCCTTGGCTTGGAAAATTGTTTTATTGCTTCTTAGTTTTAGCACAGCTTACACCTGAGTTAAATTCTGACATCCGTGTATAGGGTAAAAAATATCATATCATTGATATTACTCGTGAAAATCCCATAGGAATAGAAAAAGTATACATTTCTCACAATAAATACATTGCTGTATTTTCCCTTTGGCATTTGAACCAATCGTTATGAATAGTTTGGTTTTCACTTAAAGGAATACAGTGTCCAAATCAGTACTGCGTTTAGATACTGACATTCCTCTTAGTTTTGTGACATACTGACACAATGAAAGGCATGAGAGATTCAGATCCACTAAAGGAAAGGTTGTTCTTGCCCATGACAGAAACCACAAGTTGACTGACCTGCGTGATTTAAACATTTATTTTTCCTTGATTGTTTCTCCTCTGTTGGTTCATTTATATTGGTCATGGAATATAATCTAATTCTTTCAAATGAAATGCATACATATAATTTGATTTGGTCAATTTGATATGGACAGAATAACCATGAGATCAATTAACCCTAGCAGGTGGCAAGACCTGTGCAAACATAGCTTGCTGAAACCCTGTCTCTGCATTTACTCCATATGACTGTTTCAGTTCTTCTAGACTGTTTCTATTTACATATTTCCACTTACCACAGTTCCACCCACCTACAAATTTAAACCTACTCCAACTTAATAGCCTATGTCTGGTATCCAGCTGGGCTATTTTGTGCAGGTATTGACCTCCAAAAGCGTGTGCAGTTCAATGTAGCTACTGGATTATGAGATAGAAGAGAAAAATAAATGTGATACTGAATTCACATAAATATATTAGCATTCTACAAATCAAATCAACTCTGGCAGCAAAGTTTCACTACCCTTCTCTTGACTCATTAATGTTATAAGAAAATCTACCCTTGTGGGCAGACTTTAAACATGAGAGAATTAACATAGTTGATCTTATTCAATCACTATGTCAATAATTTATAACATGAAGAAAGAAATTGGTAAACATTTTAATTATACAGGTTCATTACTTATGTGACATTTTAAAATTCATTTACTCAGTAATTAATCTGGGCAAAGTGTTTTTAATAAATTATAACCAGATACATTATGCTAGCATCAGTTCTCTCAGTATACTTCTTACTATCCTATTGGACATTTGTAAAAAATATCCCTGGGGTCAGATATATTCAAATTCATAAATTTACCAAGCTCTGTGAGTGTTTTAATATATTAATTCAATATGTTACCAATGAGAAAACAAGTTACTTGGTAAGCAAATGGGTATCTGAAAACATATATTCATGAATTTCAAATTTATTTTAAAGATGCAACAAATGGAGAGGTAAAAAGTAGCTCAGAAAGTCAAAGCATGTTAAATTCAGAACTTGCTGGATGATTTTCAGAGTTATAAAGTTGAAGATGCAAAATCATGTTCCCTTTGTGAAAATAAAAGAAAGTTTATAATAGGAACATCAAATATTTGAAAGGATATATTTTTCTATCACTTGTTTTCTGACAGGTCTAAGTTCCATATTATTCATGTGCTTTTTTGCAACAGTTCTAGTGATGAGTCTAGTTTTAAAATACACAAGATGGATTTAGCCTTCTCATATTCTAAAGTTGCCCTGGTTTTCTACCAAGCTGGATACTTGAGGAATATTTGGAAGTTGTATAGACCACCAGGCCTTTGTAATTTTTAAACAAATATTATATTGGCATTGTTCACTACGTGTACACCCAAACTTACCATCCTCTCTTGCATCTGACACTCAGCAGTTTAATGCATATTTGGTGAATGAATGATTGGAGAAATAGCTGAGTAAGTAAGAGATGACAAGTAAGTGATGACACAGCTACCCTAAGACAGGAATGGGTCCTTTCAGCTCATCACAATGATACTCAGCACTCTATCATAGATCTGGTAAACTCTAAATGATTCCTAAAACATGAACACTTAAGGGCCCAGTTGTAAATTTCATTTAAAAAAAAATGCCTGTCTATGCAAGTGAAGTTGTTTTAAGCTTAAAATTGTCTGGTACAACCTTAAGATGCTTTTTATATACCTCATGGTAACAACAAAAGAAAAAATAGTAGATATACAAACAAGAGAAAGGATCAAAATATATCTCTGCAGATCATGTATTCACAGAAGAAGACAGCAAGAGAAGACAGGAAAACAGGGTCAACAAAACAGAAAACAACAAAGGTTAAAAGTATATCTTCACCTATTAATAATTATGTTAAATGTAAACAGTCTAAAATTCACTAGTCAAAATACATAGGATATCTGAACAGAGGGGAAAAATAAAAAGAGCCAATTATATGCTGCCTACAGGAGATTTATTTCACTGGTAGAAACATTTATAGACTGAAAGTGAAAAAATTTTAAAAAGACACCTATTAAAACAAAAACCAAAAGAGATCAGGAGTATCTATACTTGTCAGATAAATTAGACAAAGTTAAAAAACTGTCAAAAGAAACAAAGAAGTTCTTTATTTAATGAGAATAGAATTCAAGAGAATTGTAAGTATACATGCACCTGATATTGGAATACCTAAATATAAAAAGTAAATAATATTAATAGATCTGAAGTGGAAAATAGGTAGCAATACAATAATGTTAGGTGAATTCAATATACTACTTTAAGCAATGGGTAATTCATCTTCAGAGAAAATCAATAAGGAAACATGTGCTTGAATTACACTGTAGACCAATGTACCTAAGAAACCTCCATAGAACATTCTATCCACAGTTGTAGAATTCACATTCCTCTCAATCTCACAAGGAACATTCTCCAAGATAGATCATATTTAGAGCCATAAAACAAGTCTTAAGAAGACAAATCACATCAAGTACCTTTTCAAACCACAATGGTATGAAACTAGTAATCAATAACAGAAATAAAACTGGAAAATTCTAAACACAGGTATATTAGGCAAATGTTCCTGATGAATAAAATGAATCAAAGAAGAAACTGAAAGAGAAACTTTTAAAAATTTTGAGATAAACATTAAAGGCAAACATTGTGTACCTGTGAGATGGAGCAAATGCAGTTATAAGAGGGAGATTTATAGGGACAAACAACACATTTTTTCAAAAAATATCTCAAATAACCTAACATTACATTTTGAGTAAAAGAACAAACTAAACCCAACTTAAGAAAAAAAAATGGAAACAATAAAAACCAGAGCAGGGCTGGGGTTGTGGCTCAGTAGTAGAGCACTTGCCTAGCATGCAAGACACTGGGTTCAATCCTTAGTACCACACAAAAATAAATAGATGAAATAAAGATATTGTGTTCAACTACAACTAAAAAAAAATTTTAAAAAGTTATTTAAAAAAAACAGAGCAGAAATAAATCAAGTGGAGAATTAAAAAACTATATAAAAATATAAACTGAATTAAATAATAAAATTGACAATCCTTTAACTAGACTGAGAAATAGAGTATTTTGTTTTAGAGAGAGAGAGAGAGAGAGAGAGAGAGAGAGAGAATTTTTGATATTTATTTTTTTTAGTTATCGGTGGACACAACATCCTTGTTTGTGTGTAGTGCTGAGAATCGAACCCGGGCCACATGCATGCCAGGCAAGTGCGTTACTGCTTGAGCCACATCCCCAGCCTGAGAAATAGAGTATTTAAATAAATATAATTATAAAGTATAAACCAACAATGGATGCCTTAGAAATAAATGAGGATCATAAGGGTCTGTTATAAACAACCAGGTACCAATAAATAATGTCCTAGAAGTGGATAAATTTCTAGAAGAATAAAATAAAAAGAGCTGGAATGTGGCTCAGTGGTTAAGCATCCCTGGTACAAAACAAACAAACAAAAAACCTTGAATCAATAAGTAGAAAGCCTGCAGAGACCAGTAACAAGAATTTGAAGTAGTAACTAAAAACATTCCATCAAGGAAAAACCCAGGACCAGATGGCTTCACTAATGAATTCTATCAAATCATTAAAGAATGAACACCAAATGAGCAAGGACCTAAATATACATCTCTCCAAAGAAGATATCCAAATGGCCAACAGGTAAATTAAAAGATATGTGACATCATGAATCATCAGAGAAATGTAATTCAGAATCACAAATGAGATATCATCTCACACCAGCTGGATAGCTATTATCAAAAAGTTAAGAGAGAAATGGAGGTGAGAGTACGGAGAAAAGGGAAGCTTTGCACATTGTTGGTGGGAATGAAGATTGGTGCAGCTATTCTGGAAAACTGTATGAAGGTTTCTAAAGAAAATAAAATAGAAGTACATTTGATCCAGCAATCTTTCTTCTTTTGGCAAAGATATGGAAACAAGTTAAGTCATCAGTTGTTGGATGAATGGCACACATATGCATTGAAATATTATTCAGCCTTTAAAAGAGATCCTGCCATTGGCAATGGCATGGATGAAACTAAAAGATATTATGCTAAGTGAAATAAACCAGATAGAAAAAAAATATTGCATAAATTCACTCACATGTGTATAAACTCACTCCTACTTTTAGAAAACATAAGCAGCAGAGTAGAATTGTTGGTAGGGTCATGGGGAAATTGAGGAGATGTAGGTCAAAGGGTTAAAAAGTTATAAAGGATGATTAAGTGCAGAGATCTAATACACAGCATGAGGACTACGATTAATCATATTGAATAGGGCAAATTTATTAAAAGAATAGAGTCTAGGTACTTTCACCACAAATAAAAAGGTAGCTAGGGGACATAATTAATATAATTTGCATGTCTGTAGCAATCACTTCAAGAGGAATATTACTCAGCATTAAAAAAATAACAAAATCATGGCATTTGCAGGGAAATGGATGGCACTAGAGCAGATTATGCTAAGTGAAGTTAGCCAATCCCTAAAAAACAAATGCCGAATGTCTTCTCTGATATAAGGGAGGTGACTCAAAACAGAGTAGGAAGGAAGAGCATGAGAAGAAGATTACCACGAAACAAGGAAAAGAGGAGAGAGGGAAAGGAAGGGAGAAGGGGAATTGCATGGATGATGGAAGGAGACTCTCATGGGTTCACAAAATACATATATGATGCTGTGAGGGGGAAGGGAAGAAAAAAAAGAGAGAGAGAGAGAGAGAGAGATAATAAATGTCACAGTAGAATGGGTAGAGAATAGTGATGGGAGGGGAGGGAAGGGGGGATAGGGAGGGCAGCAGAACACAAGTGACACTAGGATTGCTGTATGTATACACATGGATGTATAACCAATGTGATCCTGCAATCTGTACACGTGGAAAAATGAGAATTCATACCCTATTTGAATCAAATGTATGATATGTCAAGATCATTGTATTGTCTTGAGCAACTAATAAAAAATATATAAGATATACATGTACATTAAAACATCATTTTTACACTTTAAATTTACACAATAAAAATATTTATCAAGGACTTTTGTTTAGAAAATAAAATTTTTTTCATAAAGTTTTTATTGATCCAACATGTAATGTTTACATTATTATTTTTAAATAACTGTACAATTTTTTAAAACATTTAACTATTACCATAAGGAATGTTAACTGTTAATATGGTGAATATAAATAAACATAACACACGTTAAGCCAAATACAAATAAAAAGAAAAGAAAAATGCCTGTTCTGTTCTACTAGAAAATCTGCAGGGACTATATTCTGGAAGTCCAGGTAAAATTAAAGCGGGGGGACTAATTTGGGTGGACATAATTACTAAGGCATAAGAGAATCTGCCTATGAATCATCTATCATTTCAGTGTCCTAGGAATTTCTAAAAATAAGCCACTAGACAATCCAAACCTGGAAAAGAAAATCTTCCCATTCAAATGTGTTGCTTTATTCACTAATAACTGTAGGAATTTTTAGAAACTAGGATGAGTTCTATGTGCTCATAACATGCATTCAGTAGCATGGATCTCATTAAAACATTCCTGAATTTATCTGTGTACCTAATCATTAAATTTTGATATGAAGTAAATGCTCAATAATTCACCAGAAGTCTCTTCTCTAGTTACTGTGGATTTGAGTGTATTTAAATGCCATCTAATGAGGCAGAGTGGGTTGACTGCCAATCACCTGCCCCTCTAATATATCCCTCCTGACATGCGTCAGAACTCATAAGCTGGGAGATCAGAAGGATGATATAATTATTCCTTTTTACTTCAATAACATGTTCTCCCATCTACTACCGTGAGCTAGGGAGGAGGGGAAGGCAAAATGGACAAAAATCTCCCAGAGAAACAAAGCTCGGAGAAGGCAAATGGCCAGAGCAGATCCAGCTGTGAAGCCACCTGGGCTCTCAGACACCAGGAGCCTCTTCTCTCCCCCAGAAATTGGCGTAATTTCCTCAGAAAGAGAGGGTACATATAAGGATAAAATCACACACGACAATTTCAAGAGTAGTTTCTAACTCAAGAGGTCTTTCAACCTGATAAGCAGAAAAACATGACAGGTCCACCATGACCAAGACCATATATGCAATTAAAATAACTAATGCTCCTCACCCTCCTCAGCATCGCCTGCTGAGCTTTTCCCTACGTGCCAATAACAGGTTAGTGCTTTGCAACCTCACAAAACCTTTATGAGCCATGCACTCATGAACCCCATCTTACAAATGAAATTAAAACTTAAAAAAAAAAAAAAAGAAAATAAGTTAACTGGTCCAGGGTCTCTCTGCTAGTAAGTATCAATTTCCTATCAGTCCAGAATAGCAGTCTTTCCAAGCCACAAAAGAGAGACTAAGTGGTCTTGAAATAGTGTTAAGTAGCCTTTGGATAATAGAAAATAAAAGGAGTTACAGGAAAAAGAGAAAACACGGGTTGGGGAGAGGAGAAAACAGGCAAGTCCCATTTATGGTATAATTGGGAGGTTAATGAGGACAGTGGAGGATTCGTATTGAAGAATGCTAGGAAGAAAGCTGAAGCCATAAACTGGGGACACATTAGTCAAAGGTATTGAAGACAAGCTAAAAACTGGGGCAATTGCAAGTCACTAAACATTTTTGATAAGGGAGTCCAATGCTCAATTGGACAATCCCATGCTTGTTTTAGGAAAATAAGTCACACAGGCCCATCCAAATTTAGATCTAACATGAATTCAATAGATCATCTGGTCAAATACCTTCAATTCAGAGATCAGACCATGAATTACGAGCTAAAGATCTACATTCTTTGCTTGTATGATGAAACACCAAAATATGTTAGCAGTGTAGCTAAGAAAATAACCAGTAACTTCCTTTTCAATATGATCTTCTTAACCAGGTCTATGTTGTTCCCTGGGAATCAGTGATCTAACAGAAAGAAAAAAAAAAGATTCCTATTCCTACCCTTTTGTAGGAAGCCTATAAATGCATGCACTGAAGGAGGAAGCAATGGAAGTGGTATGGTCAGAGAAAACAGATTGGGGACAAGTAAGAGACATGAATTGGGGAAAAATCATAAGCCCTTTGACAATCACATGCCCCGAGACATCCAGGAAGCCCTTCAACCATGCCTGCTTGCTGACATATGGTGGCTGTCCAGCTGATGGCATAAAGCTTCCCAGACAATAAGCACACAGAAGAGTTCAGAACACCCCTGAGTCACCCCCCACAGTGAAATACGTCCCCTTTCCAGTCTTCCAGAGCACTGCACTTTCCAGTAATCTGCTCCATCAGATCACCTTCCCCCCTCTCATTTCTGACCACTGACTTCTAGAATTTCCCAATATGTGCTTGTGTATACTTGCAGAGGCAGCCACAAAGCAGTCCCAGAAGTGCTGTGTTCCAAATTTGAAAAGAGGATTTTGTTTCAGGTACTGTTCAATTTTCAGGCTGGCACTACAAATGCATCCTTAAGGTGCACCTGAATCCTTCCTTCCTCTGGGAAGACTTCTTTCAACTACCAGCTCTTCCAACACAGAGATTATATTTCTAAAACGGACTAAATGTGTGAAAGCCGTGACTGACAAATTCAAATTCTGATGACATAAGGGTTAGGGAAAAAGTTATAAAAATGGCACTAAATACATGCACTTGCATGTGTGAGACAGGTACTGAAGTGCAGATAAAAATACTGAAGGCTATCAACTGTCAAAACAAAACAGATTGACTGACTTTAATGATTTTTCTCTCTGCTGTATTCTTTCTCCTAAATCAGCTTCTTCAGACCTTTAAGAAATACTACAATATTTTTTGTAATGAGTGCATTATACATAAAAGTGGAATTCATTTTGATAAATTCATATGTGTACATAACATAATTTGGTCAATCTAATTTTTCCATTCCTCCCCTTTCCCATTCTTCCACCTTTTATTGATTTTAACCCCATTTCTCTACTCCACTGTTCTCCCTTCTTTTCTGAGATTTCCTCATGCCCCACCCTTTTTTTATTCCTTATTTCCTTCTAGCTTATGCAATTGTGAGGAAATATTCAATCCTTGATTTTCTGATTCAACCAATTTCACTTAGTACAACACTTTCCAGCTCCATCTATGTACCAACAAATAAAATAATTTCATTCTTATTTATGGCTGATTAAAGCTCCATTGTGCATAAATACCACATTTTCTTTATCCATCCATCTGTTGATTGGCACCTGGGCTGGTTCCATAGCTTGGCTATTGTGAGTTGTGCTGCTATAAACATTGATGTGGCTGAATCACTACAATATACCAATTTTACTTCTTTTGGGTAAATACCAAAAAGTAGGATAGCTGAATCATATGGTGGATCCATCCCTAATATTTTGAGGAATCTCCATGCTGCTTTCTGTAGTAGTTGGACTAATTTGCTGTCCCACCAACAATGTGTAAGTGTACCTTTCCCCCCCCCCCTCCTCGCCAGTAATTATTATTTTTATCTTTGATTCATCTGTCTCTGCAAAGGAAAAGTTTTTGTCACTGTTTGACTTCCTAACCAATTACCTTGGTTCCTAAGGATATATTTCAACTCCATTTTACCTATATTCTGAAAGGGTAAGCATTTCCTCTGTGGACAGTTCCAAAGAACCACTGTCATGTGCTCAAAGAATGGTTGTTATAAGTTTTTATGCCCATATGCACCCAAATAAATGTGGGTTATATTAAAAAGAACACAAATGTTTCCTTTGTATATTTCTAAACCAAGATTTTAAAAAGATTACTGCAGCCAACTCCACATACGTTCTCATCATTTATTTCCTACCATCCTTTGGGTCCAGGTCTAGCAGTGCTGAACATCTGTTGTCTCTTGTTGTTTTCCAGTTACTTTAGTTGAGTCCCATAATATCTTTTTGTTGTTGTTGTTGTTTAATATCTATCACAGTACCTCCCACCACCACCCCCAAGTTCCATTACTCAAAAACACCTAAATGAGGACAACTCTGATAGCGATCTTTCATGGATTTATTTAATTCTCACAAAACTACTTTTTAAAAGACCTTAAATGCATGGAATTTAATTTGGCAATAGGGAGCAATATATTTATAATTTTTTGAACCATTAATTCTACTCTTAGTAACTTATCCCAAGGATCAAAATATGTGTTTTTATATAATAAAATATGTATTAATAAAACCAAGGACCACAAAGTCTAGTAATAGGAGATTGGTTATATAAGTTAGGATACATTTATGTGACAAGTAATGCCTTCAATGCCCCAAGAAATGTTAAGAATCAAAGGAAGGGGCTGTGGTTATTACGGCTCAGCGGTAGAGCACTCGCCTAGCACATGTGAGGCGCTGGGTTTGATCCTCAGCATCACATAATAAATAAAGGCATTGTGTCCAACTACAACTAAAATATTTTTTAAAAAAAGAACAAAAGAAGCTCATAAAACTATACACATTAAGATATAAACAGATGCATTTATATGTGAACATGCATACCAAGGGGTTAAAAGTATTTATCACTGAGTGGTAAGCTTATTGGTGTTTATTATTTTTATCCTTCATTATATTTAATCATCAACAGCATATATCATATATATATATATGTGTGTGTGTGTGTGTGTGTGTGTGTATGTATCCTCCTAAATATGCTACCCATAAAACTAATGCTTCATTTTTAAAAATTTCTCCTATTTTTTTCAATTTGTTAAACTTAGTTGTACATGACAGCAGAATGCATTTCAATTTATTGTACACAAATGGAGCACAACATTTCACTTCTCTGGTTGTATGCGATGCAGAGACATATCATTCATGCAATCATACATGTACCTAGGGTATGATGTCCATCTCATTCCACCATCTGTCCTACCCCCATCACCACCTACTTTGCCCAATCCAAAGTTCCTCCATTCTTCCGATGCTCCCCCCCACCATCAAACATCTGGCTTTTAGTTTTTTGGGATTGACTTACATCCCTTAGCATAATATTCTCCAACTCCATCCATTTACCTTCAAATGCCATAATTTTATTCTCTTTGAATGCTGAGTAATATTCAATACACACACACACACACACACACACACACACACACACATATGTGTATGTGTGTGTGTGTGTATGTATCACAGGGTTTTTTTATCCATTCATCTGTTGAAGGGTATCTAGCTTGCTCCTACAGTTTAGGTATTGCGACTTCAGCTGCTATAAACATTGGTGTGGCTGTGTCTCTATAGTATGCTGATTTTAAGTCCTTTGGATATAGACTGAGGAATCAGATAGCTGGGTCAAACGGGGGTTCCATTCCAAGTTTTCTGAGGAATCTCCACACTGCTTTCCAAAGTGGTTGCACCAATTTGCAGTCCTACCAACATGAGTGTACCCTTTCCCTCTCATCTTCTCCAACATTTATTATCACTTGATTTCTTGAAAATTGCCATTCTGTCTGGGGTGAGATAAAATCTTAGAGAAATGAAAATCAAAACTACCCTAATTACTAAAGATGTTGAACAATTTTTCATATATTTGTTGAAATCAACATATTTGTTAATTGATTATATATCTTCTGAAAAGTGTCAGTTCATATTGATTAGGTTGTTTGTTTTTGTTTTTGTTTCTGTTTGGTGTTTTTTGAGTTCTTTATATATCCTGGAGATTAGGGCTCTATCTGATGTGCGTGTGGTAAAAATTTGTTCCCATACTCTAGGCTCTCTCGTCACTTCAATGATTGTTTCTTTTGCAGAGAAGAAACTTTGTAGTTTGAATCCATCCCACTTATTGATTCTTGATTTTTATTTCTTGGGCTTTAGGAGTCTTATTAAGGAAGTCAGGGCCTAATCCAACATGATGAAGATTTGGGCATATTCTCTTTATACACAAAATATATACTTATAATTTTTACCAGAGTAATCACCATAACTTTACTTTTAAAAGGGGGGCTTATGTTACTATAGAATGTGTAACCCAGAAACTATACACTTAGGTATATTCCCAAGAGAAATAAAAATGCATTCCTTCACAACAACTTGCACATATATAGTTGCAGCACCATTATTAATAATAGCTAAAGTGTGATTAACAACTACATGTTCCTCTGATGGGTAAACAACATGCGGTATCCATACAGTGAAATATTAGTCAGCCATCAAGAGGAATGAAGTAGAAGCATATCCTAATGCCAGACACAGGGTCACTCCAGATGATACGGGCTGGCACTAAACAATCACACAGATACAGAAAGTACTTTTACTTGACATTCAATGACAGCTTCTCTGCCCCAGCTCCCACAGAGAGGTAAGAGATACAGGCAAAAGAGAGAGCGCACACCTGAAACCATTCTATTTATTGGGGAGAAGACACTGGAGAAAATTCCACACAAATGAGGGATGGGATTGGGTTTCAGGGGGATGTAGCCCAGACCCCCTGGGTGATGCCCACTCCCAGAGCTGTAATTCCTTGCAGAAAAGGTGAGGTCCACCCGCTTTCGCACGGTGAGCAGAAGCCAGTTCCACACCTTCATCACTCAAGGTTAGGGGTAAGTGCTCAGCTCCTGCTCATGGTGGCCCCTGACACGCTACAACATAAATGAACCTTGAAAATATTTTGTCAAGTGAGAAAGAAAGCAGTCATTGGAGATCCCATAGTGAAAGACTTTATTTATGTTATCTGCCCAGAATAGACAAATCCATAGAGATAAAATATATGAGCGTTCACTTAGAGATGGGAGGGATGGGGGCATAAAGGATAACTGAAGAATAGTGTTTCTTTTTAAAGTGAGGAAAACTAAAATTGACTGGGGTGATGATTGATTATGCTAAACACCACTGAACTGTGCATTTTAAATGAATAAATTGAATGGTATGAGAATTATAGCTCATTAGAACTATTTTTAAAAGAAAAAAAAAAAGCACTTGCATTAGGAGCAGTTATCTTTCCCTGGGTAACAATGTTAATTTACCTTTCAAACAGACTCCTTGGCTACATCCCCCTGAAACCAAATCCCATCCCTCATTTATGTGGAATTTTCTCCAGTGTCTTCTCCCCAGTAGTGCTTCAGTTACACAAATATAAAGAAAGAACATACTTTTTAATTCAGGAAACTCATGAATTCCCTACAAACCTCAATGCAGAAACTGAAGGCTGGATTATTATTTATTCTGTATGTGAACATAAATTGTGTATATTTATTTTCAGGATCATCTCCCTTTGGAAACTTAAAACAATTTTCCCCACAAACATACTTAGTTTTAACTGTTGGAATTTTATGTGAAGAGTAAATAGTTCACCTTTGGACAAATGCAAGGGCAAATATCATGAATGTGTTTCCTGGGCCAGGAAAGTAACCACACCACAGTCGGGGGAGGTAGGCTTCCACAAAGGAATGGGTATCAGCCCTGTCGTTAAGTGAGCAAGACCTCGTCAGACCAGAGGAGAGGGGACCAGCATCTCCCTCTGGCGTCCAGAGAGTTTGCTTCTTGGTATCCAAGACATGGACAGCTAAGATTAGTCACCAACAGGGCTGAGATATAACTGTCCAAGCAGTGGCCTACCAGGACCAGGCTGATTGTCTGCATGTCTACACACTAAGAGAAACTAGTGCTAATAGCAGTGCAATATACATCCTTTAATTATACTCTAAGTATCTACAAACGTTTTATGACTCACTGTAAACTCATCCTCGATATAATCTGGGGAAATTAAAAAAGGGATTTGTATTCATCTTGTGAGTGAATTGATAGAAGGGAAATAGAATCTAAAGAAGTCACTGGAGATGATGAGGAGACCTGAGAATTACAGAGATTTAAAGCAAAAGTAGGACACAATGCATTGAAATGACACCCAATATATATAACCAAAAGGTAGATTTGCAGTGCTTAGTTTACCTAGTATATACATATATTTGGGGGATTTCCAAAATTTTCTTGGATACAAAAGTAGATCTAAGGATTGGTCTGAATTAACATAATGTAGATATTTAAAAGAAGTCATCAATTGTCAACTTTAAAGGACAGGAAGAACACCAAGGACAAATTTATTTCCTTTACTTAAGAAAAAAACTACACAGAAATAATACTATGTTACAATTACCTCTGGATTACAAAGTAGGATTTTCCATCTCCTTATTTGTTTATAGCAACTTAACTTTTCTAGCATGCATCATCCTGCTTTTATAGTCAAAATAAATCATTTTAAAATTATATGTTATATATAACATCATAGAAAAATATAGGTACAGAAACAAAATTATTCCCAATGTTAGAGAATAAATAAAAGTGCTCATTTGAATTTACAAGATTTAACCTTTAGAAGGTTCATGTTTGTATTGAGATTAAATCTGTCCTATATCTAAACCTGTAGTTTATCTAAAACAAGTCAATCAGCCCTCCTATATTTCAAACTAATTAAAATATCCTTCCTGAATCTTCTCTACTTCAAACAGAATAATTCATTTCTTTCAGATATGTGGGGCTAGAGTTCCTTCCTCATTCAAGGATGGTATCAAAATGATTTAGCATATATGTTATAGACATTGATCAGTCTGAGTCAGATGGTCACTAATCAGGAAAGATCACTCAGAACACATGCCAACACTGTCCCTTGTCTAAACAACAGGGAAAATGCTCCAGCAGGGTCCTGGGAGCTGGGAATAACGAGGCTTTACTTCATCAGCTGCTAAATCATGACAGATATAGTCTCACAGAAGGTGTAGGGGTTTCCATGGGGTAATAGATTTGGGGTAGCTGCTAATGGCCAACCTGAATCAAAGTAGCTTATCTTTTTTTTTTTTTTTTAAAGAGAGAGAGAGACAGAGAGAGAGAATTTTTTAATATTTATTTTTCAGTTCTTGGCGGACACAACATCTTTGTTTGTATGTGGTGCTGAGGATCGAACCCGTGCCGCACGCATGCAAGGCGAGCATGCTACCACTTGAGCCACATCCCCAGCCCAAAGTAGCTTATCTTAATGCCAATGGCTATAACAATGCACACAGGCTGAATGTCATCCTGCCTTTCCTTCCTTCTAATGTCTTCAAGGCAAGCAACAGTTAACTTTACATAGAGGAGAAAGGAGTTGCCTAAGTAGATTCTAAAGAAAAATGCCAATGAGCAACGCACTACCACAGCTTCCAGAACCCTGGTCGTTTTCAGACAATGGAGATTCCAGGTCTCTGTGAAGATGTGGGGAGAAGGGATGACACTGACTGAGAGGTTGCCTGGAAATCTGTACAAGAGCAGTTAGACTCCATGTCTTTTTCCCTGTCCCTGTGCAACCAAGTGATTTCCCTTTTCTTCAATTCCCAGGAAACAATTGATTTGTTCTCTGGATGAATTGAATCAAATTATCCCAGAATCTGCGTCAGAGAGAGACAATAAAAGTCAAAGTGAGGTTCCATTACAGAAAGAGGGAGAATTTAGTAAAGTACTAGGATCCAGTCCCCTTCCCCATCCACATTCTGAAACATTCAGATTTTCACCTCCAAGAAGGACTTTGGAGGGTTAGTCTTAGGAGAAAACATTGGCGACAGGTAAAGTGATACCACTACTTTGTGGACTATTTTGGCAGTCCCTTTAAAAGTTATCCACATGCTAACCATTTTATCCAGTCATTCTATTCTGAAGTTCCAAAAGAAAAGCAGCGTATCCATACAAACACTTTACAAAGACATGTGCATTAATGATGTCATAGTAGCATTGTTTGCAGTTGCCCCAAATTGAAAATATTGTGAATGTCCATCAAGAATTGAATAGAAGCTGGGCATGGTAATGCACACCTATAATTGCTACTACTCAGGAAATTGAGGCAGGAGGATGAAGTTAAAGGCTACTTTGGGCAACTTAGTGAGACCCTGTCTCAAAATTTTAAAAAAGTGGGGGTGAGGGAGCTCAGCATGTAACTCTATGGTAGAATTCTTGCTTAGCATGCATAAGATACATGAAGCTCTGGGTTCAATCTTCAAAACACACACACACAGAGAGAGAGAGAGTAAATAGAAAAACTATGGTGATTCTATTCAATGGAATACTACTCAGCAACAGCAGGAAATAAATTCCTGGTATAAGCAAAACATGAATGAATTTCAAACATTTCTTTAAAAGCCAGATGAAGAGGAGTACATTTTATAAATGTAGGGATGGAGAACAAGGAAATATAGGAGCAAAGAATTATAGAGGGACATGTGGAAACCAGGAGGTGAAGGATATGTTTATAATCTTTGTGTGAGGGTTTCATAAGGATGCAAATATGTCAAAATATTAATCTATAAGTTTTAAATGTAAACATTTATTGCACATTTTTAATACATAAAGCTTTTATATATCGAATATAACAGAGTAATATAGGCAGGAATGGAAAACCAAGGATCCCCTACGTCTCTGCATCTTTAAAGTTTGCATAGCATTTTGATTCTTTACAAAACTAGGTTGCCCCCTTTAAATTACTAGGCCTTTGGTATTTTTATTTTTAAATATAATCATTACAGAATTCAATTTTGTAGTTATATTCTTATTTATGCTTTGCTTTAAGTACAAAACCTATCAACAATGAACACAGATAACTAATAACAAACTCTAGGTTTTAATGTGCTTTAATATTTTGAGAAGTCAAAATATAAAATTTACAAGTATAGAGATGATGGTTCTAATTCATTGTGTAAATAACTTCAGATCATGCTAATGATTTTGTCCAAAGTTGTTTTACCTTCATTTGAATGCTTTGGTTCTTTTTATGAAGAGGTTCTTAAATTTTAGTATATTTGTTTTATGTCTGTCTTAAAGAAAACACGGGTGTACAGTGCTTGATACACTAGTTAATCATTACTGCTGGAAGAAGCAAGGATAATTTTATGTAGTTGTTTGGAAAGGGTTGAAAACATCCCAGTGGATGTAGCATAATTCAGTTCCTTTACTACTTTACCAATTTTATTTTGAATAATTTGTCTTTGTTTGGATTTATAAATCATCTTTAGCATTTACCTGACATATGTCTATCTTTACCCCAGGTTTTTATGGGGTTTTTTTCTGACACACTCTCTAGAATAGCAATTTAGAGGTTTATCCTGGCTGCATATTATAATCACCTATTAAAACACCAATGCCCAGGACCAATTAAATTGGATTCTCATTTAATTGTCTCAGTTAGGGCCCTTGCATAAAAATTTTCCAAAAAGTCCCAGGTGATTGTAAAGTGCAGCAGGTGTTAAGAACTACTAACTATTTAACACTTTCTATATCCCAGTTCCCCCAAACTTGCTTGAGCATAAGAATGTTGAAATGAGGTGCTTAACAACCAAAAGAAAAAGAAATCTGAATTTCTAAATTCCGGAGCCTCAAGCCAGATTTCCTGAATCAGGAGCTCTACAGAAATAGACAGGATCAAGAGCCCAGCTTAAGAAATACAAGATTTCAAGGACATTCTAATGAACCCCAGGAAGAATGGGAAAGGAAAAGGACAAAAGAAATAAATACACATTGGGGCCCTTGAATCTGCTTCCTTCTCCTACCTGCATCCTAATTAGAAAAGGGTTTGTTTCTGTATTGTTTAATATTTTTTAGTTGTCAATGTATCTTTATTTTACCTACTTATTGTGGTGCTGAGAATTAAACTCAGTGCCTCACTCATGCTAGGCAAGTGCTCCACCACGGAGCTACAACCCCAGCCTTTTGTTTTGTTTTTCTAACCTCCTAAATACCTTTCAAACACTTCTGTTCATCTCGCTTACCACTCACCATTGCCGCTCTGGTTCAAGCTGCTAATGTCAAGCCTCAGTTCTCCTGCAGTACCCTCTCACCCAGTGTTTGGCTTCCACTCTTGCCTTTCTCCAATCTTTTTTCCCATTAGAGCCACATTGGGAACATCAATCAGATCATGTCACTCTAGATTTAAAATATTGCCAGTATGCGGATGTGCAGAGAAGGAATTCTCATACACTGTTGGTGGCAATCTAAATCAATATAGCCATTATGGAAAGCAGTATAGAGATTTCTCAAAAAAACTAAATAGATTGACCAGGTGATCCTGCAATTCCACTGCTATGTGTACCAGTAAAGGAGATGTAGTCATTATACCAAAAGATACTTACACTCCCATGCTTATTGCAGCACTGTGCATAATAACCAAACCGTGGAACAACCCAGATAAAGAAAGATGTAGTACATTTACACAATGGAACACTGGTTGGTCCTAAAAAGAATGAAGTTCTATCATTTGCAACAATGTAGATAGAGCTGGAGATCATTATGTTAAATTAAACAGGCCAGACACAGGAAGACAAGTACTGAGTGATTGTACTCATTTGCAGAAACTAGCAAGTCAACTTTGTATAGTAGTGCATAGTAGTGGTCACTAGATCCTGGGAGGGTCAGGGGTAAGGAGAGACAGAAAGAAATTCAATAATGGGCATCAAAAATACAGCAGAGGAATCAGGAGTGATTCTTCGTCAGCACAGCAGGGGAACTGGTGCCAGGCAAAACAACCTATATTTCAAAATAACTAGAAAAGTATGAAATTTCCACGTAAAGATGATGAATGTTGAAGGGACAGAAATGCTTATTACCCCATTTGATAATTGTACAATGTATACGTGTATTGAATTACCATCATGTATTTAAAATTTTAAATTTTTTTAAAATTTAAAAATTTTCTTTAAAAATTAATCAAATAAATTTTACCTGTTCCAGAATGATGTATCATTGCATCATCAGATGACTTTTTAGCAATATGCATTTACATTTCCTCCTTTTTCCAAGTTGACAGCTCATTTTTTTATCCACTGAGTAATATTTCATTTTATGTATATGCCATAGTTTATTCATTCACCCTTATTTCCAGATTTTGGTGATTATAAGTAAATCTTAAATATTGTGTGAAGGTTTTCAGTGGACATGAATTTTCACCTCATCTCACCATATGATTCAACAGTTATGCCCTATGTTTAGATTTAAAAGCAGCTAAAAAAGTGTCTTATAAAAAAATTGAACCATCTTGAATTTCTACCATAGTTTCTGTTCCATATATTCACCAAAATTTAATGTTATTATTTCTTTTTTGTATTCTACTCATTTCAACATGTGCATAGTAATATTGCATTGCTTTTATTTGCAGATCCCTAATGACCTGCTGTCGAGTCTCTTTTCATGTGAATGTTTGCCATCTCTGTATCATCTTGATACAATATGATATTTCAATATATACACATTTTATAATATTCAAAAACAATTTTCCCATCACTCTTAGGGAGATATGAAATTTTAACACAGCCTCAGCACCCTTTGGGGCCTGACTCCCACTTTCTTTTCAGCCTCAATTTGGGCTTAAACTCCCCTCTCTTCCTCTCACCTAGCTGCAATAGCTTTCCTCCTGTCCTCCTACACCATCTAAGTGCCTCTCTGCTACAGACCATTGGCAGATGGTGGGGTTTTTGCCTAAAACACTGTTCACCCCAACTTTACCTAGTTGATGTCTATGCATGCTCCAAAACTTGGGCAACAGCCAGCCCTCATATTGCTTTAGCCAATTCAAGTCTTTCAACCATAGCCACCCTTAGCACTGTGCCCCCTTCCTGGAGCTTACCACAACTGAAACACTGCTTTTATGCTTGACTTCATTATGGTTTTCTGCATTTCCCAAAGATGCATTTGACTGTAAAAACCATGGGAATACGGCATTTTTGCTGTCCTATTCCAAGTAGCCAGGGTTCAACCCCTACCTTATTGGTCTGGTGACATAGGCTGAGTTATTGCTCTTCTGTGCCTTATATTTGAAAATGTTGTACACGTTTACATAGCAACAGATGTCTGTAGAAGATAGGAGCCCCAGATGTAAGGCTCCCTGGAGATAAATTTAATTTTTAAATGTTTAATCACAATTTAAGGTGTTAATTGACACAGCAGAGATTTCTTTCAGGCAGTTATTTTTAAGACTCGACTTAGAAATTAAAATGGAAATTAGAAGGAGCAAAATAGAGTGCATAAGCTTGTTGGCATTCAGAGCTAATTCAAATTGTAAAAGTTTTTTTTTAATGCTGTCATACTGCTATCACTTTACTTTAGTGTTTCCAACATGAACCTGGGGATAGTTTTAATAAAAAAAATTTGAGGTGTTCTATTTTCACACAAGGATGCACAGATAACCAGGCTAAAAAATGTACTGATTACATTTGACAAAAAAGTCACCAATATTAACTATAAAAAGGGTGTCTTAAACAAAATGTTTTCTGTCAAAAACATCTAAAATGTTTTTCCAGTATACTCTCAAGAATTAGCAATATTCAATTCCTCATCCTAACTACACTTGCTTTTTTCATTCCCTGTTCCCTTTGCCTAACCTGACTGTCTTCCTTTCTCTTCTTGACAAATCACAGCTCCATATTCTTGATTCAACCTGAATGCTGTATCTTCTAAGAAGATAACCAGGCACTTCAGACATTTATCTCTTTAAATGTCTCTACTGTGAACTAAGATCATCTAGAATTCAGAGACAAGGAAGTAGTCATTTCTGAAGCCCTAGAATATACACAGAACTGCACACAGTATATACTCCACCAATGGAAAACATTGGTCAAGTGCATGCTCTGGGGCTAAGTGTGTAACTACATTTATTCCTTCATACTTCCACTCTTTCCACAGAAATGCATCAAGTGCTTCTCAGATGTCAAACACTTAGTCGTCTACTACAGATACAGAGGTAACATCATGGCCTAGCCCATAAGAGGTAGGGAATCCTGGGATAACCTATGGGGAAATTCCTATGCAGTGAGACAAGGTCCTTAATGGAGCTACTATCGTTTATTGCAGAAAAAGTTAATTTAAATCACTAAATTGATTCTTACATGTTCTGTGACCAGGGGGAAGTTGGTTGGGCCCCTTGAATATGTTACTTATCTGTAACATGTCAAGAAGAAAAATCCATTATATATTTTGGATAAATGTAGAACTATTTACTAAATGCCAGTGACTTTAAATGTTTTGCTTTAGAAATTCCATGAAGCTTGAAACGTGGTATTGCTGGGTGAATGAGACTGTTCACTTATGCCACTATTAATGGCAGGTGGCAATCACAGAAATCATGACAGCAAGTGGTGATACTGATTGAATCTTTGACACATCATGAGGAGCATACATTTTTTCATAAATCAGTACTTTGAAATTTGTTAAAAACAATAAGTATTCTTTCATTGAAATTCTAATCTTCTAAAATCAAAATGAACAGTTGTATTTTTGTAATTGATTTTAGTGCTAAAGTGGTGTTAGGCATTCTTTCAGGTGAGAAAGATGATCCATAAGCCCTTTTAGAAATCAAATTGTAGGATATTAAACTTAGTCTGAGTTAGCGCTTAGCTATACACAAGATATGAGTGCATTTGGATGCAAAATACAAAGGAAGTAAGAAAAAAGGGAACTTTATGTTCTGAATAAATTCAGATTTCTATAATATTTGTCAATAAATTATACAGCATGTTTTAGATAAAACACAGCACTCTCAAGTTACCTCTTCTCTTCTCTAGGCTAGTACAGTAACCTCACATTATAAAATCCTGCTTCTTACATTAATCTGTTCCCTAAACCCAGTTTATGCCTGGTACCTGAGGAGAATAGGCAATAGTTTTCAACTGTTTATTAGTTTTGTTCTTAAACCACACAGAGGGGCCATGCAAGATAAAATAACAACCATGGAAACTGAGCTCACATTCCCTTTCCAGTACGTTCTTTGCCCATGCCATAGGATGGCAGAGGGCATCCTGCACCTTTCTTTAAAGATGAGCAGAAAGACCATGCCAATATAAATATTAAATAATTGACGCTTAATGGACAGAAAAACTTCTTGTTTGATAATTAAATCTACATATAAGAGTTTTTAGATAATCGAAATCTTTTTCTCTTAAAAAATAAAGTTAAAATTTGGTTGTATTTGGAGAGGATTTTATTTTTCGTTTATGTAAAGTCAATCAAAATTAAAGTCAATCAAATTAGCAGAGTAATCTTTAACTTATTTAACTTTTTTTCCTGACATTTAAATCATATTTTAAATTATACTAACGTTTTTGCTGATAGATTAAAAACTATACAAATCATGGAATACTATGTGATGTTTTGATATATGTATTTATGGTGTAATGTTAAAATCGCATTAAGTGTATCTTTCTCATCAAATATCACCTTTCCTTTAAGTCAAAGCATTTAAAACCCTTCCTTTGAAAGGAAAAACAAAAAAGGTGGAAGATGGTGGAATAGAGGAGGTTGCTTTCCAAGGGGTTCCATGGCATGAGACCAAGAAAGGGGATAAATAGCTTCTCTGTGAGGTAGATGAAAGAAGGTTTTTACTGAGATTCAACACTGGATCTCCAAACAGCTTGGAGACTCAGAGGTTGAATACAATAAAATGAAAGAAGAAAACCTACTACCAGCGCTTGCAGCTTCCAGAGCTGATCCGCCATGGGCAAAGCGGGGAGAGGGACTAAGAGAACCCACATTTCAGGTAGCACCTTGGCATGTTTTGGTATAGATAAATCGGAGATCAAGGACACTGTCAGACTGATCCAGAGCTAGCTACACTATATCCCTGTGCAGGAAAGACACTGTGCATTTCCTGGTTGTTCTTGGTGAGCCATGGCAGAGCTATCTTCCTGCCAGGCTAAGATGGCTGGCAACTGACGTCCATGAGCTTGCTGGGAAATCTGAGTTGGGTCTAAAAACCAGATCTGGCAAACACCCGCCACAAGACTCAGAGTATGCCTAGGAGTCCAGGAGACATTCAGGTGCAGAGAGGAATATCAGTCAGGGGAATATGAATCATTGAGACCCAAGAGATCCCAGGTTCCTCCCTCCTGTTGAGTCTGGCAGCTTGCAGTACCAGCTAGGGCAGGTTGGTCATTCAACCTGGTGGGCAGGAGTGACTATGTGCTCAGGGACTGAGCCCGGTTGGGTGGGAAGGCTGGGATCCACAGGTGGCAGAAGAGACAAAGGATTGTCTCCTCTGCCACAAGAATGGAAACCAGGGAAGACTCCAGGGGTACAGTCTCCCAGCATAGATGCACAGCTATTGGGCCATAGAAGTGCACTGATTTAAAATCCTCAAACCAATGGCCACTCAACAGCCCACTTAGATCTAAACCCTGCCTTCAGGAGCTCCACATACCGGTGGTGCTCCTCTCACAGAACTCTGCAGTGACCCCACCCTGGAGTGGAGCAGACAACACTCACCAACCTGGCCACCTCCTATTGCCAAGAAGGGAAGTCAGAACCTTGGAACTCCTACTGACAACTTGATGAGCAACACAAAAAGAGGAAGAATTTGACAGCCTGTAGCTGGTACTCTTATGCACATACCTCAAGGGAAAAAAGACATTTGTCGACAACAAACATATATCCCCATGGACAATTTTAATCACTGCAATAGAAACAATTCCTTTTTTTCCCCATAAAGAAATCTTTTCTTTTTCTATCTTCTTTTTTATTTTCCTTTTCTTTTTTATGTTTATTTCTTTTATTTATTTATTTTTTGGTTATTGCTTGTGTGCTCAATGCTTCATGGACATTCATACATCTAAATATTTGTCTCTCTTTTTTTCTCATTTCTAGCATTTTTTGAAGGTAGATAGTTCTCATGACTCTGTCTTTTGTGGGATAGGTTTTTTATTAGTATGTTTTGTTTTGTATTCTTTTTTATCTTCTGTTTCTCTTGATTCCAATTCTCCCTCTTCTTTTGTAAGGGCCAAGTTTTATTGTTCTTTCATTCTTCCTTTAATTATCAGTTCTATTTTTCTCTTCTCCTACTTCAAAATCATCACATTCTACATCTCTCTGCATTCTCTCTGTTCACCTTTTGAAGTTGCAAACCCTTTTTGCAAACTTACTGTTTTCACTGTTGGCAATTGCTTATCATACCATTTCTGTTTATTGTGCCAATTGATATGGTAGATGTCATAATATAGATTAATTATTTAATTTAATGCTGTATATTGTTTGTATTGGTTGTTGCTATTATTTGTCTCCTCCTAAACTGAGGTACTAGAAATCTTCAGATACATTATAAGTTCATAGGGTAGAAATTCTTGCTGCCTCATATTCATATTGATAAATAGGTACATATACAAATAATGTGAAAAAGCAAGGAAACAAATTATCTCAAAATAAACCAAAATGCCTCAATAACAGAGATCTACTGACATCACAATGGAGGAATATGATAGAAGGAATTTAGAAAGTTCATAGTTAAATAGATGTACAAGATAAAAGGCAATGTAAGCATTGAAATCAGAGAGGAAATACAGGATATGAAAGATCACTTCAATAAAGAGGAAAAAAATGAAGCAAACATCCTCAAAGTGAGGAAATCAATAAAACAAATTAAAATTTCAAAGGAAAGAATCACCAATAGACTAGACTACTTGAAAGATAGAGTTTCAGGCAATAGAGAAAAGATACAAAATCTTAAAAATAAAGATGACCATGGAGTAAAGATGTTAACAGTTCATGAACAATATTTTCAAGAAATATGGGACAATGTGAAAAGGCCAAATTTAAGATTTATCAGGATAGGGGCTGGAGCTGTAGCTCAGCGGCAAAGTGTTTGCCTCGCATGTGTGAGGCACTGGGTTCAATCCTCAGCACCACATAAAAAATAAAAATAAAGACATTGTGTCCATATACAACTAAAAAATATTTTTTAAAAAAGATTTATTAGGATAGATGAAAGCTATGGAATACAAACTAAAGAAATACACAATATTTTCAATAAAATAATATCAGAAAAATTCTCAAGCCTTAAGAATTAAATGGAAAATCAAATACAGGAGGCTTACAGGACTCTAAATATAAAAAATTACAAGAGAGTCATACCAACGCACATTATTATGAAAATGCCAAACACAAAGAATAAGAATGGAATTTTAAAAACTGCTGGAGAAAATGACAGATCACACTGAAAGGTAAACCAATCTGGATTTCTGCTGATTTCTCATCCCCAGACCCTAAAAGCTAGGTGGTCTTGGAATAATATTTACCAAGCTGTGACAGATAATGGTTTCCAACCAAGAGAACTATACCCAGAAAAATTAAGCTTCAGAATTGAAAACAAAATAAAAACCTTCCACCACAAACAAAACTTAAAATAATTCACAACAGAAAGCCTGATCTATAAAACATAATAAAATATTTCACAAAGAACAAATAAAAAATAAAAATGAAAATCAGTAGAGTGGGGAAGTATATAGAATAGTCAATCAAGTGAGAAACTAAGTCAATTAAAACTAAAATTAATCAAAATGACAGGGAATAAAAATTATCACTCAATAATAACATTGATTGTAAATGAACTAAACTCACCAATCAAAAGATATAGGTTAGCAAATTGGATTAAAAAAACAAGACCCAACAATATGCTATCTCCAAGAGATTCACCTCATAAATAAAGACATTCACAGACTGAAGGTGAAAGGATGGGGAAAACATCATTCACATGTATCTCATAACAAGCAGGTGTTTCTACTTTCATATCAGACAAAGTATACTTCAAGCCAAAGTTAATCAGAAGAGACAAAGAAGGTCATTTCATACTGCTTAAAAGAATTCTACAACAACAAGAAATAACAGTCATGAATATTTATGCTCCAAACAATGGAACACCTACATACATCAAATAAACCCTTCTAAATATCAAGAATCAAATAGATCATAAAACAATGATGAATCAGCTGAAAGATAAATTAGGAAAACTATCCCATTCACAATAGTCTCAAATAAAAATAAAATGTTTGAAAATCAATCTAACAAAAAAAAGGTGAAAGACTGCTACAATGTAAACTACAGAACACTACAAAAAGAAATTGTAGAAGACTTTAGAAGTTAGAAATATCTTCAATGCTCTTGGATAGGAAGAATTAATATTGTCAAAATAGCCATACTACCAAAAGCACCATACATATTCAATGCAATTCCCATCAAAATTCCAATGACATTCTTCATAGAAATAAAAAAGGCAGTCAGGAAATTCATTTGGAAAAATAAGAGAAGAGACAAAGAAATCCTCAGCAATGAAGATGAATCAGGAGGTATCACAATACTAGAACTTAAATTATACTATAGAACTATAATAATAAGAACATAGTATTGACACTAAAGCAGGCATGAAGATCAATGGAATAGAAGACACAGACACAAACTAATATAAATACAGTTACCTCATACTACAGAAAGGCACCAAAAACATACTTTGGAGAAAAGATCCAGAATAGTCAGAGCAATCCTCAGCAAGAAAAGTGAAGCAGGAGGCATCACAATACTAGACCTTAAATTATACTACAAAGCTATAGTAACAAAACAGCATGGTATTGGCACCAAAACAGACATGGAAACCAATGGTACAGAATAGAAAACACAGAGACAAACCCACATAAATATACAGTTATCTCGTATTAGACAAAAGTGTCATAAACATACATTGGAAGAAAGATAGCCTCTTCCACAAATGGTGCTCGGAAAACTGGAAATCAATATGTAGTAGAATGAAATTTAACCCCCATCTCTCACCCTGCACAAAGCTCAACTCAAAGTGGATCAAAGACCTACATATTAGACCAGAACTCCTGCATCTACCAGAAGAAAATGTAGGTCCAACACTCCACCATGTAAGCTTAGGAACCTACTTCCTCAATAAGATTCCTAAAGTACAAATAGTAAAATCAAAAATCAATAAATGGGATGATATCAAACTAAAAAGCTTCTTCACAGCAAAGGAAACAACTAAGAGCATGAAGAGAGAGCCTACAGAATGGGAGAAAATCTTTGCCACCTGCACCTCAGATAACATTTTGAGTTCTTGTGTATTCTGGAAATTAATATGTTAACACCAAAAAAAAAAAAAAACCCACAAGTAACTCAGTCAATAAATGAGCCAAGATCTGAATAGGCACTTCATATAAGAAAAAATACAGTCAAAAATTATATGAAAAAAATGTTCACCATCACTAGCAATTAGAGAAATGCAAATTAAAACTACACTGAGATTCCATCTCACTCCAGTCAGAATGGCATTTATCAAGAATACAAGTAACAATAAATGTTGGCAAGAAAGTGTGGAAAAGGGTACACTCATATATTACTGGTAGGTCTACAAATTGGTGCAACCATTCTGGAAAGGAGTATGGGGATTCCTGAGTAAATTTGAAATGCAACCACAATTTGACCCAGTTATCCCACTTCTCGATTTATACCCAAAGGACTTACAATCAGCATACTACAGTGACACAGCCACAGCAACGTTTATAGCAGCACAATTTACAATAGGTAAGCTATGGAACCAACCTAAATACCCTTCCACAGATAAATCATAAAGAAATTGTGATATATAGATACACAATGGAATATTACTCTGTCATAAAGAAGAATGACTTTATGACATTTGCCAGTAAATGGATGAATTTGGAGATTATCATGCTAAGTGAAATAATCCAATCCCATAAACTAAAGGCTGAATGTGCTTTCTGATATGTGGATGCTAACCCACAAAGGGAGAGGAGAAGAATCAAAGTTCAGTGCATTAGACAAAGAGGAATAAAGGGAAGGGAGGGGGACAGGAATAGGGAAGAGAGTGGAATGAATCTGACAACATAACTTTCCTATGTACATATATGAATACACTACAGTGAATGTCCACATCATGTACAACCACAAGACTGAGCTCCTAATTAGAATAAGATATATTCCATACTTGTATAAATATATCAAAATAGATTCTACTTTTATGTACAACTAAAAAGATTTTTTTAAAAAGCAAATATTGGAAGTAGAAGTGAAGATGTATGAATTTTATGGCATTTTTTCCCAGTAACTTCTTGAAAAAAGCACTTAAGAATTATAGATTATTTGCATATTTCAAAGTGACTTGTCAAGAAACTGGTTTTAGAATTAGTAGTTAATAATAATAAAATTACCACTTTTCTTTTAAAAAAAATCCTCACTTTTAGCTTCTTAAAAATAAGCAATATAAGTCGGATATAGTGGGATGAGCCTATAGCCCAGCTATTTCAGAGACTGAAGAGGAAGGCTCACTTAAGATGGGGGATTCAAAGCCAGTCTGGGTAATATAGTAGGACCTCATCTTGAACACACACACATACATCTTTATATAGTTTTCAATAAAACTATTATAGTGCTCTTTCTATACTCAATTTTGCAATTTTTTTGTTGATTTCTTATGGTACATAAGAAATTTTTCTCATCTAAACGCATATTCTCATCTTCCCAACATAATCATTTACTATTCTTATTTATTATTCATAATGAATGTGGTAGTATTGCATCCTACTGAGCCGACTGGTAAACTAACATTTCTTTTTTGTGTGTTTTTTCAGTGTTAAGAATTGAAAACAGACCTCACACATGCTGGGTAAGTGCTTTACCACTGAGTTATATCCGCAGCCCTATGTACTAACATTTCTATTTTTGTAGAGCTTTTCCTATCAATAATTCTCTCTTTTTTCAGTCAGTTTTGTTCAGACCCTCTCAGACCGATTAACAGCTTTTTAAGTATGCCTCATGGCACAATTTCCTACCTAATAAAAACTGTTTCTTTATAACAGCAATCATAATGACAGTAACAACTAATACATGTTGAGTGCTTAACTATATGATAAACACTATTTTGGACATTTACTTATCATTTAATTCTGACATCAACTCAATGATATAGAAACTAATATTGTCCCTATATCATAGATGAAGAAACTGGAGTGCTAGGTGATTAAACAAATTGTTCTAGTTCCCACTGCTATGAGTGGTAAAATTGGAACCTGAACTCAGACACTGAGACTTTTTTTTCCAGTAACTTCTTGAAAAAGGCACTTAAGAATTACAGATTATTTGCATGATTCAAAGTGACTTGTCAAGAAACTGGATTTAGAATTAGAGGTTGAAGGGTATTTTTATTCAGGATTTTGAAGATGTTGCTTCCAGTGTTGGTATTAACAAATGGGATGTCATTGGTACTTACAAATTTCCTGGTTTCCTTTCTCAAGAATCTTTTAAAAATTGTCTCTTTATTGTGGGTGTTTCAAATTTCACAAACATAGGCAGTCACAAAGCTAGGACTCTAGACTTCTGCGTTCTGAGAACTCATGTCCTTTTGCTGTAGGAAACAAAATTTCTTTGATAACTTTCTTCCCAGTATTTCCTTTAATCTTCTTTTCTGAAATTCTTCCTATTAGAAGTTTTCATATTTTCTTTAATCTCTATGCCTTTCTTTCAGTTCACCAAGATAGAAGAAAATACTTAGAATGCCTACTAATAGGTGTGATGATTTTTTACATATTAGAACTTATATTTTTCATTTCCAAGCATTTGCTTATTCTCTATTTTCATTCAGAATAGTGTTCATGTTTTAAGGAAGAAATACATTCTATTCTCAGTGAATACTGATTTTATGATTTTAAGATATTTTGAAGATATTCTTTTCCCTTCGGTGTCTTTTTTCTAATATTTGATTTCTTCTTTTCATGTCAGATTTTTTTTTGAGCGTCATTGTTTTTCTGTGGACTAAAGAATTGATTGAATGTTCTACATTGTGATTGGAAGAGCTTTTAATCTAGTCTGGATCACACGGTGACGGTGTGACCACCTGGCATCCTTATTGGGACTCTATATGCAAATACAAAATGTCAGTGTCTACAAGTCTTTCTGTGGAAAAGACTCTCCAGAGAAAAATCCCTCCATTCACTGGGAGATATGGTGAAAGCAGAGGGCAAAATGTTCAAAACACTTAACTGGCACAGCCCCGGAAACCACCAAGGAAGATGGCCATTATTAGGATAGTCAGGAGCAGTCAACTGCTATGTTGGCTATTACCAGTTTAGTTGCTAGGGACTAGAAATGGGTCATGGCATCAGAGGTGCAAGAAGCAGAAACATACCAGTGAACCTCTGCTGAATAAATGGAGGAGGAGGGCATAAATAACATGGATGCTAGAATTCTAGAGATGGGTTGAAAAAAATGGACCCAGGGCTTTCCATTCAGCAGACAGACCTAATCCCTAATTCCCCCATTTTCAAAATGATATCTAATCCCTTCCTCCTCCATTTATTCATTATTAATAATATTAGAATATTATTCTAATATTCCCAATATTAGAATCATTTTGTGACTCTCCTTTCAATCCCCAGTCTTCTGTGGTAGTGGGAAGAGGGATGGATAACTGCATATGTTGAAGCATGGGATTATAATCACTTTTTATGCAGATTTTCAAAGCATCTCCAGGGCTTATTGCCTGTTTTATTTCTGGTCGGAATGTTAAGTGACACCCAACTGTATTACAGTTCTTCAGAGAAACAAATAATAGGATCAATCTATCTATGCATATACACAAATCAGAATATCAGGGGTGTATGTGTGTGTGAGTGTCTGTGTGTACATATACAGAAAGAGGAGAGAGACAGACAAATTCATCATGGAAAATGTGTCACCATTATGGAGACTGTTTGCAGACTGGAGCCGAGGAAAGTGAGTGAAGCAATTCAGCTCAAGTTTAAGGCCCCTGAGAAAGAGGGGAGGAAAGGTGCAATAGTGTAAGTCTTAGTCTAAGTCCAGAGAGCTAAGATTCAGAAGCACCAGCGTTCAAAGGAAGAAAAGATAGGTGTCTCAGCTTACAGTAAAGGCTCTGTTTACCAATTCAAATACTGATCTCTCCAGAAAAACCTGGACAGTCTCCCCCCAAAATAATGTTTTGCCAGTTAGCTAGGCCTCCCTTGCCCCATCAAAGCTGACTAAATAGAACTAACCATCACCCCAATCAAAGGGGAATTTACATTTGGCTTTCCTCACTTCTGCCATGATGTAATTTAACACAAGATTATAAATAGCAGTTCATGTTCATTATAATGGTATTTTTACTTCTGTTGTCTATTCTGCCTGTTGCTTTGGATGGTTTTCAAGAAGAAAGAGAGGCAGAAACTAGTTCACTCACTTTTATGAAAGCCCCAACCCGAACACCCTAACAAGGAATCATATAGCACCTTCCTTTCTACCCGATACCAGTTCTCTACACACTCATTTCCACCAAGACTTCTTGCTCCCTCGGAGAGGCTGTCTGTTTCTACTTCAAGGCAGGCAAGTGTGTCCTTTATATACCAGATTCTATATGTATTGGTGGAAAGAATAAATGAAAACTTGAATAATAAGGGTATTAAAACAATAATTTTTTAAAATTTCTTTTTGTAAATTATTTTTTCATGTGAAGTACAGGCTCATTGTCTCAAATTTGGGGGAGTTAAACTAAAAAACAGAAATGGCTATGACTGAGTTTTGTTCTAGAAACCATAAAAATATAAAAACCAAAGCCAACAAAATAGAACAAAGCAAATATGCAATCAGTACCCTCAAGGGAGTTCCAATCTTTTTGGAGTTTAAGCTTTGCAAGAACATAATCACAAAATAATAGAGGACAGAATGTAATGAAGTATTAAGTATTTTGTCATGATACTGATGCAAGACTAGAGGCACAGATCTAGGATTCCATAACAGACCCAGAGTTTCCATTGTTTGCTTCTTTATCATAGACCAACCTCTGTCATAAGAGGATTCTAACATCTTCCAGAATCAGCCTGCCTGCTTGGACATTTCCAATCTTATTTAGGAGTCTGCCTCCTCCTGAAGGAACCAAAACACTGTTTGATGGGTAGTAACTCCCTGGATCCCACAGATCTAGCCTCCTCATCCTGTCACCATCTCCACTAAACTGCATTATTTATGCTTTTGTAAATGCTTCCTCCTCTTCCAAGTGTCTGAGTTACCTGCATCAGCAAATCAATAAATTATGCCTGTGCTTCATACATTCTCCTTAGGTGTTTATTAACAGCAAGCCATTTACCAAAAAAGCCCAAGATTTAAAAATTCATCTTGGTCTTAGAACATTGAATTTTTTTTTCCTATAGCTTTAGAGAGTTACTAGATAAGTTTCTTCTAGGTTGACATTCCTGTGATTAGATGGCAGATATAGAGGCATACAAATAAACAGAGATACTCATAAATGTAGATATACTTTTACAAATTTTCAAGTTTGGTCTAATAGTAATTTCGAGTTGCCATCTTAATGATCAGTGTTTGAATGACGGGGTCTACTTCTCAAGCACTGAACCCCTTGAAATAACAACTGCAGCAGGATTAATCATAATGAAAGTGTCAGATGTTTAAATAAATGATATTCTTTTGTTGAAATGGAGTTATCATTGATAGGGAGATGATAAGCAGATCAACAGAAAGACACAAAAATAGATTAAATCTTAGCAGATAAGAAGTTGGCCTCTGAAAGTGGAGAAATGTTAGTTGGAATCCCAGCCTAATTACTTGCTAAATATATAATGTTGGACAAATTAGTCTTTGTTTCTTAGCCTTTGTATTTCCATCTGTAAAGTGGTTGTGACAGTGGTACTCATTTCTGAAAGGTGCTGTATTTAATGAGATAATGCATATTAAATACACAATTCTGGCACATAATGAGAGCTGAGTAAATGTTAAACCTTTCATTAAAAGCATCAAGTGTTCCCAAATGCAAAATCTTTATGGAAGTGCTGACGCTCAAGACACAGGCGGTACCTGCCAGGGTCACCAGCACCCTGGTAGAGCAGATTGCTGCTTGGAGGTGTGAACTGGCTAGGAAAATAAAAAGTCTGAAAATAATCAATAAGGAACAGAAGACAATAGACAGAAAATAGTTTTAAAAGTGGGGCCCCTGGTGGGTTTTCCAATCCCGAGAAGAACAGGAACTGAACAAAGGAGAAAGGCCCAAATCCTTTATTTAAGAGGAAATACATCAAAAAGTTTCAGCGTGGCAGGCTTCTTGAGGAAAACAGGATAAGAATGGGGAAAACAAGTTGTTGGGGGTTTGACAGGATATCCTTACCTCCAGGTGACTGTGTTTGAACCTAGGGCTGTGAGCTCGGGCAGGGAGCCAGCAGGATCAGGGCTTTCTCAAGGAATTTCACCCAGGAATCCCCAGAAAAGTAGCCTTGCCGCTACCTCATGATGGCTCAAATAAACCCATAATTTATACACAGATTCCAACAGGTTCTCTTTTCCACCCTGGACCAAAGTAAATTAAGACATGACAAATATGTCTACCAGAAATAATAATCCTGGCTCTTCATCACATGACCTCCTGTCACTCCCAGCAACTCTAATTTCTACTAATCCTATAATCCTTAGTGCTCCGCTAATGTGTGGTACCTCTTCAGGTCTTTATTCAAGTTTTCTGTAGAGGAAATTTACTTCTCCTACCCCATCTACCCCATTCTTACCTAGAGAACTCCCATCATCCAAGAGCCAGCCCAGGGACCCCACCCTGTGAACCCTCCAATCCACAGCACTTGTACCTGCCTGTGCTGCTGTGACCACCTTCCAGTTGTCTGTTCACCCATCAGTCTCCCCTATTGGTCTGGGAGCTTGCTGAGGTGTGTATTATGTCTTATCTGTCTCTGCTCTGCTGGCACAAAGCATAGAGCCTGACATCCAATAAGAGATAAGAAAATATTGAATTCATGGCAATAAAATCTAGTAGCTATAGAATGACTCATGTGAAGGAAAAAAAAAAAAAACAAATAACTGTGGCTCAAGCAAGTCAGAAGTGTTTTTTCTCTTTTATGACAAAAGTCCAGTGTTAGGGACTCCATTGCCAATATGGCAAGCAGTTCTCCAGTCACTGTCATCAGGACTCAACCTCCTCCAAGCTCTCAGCTGCAATGCACCAACCCTAGGATGTGGCTCTTATCTTCATCATTTAAAATGGAAGCCAGTTGCTCCAGCCATTACTTTAAGGTTCTATGATATTCCAGCAGCAGAACAAGAAATGAGGATAAAGGGCATACCCCTCTTGAAAGCACCTCAGAAGTACTATACACCACATTGCCTTCTTAGTTAGAAGTTAATCACATGAACACACTCTCTGAGGCATTTATCAATGGCAAGAGGTAATAGGGTATTTCCCAGTGAGTTCTAACAACAGATGAAAATTAGAGAATCCATGTTAGGAGCAGTAAAGAGGTCATCAGAGTCACACTCGATCACTTTTCACATTAGTATAGGATGAAGAGGTTGGACCAGGAGATTTCCAAGATCCCTTGCCATTCTTTCCTATTTGTCTCTTAATGTGGAAGGAAGAAAACAAAAAGAGTGGAACAGACCAATATTTTAGAATAAGAAATTTTTTAAAAAAATCCTCAAAGACAACATTTTTAATGTTACCAACATGTCTCAGCCGACATCAGCAGCAATGAGGATGAGGTCAGCCCCCTCTCATCTCCTTATGGCAGTGTCCCCAACACACCCTGATAACATTATTAGACATAGATAACTAAGGTCTCCTCATTTTTCTACTAAGCAAACTAGTATTTTTATTGATCAATAATATTCTAAAAGGAATCTGCTTCAGCAACAAACACAACTTTTGAACAAGCCCCCTGGAACCCTACCCTGACAGAGCCATCATTTTTGATGACCAAAAGTCTTCTCCCATAGAAATCCTGGAGGCACCACTAATCTAGACTTGAGGAGGGGAAAATTCACAGACTACCAAGAGTCCAGTTGCTTTATAACAAGAATTTTTACAGTTGTCACATACTAAAAGCTCTTGGCAATTTTTATATCACACTCGTTTTTAATCACTCCCAGGGCTACTGCCAATCCAACATGGAAGGGGCTCTATCTCCAAATATAAACACCACTTGAAATATCACCAGTATGCTTTCTTTTCTAGTCAGAGGAAAATTGTCATGACAACTGGTATTACCCACCTCCCAAAATCTCATAAAACTCTTTCCAGAACAGTCTTGTCCAAAATACCGCATTCCCCACAGAAAATCATTCATAAGATTCCCATAATTTGTTAAATCAAATTCTACCATTTTATTCATTCATGCCTATTTTTGTACTTTGTAAATTGTTTCAGCCCCTAGATAATAGGCTTATTATATCAACTATACTTTAAATGCTTTGCTGAGTCTCTCAAAAAGAATAAAATATAAAACACAAAAATAGCAAAGAAAGAAAAACAAAGAGTTGAAATAATAATGTTAAGTGATTTCAGTCTCTGTGGAAAAAACTGATGCTAGAAATTAGAGATTCAGGATTCACTGCCAAGAGGAAAATAAGAAACTAGATGTAGGTCGGCCAAGATGTTGGAAGAGATGGGGGGAAGTTGCTGAATCTGAGACCCCCAGCCCTGTATCTGCAAGCTGGCCTTGTGTCCAGGGGCACCAGAGCAAGTTTGTCTGGGGCCCCCTGCAAATCAGGAAGGAAGTTAGGGTGTTAAGAGACAGCATGCTAGAAATTCAGGATGAATCTAGCTTCTCTGGAACCCCCCATCACTGCCACAATTCTTATTATCAAATGATGGTTGTGGAAAACAAAGGAAATGAAGAGAAGCACAAAGACAAATGTGAGGGAGAGAAAAGCTGGTTCTTAACAAAGACACCCACCTCCTCACCTCCACCCAGCTTAATCAGAGTGGAATGGCTCTTTGTAGCAAAGGAAGAGCATTTTCACACAAACATCGGACATTAAAAGTATCTGGACGTAGCCTCAAACACTGGCACAAAATGTCTACACCAACTAGAAAGGATTTTCTTGTGCTGACTACCTCGAAATTTCTAGCTAATTCACCAACCCATTCCCCTATCTTCCAAGGCTCACCACCAGACTGCATTTCCAAAACTCACTGTACGTTATCTTTAGCCACAGGACCAAATGTTTAACAATGAACTATGTTCATTTGTGAATCAAATTCAGTATGGCTCATAAAATCTTCTGTAAATGATCATTCCCTTAACTCATTGACTGAATTAAAAGGAATTCAAGGATCAGTTTAAAAAATAAAAAAGGCACTTTCAAAAGTAGATTTAAATGACTTGAAGAAATGACAAGTACCAGAGGCAACAGATATGTTAATTAGCTCGATTTAATCATCCCATGATGTACACTTAGACTATAACATCACAATATACCCCACAAATATATACAACTATTATTTGTCAATTCAAAATTCAATTAATTTTTCAAAAGGGAAACAGAACCACAAGCTGAGTTTTGTTTTCTCCTAAAATTACTACTATATACAGGGTTCGTTACACTTCCCAGTGTCTTTCCTATCTTGTAATTTGGGAGAAGACAAAATCATGTATCACTTGAAGAGTTAGATTTCTTCCACTTACTGAACTCTCCTATTTCTTTGTCAAAAGTTAATGTCAGACCAATTTCTCACTATTATTTAACACTATTTTAAGTGGCAATAATAGGTACATTTAAAAATCTCCCTCAATATCTTCTGGAATTGGATAAGATAGAAATTCTGAATGAGATAAAATACAACTAGGGTTATGTCTGTCTATTGAAGTCCCCACCTGTAACATCTCATTCCTTTTTCTCTTTCTAATCCTACTCAACCTGTCAGACCCAATTCAAATGCCTTCTGTGTGAAACTTCCTCCATGACTTCAGTGTACCTTGACCTCATTCCTTTCTGATCTCCTACTAAACTTTTTTCTTGAAAAAAAAAAAGTGCTGTTTTCTGTACTAAAATTTTCCAATAGCCCCCCTTTAACATGAAAATAATCATAATCTTTGCCTGGCCCAGTGGTACAAACCTGTAGTCCTACCTACTTAAGAAGCTGAGGCAGGAGGATCACAAGTTCAAGGCCAACCTGGGTAACTTAGGAAGACCCTGTCTCAAAATAAAATTTTAAAAAATCATGATCTCACCCTAAATGGAAATAGTTATACTTTCAGCATTCCATAAGAAATAAAACCTATAGGCACAGAAATTGTACTCTTTCCTCTACCATCCATCCAAAACTCACAAGAGAGGAAGCACAAATTCATGCCACTCCGTTTAGCCAGCTTCTAATTCTAATTCTCTCCAAAGAAAAGTTTCTAGAGATCTAATGCTAAGCACTGTCTCATTATGATGTGTCCCTAAGATCCAGTGGTTCACAGACTGGCCCAAGAAGAGCAATGTCGGAGTGAATAAAACCAAAGCCAAGGATCTTAACCTCCTGCCCAAGAATCTCTTTCCCCAACTTTAAAATCCTGGCTCAACTTTTTATTATCTCTTTCTTTCTTTCTTTTTTTTTTTCGGGGTCGGGGGAGCTCTCAAAGGCTTTTTACCACAGGCAGAAACATATGGTAAAAGAGAATGAGCTCTGGAATTATAGCAGATAGACCTATGGACCTTCAATCTATATGGCTGAATGATGATCATGCTATTCCCTAAACTTGCTCAACCTCATCTTCTTCTTTGGTCACTGTCAGTGACATAATGCTGCACAAGATGCAATGAATCTCATCATTATATATATATATATATATATATATATATATATATATATATATATATATATATATATATTACACACACACACACACACACACACACACACACACATACACACACACAAGACAATTTTTTAAAAGAGTGTAAATAGATCAGTAGAGAAAAGGGAACAGAGGGAAAGCAAGGGTGCGTATAGAAGACTTAATTGAAGCAAACTATACCCCCATGCATTTATAATTACCTCAAATAAATCCCAATATTATGTATAACTATTACAAACTAATAAAAATAAGATAAATTTTTTAAAAAAGAAGTAAACAAGATAGGGTCTGCAAAGCATCTGACCATGCCCTGAACCCAGACTCACTAAGCATCTTCCCTTTCCTTTTAGAGTGATCTACTCTCTTTTCTTCACTCCCCACTTCACCTCTGCCCCAGTGGTCAGAGGCACTTAAATGCAGTTTCAATGTTTTTTGTCTATCTGTCCTCAGGTATCATTCTCCATTGAAATTAGGACACTTACAAATTGGAATCTGATGATAATCATATTAAATGATAACACCAGGTTTTAAATTTTTAAAAAATGAGGAAAATTTTGCCTTGAAAGAAATTAGGCTAGATCTGGATTGTTTCTTGTCTCAGACCTAATGACTTACTGGAAGAGAAACAGGCAAACAGAAAGCCCCTTCTCAAAATTCAAAGCTCTACAGTCTATTCAGTGAGAAGTTTTTGTCTTCATTCTGATGCCCAGAAAAAAAGAGAAAGAAAGAGAGAGAGAGAGAGAGAGAGAGAGAGAGAGAGAGAGAGAAAGAAAGAAAGAAAGAAAGAAAGAAAGAAAGAAAGAAAGAAAGAAAGAAAGAAAGAAAGGAAGGAAGGAAGGAAGGAAGAAAGAAGCCATGGAAATAAGCCTATTAAAAACTCAGTAACAGCATGCTAAAACTATCTTGTCAGTCGGCACATGCTGAATTGGTCTCCCATGTCAGATAAATGCAAATTCTGTGCATTCTTCCAGACTGGTCCTTGGAAGTCTCCTACCCATTAAAACATGTATTTTCAATAGGCATTTTAGATATTTATATTCAAAGGTATAAATCTTTGTGCATTCTATTGATTTCTGTTCCCAAACCCAACATTTTTTAATATATATGTTGTCAAATCTATGCTTGTTTTACTTATATTTCAATTATTCTCAGCCTATATGAAATCTCTGTGTTAAATTGATGGAATGTAGATTCCTAAGGATCTGGAATGTAAGTTAAGAACCACTGTGTATTACCCTTTAAAATACAGCCAGGTGTGGTGATGTGTGCCTGCAATCCCAGGTACTCACAAGGCTGAAGATGCAGGATCACTGGTTGAAGACCAGTCTGGGGCAATTTAGTAAGACCCCATCTCAAAAATTTTAAAAATAATTTAAAAAGTGAATTACAGAAGTGCTACTTCAAGACATGGTCCTATACTATCTGGGCACATTATTGATAGGATGGTTTAAGATTTACAGATAGAATACATATAAGTTATCCTTTTTTGATACATGTTCCAAGCTTAACACAACACTCTGAGCCTTTACATGTGTAATTACATTGACTCAAATAAAATGTGTATTTAAGCACAACTTCCAGAACCAACGAGGATTTGGCATTTGAAGAAGTATTAACCATTGCTGATGGGGTATCAGTCCAGGGAAATGCTGCCTAAGAGTAGAAGAAAAGTCTCACACTGACAAACACAGCCTTTGTATCTGTGCAGTGGAGAGAGATTTTGGCTTCCAAGAAAAAAAGCAAGAAAGGAGGAAAGGTAAATAGCAAGAATTAGGGCAAAGATGAAGAGAGGTAACTGGGGAAAAGAAGGTTACGGGATTGTGTTTAAAACTTTTAGTCTTCTTGCAGTCTCTTAAATCTTCTCCCCAGCCCACACTCAACCCACATTCCCACCTCCCTAAACCCATCACCCGGTCCATTCACTGGGGTAAACAAATTTCCCCAAGGCTCTGCTTTGCAGCAACTTCTACCTACCTACCCTACCCCCACATAGCCATTTGTCTCCTCATTTTCATTATCTCAAAAGCAACCAATTTTTTTAAATCTTGTTTTTCTCCTACCAAACCTTAGCAAGCCTAGTGAAGGACTAACCCAACCTGCTGCCTATAAATAAACCTATTCACTAAATAGCATGGAGAAATAAGTTAAAAATTAATAGGAACAGAGGAGGAGGATTATATGGAACTCTATATTTTCCAGTTAATTTTGCTATAAAACTAACATTGCTCTCAAACAACAGCAACAAAAATTAATAATAATAGAATTTAAAGTAGCAAGGATTGAATATACTGACAGATAAAGAGAACCTCATTTGCTCAGACCTGAGATGATAACAAGATTCTCTGCTAGCTGTGGTCATTAGCAGCACCCATCTGGCTATAATACAGCACCCTGAAGGCTTCTTGCCCAATCTAAAGCCAAATAAGAAATGATAAAATATAGCACCTCTTATCTCCTCCAAGGTGACTCAGCATTTGCAATATTGTTACCCACTCCTTAGTTCCCCACTTAATATTTGAAGGCAAGAATATGGAGATTCCTCTACACTCTTTGAGGACCACTGTCCTTTCATGTAATTCAGAATACCTGGGCATAACTGATATAAGATGCCTTCTATTATACATGTGTAGAGACACAAAAGCCTTTTTCCCCCAGAATTTATTAAAAGCGTTAATTCTTCTAAATTCAGACCCATTAACTCATTAAAAGTATTAAATGCTATTGCATTCAAGCAAAATGCTTATTACTAAACTTAGGTCAACGAATAAGATATGATCTATACCTCCACAAAACTCATCTCCCACTGATCAGGAGAAATATGACATTCACTGATTTAGTTCACTCACACTGCTAACACAAAATATCATAGGTTGGACAGCTTATAAGAAAAAACAGATCTATTTCTCACAGACTCGATGTCCAAGATCAGAGTATCAAGCCTGGCCAGGTTCTGGTAAGGACCCTCTTCCAGGTTGAAGTGGCTGACTTTTCCTTGTATCCTCATCTGGCAAAAGGATGAGAGATGTCTCTGAGGTCTCTTTCATGAGGGCACTGTCCTTATGACCTAATCCCCTCTCAATATCATCATTTATGAGTTATAAATACTCAGAGCCTAGTAGTCACAAACAGCCAGAGAATAAGAGGAAGACCATGCCATGAAAAAGAGGAGAAAATACATGTGTCCCAACTTGTCGCTGGAGGACGAGGGACCACTTCATGGATATGGTGCCACTCTAGATAATACTTGAAGGACAGATCAAAGGGCTCACACTTAATTTCCCATATCCCTGCCCTCTTAGAGGGAGAAATTTCTGCGTGGTTTGCTTTTGCCACTGAATGGAAGTAATGACTGAACAGGGGCTGCTCCATCAGCCTGACTGCTTTTTAAGGCCCTGCCAAGGCCATCAGCCCAGGAAAAGATAATCTCTCAAGGCTATAGATTGCAGTTATTTTTCTCTTCATTTTTTATTGCCCTCACTAGAAGGCAGTATTCATTGGCCACATTTGCCAACATTTTCTTCTGTCAGGATTGGCCTTAACAAGCTCACCATAGGCCAAGGGGACTTCCTCCTCACTGAATGGAAACAATGGTGAGGCTAAGATGGGCCTGTGACATGACTGGAGAAATAAACCTGTGTCAATGTACGTTTCTGAGGGGCAGGGTGTGTCACCACTGTGGCATAAAATTCAGCCTGTCTTGGCGGATACAGCAGAATTTGAATATGTAACACGGAAGAGAGCGCAGATGAATAGAGAGAATTCTAGAACTCCAGGAACATTTAGGAAGAGCAATAGTTCAAAACTGATATTCCTTGAAACATAAAAGAATAAGTGCCCGCTGTGTGTAAACTGACATTTTTAAGAAAATTTTAATTCCTTACATCCAGTGCTATCTATTCGTAGCTCAGGTAATTTCTCTCTCAAATTTCAGTCAATTTCTCCACTTGCTTTTTTATTTAGACTCACAAACACAAGAGTCGACTCAACATTATCCCTCATCTCCAGGTGACATTTGAAGATTGGTTTAAATCCAGCAAACACTGATTTATGTGTGTCCGATAAACCGTGACATTTCCCAAATGAGTCTATAAAAGTTGCAGAGATGATAGATTCTACTGATGCTGTTGGGTAATAATGATGATTTCTGTGCAAAAGAAATACATAGATTCTGCTTCTTATATTATCATTATATACTTATGCCCTCTTGTTTTAAGGAATGAAAGGAATCTAAGACAAGTACTGCTATTCAAAATTTAGGAACTATTCCCTGATCAGGGAAGCCCTTGAACAAAAACCAGCCTCTTGTGGTTATTTTCCCACCTTGCAATGAGCATACTTAAAATTTACAATTATTTTGACAGTTTTATTGGAACTGAATGGTCACATATAAATGAAAGCCATATTTCACATTTAATTTATAATAAATCAAAAATGCCTTTCATATTATAGTCTGTTACAAGCCATGAAGGGCTTTCACATGATCATTTAATTCTCTTAACTCAGAATAACTTCATTATACTCATATCACAAATAAGGAGAGCAAGACTCCGAGAAGGCATGACTTTTGTATGAATATTTTAATTATAATTCCATGTCACAGAATTTAAACCCCAAACCTGATTCTCATTGTTTCAAATAAGCTTGGTATACCTACTGTCCTGCCCCACACCTCCATGCCTCCCATGGATGGTTACAGGTATTGTATGAAAGGCGCCTTCCAGCTCTGCTTTATGCTGGTCCACTGACCTATACCTGCTCTCTTGGCCTTGCTAACTCTAAATGCAGCACCTTCACAGCTGATCCAGTCTGTACTTGGACATCTCAGAGGTTCTCCTTGGCTTCTGAGCCCTCCTTTTGCAATCTAGTCAGGCAACATCAAACCACACTTCTCCCTCCTTAGCTTCCCAGATACCCAAACCACCAAATGCTACACTTGCCCAATTCAGTGTCCCTCCATGTTCATATTTTATACATTCTTTTCATGAATATATGTAAACTAAGCTAACCTGTTCCTCTCTCATTTTTTGTCCTTCAACATGTTTTCACATGAAAATAGCTCACATTTTAAGTCCCAACCAAAGATAATGAAATGTTTTTGATGCATTCTTTCCATATAAATAGGCAAAGCAAATCCCAACCTATTTCTAGATCACTTATACATTATTGGTCACAATGACTCTGCAGCCCACAAATCCATTTCAATAGTTGTTTTTAGTAATAAAAAAAAAAATTGGGGGGAAAAAAAAAAAAACCTCCAGCTAAACAGTAGGTGTCAACAGATGTCAGTAATTGCAAACATCCCCTAGAACCAAAAGTATGCCATGGTGCAGAAGCAACTTGCATGTAGGAATGTCAGTGATGAGTGCCTGACAGATGTAATTACTGATGACACATCCTGTACAGCACAGAAGTAGAACGATTTTGCTAGTATTTATGTGACAAATTAAGAAAAGAACAAAATGATGAAGCAATTCATGTTTTTTTTTTTTTTGCTTTTGTAAACTAAATAACAGTAGTCACTAACTCTGGACCTAATCTAGGGTTTTGATAAGGAAAAGGATTGTAAAATGGTCACGATGTTGTGTACATCTTGTGAAAAAAATCAGAGTGAGATAATCTGGCAAAAATAAATCTATAGCTTTTCTAACTCGTAAAGAATGACAAGGGCCAGTGCCTTCTATGATGTTAGAGATTTGTTTTTCTTTTGGTTCAAATATGTAATTCTCAGAGGGCAAAGATCTTGTCTTATAACCTCCCCATAATGCTTGGGGCACATGATATTGCAGGACCGTGAAACATCCCCGGACTCGTAGTCATACAACACACTTCCTGTTCCCAGCCCTGGCTCTGCCTTATGCACAATCTGATACCTTCCCCTGCCCTCTGCCCCCTCTTGCATAGCAAAAGATGGATGGCCATGAGGACCCCAGGAACCCTTAATTAATGGCTTTTGTGGCTTTTTTGAACCCATGATCACTATTGCAAATAATCCTCATCTTGAAACTCTAGAGTTGATAGAGTTTCTTTTGAGCAAATTTGCTAATAGGATTTATCACAGATGGAAGTTACCTTTTCAAAAGCAAAAAAAATATATATATATATATATATATATATAACTGAAAACAACATAGAACAGTGTAGAAAATGAAAATACTCTGTTAGAGCTAGAGGGTTAAAATAGGCTTAGGGAATTGTTCATTGCAGCTAGAGTGAACATCAACACAGGTGAAACAAATTGAAAAGAAAAATAGAAGTAGTATGACTATGGACCACTGGCTTTCTGTATCAAACCCTGATCAGCCTCTGGATCCTGATCCTCACAGCCTCAGAAGTGTTTACTGTGATGAACCCAGCAGCCCCACCTGACAACTAAGGGATGGGGCTAGCTTTAGGAATGTCCACTTGTCAGCATTCGTCACTGTTGAACAAAGAGCTAGTGACTGAGGGACACTCGGCTTTCTTGCCCATTTCTACTCTAAAACAAAAAGCCAGAAGAGTCTAACACAATGATGAAGTGATATGCCCAGCTGTCCTATCCTCATGGAGCGCCTGTGAAGTTATTAATTCCAGACTCAACTTCTTTACAAACTGTTGAATATCAAACTAGGAAGACACAAAATGCATACTTCTCCAGGTATGAGAACCCACCACCACCTACAGAATCTTCTGGTCTGCCAACGTTCTTAACTCCCAGTGTCACTGCTATCTTCTCATCACTGAGGCATGATCATATATGCATCTTTACTGAATATTCCTTCCTTTAGACCCCAAGTCATTTGACACATTCTCATAATTACATTCAATATTTTTGAAATTGACTTTGCCTTCTTCACTTCCATGAACACTCTCTCTACTTACCCTGTAATACATCTAGCCTAGACCTTTAAAATAGGTTCCTGCTTTTTCTACCAGCTTAGCCTCCCCATCTTACATATATCTACCTTCAAAACAATCTTCCCAAAGTACACGAGACACCTTTGCTCAAAACTTAGAATTCTTCTTTACCTATAAAGTTCAAGTTCCCTTAGGCCAGCATTAAGGGAATAAAAATATTATTTTTACATTAATTAGTGTGATGGTTAATGTTATGCATCAATTTGGTTAGGGCAAAGTTTTGACCAAATAATAGCTTTGACTAGGCATTTGGTCAAACAAGATATTTCTGTGAAAGTATCATTTGGATGGATAAGATTAACAGATTAGAGTAAAGCAGAAGATTCTTCATACTGTGGGTGGGCCCCCTCCAATCAGTTAGAGACCTTAATGAAAGTTTTAAAATGGATGGATGGATGGATGGATGGATGGATGGATGGATGGATGGATGGAAGGAAAAAGAAAGACTGACTTCCCCAAGCAAGTAGCAATTCTGCCAGCAGACTGCACTTGGACTTGAACTGTAACAATAGCTTTTCCCCAGTTCTTGAGGATGCTAGCCCACTCTGCAGATTTTGGATTTACCAGCAATTGTGTAAGTGAATTCCTTAAAATCAAAACCAATTAATCCATTTCTCTTTCTCTCTGTATCTTCCCCTGCCCCTATTTTTTTCTGTTTCTCTGGTGAATCATAATACATTAATTAGCTTAATGCAAAAAAACAAAATCCAGTGGGCAAATATATTCAGAAAATGGTAGTCAAAACAAGATAGAACATAATTCCTTATTGTCAGTCTTCTAAAATCTAACAGTATTCTGATGTGCATTTTGAAGCACCAAACCATGCTAGTTTGCATCTCCAAAAAATGTAGGGAGAAAAAAAAAAAAAAAAAAAGATGCTGGAGAAAGGATGGCTGCAGACTGAACCAGCTGGAAGGGAGGCTGGCGGAATACTCAGGAGGAGAAAACCTGCTGGATCTGAGCAGTCACAGGAAGACTACTGTTTGGTCATGAATGGTGAAGCCACTGCCTCTAGGCATCGTTCAGATGTAAAAGGTTTAGACAATAAGTTAAACTGCTCTACATAACCAGTGAATTGGAAACGTACAGTTGCCTTTTGCTAAGATTTTAAAATCTTGGTGAGAAGGTGAAACTGACAGTCATGAGAGACTCAAAAAGGTAGCAAGGCCAGGGTCTGTAGATATACATCAGCACAAGTCTAGGTACCCCCCAACCCCAAGCCTTCAGGGAATACGGGGAGAGGGACTCTTGTTCCAGAATTCCAGCAGTGAAATAGGACCTACCAGTCCCTTACAGCATTTTTAAGTAAGCTGAACTCAAAAAACTCAAATGGCTTGTCACAATGAACATGGGAGCAGACTTAGAATTAGAACTTGAGTCTTCTGATTCCTGTGCTAGAGTTTTCTAGAGGAACAGAACCAACATTTATATTTACATATTTACATATACATTCATATATATATGAAATTAAAACAGGATTTATTAGATTGCCCTACACAACCAGAAGCTAGATAGCCCCACAGTGACTTTCTGCAGGCTGGAGGAACCAGTAGCTGCTCAGTCTAAGAAGATGGAGCCTCAGAGACAAACAAGATATTTGCAAACAAGAGGGATGGATGATACAGTCCCAGTCTAGGACTGAAGGCCTATAAACTCCCTTAAGAATCATTGGACAGAGTCTGCTTTAGAAGAGTGAAGAAGCTGGAGTCTGATGTCTTCAGGTGATCCTGGTGGCAATCAAGAACCTGTTAAAAAAAAAATAGAACTTGCATGTGCTACTGCTTCCTTGTTTTTCCAACTTTTGTTCCATCAAAGCCTCCAACCTATTGGACAGAGCTGCCCACACTTAGGGTAGATCTCCACTTCAGTTTACTGTTCCACATGCCAATCACTCCTCGAAATACCCCGAGATACGCAGAAACGTCTTAATCTTGGGCATCTCTTAATCCAATCAAATTGAGCAGTGCATTCAGATTAGCCATTACAAGGAGGGAAGTTGGGAGAAGCCAGAAATTTGCTTCATTTTATTAGGAAAGTGGGAGGTTAAGAGTGAAGGATATTAAGTTTCAGATTCAAGGTGCCTGGTGTGAATTCTCTTACCACTACCTATTAGTACAACTCAGATAAGTGGTTTCCCTTTGCTGTTCCCTAATAAAGCATGTCATGTAATAAGAAATCAATGAAGGTTTATTACCTTTGTCGTTGTTATAATGAAGCTCAAGTCATACTGATTTAACAAACAATTTATGTAGCTTACTATGTGCCAAGCACTAGTCAATGAGCTTTACAGGTAATATCTTACTAAATCATCACAGTAACTCTATCAGTAGGTATTGTGGCATCTCATTTTACAGATGAGTAAATTGAGGCCAGGGAGGTTAAACATCTTCCTTAAGGTAATGGGGTGGCATATAAATCAAAGAAGGATATAAACCACTAGATGTGCTGGAAGCTGAGTGTATTTATTTTCGACTGGAGACTCATCAGATTTAAGCAGTTAATTGTACACTCACTGGTAAGAAAAAGAACCTACAGATTTTTTTTAAATTATTATAATTAATCCTCTTACATGATGTCTGAAAGTCAAAACACAAGTGGGCATCTTACATTTTTAGCATTCTGTGAAAAGAAATCCTCTTATAATATTAACTCTGTTGTTCAGTTTTTGGGTGTTATATAAGTTTGTAGAAACTCACAACATGTAAAAATAGAGGCTCCTCTGTTATGCTAATGCATAAGACAATGAGGTTTATGTTTTAGGACAATGTTATCTGCTCAAAACTTCTAAAGTATGGTTTTCTAAGTAGGGTTTACCTACATGAAGTCCACACATGCAGGATTAAAAACATTTTTAGGACAAATTAAGAACTATTAACATCTGCAATGATTATCATCCTACTTTCTGCCACTTTGAAGATTACAAGTGCTTTCACATACACACACAATACTCTTGTTGATCCAGGGTTGGGATGGCTGGGCAACATGGGAAGGGTCCAGTTTTGGAATCAGGGAAATTGGGGTAAACACTTCCTCTCCTGGGGCTGGCATGCTACTTAATTTTGAGAATCTTTCAAAAATATTTTGTAGCTAAATGTTCCCATCTCCAAAACTGAAGAAAAAACCATATCAGGTTTTAAAGTGTATTAATATTTCTAGTAGTATGCTTAGCTGATTTAGGGAAAAGAAAAAGTACAATTTGCAGGAAGCCGAGTTCTCCTTGGCTGCTGTAGCCAAGTAGATTTTCTCCGTGTCTAGAATTTTAAAACACGAATTGACTCAATAAAAATGTGCCCAACAAAATGCTCAGGGATAATTAAAGGCACCATTCACATTGTTCATGTTCTTGTGATAGAAATAATATTGGGATCTTAAAGTTTCATTATGCATGAGAAAGAAATTACCTGTTTCACATTGTGTTTTCCTTGCACTGTGTTTTGACACCTCTAAATACCTTGTGCTTCAAACTGATATCAAAATTCAGTTCTATTCATAAAGGCTACCAGGTTTGACTTTTCATATGTAAAAGGACACTGGAAATTGGCTCAGGACTTCCCTTTCAGCTGTGGTACCAACATTGTTTGGATAGCATCTTTAAAAATACTGAGGACTAAAAGCCATGTAGAGTCCTGGTTCAGATCATGGAATAGAAAAAGAGCTTCAGTGGAAAAACTGGTAAATATGAATGTCTTAGTACTGATGTTGATTTTTTGCTTCTGACAAATATACTGTAGCTACCTATACAAGATGATAACAAGAAGGGAGACTGGGTGAGAAGCGTAGAGAAACTCTGTATTATCACAACTTTGGCGCATGTGTAACATTCATTGAAAGCCCAAAGTTAATTTTTAAAAATCATTAAGGGGAACAAAATTTCTTCCTGCTGAAGGATTTATAAATATGAAAAGAAGGTCTAGACTATAAACTATAGCATAAAATTATTGGAGGGAAGACCATTTGTTCAGCCCAAACCATGACTTGTTCATTTCATGAAAAAGGACCAGGAAAATCATAGTAAGAAGCTGGAACTTTGCTGTGAGGCAACCACTCGAAGGCAGTGTTAGAGTTTCCTGGGCCTTTTGTCTCTGCCAGCCTCTAGCTCATGCCAGGCACACCTAGGAGGTTGCCTGGGTATCACATGCAAATCTGAGACTCATTGAAGAATAGGGTCCTCAAAGACTGAAGGCAGTGGAGGAAGGGGTCCAAGGGCTCCTCCTAATCAGGAAGCAGAAAAATATGGAACTGGAAGTAAGATCTGACATCAAAGCAGTATGCAGAGTGGGTACCAGCTGGGATTGAGGCCATCAGATCAGGGTTTAACAGAAAATATACACCAGCAGGCCCAGAGGCATCCTATGTGTAAAGGCATGGGGCAGGGTCTTAAGGAGTAGGAAAGGGGTTAGGCAGTGCTCAAAATTCCTTACCAATATTGAAGGTCAAGAAGTTTGTTAGACAAGCCAGGAAACCTTGGAGATAAAGAACTCATAATTCTGAGCTAGTGCCCTTTTCAATACATGGCAAAAATCTCCACCCCACTCTAAACTTACCCAAGTTATTATGTGAATCCAAAGACATTTCTCCTCTCTCTACTTCAGATTACTTATAGAAGTATAAGGTATATTAAGCTACCTCATCCTTGCAGTCCCTTCCCATGTTTATACTCTGCATTCCATACTTGACATGTAGGCTTGGTGAAGCCATGAAAAAATGTGCCCATAATTATACTTGGAGATAGTGGCCCTCTTCTTAATTACTTTATTTGTATTAACTCATTTAATCTTCATACAATCCTAAGAGGTTGGTACTTTATTACTCTCATTTTGCAGATGAGGGAGACGGTGAAAGGTTGAAGAACTTTCCCCAGGTTGCAAATCCAGTGAGAAGAGGAGCTAAGAAATGAACATGGGAAGGCTTAAGTGAAAAGTGCTCAGATATGAGGTAGATTTAATTGGACTTGCTATGGAGTGTGAGAGAAAGAGATATCAAAGATGAGCCGGGCATGGTGGCACACACCTGTAATCCCAGTGGCTCAGGTGGCTGAGGCAGGAGGATGGTGAGTTCAAAGCCAGCCTCAGCAAAAAGTGAGGCACTAAGAAACTCAATGAGACCCTGTCTCTAAATAAAATTTAAAAAAATAAAATAGGGCTGGGAATGTGGCTCAGTGATCAAGTGCCCCTGAGTTCAATCCCGGGTGCATCCCCCCACAAAAAAAAAAAAAAAAAAAGATGAGGCAAGTCTCCAACGCCCCCTTATAGTGTCTGCAAATACCCCTGGAGTGACTTGACCCGAGGCAGGCCACTCAAAGGTTCCTAACTTCTCCTTTGTGAGCAAGACAGAAAAACTCATTATTTTCCAAATAAACTTGGCATTGAAGCTAAGGAATAAACTCGCCAGCAGTCTATCTTAGAAGAGGACTGAATTTTCTTGCAATTGGCACTGTCTTCTATGCAGAACTCAATATTGACCAGGCTTTCCTGTCAGCTTTGAGAGAGGCCCAGATTTTCCCCCATGTACAGATATGAAGCATATCTAGAGGAGGTCTACATCCTGAGAGAAATAAGTCACAGCTGAGTGTGAACCAGCCCTTTATCATACACAAGTGTCACATTATTTGTTGCTTTTCAAGTCCTAAAAGGTCACTTAAAGATAAAAATCTAAATACTTTCTTGCTATTAAAAAAATCCTTTAAGTCACCACTCTATTCCTACAAAAAGACACCAAGCACATAAGTATATCTAGGGGTGATAGCTCAGAACACAGAAATGTTGGCAAAAAGTTGAATAAAACTCCCCCCAAAAGACTAATGTCTCAGTGTCAGCAAGGAGCAAGGGTGACAAAAAAGTTTCATCCTGTGTACAAACTCCAACTCTTGGTAGTGGTTGCCTAAAGGATCAGTGATAAAGCATCATGAGCTATTAGTGATGTTTGCCAAGGTGTGGAGAGGAAGAATGAATGCACGAGTGTCAGATATTTCTATTTATCTTCCATAGAGAATTCTAGCAACGAAAGCTGTTCTGATAGAATGTGGGCAACTGTGTGACGGCTTCCCTTTCACTGGAAGCACACATTAAGGGAAGCTCCCTAATCGGTCACTGATAGTACTCCCTGTGACTCCACCAACAGATGCTAAAAGTGGGTGTACTGGCGGCTAGGAATGTGGGATAAGTTTTTAACAATCCTCTTTGTACTTTTATGAAAGGCTTGAATTTCTTTAATACAATTATGTATTATTTTTACAATTAGAACAAGGTGTTTAGGGTTTTGTTTTTGTGGGCCTTTTTGTTATTGTTGTTGTTTTGTTTTGTTTTGCAATACTGGGATTTAAACCCAAGACTTTGCACTTCAGTGCTCTCCCACCAAGCTGTAGCCCCTCTCTCCCCATCCCCTTTTCAATTTTTATTTTGAGACAGAGTCTCACCAAATTACCCAGGTTGATCCAATGACCCAAGTAGCTGGGATTACAAGTATGTGCCACCAAGCCCAGAAGAAAAAAAAAAATTCCAATTTTATTTATTTAAAAATTAAGTAGTTTGAACCTAAGAGCACTTTTAGAATATACACGAAAAAATACCAAATCAGTTACCCCCTTTGATTTTAGATATTTCTTATCTCACATTGTTTATTATAGAGGTTTTACTTCTAAAACTTTACATGAAGTATCATTCCATAATAGTGTAGAGGATCTAGGAGTCTTTTCTATACGATGTTGCTAGGAAAAAAAGACAAATCAGGAATTAGGACTACAAAAGAGAACCAAGGGAGAATTTTAACTGTGAGACTTTAAGAGAAGCACAGAAAGCCAAAAGACAGTCAAGTTCATCCTAAAGGAGCCCCCAGAATTGCTAGGAGAGGAGAAAGATGCCCAGACTCAGCAACTTAAGGGAGGCTATGTGGACTACAGCTAGAGCACAGTGCAAAGTGGGTGGGCTCCTGGACCTGTCTCCTTGCTGACCTGTGGCCCTGAATGAGCCATGTAACCTCTCTGTTCCTGTTTCCTGATCTGTAAAATGGGATAAGTACATTTAGCTCAAAATACTGTTATAAGGGATTAAATCTGTTAATATGTTCAAAACGAATTTTTAGAACAGTATGTAGCACAGAGTGAGTAGCATAAGTGCATTTTAGGTTTTTTATTTGGAAAAAATAATTCGAGAATCATTCCTCCCTAACAAGTAGATCAACATGTCCAAAGCTTTTCCCATCTCAAACATCAAAAATGCTTTCATTTCTGTGGTCAGTATAGGACTAGGGGACAGATAAACAACTCTGCCACAAAACAAATCTTTGAATAATTAAACAAAAGAATAGGCTACATTTTGAAAAAAAATCTGCAAATTGTTTGAAGCAGTACTAAATGAATTTATAAACATGATATTAAAAGAAAAAAAAATAATATTCTGCCAAGCAAGGAAGAGTAGGAGGAATTTAATTGGGCTTAACCCATTATCACTAATCTAAGATGTGTGAAACAATATTATTTATTTTTATTTAGTTTGTTGTATTAATTGTTTTAATTTAGTTAACACATAATGCCATACTGAGAAGGTTTTTCACAAATTAAAACTCATGGCTTGATCACTGCCCTATTTTTCCCATAAGTCCTTTAATTTATCTTCTAGCAAAATGGAGTTTTGAAAAGAACCTTCATGATGAGGTGCAGCTAGACCTAAATAGATGTTGAAGTCAAAGATTAAATTATAGCTAATGTAATGTAATGTGTGACCTTTTATTTTAGATTTTTTAATTAATTTTAAATATTCAGTTTAATTCCATAGACAAAGTACTTCACCAGAGCACTCCAGTAATGTCATTTATAATATATTTCTAGAGTCATAAAAATGTCAGAAAATATACTAGAAGTCCTCCCAATTTGCTGTTGGTCCTGCATTCTCTCTGATTCCAAATCCAGGGATATTTTCATTAACAAAGAGCTCAGGGTTTGTAAATTCTGTAGAATTGGATGGAGTCTGTTGCTCTGAACCCTAATCTTGGATCACTTTTATTCATCATATGAATTCAAATAAGTTCTCAAACTCTCCCAAACTCTTTAATAGTTTTCTTTACACCAAATATAAAACATATTAAAGCCTAGTACATGTGAAAATTGCATCAACTTATGTAATATAAATTGACTAGAGATGTTACATAAATTAAAGATTATGGCCCCTACCACCTCCCTCCCCAGAAGCCCCAAACAGGCTGAAGGGAGATGAGAAACCACTCAGTGTTTTGTGAAAGACAAAAAGTAAAAGAAAGTCTACCATGATAAAGAATACAGTTCTCTCTGCCTTCATTCAGCTCAATTCTAAGTTATAAGACATGGGAATAGCGTTTGGGGCCAGACTATATGGGCAATGACCAAACAGACTCCATCTTACCCTGACACTCCACATCATGTAAAAACTGCTTCTCCCGTGGCAAAGCCCCACCTCTGTACACATCAACAGTTGCTTAGCATAGCATGTTTGTCAATAAAAAATGGCAATTCTTATACAATGTAAAATTGTTTTTTGGTTTCCATTTTTCTTGGACAATGTACCCTGTCAGAGATTGGTTGTCTAGACTTTAGTAACCATTCTTTAACTTGTACTCAGATAGGGACATTTTGGCCCACTCTCTTTTCTGCTTATGATTTTAGATCTCATGATGTTTGTTTATGATTTATGAATCATAGCAACAGCCACTTATGACTAATGTGGTTTTGGACTATAAAAGGTGTACTCAAACCCCAGGAGGTGGTTGAAGGGTGGAGACTTTCAGCCTACCCCTGGGCTGGTCAGCTGCTGAATTAAGTTTCCATCTCCTGCTTTAAGATGGACTCAGTTTTTTATTGCAATCTTGCCATAACAATTTAAGAAGAATTTAAGGAGTTTAAGAAATGAGGAGAGCTTCTTTGAGGGGTTGGCTCTTTTCCTTTTCCCTTCCCACACTCTGATCTCTGGGCACATAGTTCTCACCACCTTCTGCCTCCACCTAGACTTCCTCACGGCTTGTCCTTTCCTCTCTCACCCCTTCAACTTAGAGGACTTTTGCTGCAGACAAGACAGTTTATCCTTGGGAAGTTGAGAAGAGCCATGGCTGGGGTCAGAGGAAGAGAAGGAAGAAATTTGCTGACTGACACCCTCAGACTGGGGAGGGGGAGAAGGAGGGAGAGAGGAGAGAGAGACACAGCTGAGTCACTGAAGGCTCAGGCAGGCATTTCAAATTAAAGAGGAATTAGTACAGCAAAATAAGTCGTTCTACATTTCGAAAATAAATCAAGGGAGATAAGATGACGTACCCATTGGATTGTTCTGGCCAACGAGGCCAGATATTTTCATCTTCACCACATACTAGTACGCTGTTGCTCCTTCCTGCTCCTGGACCTCACCCAGAGGTCAAATGCCTCAATTTCAAGTCCACTACTAAATGATTGAAGTTTTTGAGGATTTTAAGGCAGCATTATATATTTAGAAATAAGAAAATTTTCCTGGATGATTTAGTCTTCTCATTCAGTTTTTAAAATGTTTAGCTAGAGTCTAGTTCAGTTTTGTTCCCATTCACAATGAAAGGAAGAGGTGGAAAATGAAACTTATTTTATTTCCCGTGATTAGGCACCTTTCCATGTGAGCCAAGAGCCAATCCAATGTGGGACCTAAAGCTGTAAGTCAAATCTGTGAGATTGATGTTTGCACACAGTCAGCAATATTGACAATGATATAAAATGCCTGTATTTGTCCCTGGAATTCTTTTATACTTGAGAATTGTTTTAAAAGTAGGTCAAATCATCATTGAGATTCATCAATTCAAGTAACTAAAACTATTTAATTAGTTCTTAGAAACAGATGGATAATATATCATTGTTAACTCTCCCACATCCTCTTCCCTTACATTCGATTTTATTTTTGTATATGCTAATGGGAATTCTACAGCTTTGGAAAATAGGTTGAACTATCCATATCAGTTTTCACTTCACAACTAAAATGAGGAATATGGCCATGGGGTAGAGAAAAGTTTCTTAAACATCCCAGAACACAAAAACCAGAGTGGAAGATATTTTACTACACTGAAGTTGAAAATTTCAAAGTCCACTGTAAAAAAAAAAAAAAATCAAGGGAGATAAGGTAGATTGGAAAACAATGTTTGCAACATAATAATCTGTTTCTATTAGGAATAAATGTCTCTATACAATTCTACAATTGAAAAAATAGAGAAGGACTAAATACCAAAATGGGCCCGAAATTGAGAACAGGAAATTCACAGAATAATCCAAATGACCAAAAAAAAAAAAAAAAAAAAAAACAAACTATGTGAAACTATGTTTAATAACACTAGCATTTAATAAGATGTAGAGAAATAAGTATTTGCTCAGGGAGTATAATGGAGAACACTTAAGAAAGCAATTTGTCAGCATCTCTTAGCATTTTAATGTATACTTGTTATACTCATTTTGACCCAGAAATTCCAGTTGATGGTATCTATACACTTTCACCTGTTTACAAAGAGACATTCACCTCATATGTCTGTAATAGCTGAATAAAGATACATAATGATTAAATAAATCATCATACACACATCCTATGTACTCATACTATGCAGAATTTAAAAAATTAGACGTAGGACATAAAGTGGAGTAAAAAAGGCAAATTGCAGAACCACACATATTGCAAAATAACTATTTTTATATATTTTAAAATGAATGCAGAAAAAATACTGATGGCACTAATAACAGTGGTTCATTCTGAGTAAATAACAGATTATGGAACTGGGAGGAAGGGTTTATAAAGAAGGGATGTTCATCTTGTCTATTCCTGATGAAATTTTTACAGTGGCATAGTAGTTGTGTATTACCTTTGCAATTAAAAGTGGTTTCTAAATATTATAGAAAAAAAATTTAAAGCAAAAACACAAAACTTCCATCTTTGCCAGATATGAAAGTATTTAGCTGATTCTATTCTACCCCCTCAGTGCCCTGAAAACTCCTGCTCAACTCCATAGATCACTCATTTGGAATTTAATTTACAAATACTTTCTTAACTTATCCATTATCAGAAGTATACTATATCTATTCCTCTAATATGATAACCCATTGCTTATATTAGAATTGATTTACCTTTTTTTCCCTAAAATAATAGAGATTTTCAAGGACAAGGAATCTGAATCTAAGTTCTCTGATGTAGGGTCTGTTCAATAAATAAAGGAATGAAATTGATAGACTTTAAACAGCAGTCTGCCTAGTTGAATTTCTTCTGGAAACTGGTAAAGCCTTGAGGTTCTAAAACTGAAAGATACAGGGTGCTGGGATTTGTAGAATTAATGGCAATACCATGACTTCTCCCATCTGAATTGGGAAAGGGCTAGAGTTTCAATTAGAACACAAGGAACAGGGAATTATTCCCAAATACTCAATCTGAGATAACTAACTTAACACATTTATAAAAGATGTTCATCAATAACTGGTTCAAATCACATTCTAAAGATGTCGACATCTAAGGACTACATTATGTTTTCAGAATAAGTCCTGTAGTGCCAGATAGATTTCCTACCACAGAGAAGAGGAAATCCCTGGAGGTAATGTCCCTTTCAGTTTTCCCAAGACCTGACTCTGTCCTCATATCAAGGTGGGTCTGTGTGTTCCCTTTCATCCTGTGTGTGGAGTTCAACAACATGTGAGCCCTGTAAACTGGGAAAAAATAAAAGGAATGTATTTGGGGATATGAGGACAGGACACTTTGGCCTTTCCAGGCTCCTTTTAATAGCCTCTTTTCAGAAAGTTCTCAAACTATCCCCGACCGACCACTTTATTTCCAGATTGCTCTAGAACTCTTGCAACAGTAATAAAGACTCAAAGGCCAATTCTCCTAATCACTTCCTGGGCATAGAGTAATAGGAGGCTCCCAAAGACCACATCTGAAAGAAGACGTTAATGTCAAGCACTTCCATGCAAAAGCAGAAGTTCCACCTCACTGAAGAGCTCTGTACCCTGGGAGAGGGGAGCAGAAGTTCCACCAGTCTCTACAGCTTCTCTTGCTCCCAGGATGGAAGGTAAATCGGTTAGACATTTACTGAGTACTTACTGCCTGCTAGGTATTTTGACAAGCATTTAGCAAGCTCTCTCATTAAATCCTCACAAACAAATCTGAGTAGGGTTTTGCTCTTATGTTAGAGGGGGTTTTCATTAGGATCTTTTCAACACAGCATAAAATCCCCAACAGACAGAATTTTTGTGTAGTGGTTAGGAGCACAAAGTATCTTTAGACTGAATGCCTATTTTCAAAACCTTGCTTTCCCGTTTAGTGCATGTGACTGGGGCACTTTACTTAGAATGCTGTATGCACTGACTTCCTTGTTTATAAAATGGGAAAATAACAGTAATTTCATCCTAGAATTACTGTGAAGATAAAGAAGAGAGGCGAGCAGGCCCTAGTCTGGAGTGAGGCAAGCCCAGGAAGGGTTTGCTACTTCTGTGACACCAAGTGAGGACTAAGAGCTTCCTGTACTGCTCTCCCTACAACCTCAGCACATGGGCTGTCAGTCTCACATGACAAGATGGCAGCCAGAGTTCCAGAAATAACATTTAACCAAAATGTAATTTTTATAAGGGGACTGCTCCTCTTTGTGCTTTTCATATTAAGGAGGAGGAAAACCTTTCGTTATGTTCTTCAGACCATACAGGAGGCTGGGAAAGCGAGTACCTAGATTCTCATACACAAGCTGAGTTACTACTAGCAAAGAAAAACCAAGGAGTATGAAGAATGGCTGCCACTGTTGTGTAGGCCACTAAAGATGTAAGGAAATGGATTTCCAAAGTTGCTTAGTTGCTTGAGATCACATAGCTTAGGACACAGCAGAAATGGAACACAAAAACAAGTCTGGAGCTTCTGCAGAGATGCCACTTCTCAGATGACTGCACAAAGGCTGTATTAGTTTCTTGTGGCTGCTGTAACAAAGTACCATAAAATGGGTGGAGCTTAAACCACAGAAAATTATTGTCTGTAATCTACAAAGGCTGGAAGCCCACTGTTAAGGTGTCAGTAGGTTTGGGTCCTTCTGTGGACTGTGAGGAAGAAGCTGTCCCATGCCTTTCCCCTCGCTTTGGTGAATTGCTGGCGCTCTTTGGCTCATAGAGGCATCACACTTACCTCACAGTGTTCTCTGTGTGTATATATTCATCTTTCCCTTTAATTAGAAACAAGCCATCCTGGATTAGAACTCATCCTAATGACAGCATTTTAATTTGTTATCTCTGTAAAGATCCTATCTCCAAAAAAGGTGACAGTGATACTTTGAAGTACTATGGATTAGGACTTCAACATAGGAGTTTGGGGGAACACAGATCAACCCATAACACAGGTGAAACCATTTTAAGTGAAAACCAAGAATAATCTAGTGGTTTAATGTGCAGATTCTTGGCAGGAAAAAAAAAATGGGGATATGACGTGGGTATTGAATTTTTCTACTTATCCAGGTGCTAAGGAATTAACATAAAAGGGCTAGTTGAGACAAAGTCCCCCCTAAACATACCACAGGAAGAAAATAAAATTAATTGAGCTCCTAGTCCTATTTACCTAATCCTATTTTGAGGAGGGAAAAAGATTGCTTTTTGGTCCTTTGGATCTTTTCTGTCTCTGAAAAGGCATAATGCATTATTCACAAAGTAATAATGCTCTGCTTGATGGAAGTACTTTAGCTGAAGTCTTCAGGGAAAGAAAACATGGAACACAGAATCTTCCTTCCTGATTTATAAGAGAAGTAGTCAAGTATTTAAAGATTCTAAAATTTAGTCATCTAAAAACAAGAGCTTTGGTTTTAATTTAATTGTTACATTGGATTTCTCTTCCCAATATGCCATTGGGTACTAATAGACTAGGCAAGAAGTCAAAGGACCACACTTTTTAAAAAAATCAGGTCATACTTTTTAATGTTAAATGTCTCTTTTTAATAGCTCTAGAACTATTAAACTAGATAGATTAAGTAAGCCAGTCACAAGACAAAGACTACTTGATTCTTCTTACATGAGGCAACTAAAATAGTTCAACATAGAAATAGCTATGTGTGGAGCATCATTTCTCCAAATAATTTTGAATAGGGTTGTTGCCTTTTTCTCTTCTCTGTAATCTATAACAACTGTAATAAACTAAGAATTGACTGGTCCTTGTAATCCTGGTAGAAGTCATCTAGAAAACCATGCTGGCTGGGTGTTTAGAAGCAGAGAGAAGTTTCAATTATTACTTTCTTTAAATTTATAGCTCATTTCAAGTTCCATATTTTCTCTTGCACACATGATAAATTTTTTCTCTAGAGTGTCCATTTCATGTGATCTTTAAAAAATCATTAAAACTATTTTTGATATTTTCATCAATTTTCCCTTTATAATTGTTTATTTGCATTTTTATAGGTTTTCTCCTTGTTCAATATTGGTAGATGTCTATCTATAATACTAATTGTTTTCAAAGAATCAGCTTTTTATTATTGTTGTTCTCTAATTCACAGGTTTCAGCCAGGTTTTTTTTTTTTTTTTTTTTTTTTTTTTTTTTGTATTTCCATCTTTCCTATGCCTTTTAGTTCTGTTTTTTCTTCTAATTTATTGGTTGAGTGCTTAACAATACTATCATATAGTAAATATTATTATATATACTATTAGTTCTAAGTACTACTCAATTTTCTGTTATACCCAAACTTATTTTATAAAATGTAATTTAAAAGCATATAATCTTTGGATGTGCTCTTAAAAATGATTTTGGATTTGCTGGGCATGCTGACACATGCCTATAATTATTGTAACTCAGGAGGTTTTGCAGGAAGATCACAAATTCAAGGCCAACCTTAGCAACTTAAATGAAAAAATTATAAGGGCTGGGAATGTAGCTCAGTGGTAAAGCATCCCTGGGTTTAACTCCCAGAACCACACACATAAACACACACACACACACACACACACACACACACAAAAAAAAAAAAAAAAAAAAAAAAAACCTTCTAATTTTGTCTCATTACTCATAGTCATGCAACCTAATCTGTATTATACTGATCTAGTAAAAATGAGTGAAACTTTCCTTGGGGGTCTATTTTATCACTTATTTTTGTAAGTTTTCTATAGGGCTTCACTAACCACCTAACTGATGATACTCCTACAAACACTGTGGACAAAATCTAATCTACTTCCATAGTGTAAAATTCTAATGTTTATGCATAACAGGCACTGTCTTCTAAATACAAATTGTACTTGAAATCACCACCACCTAGTCCCTTGCCTCTGCCAGACTACAACTCTTCATCAACTCCTGGTTGTCACTGGGATAGACCCTAAGGTCTATCCCTACCTCTGCAGGCTCTCCTCCCACCACACCCCACATGCTTGCTACTCCAGCCTTCAGCTCAACCACAAGGCTTCCTCCTTCCAAAAGGCCTTTGTACCACTCCTCCCACTTCAAAGAAACTTTCTCTCTGCTCCCCTTGTTCAGTAACTCAGACCTTCTCCTCCGATCTTAATTCTGTCACATTTTCATGAAAGTTTTCTATGACCTCATGGCTAGTTCAACACCTCCCACGGGTACCAGTCCGCAGACCACATCCTGTTCCTAAATTGACTTTATTATAGTCTTAATTGTATATTTACTTGTATACATTATTGTACATTTACTTATGTGATTCTTTAATATATAGCTGACTCACTATTTTTCATTTTTGTTTTGTTTGGTATTAAGGGTTGAACCTAGGGGTGCTTTACTACTAAGCTACATCCCCAGTCCTTTTGAATTTTTACCTTGAGACAGCGTCTTACTTTGTTGCTGAGGCTGGTCTTAAACTTGCAGTCTTCCATCTCAGCCTCCTGAGCTATTGGGATTACAGGCATATGCCATCACACCCAGCTTTACTCATTGGTTTGTAAAAGTCAGGAGAACAAAAAGTGTCTATTTTTGTTCTCAATAATTTTCAGTTACTAGCACATTGTTCTCAAACAATTATTGAAGGATTAGTAACTGAGAATTAAAAAATAAACCCAACATTTCAGATTTATATTCCACCTCCTATCTAATCAGTGCCCGCCTCAATATTTCCTACCATTCCACAGGGATAACTGGATATACAGCAATTCTACACATAAGTATATATCATAAAGATTCCATGCACATGTGTTCCTGGAATCATGTTAATAATTACCTTAGTTCCATTAATATGATTTACATTATCAGTAGAATGGATAAGCTGCAGTATGTTCACACATTAGACTGCTCTAGACTCAAGAAAATTTTAAAAATGTAGCTATATGTAACAAACCACATAGATGAATCTCACAAAAATGTTGAGCAAAAAAACTATGTAAAAAAAGTATACGATATTATTCCATTGATGGGAACTTCAAAAACAGTCAAATTTCATGGCAGTATTTAGGGTGGAACATCCTGGTCAAGATAACGGAGGAAGGAAGAGACAATGATCAGAAATGGTTGCCTGGCAGGTCTTGAGGGAGAGCTAACACTGTTTCATTTGTTGACCTGAACAGTGATTACATAGGTATTTGCTTTATGATACTTATTCAATTGTGCATTTATATTTTGTGCACCTTGTAGATATTTTCTTTTACAAAAAAAAAAATTCAAAAGATTTAAATGAAATGTCATATAAAATGCCAAGTTAGTTAATGATTGATAGTCACAGTTACACCCACAAATCCCCAAGCTCTTTACTGCTTGGCTAAGAGTAGTCAAGCTCCAAGAACTTCCTCTGAATACGGTAAAGAAAAAAATTTTAATATCAAAGTTTTGCATTAGTAAGAGTAGAAAGTTTTATTTGTTAAACAAAGCAGCTGAAGTAATTTGGGAGTATACCAAAGGAAATCAGGGACAGAGTTTGGAGAGAATAAAGTAGAGACCTAAATTGCTCTAAACAAGAAAATAACAATAATTTGAGAGAATGGGACTGGAAGCTAGTGCCAAGACGAAAAAAAATCTCAAGGGAGAAAGAGAAAGATATAGAAAATAATGGCAGCACCGAGGACCTACAACCAAACAGGAATCTTTCTCTGATGGAAGAGTGACACATGAAGGTTTAGGGCAATTTTTAGTACTCAATTTTAACTTGTTGTCTACTGTGCATTGACCAGTGTTCGCAATCCATTTCATAAAATTTTAGTAAGTGTTCTTACCACAAAAAAATATTAGATGGAGCATATACTTTATCAATTTAATCATTCCAAAATATATACATATTTTAAAACATGTTGTACATGATAAATATATTTAAAAAATAGTTGTTTTGATGAAAAAGACCAAAGAACAGGAAGTGATCAGCAAGCACACAAGTCACTGAAGTTTGTTGGGGACCTTGGTGAAGAAGCTGTATTTCCTATACCACATGGAATAAGAGCTCAGGCAACTCAGATATTTCAGGAAAAAGCTATTCCAGCAGCCTGAAGAACTTAACAGTTCCAGGAAGTTAACACTTTGCCAGGAAATTATCACTCCATCTTACCAACTCTTGACCTGAATGGCCTGAGAATCTGGATTTATTTTCAAATAGGTTTCTATAAACTTTGATTTAAAATGATAAATGAAGTTTATTTTAAAGAGAATTTGTAGAGCTGTAAAACAAGGATGCCTTAATACTGTGACCAAAAAAGTTCTCTATGAGACAGTCACTCAATAGTGTTTTGCTGAGGAGATAGAAGATGTAGCATTCATAATCATGACACTTCACTCATAATAATGCAGGGCTGGTAATGTGGGAAGATGAATAAATGTCTCAAAGTGTAATCTTCCCCCTGCCTCAATAAAAATTTTAAAAATACAGATGACCCTAGTGCCCTAGAAAGTATGCCCTAAAAAGAGTTTAGCAGCCTTAAAAATCCAAGGGCTGATGGTAAAGAAAGAACAGGCAGGGTGCCTGGCTAAATACAAGGTTTGGAACCAAAAAGCATCACCCATAATGCCCATAAAACTTTGTTGCAAGTCAAATCAGTTTCAGAACTCCCCAAATTCCTCCAGTAACTTCCTTTTTTCACACCAGAAGGTTATACAAAGGTCATATCCTCATGTTTATAAATATGTCCCCTTATTGGTGACTCAGAGCTCAACAATAATAAAAATCAGGAGAGACCATTAAACTCTTAGATTACCGAGCAGCAGCAGCAGAATTTGGCTTTTCGAACTGAAATAGAACCTTTTGGAATGAATAGAGTATAGTGCAATAATATCACCAAAGTAATGTGCTTTTTCCTCCCTGCTTTTCCACAGCCGACACACACAAACGTACCCATCGGTACTCCCCCAAAACTGGTGATTTGTGGCCAGGAAGTGATCCCTCTGAAGGGATTTGGAAGAGGAAAACTGGGTCTTATCATTATTCATTTAACATTGTCTTTCAAACCTTTTATATCAAGTCACACATGCTAATAACCAGAGAAAAGTAATAAATGAGAACTACCTTACTTAAAAACACAATCAAAACAAGCCACACCTGAGCTTCTAGAACTAGATGGCATCAAAGCTAAAGCTCTATCACTTGCAGTTGGTTATTGATTTTTGTTTGTTTGTTTTGTTTTAATCTTAAACAGGATTTTCTTTCCTGGACTTTATTACAGAGAATCACACAATCATTCCATCTGCCCCTGTATCAAGTTATCTTTCTTTTGGTCCTGCTTGCTACCTGTTCAAAATGTGATAGCTTCACATTTCTTTTATTTCTAAAAATGTCCATGGTGACTCAAAGGCATCTTTGTTCATGCACACAATTTCTAAGACATTAAGGGACCCAAGAAAAGAATCATAATCGAGGCAGCCCCAGGCACATCAAGATTGAACAGGGAAAGTGTCATTTCCTGACCCCATATAGCCTCTTTGGAAGAGGTTCAATCACTTAACTTCAGCATGGTGTTTAGGTCTCTATCATTGCTGGGGGTCAGACAAAAGTCCAGAGTCAGAAAGTCAAAGCTTGATGTAAAATTAATGGAAACTAAACTAGGTTAAAGGGGTACATTTGGTGTGAAAATCTTGTAGCAGGGAACCAGGAAGCTGCCCAGGCAAGGAATGAGAGTTAGAAATAGCAAAGGCCTGGAAGTCTCAATACTGGATCGAATCCCAGCCCTGCCAAGAACCAGCCCATGTGACTCTACACAGATCATGACTTCTTTGATTTTATGAAAACTTCAAGCATATAATAAACATCCAACCACTGTTTGTGAATCTGAAACCAGTCTTTGTTAAGTCCCCCATTTTCATCTGTGGTTCAAGTGCCCAGTCACCCAACTTTCCTTTCAAAAATTGGCATCATCGAAATTTGCCAAACCTCTTAGAGATTCTCTCCACTCTTCATCCTGTCCACATCTCACAAGCCTCTCAGGTCTCTATCGTGATTACACCCATTGTCAAACTAGGTAACAACTAGACTCTTCATTCCTTAGTAATTTCCACATGGCTTAGTTAGCAGAATGCTAGGAGGACAAGCAGGATTTTGATGCATATAGGAAATACATGAAAGTATTCAAGGGAAGCTGACAGAACTTTGAGTTAACAATAGTGGTGATATATTCAAGCCAATCAAATTGTATGCCTCTTGGTTATCAACAAATTCCCTGGCAAGTATGATTCACATGTTAATATAAATGACACACTTTTCTAGATGACTAGGAAATAAAGTGTTCCTGAAAAGGCAATAAAGATGCTTTTCTCCTGGAAGTAGCTATCCAAAGAAATAAAATAAAAATAAATAGTTGTGTTGTACTAGGCAACAGAGGTGTTAATATTTGTAGTCTACCCAAAGTTTTACAAATTGAATCCTCCTTTTGTTTTTACTAATGATTTACCTGAGGCATCATAAAAGTCACATTTAAAAGAAAATATGAGATTTCTAGTTACAAAATAAGAGACAGTTTCACAAATCATCCTGAAACAAGTATTACAAGAAGCAAATGGAAGTCATCTTTGATGAAACTAGATTAAAAGTCAGTCTCAGACAAATACATGAAAGAGCTTCCCAAGATCCTCATGTCAAATAAGTATATGAAAAAATGCCCAGAGAGCCCCTGAAACTGCCACCTCAAAGCTGGCAAGTCCAAGACCTCCTATAGGTGGTGCCAGTAACACCTGGAGGTTAGCAATAGGCAACGAATCCAGAGGTCATTGGCAGAACCGTCACTAGACCAGGGTAGATGCTAAAGAGAGGAAACTCTGACTGAATCTGAAGGAGAGATAATCCTTGCCATGTCTGCCAGACCCCAAAACTTCCCTCATGTGGTGTATTATGGGAACTTCTTGTAAACTATAAGGCCTCTGGTGGCCAGCCTAAAATACGATCTTAGTTCTATCCCAGCATGAACCTCTCCTACAAAGAAGTAGGCCAGGCAGAATTCATCAGGCTCAAAGATGAATAATAAAAGGAACCACTCCAGAGCTGAACAAGCAGGTTACAACTTTTTTTAATGTTAAGAGGACAGAATAAGAAAAATGAACCATAGAAAAAAAATTATCATAAGAGCACTGCCATAGAGAAAATGAAAATTATCAAAGTTGGCAAGTGAGTTAAAAATACTGAAACTAGTGCCTCCTTAAAATAGCGCAATACAGATGTATAACTGCTATAGAAACATATGGTAAAAACACAGCAAGAGAATCTGCACATGCCAAGTACAGAAACCAGCTAAGCGGGAAAACTAAAACGATTATACAGATGAAGACCACATTAGGAAAAAGCACAGGCAGGGTAAACAACACTAAAATCAGGGCAAGAAAATTGAGGAAAAACCGAAATAACAAAGAAAAAAGCATTAAAATGCTAACAGATAAAATAATGGACATTGGGCTGGGGCTGTGGCTCAGTGGTAGAGTGCTCGCCTAGCATGTGCGAGGCCCTGGGTTCGATCTTCAACACCACATAAAAAATAAAACAAAGGTATTGTGTCCAACTACAACTAAAAAATAAATTTTTTTAAAAAAAGGAAATTAAATATCTATTTTCATCCCTGAAGAAAATTGTAATCACTGTTCAACACACACACCCACACACCCACACCCACACCCACACCCACACACGAGCTGTGCACCTCAAAATGTAATGAAGAACCAAACTTCAATATTCAATCCATTGCAGGCTGATATTATTTTACTTTAAAAAAAAGTGATGATGAAAATCTCACAGCCTTGTTAAATGATTATAAAGGTTTCTAAATGCTTACTTATGTTTTCTGTATTTATCTCATGGACAAATAACCCAGGAGCCAGCACTATTCCACTCACAATGCTTTGATTATCTGGTTTACATGTAACTGAATAAATTGCCAGAATGTAATTCAGAGAGCTAGACATAGAAACTATAAAAAGAAATATAAAGGACAACAGTGAGCAGAATGAGAAATACCTTACCACTAATCCAAGTTTCTGAAAAGAAGAAAATGATAACTAGGAGATATTTGAAGAGATATTGCTTTGGGTATTTTCCAGAATTAGTAAAACATGAATAATCTAATATGAATCACAAATCTTAAGCAAAGTGAATATCCAAAAACCTACACCTGTCTAAATCACAATGAAAATGTACAACACCAAGTACAAAGAGAATACCATTAAAGCAGGTGGAGATAAAGATAGCTGATCAATTTTTAAAAATCTAATTAAAAATGGGCTAATGTTGCAGACAAACAGTCATCAAAAAAGAGACACAAAGAGGGCTGGAGATGTGACTCAAGTGGTAGCACGCTCGCTCGCCTGGCATGTGCGGGGCACTGGGTTCGATCCTCAGCACCACATAAAAATAAAATAAAGATTTTTCGTCCACCTAAAACTAAAAAATAAAATTTTTTAAAAAAAGAGACACAAAGAAAGCCTATGAAAAGATGCTCCACATCAATGAACTCCCATTACACACCCAAGGAATGGTCAAAATCCAGAATGCTGACACCACTGAGTGATGGCAAGATGTGCAGCAACAGGAACTCGGATTTGTTGCTGGAGGAATGTAAAATGATACAACAGTCATTGCAGAAGACAGTTCAATGATTTCTTATAAAACTGTATGTGCTCTTATCATACAATCCAGGAATCATGTCGATATCTCCCCAATGGAGCTGAAAACTTATGTCCACAAAAAAAGCCTACAAACATATTTATAGCTTCACTCACAATTGCCAAAACTTAGAAGCAACCAAGGTGTCCTTCAGTAAGTGAATGAATAAAACTGTGGTATATACCATGAAATACTATTCAGCACTAGAAAGAAATGAGCTACCAAGCCATGAAAAAAACATAGACGAACCATAAATGTAAATTACTAAGCAAAAGAAATCAGTCTGAAAAGGCTCATAACTCCATGATTCCAATTATATGATGTTCTGTAAAAGGCAAAACTATGGAAACAGTAAAAAGATAACTGGTTGCCATGGGTAGAGGGTATGAGGGCTGAACAATCAGAGCACAGAGGATTTTTAGGGCAGTAATAATACTCTATGTGATATTATAATGGCAGATAACTATCATGATATATTTGCACAAATCCACAGAATATTCAATACCAATAGTGAACCCTAATATAAATTATGGACTTTGCATGAATATGATGTATCAATGTAAGCTAATCAATTCTAACAAATGTACTACTTTGGTTTGGGGGCTATTGATAATAGAGGAGGCTAGGCATGTATGAGGGCAAAGAGCATATGGGAAATCTATCTTCCTCTTTATTTTCCTAAAACTAAAATGGTTGACCTATAGAGTATGTATAATTAAGCTGACAGAAATAAAATATAAGAGGACAGCAGACAGTGTGTTCATTCATTAAAAATGAATCCCAACATCAAGCATCTCCACAAGACACTAATTTAAAAATAGTATAAATTGCAGAAAGATTAGTAGAGCAGAGGGAGGAGTGTAGGGAGTGGGGAGGGGAAGGGGGCAGTGCTAGGGACTAAATTAAATTATATTCCATGCTTTTGTAATTATGTCAAAATGTACCCTAGTGTTATATATAACTAAAATGAAATTAAAAAAACAAGCACATGCAAATGTGTTCCATATCCTTTTTATGGAAAGACAAATTAAGATCACAATGAGTTATATACCAAAAAGAGTGGCTAAAATAAAAATACTAAGTGTTGGCAAAGTTGTGGAGAAAATTGAACTCTCATGAAGTTCTGATGGGACCATGAAAGTTATAACCATGCTGGAAAACAAACAGAAGGATATCTTTAGGATGTTAACCAAAGAAGTACTATCAACTACAAATTCTATTACTGCCTAACTGATAATGAATAATAGCAAAATTAAGACACTAGACGAAAGTTAAATGAGTTTAATAATAAATTACCAAAGGAATTACAAAAGATATATTTCTGGAAAGATAATTATTCGACTATAAAGAACTGAAATGAGAAAGAAAAAACACCTAACAAATGTGCTAAATAAAACATGTATTCATGCAATAATGATTTTCCTAAAGACTAATTTGAGAGAGAAAAGAAAAGCAAGTTACAATTAAAATATTGGCCAAAAGTAATACAAATATTAATCTTCTTTCTACCACTTAAAAGTATAATATTTAGGGCAAAGAATGTAACTTAGTAGAGCATTTTGCCCATTGTGTGTGAGACCCTGGGTTCCATCCCCAGCAATGCACTCCTCTCCCCCCCAAAATCTAGTTGAAGACATAAAATTTGAAATTACCCTTTTGCATCAGCTGGCAGTTATGCAAATACAAGATGAAATGTTGACCTGGTTTATTCTTGCTTTTCTAACAACCACTGGAAACTGATCAATAATAAAGTAAAGCAGGATAAGGAAAAAACGTAGGTGTTATTCAGATAATAATCTGTAAGTACATATGCTAAACTCAATATATTTAACTTTATCTTCTTTCAGATTAGAGTAATTGAGTTAGGAGTGGGAGTAGCCTGTGTGAAGAGTGTCAGATACCCAACTACTGTCATTGCCTCTGCTATCCCTATACTGGCACTTGGAAATTATTGCTAAAATTTATGCTTGAATTTCAGGCATATTAATTGTAGTAATTGCTTTCATTGTGTTTCATGATCATAGAAAGCTAGAGATTAAAGGAAAGCCTGTAGACAACCTATAATCTAGGGATTTCTAATTTATTTTAAATTTATTGAAACAGAATGAGGTTTAAAAGAAAACAATTTTGACATAAGCATAGAGCTGCAAACATTTTATTCCGATAGGATTATAAATATACCTCTATTATCATATTTTTAATCTCTTAAAGAGCAAAAAGGTGAGCTTCCCAAGATGGAGGATTAGAACACCCAGCACTCCTCTGAGTTTCCACAAAATAGAATTAAAACAGCTGGAATGTAGCTGCTCATTGGGGTGGGAGATCATGGGGAGAATTATGGGGTTTTTATAATGGACAGAGACTTGGAGAAATCCAGAGACAATAGTAGAATAAAGAGTGGAATAGAGAGTAAAACATACCAACACCAAAGTGTAGAAAAGTGGGAGTGTTCCTTTGATAGGGGTAGAGGAAAAAGGAGTGTCCTAGTGAACATCACCAGCACAGGATTCAGCACCTTGGATAAACACAGTCTAAACAAATCACAGTCCAAGATTTGCATGGTGAACTGGCTCTGAAAAAGTTCTCTGTAATTCCCAGCATATGCTCATGGTACAATAACTGGGAGCCTTCTTGAGAAGGTCTTTACCATCTTACTTTACTGGTTCAAGAATCAGATTGTGGGAAACCAAAAGGTGTTTCCTTTGGAATCTGCAATTTTCCAGGCCAGCTTTTAGAGTCTGGAGAAGTGAGCAGTCACATATGATGGTGCAAGAGAGGCAGAAATTGGAACACCAGTAAACATCAGCAGTAGACCACATGTAACCTTTTGCCATTATCCCAACCCGTATCTGTGAGACTCCATAGCCTCTCTCCACCCTCAGGAGTTTTGTGGAAGGAGGTCATACACAGAACCTGTATGAGAGCCCTGTACGTGCATAGCTCTGGAGAGCACCTTCGGGGAGCTGCACATTCTGTCATGGCAAGGCATTGAGCCTACTCTGCTCTCAAAGTGCACAACACAAAAAGTTCCAGACATAGTTTGTTTTTAGGGATATCTATATTATACTGTAATTCTTTCCAGTGTGCAAAGCAGCTGAGAGGTATTCCAATTGACTCCAGTTACAAATCACTCCCACTAATTATCAAACTATCACCACAAAGGAAAGAAGGGGGTGAATATCCCCCTAGCCTTTACTCAGTCCAAGAGAGGCATAGCCTAAGATGACAGATAAAGAAGCTGAGATCAGCATAGGCGGCGTTCCCACTCTTGCCAGATCACTCACGCACTTCAATAGAGAGAAAATTGTTTTTTTATTAATACATTTTTGTTGTTGTTGTTTCACATTTTCTATTTTCTCCTTTTTAATATTTTTTCTCTTTTTCATTTTTTCTGGCCTTTTCACTTTTCTCTTACTTTTTTTTTCTCCTTTATTATTTTTTAACTTTTATATTTATTATTTTTTCCATTTCTTTTTGGTTGTTAATGGGTTTACTGCTGTTACTGCTTTTAGTTGTTTTTTACTTTATTATTATTTTTTTCTTCTTTTCTTTCTTTGTGGTTCTGGGAATTGAGTTTGGCCCACTGACCATGTTTGGTGCTCTGCTGCTGAACTACACTCCCAGCCCAGCTGACAGGAATTGTACCTTATTCTAACCACTACTAGTCCCACTCAAACCTTGGTGGATATATCAACTTAAAGAATAGGGGTAGAAATCTCCCAGCCGATGACCCCTCCCCCAAGTAGTTACAGTAAGTAGGGGGAGTCTGAAGTTGTTCCCATGAACATTCATTCCTATAGCAACAACAGAGAGAAATAACACAACTGCAGTGTGTATCACACCTATCAGAGACCTCAGTATAAGTTACTCACATGTCCCGTCAGATAACACATTACTGACACAGAGGGGGAGATGTGTGCCTAGTCCCTGCCTCTCTCCATGAACCAAATGGAGCGTCATCAGTTATCCAAAGACAGGATAAAATCTACAGGCCTGTCAACACCATTGGAATAGCCAGTTGTACAACTGCTTTTCAAGTAACAGAGACAAGACCAACAGAGGAAAAACCCCATAGAAGCTTCCATTCCCACCATGGAAGTAACCACAGAGGATACATCCATATACACAATCACTGTCTCCACTACTCCTGCCTGAACTGCCACTCTTCTGAGACCAAAAGAATATAGGTCCTTCAGGCTTCAACACTGAATGACATGTGCCAAAATCCACTGGTCACAGTCTAAGAAGCCACAGGGAAACTCCACTATGAAGTCCAGGTCAATACTACAAAACACCCTAATATCCCAGAGCATATTATCAAGAGAGGGCTGTTTACATTAAAGTAAGAATAAAGAGGGCCCTCACATTAAAGTGGAAGAGGTGTCCATCCAACAGATGAGCAGATCTCAACATAGGAACATGAAAAAATGTGACTAATCAAGGCAACATGACAGCTCCTAAAATTCATAACTCCAATAACTGATTCCAAAAATATCAAGGTGGATGAAATGCCAAAGAACTCAAGAGGATGATTTTTAAAAAGCTCAGTGAGTTCCAAGAGTATATAAATAAATAGCTGAAGTAATTAAGACAATGCAAGATATGAATGAGCAATTCAATAAAGAGAGACTTTTGACAAAGACCCAAACAAATCTTGGAAATGAAAACCTCTGATGCATATAGAACCCAAAATAGATATGATTAGAAAAGAACTTCTCCACATACATTATAATTAAACAGCCAAAGTCAGAACAAAAAAAGAGTATTAGAAGCTTCAAGAGAGAACTGCAAAGTCATATTTAAAGGCAAACCCATCAGAATGTTAGAATATTCCAAAGACCAAGAAAGCAGGAATGATATATCTCAAATACTGAACAAAAACAACATTTAACCGAGATTACTATACCCAGAGAAATTATAATTCAAAATAGAAGGTGAAATAAAGATGGTAAACATTAGCAAAGGAAATTCATGACTGCTAAATACACATTAAAGAAGATACTTAAGGGAGCCCTACATGAGAACTATAAGAATGAGAATAAATCCACCTAGAAGAATAGGTAAATCAATGAAAACTAAGAAAAAAAATTAAACATTATTAATACAGAACTTTTAAGATGAAGAGAGAAAGAAACAAAGAATATTCAAAGCAATCAGAAGAAAAACAATGAAATAACATTAAAGAGCACACACCTTTTGATCATAACCATGAGTATGAATGGTCTTAATTCTCCAATTAAAAGATGCAGACTACTTAGATGGATTTTTTTTTAGAAAAATATCCAACAACATATAGAACATTAATGTTCCTCAAATTTTCAAAAAATAGAAAGGAACCTTTCCAAACTCATTCTACAAAGTCCATATTACCCTATCCTAAATTTGTTAAGGAAACAGAAAAAACTATGGACCAATATCCTTGATGAATATAAATGAAAAATCCTTAATAAAATTCTTCTAAATAGAATTCAACAATACCTTTAAAAGATTATATGCCACGATTAGGTTGATTTCATTCTTGGCATGGAATGATGGCTCAACATACTCAAATCAATAAGTATAATACAGCACCTAAATCAAATTGAGGACAAAAAAAACCAAAATCATCACAATGGAGGCTGAAAAATACCTTTGATAAAAGTCAGCATCCTTCATGATTAAAGCCCTTAATAAATTAGATATAGAAGGATCATACCTCAACATAACAAAGGCTGTGTATGACAAACCCTGAGCCAGTATCATAATGAATAGAGAAAACTAAAAGCAAATCCTCTAAAATCCTGAACAAGAAAAGGACATCCACCCTCACTACTCAGATTCAATGTAGTACTTGGAATTTAAGCCAGAGCATGTAGACAAGAGAAAGAAATAAAAGGAAAAGGAGAAAATCAAATCACTTCTATTTGCAGATTATGATCATGTACATTGAAAAGCTAAAGATTTCACCAAAATACTCTTGCAATGATAAGTGCTGCACAATAGTAGGAGATAAAAATCAACATACAAAAATCAACAGCTTTTCTATATGACAATAATGAACTTTTCAGAGAAAGAAATCTGGAAAGTAATTCCACTGCCTAAAAGAAAAACAAAACAAAATAGCAAAAGTTAGAACAAAGAAAAAATATTAAAAGCTTCAAGAGAGAACTGCAAAGTCATATTTAAAGCAAGCCCATTAGAATGTTAGAATTCTCAGCAGAGACTCCAAAGGCCAAGAAAGCAGGAATAATATATCTCAAATACTTAGTTAGGATTAACCTAACTAAGAAGATGAAAGACCTCTACAATGGAAATTATAGAACATTAAAGAAAGAAATTGAAGATTTTAGAATATGGAAAGACTGCCCCTCGGAGAATGTTGGTAAAATGACCATACTACCCAAAATGATCTATACGATTCAATGTGATTCAATCAAAATCCTAATGACATTCTTCACAGAACTAGGTGGGAAAAAAAATCCTTACATTCAAATGGATGCACAAAATACCCCAAATAATTCCAGGCAAAAAAAAAAAAGCAACCCTGAAAACATAATACCCAATTTTAAGGGATACTACAGAGTCATGGCAACAAAAATAGCTTGGTGCTGGTGTAAGAACAGACATATAGTCCAGTGGAATAGAATAGAGGACCCAGAGAACAAACCCACAGAGCTACTGCCATGTGATTTTTGAAAAAAAAGTTGTCAAAAACATAACATTGGGGGAAAAAAAAAAAACAGCCTAACCACTTGTGCTGGGGAAAGTGGATAACCACATGTAGAAAACTAAAACCATATTACACTCACTCTATGAAAATAAGCTCAATTAAGACCTGAAAGTTTGAAACTACTAGAGGAAAATATAAAGGAAATACTTTAAGATTTGGCACAAGTAACAATTTCCTGAAAAGGATTCCAAATAACTCAGTAAACAAAAGTATTGACAAATGGGGTTACATTGAATTTAAAAGTTTCTAAACATCAAATTAATCAACAGTTTGAAGAGACAATCCACAGAACGGGAAAAAAATATTTGCCACTATTTATCCAAGAAGGATTAACCCAGACCATTTTTTATAGAACTCCAATAAACAAACCAACAAGTAACTCAATTTAAAAAATTGGTAAATAGTCTGAACAGACATTTCTCAGAAATACAAATATTTCAATAAATGAAAAAATTCTCCATACCTTTAGCCATTGGGGTAATATGAAGCAAAACTACATTGAAATTCCATTTCACCAGGGTCAGAATGACTATTTTCAAGAAAACAAATATCAACAAGTGCTGTCGAGGCTGTGGAAGAAAAAGAAGCCTATTTTCACTGTTGGTGGAAATGTAAATTAGTGCAACTACTATTGGAAGCAGCATGAAGGTTCCTAAAAAAATTAAAAATAGAACTACGATCTGATCTAGCTATAGAGTTTCTAGATATTTATCTGAAAGAAATGAAATCAGCATACACAGACACATCCATCCACATGCCTGTGTTTTCTATAGCACTACTCACAATAGCCCAGATAAGCTTAGGTGCCTGTTAACAATTGAATAGATAAAGAAAATGTAGTTCATAAACACAATGGAATATTACTCAGCCATAATGAAGACTGAAATTATGTCATTTACAGCAAAATTGATGGGAACAGAAGATATCATTAAGCACAATAATACAAACACAGAAAGACAAGTATCATGTGTTTCCTCTCATATGTGAAAACTAAAAATACACACACACACACACACACACACACACACACACACAAGTAGAAGAGGAACTGTTACAGAAAGGGAAGGGGACTGGGAGAAGAGGAAAAGAGGATAGAAGGGAGGGTAGACATGACCATGATCAAAGCATGACATGTGCACGTATGAAAATGTCACAGTGAAACCTACAACTTTGTACAACAAATGTATGCTAAATAATTTTTAAGAGAAAGAATATATGTAAGAATAATCCTTAAAATGAAAATTTTTAAATGTTCTTAACATTTTTACCTTCTACCCATAAAAATTCATCACATTTAGGGAAAGTTTACTGAAAATCCAATATAACATGAAATTTTGGGACATGACATATAGAATATATGTCCAAACACAAACTTTACTCATCCCAGAAAATACAGAAGGTAAGCTACCAGGGAATTGAAAAGAAAAATACTAGAAATTCTTTCTGTGATGATTTTATGTCATTATTTTCACTTCTATTTTGGGTACAACTGGGCTAATGCATATAATTTATAAATAGTCAAATAAAAGATACTAAGGTAAGTTAAAACTTTTAAATGTTGAAGTACATGGTCAGAAAAAAAGAAGTTCATCATAGATATCACCCTGTTTCCTGCACACTATTGTTTTATTTAAACCTTATTTTAAAACTGTTGGAAAAAATATTCCATTTTCCTCAATTTTGAATAATGAGCTGGAACCGTCAATCTTTCAAACTCTGGATGGCAAAAGGACATTCTTTTTTTCTTTTACAACACATTTTAAAACTGTATTTGGTATAAAAATATGAAAGATTCAAGTACTCAAGATATCAATCTGAATTAGTAGTGATGCAACACTGCTTTGCTTGTAAATGAGGAGTAAGAATAAGTTTCACTTGCCTCACATTTATCAAATGATCCATTTCTATTATCTATCTACATAGAGGGATAAAATTAATCGTGCACTGAAAGCCCTTTAAATGTTTCAACTATCACTCAAACTGCTCCCAAATGAGCAAGAAATTTTCTTTCTATAGGCTAGGGATCCAATATATTAATTTACATCTCTTGTGAAAGGATTGCATAGTACAATAATAACTTTCAACAATAGATTAAAATAGTTTTCAAGGAAAGCAATCTAAAGATAAAAGTCTCAGTTCCAGTAAAACTATTTTTCTAGATACTTTATATTGAACCTTTAGTAGTGTCAATTCAATTCTTTTGAATCATGATTATCACTGTTAAGTGGCATTTACTGGGTTCTTGAAGACAATGAAAAAAGTTATATGTATAAATATATATACACAATTATATATAAACACATATATATGTGTGTGTGTGTGTATATATATATATATATGAATGACCCCACCAAAACTATAGTTTTAAGAGATAAAGAATCTCTTTTCCGTTGTAACTAAAACCTTGTACTTTCAATATATTCTTGGAATTGATAGCTTATACACTCACACGACTTACACATTCACACACACACACCACACACACCTTCAAACAAAGAAATATAGAAAACAAACTCATATCTATTTATAGATTATGCCAATTGTTTTATAAAGTTTAAACCTATATGTAAAGTGGGAAATCTGGCACTTTCAGTTAAATGGGAAGTCCAGCACCAACAGCAAGTGAAGAGGTGAATGTCTCTTTAGGTTCAAAGAACTTACTAATTTATGAGCAAAGCAACTTAGGAAATATAGCAGGAACAATGAGATAAACTCAAAGCCCATTTTCTTTATTATTTATAGTACAATACCACACCTCCCACTTGGAAACCAGCAGAAGCCCTAAAACAGGAAAGCTCTCTTTAACGCCTAATTACAAAGGCATTAGATGGGAGAGAGGACTAGATTGCATCCTTGACTATGGAGAAGAGAAGTTCACATAAAGAAACATGGAAATCAATCCAAGAAGTGGGGGCTGGGGTCATCAGAAATTGCAAAAGATGACAAAGAAGGAATATAAAAAAAAATAAGATACAAAGGATTAGACAGAGTTGGAAAGAAGCAAGCATCCACACACGACACGCTTGGGGGCTCTGTAGCAAAGAGAACTTCAGTCCAGAAATGACTACAACTATTAGAAACTGTAACTGCTTTCCCTGATTCCTCACTCTGCAGAATATCAAGGCATAAACTGGGGATGGAGGTACATGTCTATAATCCCAACAACTCAGAAGGCTGAGGCAGGAGAATTGCAAGTTCAAAGCCAGCTTGAGCAACTGAGCAAGGCCCTAAACTACTATTGTCACAAAATAAAAAAATAAAAAGGGCTGGAGATGTGGCTCAGTGGTTAAGCAACTCTGGGCTCAAACCCCCGATTCCAAAGAGTGGGGTACAAAAAGAATATCAAGGCCTGGGAGATGAGATTCTGTACCCCCTAGCTATACAATTGTTATCAAGTTCCACAAGGCACATCTAGGAATGAGGCTATTGTGAAAGTAGATATGGTACCTACTCATTCCCCTCTGAAATACATAAACATTCCAAATCACTCTTTGTGAAAAACAATATTACACATTGCTGCCAGTCTCATAATTAAGCTAGCTATATTCAAGTCCATAATTTATTGCTAGGTAAGCCACTGAAAGAGTTCACATCTGAGTTATGAAAAATAAAAATAAAGTTGTATATTGGCTCAGAAAAAAAGTTAACAGGTATAGCTTCAGTCATGTCTTTGTCTGATAGAGATACAGAGAAGCAGTATGTGCACAAGTAGGGAAGATGAGCTTCATAGGCTCCATTAGGCTAGAAGAAGCCATATTTCCACATGTGTCCTCCCTTCCATATCCAACTGTCCAAATAAGGGCAGCACTGGAGAGACAATGCAGACCAATGAGACAGAAATGTGTTTTGGAGCCCACTATGTAAGTAGGAAGCTACTGCATTGAAAAACCAATGGCCCATGTACTTTCATGCTTGCATAGTGGAGCAGACTGTAAATTCACGTGGCTAGGAGTAAATGCTTGGAGCCTGCTCTACACACATGGGCTTCCCCTAGCACCACCCCTGCCACCCCCACCAATCTAAATTTACTGGTGAAAAGAATATAGAAAACCTCAAGCCTAAGTCACATCTTCTAATCTATCTGAAACACTGTATGTTTTAAGTGTCAAATAGGTAATGTTCTTTGATTTCATGAGATTATTTCAGTCTCTAACCCATCAGAGAAACCAACATTTTGTTAGACATCCATTTAATACCCTGATTGAGGGCTGAGGATTCTGCCCCTCCCCTAGCATTAATGAAAATAGTTTAAGGGGCCCAAATGATGCTGGCGGGCCAGGTCACTTGTTCCTGAATTATTTCAAGACTCGGCCAGTTAATTAGAGAAGTTAGTCAAATAATCAAAGGAAAGAAACTTCTAGTTCAAGATTAACTGGGGTTGGGGATGGGGGATGGAGAGATGTGAAAGTTGACACCTCCTTCCCAAAACTATCCCATATCTTCATTTTCCCCTTTCCAAAATTTGACATAGGCAATACAAATGAGGAGAGACTATTAGGCTTTTTTGTATAATTTTTTGTACTATATTCTTAATGGTTATGCTTTATGTCTCATAATATATATGAAAGTATAAACTGCGCATAATTCTTTTCTATGTTCATCATTACTACTAGCAGAGAGCCTGACATTCAATTGGCTTACTTGTGAGAACTCACCAATTATTAACAAATTAATACAAGGTACATAATGCTGGGGGGTGGTCCACATAAGAAGGGGTAGTCAAAGCGCTGGCAGGTAATAAGGGAGCTGCACACACAGCTGCAGACAGACACTCAGTAAAAGGGAAGAGAACACTCCTACAAAGTAGGATGCCTGGGATTCCTATGATAGAAGTACCACAAAGCATGGGGAAAGATGTAGACAGACATAGACCTGGGATTATTGAAGCATGTGTTAGGGAAAAAGCAATTCTTCCATGGAGATGGATAAATGCCAAATATCCGGCAGGACTTCCTCTGGGTGACAGTCAAGAGCCTGGTTCTGAGTGAAGGAACTGGTGGTCAGGGAAGAAGACAACGCCAGGCCAGATGGGGACACAGCCCTGAGTGTCAACACCCAAAGAGGACAAGTAGGGGCACAGCACATCAGCTGCCCATCTCCCTCCGTGCTTTCCTCCCTTTTCCCATCAACCTTACACAAGCCTCTTCCTCCTGCTCTGAAATTCTATTTCAGACTATTCTCAATTTTGTCTAAATCGCTCTTCCTACAACTCTGTTGCTGTTTTCTTATTCTCTGACCCTGTCAAACGTTTTGATTTTTAAGCTTTAGGTCCCAAACTGAATTCTATTTATATTTTACTCTACCCACATATGAAAGGAAAAGAATGCAAGAAAGGAGACAGAAACACTACAGGTTACAATAAACCATAATCTTGCCAAGCCTAATGTTCAAAACTTTTAAAAAATTAAATATTAAAGTGAGGACTGTCAGGTCAATACGGTCAGAAATGAAAGAGGGTACCTTACAACTTATAACAGAGATGTAAAGAGTCATATATGGTAAACAATTATATACCAACAAATTGAATAACCTTAAAGAAATGAACAAATTCCTGGACACAGACAGCATTAGACTGACTCAGAAAAAAAAAAATCAAATTGAAAAATCTGACCAGACCAATAATGAGTAAGAAAATTGAATCAGTAATAAAAAGTCTCCCATCAAAGAAAAGCCCAGTGCTGAATTATATCAACCACTTAAAGAACTAATACCAATTCTTGTCAAGCTTTTCCAAAAAACTGAAATGCAGGGAACATTTCCAAAATCATTTTATAAGGTTAGTAATGTCATGAAACCAAAGCCAGAGAACACTGTAAGAATAGAATAATCCAGGTCAATATCAGAGGATGAACGTAGATGTGAATGAAAATAGTCAACAAAATACTAGAAAACTGAATTCAGCAATACAGTACAAGAACCATTCAGCATAACCAGGCAGGATTAATCCCTGGGGTATACCACTGTCAACATATACAAATCTATAAAGGTAGATATAAATTAACAAACTGTAGAGTGAAATCATGATTGTCTCAACAGATGCAGAAAATGTATTGATAAAACTTACCACCCTTTCATGATAAAAACTCTCAACAGGTTGGGTATGAAGGAAAAATACCTCAACACAATAAGCCACTCCTGGCAAACCCATAGCCAACATCACTCTCCAAGGTGAAAAGTTGAATTCTATTCTGCCAAGGGCAAGGACCACCATTCTCACTTCTTTTCAATTTAAGTCCCAGCCAGAGCAATTAGGCAAAAGAAAGAAAGAAAAGGTGCCCACAATAGAAAGGAAGAGGTTAAACTGTCTCTTCCTACTGATGTCACAATCTTATACAGAGAGAACCCTCAAGACTCCACTGAAAAACTGTCACAAATAATAAATAAATTCAGTAGATTTCAGACTACAAAAATCAACACACAAAAGTTAGTAGCATTTCTATATACTAATAATGAACTATCTGAAAAAGAACTTAAGAAAAAATGTCATTTGCAATGTCAATAAAAAGTCAAATACTTAGTTATAAATTCAAACTAGGAGATACAATAATTGTATGCTGAAAACTCCAAAATACAGAGAGAAGAAATTAAAGAAAACACACAAAAAACGGAGAGAGATTCTGGGTTCATGGATTGGAATAACTAATGATGTGAACATTTTCATACTGCCCAGAGCAATCCAAGATTCAGTGTAATCTGTACCAAAACTCTATTGCACAGAAATAGAAAAAAAATCCTTAAATTCTATAGGACCATGAAAGACCTTAAATAGTAAAATAAAATAAAATAAAAATTTAGCAAATAAGAAACCTGAAGACATCATACTCCCTGACTTCAAAACATATTGTAAAACTATTATAACCAAAGCATCCTGGTACTGGCATAAAAACAGACACATTAATCAACAAATAGAAAACCTAGAAATTAACCCATGCACTTATGGTTAACTGATTTTTTTTCTTTTTTGAGTACATTTTAGTTTAACATAATAGTTGAGTTCATTTTGACAAAATCATACATTCACTGAATTTGATTTACTCCATTTCAGTCTCTGGTGCCCTCTTTATACCCCCCTCCAACTGCTTTCTCTTCCCTTCTCCCTCCACCTGTTCTTCATCTACACTATTGGTGTTCCTTTCACTCATTTATTTTTTTATATGGTACTTTATAAATATACACCTTTATATACATAAAGGTGAAATTCACTATTGTACATTTATACATGCACATAGTGTAATTGTCAAATTTACAAATCCCCTATCCTGTTTCTCCTCCCACTCTATCTCCTTCTTCTCCACTAATCTTCCCTTTATGATATCCAATCCCCCCACCTTCTTCCCATGTTTTGCTTTAGTTTCTGCAGATGAGACAAACGTTCAACTACAAAGGCACCAACAGCACATAATGGAAGACAATCCCTCTGATAATAGTGTTGGGAAAACTGGAATCCACATGTCAAAGAAAGAAATTAGACTCTTACATGAGATTCAAAAACCAACTCAAAATGGATTAAAGTCTTATAGGATCTGAAATTGTAAAACTAGCAGGAAAAAAAATGGAAAAAATGTTATGACCCGAGTTTGGCCAGCAATTTCTTGGATATGATCCTCAAAACACAAGCAAAAAAGCAGAAGTAGACAAATGGGATGGATAAAACAAAAAAGCTTTGGCAAACAGAGGAAACAATTAACAAACTACAGGGAAAACACACAGAGCGGGAGAAAATATTTGCAAACCATGTATCTGATAAGGGTTAATATCCAAGCTATATGAGAAATTCAAACAACGTAATTGCAAGAGGACATTTTAAAATATTTTAATTTTTTCAAGTGGGCAAACGACCTTAGTAGACATTTCTTAACAGAAGACATACAAATGGCCAATGGGTATTATTAAAATTCTCAGCATGACTAATCATTAGAAAACTGCAAATTAAAACCACATTGAAATATATTACAAAGCTATAGTAACAAAAGTAGTATGAGTAATAGCATTTAAAAAATACAGACACCTAGGCCAAGGGAACAAAATAGAGAAATCGTGAATTAATTCACATTTATACAACCAACTTACATTTGACAAAAAAAAAAAAAACAAGAACATACAGTGAATAAAATACAACCTCTTCAATAAGTGACACTGGCAAAATTGGATATCCACATGCAGAAGAATCAATCTATATACCTTCCTCTCACTGTATACAAAATACATCTCAAAATGGATCAAGGACTTAATGTAAAACCTGAAAATATGAAATCACCACAAGTAAACATATGGGAGATACTTCAAAACTTTGGTGTAGGCAATAACTTTTTAGATAGGACCCCAAGAACCCAAGCAACAAAAGGAAAAATAGACAAATGAAGACACGTCAAATCAAGATGTTTCTGCACAGCAAAAGAGATAATCAATGGAATTAAGAGATAGCCTACAGAATGGGGAAAATATTTGCAAGCTATTCATCTGACAAGGGATTAATATCCAGAACACATAAGAAACTTGAAAAGAGGAACACCAGAAGAACAGATAATCTAATTTTAAAATGGTGTAAAGAGCTAAATAAACACTTCTAAAATGGAGACTTATAAATGTTCAGCAAGTAAATGAAAAAAATTGTTCAACCTTACTAATCATCAGGAAAACACAAATCAAAAACCACAATATCATCTCATCCCAGTTAGAATAAATATCATCAAGAAGGCAAAAAAAAAAAAATGCTAGTGAAGATGTGAAAAAAGGGGAACTCTTATACATTGTTGTGGAAAATGTAAATTAATACAGCCATTACGGAAAACAGTATGGAAGTATTACTCAAAATGCTAGAAATAGAACTTCCATATGATCCAGAAATTCCACCTGGAATATACATCTAAAGGAGATGAAGTCTTTATACCAAAAAGATGCTTGCACTCCCATTCTTATTGCAGTACTATTCACAATAGCTAAAATACAGAATCAGTTTAGATGCCCATCAGTGGATGGGTGTATAAAGAAAATATGGCACATATACAATGGGATGTTATTCAGTCATAAAAGGGACTGAAATCCTGTCCTTTGCAGCAACACAGAACATACTGGAAATCATTATGTCAAATAAGATACACACAGATAAACAAATACCACATGTCCTTGCTCATTTGTGAGTCAATATTGTAGAAGAATGGAATGAAATAGTCCCTAGAATTAGGAAGAGCATGGGGAGAAGTAATGGCAAGACATTCAATGGGGACACCAAAGAACAGACAGGAAAAATTACCTCTGGTGTTTCTGTATCATGGTAAGATAACTATTGATTAAAGTATATATATAAATTTCCAAATGACAAAAAATTAAAATGATATCAAAAATTATTAATGTTTAAAGAGTTGGAGTTGCTTATTTTTCTGATTTTATTATTATACCTTGCATGCCTATATCAAATTATCATAATGTACCCCTTAAAGATATACAAATATTGTCTCAGTTTTTAAAACCTCACAATGAGTTATCAACTCACCTCTGTTAGAAATGCTTTTATAAAAGGATGAAATGTAAATATGAAAAAAAGGAACTCTCATACATTGTTGGTGAGAACATAAATTCATACAGCCATTATGGAAGATGGCATCACACTCTCCCCCCGCCCCCTGCCGCCAAATAAAATCAAAAGAACTTCCATATGATCCAGTGATTCCATTACTAGGTCTACATCCAAAGGAGATGAAATCAGTATGTCACAGGCATGTCTGCAGGACCATGTTCATTGCAGGACTATCAACAATCATCAGGATACAGAATTAACCCAAGTATTCATCACTGGATTCACAAATAATAAGTTGTAGTATATATACTCAATGTAACACTATTTAACTTTAAAAACAGGGTCCAGAGAACATTATGCAAGTTGAACTCAAAATTAAAAGAGTAGAATGATGGTTACTAGAGGCTGGGATAGGAGGGAATGGGGATTTGCTCTTGAAAGGTTGCAGAGTTCTGGATAAACAGGTAGAACAGGCTTTGAGGTCTATTGTACAGCAAGGTGACTGGAGACCATAATAATGTATTGTACTTTTCAAAATACTAAAAGTAAATGTAAAATGTATCACCATATAAACAAGTAAGGTGATGGATGTGTTAATAGGCTTGATTTAATTGTTCTATGTTGTAGACATATATCAAAAGTCAAATCATGCCTCATAGCATAAACAATTATGATTTGTCAATCAAAATAATTTTTAAGTTGTAAATTCAGTCTATGACTTCAGGGTAGCTAAAGAAAATGACAGCCACCTAACTACTTGTTTCTCAATATTTCTTACAGAAAACAATACAGAAGCACAAGAAGGGAAAAACAAATCTACAGAAAAACCACAGTCAGCATTACTTAAAGACAGAATGCCAATATCTCAAACTAACATAAAAGAGAAATATCACCAAATTTAATGCACAAATCCTAATGTTCCTGCCACACTCTTGCTTTCCTTTGAAACTTTGTGGTCAGAAAGAACAGTTTGGAGGAAGAAAAAAAAACTGCCAGGAATGCAGGAGGAAAGCTAGCAAGATGATCTGTAGGTTATCTAAAACAAGCTCCAGAATAAGGGCATCTTAACCTTCCCTTTCACACATAATGAACAACAGACTTAATGGTAGAGAAAATCCCATTTGCAACAGGGACAATAACTGCAGGCTTACTAAATGTGCATACTTAATAAACACAAAATCTATGAGGATAATTGTTAAATACCAATTAAATACACAAAAATGGATTGAACAAATAGAAGAAAATAAACCTGTTACTAGAAATGATTACAGCATTTTAAAGATACAATATCTTCCAAAGCTAATTTAAAAATGTAATATCACCCCAATGAAAGAAACACCATTTTTTATGAATAGACAAATAAGTCCAGATGTATGCCAGCTCTATCTACTGAAAGGGCTTAAAAACAGTGAAACCTCAAGAGCAATGAGCAAACCCAGATCATGGGTTTATAAATATCAGTTTATAAACACAACCAGACGTTCTTGGGGGAAATAGTTGAAACCATAACTAAGGCTGAGAAAATAAGCTTGCAATATCTGGTGGTACTGCAAAGTAAGGAAGCACTCAAAACTCAATGGCCCATTTTGATAGGTAACAAGAGCCAACCCACAAAGGTCCTAATGCTAACATTTGGGACAATTTGAGCAATAAATAACAACTTTGGATCATCGCCCATAGAACAAATATGCATGATTCCACTGAGAAAATAAAAGTAAATAATTGAACAAGTAAACAAATGGGGGAGAATGTACAATGATTCCTTACAGAAGGATTCCACTTAGGAGAAATAATAGAAATAGAAAATCACCATTAGGAAAGACCTCCCATATTCTTAGAGAAACAAAATTTATATTATCAAAATGGCCACACTACCAAAAGCACTATAGAGATGCAATGTCATTCCCATCAAAATTCCAATGATATTCTTCATAGAAATAGAAAAATTAGTCATGCCATTCATCTGGAAAAACAAGAGGCCCAGAATAGCCAAAGCAATCCTTAGTGGGGAAAAAAACTGAAGCAGGAGGCATCACAATACCAGTCAGACCTAAAATTATACTATAGAGCTATAGTAACAAAACCAGCATGGTATTGGCACCAAAACAACCAAGAATACCAATGGGAAAGAATAGAAGACACAGAGACAAATCCATAAAAATTCAGTTATCTCATACTAGACAAAGGCACCAAAAGCATCCATTGGAGAAAAGATATCTTCTTTGACAACTGGTGCTGTGAAAACTGGAAGTCCATATCTCTCAGCCTGCACAAAAATCAGCTCAAAGTGGGTCAAGGACCTAGGTACTGGACAAGAATCCTGCACATACCAGAAGAAAAGGTAGGCCCAACACTCCAACATTTTGGCACAGGAACTGACTTCCTTAATAAGACCCCTAAAGTGTAAAATGTAAAATCAATGATCAATAAATGAGCATCAAACTAAAAAGCTTTTTTTAGCAAAGGAAACAATCAAGAATATGAACAGAGAGCCTACAGAATTAGAGAGAAATCTTTGACACAAGCACCTCAGATAGAGCATTAATTCCAGGATATTTAAATAATTCAAAATAGCTAGCTCAGTAGGTGAGTACTTGCCTTGTTGCATGCACAAGGTTCTGGGTTCAATCCCCAGTACCACAATTTTTTTTTTCAAAACTTAACACCAAAAGAAAACCAAATAACCCAATCAATAAATGGGCTAAAGTACTAAATAGACACTTCACAGAAGAAGAAATATGATCAACAAGTATATTAAAAAAATGTTCAATTTTCAGCAATTAAAGAAATGCAAATTAAAACTATACTGAGATTCCATCTCACTCCAGTCAGAATGGCAATTATCAAGAGTACAAGTAACAATAAATGTTGGCAAGGATGTGGGGGAAAATGTACACTCATACATTGCTGGTGGGACTGCAAATTGGTGCAACCACAAATTGGTACAACCACTCTGGAAAGCAGTATGGAGATTCCTCAGAAAACTTGGAATGGAACCACCATTTGGCCCAGTTATCTGACTCCTTGATATATATATCCAAAAGGGTTATCATCATAAAACAGTGATGCAGCCACATCAATGTTTATAGCAGATCAATTCACAATAGCTAAACTATGGAACCAAACTGGGTGCCCTTCAACAGGTAATTGGATAAATGGATACACAATGGAGTATTAATCACCCATAAAGTAATATGAAATTTCCCAGAAAATGGATGGCTCTAGAGACTATCATGCTCAGTTAAATAAGCCAGTCTCGAAAAGCAAAATTCAAATGTTTTCTCTGACAGGTGGAAGCTAACCACAATAAGTGTAGGGGGAGGAAAACAGACATGTAGTAAGCTAGACAATGGGGAATAGAGGAAAGGTAATGGAGATAAGCAAAAGAAAGACAGTGGAATGGATCTGACAGTTTTCCCATGTACTTTTACCAAACACACACACACACACACACACACTGAATCCCACTACCATGTACATCCATAAGAATGGGACTCTAACTAGAATAAGATATATTCCATGCTTATATAATTATATCAAAATGTATTCTGCTATCATATATAACTAAAAAGAACCATTAAAAAAAAATAAAAACACAAGCCAGGCACAGTGTTGCACGCCTGTCATCCCAGCAGCTCGGGAGGCTGAGGGAGAAGGATCACAAGTTCAAAGCCAAACTCAACAAAAGCAAGGTGCTAAGCAGCTCAGTGAGACCCTGTCTCTGTATAAAATATAGAAAAGGACTGGGGATGTGGCTCAGTGGTTGAGTCTCCCCAAGTTCTATCCCCGGTACCAAAAAAAAAAAAAAAAGAAAGAAAGAAAGAAAACCACCACCATTAGGCAAATACCACCAGGATAAAACATTTCCTGGTTTCTTCTAGGCAGGTAAAAACAATCAATGAATGTTAAATTAAAGGAAAAAAGGTGATAAAAAAGAGTAAATTCATAGAATCTCAATCTCTTCACAAGACACTAAGCCATAACCAGGTTGGTAGTCACCTCCTTATCCAAGTGACATCACAGTTAAAAATCTGGTCAACATTTTGTTCCCCAAAAAATAATGCATAAGGAGGTCACTTCCATGAAATTTTTGCCAAAAATGTATAACTTAAATCTAATTATAAAAAGACAGTCAAAAAATCAATTTGGGGGACAATCTCCAAAATAGTTGACCAGTACTCTTCTAATGGATCACAATCATGAAATACAAAACAAAACAACAAAAAAAAGGACTAAGGACCCATCCAAGGATTTTCAGGACTCAGGCCTGATAACTACATATAAGTTTTAGAATTAGTGCCTGAACCAACCCAGGACTTTAGTAAGAAAACTGAAAAATTTTAAATAGGGTCTATGGGTTAGTTAACAGTATTACACCTAAATTTATGTAAGAAATTGAAATAGGACAATAGGTGAAGGTTTACAGAGACTAATACAATATTTTCAACTTTACTAAGGTCTAAAATTAGTTCAAAATAGAAACTTCTTTAAATCAGGGGAAAATTCAATTATCACTTTTGTTTACCAAGTTTCCTATTAAAATATTGCCAAGTAGGCCAAAATTATTAGTTTTCTAACAAGTATTCTGGGATGCATATTTTTGGACATCATTGCCAGGCACTGCCTGATGAGAATACAATATAACCAAGACAGGGAAGGTCCAAGTCTACTCCTAAGACATTTAGGATCCCATGGGAATTGAGGAGATGGGAGAAAAGGAAGAAGTAAATATATAAATAAGAAACATCTGAGATAGAAGCAATGCAGTGCATTCAGTCAAAGGAAAGGGCTAAATGCACAGCCTCCAAGGGAAGAACTCACTTGAGGACTGACTGGACACCTACACTTTGTTAACCTCACCATATTTCCAAGAGAAAATAAACTCACACCATCCCAAATAATTTCTCTTCCTTCCAGGTAAATGTTCCAGCATTTAATAGCTTTCATAAATCTCTGTCAAGCAACCACCTGTTAACATTTCCATGTGAACTATAACTGCAAAAGCCTGGAGTGACCCCACAGCACCTCTTGATACGAAGACTGTGCTAACTTGGTGCTATCAAATGTTCACAGTCCACCAACCTTTTCCCAAGAGATTCTAAATCATTTATTAAAACCTCAACTAAGAAATGTAGCACCCTAACGAAGCCGAGTGATTCAGGCAGCCTAATTCTTCAAATGTTGAGTCAAGGCAGTCTTTCACAATCATTTATCATGGGTGATTTCTGCTCTATGCATCTAGAAAAGAGTAGAAGATGTGGAAATTATGTAATATTTCATTGTAAGTACATGAACCTTATGTGTGCTGTGTTGACAGCAATGCTGGGAGCAAAACTGGAATATACTCTAGAAATTTAACATGATCTAGATGTCTCTAGGCCATACTTCATTTATTAGTACAAATTAAGTGATATTCACAGGTACAAGTGAAACTTTCTACCTTGTTTTCATCTGTTTATGAAGAATATTTGCATTCCAAAAATCTCCCCTTGCTGATACACAGTATTTTGGAAAGTGCCTCAGGGTGTTTAACATACATATGCTAATCTAACAGCTGCAGCTAGTCTAAGACAGCTGCCATAACTTCTCTCCTGCCCTCCACAGTGGATGTCCTCTGCCCACTAAGCTTCATGACAGTAACTAGGAGTTCCACTGTTAACATTCATCATCTCCAGAGAATGCCAACGTGTGTCAAGGCTGCTGTCTCCTCCATGTCTCCTTCATCACTACTCCTCAGGTTTCAAGGTATGGTCTGCCTAGAAGAAACCAGGAAAATGTTTCCTATTTTACTTCATGCCATGTTTTGTTTCTTGGTGGGCCTATACAACCTGCCTGAGTCTCACCAGCCAATATTCTTTCAAGAAAATGGTTTGAATGCTGGGGATGTAGCTCAGCAGTAGAGCATACACCTAGCCTATCCAAGGCCCTGGGTTATATCCATATACTAGAGAAAAAAGAAAAAGAAAAATGGCTTGATTTACTCTGAATTTGTTTAGAATATTTATTCAGTGAAATAAGAAATAAAAAGCTGATGGGGTTGATCATATTGGTCCCTCTATTCCCATGCTTTTCAGAAGCTGAGAAACATAATATACTCTAATTTTGTCAAAAGGAAAAGAAATCTCCTTTATATTCCTTGGAATTAGATCAGATACAGTCACCCCATGGAGTTCCCTTGGTACCACCTGCCAGCCACGCTACCAATGTTTCCAAATGTTTCAAAAATGTGGCCAACTACAAATTAGTTTTCACTACTGTTATTAAAAAAAAATAAGATACAGTACTTTACAAACTTCACAAAGCATTTTATAAATATCAACTATTGTGATTTGATTGTGTGTGTGTGTGTGTGTGTGTGTGTGTGTGTTTTCTTCCTAATTTGGTCATATGGTCTCTCTCATTAAAGTACCTTCAATAAACTCTCACCCTTTGCTGATGAGGCTCCAAGGATTTGGTCATAGATGATTGCTGGGAGCTTTTCACAAAATATTTCCTTATGCAGCAGACAACCTAATCCAACTACAATCAGGTCTTCTTCTCCTGATACTTATTTATACTGGGAGGCATCCTGTGGCTCTCTTCTGACCTACCAAGATATTCACTCTTTAGGAGAACCCCGACTAGGAAAGAAGTTAGGTTCAAGTATGTTGGTGAGGTGAGACAGAGGAGGCAACTCAACAAGACACATGAAATAAAAGAAGCAGTTTATTACTTACAGACCCTCAAAAGCAAAGAACAGGATGTCTCCTAGTGTCAACAGGAAGTGGGTAGCCATCTGAGACATACACATTCGGCCAGCAGGTGGAGAGCAAGAGAGAGACAGAGAGACAGTCAGACAGACAGACAGACCTGTTGGACAAAGTATTTACTGGGGCCCAGTTAGGGTTCTCCCAGGGATTTCTAATTGATGGGTTCCATGGAGTCACACTGTGACTGAGGTGGTCTGGAGTTTTACCTGCAGGTCCATGCAGCAAGTGGGCTCAGTGGGGAGAGTCAACTAGGTTATATCTAGTTGTCCCTTAGAGAAGTGGTCACCAGGAGGTATTTCATAAAGCAAACCATAGTAGAGAACTAGAGGAGCAGAGAACTGGAAATTGTCAATGGTAACTAAGCCCTGCTTCTAGAAAGGAAAGTTAAGCTTACATTCAAAGTGAATGCCAGGAAACATAAAACCATAAGAATTTGCTATAATTCTTTACCAAGGTTTGAGAGGCTTGGTGTTCTGGGTTCTTCTTTTATTTTTCCATAGATAAAAGTATTTTTTTCTCAAGAAAGATGGAAGTTAATTTTTACTTAACGATCATCATGTTGATGAAACAGGGATCCTGTCCCTGTTTCTTCTTGGAAGATAGTATTTTAAAACCTGAGCGGTAGTGACGAAAGAGGAGGAGACAGCAGCCTTAAGACACACTGGCATTCTCGAGAGAGAATAACTGTCAACAGTGGAATTCTGAGGTACTGTCAGGAAGCTTATTGGGCAGAAAACATCCACTGTGGGAGGGCAGGAGAGAAGTTACGGCAGCTGTCTTAGTGTAACTGCAGCTTTAAGATTAGCATCCATATGTCAAGTACCCTGAGGCACTATCCAAAATGCTGTTATATTTAACAACATTCATGCCTGATGAAACAGGGATGCTGTCTCTGATTATACTTACCATATAACAATGAGCATAAAGCTGACACAATGCTTCAGCAATGATACACTTATATTAACCCAAACTGGGTTGAGAGTGCAATAGATTATATGCAAGTATGTTCTCCCACTCTACCTGGGACACACCTCAAATAGTAGACCCATCCTTATTATATGACTACCCTTACTTATTTACAAGAGCAACTCTCACAGAACTGGAATTCACTACTCATCATATACCTAGCTCTAGGGAAAGTTCCAGACACATAGTAAGGAATAAAACATTATTTTAAGTGAAAGCAATGGTCTATATAAGAAGTCTTCAATCAGTAGTCCATAGACTAGATCTTGCCATCACTTGAGTAGTACATCTTCCAACATTTAGAAATCAGGCAATGTTACCCCCAAATACCTGCAACACTGGTCCCATGTCCTCAGCATAGCGTCAATCAGTCCAAAGGGATAGAGCCAGCCCATAGCACACAGCCCTTCACTGGCTGACCTTACTCGCTGGCGTGGTCCATTTGTTCCCAGAGATGTTTGACTTTATGAACCCTTACCGGATGGTTGGTAGGGTTCCTCTGCTGAAACTTTTATGAAACCTTGTCTTCATTTCACACATACACTGTCCCTGCACAGCTGTTTCTAAATCCCTTCAGGAGCCCAGAATGTGCTTAGTTGCATGCATCTAAGCCTCCAGAACCCAGTCCTCCACACAGAGCACACCAGCCTCATGGGCAGGAGGTGGGATTCATTTCCGTCCATTCTAAGGTTTTGTAAAACAACAACTAAAGGTTTTATAGACTTTGCACAAGAGACCACCCTTTGTTAATCCTTTGTCTCCCAAAAGCAGAGAAAATCATTTTTATATCAATTCTCCTTGGGAAAAGTGTTACTTAAGCAGCTAGTTCCTTTTAGAAAAAAAAGGGAAAATAATGTGACTACTTGACCATAATGTATATCATTTGCTTCATGATGTATGCTTTTCAACCAGTTTCACATCCATTACCTCATTTATTCTTTACAGCTACTATGTAGTTTCTAACTGGTCGAGACGGACCTGTGACTTCTCTGGTAAATATAAAGGAAAGGTTGGGGGACTTTCAGTTCTACTTCCTCTTCCTCCTTCCCGAGCTAGAAGGGAGCTCAGACTTTATCTAATTTCTGAGAACACAAAATGAGGCCCAGGAAGCCTCAGATTCTCCCAAGGTAAAATACCTCATCAGCTGCACTGGAAAAGGGAAAAGTCAGTTCTGTTATAACTCGGTATTTACATAAAGTCAAAGTGTGCTTCATCCCACCACAGGAGACTAAATTTGCAGGATATTTTATTTTTTAGATTCCTGACTACACAGAAGGTTTGATAGAAATGTCTGAACATTCCTATATTATGAGGAACAGATCTAATTTTCCTCAAAAATGAAAAAATACAAAAATTCTTTCTTATAAGTAGGTATGTCAATCAGCCTGTCACAGACAATCTAGCCAGAACAAATCAGAAACAAACATTCCAGTTCTGGTGAAAAAAAAATGCAAATAATAAACTTTAAATATCCTGTCTCTAGCCTCCAAGTTCATCTAGCACAGACAGGTGAGCTCGCAATAATAAAACCACCTCCTGCCAAGTTGATGGATTTTTATTAAGGTTTTTCTTCACTGGCATTTTTAAGGCTTAAATATAAATTAACAGGTCATTTCTCTTTCAGCAAATTCAAAAGAACACTCCAGATTTCAGGAAATATGTTGGACCAAAAAAATGTACTTATATCTGTTTGGATATGTGGATTTCAGCTTATGAATTTAATTTAAAATCAGCTTTCCAGTCTTCATAATGTCAGAGAGAACCATCGTGAAGAGCATGGACTTAGAGTGGCTCCATCACTAACCCACCATATGAATTTGGAGAAGCAATATCTCAGTCTCAAGTTTTCTCCCTTGTGAACTGAGCCTTGTCCACAAGGCTACTGTGAGGATCTAACTTGATTTGCTTCATCTGATTCTTATGCAGTGGGACAGCACTGGTATGGGGGTTAAGGGGGTTGATGCTAGTTCTGGTTCTGGTCTCAAGGTTGTTTCATTTCCTCCTTTGAAATTCTTGTCTATAAATAGAGGGAGGAAAGAGGGGCATGGTAGACTAGGGTGCTCTCTGGAATCTCTCACAGCACCAATACTCTATGGGCTGCAAGTGAACTGCAACAGCTTCCCACCAGCTGCTCAAGAGTCAAAAAATAGCCACAACATTTTTAGAGAATAATTCCCAGAGGCTGTAGAAGACATTTCTACAAGAGACACAGCAGTCCTTTCTTCCCTGGGAATCTGCAGTGGAGAAGGCATGCCCCCACAGGGAGTATCTGCTGTCAATATGAAAGTATGTTCCAAAGGAGAAGTCAGAAGTGGAAGATGTGGATGGGTTGGTAGACTTGTGGAAGAGGTGGTGTTGGAGTTAAAACAAGAAAATGAAATGTACCACGATGTCTCAGGAAAGCTAAAGGGGACTTGCATTTTTGTTCCACTGCTGGAGATCTAGAAACCCCTTTGAAATATCTTTGCATGAGATAATATATTTGAAGCCTCTTTATTTGGAGTTGTTTTTAAATTTGGAGCACTGTAGAAGAAAACTGAAGGTCTCTATGAGATTATGGAGGGCAGGCTGTTTTAGAAGGAATTCCCAGAAGTCCCAAGGGGACTTTTCAGGGACAGAAAATCCTGCATGATAAGATGGGTTACTGACATTAATGTGTCATTTACATGAGGCTTTAATAGAGTTGATTCTTCTCTCCATTTCTGATGCTTTAACATATCATTTTGTTTGGTATCAAGGAAAGAACTTGCTGCCAATTTTAAGTTCCCAAATTACTCCTGTTACTGGAATTGTAGTTGGTGTTTCAATTTGCCTCATAATGCTGGTCATATCAACTCCCTCTCTTGCTACCCTCACCCAATTAGCAAATTTAGTCAGTTCTTTTTAAATGGTTCTCAAAGTCCTCCCCACCTCTTAAGCCACACTCCTCACTTCTTCCAAGAGTAATATGATCTTCTAATTCATTTCTCTATCTCAAGTATAAAAATGCTGCCAAATCTTCTTTCACACATTTCATTGTTCACATTTGGCAAAGTATGATCATATCTCTCTTCTCCCTAAACTGCTTCAGCAGTATCCAGTATTCTTTAGAATAAAATCCAAACTCCTCCATATGACTACGGTCTAGCTCATACCTATATTTCCAGCCTTATCTCCCTACTTTCTCCTCACCACCTAGAGTAGAGTCAGGCGTACGAATCAGGCATGTTAAGTTTAAAAAATGAGAGAAAATAAAAATTGGTTGAAGAGATTGTGTGAATTTCATGAGTCTCCATTTCCTCATAAAGTAAAGTGGGATTAATAACGGGCTTTGCAAAAGTATATCAAATGAGACTATACTTTTAAAAATTATTGGAAGGTAAAACACCAAAGAATATCAGTTGTTGTTATTAATAAAAGTAATGATGACTATGAATCTTGGATCTACTAATTCTGTTGGCTTGGGTTCTTCCAGAGCAGCTGCTCTGCTAATCCCCCAGCTTTGGAGCATTCCCATGGTCCTCATACTGTGCTCTGTTTCTCGCCTGTACAGCCCCACCAGAGAAAACTTCATTAACAAACCGATTCGCTCTACTGTCAGCTTATGATCTCCATCCTCATCTGGGTTTTCAGTTACTCAGCACCAATCTTTCATTGGTTCCTTTCCCACACCAAATAGCAGCTGTTAGAACATTCACTATCCTTCCCAGTAGGACGAACAAGGGTAGAGATCTAATATATAACATGAAGACTAATGTTAATGAAATCAATTTGTGTAGTTTTTTTCCATTAAATTTAGTGGATTTTAGCTGTTCTTGTCACCAAAAAAAAATTAACTATATAAGATATTAATCTGTTTCACTATAATAACTATTTTGCTATATATATGTACTCCATAAGATCATGCTGTAAACCTCAAATATACACAATAAAATTTATGATTTAAAAAGTCTTTTGGCCTTTTCTTGTGTTTCAAGTCTAGACCACAGCAGTGTTGTCGTCTTTTCTCCTTCCTCATTTCCCTCTGCCCTCCCCACAGCCCTAGATTCCAGTTTCTTCCTTATGTAACAAAATTTGCCTTTTCTTTGCAGCCCTGCTAACCTGTGCCCCCAACAGTATCAATCTTCTGTCCCAGGTAAGGAAACGTTTTTCACTGTACTTAATCATCAGGATGAATCATTTATCCATCCTTGGCCTGCGTGGCAGCTTTATGCTATAGTTAAAAATCCCCATGAGTGGGGCGAGGGGTTTAGAAAGAGAAAATAAGTGGGGGAAAAGAAAGGACTTCTTTAGAGTCTTTAATACTGCATATACACTTGCTTTCCTCTGTATTATATATAGACTGAGAAATTCTGTGTGTGTTTTGGTGAACAAGAGAGGCTTGGTCACCATCTTCATGATGCTACAACCAATGAATGTTATTTTTTTAATTGAAACAAAAGTTGCTCTGAATATCACAGAAAGATAAGTACAAAAGAACCATGGGGACATGGGAGAGAAAAACGATCAAGGATTTAAAGGAAAACAAATAGTGAGAACAGAAATGGAAGATGTACCGAAGAATTGAAGTGAACTTTCAGAGATGAAAATTATAGTAGTTGAAATGAAAATTTCACTAAATTTAAATTTAGTAATTTCAGCAAACTGAAGACAACAGAATTGGTTTCAACAAAATTTGAGCAATAGAAATTATCTAAGAGTAGGGACAGAGAGAAGACTGAAGAATAACAGCCTGGGTGATTGGTGGGACCAATCAAGTCATCTGATTTGTATGCAATTGGAGCTCCAGAAAGAAAAGGAGAAACAAAAATATTAATATTCATTTTTCACAAAATTTGATGAAATATACAAACCTGTATATCTAAGATCAATGAAACTTAATCTGAATAAGCACAAAGAAAAAAATACCAAAGCATATCACAATCAAATTGTTGAAAAGCAAAAATAAAGAGAAAAATCACAAAAGTAGATGAGTGGAGAATGCTGATAAAAAATAAGAAACAGGGCTGGGGATGTGGCTCAAGCGGTAAGGCGCTTGCCTGGCATGTGTGGGGTGCTGGGTTCGATCCTCAGCACCACATAAAAATAAAATACAGATGTTGTATCCACCAAAAACTGAAAAATAAATATTTAAAAATTCTCTCTGTCTCTATCTTTAAAAAAAAATTTAAAAATTAAAAAATAAGAAACACCATACATTTTAAAACAAAAGCTAGTCAAGCAAAAAACAAGGAAACATTATTAACATGGTAAAAGAAAAACACACAACCATACACTCATATTTCTGTAGCCAGCAAGAATATTCTTTAAATATGAAGGCCAAATAAAACTTTTTCTAGATACAATCTGAGACAACCTTCCACTACTATACATGTGGGACAAGAAATATTAAAGAAATTTCCCCAGGAAAATAAAATTATATAAAATGGACACATAGACCTACAAAAAGAAAGAACAGAACCAGAAATAATTAATAGGTCACTTATGTATGAACCACATTATCTCCTTTTAACTTTCTTTAAAAGAGAATTGTCTATTCAAAGCAATATCTTATGGCATTTATAATGTGTAGAAGGAATAGTTATGACAGTAGAAGAAAAGATGAGAGAGATCAATTAAATATACTCATGCAAGTTACTTATACATGATTATTTCTGAGGGTAGACTGAAAATTAAAGATGAATATTCTAAATCTTTGGCAATAACTAAAAATGTCCAATATATATGATTAATAATTCAATAGAAGGTAAATTAGAATACTATAAAATATTCAGTTAAGTTAATATAAAAGAAGATAGGAAAAGAGAAAAAGGAAGACAAAAAACAAATTTCCTAAGCCAAAAACAAATTGTTTAGTAGATGTAAACCCAACCATACACAAAGAAAAATACTGCATACCTCATATAAATGGAATTTTAAAAAGTAAAAAACACAGAAATGATATAATGGTGATCAATGGGGGAGGATGGGGAGAAAAAAGGGGAAATGCAATTCAAAGGACTTAAGTTGCAGTTACGTTGGATGAACACACCTATGAAGACTGTGGTTGATAATATTGCTGCCTGATTACATTCAAGGGTAAACCAATAAGGTTAACAACGGATTTTTCATCACAGACGCTGAAAGCAAGAAGATCCTGGAACAACGTATTTCAAACACTGAAAGACAATGGTTGCCAAGCAAGAATTCTGTATCCAGCAAAACTAAGCTTCAGGTACAACAACGAAATAGAAATCTTTCATGATAAACAAAAGCTAAAAGAATTTGCAGCCAGAAAACCAGCATTGCAAAGCGTCTTGAGCAAAACACTACATGAGGAAGAAATAAAAAACAATAACCAAAACCATCAGTGGGGAGTGCCTCAGTAAAGACAGAGGGCGGGGGGAAAGCTAATCATGGAGAAACAAACTAAATTAAAAAGAAAAAGATAAATAATCAAACATGGCTGGAAGTACAAACCATATATCAATAGTAACTCTAAACGTTAATGGCTTAAACTCTCCAATAAAGCGACATAGGCTGGTAACATGGATTAAAAAAACAAATCCAACAATATACTGCCTCCAGGAGACACATCTGATTGGAAAAGACATACACAGGCTGAAGGTGAAAGGTTGGGAAAAAATATACCACGCACACGGTCCTCATAAGCAAGCAGGGGTGGCCATCCTCATATCGAATAAAATCGACTTCAAGACTAAGTTAATCAAAAGGGATAAGGAAGGACATTATATACTGTTAAAAGGAACCATTCACAAGACATAACAATTATCAATATTTATGCACCAAATAATGGTGCTGCGATGTTCATAAAACAAATTCTCCTCAAGTTAAAGAATCAAATAGACCACAACACAATAATTATGGGTGACTTCAACTCACCTCTTTCACCATTGGACAGATCCTCCAAACAAAAGTTGAATAAAGAAATTATAGAACTCAATATCACAATCAATAACCTAGACTTAACTGACATATATAGAATATATCAACCATCATCAAGTGGATATACTTTTTTCTCAGCAGCACATGGACTCTTCTCAAAAATAAACCATATATTATGCCATAGGGCAACCCTCAGTGAATATAAAGGGTGGAGATTATACCATGCATGTTATCTGATCATAATGGAATGAAACTGGAAATCAATGATAAAAGAAGGAAGGAAAAATCCTACATCACATGGAAAATGAACAATATGTTACTGAATGATCAATGGGTTACAGAAGACATAAAGGAGGAAATCAAAAAATTCTTAGAGATAAATGAAAATACAGACACAACATATAGGAATCTATGGGACATAATGAAAGCAGTTTTAAGAGGGAAATTCATCATCTGGAGGTCATTCCTCAAAATAAGGAAAAACCAACAAATCAATGAGCTCACACTTCATCTCAAAGCCCTAGAAAAGGAAGAGCAAAACAACAGCAAATGCAGCAGAAGTCAAGAAATAATTAAAATCAGAGCGGAAATCGACGAAATTGAAACAAAAGAAACTATTGAAAAAATTAACAAAACTAAAAGTTGGTTCTTCGAAAAAATAAATAAGATCGATAGACCCTTAGCCATGCTAATGAAGAGAAGAAGAGAGAGAACTCAAATTACTAACATACAGGATGAAAAAGGCAATATCACAACAGATACTACAGAAATACAGAAGACAATTAGAAATTATTTTGAAAATCTATATTGTAATAAAATAGAAGATAGTGAAGACATTGATAAATTTCTTAAGTCATATGATTTGCCCAGACTGAGTCAGGAGGATACACACAATTTGAACAGACCAATATCAATAAATGAAATTGAAGAAGCAATCAAAAGACTACCAACCAAGAAAAGCCCAGGACCGGATGGGTATACAGCGGAGTTTTACAAAACCTTTAAAGAAGAATTAATGCCAATACTTTTCAAGTTATTTCAGGAAATAGAAAAAGAGGGAGCTCCTCCAAATTCATTCTATGAGGCCAACATCACCCTGATTCCGAAACCAGACAAAGACACCTCAAAGAAAGAAAACTACAGACCAATATCTCTGATGAACCCAGATGCAAAAATCCTCAATAAAATTCTGGCGAATCGGATACAAAGGCACATCAAAAAAATTGTGCACCATGATAAAGTAGGATTCATCCCTAGGATGCAAGGATGGTTCAATATACAGAAATCAATAAATGTTATTCACTACATCAATAGACTTAAAGATAAGAACCATATGATCATCTCGATAGACGCAGAAAAAGCATTTGACAAAGTACAGCATTCCTTTATGTTCAAAACATTAGAAAAACTAGGGATAACAGGAACTTACCTCGACATTGTAAAAGCTATCTATGCTAAGCCTCAGGCTAGCATCATTCTGAATGGAGAAAAATTGAAGGCATTCCCTCTAAAATCTGGAACAAGACAGGGATGTCCTCTATCACCACTGCTATTCAATATAGTTCTCGAAACACTGGCCAGAGCAATTAGACGAAAGAAATTAAAGGCATAAAAATAGGAAAAGAAGAACTTAAATTATCACTATTTGTGGATGACATGATTCTATACCTAGAAGACCCAACAGGGTCTACAAAAAAAACTACTAGAACTAATAAATGAATTCAGCAAAGTGGCAGGATATAAAATCAACACACACAAATCAAAGGCATTTCTGTATATCAGTGACAAAACTTCTGAAATGGAAATGAGGAAAAACACTCCATTCACAATATCCTCAAAAAAAGATAAAATACTTGGGAATCAACCTAACAAAAGAGGTGAAAGATTTATACAGTGAAAATTACAGAACCCTAAAAAGAGACGTAGAAGAAGATCTTAGAAGATGGAAAAATATACCCTGTTTATGGATAGGCAGAACTAACATCATCAAAATGGCGATATTACCAAAAGTTCTCTATAGGTTTAATGCAATGCCAATCAAAATCCCAAAGGCATTGCTTGTAGAAATAGATAAAGCAATCATGAAATTCATATGGAAAAATAAAAGACCCAGAATAGCAAAAGCAACTCTAAGCAGGAAGTGTGAATCAGGTGGTATAGCGATACCAGATTTCAAACTATATTACAGAGCAATAGTAACAAAAACAGCATGGTACTGGTACCAAAACAGGCGGGTGGACCAATGGTACAGAATAGAGGACACAGAGACTAATCCACAAAGTTACAACTATCTTATATTTGATAAAGGGGCTAAAAGCATGCAATGGAGGAAGGATAGCATCTTCAACAAATGGTGTTGGGAAAACTGGAAATCCATATGCAACAAAATGAAACTGAATCCCCTCCTCTCGCCATGCACAAAAGTTAACTCAAAATGGATCAAGGAGCTTAATATCAAATCAGAGACTCTGCATCTGATAGAAGAAAAAGTTGGCTCCGATCTACATATTGTGGGGTTGGCTCCAAATTCCTTAATAGGACACCCATAGCACAAGAGTTAATAAACAAGAATCAACAAATGGGACTTACTTAAACTAAAAAGTTTTTTCTCAGCAAGAGAAACAATAAGAGAGGTAAATAGGGAGCCGACATCATGGAAACAAATTTTTACTCCTCACATTTCAGATAGAGCCCTAATATCCAGAGTATACAAAGAACTCAAAAAATTAAACAATACGATAACAAATAATTCAATCAACAAATGGGCCAAGGACCTGAACAGACACTTCTCAGAGGAGGACATACAATCAATCAACAAGTACATGAAAAAATGCTCACCATCTCTAGCAGTCAGAGAAATACAAATCAAAACCACCCTAAGATACCATCTCACTCCAGTAAGATTGGCAGCCATTATGAAGTCTAACAACAACAAGTGCTGGCGAGTATGTGGGGAAAAGGGTACTCTTGTACATTGCTGGTGGGACTGCAAATTGGTGCGGCCAATTTGGAAAGCAGTATGGAGATTTCTCGGAAAGCTGGGAATGGAACCACCATTTGACCCAGCTATTGCCCTTCTCGGACTATTCCCTGAAGACCTTAAAAGAGTGTACTACAGGGATACTGCCACATCGATGTTCATAGCAGCACAATTCACAATAGCTAGACTGTGGAACCAACCCAGATGCCCCTCAATAGATAAATGGATAAAAAAAATGTGGCATTTATACACCATGGAGTATTAAGCAGCACTAAAAAATGACAAAATCATGGAATTTGCAGGGAAATGGATGGCACTAGAGCAGATTATGCTAAGTGAAGCTAGCCAATCCCTAAAAAACAATACCAAATGTCTTCTTTGATATAATGAGAGCAACTAAGAACAGAGCAGGGAGGAAGAGCAGGAAGAAAAGATTAACATTAAACAGAGACATGAGGTGGGCGGGAAAGGGAGAGAAAAGGGAAATTGCATGGAAATGGAGGGAGACCCTCAATGTTATACAAAATTACATATAAGAGGTTGTGAGGGGAATGGGAAAATAAACAAGGAGAGAAATGAATTACAGTAGATGGAGTAGAGGGAGAAGATGGGAGGGGAGGGGAGGGGGATAGTAGAGGATAGGAAAGGTAGCAGAATAAAACAGTTACTAATAGGGCATTATGTAAAAATGTGGATGTGTAACCGATATGATTCTGCAATCTGTATTTGGGGTAAAAATGGGAGTTCATAACCCACTTGAAGCTAATGTATGAAATATGATATGTCAAGAGCTTTGTAATGTTTTGAACAACCAATAAAAAAAAATTTAAAAATAAAAAAAATAAAAAATAAAAAATTATATATGAGATCAAAAAAAAGACCCTGTCTCAAAACAAAAAATAAAAAGGGTTGAGGATTAAAATAAATAAATAAATAATATTGCTGCCTACTGTAAAGTCGGTAAATTTGAGGTACACTTACTAGACAAAGAAAAGGTAATATGAGATGATGACCATGTTATTTGGTTTAGCTGTAGTCATTTCTCTAGGTATATCAAATTATCATGTCATTAAACCTTAAGTAAAATAATAGTAATTACCAAAAAAAATTTCTCTAAAATGAGTATACATGAAATATAAACATTATGAACAATTAACTTGAAAGGCAGAGATTGTATGAATACATGAAAAAGCATGACCTAATTACTAGCTAACTATAAGAAACCCAACTCAAATATGACACAAAACATTTAAAAGCAAAATAGAAAAATATGTTCCATTTAAAAATTAATTCTAAGAAGCTAGAGCAGCTACAAAGTAGACTTCAGTTCAAGAAATATTAAGGATAAAATGGGACATTTTATAATGATAAAGGGGTCAATTCATCAAAAAAGACAATAATCATGAATATGAGGTAACTCACTAATAGAACTTCAAAATACATGATCAAATACTGGCAGAACTAAAGGATAAATACACAAACCACAATAATAATTATAGATATAATTATTCTTAGTAATCTAAAGAAAAAGTGGACAGAAAGTCAGTACAGAAAAATAAAATATTAAGATTATAAAACAAGGTGATATAAATGATAATTATAAGAACATTCCATGCAGTAAGAATGGAATATAAATGAAACATACAACAGAACAGAGAACATTTTGGTACATGAAACAAATCTCAAGACATTTAAAGAAACTGAAATTGTTCTACAGATCTATTTACATTGGGATTGATTTTAAAGTCTTTCAAAAAGATATCTAGGAAATCATAAAATATTAGAAATTAAATAATACCATTCAAAATAACCCATGAGTTAAAAAATAAAATTGGAGTCACAAAACACCTAGGCATGGTAGTACACATCTGTAACCCCAGCAGCTTAGGAGGCTGAGACAGGAGGATCTCAAGTTCAAAGTCAGCCTCAGCACTTATTGAGGCCCTAAGCAACTCAGTGAGACACTGGCTCTAAATAAAATACAAAATAGGGCTGGAGATGTGGCACAGTGGTTGAGTACCCCTGAGTTCAATCCCCGGTACCAAAAAAGAAAATAGTCTAAACTGAATGAATGTATAAAACATATTAAAAATTTTGAAATGCAGCTAGATCAGTGTTTCAAATGAAATCTATGCTTTTAGATATTTATATTAAAAAGGAAAATTTATCCAAACTAAGAAAATTAAGCAAGAGCAAAATGAACCGAGGTAAGTAAAATGACTGGAACACTAAAGAACAAAAAATACTAAGCAGGAAATAAATGTATATTAATTAAACAAAACTGTGGGTTTTAGAAAGGATTGATCAAAATGTCAAATTTTTATTTAAGACTCGGGGAATATGAGAACAAATTGCCAATATCAGGAATTAAAGAGAAGACATCACTACAGATAATTCAGGAATTGAAAAGACATTGAGAAAATATAATTGAAATTTTCATGTAAATAAATATAATAAGTTAGATAAAATAGAATAAATTTATTGAAATACAGAAAATTTGAATTCACTTATAGCTGAATAAACTGAATTCATAATTTAAAACCCTCCCCCTGTCCCCCCAAAAGAGTCTAACACCAGGCCAGATGACTTCATTGATAAATTCTACCAATCATAAATTATTACAAAATATATAAGGAACATCTCCAAATAACATTCCCAAGAGGAATATGTGGCAAGCCAATATTATTCTAATTTAATACAAGTCAATATTATCAAGAAAAAAAACTGCATAGTAATATCTCAGATATGTAGATACAAAATTCAACAAACTGGTAAATACAATCAAGCAATACATTAAATATGATAATAAACAGGATTCATGTCATAAAGTTGGCATTAGTTTAACATTTAAAAAATAATTAATGTAATTAACCATGATCACTGGAGAATAAATTTAATAAAGAACAGAAAAAGCAAATTTTTTTTTAAAAAAAGCACCTACAAAAATAGTCCTACAGCTTAACATTATGAGTTTTACATCTCATACTTAATGGCCACAAGCTTTCTTCAAAGATTGAAAGAAGAATGTCTATTCTCACTATTTTTATTTAATGCAACATTGTACAGGAGATATAACCAATGTAATGAAGCAAAAGAAAGGGAGGGAGGGAAGTAAACAAAAAGGCAGAAAACAATTCTATTTTTCAGATGACAGGATCATATATTTGCATAGAAAGTCCTAAAAAAAACTATGCAAACAATAATAAGTAGAGGTAAAGTAAGAGGTTAGTAAGGATACATAATTCAAAGTTAATCAGAAATATATCATTTTTCTATATGACAGCAATGAATGTTAGGAATAATTTTTAAATACTTTATATAATAACATCAATAAGCTTTAAAATTTATTGATTCAAAATATAACAATATGTACAAGACCTCTACAAAATGAAAATGATGAAAGTGTTGAAAGAAGTTAATGAAGATCTAAATAAAGAGATATAAATACCATCTTTATGAATTGGAAGCCTGAATATCACTAAGATATTACTAAGAAAGACAAGAGAATGAATCTGAAATAATTTTCCTTTGTACTTATATGAACACAGCATAGTGAAACCCACCATCGTGAACATCCATAACTATGAGTCCTAATTAGAATAAGATATATCCCATGCTTTAAAAATCATATCAAAATGAAATTATACTGTCATATATAACTAAAAAGAACCAATAAAATAAAATAAAAGATCAATTCTCCATGAAACATTTTTTAAGTGCTGAAGTGCTACTACCCGATTTCAAAACATTACAAAGCTATAGCAGGAAGACAAAGTAGGTTTGTTGTATATCAATGAAACAGAACAAACTGCAAAAAAAGACCCGCACATATATGGTCAATTGATTTCCAGTGAGAAATGAGTAGTTTTTTTCACTGAAAATGCAGTAACACCTGGACATTTATTGGGGCAAAAGAAAGAACTTCAACCTCAAAGCTGTACTATTAACAACAAAAGACTAACTCAAAGTGGCTCACAGGACTAAACGAAAGACATAAAACTATGAAACTTCTGAAAGAAGCTTAGGAGAAAACCTTTGTAAATTTTAGAAGTGAAAGATATCTTAGATGAAACAAAGTCATGAAACCATAATTTAAAATTTGATAAATTTGACCTCATCAAAATTAAAATATTCTGCCCTTTGAAAGACATCAGTAGGAAAATGAAAAAGCAAGTCAGAGTACGAGAACACATTTGCAATGTAGATACCTGATGTACAACTTGTATTTAAAATACATTAAAAAATTAGACTTCAAGGCCAACATCATTCTAAATGGAGAAAAATTGAAGGCATTCCCTCTAAAAATTAGAACAAGACAGGAATGCCCTCTTTTACCACTTCTATTTAACATAGTTCTTGAAACACTGACTAGAGCAATTAGACAAAAGGAATCAAAGGGATACACTTAGGAAAAGAAGAATTCAAATTGGCACTATTTGCTGATGATATGATTCTATACCTGAAAGACCCTAAAAGTTCCACCAGAAAACTCCTAGAACTAGTAAATGAATTCAGCAAAGTAGCAGGATATAGAATCAACACCCATAAATCAAAGGCATTTCTGTATATCAGTGACAAATCCTCAGAAAGGGAAATGAGGAAAACTACCCCATTCTCAATAACCTCAAAAAAAAATAAAATACTTGGGAATCAACTTAACAAAAGAGGTGAAAGATATATATAATGAAAATTACAGAACCCTTAAGAAAGAAACCAAAGAAGACCTTAGAAGATGGAAAGATCTATCTTTCTCTAGGATAGTCAGAATTAATATTATCAAAATGACCATACTTCCAAAAGCACTATGCAGATTTAATGCAATTCCAATCAAAATTCCAATGACATTCTTCACAGAAATAGAAAAAGCAATCATGAAATTCATCTGGAAAAATAAGGCCTAGACTAATTAAATCAATCCTTAGCAGGAAGAGTGACGCAGATGGCATCACTATACCAGACCTTAAACTCTATTACAGAGCAATAGTAACAAAAACAGCATGGTATTGGCACCAAAGCAGACTGGTAGACTAATGGTACAGAATATAGGACATAGGACACAAAACTACAATTATCTTGTATTAGACAAAGTTGCCAAGAACATGCATTGGAGAAAAGATAGCCTCTTCAAAAAATGGTGCTGGGAATACTGGAAATACATATGCAACAAAGTGAAATGAAACCCCTATCTCTCACCATGCACAAAACTCAACTCAAAATGGATAAAGGACTTAGGAATACAACCAGAGACCCTGCATCTAACAGAAGAAAAAGTAGGCCCTAATCTCCATCATGTGAGATTAGGCCCCAACTTTCTTAATAAGACTCCTGTGGCACAAGAATTAAAATAAGAATCAATAAATGGGATGGGCTCAAACTAAAAAGCTTCTTCTCAGCAAAACAAACAATCTGTCAGGTGAATAGAGAGCCTGCATCTTGGAAGCAAATCATTACCTCTCACACATAAAATAAAGCACTAATCACTAGGGTATATAAAGAACTCAAAAAGCTAAACACCAAAAAAACAAATAACCCAACCAATAAATGGGCCAAGGACCTGAACAGATACTTCTTAGAAGATGATGTACAATCAATCAACAAATACATGAAAAAACATTCATCAACACTAGCAATTAGAGAAATGCAAATCAAAACCACTCTAAGATTTCATCTCACTCCAGTCAGAATGGCAGCTAATACCATACAAACAACCATAAGTGTTGGTGAGGATGTGTGGGAAAAGGCACACTCATACAAAGCAGTATGGAGATTTCTTGGAAAATTGGGAATGGAACCACCATTTGACCCAGCTGTCCCTCTCCTCAGTCTACACCCAAAGGACTTAAAAACAGCATACTACAGGGACACAGCCACATCAATGTTTATAGCAGCACAATTCACAATAGATAAACTGTGGAACCAACCTAGATGCCCTTCAATAGATGAATGGATTTTAGAATGTAGCATATATTCACAATGAAATATTACTCAGCAATAAGAGAATAAAATCATGGCATTTGCAGGAAAATGGATGGAGTTAGAGAAGATTATGCTAAGTGAAGCTAGCCAATCCCAAAAAAAACAAATGCTAAATGTTTTCTCTGATATAAGGAGGTTGATTCATAGTGGGTTAGGGAGAGGGAGCATGGGAGAAATAGACAAACTCTAGATAGGGCAGAGGGGTTGGAGGGGAAGGAAGGGGATATGGGGTAATTAATGATGGTGAAATGTGATGATCATTACTATCCAAAGTACATGTATGAAGACACGAATTGGTGTGAATATACTATGCATACAACCAGAGATATGAAAAATTGTGCTCTATATATGTAATAAGGATTGTAATGCATTCTGCTGTCATATATAAATTTTTAAAATTACATTAAAACATTAGACTTTAAATTTATAACAAGTCAATAGCCACATGAAAGATGCTTAAACTTAATTGTTTCTCAGAGAAATTAAAATATGATGAGATACCATACTATACATCCTCAGGAATGGCTAAAATTCATAAGATCAACACATTATTAAGATATGGCAAAAGCAACTGAAATTTATGCACACTGTTGGTAAAAATATAGATGGTACAACCACTTTGTAAACTATTCTGACAGTTCTTCAAAAGCGAAATACACATGCCAGGTTACAGTGGTGCATGCCTGTAATTCCAGTGGCTCTGGAGACTCAGGCAGGAGGATCACAAGTTTGAGACCAGCCTCAGCAACTTAGTGAGGACCGATCTCAAAATAAATAAATAAATAAATAAAGGGCTGGAGATGTGGCTTAATGGTTAAGTGCCCATGGGTTTAATCCCTTGTCTTAAAAAAAAAAAAAAAAAAAAAAGCAAAATACACACAACATTCAAGCCAGTAACTTCTCTGCTGGGTTTGGACCCAAGAGAAATGGAAATTTTTGTCCACACAAAGGCTTGTACCCAATGTTATGACAGCGTTATTCATAATAGCCAACCACTTTGAAAAAGAAATGTAATTGTTTAAGTGATAGAAGAACTTAAAGTAAAAACAAATTGGTACAACACTCAAAAGTGTTTTCACTTATTAGGGAAATGGCAATTTGTAAAACCAAATTGGGGGTATGGTAGAAAAGGTTTTAAAACAATATGACTGCACATAATACCACCCAACTATGCACCAAAAGTTGTTAAAATGTTTAATTTTATGTTACATATACTTTGTCATAAATTTGTCCTCTGGGGGAGGGACAAGAAAAATTTAGATTGCTTTGTACTAACAGCATTCATTGAGACAAGAATGAATAGAGACATCAAAAGGCAATGATGTTGAGGAAAGCAAGCACAGTTTTAGGAATTAAAATTCTTTTAAGTTCATCTCATAGAAGTTGAAAATAGAACAGCAGTTACCAGAGGCTGAGGGTCAGGGAGGCATGGTAACAGGTTGACCAATGGGTACTGGGTTATAGTTAGAGAAGATGAAAAATTCTGATGTGCTACTGCACAATAGGTGAGCTATAGGTGACAATGATGTACTTTGCATTCAAACACTTATAAAAAAGAATTTGGGAAGTTTTCACCATAATGAAATGATAAATGCCTGAGTAGATATGTTTAATATGATTTAAACATTACGCGATATACACATGTATTAAAACATAACGTGGCATTCCAAGAACAGGTGTACTTTTTGTATTCTTATTTAACAGCTAAGAATAAAAATTTTTAAAACTCATATAGCTAACAAAAAATACCTCAGGCATATAGAATTTCTCAGCCACAAGTGTCCATTCCTCCTCTTTGTACTTTGACACACTCAGTAACCACTAATAGAGTTGCTCAGAGTTTCAACTGAAGAATAGCATCCCTGCATATTTATGTATCCTGGTCATTCTATTCCAACCCTTCCCAAGACAAGTCTCCCTCTCATTCTGGGATGCATTAAATAGATGCTCTATTGTCTCTTTAATGTCAGTGGGTTCTGCCCTAATGCCTGTTAAGAAGGACAATTCCCTAACAGATTCTCAATTATTCCTCTGCTGGGTTTTAAATCCTTCCCCACTTACTTGCAGTCAATTTACGGTTCTGTCCTGATGTCTTGTGGCTGCACACCCTAAGAGTTCTTGTCTACCCACTGGTTCGTATTTCTTTCCTTCACTGAATATGTCTGAAACATTTTCATCAACCAGTTTCTCAGGTTGGAGATATTTTTGTTCCAATTATTTGAAAAACAAAATTACTTTGATCTAATCTCATCAGCAGCCAGGTATCCTCGTTAATGGACCCACCACCTGGAGCATTTCTCTATACCAATCATAGTTTTTTTCCTTCCCTCACTGATCAAGAAAATTTCTTTTCCATTTCTCTTTTTGCTGAAAAGTAAGCTTAATAGTGGTGTCCACATAGAACTGATATGAGACTGACATTAGACAATATAGGCAAAGCATTCAGACACTGCCTGGCATCTTGTAAGCACTATATATGTGCTAATAAATAGTATTACTTGGGATCCTCTTAACATAGGAAAGAGCAACAATTCCCACTCTATTGTCAATGTGTATCCATTATTTTGACTAATCTTCAGAGTTGTTTCCTGTCCTAGGGTTGTCCATATCTCAGTCACTATCCCAGTTTCTCTCAAATAATTCCCTGAAAAGTTACCTGAATAAAAAAGTCTTTTCTCTCACAGAATTATTGGATGGTTAAAGAATATAGACATATCCAGCCTTAACGCTGCTTATCTGCATGACCTTAGACAAATTATGCTGCCACTCAAGTTTCAGATGCTACATCTACCAAGTGGAGAATATGAGACGCTTTGTACTAGGACTTCTCATTAGATCAAGAATATGGGTAGGGGGCTGGAGATGTGGCTCAAGCGGTAGCGCGCTCGCCTGGCATGCGTGTGGCCCGGGTTCGATCCTCAGCACCACATACAGACAAAGATGTTGTGTCCGCCAAATACTAAAAAATAAATATTAAAATTCTCTCTCTCTCTCCCTCTTTCTCACTCTCTCTCACTCTTTCTTTAAAAAAAAAAAAAAAGAATATGGGTAGGAATGGGAAAGAGGGAACAAAACAATGATATGCAGGAAAGTATTCCAGCTCCAGACACCTGCAGAACCACTTATCCACTGAAAGGTCAGATGCTCTGCATCTATTGACCTCATTGCTATATTCTACAAACAAAAAACAAAAAAAAATCATTTTTGCACAATCCCATCAAGCTTGAGCTAGACCTTTCAATGACCCATGAAACATTACTTCCATTGCACAAGGAATGTATTCCAATAGAGGATGGTTGTTCACTTCACTGAGATAGAGAAGGGACCCAAGCTTCAAATCTCTTCTAATACCAAGAGACCAGAATTCAGTGAAATTCCTTCATGGAAGACTAGAACTTAGTAGAATCAAAACATATTTCAAGGTCCTTATTTTGAGAGGTGCGGCATTCAATCAATCCTCAAAATATCAGGTAATGTTTGGGGCCTTTTGTTCAGATTGTGGAATAACTCAACAGACCCATGATTGCCTTTGTGCTGAAGCCCCTTCTCAGCCACAGAGAACAGGCAGGAACTATGTATGACCCTGCCCAATATCTAGTTGGATTTCATGATGAGAGAAATGAGTTGGGAAAGCTAAATATGAGATCCATTTCAGGTTCTGTATTAATGGAGGAGATCATAAGGTTTAGACTTGTTTTAGAAGTAGATCAGTATAAAAGCTGTTCTAATTATTTAAGGATTTTCTACTGCCCCTCTTTCCTGAACATATTAGGGAAAGGTCTGGCATAACCTACTTCTTTTCAAAAGTTCAATGTGTTAAGAAGAATTTGCACTGAGATATTTCTCTTATTATGACTCCCTCTTTACTCTTCCTCAGGAAAATTGTTCACCAAACTCAGAAGTTTACCAAACTCAGAAGCTACGTGAGCAAACAATCATGACTTCAAAGTTGTAGATGTCTCTTCATGGAAGTTGAATTCTTCTGATTAAAATGATTCTGTTCAGAACTGCTCTGAAGGCTGTGCAGACAGCTCTCTGAAAGACGTTTAACATGCACTTTGCGGGAGCTTCCTGGAGCTGTGATACATGACATTGCCCTTTCCCACAAGGTAAACTTGTAAAATGAGAGAAGGTCTGAAATTATTTTCTATGCCCAAGAGAAAAAAAACAATCACCTCTTCCATTGGACAAAAGCTTCCCCTGGCGTAGGTCCCGTGTATAAGAAGAGAAGAAAAAAAGTTTTGAAGATTTAAAGTGAATTGAAAACATACTTCAAAAATATATTTTAAAAATTCCCTTAACTGGGATCATTACTAAGTTTAAACAAAGCCTGTTGTTTAAATCAAAGAAGAAAAAAACTGCTGATGATGCACTGGAGAAACCGGAGAGCTGCTAGGATATCGATGTTTCCAAATCACGACTGAGCCCCCAGCTGAAGTGCTTGGGGAAAGCAAGTTCTGCGGTTTGTTTCCTTTTACTGGAGACAAAATTTTTGACTCCAGACTAGATTTTTAAACAAATTTAAAAAGATGTTGGTCTGTAATCAGGCCAAAGCAGGCTCAGCTACTCTCATAGTAGTTTGAGACAGACCTGGGGCAAGTGCCAGAGAGGCAGCTCCTGCAAATCTGTACAAGGACTTTCCCTCAAGTTCCATATACAACATTGAAAATTGTGTTTATTTATAATTAAAGACAAGAACTGCAAGCAGACTATTATGAATATTTTATATATATATATATATATGAATATTATGAAGAGACCTCCTTCCTGGGGACACTCAGGGAGAACATCCTTCAATAAAAATAGCAGATGATAATTAAGAGTAAGTCAATGCATGTATTGTCCACAGTTTCTGGTTTCACAAAGAGAAAAGTTTGTCTAGAGGTAAGGTCAGCCCATCTATTGAAGCAATCCAATTTAAGAAGAGAAAATGTACACACACCAGCAAGGATGGACCCTCTTCACATCACCACCCAAACCACTGATGGAGTTTGCAGCAGAAGAGTATTCCTTGGAAGGGACATCATCCAAGTTCAGAGTCATGAAATCACAAGCTGTGAGATGAGAATTCAAAAGCTCAAGAATTAACACACAGCGGAAAGAGGATCAGCTATCTTCACACCACATTCTCTGAATTACTGCTTAGGGTAATTTGGATTTCAATATAATTTTATGCCAATCTTGAGATATAGTGGTATATTGGGAAACAAATTTTATTTCAAGTTCTCAGGCACCAAAACTGGACAATTTTACCATTGTTATTCTGGATTTTCATGGTAGAAAAAGTAGACATGGATGGTATTTTTATTTTAATAAAGAGCTCTCTTTTATTTAAAATGTAGTGGTTTTCCAGAATGGAGGTTCTCAAATTGTAATGTATTATGACTGGGATCAGAAAAGTGCCCCCAAAAGCTCTTGTATTGAAAGCCTGGTCCTCTGAGGGAGCAAGGTTTAGAAGTAGAGATTGAAGCAATGATTGGACAGGAGGGCTGTAATCTCATTAGTGGATTAATCAGTTTGATAAATTAATAATTTGAGTGAACTACTGGGTGGTAACTCTATAGAGGTAGAGTGTGGCTGGAGGAAATGGGTCAGTGGGGGTGTGGCCTTGGACTATATCCATCCCTGGTCGCTTTCTATCTCTGTCCTTTCTTCTTAGCTATCATGAGCTATGCCGTTTCCCTCCATCACAATATTTCTGTCTTGGAGCATCATAAAATCATGAGCCAAAATAAACTTTCTTTCCTCCAAGTTGTTCTTGTCAGATATTTTGGTAACAGTGACAAAAAAAAAAGCATAATATGACTCAGATTAATTTGTGGATTTTGTTTTGTTTTTTTTAGATTTACATTCCCCAATGTGTTATTATCTGGATTAAAGTACAAGAAGGTGAATTTGAAAAGAAATGGGGGGTTTCCCTGGATTGATCACAGGGGCACTTTACCAATGAGCTACATTCCCAGTCCTTTCTATTTTTTATTTTGGAACAAGTTCTCACTAAGTTGCTCAGGGTGGCACAGAACTTGTGATCCTCCTGCCTCAGCATCCTGACTAAAAAATATTACTCTTCAGAAGAATATACAAGTGATTCTAATGTAGGCTGTTGGAAGCCATACTTTGAGAAACATAACAGTTCATGTATTCCCTATGCACATCAGCCATCCCTAATTGGACTTGGAATAGGTCTAACATCTTCCTGGACATGGCACCATTAAAGTTATTTCAGTTTCCAGAGGACTGTGTCTTGCTACTGTATTTTGACCAGAAAACATCACAGATTGTACTACAGAAGTAAATAGAACTGTACTTGACCATGGACATTGAAAACAATTAGATTCAGAACAAAATAAGGTACAACATGTTTGCTTTACAATATCTGTCCTATTAAATGTATGATCCAAAGATATAATCAAATGCTTAAATGATAATTGACAACTAAATCATTCAGGTACCCCCAAGCAATGTTATTACCTGCACTCATGACTTCCAGCTCCTTCTTTTAATGTTCAAAAAGCTAGCTATTGGATTAACCTTAAATACCTGCATGCAACAACCTACCTCTGCCCGTCTCTCAGAGCTATTATCTTAGCTGTTATCTCCCCTCATACTCTGTACATGTACCAAACCTCATTATACAAATTAGTTTCCCTGTCAGTCAAGCATCCTCTGCTCTTGGCCTGCTCTCTACCCACACATTTTCCCTGCTGCCCAGGGCTACTGGCCACCAACTACACAATCTTGCTCAGAAGTTTACTCAGCACTTGCAGATCTGGGCCCATTCTCCTACCCATGTAGCAAACTCGATTCCTTCCAACCTGTTTCACAAAAGTGAGTCAATGTGCAAGCCTGCATAAATGGCTTTAGAAGCAAAAAATGAATCCATCTGATTAATTTTCATTTACTCATTAGTCTGCTTCACCAGACCCATGAAGATCAACATTGACAAAGTATAGTTTGAGTCAAAAAGAACAATTTTATTTTAAAAACTTCCTTTTGTAGATCACTGGAGACGTCCTGAAAATTTCCTGGCTTTAATTAAATCTGCTTAATGAAGAAGAATGTGTTACTGGAGGTCATCTGGTTGTAATTCCAAACTTTTCTCTGAACTCCTTTTATTGTGTCCCCCAAACACTCTGGAGTTCTAGAGTATTTTTTCTACCAGGCACACTACTTTATTATGCATTAGCCTTAGGATTTTAGAAATATTGAAAAGAACTCTTAGATATCAATAACTATCTTGGGAAACTCAAGGTTTTCTTCCACGGATCTAATCTTATCTTCCTCTGCTTAAAATTTTATCTAAACAAAAATAACTGAAGATCCATTCTTTACTTCTAAGGGCAGAAAAAGACAAACTGAGGCAGAGCTGTACTGGCCAGCTGTTTAAGCCACTGACTGAAATAACAGGAACAAGAGATCTCGGATAAGTCGTCAGTTTCCTCGGGAGAGTTCACACACTCAAGAGCACGTGTGTCTTTCACTGACATCCTATTTCCCTGCCTCATCCAGCAGCTTACTGAAAAACAGGACTCATCATTTCAAGGGTCCCTACCTACCTTTGTCAAACTGTATTTGCCAAAACCTAACTATACATAACAAAGAGTTCATAGATAGAACCGAGTAACAACTCAAAGTGGATCAAAGACTTAGGCACTAGACCAGAGATCCTGCGCCTCACAGAAGAAAAAGTAGGCCCAAAACACCATGTCGGCTTAGGGTCTGAATTCCTTAACAAGACTCCTAAAGCACAAGAAGTAAAACCAAGAATCAATAAATGGGATGGATTCAAACTAAAAAGCTTCTTCTCAGCAAAGGAAACATTAACATGAAGAGAGCGCCTACAAAATGCAAGAAAATCTTTACCACGTGTAGCTCAGGTACAACATTAATCTCCAGGACATATAAAGAACTCAAAAAACTTAACCCCTAGAAAATAAATAACCCAATAAAAAAATGGGCTCAGGAACTGAACAGTCACTTCACAGAAGAAGAAACAAATACATCAACAAATATATGCAAAAACATTTGACATCTTTAGCAATTAGAGAAATGCAAATCAAAACTACTCTAAGATTTCATCTCACTCCAGTCAGAATAGCAATTATCAAGAATACAAACAACGATAAATGTTGGTTAGGATGTGGGGAAAAGGATATGCAAATTGGTGCAACCATTATGGAAAGCAGTGTGGAGATTCCTCAGAAAACTTGGAATGGAACCACCATTGACTCAACTATCCCACTTCTTAGTCTATACCCAAAGGACTTAAAATCAGCATATTACAATGATGCAGCCACATCAATGTTTACAGCAGCTCAATTTACAATAGCTAAAGTCTGGAACCAAACTAGATGTTCTGCAACAGATTAATAAATAAAGAAAATGTGGTATATATACACAATGAAATATTACTCAGCCTTAAAGAATAAAATTATGGTATTTGCAGGTAAATGGATGGAGCTGGAGAATATCATGCTAAGTGCAATAAGATAATCCCAAAAAACAAAAGCCAAATGTTTTCTCTTATATGTAGATCCTAATTCACAATGGGGAAGCAGCTAGGGAGGAATAGAGTTACTTTAGATTAGATAGAGGAGAATGAAGGGAAAGGAGGAAGTTTGAGGGTAAGAAGGATAGTAAAATGAATCAGACATTATTACCCTGTGTACATGTATAACTATGCAACTGATGTGATTCTACATCATGTACAACCAGAAGAATGAGAAATCATACTCCATTATGTGTGTGTGTGTGTGTATGCTGCTGTCATGTACAACTAATTAAAACAAATTTTTAAAAATTAAAAAAAGAACCGAGTAAGGCTGAGAGAAGCACCAATTTCATCTTCCAAGAGTTTCAGGTAGGATTTACCTTTTCTCTCTGCCATCTGCTTATTGATTAAGGTTGGTGTATTTATCTACAGTACTAATTGTGTAAATGGAATAAGCTCTCACCAAATAGAATTCAGAATTCTTTTTGCATTGAATGAAAAGCCATTTAAACTCTCTTAAGCAAAAAGGGGACCACAAAGGTGCATGAAGTCAAACCCTAAGAACACAGGTAAGGTTGGCTTTATGATCATTTGTATCTCAGGACTCAAACAAAGAGCTTTAGGACCCCTGCCCTGTCCTGTCTCTTCTCAGCTTCCCTGTGTGCTCCTCTGCTTCCCTTCCACAGAGAACAAAGCTGCTGATGGCTCTGAAGTCATGTGCTAAGAGCTCACAGTCTAAAGGGGGAAAAAAATCCCACCCAGTTCCACATGAGAAATCCCATAGAGGACTGGAGTTGGCCAGACATGAAACATGTGTTCATAGGTGAGAGAAGAGAGTGGTACAGTTTAGTTGTGATTGGCAAAACTGACAGGGCTAATTTCTCTAATAATAATTTAAAAAATGAAGATGCTGCTACCTGCAAAATTAGTGCTGAGAAGGAACCTTTCTGGGCAGAGGAAAAGCTACCTCAGATATGGCCTTGTGTCAGAAAAATCAGGTGTGGTTCACTGAACAAGAAACATGAAATTTACCACCATCCTTCCAAAGCTAATACACAGAGGTTTAAAATATGAAAACCTGGAAATAATTTATTTTCTTTCTCACTTAATGAGCCCATCAATCTCTGCACACTAAAAACTATTTTCTTAGTTCTTCTTCCAAGCCTAAATAGTATTTCTTAATGGATATTTTGCCTTCAGACACCTTCACAGAAAAATGCAGAGCTTTAGGCCTGTTTTGCGTAAAAAAAGATAAAATTTTCCTGAACTCTTTAGCAGATTTTTTTTTTAAGATGGCACTAGAGAAAGCCATGATTTGAACTACCAAAAGAGTGGGGGTAATTTCCCCCTAATTTTTAAAGTTCAAAGAAGTCCTGCATATTTTTATGCATAAGAAGAAAAAGAAGATGATGGGCAAGTATAGAAAGTGGTTCCTAAAATATGTTAAATATTAGACTCATCTATGGGATTTACAAATATATGTCTACTACCCCAGCACCAGAACATAATCCTCAAGAATTCACACTCTCAATGCTGATTTTTGCCTTCAACTGATAACATCTCCATAGTTACTTACTTAATGATCAATTCTTCATTTTGAAAATACTTTCCTTAACAGTTCTTAACTCATAAACAGCTTTACCTATAATGTCTTGAAAAGTTCTGCACTCCTTTTTCACAAAGCATAACTCTAAATTTAAAAAAAAAAACAGCTAAGTAATGAGCTGTCTTTAAAACCATGATTTTAGGGATAAAATACACTAATGCCTCTTAACAACACAACTGTCTTTTGCACAAAACTCATATTTGTATCAGGAATAATTGCTCTAAAGTGGATTCATGTACCTGTGATTATCTGATAGAAGCTCAAGCTTTTCTGCAAAAGCACTGTCCTGAATTGACTCATGATTTTCTCTCTGCTAGACCTGGAATAAAGGAGTGAGGGTGGGGAGATCAACTTCTAGCACCTGTCAGAGGAAGTTCACTGTAAAGCTCTTATTTCAGAGGAGTCCTTTGGTAAATTAATGGCCAGTCTCTAAAATCTATTGCACAAATTCAAGGAACCAGTATGATTTTTGTGTTAAATGCTGAGTAAGGGCCTTTATAAACCTTCCCTTAATATCTATACTTAACATATATTTTTTTCTTTTTTTATAAAAATATTTTTATAAAAAACATATTTAGGGGCTGAGGTTGTGGCTCAGTGGTAGAGCTCTTGCCTAGAATGTGTCAGGCACCACATAAAAATTTTTAAAAATAAAAGGTATGAAAACATATATATTTAAAAATATATATATTTAAAATATACTATATATATTTAAAAATATATTTTTAAAAAATGAATAATGATTGATTCTATTGTGTATACTGTATTTCAGTCCCAGAACAATTGCAGAACAAATGTCCAGTATTTCAAATGCATACAATTGAGCTTGTTAATGACAGTCCAAAAATACTGAATCAAAAAAGTATCTGAAGTTTATTATGCAAATATTTAAAATGCTTCATGGAGAATTTGAGAGAGTCAAAATGAATCTGTGATAGAAAACTTCATCTTTGTTTTTGCATATGAAATTATACAAAGAATTGGACTTGTTTCCTACATCTATAAAAACAAGAGCTCTTAAACTAGATAATTCCTAAGGACTCTCAAATGTCCTTGAGTTCTACGATTCTGCTTATGCATTATTCTTTTTTCTGATTTTTCAGGTTATCAAAACCAAAAATAAACTTAATTATTGTTAAAGACAAAAGTTAATCAAGTTTAAGTATTTTTTTCTAATTTTATCAGAAAACATATTAGGTATATCTTAGAAAAAAAATGGCAAAAATGCTCATTTTGTCTTTTTTTTTGTTTGTTTATATCAAATATATCTACAGCCATAATTTCAGTGGGGACTGGGGACAAAAGGGTGATGGGAGAAGAAAAGAAAGATAAAGGAAAGCTCTTACTATATTTACAGAGAGAATGGTTTGGGGTGTTACAAAATTTTCTTAGTGGATCATTTCATAAGTTACTGAATAAACAAATGTACATCTATATACACACAATAATGTGTAAGTTTTCAAAACTAACAAAACTTCATCTTGTGCTTCAGAAAATATTTTGAAGTTGAGCTTAAAACTTTAAAAAGGAGCACAGAAAATAATCCTATATATGGAAAATTTCAATAACAAAATGAACTTTCCTGGTAAATTACCTTTGCAACATAGCTTGTCAAAACAGTGGCCTATAAAAAATGCCTAATAAAATAATGCAGAAAAATACTTTGTATCAAATCTGCCAAAAGATTCTCATGGGTTTCTGCTGACTAACCGCTTAACACTGTACAAGATTTTATGCCTACTTCAGCATTCATACCAAAGAAATATAATGCAAGTGACACCAATTACCAATACTTGAATGCATAGAACAAGTAACAATATAGGTCTCTCGGGAACATCAGAATCAGAGATGTGGCAAATGCATAGCCCAAGCCTCACACCTGAAAACCAAAACCCAATATGCAAAAACCCCTGTGTACCACTGTTCCTGGGCCCTATTAATACACTATGATTTTTCTTTGCTCAGCTAGTGAAGTGTGGGTTCTTCACTTCTCTGGCCTTCCTTAGAGCTCAGCACCCCTCAAAGAGTATGGCAGGGATAATCTGAAGCCAGTCTGAATATCAGAGTAGCTGGGGATCTGCCCTAGCTGGAAGGTAAGCAGGAATCCAGGGACAGCCTGGGGAGGAGCCCCATCTTCAAGGCTCATCAAGAGAGTAACCAGCCTCGGGCATCCACAGGCTGAGTCCTCATAACCCCTAACCTCCCAAACCCCAGGTGCCCTCACAAATCAGTGGGCTCTCCGTCAAGGAGCAGACAGTGCAGGGGAATAGGGAGGACACACTGGGGCTTTACAGTCATATTTTTCCTCCCAAAGACCTGAGCCACATTGAGCAAGAAAAGAATAGTCAACTTCTAGGCCCTTTTCTTGCTCAAAGTTCTCCCAGCACAGTGATCTTATATTTTTAAAGCCAAGCCATGAAAATATCAGAAGTATTGAAATAGGGTTTTCTATATTTTTGAAAGTATAATTTGGCCTAACTTTTTAAAAAGATGAGAACTATGAGTGTGCTCCGACATGGAAACTCTGCATTAAGGAATTTATCCTCAGGTAATCAGAGATTTCATCAGAGTCCTATGTAAAAGGGTCTTAGTTGAATTATTATTTATGAGAACAAAGACTTAGAAACAATTCTAATAGAGGATTATACTAGATTCACAAAATTAAATATTAAGCATAAAAATATACTGCTGACCAATATTTTAATACCATAAATATTTTCATAATTCAACTGAAAAATCAGCAAACAAAATTTAACATACTATGATTATTCCTTAAAAAAATACATATAACATATATGCATAGGAAAAGAGAAAAAGAGCACAAGATTTTTAGTATTGACTTCTTTTTATAGTGGGAATGATCAGTGATGTTAATTTATGTCTTTATGCTTTTATTCAGTATTTTCCTAAATAATTTAAATGAACATGATTAATAACCAGCACATTATATATACCCATTAAATAAATGTTGAATGAAGAAAAAATTTTTTAGTTAGTTGGACACTTTAATTGTGAATGAAAAAAATTTAAAGCAAGAAAAAATGACTTTTGACTGTCAAAAAACATAATTCAAACCTCAAATCTCATGCTTTCTCCACAAAATTCAAGTATTTAATATCTGGAGCAGAATATCTGGCTTGAATTTGAAAGGAAAACCTAGAAGCTGGGCAAAGAGCAGGTAATTCCTCACACCTCTCCAGACAGAAGACTGTGCTGCTGTTTCTGTCATCACCACTTTCCCCCAGAGCTCTCCCTGGGTCTCTGTACATCAGTTCTCCAGATTAGCACACAGAGCTTGTTGGAATCCATTAATTATGCAGGAGACTAACGCTATGCCTACAGTGTCAATCCTGCTATGTCTTCTAAAATAATCCAAGGTGGTGAAGATAACAGATGTTCAAGGGTAATACACCAACCCACCACTTACACAGTCAAAAGTGTAGAGAAGATAAGTATTCATCTATCACAAGATGCCATTGGTGGGAACCAGAAAGGTATTTTTCATTTGCCAGTGAAAAATACATTGGAGCTGTGCAATTAGATTTCTGTATTCTTAGCCCAATCCCAGTCCCAGAGAGAAGTGTCAAGGAACTGAGAAGACCTTTAGGAGTAAAAGTCTGTATCAGACCAGAAAGTCTACACTAGATTCATGACATGATCATGTCATCAGAGCCTAAGGAAATCCCTGAGGGACTCCTGAAAATAGTAATCCCTGAATTTGTGTTCCTTAACCCCTAGCCTCCATCCAGCACCACCCCCAGCAACTCTGGGTACAAAATTCCATCCAGTCCCAGATGCATGATGACCTGATGAAGGGGAACCTACCAGACTTTAGGAATGGCCCGGCGCAGAAGACATACCAGGTTTCATCACACCTCCAAACACCTACACCCAATTATCCTAAATTATCCTGGTTTTATCCTAAATTAATCCAAACTCTGGAATTGCTTCAGTGGTCCCAGATACTCTATGAACACCCATAATAATACTTTACTTTAGACCCAGTACTGTGTGCTAAGGGGCATACATTCCCCTGACTCCAAATGTTCAAGGGTTGAACACATCATTCCAGACAATAACCACCAATGCCAATACTAGACAAAATTCCACAAAGGTAAAGATTATTTTGGCTACTCTCCACCATTTAGTTCCTTCTTTTCAATTTTGTACCTTTTCTGCCTTTACCCACCAAAGCCAAGCTGCTATCAGCACACCCTCAGTGCACTCCTGTGACAACTTCCCAAGACAGGATTTCTGGAAGTGCCTTTCACAAAGCATTCCTTGACCAAACGATTTGGTAAAACTGCACATTTTACATATTCTTTCCAGAGATATTGAACATTAGCATAAAATGTCCCAGTAAAAATTTTGTTTAATCCTGTGCTTCCAAATACCATTGGTTATATGTCTGGTCACTTTCCCCCACACTTGACCTCTCTTAACAGCTATGCCAATATTTTATAAAACATTCTCTGGGATATGCAGTAGGACCTTAATGATTTATCCTTCCCAGAAGCATGTTAAGGGTATTTTTAAAAAGAAAACGGTGATTTCCATGTAAACATAAACACATATCACATTTTATTTTCTTCATTCATTAATGAAGACAGAAGATGTCATAACCCATTCAAAGAGAAAATCCACAAAATCAGACATGTGTTTTAGAAACAAAGAATTCTGAAATGATTTCACAAATATTGCAAAATAGGCTATCCAGAAGGTAATAAAAAATTGAATTTCACTGAACTCTTTTGCATTCCACTATACAAGAATTTTTTGTATTATCAGCTTTCTAGAATTTTTGAAATCATAAAACAACTCAAAATGACAAAATTGTTTTGAGACAAATATAACCAGATAGATGAAATAGGCAAGGCACTCACGAATCTTTTCTTTGCCTACTTCAATATCTTTTACAGTTTTTCCTGATAAGTGTTTCTTTTAAATCCAAAACTTGTTTAATCTAAAGATACAAAACAAAAACACAAATGGGGATCCGGGAAAACTTAAATGCAGAGCTCCAACAATCTCCAAGTTGTACAATCTGTGCAACTAGATACCTTATTTTCTGAATAGCTTATTTACATGAAGCATATTGGTCTCCCATCCAACCTTCTTCAATATATGCATATTACTAACATGAGTCAAATCTATCTATTTATTTATTTATTTATTTGGTTTTGGTGGGCACAATGTCTTTATTTTATTTTTATGTGGTGCTGAGGATCCAACCCAGTGCCCCGCGCATGCCAGGCGAGCACGCTACTGCTTGAGCCATATCCTCAGCCCCTCAAATCTCTTTTTCTAGGCTACTGTTTGATTTCTGCCCAAATGATTATTCTCAGGTTCCCTGAGATAGCAGGGTAACTTCAGATATTTGAGTTAAACATCCCAACTTGTTCCAAGTTTGCACATCCTTTGAGGGTATTTCTAGTAATCTGGATGTTACTACTGTGTGTAGCCACAAGAGACTATGAATAGAAGCAGAAAATGGGCATTTTAAGACTATTGACATCTGTTGATCTCAAAGAAGTTCTAACATAGAGCTGAATGAAGTTCTTGCAGTAGAATGCACTTGATGAGAACAGGGAGATTTCATAAAGCAACTGTTATTTCCTTTGTGGGTTACAAGGGTCTCAGAGAGACTGCATATGCTGCATGGTCTCCCACTCAGCTGAAGCAGAAGTCCCATATGCATAGCTCCTGGTGTTTCAAGTTCCAATTAAGTGCTCATGTTGAATAATGATGGTTGCCATTTGTTGCCATTGATAGATTTAATTTGGAGAATGAGGTTAATATTCTAAGCACTAACTTCCTTGATGAGACTGAATGGGACTTCTGCTTCAGTTAGTATAAGAAGTTTTTTTTAGCTTGAAAATCTTCTTTTCTTAGCATAAAGGCTTCTGTTAAATATTAGATTCTGATATGTTTTCAGAACTTTGAATAGGGCATTAGCCCAGCTTCCCTTTCAGGCAATAACTTGAATATCTCTTCTTGGAACCCCTCCTGTCCTCTCTGGTTATATATCCACCAGGACAGAGCCCCATTAAAGATTGGAACTGGACCTACTTTATTCTTCCAATGTATCTCGAGGGTCTAGCAGAGCATCTAGAATGTAGCATTCATACAGACATTTATAGAATAAAGTGAGGACTGGAAAAGATGTGTGTGTTACAATAAGGATCTAATCTGAAATTTCAGGTTCAGGACTGTGTACAAGTCTGTAATTCCCTTGTAACAGAACATTCCCATTTATTATAGAACTCTGGTAGGGAATAGGAAGAGACAAAGGAGATAGAGGTTTCACCCAATAAGTAAAGTATTATCTATGAAGTATTAAGACTTTACATCCATCATATCATTTGCTATTTTTAAGATTTTTTACTCTGATTTATAATAAATGAGTATAATATGAAACATTGGGAAAATGTGTGAATAAAATGCTAATCCTCTTCCCACTACTCCTTCCCACATTTTGAGGTCATCAATAACAATCTGTATTCTTCTACTCACTCTCCTTGCACAAATGTTTGCATATTTATTTGTAAAATTTGATAAGTTTCTTTGCTTTGTTTTAACCAAAATAGAAACATATTCTTCCTATTACTCAGTACCCAAGCCTTTTTCCCTCAATAGGACATCATGTATATTTCTGATCATACCAAAAGTGTATCATACTTATTTTTTCTAATTGATTTATGCATACAACAGAAAATAGAAAAAGATGGACTGACCACATACACACACCTCAATTTTTTTCCATGAAATTAGCAGTTAACATTTTCATTTTGGTCAAGTGTGTGGACTTTTTAAAATATTCCATGTGTATAGAAAAAATAGCATATATTTTCAGAGGCTGCAAAGTTCTATATATAAAAGGAAAAGTATATACACACGTCTATATATGTAAAATATTAGATTGTTTTACATTAATCAATCATTGCTGTACTTTTTTACTGTATTGATACTTGAAAAAATATAAGAAAATCTCCTACATTATAATGTATTTCATCAAGTTCTTCCAACATAACTAAGAGTTTGTGTTTTCAGCTACTACAGAGTTGGGTACTTTCATTTCATAACCATCACATCTTCTTTATCAGTATTGTCCAATATTGACAATTATCCCTTTCTACCCTGTTTAGTAGGTTTGACACTAAATATTTATGTTTGATATTTATGTTTTTACTCTTACATTACTAGTATTGATGCTTTTCTGGGATTTCTTTATCCATATCTTAATTTTTCTACAAGATGTGAGGAATAATTTACATGGAGATTCACCTTCTGACAAACAGAATCATAGACCAAGAGTCCAAGGGCTGGAATAAGTGTGATCAGGGCCACATTTACATTTTCCTGCTGTATACATAAAACCTCTTAATTTTTTTCTATTCTTTCATTTAGCATCTGCTGTGAGCTCAATTGAAACTGTGAGCTACAGGGACTTGATAAGCCTTTCTTTAATTTGTCTTGATAATAAAAAGCCATTCTATAATACAAATTTAAAAGAAAAAAAATGATAAGACCAAGTACAGAGCCTTCTGCACACATTGCTTCTCCCCTCCTTTGGGGATTTATACAACTGCCCTGAAATGAGGATCCTTATAATATGTTAAGATTCTTAAATATCTGAAACCACTTTTTAAAGATTTTATTTTCAGAAAATATTTGGGTAGCTTAACAGTCAAATGAGTTTTTTAAAGTAAGACCAAATAAATGAGCTTTTTAAAAGCAGAACCAGATTAATCCCTTAATATAGGGAAAAGTTTTAGTACATAGTCTCTTGTCATAGTGAGACCAAAGTTTCTCTGCTTCCACTAGTAGGTGGGGTCTGCACAAGCTGTAGACCTCTGTAGTTGACAAGTATTTTAGCCCTTAATGATGTACTATGCCCTCCTATGCTATAGTAAACCCTAACAACTCGCCATCAATTTCTTCTTTCTGGGTTCTTCTTTGACAAATTTACATAGTGAAATCCACAGACAGGCTAAGTGAGTGTAAGAGAAAGATTTACTGGAGAACAGAAACAGGAACCGAACTCTCTCTGCAAAATGGGACCCAACAATGGCTTTTCTGTCTGAGTGTGTGCTAGTCAAGGGGTTTATGTAGCCCTTGGCCCAACTGCATAGGCCCAAACTTATGCTAATCAGAGTTTGAAAAAATTACAAATGCTATTGATCCAAAATTATGCTAATTAGGATTTGGAAAGGCACCAAAAGTATTGGTTAGTCCTGCGACCCCATTCAGATCTGTCCCACTTCTGTTTTCCCATTGCTCAGGAAGCTGGAGGTTGCAGGTCAGAAGAATATGCATGCTTAAAGATTCCAGAGTTGCAGCATTTTGTAGAGTGAGCTTCTGCAGCAGGCACCCATACCATGCCCAGTCCTGGCACCATGTGGTAACAGGTTGGCTTACCTGCGTGCTGGTCCACCATGCCTCAGGCTAGAGCTAGCCTGGCCCACCAGGACCAGGAACCACTGTTCTGCTCCTCTACCATCCTCAGTAACATTTTATTTGGGATGCAAGCAGTCCTTTGACAAGCTTGGGAAATGCCTTTCTGGAGATTCCTTGATTTATTAATATACATCCTAAAATATGTTATCTGGAGCTGACCATACCATATTTTCTGCATATCTCACAGTCTGGTGAGGACTATCACCTCTCCCACTTTGTGCATCACACTCATATCAGTGCTACCTAAAGTAGAAGGAGCCTTGGAGGAGTGCTACCTTCTTGGTTTACTTTGAGATTTTTTGATCAATTAAAAACTATCAAATCCTTTTCTTATGACTGTTGATGAGCCAGTCTTCTCAATATATTATAGTATTTGTTTTCAAACAAGTGAAGGGATTTCTGTTCATACCTATTAATTTTATGCTTCACATTAATAATTTTTGAAAGCTTTTTATGATAGGTTTCTAAAATAGGCATTGATGCTACACCTCTCTGTTCATCCCAAATCACTCTGCATGGTTTGTCTTAATGTTTAACAATGACAGGAAATGAGTGCAGCAACATTCCCCCAACAACACTAACAAACCTCCATCCACCTCCTCTCAGGGTATTTTTTTTCCTCACAGAACCAAATATTACTCCCAGTATTTGTGTGCCAAGTATTGGAATTTCCATTTTCCCTGAAAGAAGCCCAGATGTCCAGAAAGTAACTCACATCATTCTGTGTTCCATAGGCAGAGGAGGGACAGGAATTACATCCAACTGTTGGCTCTTACATAGTTGAATCCCATTTACAGATGTAAGGATGTGCTACTTCAAGGATATTGTAAAAAGTTCAAATGAGCTGGGTGCAATGGCAAACACCTATAATCCTAGTGGCAGGGGAGGCTGAGGCAGAAGGATCACAAGTTCATAGCCAGTCTTTCCAACTTAGTGAGGCCCTAAGCAATTTAGTAAGACCCTGTCTCAAAAACTAAAAAGGGCTGGGGATATAGCTCGTGGTTAAGCACCCCTGGGATGCTTAAATTCCAGTACAAAAAAAAAAAAATTCAAATGACATCCAGATATTGAAATAATGAAACAGACGTGCTTCACCTCTTCTTCCTCAAGAATCACTTTTTGTAGTGTATTATAAAATTTTATACGTAAAATATTTAAAGCATATTAAAACACCTATGTTGTTACCATTCACTCAAAAAATTAAGCATTATCAGTCTATGTGAAATTCCCCTTATGTTTCTCCTTGGTAGATCAGGCTCTCCCTCCCCACCCTTGTCCTAAGAGGTAACCACTCTCAGAATTAGATGTTTAACATATAGTAAAAACATAAACAAATACATTGTGATATGTCTGGGTCCCTATACAATGTTAACCTTTTAAAATTCTATATTTGTGCTATGGTGCTACATGCATTCTTATGCAATTTAATTTTTTTGGTCTACTATGTATGTATGAACTTTATCCACTGCTCTGTTATTTGTTCTTCTATAGGCACACCATAATTTCTCTAGTTAATGAACATTCTCTGATTGATGTGTTGTTTTCAGTTTTTTTTAATTACACACATAGCTGTTACAAATACTACCCTATGCATCTTCTTGTGCACCTAAATGGGAGTTTATTTGGAATGTATATCTAGAAATGAGGTTGCTCCATTACAGCATTGCCACAGCTTCAGTCTTTCTAGACACTGCCAGATTACACCCTAAAAGGATTATGACAATTTATATTTGCATCAGGATTGCAGAAAAGCTATTATTGCTCTCCATTCTAACATTTACCATTCTGATGACTATGAAATAGAATGTGTGTATAGTTTTATTTTGAATTTTCCTTATCAGAAGTGTCAAAGCAAAAATTGAATGGGCAAAGTTAAATTAAGAAAGACATTTTTCAAGGTTATTGGAATAGCAAAGAGACAAAAATGCAGTCTGAACTCAATTCCAATGAAACAAAGGGCAAAGCAGGTTTTTAAATGATGGAGTGATCTAGTGAAAGAGTTCTTGAGGACGTTAGAGCGGTTGATTGATGGGATATGTCAAAGAAACTGATTTATTCCCAAGTTTGCAAACTTTTTTCTCTATGACCAGGTCACTAGGTTTGCTAACTGGTACCTGTAGAATTTAGGTGCCTGTCCTGCAGGAAGACTGGGAGATGGAGCTCCATCTTCCTCCATGGTTACACTTCAAAGCAATGACTCCCAGGCCCTTAAAAAAGATATTCCTAGACTATAAAATTGGTGAGAGGGCTTGAGGATGCATATCATAAAAGGGCAGAGGAAGGATTTATTTTAAGTGTTTTCTAAAGTAATTGCTCCAAGGAAAAGGAGGTTGGGACTTAAGATCAGCAAGAAGCCAGCCCAAAGTTTAGTCATTCAGAGCAAAACATTAAGGCCTTGGTCAGAGGTGATTCATCATTTGGCTTTCTGATTCTGAGAAGAACCTATTTATATCTTTTGCCCACTTCTTTAATGAGTCATTAGTCTTAATAATTAATAAGAATTCTTTAATATACTCTGGATACTATTTTTTATTAATTATATGCATTATATAGACATGTCTTGTCTTTTGATTTTGATTTTTTTTTTTTTTTACAAAGGGCACTTTTTCATTTTAATTTACCTAAAGTCATCAATACTTTCCCTTTGAATTCCCTTTGAATTATATTTTTGTGTTTAAAAACAAACCTCTTCTCTATCCTAAAGTCATAAAGGCATTCTTCTATTTTATTCTAACTTCTGTTTTCCAAATTAAACTTTCAATCAATTCTTATGTCTGCCATATATTCCCTTATAATACCATTTTTATATATCAAGTTCCCATATATATGCATGTCTGCTCATAGATTTATACAATTCCTCTGATCTCTTTGTCTATACCTACTGCAATACCCAAATGTCTTAAAACACTAAAGTAAACAAATCTTAACTTTTAATAGGTCAAATTTCTTAACCATTTTTCCAAAATTTTCTTGCCTTCAACTCTTTTTTTAATTTAATACTTGTTTGGCTAAAATATACCAAAGAAATAATATGCCAGGCTTTATTTTACCACTTGAGGAGCACACTTCCAGGAGAAATTATTTAGACAACAGTGCACTATGTGTATAAGTGAGAATAGAGATAGGAGTTCCAAAACAGGGGAAAAAAAAAAAAAAAAAAAAAAAAAGGCAGAGGGCTGTGGAGCAGATACAGAGAATCTCTACCTCCCACCTGACCCCCAGGCCCTTTCTTCTCCATTATCACATTCCCTACCCCTGGGCCCTTTCTCCTCTGTTTTCACATTGGTTAGCCTGGTCCAACAAAACAAAGCTCATCCCATCCTTCCATTCTTCAAGAACATGTTGATTCTCTTTTCTCTATATTCCTGTGCATATCTCTCAAAATATTCTCTCAAAAAAACAAAAACTTGGTTTGGTTCAGTACCTATAACTGAAATCCAGCTTCAAATCAGTGACAAAGGAAAAGGTGGGGATTGGTGTTGGTATTCCAGTTCATGACTTTCTTTGGGAATCTTAATTTTCACATTTTTGAACACTAACCCTTCCAAATGGCTTTTTAATTAGATGGAATATACTGGGGTTTACTTTTCCTTCATCTTCAATAGCATTCCATTGCTAACAAATGGCTGACATCAAATAAATAGAAACAGCAGAAATTATGATTGCCATAGTCTTATAGCATCAGCCTCTGAAAGTTTCATCTCTTAGTATGGAGAAATCTGGCAGAAGAAACTGCAATAAATAATAGTCATCAAATCCTCCTTCATTACCTCTCAAAAAAAAAAGGTCAATTCAGCTATAAACTTTCTTTAATGACCACATAATCTCAATATAAACATCAGATTACTGAATGGTATGTTCTCACAGACCTTTGTTAATGCCATTTCACCCTGGTTCTACTTCCATAAACACATTAGTACTTTTATCAACTAAAAAAAATTATATTTGTATACAAGGTATACAAATATATATAAAATATATGTTATATATGAATATATTATATAATCATATAATATATTGTGTATTATTTAATATATCATATATGTGAATATATATGATATATATTTAAAAGTATAATATATACATTATAAAGTGGTAGCTACAAGCATGAGCTCAATGAGGTGTTCCAATTGCCTCTTGAACATGATGCAATTGCAAGGCTATCGTTCTCATTTTTCATTCTGCTTATTTTTTCCTCCCTCTCTAGGAAATAGACAGGACAGCATAAAGCTCACAATCAGAGAGGACAAATCGACTTTTGCTAACAGAGAGCGATTTCCACTATGGAACTGTAAGTGGACAGGATTCCTTGAACTCTCAGAGCTAGGTACTTTTAGCACCTTGAATCCCTCTGAGCCACCCTTGAGCCCATCTCTGGATTTTTCATTATAAAACTCAAAACTACAGATGACCTTATCACTGAAGTTCTATTGTTTATGTGCTAGTAAATAGTTACCAGTTCTTCTTTCCTTTTTATTTTTAATTGACACATAATAATTGCAAAAATATAAAGAGGACCTCATCTTTATGACCCCTCAATTCCATTTATAGGGATTTATGTTAAATAAATTATAGCAAAGGTGTTAATATCAGGGACTCTGGAGCCAAACAGCTTCAATTTATACCCTAATTTTGCCGTTTACAAACTGTTTCTCTTGTATAAGCCATTTACCCTCCCTGTGCCTCAGTTTCCACATCTATAAGATGGACAATAGAAACAGTAAACAACATCCGAGGATTCTCATAGGAATAAATAAGGTAATACAAATACCTGGCATATAGAAAAGTTAGTTGTTAAATTATTTAGGATACGAAGTTTCATCATAGCACAGTATCTGATAGGAAGAAATTTTTAATAAAATCTAACTCCCATTGATCATTTAATCAGATAAATAACAGTCTACTAGGAAACTACTAAAAATAATGCACATGGCCATGTTGCTTAAAAAAGGCAGCAACAGTGTAGTCATGCCCAGACTAAAAAATGTGCTTTTAAAAAATATGCTGACCACTAGAATAATTAGGCCTTTGAAATGGGTTAAGTAGCACTCTAGAGTGAGCTTCTGCTTACATCACTGGAGTAAGAATAGAGGAAAAACTTATCTAAGGACTCAACATTATCGCCTACATACATTTTCCTGTCTACCCCTTACCCCATGTACACTAGGTATTGAATCCAAGGGTGTTCTACCACTATGTGTATCTGCAGCTTTATTTATTTATTTTTTAAGCTGCCAAGTCTGGCCTTAAACTTGCAATCCTCCTGCCTCAGCCTCCTGAGTTGCTGGGAGTACAGGTATGTGCCACCCAGTTTCTTCTCATACACATTTTCTAACAAAACTACTTAAGGACATATTCTAGCAAACAAAATAAGAATTTTAAAATCAAGGATACATGCTGTCCAAGAAAATACAGACATGATCAAAGTGGGGGAGAAGGTCAGAAACATCATAAATCATAGGAAAAACTGAACTGTAGATATAGAAACCTATATCCAATCAGTCCAGAGTAAACAAGAAGTCAGAAGTGTCTAAGAAAGAAGTTCTTAAGAAAGCCATGTTAACAAATATCTCATTTAAAATTTAGTGATGAGTTTTCAACCACCACAAAAATTGAAATTAAAAACTCTACAAAAACAGACACAAAGATTATGGTCAAAATTTGAAGCAAATTATCAATAAATCAGAAAATAACAAGTGTTGACAAGGACATGGAAAAACTGTAAACCTCATGCACTATTGGCAGAAATATAAAATGGTTCAACTGCTGTGGAAAAAGTTGGTGGTTCCTTAAAAAATTAAAAAAGGAACTACCATATGATAGAGCAATTCAAATTTGTGCAAAATTAAAACAGGTTTCAAAGAAATCTGTGTATGACCATATTTACGGGAACATTATTCATGAAAGTTAAAATATGGAAGCAACTTAAAAGTCTACTGACAAATGTGAATAGGCAAAAGGTGTCCCATAATAAATGGAATATTGTCCAAATTTAATAAAAAAGGAAATACTGACATATGTTACAACACAGACGAAACTAGACAAGTCACAGAAAGATCCTAGATCTTTCCACTTATATGAGGTAATTAGAGTCAAAATCAGAGACAAGATGTAGAATAATGGTTGCTGGGGAATGGGGGGGAGGAGAAGCTATTATTTAATGTGTAGAGTTTCACTCTGAATTGATGAAAACATGTGGAAGTGGATGGTGGTAATAGTTGCCCAACATTTTGAATGTATCTAGTATTACTGAACTGTATCCCTAAAAATGACTAAGATAGTAAATTTTATCATATATGTATTTACAATAAAAAACTGGAGAACAAAAGAAATTGGGAAAGAAGAACAAAGTCGTTTGTAATTTTAAGATAATTTTCAAAGTTAGACGAAAGCCCAACTATTTTCTAACAAAATTATTTAGTAATTACTTAGTAACTTAATTGCTAAAATAAATGCAAGATAAGCAGAAGGAAATATAAAAAAAAAATCAATGATATAGAACAAAAGTATATAGAAGATTAATGAAACCAGAAACTACTCTTTAAGAATAATTGATGAAACTATAGCTAGATGAATATAGTAAGGAAAAAGAAACATAAATTACCAATATCAGGATTTAGAAAAGGGTTACTATACAGTCCACAGGCATCACAACAACAAAGTGGATTATTATGAAAACTATGTCAAAAAGTTCAACTTAGATTAAATAATATATTTAATTCAAAGGTACAAACTACAAAAATACACTGAATAATTAAATAGTCCTATATCTAATGTAAAAAATTGAAATATTTTAAAACTTTCCCACAAAGAAAGCTCTAGGCCCATGCAGTTTCAACAGAATCTACCAAATATTGAGGGAACAAATATGACCTACCAAGTCTACACAAACTCTCACAAAATTGAAAACAAGGTATACATCCCAATTCATTCTAATATGCATCATTTTAATAACAAAAGGAATCAAGGGAACTACAGAGAGCAGTCTCTATGATCATAAACATTATCTTAACAAAATTTTAGCATATCAATCCAATAATTTATAAAAATTATAAATTTTCTTGACCAAGCATGGTATGCCATGCAAAGGTGGTTAAATGTTTTTTTAAATGTTATCTGTGCATCAAAAGGCTAAAGAAGGAAAACAATATTATCATCTCCATAGATTCAGAAAATGCATTTGACAAAATTTAAGATTGTGCAGGAAAAAACACTACTCAGAAAACTAGAAGGGAATTTCCTCAAATTGATAAAAGGTATAACAGAAATTCTAAATAGCCAATTAGCAGCTAATATCTACTTAATGATGTAAAACTGAATACCTTACCTTACCTGGATTAGTCATACCTATGTACCATCAATGAACAATGAGAATGTTTTAAGTGTCACTTATAATAGCACAGTGTGATATGGGAATAAGGGCTGAAAAAATAGACCTATAAACAGAGTGCAGAAATAGATCAACACATACATGGTTTATTTTCAATTAATATACAAGGCAAACAATGAAGGAAGATTAGTCTTTTCAATAAATAGTGCAAAAACAATTTCATGTTCTTTTTTAAAACTTCAATTCTATACTAGCACCATGTACAAAAATCACTTTTCCAACAACAAAAACATGATCCACGTAAGAAAAAAAAAAACTGGATAAACTGGACTTCATCAAAAGTAAGAACTTCTGATCTTCAAAAGACATTTTAAGAGAAGAAAAAAAACTACAAACTGAAAGAAAATGTTTATAAATATTCACAAATCACATTTCTAGTAAAAAACTTGTATCTGGAATACACAAAGACCACTCAAAACACATTAAATAATAAGAAAACAACCTCTACCACAAAGGGTGGGTGATAAAGATTTTGACACTTCACCAAAGACTTCATGAGAAAATGCTGAATACATAAAAAAGATGATTAACATCATTAGTCATTGAGGAAACAAATTAAAACCATGGTGAACTACCACCTCACACCTATTAGAATGCCTAAAATTTTTAAGGGACAATAACAACAGTCAGGAAAGATAGAGAGCAACTGTAGTTCTTGTGAGGATTTCTACTGCAGATGCCAAGTGGTACAACCACTTTGGACAACAGTCTGGAAATTTACTGTAAAGTTTGTAATACGTATACAATCCATTAATCTTAATTTACCAAGAGAAATTAAAGAATATGTCCACATAAACACTTGTGCATGAATTCTCCTAACAGCTTTAGTCGGAATAACCAAAAAAAATTTGAAGAACACAAATACCTTTCAACTAGTGAATGCATAAACTGTGGTAGTCTAAAATATAAAATATCACTTGGAGACACTAAAACAACAAAAGCAAAATTATTGACTATTAACAAAATGGATGAATCTCAAATGTGTAATACAAGGGAAATAGGCCAAAGAAGTTACATGTTGTATGATTTCACTTATGTGACTGTCTAGAAAAGGCACAAATATATGGCTAGGACACAGGTCAGTGAGTATCAGGGTTAGGAAAGTATCCTTCCTGTGGAACACTGAGAAGTGTTAAATGTTAGAACTAGAAGTGATTTTGTGTAGGAGAGTAATGAAGCATATCTTGATTTTGGTTATTATTACACAAATTATGAGTTAGTAGAAACTCACAGAACAGTACACTTAAAAGGTGAATATTACTGTACATAAATTATACATTATGAAAAATATTTTAAGTGAAAAAAAATATGTGAAGCAAATTGAAGCATTATCTGATTTGGAACTGAGTAAAAGCACATGAGAAAGATAACACTTTTGACCTACATCATTAGGACATTCCTCTGCAAGCAGCAGAGCTTTATTCACATGGGCATCTATATTTCCAGAAAGATCATATCACACTGTACAGTTCTGTGGTGAATAAGTATACAAATTGTCACATATTATTGGATTTCAGGTTTTAGAATAAACAAATGGACAAAACACTTCATTACAGTTGCAGAATTGTATGTGTAGAACCTATCCATCTTGTCTTTTCTTAGTTCAAACTACATTTTTTGTGTGAATTATGAAATAGTACCCCATCCTCATAACACATCACTACAATAACCTGACACTCTGGGATACTGAGAAAGAATGGTGAACCCTGGATCTCCCCCATAACCACAAACAATGGCCCTGTGTGAATTAACCCCCCCCAAAAAATAGAAGAGGAAGGACTGCTGAAGAAACACATTTGTACATTTTGCCTAATGGGAAGTCAAACTGTATCTCTAAATTTATTACATCAAGAAGAAAGAGACATAAATTTATCATTTAAAATTATAATAGTAAACCAAGTGAAGAATATTTGACCAAAATTTGGAGATTGGATGATAAGTGGATATCACAATATATGAGCTAAGTTTCTTTTCGCAGTATGAGGTGGTTTTAGCCTAAAGATTAATTTTTTTATTTCATGTCATTTAATTGTGTCATGTGCTCAGATTACTTGTACAATCGTTTAAAATAATGGTGCTACCCACTCATGTTTAAAAGCTGAAAAAAACTAGGGATAGAAGGAACTTACCTCAACATTAGAAAGCCTGTTTATAACAAACCCAAAGCTGACATCATACTAAATGGAGAAAAACTGAAAGCATTTCCTCTAAAACCAGGAACAAGACAAGAATATCCACTCTCATCATCCCTATTCAATGTAATTCTAGAAACATTGGCAGAGAAATCAGGCAAGATGAGAAAATTAAAGACATACAAATAGGAAAAGAAGTCAAACTAGCTATTTGCTGATGTTGTTGTCATGTTCTAGAAGACCCAAAAAATTCTACCAGAAGGCTGTTAGAGCTGATAAATGAATTGGGCAAAGAAGCACGACATACGATCAACACTCATAAATCAATAGCTTTCCTATGTTCTGACAGTAATTCTGCTGAGAGACAAATCATGAAAACCATTTTTTAAAAAATAACCTCAAAACATGACACACACACACACACACACACACACACACACACACACACTCCTACCTACCTACCTTGGGAATTAATCTAAGTAAGGAAGTGAAAGATCTCTATGATGAAAATTATATAACACTGAAGAAAGAAATTGAAGAAGACTTTAAAAGATGAAAAGACATCCCATGTTCTTGGACAAGCAGAATATTGTCAAATGACCATACTACCAAAAAAGATTCAATGTAATCCCCATAAAAATATGGAATACTTTCAAACTAAACTTCTGCACAGCAAAGAAAGCAACTAAGAGTGTGAAGAAAGAATCCACAGAAGAAATCTTTGCCAGCTTCTCCTCTGACAGATTAATATCCAAAATTATAAGAACTCTCAATACCAAAAAACAAATAACCCAATCAATAAATGGGTAAAAGAACTAAACAAACATTTCTCAAAAGAATAATGGTCAGAAAATATATAAAAAAAAAAACTGTTCAACATCTCTAACAATCAGGGAAATGCAAATCAAAACTACACTAAGATTTCATCTCATTCCAGTCAGAATGGCAATTATTAAGAACACACTAATAAATGCTGGTGAGGAAGTGGGGTAAAATACATTAGAAAGCCTGTTTATAACAAACCCAAAGCTGACATCATACTAAATGGAGAAAAACTGAAAGCATTTCCTCTAAAAGATGTTCTGACAGTAATTCTGACACATTGTTGGTAGTACTGCAAATAGTACAACCACTCTGGACAGCGATGTGGAGATTCCTCAAAAAAACTAGGAACGAAATCACCATATGACCTAGCTATTTCACACCTTGGTATTTACCCAAAAGATCTAAAATCAGCATGCTATAGTGATACACCCAATTCAGTATTTATAGCAGCACAATTCACAGTAGCCAAATTATGGAATCAAACTAGATAGATACCTGTCAATAAATGAATGGATAACAAAAATGTGATACACATTCACAATGGAGTATTACTCAGTCATAAAGAATGAAAGAAGGGCATTTGCTGGTAAATGGATAAAACTGGAGAACATGTATGCTAAGTTTAATAAGCCAGATAAATAAAATCAGGGGTCATATATGTTCTCTCATATGTGCAGGACAGATCAAAGTAAGGGAAAGAAGTAGGTGTGGGGTGCAGGGATTGAATATCATAAATATACTGGAAGGTCAGTAGAGTAGAAAGTAGAGAACAAGGAGGAGGGAAGAGGGATGGGAAAGCAGAGGAAATATGGAATGGATTTAATAAAACCATGTGATATTCATATATAAATGTACCACAGGAAATTACCTTTATGTATAGTACCAATCAAAAATAAATAAGGGAGCAAAAGGAAGATCAGTAAAGTAGAGGAAGATTAGGGTTAGAGAGGAGGAAAATGAAAGGAGGGAAAATGGAGATGGGAATCAAATCCCTTGCATGTCTGATTTTGGCAAAAGGCACCCAACTACTCTGTATATAACTATGATGCTCTAATAAAAAATAGAATAATGGTGCTGCATATTTGTGGGAAAAAATGTGTATTTATAGTATGGGTTTATACCCAAAGAGTTTTTCTGATTCCCAGGTTATGGAATTATAAGTGATTTTAGCTTTTGCCTATTTTTAATTTTTTTCCAACTAGTCTTGTATTACTTCTGCATTTTGTCACATTTTACAAAAAAAAAAAAAAACCTAAATATTAAATTACCACCATCAAAATTCAAGTGCTAAAAATCATTTTAAGACACTGATAGTAAACTTTATCAACCATTCCTTCAGCTGATGTTCTCTTTGTGTTTCTGGCCAATAGAACTACAACTGCTATGTTGCCAGTCAATGACCTGTGGCCAGTTTACCAGTACAGTTTCCAGTACACACAGCTAGTGCATAATGTCAGGGGAAGGATAAAGGATTTTCTTGTGAAAAAAGTCTATATATAGAATGAATTGCTTCTTAGTGAGATTAAGCCACGCATTGGCAGGAAATGTTCTTCCTCCTTTATTGAGCCCATCTTCGTGGAAACAGTATTCCCAGCACAAGGGATAAGCTACTGTATTTGTTTTTAACCAACAACAATACAGAAATGGCCAGACTCTCAGCCCCCTCTAAAGAAACCTAACATTCATAATTGATTCACCTATTTTCCAGAGTACCCACACATGGTGTTTTTCATATAAAAGCCCTTGAATATTTCATTCAGACAGTAAAACCAAGCCGTTACTCAATGGGCCTCTGTCATCTGCTGGGCATTTACTAACAAAAGGACTTACACTAATATGTATCGCTTGTAGCTCAAAACATCTCTCAAGAACCTGAGAGCCATTCTTAAGAATGTAACCATCGAAAGAACATGACCTCTGTCTCCAGTACTCCATGGGAGGACAGAACCCTAACTGATAATTACCAGCCAACACAGCTGCTCTCTTCCCATTTATAATCATCAACTCTTTGTATGCATTACTTCTCTGACTGAACCTCTGAGGTCCCCTTAGTTATTTGCTTTTAATTGACCTTAAAAAAATCACTAATTCTGGAGGTCACATAGCTGAGCTATCTATCATTAGTCTCCCACTAACTTTACTACAGGTGACACCTCTGATGTGAAGGTTATAATAATGGTTGCCATAAGTTACTTTTCAGGGACTTGAAAGTGATTCTGTCAGAACTAGAAACTTCACTTGGGCCTGTGCAGGGGTCCAATGGGATGACTTCTTGACATCAACAAGCTGAAGACTGCCCCCTCACATCATGCTAACATAGCCATTTTTTAAATATGCATCCCAGGAGGAGCCTGTGCAGACGACTGATCACTTCACCTCAATCACCTTTCCTCATGCTTTAAATCGCTGATTCTTTATCCAATAAAGATCCCAAACACCATCTTTGGGAGGCAGTTTTGGGACTTGGGTCTCCCAACTCCATGCTTGGCCACCTTGCAAAACTGTATTGGTAACCACTGTATCAGTGATTAACATACTATGCAATAGGAAAATACAGGCCTGGTTCTGGTTCAGTAACACTAAAAGAAATAAGTAAATGTGTCAAAATTCCTAAAAGAATAAAAACAAATGAGTATTTCTCATGTTCATGCCATATGATTTCATTCTCTGGTCTTGGAATCTTAGCCATTGATTTACTCTATGTCAATGACTACATTTTCCAACTCCTACTGGAGAAAATTCCATCATCAAGTGTGTTCAAAGGAACCTAGTTCAGCCCAAAGTTTAAATGGGGCTCTTTAACTGCTAGGAACAATCTTAGCTTTTTTTTTTTTTTTTTTTTTTTTTTGGTGGGGGGAACCCACAGTGTCTTTTTCTAGATATCTAGATATCATGATATTCTATTTCCTCAAGGAAGGTAAATATAAAATTAAATATAAAATTTATTTTCTAAAATTTTGCTCAAAAAAGAAACACATAGAAAGCTTGAAAAAAATCAAGCCTCAATAATGTCACATAAAAGCGAACAGATTATAAATAATGTAGTGCCAAGACTACATCCATGCACAGAAAAATTAACAACAGGTAGGAGCCAGCTCCTGTATATGAGAGGCACCAATAAACTGCAAGTTAATAAAGGGTATTCTTGCCACCACTTCTTGAAAGCAAAGTGAAAGGCAATAAGTAATAATCCAGTGAGACCAGACCACAATATTTACCTTCTAAGAATCCCCTTCAGAGACTCTCTCCCAGCCATAAGAGAAACTGGGTCCACTGAAAAAAAGAAACTTTGATGCTAAAACGTCTGGAAGTCTCCTCTGGAGGATCAAACCCTGCTACCATCTGCTCTGACACAAGGTGCTTCTGGAGAGCACAGCCCCTCAGCACAACCACAATTCATCTGGTGGATAAAGACTGTAGGGAGAGCTACCAGGGAGCTGCCATGAATTACATGTCTGTTGATTATAGGATTTTCCACTTCTATTGTTTAGTTTGTCAAAACAACCTTGCAAAATTACTATTAGTCCAATCCACACACAAAGAATCGGTTTCCTGGTGATTTCAGAAGCTTTCTCAGGGACCCACTGATAGAAAGTGATGGAACTAGAAACCACAACACACTCCTGAGTAGATGGGCAAGACACATCATCCCTAGGGGTCTCTGCCTTTCTTATGAATGACAATAGTCCTTTCAAGAACCTCTCCCTTAGTTGGCCATAAACTGGGAACAACCTAGCAATAAAAGATGGAATTTATCAGAATTTTGTGGGGGAGAAAAGTTGTCTCCCTTACACCAATAAACATAAATTACTTGAGGCCACTTTACCTTTCCCAACTGTAAAGGTGAAGGTATGGAATTTGATAATCACTAAGCACCCTGCAGTTATAGACTCCAGGAAGACTCTTGGTGACCAAGTCCAAGAGGGTGGGAAGTCATAACTGTGGAGAACCAATGAGAAGACACTTTCCAAAATGTTCACCCTTTCCAATGTATGTACTGAACTGATCCTGCAACACATGACAGATGTCACATGGCCCAAAATGAGTGAGAGAAGGTCAAAACTGTCCAATGAAGAAACAACACTCAGACTTTTTTTTAATTTGAAAAGAAAATTACAGAGCACAGAAGGTACTTTATTACCTAAGCGATGTGTTACACAATAAAGTTAATCAAGTAGCAGTAAACATGCAGATTTTTTGCTTGACCTGCCATCTGCTTAACATTTATTCTAGAATAACCCACAGTCCTCTATCATTTCACATTTCTCCCCAGAGCTACAGGTTTTGCTACAAAGCCTATATATTCTAAGGACTGTGCAGCTACATGTTTCAAAAACTTATAGAAAATTATTTTCAAATGTGCAAAAAAAAAGGCGGGGGTATGGACAGTCCTTGGGATTTAAAATTTCTATATTAAATTTCTGATCATTCATCCCAAATCTTGTTTAAGTGGAGCCCGGGGCTGGCTGGGGTGAAAATTGAAGAGAATAGGGTGATCAGATGGCGAACCTCATAGGCTGAGGTCTATGTATGATGCCACCCGCTAGCACATAAAAAGATTCCATTCTTTTCTCTTCTTCTGTGCCTGTGGCTTACAGGAAGCAATAAGCATAGAACAAGAAAGACAGACGTGGAAAATGGTGTGGTACAGTGTAGCTAGCATGAACAGGACCAGCCTAGAAACTGGGAAAATCCGGCTCTGGACTACATTCTACCATTTTCACAACTTTGGCAAAGTTACTTCATCTCTTTAGGTTTCAGTCTCTCATCTATAAGAAGAATTAAGCTTATGATGACTAAAATCTAATATTTGTTGAACTACTGGGGTTAAAAAATGTAAGGCAATCTCAAATTTATTTTTAAGAACCTCCAAACTCTGAGACACTTCTTCATATGAGGAAGAGTCCCCATTTATCATTCCTTAAATGTCCCAGATGGTCAGCAGCCTTCCTATTTCCATTATCATGGTGAAAACTGGCTACAGGGTAATACAAAGCATACCTAGTACTTTCATTGAATTTCCTGCCTTCCCCCCCCCCCAAATAAAACCACCCAAATCCTTTATTTTTTTACTGCCAACATTAGGGGAACTAAATATCTACTAACAAAACTTACAGTACAAATTCCACTAAAGCTTTCATAAAAAGCATAAAGTCTTAAACACTCAGAGATCTTGTGGCTTTTTCTCAGGATAAAATACCCCCAACACACATATTTTCAATCTACATGAAGACTCTTTGTCTCCACAGAACTAAAGTTATAGTTAGGATAAAAGTACAGGGAAACTAGCTGGTTGCTTATCAAGTAAAGTGTATCTCTTCTCAAACTCTCCAGATAAGATCACTCCTGCACCGGAAGACCATAGCCCTACCTCTATAAATTCTTTTTTTTTTTTTTTTTCTCAGAAGAGACAGCACCTCTGACAGAAATGTATTGGAGACCTTGCTTGGCAAAGCTAGAGATTATTCTCCAAGAAAGATCTGCACAACCTTATTAACCAGTACTTTTCCAATTCCACTTCCACTAAACATGAAGTTCTGGATCACTGTGATGAGTTAATTCTTTCTCTTGGCTTTGGAAAATGTTCTTTCCGTGAATTTTTAGCAAATTTTTCTCCTTTCAATTTTCTACATTACTAGTGCCCAGCACACAAACACACACACATACATACACACACATACACACACACACACACACACACACAGCCACCCTGAAGCCACACTGGCTTGACTTGGTAGTTTCTATTCTTTTCTCCGTCCCTCCCCTGACACTACTAACAAATTGGCGTTAACCTCATAGGGAGGTACCCATCAGTTTCCTGGAGGATCCCTAGCTTAAATGCACCCTTTTTCTTCCTGATTCTTGAACCACTTTTAATAGGACAACGCAACCTGGAAATCATCTCATGATGGTACTGACCTCTCTAATGGGGGGGAAAAAACCACAAGGCTGTATCCTTGGTCCCAACTTACTACCACTGTCAAGTAGTTTGGAATAAAGGCTTGGATGGTATGCCTATTTAGTTGCAAATATCACAGCTGAAAGTAGAATCCAAATTCAAAAATCTCCCTCATTAGGTTGAAAGCATGGATCAAAATGAACAGCAGGAAATTTTGCAGTGATGTATGTACCTTTTTCTATCTGGGCTAAAAAATATTATGCCCAGCTGTTCATGTTTAGAGAGTGAGAGTGTAAGAGCGCACGAGTCACACTGAGAAAGTTTGGACTGGAAGCTTCACATGAGACAACATAATCCAGCTATGAAAAGTTTTATGTGGCTGTGCTACATCATTGAAATTGTGATATCCAGATGAAAAAAGGAAATGGTTCCAATGTGCCTCGTGCTGATCAGACCACATATGTTTTCTTACAGGGTTGAATTTCAGAGGATTGACCACAACTGGAGACTAAGCAAAGAATAAATCCTGAATGATCAAGAAATCTATAAGACATCATTTAGAGATTTTTCTCAGGGAAACAAGGTTGCTTTCCCTGGAGAGGAGGAGACATATCTGAAATATGGTTGAATGTAAAATGAGTTAGTCCAACTTTGCTGCTTCCAAGACAAATGTAGGGCCAGAGAAAGAAATTACTTGGAAGCCAATTTTAATTCAGAGTAGGGAAGCACATGCTCATGATTTGGGCTTCCATACCAAGAGATGGACTGCTTCATAAAGCTTAAAGTCTCCTGGCAAAATATTTGGGCAGAGTCTGGAAGGACCACCTGTCAAGTACATTGCAAAGGAATTCCTAAATGGCCAGCGCATTTGAATTCAATAGTTTCTGAAATCTTTTTCCATGCTATGGTTATGTGATATAAGAAGAGAAAACTTGAGTTTAATCCCAGCTTCACAACGATTATGACAGAATATTAGTTTGAACGGACACGTTCTTCTAGTTCAACTTTCTCATCTTGCAAATGTGGAAAGCCAGGTACTGAGAATGCAAAGATCCCACCATTGTAAAGCAGCAGCTCTAGATCTCAAAAACTCAAGTCTCTCTGGAACAATATGCTCCTACTTATTTTGATGCCATTAACAGTTGAAAATGTAAAACCACAGATGATTTACTATCAAGTAAAAAAAAATCAGACTATCTTCTATGTAAAAAACACTCAAAACCAAATACTGACAGGTAAAATGGTTACTAGTTTCTAAAATTTAAATACCAAAAATTTTGTGTGGGAGTTGTATAATGAAGAAAATACATAAGAGCTCCCGATTCCACCATCTCACTATCCTAACCTCTTTGGGTGAATGAAGCCTGCTTGGTGACACCCTAGGATAGCCAGAGTGATCGTTTCCCAAGGAACTCTACATAAGACATGTGGTCCCTCCATTCCGGGGGCATCCTTCCACGCAGCAACATAATAAGTGAGGTGCCGCACAGTCTTGAACATTTGGTCAGTTTACACTGTAGCTACCACAACTGGGAGACAGCAAGTCTACAGAATCCATCTCATTCTTTGTCTGGTGTACACAACCTTGACAAAGATGAAGCTAATTAATGCTCTTCCCTAACTAGTGTTTATTGGACACTCATGTGGCTTGTCACTTTATAAAATCACCAGCAGGAGAAAAGGGCATGGTAACTGAGGCCTCTGAACCACACAGTTCAGTCCGGTGAAGCCTCTGCTCCTCTTGGTTGGATTCTAATTTTCGTTTGTGATCCTGCCCCTCCTCATCTCACCTGAGTTCTCCCAATATTTTGCTGAAATATCTAGCTCCCAGTCCACTGAGTCAATGTTTTGCTTCTTCAATTCTTTGACTCCTTAGTGGTGAGCCATTTGGTATCAATCCATGCAGTCTCACGTTCTTTGCCCTCCCCCTTCCTCAAGCCAAACACACCTGCTTTAATGCACCAAGTTTTGCTGCCAGATTTCTTTCCAGAGTGCCCTCTCCAGGCATCATTACAACCCATGACACAAAGGGGTCCTGAGAACCCACCACTGACACTGGGCATTATAGGACTCTACTGTTCACCTGCCCAAGGAGCAAAAGTAGCATATCATTGCCATATGACTTACAAGTCCTACCAATGACTGAGTCTCTTTCTGTACAGTATGATCACCTTCTAAGTCTAAATCATTTTGACCTCATGGTACAGTGGGGTTTTCTTATGATCAGCACCACCCAGCACACACAAACTAGGCTTTCTGCCTTTTCGCCCAGTGTTCTGTTTACAGGATGGTCTGATACAGAAAGATAGCGGGTAGAATTGGATAGTAGACGAATCTCTTCTTCCTCCCTACTCCACCTTCTCCACACACAGATCAGCCTATGTTGATTATTTCAACACCTGTTCTCACAGGCCAATGCTCTCCACCTGAAACGGACCTTCAAGAAAGAGAACTCAATCAACATTATTTTGATGAGTTTGGAACATGGATCGGGAACTTTAAAGTTTCCGATTTTATTAGAAATAGGCAGTCATCACCTCATATTTAGTATGGAGGCATCACACTGTACCCCATAAATAGGTACAATCATATGTCAAAAACAATTATAAAAAGTAGGCAAAATTGCCATACTGCCAAAAGCATTATACAGATTTAATGCAATTCCTGTTAAAAATCCAGTGACATTCTTCTTAAAAACAGAAAAGGCAATCATGAAATTCATTTGGAAAAATAAGAGACCCAGAGTAGCCAAAGCAATCCTTAGCAAGAAAAGTGAAGCAGGAGGCATCACAATACCAGACCTTAAACTATCTTACAGAGCCATAGAAATGAAAATGGCATGATATTGGCACCAAAATAGACACACAGACCAATGGTACAGAATAGAAGACAACAAGACAAACCCATGTAAATACAGTTATCTCATATTAGACAAAAGTACCATAAACATTCATTGGAGACAAGACAGCCTATTCAACAAATGATGCTGGGAAAACTTGAAATCCATATGTAGCAAAAAGAAATTAAACCCCTAATTCTCACCCTGTACAAAACTCAATTCAAAGTAGAATAAAGCCTTTGGCAGTAGAACAGAGACTCTAGGCCTAATAGAAAAAAAAAAAAAAAAAACAGTAGGCCCAAATCTTCAACACGCTGGCTTAGGGTCTAACTTCCTTAACAAGACTCCTAAAGTGCAAGAAGTAAAATCAAGAATTAGTAAATGGGATGTAATCAAACTAAAAAGCTTCTTCTCAGATACATTGGGTATAATAGAAAAGTTGTGGTTTTCTTTAAAACCACTTCTTAGTTCCAAGGAAACAATAATGTAAAGAGAGAGCCTACAGAATGGGAGAAAATCTTTACCACACATGCCTAAGAGCATTAATCTCCAGGATATATAAAGAACCCAAAAAACCTAACACCAATAATAATAATAATAACAACAACCACCACCCAATCAATAAGTGAGCTAAGGAACTAAACAGGTACTTTATAGAAGAAGAAATACAAGCAACAAATATATGAAAAAATGTTCAACATCTCTAGCAATTAGAAAATTGCAAATCAAAATTACTCTAAGATTTCATCTCATCCCAGTCAGAATAGCAATTATCATGAATACAAACAACAATAAATGTTGGCGAGAATGTGGGGGAAAAGGTACACTCTTACATTGCTGGTGGTACTGCAAATTGGTGCAACCACTAAGGAAAACTGTATGGAGATTCCTCAGAAAACTTAGAATAGAACTGCCATTTGCCCCAGGTATCCCACTCCTCTGTTTATACCCAAAGGACTTAAAACCAGCATACTACAGTGATGCAGCCATATCAATGATTATAGCAGCTAAATTCACAATAGCCAAACCATGGAACCAACCTAGATGCCCTTCAACAGATGAACATATAAAGAAAATGTATGTTTGTATATATATATATATATATACACACACACACACACACACACAATGGAATATTAATTAGCTTTAAAGAAGAATGAAATTATGGCATTTCCAGGTAAATGGATGGAACTGGAGAATAGCATGCTAAACTAAATAAGCCAATCCCAAAGAACCAAAGGCCAAATATTTTCTCTGATATGCAGATGCTAATTCACAAAAAGGGGGTGGCTAGGGGAAAATAGAGGTACTTTGGATTAGGCAGAGGGGTGTGAAGGGAGGGGAGAGGAGGTATGGAGGTAGGAAGGATAGTAGATGAATCAGACATTATTACCCTATGTACATATATGATTACACAACCACTGTGATTCTATATCATGTACAACCAGAACTATACTCAATTATATATGATGTGTCAAAATGCATTCTACTGTCATGTATAACTAATTAGAAGAAATTTAAAAATAGGGGCTCACATTAATGCACAGCCGGAACAAAAAAAAAAAAAAAGCAGGCCATCATGATCTCACTATCTCATAAGATATTTCAGCTTTCCACAATTTGCCTATTATGCCAGAGAAGTGCTCCTTTGGGTACAATAGAAAAGGTGTGGTTTTCCTTAAAACCACTTCTTAGATTTCTGAAAAGACCTTTTCAGTGCAATCAGTGCCCCATCTTATGTTTCAGTGACTCTTTGTTCCATTCCTCTCTCCATTATCATTCACCTTGCCTACTCTTGACACTTCTATCGTCCCCTGATATCATGCTTATATCAATCAATTGAATATCTTTGGGAAAGCAAACTCTCTGCAGGTCAATTTGAACTTGTCCATGTGACCATCTGAGATAACATGTCCAACAACTTTTTGAGGAATAGGATTTTTTTTTTTTAATTTAAGACTCAGAGCAGCTTCAAATTCTGATGTCTCTATGTAGTATCCCAAGGATGTGTTGGACTTGCAGAATCTCAGATAAAAACAACAGAGCTCCATTCACTCATTAAAAAAAAAAAGATACTGAAGCCCAGAGAGTTTACAGGACTTACCCAAACTCTCAGAACACAAAGTATTAAACTAGAACTCCAGCATGCAAGCTGCTACTCTGCCTGCTATTCTACATTAGTGGGCAAGAAGACAGGTGCATTTGAAAAGTTGCTAGTCAGGAAAGCTTTCTCATCTCCAGCCCAGCTGTCCCCAGGCAGTCAGCCGCATCATGAGAATGGATGCCTAATCAGGACTCAGTTTGAGTCAGATCCCCAGGAGCTCAGGTCTGCAGGGTGGTGTCAGGCTGGCCTGCAGCCCTTCAGCAGAATAGGATGTCCAATGAGAGCCCTGCTAACGTCCAAGCTGGAAAATCTCCCAAAACAAAACCATTTATGAAGCTTCCCCAGACATTTTGGGAAAGTAAATCAAATGCCCAACATAGCAAGTTTAGTTTCAGGTTTTAAGAGAATTGAACAGAAGAAATTTCAGTCTTGTTTTACTTCAAATCCCCAAAAGACCCCTTTTAGAACTATACATGTTGCAGATGCCATGATAGGACTGCGTGGTCCACCAATTTAAGATCTTTTAAAGAAAAAGGTCACTTCAGGCACAGAGTATCAAAAACAGAACACAAATGGAACCCTTGAAATGCGCTCCAGCTGCTGAACAGAAAATTCAGCTCTGATCCTAGCTGAATCCATCAGTTTTGTTATGTATAAGCAGTACAAGGGGAAAGCAGATATTTTGCTTGAATCAGTGCAAACCTTAATATTTACATACAGATACTAAATGAGAATGTCTGGAGTGGGGCATGGGCTTCTGGGTAATACTGGTCCTTAGACATGCTTTAAATACCAAGATTCTATCTCATTGTAGGTTTCTGTGAGGGGAATCTATTTAAAGAAATCAAAGAATGGAAGAGATGACTTTTATGAGGTGATGTAGTGGTGTTGTTATAGCCATGGCCCTACAGTTTTAATGAAGCACCCTCTAGTCACCATGACTAGAAATTCAAAATGTCATTTTAATAGGATCATCATCAAAGCAAGATGCCTGACAATTATGCAGTGGTGAGTAATTCACCATGGCCAGACCCATGAACATTTCCTTTTTCTCTGCATGAGCTCCCAAATAAATCCTATAATCATAAGCCTGATATGTGAGCTCTGTCTTGCTGCTTTTGTGAAGTAGCCAACCTAGAATATGGGTTTAATAAAACTTTAAAAAAAAAAGATAAATGCTTTTAATTTTTGAAGGAAGATTGGCATGGATATGCAAGGATTCAGATCAAAGCTGACAAAACTCAGCAACACTGAGATAAAGGCCAAAGAAAGGCCTTCTGTGGGAACTGTCCTAAGTTTGTATTTAAAAGTGCCAAAACATTGCTCCTTTGAAGAATACCAAGGCAAAATATTCCATAAGTAAAACAGTGAATCCTACTGTTTTGAAGGATATAGTAAGATTAACTTAAAATATGAGTAGACTACCCCAAACTACTGTCTTCAAAATGTTACAAGCCATTAACCCCTTAGAGATCCTGCTACTCTGAAAAGCCACTCGAACAAAAAAAAAACGATGTTTTAATGAGCTTTGTAGCTGTGTGACCAAAGACATGACAAGAACAATTAGAGGAGGACAAGTTTATTTGGGGGTTCATGGTTCCAGAAGTCTCAGTCCATTGATGGCTGACTCCATTGCTCTGGGCCCAAAGTGTGACAGAACATCATGGAGGAAGAGTGTCATGAAGGAAAGCAGCAGGGAACTTGGCATCAAAAAACAAAAGGAGTTCTCCTTTTACCAAGGGCAATATATATACCCCAAAGGCACACCCCCAATGACCTACCTCCTCCAGCCACACACTACCTGCCTAAAGTTAATACCCAGTTAATCTCTATCAGAGGTTTAATGCACCGATTAGTTTAAAGTTCTCATAACCCAATCATTTCACCTCTAAGTTTTCTTGCACTGTGTCAAACATGAGCTTTCAGGGGAACATCTCATATCTAAAAAAATAATACATGTACAACACTGCTTTGATTACAATCCACGTGGCAGATGTCATCATCTCACTTAACAAAAGGTGACTCAAATGTAACCCCTTAGATGACAAACTGAAATAACCTAAATAATTCTAATCAGCTAGAAAAATAAACACTGAAAGAACGAACAAGGCTCGTCATCAGAGAAAATGCCCGTTTACTGAGGAACAGCTCTGCATATTTACAGAGCAGGGGGTGGTTTGACAGTTATGACAGTTTAATGGTTCAATGGTTTGACAGATGGCTGGGGTGCTTTCTGATTGGTGGGTAAGGATCATGTGAGCCAGCAGGGCTCACCATTGGACAGCTCTTCTGGGGGATGGGAAAGTTAGTCTTTGGAGCTGGGGAGATTCCCAACAAACACCACACTCACAAGTAAAGGAGAAGTGGCAGTGTCCAATGCTAAGACTAAAAACTGAATTTCTAAGTGAACTTCTTTTGATACCTCTGGGAAAGAAAAATGGCACAAAGAATCGCCTGTAGCCCTTCAGCAAGATCAAAAGCCAAGTGACTGGGAGAGTTTGGATTCTATAATGAAAATATTGGAGTCATTTTTTACTGTTGCTCTGAATCTGTCACTGTTTAAAAAAAACTTTTTCCCCAAAAAAGGAAAATAATGAAGTTCCAGGGCTTCATAGCTCCATACCTGTTACAGCAACATTGGAGAAAAGCCTAAACAAAGTACAGAAACTGGACAAATGCCTGACCTTCGCCTTCTCTCAGAGTAAGTGATGTGCCTGTCAGGATAGTGATGCTGGGAAACAGATTATGAGAGTAGTAGAAGCATTAAGATATCAATGGGTCAACCAATGTTAGCAATAGAAGCACTCCCTGCAGGGACATTTCCTGTTGTTTTTTTCCAGCCTTCCAGTGAAATGAGAGACCAAGTTCATGTTTGAAACTTGGTACTTTCCTAAGTGTCCCTGAGAATGTAGCTCCACTCAGGACAAGTTAATTTCTTTTTCAACTTCTTTTATTAATGAGATATGATTTTTAAGCAGTAAAGGGTTATTCAAAGGAAATTAACTATTTAGAACAGTTTAGACACTAATAATGGACTTCAAAGAGAACTATGAAATTCATTCAGCATGGGCCCATGGTATAGCCCAAGTTCATGCATCCCCATAACTACTGGGATACACTATCTGTGTGGTAGCTACTGAGGAGAGTGAAAATCTCCAGAAAAAGAGCTTGGTCCAGCTGCTGTGACAAAATCCAGAAAAACTGGAGCATGGCTGAAGTTTTAAAGTCATTTGCAATTCAAAGACATGGAAATAAACTGAGGATGCCTATTGGACAGAGAAGATGAACTACTGAGAATGGAACTTCTGCAGGAAGTCATGAGTGAAAACACATCTCACAAGGTGAAATTTCACCACCCGAAAGGTTTACAGGAACATATGCATTTAGGAGCACTTCCTCTTATCAGTTGCCAGAAACAAGGACCTATCTTCTGAGAACTGTGTTTCAAACTCAGTATTACCCAACAACAACAAACCAATCTGATGATCTTGCAGTTTGTTCCCATCTCTCCAGTGCACTCATCGTGGATTTTGGCAGAAGAAAACACAGGAAAAAACCAAGCCTGGTGCGGACTGGTTAGACAAGATATTCCATGACAATCATTTTTTAAATTAATAAAAGAGAGAGGAAGAGAAGGGACAAGCAAGCAGATAATGCAAGTGCCATACATTTTCATTGACAAAAATGTTTTATATTTTATGTAAAAAAATCAGTAATTGGTTACTTAGTCTTAAACCACTTAAAATAACACATAGAAACTAACTTGATAATAAGGTACTATGGTGATGTCCAACTGGATATTCTGAATTTGTGGTGATGAAAGGAACTTCTAAAACAGAATCATCTAATAAATCTAGTGACATAGTAGTTGTTACTATTAGCAGCACTGGATGACAGTTGACACTTCATAAACTAGTTAAATGTATGATTCTGCAAGACACACCTCTACTTACTTGCATGGCTAAAATCTTGTCTAATATATCAGTGGAAACTGCAACCTCTATCGCGGGTACACACAAAATTAAAATTATTTAAGTATTTTTGCCTTTTAAAATAAAGACAACTACCAATTGGTTTTGTTAGAATCACTTTCTCATCAGTCAAAATAAGTTCAAATTCCAATTCCTTTTTAAGTAAAGTTATTATGAAGGGCCTGAACAATTATAGCTTTATTGGATATATTAATGTTTATCTCTAGATGGAGACTGCAGTTTCTTTTTATGGGTTTTTTGTTTTGGTTTTTGGTTTTTTCTTTTGTTTTTTTTTTTTTGTTTTGTTTTTGGTTTTTTTGTTGTTGTTGTTTTGTTTTGTTTTTTGTTGCTTGTTTTAAAAACCACAATATTTTTGGTCTTGCCATGTTTTTAATGGGTAATTTATATAGAAAAAAACTAACACAGTTATTCTATGCTGTTTTGGGATCCTTACTCTGAAGCATATCAGTCATGGAAACTACCCAAAATAAGGCAATGCAGCCCCTGAATACTTACAGCTCTTCAATATTTCTGTGGAGTAATTTATCATGCATATTAATTTAATTGCACAATTAGAGATGATTAATTAAGTGAACTCATTTTTCTCCCCAAAAAAGCTGCCTTGATCTTGTTTTATTGTAATAGAAGCTGCCTGAAGCTGAGAACCTTGGTAGATGCTGGAGGTTTGATTGTATCCAGTACCTCATTGACTGCATTTATTCTTTATTGTGCTTATATAGTAAGTCACTCTTTGCTGATGCTCAACGCATTCTGAAGTTACTTCCTTCTTGCAAAATTCCCAGTGACCTTGTAAGATGTCAGTGAATCAACTTAAAATATTCAGAAGCAAATAAGTTAGAAGAGAACAAACTTGCTTAGGGAAGCTGTGGGTTCCTGATGCTTATTTCCAGGATCTGGGTTCTATTCATTCCTGGCTCCTGCGAGCTCCACTGAGGGCAGAAACCACAGGGATGTTATTTACTCCTATCTTCTCAGAGCCTGACACATAGTAGATACCACAATATACTTCCTGTGTGGACGATTAAACCTTTCACACCACCCAAGAAAACACAACTGGAAAGAACTCAAGACTTCTCATAGTCCTGGGGATCTGATCATGATGATCAGCTTCTCCAAGTGTTATTAAGTCCTTTGGACATTTGAAGTCAAAATGTCAGCAGGACGCTATTCCCTCTGAAGACTCCTATCATTTGAGTTCATACAAACAAAATAATTTACACCAGCTTATAATTTTTCAAGAGGCTTAGCCAAATCAATTTAAAGAATGCTTATAGTCAAATTCAGTTTATATATATATTAGTTGTAGATGGACACAATACCTTTTTTTAATTTATTTTTATGTGGTGCTGAGGACTAAACCTAATGCCTCACACACGCTAGGCAAGTGCTCTACGGCCAAGCCACACTGCAAATGGTAATTCACAATAAAGAGGAACCGGTAAGGAAGAATGCAAGTACTTTGAATTAAGCAGAGGGGAGTGAAGGCAGGGGAGGGGGTCTGGGAGTAGGAAGGAGGATAGGAGAATGAATTGAACCTTAATACGCCATGTGCATATATGATTACATGACCTGTGTGATCCTACATCATACAACCAGAAGAATGAGAAGTTATACTCCATTTATATATGGTGTATCAAAATGCATTCTGATGTCATGTATAACTAATTAGAATTTTTAAAAATGCTTACAGTCACCTGCTATAACCAAAGTGTGTGTGACTTGTCTAAAAATTAGCAAGCTTGTTACCTCTGGGCAGGACATACCCTGCCTGAGTTTGAAAAACATCAATCTCATAGATAATCAATATTTGCTTAGAAAATATGGCAACATAGCAGAAGGCACTGGATAACAAGGCACATCCTTCCATCTAGCAGAAACAGCCTGGTGAACCACTCTTCCTTTCTGTGGGGATATTCTTGACAACATGAATATTCATATTCTTAAGAATTCTCTCATAGTTGCTCTGACAAAGACACTGGTGGATCTCTATTTAATACCCCAGTTCACCCGCTATATAAGTTCAACTGTGTTCCCCAAAAAGATATGATGAAGAGCCTTCAGAGGGTGTATAGTTCAAAATTCTGACCTTCAGATCTGAGAATAAATCTGTTTTAAACCACTGAATTTTTCAGTACAATTACAGCAGCCCTAGGAAACCAATATTGCAACCTTTTATTTTTGTTTTGCTCTACTTTCATTATAGAATAATAAGATTACATATTTTATGGCTTAGTTATTGATTATACCTGAAACTTGTTACTAATGAAACCCAAGAAGGCACCGTTACCTGACCCTTAAAATACCTCCTTCCAAATAGGTTCTCTGAAAAACATGCTCCTCACCCTCATCCTTCAAACCATTCCTACCTTGGCTGTTTCAGAATCTTTGTAAGAGCACAAATGGCTTTCTTCTCTTTGTGAGGTCTATCTGGGTGTTGGTACAAAATAAAAATGAAACATATTTTAAACTACATGAAACAGATATTAATCAAGAGAGTCTTTCTAAAGCATCTTCTCTCCCAACTTAAAATAATAAAAACTAATTATTACCCACTCTGTTCCTCAGCCTCTACTGGGCTGATATTTGTTCCCTTTTTCAAGAGTCAAGCTGTTTAGAATACCTGATAGAACAAAACTAGAACAATTTCTCCAAAGCCAACATTCAAGGGCTCCATTTGTAGCTATTTCAAAGGGAACAGGTATTTCGATGTCTTCCGGAGAATTTTCCAAAGGCAGAAAAATACATAGACAGATGGCAGCTAATTTGGGGTTTTGCTTCTCATGCAAGGCACAGAGAAGCACTTTCTTATCACCATTGTTTTCTACCAAGACATCCCAAGCGTCCTTTGGGACACCTCAACTAACTTTTCATACTACACACTTGTAAGGCCCCACTGAACACCCGACACTGTCTATACCTACTTGTTTACAAGACATGTATCCTAAGAGCAGGGGGTATTTATCTTGCTCTTAGTTCCAGTACCTGACACTCAAATGTCACTTCTCAGTTGCATAAACAAATGTCTTGATAAACCCATAGCTAAGCCATAGTATGAGAAAGTTGTAGTCCTGAGCAAGATTTAGTATAGACAACTTATGTTTTGAACATTGTTATTGTCTTCGATGACAAAGGAATGCCCTTGCACAGTGTGATGCCTCATTCTTTCCTGGAATGGAATTTTTCTTCTTGCTTCTTGACCTGTGCCTTTTTACTATTTGCACATCAAATCAAACTGGATTGCAAAAGGCCACTTCTGTCACCTCTACTCTGTCAAGCTCATTCCCTGACTAGAAGATGGCCATGGCAAATGCTCATATTCAGCCCTTCCCTAAAAATCTATAGGCAGTACCTCAAGTTGTGTCAAACATAACAAGTGTCTGGCAGAACAACACTTTGTAACTTTTGAGAAGAGATCATTGCACCCACTGTGCTTATGATTTAGTTAACTGGGGGAAATCTGAATGATAATGAAAGATTTCATTCAGATACTGAGACAATAGTTTTCCAGAACACAATTTTTTGTCAGAAAAACTTGTCTCCCCAGGATACTGTTCGTCACACAAAATTATTTTAAGACAAATAAACTAACACATTCAATAACCACCACAACAAAGATTTTTATAACCATTCATTTTCCCTCATGCTGAGACGTGTGCACCTTCAAAAGCTGTATGTTACATGTTGTGGTTCCAATAGATGCTAAATCCATTAAGAAAGAAACCATCTCTCCAAATCTCCCAAGTCCCTATGGCCAACTCCATTCACACACACACACACACACACACACACACACACACACCCTCGGGAGGGAAAAAATCAAAAAGGGATAAAAGATGTCTACAGATGTTGCTAGTGCCAACAATAAACCCAGAACTTCAGAGAACACTTCACTGCAGATCAAGGTAAAAAATCAGCTACCAGTGCGTCTTTACTTCTAGTAAACAACTTTTTCTCTGCAAAGGACTCTATTTTCATCCCACCTCCATTTGCATTGCTAAGCAACACCATGTACCCCCAGTTCTATTTCTGGCTCTGCGTTTATAGTCATAGACACCTACAAAGTTACATCCCACATACTGGAGTATTTTTAGGTTTCATTTGTGAACAGTCATATGTGCTCTCAAGCACCTCAAGTCACAATAATAACATTTTGTACTTATGCAGAACTTATTCTCACTGGCGAACAGATCACAAACTTTTTTTCTCACTGATTTTGTGACCTAGCGACCACTCCATGAGGCTGCCTCCAGTAATATTGCTGTGTAGGAAACTGACTCCTTTAAGGCCACACTATAGGAGGAACAAGCTCGAAAAAAAAGCCAGTCCAAAGTTTCCCATCTCTCACACAGCTCTAAGCCATTGATACATGGAGTGCCTCAGTCTCCTTATTATAAATAAAGAGATTTGGTTCAACTCTAGCTATATCTTGTGCATCTACAATTTCCATGATATCTAACACCTTGTTCCCCATGAATAATTTTCCTGCTTCCTGGTGACTCATGGCCTCCTTCCACCAGCTAATTTTAAAAGTAGAAGCAAAGAAAATTTTGTGTTATAAAAACAAATAGAAAGCCAAGGACATAACAGTATTTAGAGGAGTCCTTTAAAAATTTAGGATAGATGAGGCCCAAAGTTGTGGCTCAGTGGCAGAGCGCTTGCCTAGCATACATGAGGCATTAGGTTCAATCCCTAGCACCGCATAGAAATAAAAACCAAATAAAATAAAGGTATTATATTCATCTGCAACTAAAAAACAATTATTTACAAAATTCAGGGTAGAGAATTAGAAGAAGTTATGCTTGACTCAAAGTTTTTATTTTGCACTTCATCTGCATCTTCCTGGTAACTTTCTTGGCACTTTCTAAGTATTTGGAAGGAGCTGACCACCAAGGTCTGTGCCAATATTAGGAGTAGCATAGCATTTTAAAGTTAAGAGACCTCCGGGACTAAGAGGTCATCAGCAATAACCAAAGAAACATTCCAGAAAAGGACAGCAATGGTGATTTGGGGTTTGGAGGAGTGTGAGGACATGGCCCAGAGAGCACATCAGAAGACTCTCCTACTTAGAGTTGGTAAGGGGAATTGTGAAGAATAGCAAACCTCAATACCCACACATCAGCAAGTTTCCTAGTTTGTATGTAGTTTATTTATTTATATCTTGACTTGTTCAAAAAAAAAAAAGATTTAAGGCAGTTTACAAAGAGTTGCACAATATAGCAAGTTTAAATAATCTTACAAAAGAAAAAAATACAGAGGGAATGTAAAAATAGGAGTATTGTTTTAACTTGGATTCTCTGTCACTGCAGGGAAACACATTCTTATACATATTTAAATTGCTGAATTTCAAAGCCTGGCAGGAAGCCTGATGCTTAGCAGGGCAGGGCACATAGAAACTCAAGGTCTAGTGATTACTGTTTATGCTACTGTTGTAATTATTTGTTACTGTAGCCTAAAGTTAGTTTCTTCTCTAAGTGGCTCCCAAAATAGAGGTCAAACTTGTCCCTGTGGGAAAAGCTGTCCTACCCATTCCTTTCCTTCTCATTTCCTTTTTGTTCCAACATGCCCTCTAACTTTTACAAGACAATAAAAACATAATGCTGTTTCAGAGTCTTAGAATCTACACACGGTAATATAACCAGCTCTTAACAACATGAAATCAGCAGGATTTTTCCTCTTTTCTCTGGCATCCTTTTTCTTCTCTCCCACGCTGTATAGTCCCATTTATAGTGTGCCTTGAACTCTGTTTTACACCACCATATAAAATAGATTTCTGTTTTTATCCTAATACCATGCTGATTTGATTACTATATCTTTGTACTATATTTGGAAGTCAGGTAATGTGATGCCTCCAGCTTGTTTATTTTTTGGCTAAAGATTGCTTTGTCTTTTTTGGAGTCTTTTTGTGCTTCTGCGTGAATTTTAGGTTTTCTTGATCTGTGAAGTATGCCATTGTCACCAGCATATTTCTACTACTTCTCAGAGTCTTGTGGACTATGACTAAGGAGATAAGCCATGCAGGAAACAAAATAGTGGAAAAAGAAAAAGAATGCCATTGTATTTCAATGAGGGTTGCAATGCATCTGTAAACTACTTTTGGATAATTTAGACATTTCACCAATATTAATTCTTCTAATCAATGAACATAGGAGGTCCTTTCCATTGTGTGTGTATGTGTGTGTGTCTTATTTCACAGTTTTGTAACTTTTTATATAGATGTCACCCAAACCAATGGAAAAGAGTCCCCAAAATAACTCCATGCATTTATAGCTAACTTTACTTTCAACAAAAGTGCCAAAAGCATATGTTGAAGAAAGGATAGTTTCTGCAATAAAAGATGCCAGGAAAACTGGATATTCACTTGCAAAAGACTAAAATTTGACCCTATCTCCACCCTATTCAAAAATTATTTCAAAATGCATTAAAGATCTAAATGTAAGGCCTGAAACTATGAAACTACTCAAAGAAAGCATGGGGAAAACAATTCAAGACCTAAGATAGTGGATGATTTTTTATAAGATCACAAAGCACAGAAAAGCAAAACAAGAATCAACAATTGGCATTATGTCATTCTAAGAAGCTTTTGCACAACAAAAGAAACAAACAATGAGGGAAGAGACACCCTACAGAATGAGAGAAAAATGTTTGCAAACTATTCCCCTGACAAAGGATAATATGTAGGTAACTCAAAAAATAAAAAAATAAAAATGAGTGAATAAGGGCTGGGACTGTAGCTCAGTGGTAGAGCATCCACCTCTCACGTGTGAGGCACTGGGGTCAATCATCACATAAAAATACATAAAGATATTGTGTCCATCTACAACTAAAAAATATTTAAAAAAAAAAAACGAGTGAATGACATGAATAGATAGTAGTTTTCAACAGAAGAAATTCAAAACACCAGCAAATTCTTTTTTAAAAATGCTCAATATACTACCCATCAAGAAAATGCAAATTAAAACCACATGCTTGTGACTGGATGACTTTGTTCTTTGCTTGTGTTTTTATTTTTCCTATAATACACATATTAACTTTTTTTAAAATGCAAGCTATTTTAAAACCCTGAAAAATATTTAAAAATAAACCCACAAAAAGGAAACTTCTTACCCCATTCAGAATGGCTATTATCAAAAAGACAAAAAGTAACAAAAGCTGGCAAGGATGTGGAGAAAAGGGAACTGTCATTGGGAATGTAAAGTGCTATGCCTCACTACAGAGAAGAGTACAGAGGATCCTCCAAAACAATTAGAAATCAAACTACCGTATGAGAGAGAGATGCTACTTCTGCATATATATCCAAAGGAGATCATATAAGATCCCTGCACTCCCATGTTTCATTGCTGAACTACTGATAATGGTTAAGAGGGAATCAGCCTAGATGCCCATCAATGGATTAATGGATAGAGAAAATGTTATATACATATATATATATATATATATATACATATATATATATATATATATATACACACACACACACACACACACACACACATACAACATTATTCAGCCGTAAAAAAAAAAAAAAAAAGAATGATAGTCTATCAGTTGAAGAAACATGGGTTAAATTGGAGGATGTTAAGTGAAATAAGTCAACAAAGACATATAGTGCATGTTCTCTTATAGATATGGATGCTAAATATATTCAATCAGACCCTAGAATAGTGATTAATGGAGACTGAGAAGGGTAAGGTGGGGATAGAAGGAAGTTGGATAAAAGGTACCAGAAGACAGTTAAATAAAATAAATCTTAGTGTTCTATAGCACAAAGGGGTGACTACAGTTCACAAGAAACTATCATATTTTATGAAGATCTAGAAGAGAGAAACTCAGAGACTTCAGGCACAAAGTAATGATAAGATGAAAATGTTAATTACCCTGACTTAAGTAGTACATATTATATGCATGTATTGAAAATATCACACTGTATCCCATAAATATGTATAATTAAATAAATTTTTTAAAAGTCATCCTTTACCCTGAAGTATAAATAGCTCACACTAGTTTAAAGTCCTGCGAAGACTACATTTTCAAATAAAGCAAATGCGGCTTAAAATACATGGATTAAGTTCTTAAAGTGGAAATTCAGTTGTCCTTAGGTAAAAGGGCACATACAAGTGGAATTTTTTTTTAAGAAAGAGGTAAAAGGAAAAGTTTAAGTCACTTTTATCAATTATAGCACAAAGGCAGTGTCGCAACTAAAAGTATAAACCAAATATAACTGGGACCACATATGGAATGGTTTCAATTGGAAGAAATAAAATTTTCATTTCCATAATTTTTAAAAATTAAAATAAATTTATTCTGTAGCAAGAGGCATAACTACCTCTAATAAATAATTTTAAAAATTAAATGATATAGTTCATTTTGGCTTTTATTACTCTCCTTTTAATAGCATTATCACTCTTCTCCAAAATTCTCAATCCCAAACAAAATAAAACATTATCAGAACATGGACTTGCTGACCCCTTCTACCTTCTAGGATTCTTTTCTTTCCCCTGCTTGAAATTTCTTGCTTTGCTTCAAGTTTCTAGCTCTTTCCACCCATCTTCATGACTGACATAACAAAAGGACAATAACCAGGCAGGTAGACAATGAAATTTCCATTAAGAGAATGGCAAGAACATCAATAGACTTAAAGATAAGAACCATATGATCATCTCGATAGACAGAAAAAGCATTCAACAAAGTACAGCATCCCTTTATGTTCAAAACACTAGAAAAACTAGGGATAACAGGAACTTACCTCAACATTGTAAAAGCTATATATGCTAAGCCTCAGGCTAGCATCATTCTAAATGGAGGAAAACTGAAGGCATTCCCTCTAAAATCTGGAACAAGACAGGGATGCCCTCTCTCACCACTTCTATTCAATATAGTTCTCGAAATACTGGCCAGAGCAATTAGACAGACAAAAGAAATTAAAGGCATAAAAATAGGAAAAGAAGAACTTAAATTATCACTATTTGCGGATGACATGAGCCTTATACCTAGCAGAACCAAAAGGTTCTACAAAGAAACTACTAGAACTAATAAATGAATTCAGATATGGCAGGATATAAAATCAACACACATAAATCAAAGGCATTTCTGCATATCAGCAACAAAACTTTTGAAATGGAAATGAGGAAAACCACCCCATTCACAATATCCTCAAAAAAAATAAAATACTTGGGAATCAACCTAACAAAAGAGGTGAAAGATTTATACAATGAAAACTACAGAACCCTAAAGAGAGAAATAGAAGAAGATCTTAGAAGATGGAAAAATATACCCTGTTCATGGATAGGCAGAACTAACATCATCAAAATGGCGATATTACCAAAAGTTCTCTATAGGTTTAATGCAATGTCAATCAAAATCCCAAAGGCATTCTTGTAGAAATAGATAAAGCAATCATGAAATTCATATGGAAAAATAAAAGACCCAGAATAGCAAAAGCAATTCTAAGCAGGAAGAGTGAAACAGGCGGTATAGCGATACCAGACTTCAAACTATACTACAGAGCAATAGTAACAAAAACAGCATGGTACTGGTACCAAAACAGGCAGGTGGACCAATGGTACAGAATAGAGGACACAGAGACCAATCCACAAAATTACAACTATCTTATATTTGACAAAGTTGCCAAAAGCACGCAACGGAGAAAGGATAGCATCTTCAACAAATGGTGCTGGGAAAACTGGAAATCCATATGCAACAAAATGAATCTGAATCCCTTTCTCTCGCCATGCACAAAAGTTAACTCAAAATGGATCAAGGAGCTTGATATCAAAACAGAGACTCTGCATCTGATTGAAGAAAAAGTTGGCTGTAATCTACACATTGTGGGGTCGGGCTCCAAATTCCTTAATAGGACACCCATAGCACAAGAGTTAAAACAAGAATCAACAAATGGAACTTACTCAAACTAAAAAGTTTTTTCACAGCAAGAGAAACAATAAGAGAGGTAAATAGGGAGCCTACATCCTGGGAACAAATTTTTACTCCTCACACTTCAGATAGAGCCCTAATATCCAGAATATACAAAGAATTCAAAAAATTAAACAATAAGGAAACAAATAACCCAATCAACAAATGGGCCAAGGACCTGAACAGAAACTTCTCAGAGGAGGACATACAATCAATCAACAAGTACATGAAAAAATGCTCACCATCTCTAGCAGTCAGAGAAATGCAAATCAAAACCACCCTAAGATACCATCTCACTCCAGTAAGATTGGCAGCCATTATGAAGTCAAACAACAACAAGTGCTGGCGAGTATGTGGGGAAAAGGGTACACTTGTACATTGCTGGTGGGACTGCAAATTGGTGTGGCCAATTTGGAAAGCAGTATGGAGATTTCTCGGAAAGCTGGGAATGGAACCACCATTTGACCCAGCTATTGCCCTTCTCGGACTATTCCCTGAAGACCTTAAAAGAGTGTACTACAGGGATACTGCCACATCGATGTTCATAGCAGCACAATTCACAATAGCTAGACTGTGGAACCAACCCAGATGCCCCTCAATAGATAAATGGATAAAAAAAATGTGGCATTTATACACCATGGAGTATTAAGCAGCACTAAAAAATGACAAAATCATGGAATTTGCAGGGAAATGGATGGCACTAGAGCAGATTATGCTAAGTGAAGCTAGCCAATCCCTAAAAAACAAATGCCAAATGTCTTCTTTGATATAAGGAGGGCAACTAAGAACAGAGCAGGGAGGAAGAGCATGAGAAGAAGATTACCATTAAACAGGGACAAGAGGTGGGAGGGAAAGGGAGAGAGAAGGGAAATTGCATGGAAATGGAAGGAGACCCTCATTGTTATACAAAATTACATATAAGAGAAAGTGAGGGGAAAGGAAAAAAAACAAAAAGAAATGAATTACAGTAGATGGGGTAGAGAGAGAAGATGGGAGGGGAGGGGAGGGGAGGGGGGATAGTAGAGGATAGGAAAGGCAGAATACAACAGTCACTAATATGGCAGTATGTAAAAACGTGGATGTGTAACTGATGTGATTCTGCAATCTGTATATGGGGTAAAAATGGGAGTTCATAATCCACTTGAATCAAATGTATGAAATATGATATGTCAGGAGCTTTGTAATGTTTTGAACAACTAATAATAATAATAATAATAATAATAAAAGAGAATGGCAAGAAATGGGAAGAGAGAAGATGGGGCCCTGGCCCAAGGTAAAATTGATATTGCCAGCAAGGATGGGAAAAAGAAGGCCTGGAATAGGACCTCCCAGAACTAAAGTCCATATAAGTAATCCTACAGACAAGTGAGGAGAGAGATGAGTAATTCATATTACTAAGGCCTCAATTTTATTTTTTTTTAAATGAAAAGTAATGGCAGGCAATTGGAACGTACAGGTGCCAGCAGATATGCTCTTTAAGGAGGAGCGTTTGTGACCAACCTTAGCCCGCTTTGCTAGGTCGTAGCGTTAAATACATCTCAAAGAGCCAATAACCCCAAGATTAGCAGTGGGACTATCATGTATTCTGAAAAGACTATCTCTGCACAATTTAAAATCACTTATTCCAGTGAAGCCAGAATTAGGCAGGCAGATAGGCAAGGGTCAGATCCAGGAATGGAGAAATTGAAGGAAATGTTAATTCCTTCAGAGCCCTTCCTCCACCCTTATCAAGATAAGCTGCCTCTGCTCCTACCTGTTGCTAAGGTAACCTGCCCCAGGGAATTGTTCCTCCCTATAGGGAGCTGTTAATTACACTCCCTTCCTGCGCAGATCACTCCACACCTTGACCCCTCCAGCCCATCTGCTTCTCACCTTTTGGCCATCCCACCAAGCATTTCCTGGGCCTAGACAGGTATGCAGGAAGGAGAGAGAGAAAGGGGAAGAGAGCAGGAAAACAAAGCCTAGGACATATAAAAAGGCAGAGCACCCTCACTTTGGGGGATACCAGGATACCAGCTATGGCCCACTTCTCCCTCCCAGGAGAAGTCTATGTTACCCCTTTTTAAATTTACCTTGCTTTATATGCTTGCCTCAGCATGCTTCTCTAATGTTATACTTCAATATGTGAGGAAGCAGGACTTGTCACCAGTAACCTGCGGTATCACCAGTATCTTTCTCCAAAGATGACTCTGATGCCAAGGCTATCCGCTTGCCATACACTCTGGTGTCCAGTGCCTCCCTCCTCTGGACGTATCCTATAGCTTTCCATCTCTAACTCATTCCAACAATCACATGGATAATTATGAGAACCTTCAGCCAAGTGCCTATGTCAGGTGTGAAATAAAGGTCCTAGCTTTGTGTATTAGACGAGAACGTTTTCCAGAATTACCTCTCAGGGTCAAGGGCAAAGAAAAAAAACTGTTCTGAATATGTTAGGGATCATTTCTTATCATTATAATACATAGCTGCAGTTCAATTCTTCTAGCTTTGTATCCTTGGAAATTTTACCAAAAAATAATATTAGCTTCTATGTCATAGGTATTTATAATTTCTACTTTATTTTCTCCATTTTTCTTTTACTTTCTCAAACTGTTTTTGGAATCCACAGACCACATAAAGGGAAAAGTGTATTTATTATTGCTTCAAAACTTCTTGCTAACTTCACCCAAACATGCTACAGTATTAAACTACAGAAAGAAATTCAATAATCACTAACATTGAAACTACAGACCTTCCAGGACTTTGATCATTACATCTATAGTTTTATAGTTATTTCTACCTATAAAGTCATGTCAAAAATCAACCAGTTCACTTCCAGTTATGGTAGAAGATAAGAACCTTGCTTCTGCAGTAACAGGATAAACCCAAATAACAAAGTTCTGTTTTTCTACGGGACTACAAAAAAGGAATGGAAGCTAAGAAATACTGATGAACCAAAGTCCAGAAAGAAAAGATGTTTTCCTAAGTGAGCAGGGAACAGAAACAGCTTCCCTACCTGGGAGGACACATCCCATCCAGGTATGCTGTAGCCTGGGTGATTTTGCACAGATAAATACAGTACATCTATATGGCAACACTGACTGGCATCTGAATAACCCAAAGTGGGGGAAAAAGAAATCACTTAACCAAATTTCTTTTTCTATCCTAGAAACAGACATGGGTTTAAAGGTTATAAAGTAGAAAGAAACAATATAATCTTGCATAATCTCACAAACCCTGGATTCTAGACTTTGCTAGATTCTCATATAAAAGTAGACCAACAATGCTTGATACAAAAATCTGATCCCTTCCCAGTCTAACTACTGCTCAGATCAAAGTAGTAGTAGTGGTACAGGAGGTTGGGATTTTGTTCAGAGATAAAGGCAAATTACTCAAACCTGCTATCAGCTCCAGTTCAACTGGACTGCAGAAAGAATCCACCATTTACCCTGACTACATCCTCGATAAAGGACTACATTCCCTAGAGACAAAACTATTGTGTGTGTGTGTGTGTGTGTGTGTGTGTGTGTGTGTGTGTGTGTGTGTAATAATTACTGTTGTATTATGCACAATCTCTCGTATACAATAAAATGGTATGTGATATGGAAAGTAAAATTATACTCAGGTATAATTTATATAGAGTGAAGTTCATCCTGTATTAGGTATAGAGTTTGATGAGTTGAGAAGTAATCACCAGTGCACTCAAAATACAATCACTCCAAAAAGTTCCCACATGTCCCTTTGTAGTCAATCACCATTCTCACTGATGCTCCATCAGGAATGGAGCAACATGGTCTGATTTCTGTCCTTACAGTCTGGCCTTTGCAGTGTCATATAAGTAGAATCACAGTGTCTTAGCTCATTCGGGCTGGTAAAACAAAATACCACATACTTGATGGCTTATACACAATGGAAATTTCTCAATTTTGTCTGAAACTAAGAAGTCCAAGATCAAAATGCTGGATGATTTGGTGTCTGGTGAGGGCATTCTTCTTATAGATCAGTGTCTTTCCCCTTAGCTCATAAGGTGTAAGAGGCAAGGGAGTTCTCTTATTTCTTTTATTAGGACATTAATTCATGAATGAAAGCTCTATGCTCATGACCTGAGACTCCTAAAGGATCCTCACCTCCAATACTGTGGGAATTAGATTTCAACATATCAATTTGTGGTAGATATAAACATTGTATAAAGTATACCATAGTATACTTTATGCAGCCTCTTGTATTCAGTTTCTCTTTTAGCATAATACATATAATATTCATGTGTGTTACATATATCATTAATCTTTTATTGAACAGTATTTCACTGTATGATGAATGAATTTATCTGTTTGCATATTGATGAGAATTTGGATAACTTACTTTCTAGCAATTATTCATCAAGCTGCTGTGCTTCTCTGATGACAGGCATTTTCATTTCTCTTGGACAAATACCCAGAAGTGGAAATATTAGATGACATAACAATATGCTCAATATTGTAATAAACTGCCAAACTGTTTTTCAGAGTAGGTGTACCATTTTAAATTCCCAGCAAAGAGCTCCAAGACCTCTATTGCTCTGTGTCCTCTTGACACTTATTGTTTTAATTTAAGTCACTGAAATCAATAATGGAGTGGCAATTCACTGTGGTTCAAGTTCTTGATGACTAGTCATATTAGGCTGCATTTAATGTGTTAATTTGCCATCCATCTCTTTGTTGCTCAAATTTGTGCAATTTTTATTTATTTTTTATTGAGTTGTGTGAATTCTATGTATATGTTCTGGATATATATCCTTTATTAGATAAATGTTTTGTAAGTTTTTTCTAGCAGTCTACAGCATTTGGTTTGTTCAATGCTTTTCAAAAAGTAGCAGTTGTGTTCTTCTTTCCTTCACTAATAACAAATATCTGAGATAACACACTTACAGAGAGAAAAGATTTATTTTGGCTCATGATTTTAGAGGTTCCAATCAATAACTTATTTGCCCCATAATTGTGGACTGGATCCTCTAAAACCATGGCTAGGCAGCACATCATGGTGGGAGCACATGTCTGAGGGGGGAACAATGCTTACTGCATGGGCACCAGATGAAGAGGAAGAAGAAGAGGCCAGGATCCCACAGTTCCCTTTAGGGAATGTCTCCAATGGCTTTCCACTAAGGCCTCACTTATCAAAATTGCACCATCCCCAATAGCACCATCCTAGGGATAAAGTCTTTAATACATGGGCCTTTGGGGAACATTCAACTTCTAAACTATAGCAAAAGTGTCTGATTTTGATAAACTCAAATTTCTAATTTTTGTTTATGCTTTTCATGTTTTCTAAGAAAACTTTATCAAACTCAAAAATCAAAGATTTTCCTCCAATGTTTTTAAGACCTCTAATAGTTTTAGGTTTCATGTTTGTGTCTGTTTTGTATTTAATGTCAATTTTGTATGTTATGAAATATGGGTCAGGTTCACTATTTTATAAATGAATGTCCAACTCTTTCACACTATTTATAAGAAAGATTATCCTTTCCCCTTTGTGTTACCTTGTTGCCATGGTCAAAACTCAATTTGGTCATATTTGTGTAGATCCATTTTGGATTTTCTATTCTATTCCACTGATACACATGTCTATTTTTCACAATTCTACCCATTCTGATTACTGCTAATATAAATTCACTATATGTTAGATACGAAACAGTGTCAAATATATAACAATAAAACTAAGGATGAAAAGTTGGAGTCAGCTGGGCGTGGTGGAACACGCCTGTAATCCCAGTGACTTAGGAGACTGAGGCAGGAGGATCACAAGTTCAAAGCCAGCCTCAGCAAAAGTGAGGCACTAAGCAACTCAGTGAGACCCTGTCTCTAAATAAAATACAAAATAGGTCTGGGGATACAGCTCAGTGGTCAAGTGCCCCCGAGTTCAATCCCCAGTACCCCCCCCCAAAAAAAAGTTGGGGTCAATAGGATTATGCTTAGTTTTCTACTGTATATCAGAGAAAGCTTTAAATATCTAAAATAATCATTCAACATCAACCAAGTATTCATTAAATAGCTACTGAATTCTAGGCATTGTGCTAGGCACTAAGTAAAGTAGTGGTTAATAAATAGGTGTGGGTCTGCCCTCAAGGAGTTCAGAGTTCAATGGGAAGATGTTACAAATTCCCACAGATAAATATATAATTTTAAGTAGTAAGAAGTATTACTAAAAATTATGTCCAGGACAGAGTGTTACAAGACCTAGTGAAGAACAGGCATAGCATATATAGTAGAACACCAGGGTTCAGATCATCAATATTGCCATTCTCTTCCTCTTCCAGGCCTATAGGACAATTGTATTTCCCTGCCCACTTAAAATTACATGTGACCAATTCTGTGGCAGTGCTTTGACCAGTGAAATGCAGGCCAAAACGATGCATCATTTCTAGGAAGAGGCATTTAAGAATCAGTTCACAGTCCTCCACATGCTCTTCCTGTCTCAGCAGCAAGAAGCCTCACATTAAAACAGCATCACATAATGGTGAAATCTTTCAGACAGAATCCCTGGGTGACAGATGAGCAGAACGCCCTGCCAATTTACAATGGATGTGTAATGTTAAAAAAAAAAAAAAAAAAAAAATCCTATGTTGTTTTAAGCTACTGACATTTCAGAGTGTTAACCTAGAATGATCTAGCCTCTCCTAACTGATAGACTATAGAAGGACTTTTAAGCAAAGATTCAAAAGATAAATAGGACATAGGTTTAAAAAAAAATGAGAGAAATGTATTCCAGGCAGAAGGAACAGCACATTCCAAAACTTTGAAGCAGTGAAGACATTGATTCATTTTAGAAAAGAAAGTCAGGAGGATGTGACATAGCAAACGAGGGACAAAGCACTGAAGAGAAGGTGAAGAAGTTTCAGGTCAGGATGTTCAGGACCTTAGAGACTATGTTCAATATTTTGAATCATGTTCTACATGCAACAGAATGTTCTTGAAATCTGTTATCCAGTGGAAATATGTTTATATTTCAGTTTGATCCCTCTGGATTCTGGGGGGAAGATGGATGAGGGTTGAGAAATGAAGAATGGAAGCAAGCAGACCCACTGAGATGATTTTAGTAGTTAACAGCAAACTCAATGGCACGCAAAAAGAAATCACAGTGGAAATAGAAGGATTGGTCTGGGCTCCGGGCTTAGCAACTGATAACTGGTAGAATGCAAAGACAGCAAGAAAGCACAGAGCTAAAAATGACCATCAAATGACTAACTCGTGAAGCAAAGCAGTTAATGAGAAAGACAGTAAGACAGTGAGCAGAGGAAAAGACTGGTGGAAGATCGATCTCTTTGGGACGTGTTATATTTGGTAGACCTATAGAACATCCAAAAAAAGAGGATCAGATGACAAATTGGATATGTGAGTCTAAAGCTAACATTATGGCTTAGAAATAAATTTAGCCCTCAAAGGTATTTGGAATTAAATAATCTTAAGTAAAGAGAAGATACCTGGGCCTGGTGATGTACATCTATAGTTCCATTGACTGATGAAGCTGGGGCAGGAGGATCACAAGTTCAAGGCTAGTCTCAGCAACTTAGGCCCTGTATTAAAAGAAAAGGCGGGAGGGGAAGAGCTGGGATATAGCTCAGTGGTAGAGCTCCCTTGTGTTTAATCCCCACTACTGCCAAAAAAAAAAAAAAAAAAAAAAATGGACGGAAAAAAAAAAGTAACGGTCAGATTGTGGTGGAAGAGGAGCTGACAAGTAAGATTAAGAAGTAGCCAGAAAGGTGGGGGCTGGGGGTGGGGAATGGGAGAAGCAGAATACAAGAGGTCAATATTTCAATAAGGGAAAAGAGTTTAGAAATTCTCAGCTATTTAAATGAGGACTCAAAATGATTCACTACATGTGACAAACAGAGGTCACTTTTGACTTTAGCAAAGGCAGTTAGGTGGAGTGTGAAGAGTAAATTTCAGACTGGACAGAATTCAAGAATGACTAAAAATGGAAAATGAAGGTGGCAATATCAAGAACTCTTAGAAAGGCAAAGTTACGAAGCACAGAGAGGCCAGTTTGTTAAGGAGTAAAAATATGGCTGTATCTTCCTATTTCACTCCCCTATATTTTACACCCCAGTGTTCTCATATAATCACACATCTACTGGATTAGGATTGGAGGTTTTTTTGCTTCCATTCCTACAATGTGCCTTTAATCCATCCCGTCTTCATTCTTACTTTTTTCCCATATTAAAACTTCCATGTTTCTTAACAGAGCTTTTATCACATCATCTATCCAGAGGTCGCCAAACTGCAAGGTGAAAAACAGAATCCTCCAGACTGACAAATTGGCCTGAGATTTCTGATCTCCAACTGCAAGGTATTAGGATCCATGAACTCACAAAAATATGGGAAAAGAGGCAACTCAAGACTCCCCACCTCTAATACCAGCTCTAAATTTGGGAGTTTCTCCAAAATCATCTGTTTTAATAATTCCCAAGAAAACTTACAAAACTGAATAATCCTTACTATACACATGGTTACATTTATTACTGAGAAAGGACACAAATTAGAACCAGCAGAGAAAAGGCTAGGAAGAAGTCAGGGGAACTCCAAACAAAGCTTTGATTGTTCTCAGCACAAGTCATCCTCACAGTCTGTGACGATATCCATGGAGTAGAGCCAAGCCAGGAAGCTCACTTGAGCTCAGGGTCTAGAGTTTTATTAGGGCTTCATTACACAGGCAGGAATGATTAATTGTTCCCATGGATGAATTCAATCTCCTCTTTCCCCAAAGAGGTCAGACTGATATCAAATATTCTGAAGGGGCTTATCATGGATAACAAAAGATACTAATATTACTCAGAAAATCCAAGGGCCTAGAGGTAACTTCAATCCAGGGACCAAGGAGAAAGCCAGAACTCTCTGGAAGCCAAATTCTTTATTACACCTGTGATGGTTATCTTTATGTTCAATTTGACCTAGTTTATGGTACTTTATTAGGGAGCTCTAGGACTATAACATAGGTGGCTATAAAGCCAGTGATTGAAGCCCTTTTCTTTCATTGGACCACCACTTCACCCCTAAAGTTCTTCAGAAACAGACGGATACATTCACTGTTCTCGACTCTTCAGTTCCTCTCAATCATAAACACATAATACATGCTCTTTGCCATATGATTTTACAAGTGCCTCCCATTAGCTTAAATGGCAAACACTTTCTTACCCCCTGAATCAAGTTGTCTACGAACTGGCCTCAACCAGTTCATGAGTCATGAACAGAAGGGACAGTACACCAATTTCAAGTTGAGTCTTTAAGGAGGCCTGTCAGGGTTTCTTAAGCCTTCTGAGACCTTCTACCATCTGCTATAAAGGGTAAAATGCCTTAAGTAACCACTGAGACCAGAATAAAAAGATACATGAGAAAGCCATGAATCCAAGTCATTGTTTAAAGCCAACCCTGTCTATTCAAGCCATTCTCAGGAAAGCTGTAATAAGACCTACAAATCCATAAATGAGAAATACATACTAATTTTGGTAAAACCAATGAATTTTGGTAATTAATCATTAGTATCAAAAGCTGATTCATAATGTACACATACCAATTTTTATTCATGATTTAAGCTTCTTCTCCATATTCCTGTCTGGTTTCCTGAATTCTAAGCTAATATAGATAAGAAAATCTCAAAAAAAATTACTCTACCTATCAGTTTCCCATAAAGTCTTAAAGAAACTCAGCTTTGAATGGCTTTGGTGGAGGCTCTTAGCAAAGGACACCCTCCACCACAAAGAGAACAAGAAAAAGAGCTCTAGTTGAAGAAATGTCATTTTAACCATTCCTCTCAACATATTTCACCTTCAAATACAACAAAAATTGCTTTTACATTTCCCACTTCCTTCTTGTTTTTTAAAATATTTTTTAGTTTTAGATGGACACAATATCTTCATTTTTATGTGGTGTTGAGGATCGAACCCAGTGCCTAGACTAGTCGAGCACTCTACCACTGAGCCACAACCCCAGCGCTCCCACTTCCTTCTTGAACATTCCATAATGCTCCTCCCGATGGCAAGACAGTAAGAATTACATATACACTTGAAAACTGAATGAAACATATTTGTTCCCTCATTACATTTACTGTCTTTGCTAGTAGCCTACAACACTGAAAACCAAGAAGTCACCTAATAGCAGCAGTTGGGAAAAAGAATTAGACATCCAGCTATTACCCATGTGCCAACCAAGAGCAAGATGGCACAAGATGGTAATTTCTGATTGACAAAGTTCTAATGAAATAGCCTAGACACTCATGCAGATGTGTGTCCTTTTTATAAGCTCTCTAACAGCACAATCAGCTAAGATGACTTGAGAGAATTTGCCAAGCATGGAAGAACACTCCAAGAGAAAGTCTCTGGGATGAACTTACCAGCATCACTGAAATCAACCCAGTTTGATCCTACTTCCTTGAAACACTTCACACAAGTTCTTTTGCAGGAATATTCAAAATAGGAATCACCCACAGGTCTTATCTTTTGAATAAGCTATTTTTATTCCTTAGTGCATTAGATGGAAGGCAAATTTCCTCTAGACAGATGTCAGCATGCACTTAGCTGGAGGAAAAAAAAAAAACTAGTTTAGTGTAAATACCAGAGGGCAAGAATGTTGTGACAATTAAACAGACACAATCTTCTCTTGGTTCACCTGCACCTAGAGGAAGGGGTTCATCAGAATGGCCAGAGATGGAGATGTACATGACATAATGGAGGCAGATGAGAGGCAATGATGAGACGTACCGAGCAGAGTTGGAAATGTGAACCCTATCTTCCTGCTGAGAATGACAGTAAATTCTTGTTCTTAACTTTATAGTATGTGACAGCTTTCACATGCATTGTTATTCACTCCTTGCAAAAACATGGTGAATACAAGTGATCATCATATCTATTTCCCAGGGCTACTATAACAAATGACTACAAACTGGATGGCTCAGAGGAACAGATTTTTTTTTTCTTTCACACATTTAGAGGCTAACAATCTGATAAAGAGGTGTTAGCAGAGCCGTGTTCCCTCAAAATCTCTAGGTGCCCTCCTTTCCTCCTCCAGTTTCTGGTAGCCCCAGGTATTCCATGGCTTGTGGCTGTATCACTTCAGTCTCCAATGCCATCTTCATAGCCCTGTGTTCTTCTACATGGCCCTGCCTCACATGGTGTTCTATTCTTCTAAAGGCATCTATCATATTGGATTAGGGCTCACCACAACAACCTCATCTTGATATACCTAAAGACTCTTCCAGACAAGGCCACTTTCATAGGACCAGAGGTTACAACTTCAACTCATCTTTCTGGGGACGTAATTAAAGTCACAACAATTATAATCCCCATTTTGCTGACAGGAGAAGTGAATTTTACAGAGGTCAAGTGACCTAAGTTTCCACTGTCAGCAATTAGCAAAGGTATAACTTAAACCAGATGCGACTTCTGATGCTGTGCTTCCTCCACCTCGTGACAAATCTCCATCCATTGCCAGCTCCTCAGCAGTAGCATCACCATAAAGGGCCGATGGACAGAGCCCAATGATCATCTGTCCAAAAATGATTACCAAATCTACTGTCAACATGGCCAGGGACATGGAGTGATTTGAGGACATCTAAAGGGTTCGGCAAAAACAGTTACAAGACCAGATACCTGTGATACAAGCCCTCCTTTGTTTCTATTTGTTAAGTGTTGTACTTGAATATAAATATCCCTGGACTACTTAGCATAATAAGGTTTACTTTGCACATGTTATTGATTTTAATAGTCCTTTAATAGTCCTTTAATGTGTGAAACCCTTTTGTTCATTTACTTTCAGAGGCCTTATGTGTCATACAGATAAATGGATGAGTGGATAAATCAAACTAGGTACTTACCGGGAATATCAAATATGACCTTAGTTTTTAGCTTACATTAAGATAATCCATATTGACAATAAGAGGCCTCAATTTTTCCAATTGTAGGGAGAAGGATGTGTAAGTCAATAGTCTCCAATCTGGACATCTTTCATAATAACCTGGAAAGTTTCTTTTAAACTAGATCTCATAACCTTCAAATGACAGCTAGAAAATTAGATTAGAATTTAATATCTCAAAAGTAGTGTCATAAGGAATCAAAAATATTTTATACATGAAAGTGACAACTTGAAAATTTAATAAATTTTTTTACAAGAAAAAAGAAAATACTTAGGAATAAATAGACATATGTGCACATCTAGTTAAACATGATGTATTAAACGCGTTTGTCAAATTTCATTTTGAATCCTCTAAAATAAATAAAATAACTATAAAGGAATAAAAATGTATTATTCACATAAAAAAATGTAGAAGAATTAGAATTGCCAACAAAAGTTTAGAAACTAAAAAGTGGATAGTTAAATAATGTTAAATCCAAACATTAGAAAATCACTTCACATTCCAGAACCCTCAATAGTCCTAGGAACTAGAAGCAAGATCTAGAGGTACCAAATGCCTCTGAAAGGCATGTAAACATTAACATTATTAAGCTAAGTAGTCCAGAGAATGGGTAAAGATTAGGACAGCCTTACATATATTAAATAGGAAAATAATTTGACTATCCAAAAGTACAAATGCACATATCATTGACTCGGCAATACCACCTTCAATAAGTTTTCTATAATGTATTCACATATGCATAGATATGTGTAAAAGAACATTCATAGGATCATTTTAATGACAGAATTAGAATTAGTCTTATAGTTTATTCAACATAGACAATGGTATTTCCATATTGTTAGGGTACAAGCCATATTCAAACCATAACAGTTCATGTACTAGAAGCTTGGTCCTCAGAGTGGTGGGCCTCGTCAAGTGTAATTAGGTCATGAGGTCTCCACCTTCATAAATGGATGAAGCAGGTCACATCTTGAAGCAGGTCACATCTTGTGGAACTGGATTTGTTCCCTTGAATAATGGTTTTTTTAATAAAGTGAATTTGGCTTCCTCAGCTTACTCTTGCTTCCTTTCTCACCATGTAATCACGCTCACATGGCCCACCACCATGTCCACCTCTCGGACTTTCAACTTTTGAAACTGAGGCAAATAAACCTCCTTTCTTCACAAATCATCAAGTCTCAAGTATTGTTTTAGCAACACAAAATGGACCGAGACTTATATATTGGAATATATCTACATAGGGATACTCCTAGAGAGGAATCCAGGCAGCAGCATAGAATGCATACCCCACCTCCTCCAAAGTTTGGAATCAAAACAGCAAGAGAACAGCTACTCAATGAGGAGGGTGATAGAAGAAATGTAATGAGGCTTATTATGAGACCGTCAGAGACCTGGAGAGACTCAGAAATTCTGGTTAATGGGACAAAAAACAAGAAAGAACTTCAGGTTCAAACTAGCACAGATTTTATATATCTCCATATATATATGGAGAGAGAGAGAGAGAGAGAGAGAGAGAGAGAGATAAATTAGATAAACTGTAAATATTTATGTCCCAAACACTGGTTCACTCAATTTTATAAAACAAATATTCAATATAAAGGAACAGGTAGATTTCAACACCAATAATAATGGAATATTGAAGTCCTCTACTATCACTAATAGATAGGTCAACCAGACAGAAAATAAAAGACACAAATTTAAACTATGCTGCAGATCAAATGGACTTAAAAGATATCTAGAGGATATTTTACACAACAGCAGCTAAATAAACTTTCTTTTCAGCTGTTCATTAACCCTTCTCCAAAATTGGTCCTATGTTACACCATAAGGTGAGTGTTAGCAAAAAAAAAAAAAAAAAATTAAACTCTTGCATCTTTTAAGATATAATGGAATGAAATTACAAATCAACAGCAAGAAAAACTATAGAAATTATTCAAGTACGTGGAGATTGAAATATACTTTTGAATATGAATAAGACACTGGAGAAATAAGTGGGGGAAAATATAAAAAATTTAGAATCACAACATCAGATTTGGGGGATAAAGATAGTTCTAAGAGGTAAGCTTATAGCTGACCATGTTTTAAAACTCAAATAGCTTAATGATCTATCTCAAAGTTTTATAAAAACAAGAATTAACCAATCCTACAACTAATAGGAAATAATAAACATCAGAGCCAAAATCAATTAAATAGAAACTAAAGGAATACAAAGGGTCAATGAAACAAAAAGTTGGTTCTTTGAAAAATAAATATTGATAAGTTTTGCTAAGAGTTTATCAAAAAATAGAAAGAGACCTAAATCAATAAAATTAGAGAAAGAAATATTACAGCGGACACCATGAAAATCCAGAGGATTATCAGGGAACTAGTTTAAAAATTTATATTCCAGGGGCTGGGGATGTGGCTCAAGTGGTAGCGCGCTCGCCTGGCATGCGTGCGGCCCGGGTTCAATTCTCAGCACCACGTACAAACAAAGATGTTGTGTCCGCCGATAACTAAAAAATAAATATTAAAAAAAAAATTCTCTCTCTCTCTCTCTCTCTCTCCTCTCTCACTCTTAAAAAATTTATATTCCAATAAATTTAAAAATCTAGAAGAAATGGACAAATTTCTAGATATAACTTACCAAAACTGAACCAAGAAGATATAGAAAACATAAACAGACTGATAACAAGCAATGAGATTGAAGCAGTTATAAAAAGCCTTTAAAAAAGGAAAAGCTCAGGAACAGACAGATTCACTGCTGTATCCTACCAGGGCTTTAAAGAAAACCTCACACCAAAAATTCTGTAATTTTTCTATGAAATATGAAATAGAAAAGGAGTGACAGCTTCCCAACTCATTTTATGAGACTAGTATCACCCTAATACCAAAACCAGAGTAGGATATCATCAGGGGAAAAAAATTACAGACCAATATCCTTGATGGACATAGATGCAAAAATATTTGGTAATGTTCTTGCAAACTGAATTCAACAACATTAAAAAGATCATACACCATGGTCAAGTAGTTTTATTCCAGGGATGCAAGGATAGTGCACTTTGCAAATCAGTAAATGTCATATACCAAATAAATAGAACCAAAAACAAAAGCTACATAATCTCAATAGATGCAGAAAAAAAGCCTTTGACAAAATTCAACACCTTCATGATAGAACAAAAACAAAAACAACAACAACAAAAAATAACCTGAGGAAACTAGGGATAGAAGGAACTTGTCTCAACATCATAAAGCCTGCATAACACAAACCCAAAGCCAAAAATCATTAAATGGTGGGAAACAGCATTTCCCCTCAAATCAGAAATACAACAAGGATGTCTACTCTCAGTGCTTTTTCAATATAGTACTTGAAAATTTAGCCAGAGCAATTAGGCAAAAGAAAAAGAAAAAATGATAAAAATAGCAAAGAAAGAAGTCAAATTTTCCCCATTTAAAGATCATATGGTTGCATATTAGATGATCCTAAATGTTCCACAGAAGACTTCTAGAGCCAATCAACAAATTCAGCAAAGCAGCAATCCATAGGTTCAAAATAATCCATACCAAAATACCAATCATATCCCTAACAGAAAAAAGCATAAAATGTATATGGAAGAAAAAAAAAAAAAAAAAAACAGAATAGCCAAGGCAATCGTGAGCAAAAAAAAAGCAATGCTGGAAGCTTCACAATACCTGAACTCAAATTATACTACAGAGCTATAACAACAAAAAGAGCATGTTATAAAAACAGTCATGTAGACCAACGGAATAAAAGGTACAGAGACAAACCCACACAGACACAGTCACCTTATTCTTGACAAAAGTGCCAAAAACAAACTGGAGAAAAGAACCTCTTTAACAAATGGTGCTAGGAAATGTGGATAACCACCTACAGAGAAATGAAACTAGACCCTTATCTCTCACCCTGCACAAAGTCAGCTCAAAATGGATCAAAGGCCTAGGAATTAGGCCAGAAACTTTGCAACTACTAGAAGAAAACAGAGGAAACAAGAGCAAGAAGAGAGAGCCTATAAACAGGAGAAAAATCTTTGGCAGCTACTTTTCTGACAGAGGATTAACATCAAGAATATGCAAAGCACTAAAAATTCACCACCAAATAAATAACCCATGCAATAAATGGAGAAATGAGCCAAATAGACATTTCTCAAAAGACGTAGTTCAAGTGGCCAATTATACGAAAAATATTTTGGTTATATTCTTAACCATCAGGGAAATGCAAATCAAAACTACACTGAGATTTCTTCTCACCCCAGCCAGAATGGCAATCAAGAATACAAATAATAAATTCTGGCAATGATGCAGAACTTTTAGCCACTGTTTGGGGGAGTATAAATTGGCAAAGCCACTATGGAAATCAGTATGGAGCTTCCTCAAAGAGCAAAAACTGGAACTGCCATATCATCTAACTACACCAATCCTTGGTGTTCATCCAAAGGAATTAAAGTAAGCATACTTCTGAGATATATGCAAACCTATGTTTATTGCAGCACAATTCAGAATAGCCAAGTTATGGAATTAGCCTATGGGTCCATCAACAGATGGATGCATAAAGAAAATGTCACACATGCACAGAGTTTTATTCAGCTATAAAGAAAAAAAAATTATGACATTTGCAAGAAAATGAATGGAACTAGGGAGCATTGTGTTTAGTGAAATAAGCCAAACTAAGAAAGACAAGTATCATGTTCTCTCTCATATGTGGAAACTAAAAGATGTTAAGAGAGAGAGAGAGACAGAGAGAGAGAAGTACATCCTGAAAGTTGAATGGTGACCCTTAGGGTAGAGGAAGGAGAATTGAGGGAGGGAGGAGGGGAAGGTAAGGGGAGGTTCTGGGGTGAGAAATTGATCAAATGACATATACATATCTAAATGTGCCACTATGAAACATGCAATTCTGTATAATATGCACCAAAAACAGCAAAAAAGTTAAATGGGATATTCCCAGTTTAGCCTCATTCACCCATTCTTTTCTAGAGGTTTGATCTCAGCTCATTGAGAGAGATTATCCTTTGTACCTCACTCTATATTGAGGTCCAGCAAGTAAAAGTTATTTGGAGAATAATTGGGGAAAAGGAAATCAACTGAACCCCAGAAAGACAACTAATATGAAAAATGAAGCCTGGTTGGATGGAAAACACAGGGAAAAAAGACCTGCACATTCAGGAAATGAGAGATCCAGGTCCAGGGTGAGGCTCCGCATTACCACCTCTAAAACACTCTCTCCTCAACCAACCTTTAACTAAACCTTACCAACTTTCAACCAAAGGAAGAGAGAAATAGGAAAGGAGAGACCATGCCACCAGGATCCACAAGCTCTGCTGAAGCACCCTTCAGAAAAAGCTGGCCACAGAGTCGAGCCTGCCTTGCTGCTAGGTGGAACTGGGGATTAATGTCTAGATATGCTTACAAGCCACATAGGTAAAGATCCTGGTGCAGCCCAAGGCCACAAAATAGTCATAAAAATTATACAGCAAAGAGAAGACAACCCCTCAGGTAGCAGTTCAGGTCACATTCTGTGCACACCAATGACTGTAGAAGATAAGACTGGATTCTTGTTAATCAAGTGGGAGATTTTTCAGAACACTAAAACTCGTCATATAATTATAAATGTGTCACACTTAATGGCAGTTGCAGCCAGAGACTAATGAGACACAAGAGAGAAAGTAGCGTCATAGTTAAGCTGCACATCTTCCATTTGCCCCTCCAGAATTCTGCCACTTTCCATCCTGCTCTGTGCTTAGAGACTGGCCGGTGTGCACTTCACCAGTGGGTTTACTTCATTCAGTCTTCTGGTAGTTTAGTCCTGAAGAGTTGGTGACAGATCAGGGACATGAAGAACAGTGAGGCCACTCTTGGATCCCTTGTTGGGGGTTCATCGCAGGCTGATGACACCCCTTGCACCAAACATCACAGTTCCTGTCATGGCAGCTCTGGTCATACCCTCTTCCCTGCCTTCAAGCCCAGGTGCAGTAACTCTCAGAGGTCTCTCACCTGCAGCTTGGCTCATTCCTCAGTATCTGTTGCTCAGGAACTGCCCCAATCTTTATTAATAATTCATATATTAAACTCCTCAAATTATCATCAGTTTTTCATAGGAAACGGACCAATACACCATTCTTTAGGAAAAATAAGTATTTCCCTTGAATTTTTAAAAATTTTTTGCTTTATTAAGACATAATAATTGTACATATTTATAGTATACAGTGTGGAATGCTTAAATTTAACAGTAAAAAAGAAAACAATGCAATTACAGAGAAAAGGCAAATATTTTACTGAAAAAGATTTACAAATACATATGAGCACATAAAGGATGTTCACCACTAGTCATCAGAGAAATAGAAATTAAGTCCATGATGAACTAACATTATATACCAATGAGAATGACTGAAAACTTCAAAAGGACAATATCAAATGTTGACGAGGGTATAGAGAAACTAGAATGCTGTATACTGCTGGTGGACATTAAAAAATGCTTTAGAAATTTTTTTTAAAAAACCTAAACACACACTTATCTGCAACTCAGTACTTGTGCTTTCGGACATGTATCTTAGAAATAGAATTCATGCCCTTACATAAATCTGTGTATGAATGTTGAGAGGAGCTTTACTTAAAGCAGCTAAAACCAGTAGAAAATTCCCCTCAATAGGCAATTGGGGGTACCATCCACACTATGAAACTGGTCAGCAATAAAAAGAAACTGGTTATTGATACTTCAGATTTCTCAAGAGCATTCTTCTAAAAAAAAAGAAAGACTATCACATGATGACATCTCACAATTCCATGTATATGTCATTCTTAAAATGATCAAATTATAGAGGAAAACAGATCAGCAGTTGTCAGGGCTTAGGCCTGCTGAAGGCAAGTGTGGCTGTGAGGAAGTGGTATGAAGGAGATCTCAGATGATGGAATGGTTCTACATCTTCAATGCAGCGGTGGTTGCTTGCATCTATACCTGGTGGTGCTATGACAAAACTATGCCCATTGCAACAATGCCAAATTCCTGGGTTTGACATTTTAGTATAATTATATAATATGTAACCCTGAGGGAACCACAGGATACATAAGACCTCTCTGTACTAGCTTTATGACTTCTGTGAACCTGACTATCTCAAAAGAATACTTTTAAAAAAAAAAAAGCTCACTCTGCTCACTACAGTGAAAAAAAAATAGAAAGAGCAGTTGCTCCTAGAACAAGATCAGACTCGAAAGGACCAGTTACGAAGGCCCTGTAGTCATCCATGCAGGGATGCAGGTGACCTGTTACTGGAGTGGTATTAGCAGTGGGAGCAGTGGCTGGGTTTGGCCCTTGTTTTGAATGTTGGCCAACAGGGTTAGCTGGTGGGATGTGAGGAGGGTGGGAGAGGAGAGGAATAAGGATAACTCCACAGGCTTTTTAACCTGAGCAAAAGGCTAAATGGAGCTGTCCTTCAAACAGTCAGAAAGACAGAATGAAAAATGAGCTATGCATAGTGGGAATTCATCTTAGCCACGATAAGCAAGGCACAATTAGCCATCCAACTTCTGGAGTTCAGGGGGAAGGTTGGGCTATAAATGTTTAATTCATCAGCTTACAGATGATATTTAAAATTTTAAGACCTTGAGATCATCCATGTGCATAAATAGAAAAGAGGTCTAAGGACACTCAAATTTTTTTCTAACTTTATTGAGATATAATTGACAAAAACTGTATATATTTAAGGTATTCAAATTCATGTTTTGTTATATGTGTACATTGTGAAATAATCACCACAATCAAGTTAATAATGCTCATTATCTCACATAATTACCATTTTTAGTGTATTCAGTGAGAATACTTAAGCTTACCTTCTTAGCAAATTTCAAGCATGAAATAAAGCATTGTTAATTCTAGTCACATGGCTGCACATTAGAACTGAAGGACTTTTGTGTATAGCTGAAACTTTGTACCTTTTAACCAATATCTCTCCATTTTCTCCTCCTCCCTGATCCTGGTCACCAACATTTCATTATCTACTTCTAGGAGTCTGATTCTTTTATATTCTACATGCAAGTGGGATCATACTTCATTTGTTCTGCTGTCCTGGCTCATTTTGCTTAACATGATGTACTTCAGGTTCATTCATGTTAAAAATGACAAGGTCTCTTCTTCAAGGCCAAATAATATTCCATTGTGTACATACATCTACATTTTCTTTACCTGTTCATCCATCAAAGGACTGTTAGGTCGTTTCTGTGTCTTGGCTATTATGAATATAATAATATTCATAATGCAATGCATATGGGAGAACAGATAGCTCCTTAACTGGGTTGTTGGATTATAAGGTAGTTCTGTTTTTAATTATTTCTAAGGGATCTCCATACTGTTTTCCTTAATAGCTGTACCATTTCTACCTAAGACATTTCTAATTTAGAGGTTAGGAAAATGAAGAGGTTTCAGTAAATGGTGACCGAGAAGTAGCCAGTGAGGAGGGCGGATTTCTAAGACAGGGTGAGATGAAAGAAGCCAAGAGAAGGAAAGTTTTCTTTTGTATTCTAGAAGAAGATGATCAGCAGTTTCTGACAATGCTGAAAATGAGAACTGAGAAATGACAATTTGATTTGATAATAAAGAGAAGAGATGATTAGTAACTTTGAAATAAAGTTTTAGTACAGTTAAGACCCAATTCAACTGTTGTACTCAAGAGATAATAGAAGATAAAATGCACTACTTTAAACAACACTTTGGAACCTTTGTACAGCAAGCAGAGAAATGAGGTGTTTACTCAAATAGTGTGCAGAGATCAAATAGGTGATATTTTAATATGGGAAATATCTTATGCTCATGTTAAAGGGAAGACCACACGATAGAACACATGCAAGATCCCATCCTTCAGGTAAGAAGAATGAGATCCAGCAAGCTGAGAAACTGGCTTTGGACAACAGGGCTGGGTGGAAGCACATTCAAGGGTGCAAATGTATATATACTGGTAGATTTTGTGCTTAGGAAGATACAGTATTCCCTTTTGGTACTTCGTATAGTGAAATAAGATCATCAGCTGACAATGAGGAGAAGGAAGGGATATTGGAGACAGAAAGGGTATGAGATAATCTAAGTGTAGCAATGTAATGGTGAATTGGCAGAGGAAATGCAATAGGATTGCCTGGCACATTTATTTGATAAACATGAATTTAACATCACATGAATCAGCTTCGTCACGGGCTGCTCTTCCAGCCTGCTTTAGGTGTTTGGGAGCAAGTGTGAAATTGGTTAGGTGTAAGGACAGTCAAGGGAATTGAGTATAGATACAGAGGATGGAATGTGAACCGCACAGAAAGGGAAGCAAGTCCCTGTGAGAGCTGATGTAGGATGCTCTGGGTAGTGAGGTTTATTAGGGGCTCATCTTAGGCCACAAAGAAAGCACAAGAGTAGGATGGGGTGGTCCGAGTGGATACTTCAAATTCGTATGATAATAAGATGAGTGTTAAGGTGGGATGGAGAACAAAAGCAAAAAAAAGTGAGGCATTCAAAGAACTCCGAGGCCCAGATGCTGCATGAATTGCCCCAGTGGATGTTGAAATGCTCAAGAATAGCACATATAGTGGTGAGTGAGACAGTAAACCAGATGTTAAAAATCAAAACATCAGCAAAAATTACCGATTTATAGATGACTACAAGGAGAGTTGAGCAACAAGGTGCTTCAGAAGACCCGGGACGAGGGGATGTGAAGGAAATATGACCCATGGTTGAGAAGCAGCATCAGTGAACAAGGAAAACACTGACCACAACTCCAAAATTTGGAGAACATGGAGTGTGAGAAGAGATGAAAGGAAGCCACTGGAGTGCAGTGTAGAAACAATTGCCATATGGTGCTTTCTTACGCCAACCTTCAGAGTAGCACAGAGTGTATACAGCCACCACAGAGGAACTCCTAGGGTTGTTCAGCAGCCATGCAGAAGGTCAAGGTGTCACGGAAGTCATGCATCAAACAGATGGTGGTGGGGCAGGGGAACAAGTTATATCTGAAAAGCCTCATCCCCCTCACAAACAGGGCATCCACCTGTCATTCCTCCCTTATGGCCATGACAGCGTCACCATGTGTTCAGCTGTCCACAGCATCACACCAAGAACAAAGTCTCTCTTTGAACACATCTAAATTCATTTCCAGCCCTGGGTAATTGATATTACTACTTTATATTATTAATTCATGATTCTTGAAGACCTTGCCAGGTGTGGTGGTTCGTGCCTGTAATCCCAGCTCTTCAGGAGCCTGAGTCAGGAGGAAGACAAGTTCAAGGTCAACTTGCTCAACTTAGCAAGACACTTTCTTAAAAAAATAAAGAGGTTGGGTGGTGAAGGCGTTCCTGCACCCGCTGTCTGAGAGGGTCACAGCATGAGGGATGCTGTGGCAGGGCCGCACCATCTGGAAACCAGAACCATTGGAAATGTTAAGTGTTTTGTTTATGATACTCATGATATGGATATCAGGGCATACATCAATCAATAAGAAAAGTACGTATTGCCTGAGATTGCAGGAAAATTCCAGGAATGAGACTAAGGATACAATTAAGACATGCCATGAGGTGCATTTCAATCTCTCTCAGGATACAAACAATAGTGTTATTCCTCAAGCCTAAGCAACAAGAAATGTTTATCCCATGGTTAACAATTTACACTACCTCCCCCCACAACCCCATCCTAAAGCCACTATCCATACAACACCTAGCTACAGAAAAACAATTGCTGTGCCAACAGTCCAAGAACCACCGTATGAGCTTATGATAACCCCCTCGAGGATAAGAGGCTAATAAAAATACCTTCCCCCGACTAACACACCCTCCTTTGCCTTACACAGAAACTTATGATGAAAATGGAAAACGCATACTTAATATAAATGACAAATGGGTTGAAGTGTAAAGCCTGCCCTTTAGTTAAAGATTACAAAGACATAAGAATTGGTGTGCTTTGACCAAGGATCAAGGAAACTCTGTTAAGAAAGCAGTTAAACAGGTCATGTGAAAAAAGAAAATTACCTTGAAAATTAAAAATAGAATAATGTAAAATTAATATAGATATATTTTAGAGGTACTTCCGAGTAGTAGGCTTTTAATTAATAGACTTTCACTATCTTAACTGTATTTTACTGGGATTTTAGTTTAGAAGGAAGAAAGCTTTCTAATAAGCATAGGTATGCTTTAAAGTTAAAGGTTAATGAAATAACTATAGATATGCTTTAAAGTTTAATGTGAATAATAGGTCAGGAGATGTGTAGTCTAGTTGCTTCGCCTAGCACATAGTGATTGAGGCGAAAACATAAAAGCTAAATCATGATTGGCTAAGGTCATAGGAAAATATTTTAAACAATGCACTCAATATCTTAAGAAATCAATATGTCAGAAAAGATTGTAACTCTTGAAAATTATGTAAATCAAAGAAGTTTCAGGCTTTGAAGCTATCATTAACTACCTAAAAAAAAGGTATGAAACATCTGTAATAAAGGTATAAAAATAAAGGTCCCTCTAGGGGCAAAAGATTCTTTCTGGAGGCTGCTCGTAACTTGCAACCTGTTGTCCCATCTCTTCTTTTGCTGACGCCACTCCTACTTCAGGACCCCTGGACCCTCCCCCAACTGGGCTGGACCCCTCCCCCCCAGGCAGGTGGGGATTTAGTTTAGTGGTAGGGCTATTTAAGCCCTAGAATTCTGCCTTCTGCCCAACCAAATCCTTAGACCTAAATTGCCAAGTGCACTGCTTCTGCCCATGCATAACAGTGACTCACCACCTGACAACTAACCCACCTTTATGCATTTTGGATGACAGTCCATGTTCCAACTGGAAGCAGTAAGAGCTCCAGGGATCGAACTTACATAAACCACAGGCTGCAGTGGTCATGTTTTCGCTTATTCCCCGAAGAACTTAAAATGCTGAACATAGAAAGAGCTTAAGTATTCCCTTGGCTTTCCTCTGAAATAGGTGGGGGTGCTCTAAGCATTCCTCAATGAAGAGTTTATATCCAGAAAAGTGTGACCCCACCCTTCAACCTCCCACTTGCTCCGAGTTGGCGGCTAAAGAATCACCCAACTCTTCTAAACTGAGCTCTGCTACAAGGGCAGTCTGCACAAGAATGTCAGTTACTCAAAGGCATCTCTGGCCTAAGCTGTTGTGTAGTAAAAGATAATCAAGCAGATCTAGCCTATTTTTTGTCACCCCCCCCCCCACAACAAACATCTTATTAGGGAAAAAAATAGAATACCAGGTACAAGGATGATATGTGACCTTACAACAAGGTGTTGACACAGCATCCACACAGGTATTAAAATTCTGATCGTCATAACAGCATATGTCTAATAAGAGTATATGGCTAATATTTACTGAGAACTTATACCAGATGCTATTCCAAGGGCTTTGCATGTATCAATTCTATGAACCCCTCCACAATCATAGCAGGTAGGCATGATTTTATTCCCATTTTATAGATAAGAGAATAAGTTACAGAGAGGTAAGTTCTTTGCTCAAGGTTTTCTAGCTAGTTCAGTAGGGCAGTTAGAATTTGAACCTAGTCACCCTGACTTCAGAGTTCACAATTTCAACCAAGGCACTGTACTACCTCAAAAAACAAAACAGTCTCACCAACTACATTTTCCAACACAAATTGCTCTCTCATGACTTCTAGGAGGAATGGGATTTCCAAAGGAGTGATAAAAAACCCTTTTGAATCAATGGGCCAAGGACATGAACAGACACTTCTCAGAAGAGGATATTCAGTCAGTCAACAATATATTAAAAAAAAAAAGGTTCATCATCTCTAGCAATTAGAGAAATGCAAATCAAAACTACTCTAAGAAACCATCTCACTCCAGTCAGAATGGCAGCTATTATGAAGACAAACAACAATAAGTATTGGCAAGGATGTGGTGAAAAAGGCACACTCATACACTGCTGGTGGGACTGCAAATTGGTGCAGCCAATATGGAAAGCAATGTGGAGATTTCTTGGAAATCTGGGAATGGAACCACCATTTGACCCAGCTATCCCTCTCCTCGGTTAATACCCAAAAGACTTAAAAAACAGCATACTACAGGGACACAGCCACATCAATGTTTATAGCAGCACAATTCACAATAGCTAAACTGTGGAGCCAACCTGGATGCCCCTCAGTAGATGAATGGATAAAAAAAAAAAAAGTGGCATAAATACACAATGGAATATTACTCAGCAATAAAAGAGAATAAAATCATGGCATTTGCAGGTAAATGGATGGAGTTAGAGAAGATAATGCTAAGTGAAGTTAGCCAATCCCCCCCAAAAGATGCTGGATATTTTCTCTGATATAAGGTGACTGACCCATAATGGGGTAGGAAGAAGGAGCATGGGAGGAATAGACAAACTCTAGATAGGGCAGAGGGCTGGGAGGGGAAGGGAGAGGTCAGTGGGTGAGCAATGATGGTGGAATGTGATGGACGTCATTATCCAAAGTACATGTATAAAGACATGAGTTGGTGTGAATATACTTTATATACAAACAAAACCATGAAAATTGTGTTCTATATGTGTAATAAAAATTGTGATGCATTCCACTGTCATTTAAAAAATAAAAGCAATTAAAAAAATAAAGTTGATGAATAGGTTAAAAAAAAAAAACCCTTTTGCTGCAAGATAGGATGAGGTGCTTGCTTAATTTCACACAAAATACCATATGACCTGGAAACAGAAATAGCTCAGAAAACAAATTTGTTCTCAGTGAAAAATTACCCTCTAAGACAGTGGTTCTGAATGTTTAATGGTCATGAAGTTCTCCCTTCAGACTGATTAAAAATACATTTTCTAGGGACCTATTCCCCAGATTTACTAGGTTGAGTCCAGGAATTATTATCAAGCCTCATCATCACCAAATCCAGGCAACCTTGATGGAGGTGGTTTCCTGACCACATCATGTGAAGCATTGTTCCAGGGAAGAGCCAATTCTGACATGAATGAGAGATGAGAATCACATGTGATACCAAAATTTGAATTTTGGGTAAAATAAGGAAAAAAACCCAAGAACTTTGGTATCATCTAAAAGTAAAGCACATACACAACTTTACTACCAGCAAAATGGTAAAAATGGTATGTATATATATATATGTATGTATGTTAGTTAGAAAGAGCATGGACCTGGAAGTTAGAGAAATATATAAATTGTATAAATTGAACATCAGACTTCCTGCTTAATCAGCTTTGTATCTTGGGAAGGTGAACCTCCATTTTATTTTATTTTTACGTGGGTGCTAATGCCTACAATCTTATTCTAAGATGAGACTACAATTATTTATTTATTTCCACTGTATGCCGGAAAAGTGAGCACATACCTTTTTTCTTGCCTGAGAAGGGCACACAAAGCTAAGAGTGGAGTGACCATCTGGCCACTATGAAATGAATGATCGGAACAATAGAACAATCCTGGGTCCCTGGCAGCATCATGGGTGTGACATCAGCTCTCAGCTGCACATCTTTAGAGGGTCTACTAAAAATAAGAACCAAGTACCCAAATTTCATTCATAATTTTTCAGGTTTTTGTTACCACTAAATGAGATCACTACCCAGTAGTGTGATTAGCTTTGTCTGCTACTTTTCTAAATTTAAAAAAAGCCCTATATGTAAAGAGTAACTCATTTATTTCCACCCCTGGATAATTAATATTACTACTTTATATTAATTCATAATTCTTGAAGACCTTGCCAGGTGTGGTGGTGCATGCCTGTAATCCCAGCTCTTCAGGAGCCTGAGTCAGCAGGAAGACAAGTTCAAGGCCAAGTTGGGCAAATTAGCAAGACACTTTCTTAAAAAATAAAGAGGGTTGGGGGTTTAGTTCAGTGGTAGAGTGCTCCTGGGTTCAATCCCTAATACTTTTAATTTATTTTTATTGGTGCATTATAATTGTACATAATAGTTAAATTAATTATGCCATAATTAGTATATGCATATAACTTATTTGGATCAATTATATTCCCTAGTGCCTTCCCTTTCTCTCCTTCTCCTTCATCCTCATCTGCTTTCTCTAATCTACTGATCTCTCTTGTATTATATTAATTAGTGCATTATACACACACATTCACACACACACACACACAGAGAGAGAGAGAGAAATTCATTATGTTATAGTCATACATAGCATTTTGGGAAACAAAATTTACCAAAAAATAAATTTTAAAAGACCCTATCTATGATTTTCCAGAAAAATTTTAATAGGGGGGAATATAGAGAATGAAAATGGTTCTAAAAGACTAGAGAAAATGCTTAATATGTTTTCTGAAAGCAGTACACCATATGTTTACTACATTCTTTCATGAAGTTATATTAATAGGCTATGAAATAAATTATTTGTGGGTACTTACAGAAAGTAGTCATCACTATAAAGTAGTATGGATTCATTAAAAAGAAATTCTGTCAAACTAATGGCTTTACCTAACAAATAGGTTTGTAATATTGATAGATTGTAAACAGGTTGCAGATCTCATCCCTGGGTAAGATGGAAAAATATGGATTGGCAATAAATGTAATTGGACAGGTTTGAAAAACTATGCCCAAAGAGTGCTGGCTAATTAAGAGATATTTAGAAAATCAAATAACATCAATATTTTATCAACATCCTAGAAAAATATTTTTAAGAAGCTACATTTTTTCAGTTTTTCAGACACAGAGAACACTTAATTATATGAAATATTTAAAACACTCTTTCAAAAGATAGTTAATTAAAAGAAACTTGCTTTTACAACCAACAATAAAATATTCAAGAATTATGAAATCAATACTATTTCCTAGTTCTGGGGAGGAAAAAAAAACACAAACTCAAAGTAACTCTGTTGAAACTCCTAAAAATACTAGTATAATCCAGCCAATTTAACAAAATAATCATGTTCTGATGGAACTATAGTTCCAGAAAGATGGTTTTAATGGAAGCGTCAGATACCCATAAGTAGGCAAACCACAACTGGAGAGCTGTGCAGTTTTGGGTGCTGGACTTGTGATTTAAATCATAAAACATCACCTTTGATTTCAAGTCCTGCCCAGGCTCTGAGACCAATATTGTCCTTAGGTAGCCCTACTTTTTTATTCTCTCTGGGATAGTAATGGAACAGTTAGTTTAGTGGGATGGGATCAACTAACCAAAAAAAAAAAAAAAAAAAAGCTTCATTCCTAGCTCCAAAGTTTGAAAGGCTGTAGGAGATGGGAAGGATTTGTATCTTACAAATAAGGAGAGAAAGTGTTTTTTCCTGCTCTAGTGACCTGGGGAGGAAAAGAGGGATCTTAAAGCAGAAGCAAGAAAAAAAGGCAAGAGGCACATGCTCTGGACTCTTTCCTGGGCTGGTCATTTGCCCATCTGCTGCCAGATCCATTCCCCATCCTTCAGCCTCTTCTCCCTTGCCATCTGCCTTCACCAACTGTCAGTCAGTGGAAAGCACTGATGGAAAGACCAGAGGAGTTAGGAGTGCGGCTAGAATATTTCTGCCTCCTCTTCAAACTCAGTGCTGCTTCAGTGATTTTTGCCTACTCCTTGGTTCCAACCACCACTGGTCTGCTAGTTCTCTCTGCAGTCCCAGTTCCCAGGAGGCAGCCTTCAGATGGTTCTACAGGGTTCTAGACATCCCTGCCCACCTCCCTACAGCCCAAGACAGCCCTGAATTTCTATGCCATTCCTGGTTGCTCCTTTACCACTCTTGTTGACGACATAGCCAATTTCCTATATTAAATTGCTTCCATTGAATTCTCTGGTGTGAATTTTTGTTTTCCTGCATAGATCCTTACTGATATATTCCTCTGTTTAATTACTGTCCTTACCCAAGTGATGACTGGGGGAAGATAATTTAAAAGAAAGAGACATTGTGCTCTAAGTTTGGAAATCTGAGAACTGAGTAGATTTGTGCTTTAATGATGGCTGGGAATCCCGAGCTGCTCCCCAGGGCCAAGACCTCATGTGAGCCTGGTGAAAGCAATAGGAATAGCAGTCTGGTACATCCAGGCCCATGAGGTACATCACCATTCCCTGGATTCTTGTGGTGACTAGCAACATGAAAAAGATGCCAGTGTTTCCATTTACTCTTTAATTTTTAAATTTATTTTTATGAGGGAGGGAGTGCTAGGGATTAAACCCAGGGGCACTTTTCTACTGATCTATATCCCCACTTTTTTTTTTTTTTTTTTTTTGGAGACACAGTTTCACTAAGTTGCTGAGGGTCTTGCTAACTTCCTGAAGATGACTTTGAACTTGAGATTTCCCTGCTTCAGCACTTTGAGTCATTGGGATTACAGGAGTGTCGCCACACCCAGCCCTTTCTACTCTTGGAGTTTTGCTCTTTAAAACCATATGAAAGAGCTGAGGCCAGAGTACTTGCCTAGCATGGGTAAGCACCTGGGCTCAATCCCCAGTAATTCACAAAAATAAATAAAAGAATAAATTTTACAAGTGTCTGCAATAATCTATTTTTATTCATTTTTAAGCACTTATCCTATTTTGAATGCTCCTCAACATTTGACAATTGATACCTGCCCTCTCTACCTGAAACTTCACATGATTTCACTCTTCCTTGTTGGCCTTAAGGAATGAGATTCAGTTAGAGCCACATAAAGCCATGTTCATTTTTATGTCATCCCAACCCAATTGACTATGATGGTGATCACAGTCTCGTTGGGTGTACCTTCTTTTAAATTTAATATGTAGAGCTACGGGGTTCTCCCAAGTTTAAGATTATAGGAATCCTGTATATCCTTAAGCCCACTTTTTGTCTGATATGTTGCTACCATAGATTTATTGGTCTATAGCTGGTGTATCTTATCCCTCCCGGACAGAATAGGGATTTGTTTTAACCTAGTCTAACCATCTATCACTTTAATATGAATTCACTCTACTTACACATATAACTGGTTAAATATTTTAATTTATTCCTACCATATTACATTGTGGTCTATTGGTCTATTTGAAGAGAATCTTTGCCCCTCATTTCACCTTTTCTTATGTGTGAGCACTTTATTTGCGAATATCCTCAGGCAACAAATAGTAAAAGCAGAGGACAAGGACATGCAGAACTGGCTACCACTGAGGGACTGGCTGCTCCACCCTGTGAGACTCACAGAATGTATCTCAAGACCAGCTGCTCTGAGGAAGAAATGGGGGAACATTTACCCACTGGCTTCTACCTCCCCTTACATCCCAGTCTGATCACTGTCTTCAGCACATTTTTTTTTTCCAAACTCCAAGCCAGACTCACTCTCCCTCTTCTGTAGTCCAAAGTATCAAGGGCCATCACTTCAAACAACCCTCCCTGGTATCTTACTAATAAAGATATGCTTTCTAACTGGATCAGGTTTAACCGATTCCATTCACTTCACATATTCTACTAAAGAGTTGCCAAATAAAAGTATCTAAATATGAATCTGATCATTGCAGTATGAACACACGGCATATAATATTTGGAACACACCTACCTGCTAAAAACATAACCGCCTATAGAAAAAAATAAAGACAATTATTTGTATGCTGTTTTAAGTCCAAGCCATTTACAAGGTATATTACCCATGTATACTAACCTAATAAATTCCACTTTTCTATTATGTGTTTTAATCAATATCAGCCAAACTCTTATCTTTACAATAAAGCGCCAATCTCTAGCTTATTACAATAAGCACATCCTAATTCAACTTCAATTTCACTCCCCAATGTTGTTTCTTACCCAGCCACACTCACCATGTTTGGTTAGTCTGTGTGTATGCTGCACACTGCTCATAGGCTACCACACACTGCTCCCCGAAGCCTACAATTTTCTGTGCTAACTCCTCAATGTCCCCCTAGATTTAGCATCCCTGACAATTCTCTTTTGCATTCATGAATCCCTCTCAAAAATCAATTCCACCAAATCTCATATCACCGAAAAAATGTGTTTTGAGTCAGAACATTATAATCAGATTCTGCAGTATTTGCTGAATATATTGTTCCTGAGTTTTTATCCACAAAAACAGAAATTATGCTTAAGTCCCATGATTGATATTATATTTCCCAAAGAAAACAAATTCCTTCTTTAAGCTTAACTCATAGCCACCCTGAATCTCTCACTATTGGAATCATGAAACAGATTATTACTCTTGGACGGCCATCAACTTCACTTTTTTTCCCTCTCACATGGCTATGCACCCACAGGATAAAATTCTCTGCAGGATGAGTGTCATAATGAGGGTGGAAGTGGGAGCATACGTTGGAATTAAGTTCTCCTTGTCCCTCTCCTGACAGTGCACTGGAAAAATTATTACTAGACATCATAATCAGGTCACAGGGGACACTGTGGACAATATAAAATCATAACACTCTCTTGGGGTAAGTAATTATCTCCTCCTGAAGAAAGGGAATAAGCCAGCCATCCTTAAGTAATAAGCAATGAACAACTGCTTATCTAAAACCCCAAAATGGGTATGTCACATTTCAATACCCTGCATCACCATCTCCAAGCAAAAGCCTTACCAACCTTTGCATAGAAGGATGGTGGAAGCAAGCACTGGCTTAAGTACTTTGACTCTGACCCCTTCTTCCAGTCTCTTTTAAGCTCACAGAAAGAAGGCTAGGGGTAGGGCTCAGTGGTAGAGCATTTGCCTAGCATGTGCAAGGCCCTGGGCTCTATCCCCAGAACCACAGGGGGAAATTCATGGGAAGGAATGCAGAGTAGAACTTGGACTTTGGCCCTTCCCCAATAATACTTACCTAGGAAAATAGGTACCTGCAGGGGAACATGATTAGGTGAAATAAATGCAAATAACAATTCAGCTAAAGAGGATAACTTTAAAATGAAAGAAACCAAATAATACAGGCTGACTATCCCTTACCTGAAATACTTGGAATGTGCTTTGGATTTCAATTTTCTTCAGATTTTAGAATGGTTTCATACACATAAGGATATGATGAGACCCAAATTCATTGTGTTTCATATATGCTTTAGACACAAACTAAAGGTAAGATTATAGAATATTTTTAATTTTTATGCATGAAACAAGGTTTCATAGTGTGGAATATTCTACTTGGGCATCATAAACTTGCTCAGAAAGTTTTTAAGAATTTTGGATTTCAGATTCTGATTAGCGATGCTTAACCTGAAATAGAACTGAACTGATAATTTATTTTAATATGCCTGTTACATATGTTAAGGTAATGGGGAAGAAACTAACTGAAGCAAGATTGTTAAGATGCCACATTACTCAAAGTTATCTATAGGTTTGATGCAATCCCTATAGAAATTCCAGTGAAATTTTTTCAACAGAAATAGAAGAAATTCTCAAATTCATTTGGAACCACAAAAGATCCCAAACCACCAAGAACAAATCTTGAACAAAACCAAATGGAGGCATAAATCTTTCTAATTTCAAGATATACTCCAAAGCTACAGCAATTAAAAGATTAAAGTACTGGCATAAAAAAATACATATGATCAATGGAACCAAACAAAGAGCCCAGCAGTAAACTCACCTATATAGAGAACTTATCTTCAATAAGAGGGCCAAGAATACATGTGGAAAAGCATAGTCTGCTCAACAAATTATGCTGGGGAAACTGGCCATTTACGTGTGAAAAAAATAAAATTGGACCCTTATCTTATAGAATACACACACACACACACACACACACACACAAAATAAAATGTATTAGAGACCTAAACATAAGGCAAATATTTGTAAATCTGGGGGAGGAGCTCAGTGGTCAAGCACGTGCCTAGCATGTGTGAGGCCCTGGGTTCAATCCCTAGCACTGAAAAAGAAAGAGAAAGAAAAAGTATTTGTAAACCACATATCTTATGGAAATTAATACCCAAGATATAAAGAACTCACACAACTCAATAGTAAATAAAAAATAACCCATGTAAAATTTGGCAAAGTGGTCAGAACATAACTAGACATCATAATCAGGTCACAGGGGACATTATAGACAATATAAAACCATAACACTCTCTTGAGGTAAGTAATTATCTTCTCCTGAAGAAAGGGAATAAGCCAGCCATCCTTAAGCATTTGTTTATGGCTTATTACTTATCTAAAACCCCAAAATGGATATGTCACATTTCAATACCCTGCTCAGCACATACAAGGCCCTGGGTTCAAGCCCCATCACCATCAAATAAAAATAAACAAAGAAATTAAACATTTTTCAGAAGATATACAAATGGCCAATGGGTATGTGAAGGATGTCCAACATCACTAATAAGAAATGTCACTCAAAACCACAAGATATACTAAATTATAACCTCAGTATGCTAATACCAGAGAAAGAGAGAACAGTATTGGCCAGGAAGTAGAGAGATTGGAACTATTGTTAGAAGTGTAAAATGGTACAGCCACCATAAAAAATGGTATGTACATGCCTCAAAAAATTAAAAATATTACTATTATATGATCTATCAACTGAACTTCTGGGTATATATCCAAAAGAATTGAAATCAGGATCTCAAAGCACTATGCACATTCCCGTTCACTGTGGCATTATTCACAATCACTGAGATAGAGAAAATAATTGTTTACTGACAAATGAATGCATAAAGAAAATGTGGTGTGTATATACTTAAGAGTTTTCCAACAAAACATAATTGACATGATATATACAGAAATCTAAGAGGTGATTTATTATGATATTTGGCTCAGTCAATTATGAAGACCAAAAAAAATCCCATAATAACTCTCTGTACAAGAGAACCAGGAAAGATGATGCTGTAATTCAATCCGAATCTGAAGTCCTGAGAATCTGGGGTGGGAAAAGGGAGCACAGCAGTAAAACAAGTCCCAGAGTCTGAAGGACCCTGAATCAACAGTTCCAACATGTGACAGCAGGAAAAGATGGATGTCCCAACTCTTGACCTTTCCTCCTCCTCTTGTTCTATCTAGGTCTTTAACAGATTAGAGAATTCTTGTTGGCTTTGATGAGGGCAGATCTACTAAACTCAGGTACCAATTCAAATGCTAATCTCTTCAGGAAACACCCTCACAGACAAACTCATCTGTCTGGGTATCCCTTAACCCAGTCAAATTGGCATATCAAATTAACCATCACATATATAATGGAATATTCCATATAGAAAAGGAAGCTATGCCATATGTGACAGCATGGATCAACATACGCTGAGTGACATAAGCCAATCAGAAAAGAATACTGCATGATATCACTTATGAGGTATCGAAGAGAGTCAAACTCAAAGAGACAATAAAACAATGATTGCCAGGGGTTTAGGGAAAGGAAAAATGAAAAGGTGCTGTTCAAAGAGTTTAACAAGTTCTAGAGATTTTCTGTATAACATTGAACCTAAAATTAACAATACTATCTTGGGCACTTAGAATTTTGTCAATAGGGTACATCTTGTGTTGAGTATTCTTATCAAATTTTAGAGGTTTGGGGGTATTTTTATTTGTTTTCATTAGTTACACATGACAGTTCAATTTTAGAGGTTTTTAAAGGAGGGAGTGGCATAGCTCAGTGGTAGAGTACTTGCCTAACATGTGGGAGGCCATGGGTTCAATCCCCAGTATTGAAAAAAAAATAGAAATAGGTGACATTGTATGAATCAGAATATTTTGAATCTATTATGGCAAAAGCTGAATAAATACAAGTATGGATTTTGGGGTAAGGAGGAGAAGGAAATGTTGGCAAGGGACACCAAACTTCTGTTAGGAAGAATGAGTTCAAGAAATTTGTTGGACAACATGTGATTGCAGTTAATTACCATGGATTATATACTTGAAATTGCTAAGAGTAGTTTTAAGTGTTCTCGCCACAAAAATAAAGATATATACTATTACATAAGTTAACTAGCTTTATTTAGCCATACCACAGTGTGTGTATATATCAAATCATATTGTGTGCTATAAAAACACAATTTCTATTTATTAAAAATAATTTTAAAAAGCCAGGCATGGTTGCACATGCCTGTAATCCCAGTGGCTCAGGAGGCTGAGGCAGGAGGATTGCAAGTTCAAAGCCAGCCTCAGCAACTTAGCAAGGCCCTAAGCAACTGAGGGAAGCCCTGTCTCTAAATAAAATATAAAAGGGCGGGGGATGTCACTCAGTGGGTTAAGCCACCACCCACCCTGTTCAATCCCTGTTGCCAAAAATAAATAAATAGAATTTCTCTGAATTGCAACAATCATCTAGAAAATGTTCTTAAAATAGCCATTTTCCATATCCATGAAGACAAAGTACCTAGGCTTTAGCTAAAGAAATAAGTCCTTGGTGGAGTAAACTTTAATCCAGATAAAGAATGCAGAAAATGATTAATATAAATAAATGGAGTATATCTTAGGTGAGAGGAAAAGAATCATTATGAAATACTATCATCCTCAGAGAAGTGAATTTAATGTAACCCTAATATAATCAATTCATTTACTATAAAATGTATGAAAATAAAGATACATGAATAACAAACAGCCTCAAAAAGAAACTAAGAAAATGATACCACAAAGATACACTAAAACTAGCATCAAACAGATAAAAGAACTAATGGAAGAGGGTGGAGAGCTCAGAGATGGGCTCATTTACAAATGGGAACTTCATGTATAATAAAAACAGCAACAGAAATCAATGTCAAAAGGATGGTTATTTAGATAAAGCTGCAGAAACTGCCTCACTGAATTTTTTTAAAAAAAAAAAAAAAAAAAAACAACAAAAGATTCCTATTTAATTCCAGATGCAGAGGGTGGGCTCCAAACAGTAGACTTAACTATGAGAGGTAAACCATAAAGTCAATAAAATAAATTATGGAAGGCACAAGGGAAGAAGAATTTCTTAAAACAGGAACACAAACCATAATGGGAAAAAAAGCCACTATGAATTTGTATCAAAATTAAGAATTTCTATACAAAAAGCACTTTGGAAAGAGTTAAACAGATGACGAATTTAAAGAAGGCATTAGCGATATCCAAAAATCTTATAACATGAGATAATAATCTTCCTATAAATCACTAAGAAGCCCCAATGGCAAAGGATAGCAATAGTTTACAGGAATGAGCAGAATTTATCAACAATCTAAAGAGTGAACCCAAAAGCTAATAAACATAAAAAGATGGTCATATTTTTTAGTAAAATTTTCAGAAAATGTGCATGAATACAACAGTGCAATATTGTTCTAGGTCTAATAAACTGGGAAGAAAATATCTGGGTAACAGCAGGTGTTTGTGCCGAGTGTGTAGGATGCCCTCTAGAATGCCCACACCAACCTGGCAGAACTCAATAAAGCAGGAATGTAATCTGACTTCAAATCTGTACCTGAGCATACATCCCTAAAAAATTCTCACTCAAGTCCATCAGGAGGTGTATATAAAATGTCTCTTGCAGTTCTGGTTTTGGCAGGATAGAGATGAAGGCAAGCCAGGCATCCCACCCCCATCTCCAAGGCGAGTGGATGTACAACATGTGAAACAGCCATAGGAACCATGCGGCAGTTAGAAGTAATGGGCTAGATTCACCCACACCACAGGTAGATCACCCAAAAGGTATTAAGCCATGAAACAAGCAAAATGCTATAATGTTGGTGCATAAGATATCTAAAAGTTGCTTCAAAATAATCTGGGTAAAGGTGAGTGGGAAATTGGAATAAATTATAGACAAAATAACTTGGACCATGAGTTGATTACATTTGAGGTTAGTAGTAAATGTGGGAAAGTTTCTCATAATCTTCTCTACTTTTGCATGCAAATTTTTGCATAATGTTTTGAAATAAATGTGTACAAGATATAAATGTTACAAAAAAAAACAGGCAACCATTCTAGTGTGTTTTATGTATACTAAGAGTGCAAGAGAGGGTTGGGGAAAGATATAAAAGGAAAAATAACAGAAGAGGCCTATGTTGGCCAACGATGATAGCACACCAGTTAATAAAACTGATTTTTTTAATGTTAGCAGCTGGGTTCCAAAGCTAATACTGACTATTCAAGGAGTTAGGTGGGGCTATACAACAGTCAGTGTGGAATATAAGCAACACTAAAAGGCATACATGAGCATCCATAAAAAAACAAATTTTCACTTCAGAGAAGTTTGTGGTTTGTGGCAGTGAGAGGTGATTGTCGTTGTACATCATGTTAATGGGTAGTCACTGCTTTCATTAGTCAAAACAAATTAACTTGAAACGTAATGTTCCTTAACTTAAAAAAAAAAAAAAAAAGATCAATTTAGTACCATGACCTTCCCTAAACAAGACTATTTCCAAAGTGTCTCCCTTGGCACATATTTCACAATTCATTTACTATTACTGTTTAATTATTTACTTATTTTTGCAAATAACTGATTTTTCCTTGTACCATAATTTTCATACCACAACATCATTTGCCCTCTTTTCTATGTAACTCATATTTTGTGTGTTTTAAAAGCAACACACATAGCCAACTTGAACATTAAAATCATGGAATAAAAGAACTAATGAACATTACAATATATTTATTATTTTTGTTTCACCTTCTTTAAAAATTCCTATTTAAGTCTCTAGGCCACATATATGCTACTCTGAAAAAACAAACTGAACAGCACATCTAATCTGGCTAGCCCAAATCCAAGACCAACTAAAAATGCCAGTAGAAGGCTTTATCTCTACATTTCTTCAAATGGAATGATAGATACAGTTAGAATACAGTAGTCCTCAAGCAGATGTTTAAATAAAAGCATGCTATGTCTGAAGTGCATGTGGTAAAGCTTCACAGAAGAAATATGATCAACAAATATATGAACAAATGTTCAACATCTCTAGCAATTAGAGAAATGAAAAAAATCCAAACTATACTGACATTCCATCTCACTCCAGTCAGAATGGCAATTATCAAGAATACAAACAATAAATGTCAGACAGGATGTGGGGGAAAAGGTACACTCACACACTGTTTTTGGGACTGCAAATTGGTGCAACCACTCTGGAAAGCAGTATGGAGATTCCTCAGAAAACATGAAATGGAACCATCATTTGACCCTGTTATCCCTCTCCTGGGTTTATATACAAAGGACTTAAAATCAACATATTACAGTGATGCAACCACATAAATGTTTATAGCTCAATTCACAATAGCTAAACTATGAAACCAACCTACGTGCCTTTTAACAGATGACTGAATAAAGAAATTGTGGTATGTATACACAATGTAATATTATTCAGCCTTAAAGAATAAAAAAATTATGGCATTTGCCAGTAAATGTATGGAACTGGAGAATATCACACTAAGCGAAATAGCCAGTCCCAAATAACCAAAGGTTGAATGTATTCTCTGATATGTGGATGTTAATTCACAATAAGCAGGGGAGAACTAGGAAAGAATACAGGTACTTTGGATTTAACAGAGGGGAGTGAAAGAATGGGGGACTATAGGGGTAAGAAGGATAGGAGAATGAATTGGACATTATAACCCTATGTGCATATATGATTATACAACCACTATAACTCTACATCATATACAACCAGAAGAATGAGAAGCTATAATCCTTTTATGTATGATGACTGTGCATTCTACAGTCACGTGTAACTAATTAGAACAAATAAGAAATAAATAAAAGCATGGGTACCAAAGGAGAGGAAAAGGTGAAGGGAATGAGTACTAGAACTAGAACAATACACGGCCCAAGCTAAGGAATCTGGGAGAACTGAATCAAAATCTCCTGTAGAGCTTAAGTCACCTGCTGAGTTTGATTCAGTGTGTCTGGGTGAGAACCTGAAAAACTCTAAGGACCCCACAAAAGGAGGTGATGATGATGGTTCAGCGCTGACTCTCAAATTGCCCCTCCACATCCAAGTCCCAAACTCTTGACCACTAGAGTATTCTACCTGCAATACTAAGATGAAATTTTATTAAGGCATTTTTGTTAAACTACCAAACACAAGTTTTATTCATATGTGTATTTGTGAGGAAAGACACCCTCTGACAAGATTCAGTAATATACCACTTAATGTTCTACCAGAAACTTCAACTCACTCAAATATTGTGCCCAACATTTCTAATTCATTCTTCCATCAAATGTTTGAGGGATGAGCCATATGACTCATCACTGTGCTATGTACTGAGGCAGAGAGAGAAGAAAAAACAGTTTCAACCCTCCTGGAGCTTACATTCTCTAATCAAGAATCACTAAGCTCCTAAAATGAAAGTCGCAAGGCAGGACCCCATGAGTCCATATGTGCCCTTTTGTAAATTAGAAAACTTTTCCATAAAACAAATGGAAAACTGGCAGGATTTTTGACTCCTCCTTGACCCTGGGTTGGGCCCTTGTGTAATTGTAAACATACACAAATGGTCATGCTGAGACTTTCGTGTTTAAATAGCCTTTCGTTTAAGCTTCAACTTAACCCTAAAGTTACATAACGTGCAATTCTCAGACTCTGTTATGCATATTCAAATCCCACAGTGTATTTCAAGTTTTTAGAGGGCTTTATAAGGCAAGGGATAGATCCTGTTCGTGTTTATGTGTAGATATACACATACACTCGTATATACTCATATTATATGCCTATATATTCAAATGTATATGCATGTTGTAACACACACCAATAGAATCCTTTGAAAAAGGGACTCATGCTATCTTGAAGTCAATGCGCTTTATTTTGCAAAATTAACATCATGCTGCAAACTTTTCCCTATTTCTTATGTTTTTCACCTAACAGTGCTTTAAGTTCTAACTATTTAGTTGAACTAAATAGTTCAACTTCTAATCCATTGCTTCTAACTATACCAAGGTATTCCTTGGAGTGCATCCACCCCACTGTTTTTCTATTTCCCTAACAATGGATTCTTAGGTTATCATTGATGCCCAAGATTATAATGAAAATCATGATACATGTCTTCTGGGTTACTTCAGCTGAAATTATACAATGAGAAGTGTCAGTAGGAAGGAGACAGAAAAAACAAAAAATTGAAACCTACACATAAATGAATCATATCTCAATGGTGTTAGAGAAAATGTTGCTGGAATCACCTCACCCTCTCAGTGTAAGCAAAGAAAGAGCTACAAAACTGAGTCCCTCAAGAAACTGGTAGGCATCCTTTATACTCTTTTTGCAATTTTTGTTTAAATTTAAAATTAGTTCAAATAAGTAAGCTAAGAACCATCAGAAAGACAAACAGGGTAGTGTGGAGAAAAGAAACCATACTTTCAAAATATTAGTAGCTGAGGAATAAATTGGAGCTGTATCTAGAGACTAACCAAAAAAGGAGTGTAATTTTGGGGGCTGAGAAAGATTTAGTGGGCCAACAAGAAAAAAAAAAAAAGAAAGAAACTGGTAGGAAGTGATGTTCACAGGTATGCCCCACACAGAACCTTCAGACTGAGAAGAAACTAGAAATATCAGAAAGTTAATTAGAAGGAATTCATTTATAGATATAGAGAAGTAGTCACGTTGACCTAACAAATGCTATTTTAGTATCAACTGTATAAGAAAAAGGTAAGCTTTACCCCACTTCCCAGGATACTGCCCATCTGCTTCTTGTACTTTATATAGTTCTCATTCTAGGAGAATGATATCAGAGGTGGGGGGAAAAACTATTTTCAATGCTTTGAGAACAAGGCAGTGGTTTTATTCATCAACAGTTCTCAGCACCACCTGCATCTTAGAATTACCTATTGAAAAATTCCCAAGCCACAGCTCCATGGTGGCCTACTGAAAGCAGAATGAATTTCTAGGAGTTAACACAAGTTTATCATCAAATCTCACACATTTCCCAAAGGTGCTGACAGACATGGACACCACTGAGCTAAACACTTCGGCTCCAAGGACTCTCTTGGGTTGTTAGGATATCATTTTCAAATAACAGTAAACTGCCTCAAACTGACATGAACAATAAGAGAATTTAATAGCTCACCTAGTAACAAGTCCACAGTGCAGAGTGGCTTCCATACAGATTCCTCCAAGTCACCAAATTTCTTATACTTTGGCTCTGATGCCTTCAACTTCAGGCTGGTAACAACATAGCTTAAAGCCACTTCAGTATCTCATAGCTGATCATCTATGGTAATGCTGCTTTTATAGCAATGAATACTCTCCCATAAACCCCAGTGAATATTCACTCACAGCTCATTGCCTAGAACTGGGTTCCAAGCAAGCAAAGGTAATGGAATCACCAATTCAATTTGAGACTGGTGGTTCTCAAATGTGAGCATGTTCTACAATTACCAGGAAAACATGTTAAAAGGGCACGGAGCCCTACACCCCTGTTTCTTATTTAGTAAATCTGGAGTAAGGCTCGGATAATCAACTCCCAGTTGATACCAATGTACTTTGAGAGCCACTGATTTCAACCAGTGAGGATTCACCTGCTGAGAATATGTTCAGCTTTCTCTAAAGCACGTAACTGTGCAAAAAAGGGAGAAATACCTGTGAACATCTAAAAATGCCTACAAATTCCCTGACACTCTTTTAAAATATGTGACCTCATTCCCCTTGCCTTGAATGCAGGCTGGACTTAAGGGCTCACTTCTAACAAATAGAATGAAGTGAAAGTGATGGTGCATGACTTGATCGGTAGGCTAGGAGAGGCCCTGTAGCTTCCAGCTTAGCCCTCTCTTTCTTGACTCTCTCACTCCAGGGAAGAACCAATGACCACATTATAAGGACACTCTAGGGAGAATCCCCTATGGCAAAGAACCGAAACCCCAGGCAACAGCCAGGTGAGCAAGCCCTCTTCGAAGCAAACTCTCCAGCACCAGTCATCAGATGCCTGCACTCCTCGCCATCACCCTCGTGGCAAACTCGTGAGAGATACTGAGTCAGAAACTCCCAACTCAGCTACTCCTGAATTCCTGACCACCCAAAGTTATAAATGTTTGTTGTTTTAAAACAATAAATTTTGAGGGTGATTTGTTATGCAGTAATCGATAATTAATACAATATCTGATCAGAATTGAGAGAAAACATCTTGAGTAATCAACAGTGTCTGGTGCCACTTGCCTCAGTTAATGAAGTTTTGGTATAAGAATACATTTGCCCAGGAACTTAGGAAATCCAAACTGAATTTTAAAGAACAGCATGAACTAAAAGATCTGTCTATATCCAAAGAACCTACAGCTTCTATAGGTTCGAGGAATCTCAGCTTCCAAGGCTGGAGGATCCTTCCTTCAGTGCTTCTCCATCAGGCTAACTCAACAGTTATCTATTCCACACTTTTCTTCCCATAGACCAGCCTGATCTTGCTCTATTCCATAACTTTTGTTGTGATCTCCAAATGTCTAGTTCTTTATTATGGTTTGTGCCTCCTTCCAGGGTTTCTCAAACTCTGTCATTGCTACTCATAATGTGATCTGTGGAAAGCATCATCAGCATCATCTGAGAACTCATCAGAAATGCAGAACTTTGGGTGCCACCCTGGACCTACTGAATCAAAGTTTGTGTTTAAGTTTGAGAAATTCTGCTCGATATTATGCCCATTAGGCTTAAGCCGTCACTGTTTACAGTAGAAGTTCTCAGACTTTGAAGCACCTTGTAATTGCCTGTGATGGTTAAAAAATACCAATGCCTGACTCCCACCCCAGACACTCTGATTTGAAGTATATAAGGCAACCCAGGCCATTAGAGGGCTTAAAATCTTCCAGGTGGATCTAATGTCAAAAAAAAAAAAAAAAAAAAAGAATGGGAACTACTAGCTTACAATCTTCTTTCTTGGTATTTCACAAGTTTCAAAAAGAAAATTTTATTATCCTGTTGTATCTTTTTATATTAAGGAATTCCTTGGGCCTTTATTCTATGGGTTGACTGATCTTAATCCAATAAATTGTGTGGGAAAGAGAAGGACCCAAAATACAGCCACTGTTACTCAGAAAAACTGTAGAGAATGAAGTATCCTTTAGTATAATGCTTCTCAATCTTAGTTACATGTTAGAATTATCTGGGGAGCTTTAAAAGCCTCAATGCCTAAATCCTGCGAACAATTAATTGATAATCTCTGGGCTAGACCTGGGAACTGGTGTGTTAATCGGCCCAGATAATTCTAATCTACAGCCAGCGTACAAAACCACTTCCAAATAAATGGTGAACACAGCAATGGACGTGTCAGAATAATAGTATCCCCCAAAAAATACAAGCTGCAACTATGTTGGCTTTATAATCATTATTATTTATTTTTGGCCTCAATTCCAAACTCAGCTGGGTGAACCAAAGCATTATATGAGCAAAAAAAAAAAAAGTATAAGTTTGTAATTAGACAGACCTGAATTTTAACTCAGTGGCTACATGGACACATGGGCAAGTATTAATCTTAATAAATTTCAGTTTCCTCATTCATAAAAATCCATAAAAACTAACTCAAATGGTTATAAGGATAATAAATTTTATCATGCGTCTAAAATGTTGTTGGTGATCAAATGTACCTTAGACACGGTTCCTCTAGGAACCCTGTAGAAAGCAATGCCATTTGAATGTGTGGTTTGAATGTGTTCAAGTTTCATGTGTTAGAAACTTAAATTTCCAAATTAATATTTTTAATGTATTCAGAGGTGGAGTCTTTGGGACATAATTAGGAAGAGATGAGGTCATGAGAGTGGGACCTCCACGATGGCATCAGTAGCTTTATAAGAGGAAGAGACCTGAGCTAGTGCACTTGCTCTGTCTCTTGTGTGATGCTCTGCATATGTCATGATGCAGCAAAAAGACCCTCTCCTGCAGTCAAGCAGATGCTGGCACCATGCTCCTACAAGGCAGAGAAGCCTTTATCCTTGATAAATCAGATAATCTATGGTATTCAGTTGTAGCAACCAAAAAAAATGGGCTAATGTTTTAACTAGGGTATTATCAGACTTAAACCTCCTACCAATCCCATAGGACAATTTGATATCATCCAATTTGATGGATGATAAAACTGAAACATTTTTTACAGCTGAATAATGAGAAACAAAGCTTAGATTCAAACGTAGGTTATCCAAACCTGAACCCCCAATTGTTAACCATCCTATTTGACATCCTCTCTAAAATAGCTACCTTCTTCCCTGTCGTTCAAGACAAAAGTATATATGAGGTGGAAATGTGGCACTGGGAGGGAGAGAAGAATGTCTTAAGTGATGTGGTATGGCACATGGCTGTGTCATCCTAGGAGTTATCCTGCTCTTTCTCTTCCCTCAGGTGAAGTTGTCAATTGTGACTGGCACAGTCCTGTCCTAGAGAATCACACAAAATTTTTCAAAGTTGATACTGTCAAGGCATTTCTGAAAAGTCTCCAAAATGTACTTACTTTTTATGTACAATTCTTGCCTACATAAGCATCACATAGTCTGTGCTTTCATAGACTACAGAATGTAAGAGATAGAAACCTATAAATAACCATTTCCAATTAACCTTCCTCTACCTTCCCTGTCTTTCAATTTGATCCAAGTTATCTCTCCTACAGAAACCAATTACAATTGTCACTTGATTTCTCAGATGTATCTCTTTTCTTGTTTGTACTACTTCTGCTATCTTGTTGTAGTTAATTCCTGTAAGCTCCCTTGATAAATTCATTAACCAGGATGGTTTTTAATTTAACTAAATTTCACTTGTACCTTTTTACATTTCTTCAACAACCTATCCTTTAGCTTAACACACATATAGAGAAGAATGCACCAAGGCATAGATATGATTAGAGTCAGAATCAGAACAAGTCCAAGTGCTATGTGTAAGTTTAGTATTAGCTGAAGTTTGCCTTTGGCATGCTACACTTATTCTCTGTAGTCTCCAGGACTCTTAATATTGAGACTTTTTTTTTTTTTTTAAAGAAAGAGTGAGAGAGAGTGAGAAAGAGAGAGAATTTTAATTTTTTTTTTTTTTAGTATTTGGCGGACACAACATCTTTGTCTGTATGTGGTGCTGAGGATCGAACCTGGGCCCCACGCATGCCAGGCGAGCGCACTACCGCTTGAGCCACATCCCCAGCCCCGAGACCTTTTCCTCTTCCTCCATCCCTATGAAATTGTAACCATTCCATACTAAGTCCTTGGTTCTTTGCTAAATAACAATACTCTTCTCCCTTTTCTACATTATCATTTTAGCTGTTAATTTCCACTGGCACACGAATACTTTCCAATATTTCATATCTTTAAAAATATTTTCCTTTGGACCACATTTAAAATTTTTTCCTTTAGCCCACATTTCCTTTAGTCCGTCTTATTATTTGTCCACCCCTTACTATAAAGTTAATCTAAAGCGTTGTCAAGAGTCAATAGTTGTTGATAGCTCTCTATCCACTCACCATCTAATCACTTAGGAACCACTCCAAATCAACTTTTACCCCACTACACCACTGAAACAGCTCTCTTCAAAATTACCAACTACTTCCTCCTTGCTGAGGTCAAAGGGCAATCTCTGCTGTCTCTTCCTCCAGCTCTCACAGTATCCTACAGTGTTATTACTACCTCCTTCCTGAAACATATTCTTACCTTGGCTTCTGTGATATTAGACTCCATATTTTTCCTTCACTGACTTCTCCTTCCTAATCTCTGTTCTTCGATTCTCCTCCTCTGCCTAATTCTGTTATTCCTCACACATTTGTCTACTTTATTAAAATCCTCTCCCCAAAATCCATATAGTCTCAACGTCAACTAGGTGATAAGCATTCCCAAACCCATACCTCTACCCCTAACTTCTCTCCAAATTCAAGCCTGTATGTCTACTTAGAAACCTGAAACTATATATTATGTGTTTGTATATTTAATGGGCATCTCGAATGTAACATGTCTAAAACAGAACTCTTGATCCTCTGATAGCTTCCTACATCACTTAACCATTGCTCTTGATTCATTGACTTTTGGTCCTTCGTTTTTATCCTTGATTTGTCCCCTTCATCCCTTCATCTCCTTCTCACATATGCCATTCATCAATCCATCAGCTGATACTTTGGGTTCTAGCTCTGGAACAGAAACCAGTCATCATTATTTCTGTTATTACCACTTTAGTCCAAAGCACTGTCAGTTTTCTCTAGGTTAAATATAATGACCTCCTAGGTTGCCTCTTCCTTCAGTCTTGCTTTTGCTTACAATCTATTATCTATTCAGTCAATAGATCAAAGACTGATAGATCAAAGAATACCTCTCCCCCAACTAAAACTTCCATGGCATTTAATTATATTTGAAATAGCATCTAACTCCACTTTGCCTACATTGCCAGTGTGGTGACCTTTCTGTTTTCCTCCCATGTATGTATATATGGGTATCTATTATACGACACTATTGGTTCTCAAACTTGCGAGTCAAATGGCTATTTCTAGAACTGGGACAAGAAATGTGCAAGATGAGCCTGGCACAGGAGCCAACTAAAAGAATTCCCAGTGACCAAATCTAGAATCATTTGAGCAACAAAATAAAGCAATGCTAGATTATAACCCAAATATAAAATCCCATGTTCAAACTGATTATAAAAAAATAAATTATTGCATAGGTTAATAAATGAGAAGAAAAGACAAATGTCTCATTCAGAAGAATTTCAAGTAAATGATGTAGATATGCTGCCTGAAAGGAGAAATCTGACAAACACTACTTAAGCCAGGTGATCAAGGTCATCATCAACAGTTATAAATCATGGTGATTACATGTACTTCTAATAAAAGTGGCCCTTTAATCTATGGTCTTCCTCAATAGAATGCACAACCCCAGCCTAACAACTAGGAAAATGTTGCACAAGTCTACTAGCAGGGCATCCTACAATATGCCTGACAGTTACCCCTCAAAACTATTGCCAAGGGGTATCTCAGTTTAATACCATGTGTTTAGCATGTGTGAGGCCCATGTGTCAATCCCCAGCATCACCAAAAAATAAAAATAAACTGTTATCAAGACAAGAAAATCTTCTGGGCACGGTAGCAGATGTCTGTAATCCCAACAGCTGAGGTAGGAGGCAGGAGGATCATGAGTTCAAAGCCAGCTTCAGCAAAACTGAGGCGCTAAGCACTCAGTGAGACCCCGTTTCTAAATAAAATACAAAATAGGGCTGGGAATGTGGCTCAATGGTCAAGTGCCCCTGAGTTTAATCCCAAGTACTCCTCCTGCCCCTCAAAAAAAAAAAAAAAAAAACAAGAAAATCTAAGAAACTATCACATCCAAGGGGAGCCTAAAGAGATCTATCATATAATATGGTATCCTGGATGGGATTCTGGAACAGAAAGAGCAAATTGGGTAGAAGAAAGAAAATATGAATATACTATAGACTATCAATAACATATCAAAAGTGTTTCATTAGTTGTAACAAATGTAACATAGTAATGTAAAATGTTAATTATAGGGAAAGTTGGAGGAATGGTTCAGAGGAACTCTATCTGTTCAATGTTTCTATAACTCTAAAAACATTCTTTAAACATCTATTTTTAAGTAAAAAAAAAAAAAACATGTAAATAATAAAGACAAACTCCATGAGGAAATTACAGGATTACTGAGAAGATACTGGACCATTCTAGGTCTTGAAATGGGAGTCACTCATCCAAATCCCAGGTGGCTTCCATTTACACCATAAACTACTAAGACTAAGTCTGCTTTAACGCTCCAGGTCTAAGTAAAACTCTTCTTTCCTCTCGCCTTCTGTCTGAAGACATAGTAAAATTGGTCTGATGCTTTCCATGTTCACCTCAAGAAGTTTTGATGATCACTTTGCTCTGATTTTCAAACTTAGGGCTTTCTCATCATTGTCAATAGAAATCACAAGTTTATACATTTTTTCTGCTTTTAATGTATACTGAAGTTTTTTAAAAAATGAGTATATACCAGAATTATCTGAAGGGCTTTTGAAATTTTTGATGACTATATTCAAGTCCCAAATTTGCTGATTTCTTAGGTCCCTTCCCAAATGCCTCCCAGCCACCGACCATGACTAAATTCCCCTTACAAAAGCACAACCTCCTTAAAAGTCAGTACTTCTCATTTTACATGGTATTCATGTCCTTTCTTTAAGTCTATTTTTGAATTTAATCTATTTCAATAATTGTTTTAATATGGAGGCAGGCACAAAATCCCAGAGGAGCATATCCAACTCCTCCCCATTCAAGTGACCTATTCCATCTTCACAAGAGGTTTAAAACAAATGGGGTTTGCTAGCTGTGGCCTTAAACTAGTTGAATATTTAAAGGAAGAACTTTGTTTGGTTTAATTTAAAAAACAAAAATCCTTGTAAAGCCGGGGGGTATTTTCCCAGCATCCTTCTCTAAGAAGAAGAGAAAAAAAAAAGCACCAACTGTCTATTCCATTTATTATCCTAATAAACCACAATAAGAAATTGAGGGGTTAGAAGTTAGAAAGCCCAAAGTACAGGACTATCACATGATATTCTATTCAGGATTGTAAGTGAGCAGGGCGCTAACCTCACTCACTATTTCTGTATTATCATTCATGCATTGATTTATAGACAGAATAACCAATTATAAAAGACTTACAAAACTATTTTTTGGTTTTTAAATCACTCTGACCTGAATTTACTTCTATTTTTATTTGTTCCTAATTCCTTTAACATGATCTTTGTCTGATTTGTCAAATGACTTAGGACTGCTTGCCCCATTTTTGCTATTAAATTAATTACTGTTTCTTATCTGATTGCTCTATTAAGTCTTATCAAGAGGAAAGTCAAGAAATAACTTAAAATATTAGTTTTGTGTTAATCTGTAATAAGATTATCAAGATATATCTCATTCCCTTATTTATAGTTCTCAAACACTTATGTATCAAACCTTATAGGAGTCACAATCAGGGAAAACTTAAAATGAAGACAGTTCCTATTCATTATTTCAGTTGCAGCATATTAACAAATGTGTTAAAACACATGTCATATGAGACAGAAAGTGGTATAGCTACCCCATGAATTTTATCAATATCTGTTGGAAAAACCAGCTGGAATAAAATAGAAGAAACAGAGACCAGATTCAAAAGAAAGAGCTCATTAGGAAAGAGAATGTAGTAAATTTTATTGTTGAGCAAATACGTTTCTAAGAAAAATACATAAACTGAAGAGTGAAGAGATGCTTCAGAACATTTGATTTTAGGAAGAGGTGGGGAAGGGAAAGAAGACTGACTGATTGAAAAAATCTACATAGCAGACCAATTGCCATATTGAGTAAATGCATGATTGAATCTTGATACATATTATAAACTTTATGGGCACAAGTTACACAAGTGGGAGAGAAACCCAGGACTTTCCTTCCACAATGAGCTTCTCTTTAAAAATATGAAAAGTAGTCTATGGAAACTGCCACTCTAATAGGAAATAAAGAGTTAGTTAAATTAAAATGTGAAAATATTGAGGAAAACTAACAACATAACCTTGCATTTGCAATAGCTGGGGAAAGGGGAAGCTGACCCTTTCAAGTATGTGACAAGTATGTGAGTCAAATTCCAAAACATTATAAAGAAAGAAAAGACTGATGACATACTCCAGTGTTTATAAATGAAAGTGACTCACCAAGTTGGAAGATTTTAAAAATAATTTTTATTATATAATATCAAATCTTGATTAAAAGGATGAAAATATATTCAAATAAGTGTTGTATGAATTTTTTTTTTGAAATATGAACAAGTAGGGGAGAAGACCACACTAATAGAGACTTCCATGAAGGTCCCCTAGTGAGCTCAGAATTGTTTAAAATGTACAAAAGTTGAAAATAAGATGCATACTCAAGTATAAATAGAAAGTCTCCAATTTAGGGGGCAGGGAAGTAAGGCATGTTTTGCCAAAGTCTTGCAGAAAACCAAGAATTGAAGAAAAACTGGGGCAAAAGTATGAAGAATAAATATAGAAAGGATGTAGGGAAGGCGCATATTGAAATGTCTTCAACATCAAAAGGAAGACATCAATTAAAAAGTATCAGCTGGCACTTGTAGACAAGAGAGCAAGAGTAGAAACTGTAGGAGGCTGATTTCAGGCTGATTTCACCTGATACTGCCACCTCTCATTCCCTGAGTTTCAGTTTCCTTTCCCATCCTGCAGAGTTCTTTATGGGAGTGTATTTGGATCTGTATGTGAGTGATTCACATACCTGGACACCTCCTTCTTTGTAAGACTTGTTACCTAGATGAATTATTTTCTTATACCACCCCAGCTTCTATTACTCTATCAGATTTCTTAGAATCCTCTACCTCTAACATGTTTAGGTACGGAAAGACAAATAGAAATTTAACTAAGACTGAACTCTGCCTGTTGAAAACAGGGGCATGATTTTCTTCCCCTCCTTTTTCTCGAAGCATTTATCTTAGAAAGATCGATTGCAAAATACTACCTTTTCTCTTTGAAATATATATAAATCCATTAGAAGACTAGATTGGCCTCCTGTCCACTGCACTTCATCTAATTTATGACCCAGGAATGTCTTTCAAGAAACTGAGAGTCAACTCTGAAATGAAAGCATCAAGAGAAATATCATCCCTATATCCCAGTTTCTATTGCAGAGTAGGAAGCTAATGTCAGTGGGCTCCTCGCTCCAGGTTACAAAACTACCTCCTACTATAAAAGGATGAGTTTATTTATTCTCCAGATAAAATTAATTAGCTAACACATATGGCCGCTCCTATTACCAGGTGAAATCTGAAAGAACTGTGTGTGACAAATGGTATTGTCAAGTCCTTGTACTGGAAGACAAGTTATTGCTCATCTTGAAAACATGTTTGCAATGGGTTATATTTGCTTGGCTACATAAGACTGGGATTTCTTTCTGTCTTTGAAATCTCTTAGCAGATTGCTTGTGATATGAAATACATTCTGGTTTAATATTTATTCAATAACAAAAGCATTTTCTTTCTCTATCACCTTTAGGGAGAAGATTGCTAGATTGGGAGAAGATTTTGTTTTTAATATATTTCTCCAACTGGTGCCAAATACTCCTTTCCTGCTGACTCATTGGAAATTAACATCTTCAAACTTCAAAACATCTACAAAGGACACTTTGTGGCAGAATGCTGCAGACAAGCTTATGCCTACTGGGAAAGAAGAAAAAGAGTGCACTTAGTTTGGGAGTGTTGTATTATCAAATCTAAGCAGCTGACGTTTTCAATGCTGTATTTGAAACTGATATACTAAAATTTTTGAGAATAGGGGTTTTTTGTTGTTATTATTTGATTCCAAGTAAGTAAAGGTCAGAATTGGCCTTAAGTTGAGTTTCTACCTTGGAAACAAAAGATTATGATGTTTTTAATAGTGTTGGAATGACTGTGAAATTTTTCCAAAAGGACAAAAAAATATCATTTCAGGTATTTTCATTGGTATATCTGAATGTTAAACAGTTGCAGACTACATAACAGAATAATCATTGTGCTCTATTGAAATCATCGTCCTTTATAACAAAACATTTCATTTGAAACCATGGAAACTATTTGGCAATGTATTTTCTTCCCTCGGCTACTACAAATCAATAGTAATTGTCCTTTGACAGATATTTATTTGTTGGTAGAGGTAATGTTTCTCCCTGAGAGGTATAGCCTAACCATCATATTAGAGGATAGCTAGTTATCATCCTGATGCATACACAATAGCAAAACAAAAACGGCCATGTGGTAATGAAAATACAGGAAATCTTACCAAGTTATGGAAAGCTTAATTCCCTGTGGTCAATAACCAGTATGTTTTTAACATAAAGAAAGAATTATCAGAGATGTCATTCAATGTTAAGTCAGAAAATACAAATGGTGCATGAGTTTAAAGTCACAAGCCAGCTTCATTTGGGGGAGTGATTGAAGCACTGTGTTGAGGAAGATTCTGAAGTCACGTCAGGAGCACACAGCAGGGAAGAGCAGCCCCTAGGCCCTGTATTTGTTTTTCCTAATCTAAAAGCTCCTTGTATATGTCATGCTTTGGTTAGACCTATTGACAGAGTACAGATTGCCTTGTCTACAAGAGAAAGCCAAGAAATGACTGTAACTGGCTAGATGTGAAACGCTGACATAGGCTATTGCATGCAGAATGCTAAGTTTTCACCCTAAGAACCCAACAAACACAAAGCCAAAATTTGAGAAGACTGGAAAGGAGACATTTTTTCAATAGTTCTCCAAGTTTAATATTTGAAGGACTTGGCTTGGACAGGAAAACAACATGTGATTTCAACTACATCTAAGAAAGCAGGAAAAGGAAGAAAGAAAGAAGGAAGAGAGTACCTAATAGTAGGGGGCATGATAATTGATGATCATCTGGACATTCTTGAAAACATCATGTCTCCTGCTGGTTAGTATTTAGTCTTTCCTTCAAACCCCATTTTCCTGTTTGATTTCTAGACCTGGAAGACATCTCAGAAATTATGGAACCATTTCCAGGAATGGAAGGAAGATGAGGCATAAAAGTCCCACAGCTACTAAGTGGCAGCTCAGGGTCTAAGAGCCCCAGGGCCAGAAGACACTGAAGTTCTTTTCATTTCACTGTTCTGTGATATGGACCTTCCTTACCTTACTCAATGTGTAGTTTCTTTCTCAGGCAAATTCTCACCTCAGGAAGGGCCCCACCAGGGCACTGCACCTGGACTTGGAAGCATGTCTTAAATGGACAGATGTGAACATAGGACATAACTGGTTGAACCCCAAGGGGTTCTTCTGTGATTGGGGATTGAATCCAGGAGTGCTGTACCACTAAGCTACATTCCCAGCCCTTTTTATTTGAAAAGACTGGAAAGGAGACATTTTTTTCAATAGTTCTCCAAGTTTAATATTTGAAGGACTTGGCTTGGACAGGAAAACAACATGCGATTTATTTATTTATTCATTCATTCATTTATTTGTGCTTGCTTGCTTGCTTGCTTGCTTTATTTATTTATTTAATACAGGTTCCCACTAAGTGGTAAGACTGACCTGAAACTTGTGGTCCCCCTGCCTCATCCTCCCAATAAACTGGGATTATAGACATGTGCCACTAGGCCTGGCTGTTCTATGATGCATATAAGAACCAGGTACCTACCATCTCCCTAGGTGCTCTTCATAGATACCCATAGTCCCAACAGAAGGCCGGATAAGGCTCCCATTGTGAGAAAAGGCTCCACCCCACATCTGCCATTTGATGCCAAACCCAAAAACACTAGTTTCCCCCCTCCAAGCCTGACCAACTCCCCATTCCTTTAGGCTTTAAGCTTTCCAGAATCTTAGATATAATCTCTCATGAGTCCTCATCTTCTATCCCTAGTGCTCCAGAACATAGAGAAAATATAGTACTCTCATGACCAATTATGATTCAGTTTCTTCTTTACTCTTTTTCTTTTAAGCCTACATCATAAGAGTTTATTTGTACTCTAAAATAATTAAACATCAAAATGTACCTTTCCATTGAGTAGCTTCATGGGTCATGCCCAACACAGAACTTGAACAGAAAACCCTTTGGCCTGGAAGCTTCTGTTTCATGGAAGAACCCTACAACATGTGTCCACTGCTTCCACACTTGGTTCCCGTAAGTTTCATCTTTCCCTTGATGATGAGAAGTTCTACCATCCTGGGGGTCTGTGATGTGGACATTCTTCACAAACTGTTCTCAGACTTTATCCCGTCCCTGTTTCACAGGGCTGTCTAGCTAGATTAAGTGCACCGTGCCCGGCATCTTCCTCACCAGGTAGGGGAAAGCTTGACGTGCTCCATATGACATCCAGCCTCATGCTGGCCACTCACCACTGCTTCCTTGTCACTCTCATGAAGTTGACTAAACATTCATGACACCAAGCTCAAATTGTAAGTCAAAACCTATAAGTTAGAGTTTCATGGTCAACACTGGAAACCCTGGGCAGCCTTACTTCTTCCCCAAGACTGTGGGAAGATCTTCTGGGGAATTTCACAGACTCTTCTCAGACCAATCACATCTCCTCAGGAAGTGAAGGACTTGTAGGACTTGGTGCTCTAACTCACTTCTAAACACTGTGATGAGTGAAGAGTTTCAGTCCATGCCATTCCTTTCTGGTCATGTTCTGGGATGAGTCCCAGAGAGACTATTTCATAAACCTTCTGACACTTTACATTTGTACAATATTGGTTCTCCTCCAAGTTGATCTAAGACACAATACTAATGGTCCTCTTACCAATCATTGCCCATATAGAAAGCATTTTAGAACATAAACTTGAAAAAGCTGATCAATGTTTTTTATTATTCCTCAGTTTATATTGACAGCTAGAAAAACACTACAATTTGGGTATATTCAATGACACTTAGACCCACATAAATAGTATCGGCAATGGGAGTTTTTCCTGGAAGGCAAAAACTTTTAAGATCTTATGACACGCCATTCCAGAGAACAAAGTTTCCTCAACCTCTATTAGACCCTTTCAGAACACTAACAAAGGTGTACTCACAGCTTGGTATTCTCCAGGCTGCAACAGCTAAGACCCAGGGGTCCTTTACTAGGCTTCAATATCACAGCATCAGAACATCTTCATTTCCTAAGTCCACCCTGTAAAAGAGTAGAAGCAGCTATAGTAACACAATAAAGAATTACAAGAGAACAGCTCTTCTACAGCTGCTAACAGCCAGGAGGCTGTTAAACTCTTTGATCTTTCTCATCTTTCAAGGTTGAAATCAAGAGAGTAGGAAATGTCTTAGAATTAGGACAGTGGGGAAAGTCTTTCTTTTGCCCTTGCAGAACATTAATAGGAGCTCAGACATTTTACTCCAAACTTGCAGGTTATTTTGAGGGAAATAAATGGCCATTGCTTTTTGTGCAGTTTGTTAGGAAGGTGGCTCTTGAGCCATCCTCTATATGCTTAAGAGTCCATAGAAGTTAAAAAGAAAGACTATCTGATATGAGTGCCATGAGAAAGCAGCCATGAAAGAAATAGCATCAAGGATATAGCTCATAAGAATCACTTACAGTCCAATAACTTAAAGTCATGATAGTGGGAAGGAGAAGAAAGAGAGCAGGGGAGACCCTGATCCCAACATAGCTCAGGTCAGAAACTTCCCAAAGGAAAAGAACAAGTCTAAACAATGAGTTTTGCAGGGATTTTGACAAAACCATAGGAACAAAGCAATTACAGAGGAATGCTATAAACTCCTTGCAAAACCTACAGGAAAATGTCAGAAGAGTAAATAAACATCAAAGCAGCTAGACTGATGCTGGTCTGGCCTTGCCTGACCTGAGCTCCTTATCAGCTCTGTGTGAATGGGTGGTAACAACTGAATTCACCTCTGTTTAACATGTCCAAAGTCAGGTTTATCAGTTGAGATCTTTAATTGGCTGAATTTATTAGTCACGTTTTTATCCCCAAAGAAGTGGTCTGCCTGGTCCTCTGTGGCTAATGGAAATACCCAGCTGTGGTTTCCTATGCTGCAGACATCACATGGAGCTAAGAGCACATCACAGAGATCTCCTGAATGCAGAGTTTGTCTCTGTTTCTGGCAGCCCTGATTGGTGGAGTCCTAGTTTGTGGCTAATTTTATCTCAGTCCTCTCTTCCTTTGAAAGAGAGGTTGGTAAACCAACAGTGATGGCATGTGGGCCAAAAGCAGCCAACTGCCTGATTTTGTAAGTAGAACTTTGTGGGAGTACACCCCTTTGTCTACCCCTTTGCCTACTTTCTCATTATAATGACAAAGGTTAAGTTGCTGTAGCCATTAGCATCCATGTGCTCCAAGCTTCTTGAAAGGGTGCTTTTTTTCTGATGTATCGCCTGTGAGCATCGGACTGAAAATCAAATAATATCAGTTGTTTCTTTTCATAGAATAACATGCCCCACCGTACTTAATAAAGTGATGGCAATTTGATTGCAGACACCAGCAAGCCAAACCACGGAGGGGTGACATTAAACACTGGGAGAACTAAGAAATAATCAAAGACAATTCATTCCTTAGATCTAGAAATAAAACCCACTCAAAGTCCAGGATATCAAAGAACCAGTAGGTATCTTCTCGAACTCTTCGGAGGTCATTAGTCATACTTAGGGAGAAGTCTGGCTCTCTTTCCTCCAGGAGCTTGGTGGGACTGCACTACTCCACATCTTGGATGGTGGGAAACATGCAGCACTTTAGTGACAGACAAGAAATTGGAAAGGAGGAAACAATCAACAGGCATATGCACAAATTAAAGTCTGAAGAAAAGAGGACTTTAACTAAAGCAGAAACAGGAGTAATATAGTAGAGCATGTGGCTTCTGGAGAGTGTAAAATGGTAGATCTCTTTGCTAATAGCATAAGACATTGTGTTCAGTTTTCTGGCCTGAGTAATTGGATGGAGGTAGACAGTGCCATTCACTGAGAGAAAGAATGGGAGCATAATTGGACAGTAGAAGGACCCTGGTGAGTTCAATTTGAGATGTGTTTGAGGTGGCACATAGAGATGTATAAAAGGCAATTGAATGTACAAGTCTGGAACTCTGGAAAGCCTACACTTAAAATATAGATTCAGGGTTATTTTGAAAATAAGTAATAACTATAGTTATAGCTCAAAGTATTTCTTTCAAAGAGAGACTCTTTAAAAAATCACTAACCAATAGAAATATTTGTGATGATAGAAATGTTTTGCATCCTGCCCAGTCTATGACAATAGCCATCATACACATGTAGCTCTTGAGCATTTGGAATGACAGTAGGACAACCGAGGAACTGAATTTTCTATCTAATTTAATTTTGACTTCCTTAAATTTAAATGTTCACATGTTGCTAGTGGCTACTGTATTGGACAGCATGGCTCTTGAGTGAAAAAAGGCATGAGTTATGATTGGAACCTTAAGAAATACTATCACGTGCACTTTACATATGCATACATATGTATATGCCTATTTACACTGTAAATACGTCTGTTAAAATGAAATAGTTTTGACTTCTGCTTTCAGCCTAGATGGAGTAACAGAGACCAGAACCACCCTCTGTGATGATTAATATTATGCATCAACTTGACTGGCCCATAAGATACCCATCTAGCTGGTTTAAGTTATTTCTGGTTGTATCTGTAAAAGTTACTCTGGAAGAGATGAGCATTTACATTTGTGTTCTGAGTGAAGCAGATTATGCTCCCTGATATGGGTAGGCATCATTCAATCCATTGAGGGCTCAATAGAACAAAAATGTGGAGTAAAGATAAATTAACAGGGGTTGGGGTTGTGGCTCAGCAGTAGAGCACTATGAAAACTATGTTTAAGATAAAAAAAATACACAATGAAATTAACTACAGACTAGACAAAGGAGAAAATATTAGTGAACTTGAAGATGTATTGGTAGAGTATCCAAAAATAAAATACAGAATTCCAAAAGGGGCGGGGCAGGGGTGGAGTACTAACAAAGCATCAACGAGCTATAGAACAATTTCAAGTGGCCTGATGAACATGTAATTGGAGAACCTGAACAAGAGAAGACAGAGGGAAGCATGGAAAAAATATATTAAGAAGCAAAGGGGCTGAGGATGTGGCTCAAGCGGTAGCGCGCTCGCCTGGCATGCGGCCCGGGTTCGATCCTTAGCACCACATACAAACAAAGATGTTGTGTCCGCCGAAAACTAAAAAATAAATATTAAAAATTCTCTCTCTCCTCTCTCTCTCTCTCTCTCTCTCTCTTTAAAAAAAAAAAAGAAACAAAGGCCAAAATTTTTTCTATGAAAGCTATAAACTCATAGATCTGATAAATCTGATAATCTCAAGATAAAGAAACAGCAATTGTTTCTGTCTAGGTATTGATAGAAGCTCCAAGACTGTACATGGCTGCCACACCTGCCAATCCATGTATTGTAGTTTAAATCAAGTCCTCTAAAAGATGTATTAAAAATCCAACATGCAGTACCTGTGCATATGACCTTTTTAGGAAACAGGGTCTTTCATATGTGACCAAACTAAAATGAAGTCATACTCAATCAGGGTGGAATCCAATGACTTGTGTCCTTGTAAGAGAAAAGAAAGATGAAGACAGAAACACACAAGGAGAAGCACATGTGAGGATAGAGGCAAAGATAAGCAACACATCTTCAAGCTAAGAAATGCCAAGAATTGCCAGCAACACCAGAAACTAAGAGAAAGTCAGACCACAGAATCCCCCCTTGAGCCTCCAGAGAGAACATTAGCCTGCCAACAACTTCTGGCTTCCACGGCTGTGAGAGAATAAATTTCTGTTGTTTTAAGAAACCCTGTTTGTGGTGATTTGTTACGGCAGCCCTACAAAACTAATACACCATCTGTGCAGAAACTGTGAAGAATCAGCCAAAGCTGTTTTTGCCACACTCATCCCAGGACTCTCCCCCCACACACCCACCTTGAGGTGTAAAATGTTGTAATTGAAAATTGAAGCTTGCTTGATGTGCTCTAAGCCTCAGTCCCACCTCCCGTCACTCAACATCTGACAGGTGAATGCATGCAGAGTGGGTCTGTCTTCATGCCCTAGAAGACATGGAAGTTCTCACCCTCCACCACCACCACCACCACCAGCCCAAAAACCCATGAAACTGGATAACTAGGGGATTGGACCAAATTGACAGGGAGTTGGAATTCCTTAGCAGGGATCCTCTTGTTCAAGACTTGTACAATAAAGGACTTGCCGATGAAGCTCCTAGGAAGAGTGTCAGTCACTCAAGGAAAACTAAATTGTTTATCAGGCAGCCCTGCTGTAGCCAGATGCGGTGTTCAGAGGATAATAGAAAACTGGACCCAGCTGGCTTTTTGCTGACCCCTGCACACATCATAATTCACACCAGGTTGCAGAGGAGTGTTTTAGAGCACAAAGACCCTTTAATTCTGAAAGGAAATTCAGTTACAGACTCTGACAAAGTTGTCAGACAATGACAAAGACCTTAAGAACACAGAAAGATGGAGGGAGGAGGGCAGGGAGAGTAACCGACAGATCCCTGGCAGCAACCTGGCTGCCTTAATTAGCTGTCTTTGCTCATCAGCCACCTATCTCACACCCAGGTATTCTATGGAACACCACATTTTTCAATTTCTCACTGTGTGTGTGTGTGTGTGTCTGTGTGTGTGTGTCTGTGTGTGTGTGTGTGTCTGTGTGTGTGTGTGGCGTGCGATGCAATGTTTGTACTGTGTGTGTGTGTGTATGCGTGCGCTGCATGTGGGGAAAGGGGTCTCATGATGAATGCCTGGCTTCAGGATTTCCTAGGTTCAGATGAAGCAGAATAAGCCTGGGTAGGCAGCTGCAGCATCAGCAGTGACTTGGAGCTGATCCATTGTCTGGTCTATTTTTAGCAATGATGCACCATGACTTTGCACTCTTCCCTAATAGAATCGACAGCAGCAGGGTCCCATGGAGAACAGCAACTACAGCTAAGAACTCTCTGCTGTCCAGATCACACCATCTGACAGTCCTTTTGAAAGACTAATGAAGTAATTCTAGACCTCTGAGACATTTCAGACACTACATATGATATTCCAGAATCTGAGGGGCAAAAGAAAAAAAATTAATCAATATATCAACACTAACTCTACATGGGGACTTTTTAGCCAGTCTCTCCAGACACCTTAAAGTCTGGTAACGACGTAAACAAATGCCAGCCTAGACCAAATCATGATTAGTGTTTTCCAGACTCAATAAGAAAAAGATAAAAAAAATAGTGCTGTAGTTGGAATGAATTTATTAGCCTCTAAGCCCATTTTAAAGGTATAGGACAGGTAGCTATAAAATAAGTTAAACAATATCAATTTCCTTCATAAAGAAATGCTGTATCATAGACAGAAAGATATGCATACATATATGTACTAAGAATATTAAGTATTATACTTGAAAAAATTATACTAATATTACTAAGAGAAAATATATTGCCCTAACAACTCTAGCTATTTCCTCTTTAGAAATATAATAAAAGATTACAGACAATGTCAAATGTGAATAAAGAAAAAAAAAGCAAGTCAGCAATTCAATTAAACAATGCAAAGCCATAGTGAACAATTAGAAAACACCTATGATAATCATGGAATAATCATGAAAGTTGAAAGAGACCTAGAGTTCACTTGTTATTTTATACACAAGGACATGATTTGTGTGAGAGGATAAATGACCTGCCCAAGATCACAAGTGAAGTAAGGGACATCTCCCAAATTAATTCAAATCTTCTGACTTCTTGCTACTTCCTTGGCACCCTCTAGGCCTGGGTGCTATAAATAACTGCAAAAAACGAATTTAACCCATAGTGGCCAACCAAGAGTTTAGTAGATCTCTCTTGCTAGTATAGACGTTCTTAGAGAAATAACTCTGAACTATGACCTCGCTATTACCCACAGAGAACTGAAGTCAAATCATCAGAACCTGCAAGCTTTAGAAACTGCTTCGCCAGTGGACATGGGATGGTGAGTAGAGTCCTCCTTGCCAAACCCTCCCCTCAAGGTCGGACTCAAGAGCAGCTCTGGTAGCTTCAGCAGAGAGAGGGAGTTGTCCTGGGGGTAGGAAGGCCACATCTATAAATAGGAGGAGAGAAGGAGACTAATTTCACTTTGTTCTCTTTCTCTTATTGACCTAGGTACTAGGAAGACTGAGTTAAAGAGTACACAGTCCCTGCCTTTATAAATCTTAATTAAATGATTGTTTTAGTCAGCTTTTTGCTGCTGGGACTGAAAGATCCAACCAGAATAACTGTAGAGGAGAAGAGGTTTATTTAGGGGCTCACAGTCTCAAAGATCTCAATACATGGACAGCAGGCTCCATTCCTTAGGGCTCAAGGTGAGGCAGGACATCATGGTGGAAGAGTGTGGCAGAGGGACCAGCTCACATGATGCTCATGAAGCAAAGAGAGAGACTCCACTGGACAGATACAAATATATACCCCAAAGTCACGCCCCAATTCCCACCTCCTCCAGCCATACCCTACCACTTCAGTTACCACTCAGTTAATACCTATCAGGGGATTAATTCACTGATTATGTTAAGACTATAACTCAATCATTTCTCCCCCAAACCTTCTTGCATTGTTTCACAATGCAAGGGGACACCTCACATCGAAACCATAACAATGATAAATAGTTAAATGTAGTGGTGCTATATATACCAAAGGTAGTTAGTGAGCAATAGGAAATTTTTCTGTTGCTAAGCATATAAGTTGATCTTCAAAAAAGAAGCAAGTATGCATCAAAGGACACAATAAACGACATTTTAAAAATCACTCTACAGAATTTTAAAAATGCAAATAATAGCTGATAAAGGGTTACTATTCCAAAGATATAAGTAATTCCTGCAACCCAACAATAAAAAATATTTTAAGTATAAGCAAAGGCATGATCTCATGGACATGTATTATAGAAAAAAATTAAAATCATGAAAATAGAGAGTAGAATGGTTACCAGTGGTGGTGACAGAGGTAAATAGGGAAAGGGGGAAAGTTGAATAAGAGGTGCAAAAGTACAGTTAGAAAGGAAGAATAAGGTCATGCATTCTATTGCACACCATGATGACTAGAGTTCATAATAATGCATTGTAAATTTCAAAACTACTAAAAGAAAATTTTAAATGTTTTCACTACAGAGAAATGATAAATTTTTGAAATAATACATGTGCTAACTAGCCTGATTTGATCATTCCACAATGCATATAGATACTCCTTGACTTTCAATGGGGTTATAGTTTCCAATAAACCTATCGTAAATTAAAATTATTACAATTAGAAAACATACTTAATATACCTAATCTACTGCACGTGATTACTTAAGATCATAGTACACAGTAAAATACTGGTTGTTTACTCTCATGATCACATGGCTGACACACAGTTCTGACTCACTGTCACTGCCCAGCATCTCCAGAGAGTATAGTACTGTGTATTGCCAGCCCTGAAAAAGATCAGAATTCAAAGCTCAGTTTCTACTTAATTCATATCACTTTTGTACCTTCATAAAGTAAAAACAAATGTATGTTGAACCATCAGTAAAAACAGTAAGGAGGCTCCTTATAAAAATCAAAAATAGGATTATTATAATATCCAACAATCCAACTTCTCAAATTATTTCCAAAAGAATTGAAAGCAGGGTATCAAAGAGATACTTGCATACCTATGTTCATAGCAATTATATCTACAGTAGCCTGTAACAGATGGATGTAATCCAAGTGTCAATCAGCAGACGAATGGATAAACAAAAATGTACTCTAATGGATGAACAAAATGGGAAATTAACCACCCTTTAAAAAGAAGGAAATTTTACAACATGGCTGAACATTAAGGACATTATGAAATAAGACAGTTACAAAAAGACAAATACTGTACCTTTTTACTTATATATGGTATGTAAAGCATTCAAATTCATAGAAACAAGCTGCCAGGGGCTGAGGGAAGGGGAAACAGAAAGTTACTGTTCCATGAGTGTAGTGTTTCAATTTTGCGAAATGAAAAAGTTCTGGAGAACTACTGAACAACTTAGGGAAACTGTATACTTAAAAATGGCTAAGATAGTTTTATGTGGTGTTTTTTAGCATATTAAAAAAAAGAGGCATATGTATACCTCTTCAGAATAACAAGCTCTCCTTATTTATTCCAATCTCCTACACCAAACAAGAAGAATTGACCCAAAAGTTGAGAGGATGGACCTCAGGAAACAGGTCTCTAATGTGACATCACAGTACTGGGACATGAACATTCAGAAAGAGCTGTCATCCCTGATGAGGTTGGAAAATCTCCAAGACTTCCTGTGGGTTTGTCAGGAGGGGCAGTGAGTATTTTAGATGGATGGGGAAGGATAATTACAGAAGGGGACAATCAGACAGCATAGGCCAGGCCAGGAAAGAGATCCACACCCATGTCAACAACAGCAAATCTAGGCTGTCCAAGAGGGAAATCTTTCCTCATTAATGTCCACAGACTGAAAGGAGCATTGGATAATTGCTGCCATGGGACTGTGGAATCCTATAATTTGTGTATTAGAAGAGATATAATTTTTGCTGATTGTCTTTGCTTTTATAACTATTCCTTCTGAAGCACTGTGACCTGCAAGTGGTAGAGTAAGTCCCAGCTTTGGGCAGCAGCCAATGATGGTAAATAACATTGCCTATAAACTCCAAATTCAGTTGAGTCATCTTCCGGTCGAGTAATTCAAGAAAGTGACTAAAACTTTCTGAGACTCAATAGATACATCATTAAAAACAGAAATTGTAATACCTGTAGACAAAAACAACATAGAGATTTGGATAAAACTCTTATCACAACATCTTCCTCAGAGAAGTCACCCATTCATTAAATATTGGGTCTCCACAATCCCACAAATGGTCCAGCTGGTAGAAGTATGAAGCATCAAAATAACACCAGCTTGTCACTCCATAGCCATCTCTGGCACATTTTTTATTCCATTTAGATATCCCTGAATGTTTGCCCCAATGAATGTTAGTCCCATGGAATATTAATATACATACACAAATACAAACCCCATGCTTCATCAAAAATCAACCTCTAAAACATAGTAAAACAAATATCTTGAACATATATTATGAAGTCTTTTATTGCAAATCTTTCCAAAGAACATTTCTTGAAGATTATTTAAGTACAGCCTCCATTTGTGAGTCCACATCCTCCTGGACTAATATTCTATAAATCATAGTTTGGAAAACTTTGATCTGGGGGCTGGGAAAATAGGTCAGTGGCAGAGTTCTTACCTAGCAAAAGCAAAGCCTGGGTTCAGTCCCCAGCACTGGAAAAAAAAGAAAGTTCAGCTGTTGAATTAGACCCAGAACCTTTAAGTTAGCCCTATACCACATGACCACAGCCCAGTATCATCTTTCCAGTACCTGTGCAAAAGTCTGCACCTTCCTTGTCTTTCCCATTCATTTTATAAAATCTTCCTGCCCTTCTCACTGTATTGGTCAATGACTGATTCTGAAAATAGGAACAGATGCAATAAGAAAGGCACAAACGTCAAAAATAACACTATTACATACATAGTATCTTGGCAAACATTTGCATAATGTGCAACTTCATTCCTATTATAACTCTGCTCAAACACCTTCCATGGTTACTGATACACATGTTAAACTTATTTACTTAAAACAATAAGATGAATTGATGGATAGGCAGAAGAATAGATGAATATGTTTAGATACAGAATTCTATCAACCAGTTGCTGGCTAGAAAATTCTTTTGGTTTTTCTTTATGGGTGAAATTTTATACTAGAAGGTTAGGGGGAAAAATTCTTCTGTGATGTTCTGGTTTAAGCACAGAAGAGGCTCAATGCATATTTGTTGATTTAAAACCACTAGTGTGTGATTGAGAATTTCCAGTGACAGAAATAGCTGTATTATAAGTAGCTGATGTATCTATTGAGTCTTGAAGAGGATTAAACAATGAGTATATAAGACAAGACCTGAGGAAAATGAGATGCTCTGATTCTTTCTCCAAATCTTACCAATATCCATTGTGAGTGAATTTGCCTTTAATCAACACAGCCACTATCTACATGGACATTACTACAGAGCTATTAGGTATCCATGCCAAATATAACTTCATTCACCCTTTTATCACCAGCTGACTAACCAGTACATAGGAATTCCCAAAGTCAAATCACCTGGTATAAATTCTAGTCTAAGCATTCTCACCAATTTTCTACAAGAAAGTCATCAAGTTACTCATTTCAACTGTACTTTGGACCCCACAACCACCAAACAGGAGTTACGTCAAGTGTGTCAGGCAAAGAGGAAAGCCAAAGACAATAGCCATGCCTCAGAGACAGTATCCCTGGGGCCTCTTGTTTAATGTGAACCTTGGACCTCCTGAGAGGTATTGTCTTATATCCACTCAATCAGAAACAGACTTGTGACTGATGATCACACGCTTAACTATTGTACAATAATTTAGAATGCACAAAGTATTTTCCACATACATTATTTTCCTTAATGCCCATAATGTTGCTCTTAAATAATATCATTTCCCTTTTACAGGTGAGTTAAATTAAGATCAAAGACATTACAAATTTTGTTTCAGGTCAGTATTGAAGTCAAGGAACAAGTCCAAGTCCTCTAATTCTGAATACTGCTCTGTTTCATTGCATTTCCATCCATCCCATTCCTAAAACCATCAGACCCTTCCATTAGATGTGGCTCTATTGCTTTAAATTAAAGTAACCTCCCCATGTCATTATGAATTTAGGGCCCTCTCTGATCTCTGGCCCACTCTCTTGATGACATTTTTACCCCCATAACAAATGAAGGGAAAACACCACTGAATCTGGACATTCCCTCCCAGACAGAGCTTTCCAAAGTCCTCTGTATCTATGATTGCCAAATTTTATGCAAAAACTTCAAATAAATAAACATTTAACACTTCTGAGGATATAGCCAGTATATTAAGCAGGAAAGGTGCATCTTAAGCATTGCCAAATAGATGCAAACAAAAGGGAACAGGAGATTGGGCGTGTGAAAGTGTAAGCAAGTGCTACACAGAGCTCATCTCATTTAATTCCCACAACCACCTAGCCAGGTAGTTACTCCTGTCCCATTTTACAACCGAAGAAACTGAGGCACAGAGTTATTAGGGGACATGCTCAGCATCAACTAATAGATAAATTGGGATTCAAACCCAGGTCTGAATCCAATAATCATTTTACCACTGAGGAAGAGAAGAAAAGGAAAGAGATGTTAGGAATCATACAGTTTCCTTCTTTTTCAAAAAGTTCATAATTCATTGTCCATTTCCCCTAGTCAAACCAATAATAACTCCAATGGCCATATGATGATTGTTTAACACTTCTTTTCCCAGTTTATGAAACATCATCATGCTCAATATAAAACTCTCTGTTTTTCTCCCCTGCTAATGTCACTTGAGTCAATATTAGCTATAGGGATGAAATTCAGTGGTGGATCCCCAGCATCACCTGCCAGTCTCATATCGTATCGTTTCCTAGCAACAAGTAAGTCATTTTATCTGCCTTCATCACTGTATGTCTAGGGGAAACAGACACCACTCAAGTCAGGCCTACAGATTGTTCTGAAATCCAGAATCCCAACATTCACCTAACCTATCAGTGAAAATCCCAGGAAAATGGTGTTTTGCTACCAAAATTCATACTAGTCAGATCTGGGTCACCAGATAAACAACTAGTGCTTTAGGAATGATAGAAACATTAACAGTCTCTAGTCAATGATTTGGCCCCGTGGACCCCAGATCTTTTTGCATCCATTTATACTTTAGGTTTCCTGATGGATTGGAATCAGTTGCAGAAAAAGAAAAATTCTTGTAAATGATCTGTTTATTCTAGATTCTTAATTTTACCTGCTGGTAACTGGGGTACCTTCACATGAAGGGGCTCATGCAAAGTCACTCTAATAGTGAAGATGAGTAGAATAATGCCCCAGCATCTTTACCCATCTTTCTTTCTCACACCACACGTCCAACGCATCTCCTCATAATCCCTAAGGGACCCAGACTGACAGATACAGATAGATCTTAAAATACACTTGCATGGTTTCCACAGCAAAGAAAAGGAAAGTTGGCCTCAGACACAGAGGAGTCGATGCTTCTACCCACAAGTGACACGTGCATTTTCCAGTCACGTTTCATCAGCCAAAGAAAGTCATGTGGCCACAGCTGACTTCAAGAGGCTAGAGAAGTGCAAACTCAGTACTTAGCCAAAAGGAAGAGAGTATCAATGTTTGCGAACAGGGCTAATGACAACCAGAGTCATACAACTAGTTAAGAACAGAGCCAAAAGTAGAAATCTAGTCACAGCTAGTTAAGGGCAGGGCCAAAATTAGAATACCTTATTGACATGTTTCTCTATTTCCTTATCCTTCAAAGACTACATAAGATTCCAGCTTCTTCTGGAAATTGGCTCTCACTATCCTGGCCTACTTTTCTCTCTCCATATACTCCACTTCTCTTTAAGCTCCATCTGGATACCTCAACTGCCCTCAAATAAAACTCAGCCTCTTCCTTCCTTTTGATCTAAGGAATATTTATGAACATACCTGTGCACTGAACACACACATATGGGGCAGTTTTTTGTTATTGTTTTTTTTCTTATTTTATTGATATTTTTAAATAAATAACAGCAGAATACATTACAATTCATATTACACACATAGATCACACTTTTTCATATCTCTGGTTGTATATAAAGTACGTTCACACCAATTTGTGTCTTCACACATGTACTTTGGATAATGACGTCCATCACATTGCACCATTATTGCTAACCCCCTGCCCCCTCCCTTCCCCTCCCACCCCTCTGCCCTATCTAGAGTTCATCTATTTTTCTCATGCTCCCACTCCCTAACCCCTATGAGTTGGTTACCTTATATTAGAGAAAACATTCAGCATTTGTTTTTTGGGGATTGGCTAACTTCACTTAGCATTATCTCCTCCAACGCCATCCATTTACCTGCAAATGCCATGACTTTATTTTCTTTTAATGCTGAGTAATATTCCATTGTGTATATTTGCCACATTTTTTAATCCATTCATCTACTGAAGAGCATCTAGGTTGGTTCCACAGTTTAGCTATTGTGAATTGTGCTGCTATAAACATTGATATGGCTATGTCCCTGTGGTATGCTGTTTTTAAGCCCTTTGTGTATAGACCAAGGAGAGGGATAACTGGGTCAAATGGTGGTTCCATTCTCAGTTTTCCAAGGAATCTCCATACTGCTTTCCATATTGGCTGCACCAATTTGAAGTCCCACCAGCAGTGTATGAGGGTACATTTTTCCTATGTGGGTAGTTTTTCTTCACTAATGCTGGACTCAAAACAAGGTCATGGAAAGAGAAAGATCCTTCTCTCTAGAACTCAGAACACAAAAAAAGAGGGAAATTTTAAATTAAGAAGGCATAATCACATGTATGGAGGCACAAATTGGGTATCAACCTACTTTATATACAAACAGAGATATGAAAAATTGTGGTATATATGTGTAATAAGAATTGTAATGCAAAAAAAACAAAAAAAAAACAAAAATCAAAGTACATGTATAAAGACATGAATTGGTGTGAACATACTTTATATACAAAGATATGAAAAGTTATGCTCTATATGTGTAATAAGAATTATAATGCATTCCACTGTCATGTATTTGAAAAAAATAAAATCAATAAAAAGCAAAAAAAAAAAATAGCTTATACCTGGCAAAATTATGTAACCCTTAAAAAAAAAGAGAGACATAATCCCAAATAGGAGAGTACCAACTGATGTATGGAAAGTGCTTGACTCTGTGTTTGCTAGGCTGGACAGGGTTTTGCTAGTCCCTTTTGGTTTGGTTTGGTTTGGTTTTGCTGATTGTTAATCAGTATCCACTCCCACTGCTCTTCCCTGTGAGACAGGGGCTAGACGCCTAGAACTACAGTTCCCAGACTCCCCTGACTGCAAAGTGTTCGAGGTGATTGACTTTCTGTCTGTTAGGTACATACACATAAGATCTGAAAGGAAGTAGAAGCCATTTTCTTCTCCCTGCATCAGTGACACCAGATAGGTGGGTTCTGCCCAAATGAGTTTTCTCAGCAGTCTGCATTCCCCTGCCATTCACACATCTCAGGATGCCAAGAAGCTGTGAAGTCACCAGAAATTTTCTACAGGTTCCTGACCTGCAGATGACTCTACTCTGACCCTGGACCACAGGAGGGTGACAAACCTGGAAACTGATGGCTAATCCTCTGTCACTCTTCCTGGATTGACAGTGGTCTGTAGGCACCCAAAATCTCTCCACAAAATTATATAAAAATTAGATAAAATTCCTGTTTTGCTGACTGAACCCCAATTGAAACTATTTATTCTTTTTAATCATAATCACTATGTAATACATATAATCGCTTCAGATTATAAAAGTAATACAAGAAATGTAAAAAATGAATTTAAAGCAACTACGACACACCACTCAGATATTACTTCACACACATAGTGATACATTTTATTCTACCCTCTTTCCACATAACATTGTTCCTATTCTAATTCATGATGATTGCAGTATAAATGCAGATGGTTTCGAGACCCTAAGGCTCATCTTCTCCAATGAACTTTTCCTCTCTCTTACCTCAGTCACTTGCTCTCATAGCCACATTCACAATGACCTTGTCAGTACCAATAACTGCAACCCCTCCATGAATTCTTCTCCATGCATCCCTCTCCCTGGCTGACATCCACATTTCCACTTCACATCCTCTGCTGCCCGGACTGTATCAATACTAAGAGCCAAACAAGACCTCCAATTCATTGCCCCTACAAACTTCTAGTTTCTCCTCGACCATTGACATCGCCTCTCCTTACTCATCTTACTCTGTGGTAATAACATAATTAATTTGCTCACATATTTCCTCATCTCCCTTGCTCTTCTCTTGCTTCATTATATTTGCAGTGGCTAAACCACAATACTAATTAAATCCAACTTTCTCCTACATAAGACCTGTTTCTGTGTAGCCAAATATAATTAGAGAAAAACATTCATTCCATAATCACCAAAAATCTATAAGCATGAACGTCAGATAGGCTCTCAATGCTGCCCAACAAGCACACTTTATTTTCTTAATCAGTTCTATTATAAACCTACATGATTGTATCATATCTACTTTTCTCAGCTACCAAACTCCACACTTGCTATCCTCATTATCAACCACTGATCTTTGTTCTTATCTCATTTAGATGGTACTTTACCCATCTGCAGTATCTTTATTCACATAGCTCATCTTCTTGTTTCCCCTTATCCACTAGATGCTGCCCTTCCAAGTCCAATCGAAGACATCATTCCAGCAGTTTTCACTATCCTCTCCTTTATCAGTTTTCCCAATCCAGTGGATCTTTCCCATCAAAAATGTGTTTTATTTCTTCCACCTTTGAAATTGATTCCTCTTTTGAACTTACTTCCCCTGATAGATTATGCCCGGTTATCTCCTCTCTTTTGGAGCAAAAGTGCCCCAAAAGAGTTGTCTCTACTTCTTTTCATAAATCTCTCTTCCCACTTTCAATTAGACGCACTGAAATAAAATGTTTCCCGTGCAACCCCAGGGTTAATTGGTCCTGTGGATCAAGGTTAATGGTCAAGGTTACAGGTGACTTCTATGATGCTAACTCAAATATAAGTATGCCTTGGTCTTCATCTTTTTGATCAATTATTAGTATTTCACAGTGTTGATTACTCTTCTTTCTTGATAAATTGTCTTCCTTCTGCTTTCATAGCACACCTCTGGGTTTCCTCCTACCTCACAAGTCCCTTTTCCTTAGATTTATTGTATATTCCTCCCCTCACTACAGTCCTTTTCATTTTGTAGAGCCCTCAGAACTCTTCATAAGCTCTCCATGTTCATCAGGGAATCTTATCCAGTCTGGGGCTCTTCATAGCATATATAATGCGAACATCTCTCAACTTGAGCCTACAGCCAAGGCATCTCTTTCAGAATCCTAGATTCATGCATCCAACTTACTACTCAATGTGTCTATTTGATGTCCACTTGACATCTTAAACTCAGAAAGTTCAAAACCAAATTCCTGATGCTCCTCCAGAAAACTACTCCACCGACAGTCTTCACCATCTCGTTCAATGACAATATTTGTTCAGGCCAAAAAAAAATTAGTATAATCATTAATTCCTGTCTATCATATTCTACATCCAAAGCTATCTGCAAAAAAAATTAGCATGATCATTAATTCCTTTCTATCATATTCTACATCCAAAGCTATCTACAATAACTGGCTCTACCATCAAATATGTGCCAGATCTCTCCACGTCTCATCACTTTCACTCATGTGACCCTAGTCCAAGGCACACTTATCTTTTACCTGGATTACAAGAAAGTCTCTTAATAGCCTCTTCCTTGCTTTCACTCTTGGCCCCTAAAGTGTACCCCCAAAGTAAAACCAGAGTGATCCTTGTAAAATTTAAGCTGAATAATGTCACTTGTCTTTCATGCATCCCACTCCACTCAGAGCAAACTTCAAAATCGTATAAAGCCTCACATTACCTGGCCTCCCTGCTCTTTTCAGACCTCATCTCACACTGCCTGCCCTCTCACTGCTCCAAGTAGATACTCCGTTTTCCCCACTGCTACTGAAACAGATCCAGCAAGCTCGTTCTCTGTGCTGTTCCCTCTGCTTGGATTACTTTTTCCACATATCCCCACACAGCTGCCTCCTTCACCCCTCATGAATGTTGTCCCTTACTGAGATTTCCTTTGTCCAACCCTATTTAAAGTCCTCCCTCACTCACCTACCATTCCCATACCTTGTTACCTCTACCATCAAACTACATCCAGAATCTAGTTCTCTCGCACTCAGCAACCACCCTTGCATTTCTGTTCTTTCCCTTACCATTACCTCACAACATCTTCTAATTTATTATTTTAACTTATTTCTTACACTTATTATTTGTTCCCTGGTTTTTTTCTCCTAGAATGCACAGGTATAATGACCAGGAATTTTTTCTGTTTTGCTCACTGATATTTCTCAGGTACCTAAAATTGTGCCTAGCACATACTAGGTGCATAATAAATATTTGTTAAACAATTTCACATACCTTTTGATATGTGTGCTTCTTTGAGAGTCCAATGGCACACACAGTCAAAAACAGCATCCTGGATCTTTTATCATTGTTTCCCACCTCTTCAGGACATTCCCTTTTCCACCTTTCAGAAGATGTGTCCTGCAGACATTGTGAATGGACACCAATTTGACACTCGGTACACACCCATGGTTCATTCATAATATCCAGTGCATTCCCCTGGCATCTTACCCAATCACCTGAGACTCTGCCTAAAGTCTTTACCTGGCCACAGAGGTGATATTCTGCTACAAAGAGTGGCAAAAAGTGCCCAGGAGTTAGTGCCCCAGGGCAGTTCTTAATATCACAGGGTAATTGGTAAATACTTGGTTTCCTGTAGTCTCAGGTAGGGCAACTCTGAAGCATATCTTCTCCATTGCCCACCAAGGTAACCTACTCATTACCAAGGTAACCTACTTATATTGGCTTCTTCCCTTTTCTGTCTCATTCTCTAATTTCCTCCCTGGGACCACCAGCCAAACACAACTAACATGAAAATCTTCATCACAGAGCATGCATGCTTTGGGGCAGAACCCAAGCAAAACAAGGCATTTGGATCAATACTTGTGAAGACCATGTGTTATGCAGCCCCCAAGCCTCCAACAAGTTGATCAGGCACTCTCATAAAATAGAATAAAGAAGCAGGAGAATTCATCAAAAAATCCAAAGCACTTTCATTTCTATTTTATGTACATTGTGGTTTTCCATATTTTGATAGATAGATAGGTAGATAGATAGATGATAGATAGATAAGATGAAATATGGTCACATTTCCCCCTGAAAAATGTAAAACTTTGGAAACTGCCAGACTATATGATCTGCAATTATCATCAAAGCCCTTTTCAGATCTCATATTTGGAGCTTCTACCCACATTTTTGTGAGTATCCACACTCAAGAAAATTTTCCATGGCTTTTGATGTAAGGTTGTGACAAGGTTTCTTGTGGAAGTAACAAAAACTGCTAAAATTAGAAGGTTTCCCAGAAAAGTAAAAATGTACCCATGTGGGCTTATTGCAACATCTCAGACTTAGCTGGGCCTTACAGCAGGGAGACAACTCCCCCTGCCCCACTTCTACATAGTGAAATGTCACTCACACCCACAGGACTTATTTCTCTCTGATCATCTCTTACCTGAATCTGAGGTTCAATAGCCTGTCCAGAGACAAATGATTCAAAAGGAAACTCCATTTCTCTGCTTTTTTCTTAGGTAGAAGCAAACCAAGTATCTGACATTTTGCTTGGGACCTGAGCTTCTGGTGACGTTCCACTGGGGATCTGGCATTTCTACGAGGGTCTTAATTGTGCAAGTGAGGCTTATTTGTTTCTCATAGACTGGATTGTGTTTAACTTGGCTGAGGGTATACCAAAATGAACAAAAATATGTCAATAATTGGTTTCCCTACTCTCCAACTCTCAAAGTCTACTTAATCGACCAGTACTAATCTCATTAAACTCTTTATCCTTGATTATATCAATCACCAAAAAAAGAGGCTCCAGAGTCCAAGAACACTCCTCATTGACCACACTCTAATCATCTAAAACTCTACACACTCCCTGTTCCTTTGTCTTTTCCAGCTCTTCCCAACTCCTGAGAGCAGTTCACTGTACTCTCTGGAATTCAGCCAACAGCAAAGTCTATCTCTATCTCTTTAAAGTTTCTGTTTGTCTTGGTCTAACTAAAATCTGTCTCCCACAAAACCACTGTTTCCCTGAAACCTCACAATGGAGACTGTTTCTTCTTCCACAGCCGTCAACCACTGGGCTGGGGTGGGGAGACGTGCTCCTTACTCTTCATTGCCACTTACAGTCTGCCTCTCTCTTCCTCCAAAATTTCCATCTCTGAATCTCAAGCCATCAGATTTTCTCACCTCATTCTTGCTGTCATTCAGCAACTTCCCACTCTTTCTCACTCTTGGTTCATTATCTTTCTAATATTACTTCTGTTTTAAATTTTACTAATTTCAATACACGCATATGTGATCCTTCCAATAGCCTGCCAATATGTTTCTCAACTTCCTCTTCCTTATAATCTTGTTCTCTGTCTTACCTCATCCACTGACTCCATGGTCATATGCTGGACTTTGTCGTTATGCTTTACTGAAATGTCGGATTCCAGTTAGCTTATTAACACACCTGACAGCATCATCCCTGCACACTCTACCTTCTTACCTGTTAAGATAGATGAACATATTACTGCTGAAAGCTAATACCTCCAATTTTATGCTAAACTTTACCACCTTAGCTTATCCAAGAACTTCTCCAAAATTTTCACCCTCTATAATATGTTCATCTAGACTGAATCTTTCCTTACAGAACACAAATATACCACTCTTTTTCCCTTCTTAAAAAGATTTTTATAATGATCACTTTCCCCACCAGTTATTGCCCAGTTTCTTTGCACCCTTCTGCAATAAAATCCTTCAAAACAAGGCTCTAAAATTTATGTCTCTAATTCCTCTCCTTCCACTCTTAAACCCACTCAAGTCTATCTCACTTCCCCAGAACAGCCTTGGAGTGGATCACTGAGACCTCCATGTTGTTAAATCTGACAGTCAAATCAACTCTTAGACTCCATCCCATTTAACTTACCAGCTTTCGTCATGTGCATCACTCTTTCCTCCTTGACACTTTCTTCACATGATTCAGGCTCTTGATTTTCCCACCTCTCTGCTCCCTCCTTCTCAATCTCCTTTCCTGGCTTCTCCTTTTCCCCAACCTGTTAATCTTGGAGGACCCCAGTTTTCACTTTTTGGCAGAAGTCCTGACTTCATCCTTATTCCCTCCTTCAGTGACCATCAAAGTGGTACAGTTTTGGAATACCATCTTTATATCAACCCACTTAAATGAATATCTCTAACCCAAATCTGTGTCCTGAATTCCAGTCCTTTATATCCAGCTACTTTCTTGACATCTCCATATCTATGTCTGTGTTTCTTTTTTATTGCTTCAGGACAAATTACCATAAAACATCAGCCATTTGAAATCTGAGCAGAATGCGCTAAGTTCTCTGCTCATTCACTGATAGAGTCAAAACCAGGGAGTCTGCTGGACTTATATACAGGTTATGAGAAAAAATTTACTTCCAACTCATGCAAGTTACTGAAAGAATTCAGTTCTGTGCAGCTGCAAGACAGATGTCTCTGTTTCTTTGCTGGCTGTTGTTCAGGGGCTGCTCTCAGCTTCGAGGCAGCACTCACATTCCTTGTTGCAGGGCCCCCTTAATCGTCAGGCCAGCAACAGCATGTCAAAACATTCTCATGCTCCAAGTCTTTCTGACTTCCCCTTCTGTTTTATTCTACTATCAGCCAGAGAAAATACTATGAATCTAAATTGGTCATGTAATAACATTAAGAAATAACCCAGGACAATCTCCCTATTTTAATATTAGCTGATCACAAACCTCAACTACATTTATGAAATTCCTTTGACATGTAACATAACATATTTACAGATATGAGATCTCATCATATTCATAGTCTCAGGATGAGAGCAGGAAATCTGGGGGAGCAGGGCATTTGTAGAAGTCAGGCTACTGCAGTACCTAATTAATTGACTTCTCAAACTCGTCAGATCCCAAACTAAACTCCTGCTATTCTGTCACAATGTCTGCTTCATCCTCAACTTTTCCCATCTCATTTGCTCAGTTCAGATACCCTGAAGTCATCCTCAATCCCTCATTTCTCACATGCCACATCAAATCTCTCAGCAAATCCTGTTAGCTCTATCTTCAAAATACATCCAGAAAGTTACCACATCTTTTTTAATTGATTTTATTTTTTAAATACATGACAGCAGAATGCATTACAATTCTTATTACACATCTTACCATCTCTTCTGTTTATACCTTTAAAACAACATCATCCTTTGCCAGGATTATGCAATAGTACCTCACTTGAATCCCTGCTTCTGCCCTTCTTTCCCATCATCTATGTACAACATGACAGTTGTAAAGATCCTAAGTCAAATCATGTTCCTTCCCAGTTTAGTGACATTAAGAGCCAAAATCCTTACAATCCTATCAAAGGTCTCCATGGTCCATATCTCCTCCCTGTACCTCTTTGACCTCATCCCTATGACTCCCCCCTAATTCATCTATTACAGTCACTCTGCTCTCCTTTTTCTTCCTCAAACCTGCCAAGCCCTTTCCATGTCACGTGCTTAATGAGGTCCACCCTGACTATCCTGTTTTAAAGTTGCACACTGCTCCTACTTTTCCAATCCCCCTTCAGCCTACTCTACTGTTCTTCTGTTCCACATAATATAATTTACCTTTTTATTATGATTACTTATTGCCTGTCTCCCCACTGCACTAAAATGTTATTAATTCTATGAGGGAAGAAAATCTTTCACAGTTTTGTTCACTAATGTGTCCCAAATGCTTATATATACTATGCCTAGTACAAATGCTTAATTTATAATGGTTGATTGAAAAAATACATTAATTAAATATATGATAGAGATATTTACTCATTTCTGGGGAGTAAGGGGAGGCAAGATTAGAAAGAAGAGCCCACAAAGAGAGCTTTAAAATTCTATTTCATGGTTACTCTTAGGTTTCATTCATGCCCTAAACAAAACCAATAAAAATAATCATAACTCTTCCAGGCTTTCCTCTCATAATCATCTCCCTGTGAGTTCTGCATATGCCAAAATATCCAAAAGTTTCAGAACCAATATCATTCTCTTTATTCCTCCCATATCAGTTCCCTGACTGATGGGAAGAAGCTAATTTAATAAGGCCCCAAATACAGAAGCAGATCTTTGATTAGACGGTCCAAACTCTTGCCCTGCTAATTGAGCTTCTCCCAAGACATGTTATGTCCCAAACTTGTAATGTTCCCAACTTGTATGTGCTTGTCCACTTCTTTCAATGCTAGATCCTAAGACAGCTTTATTCAGGTACCTTGAGTCTATAATGTTATTTATCTTTCTTTTGGATAATAAAAATATCTAACATGTACTCAACCTTTACTAGATGTCAGGTAATTTGATAAGTACTTTATATCACAAAACATTAATGTGTTTTATCTCCTTTTACAGATGAGAACTCCCAAGCGTGCGAGTTTAAGGAATTTCCTCAAGTCCCACAACAAGGAAGGATGGTTAAGCCAAGAGTCCTGTCCAAACTACTCTATTTCACTTCCACATCCTGCTTGCTAGTTTTATCCTTCCTTTTCTCCCAAAGCTAAATGTCTCCTCTTGGTCCCAGAAAAGTCCTTGGTAACTGCCACATTGCTCAAGGCGTCAGGCAGTTTTTTAGAGAAGTCAATGCCTCATGCCATCCTGAAATCAGGTTCTAGAAAGGGATAGGATGAAATGACAAAAACCTAGGGTACTGTCACATGCAGGAGGTTCCGGACTCTCCAAGTTATAAGGGATCTGCTACATTAACAATAACTTTTATTTACAGATTAGTACTTACAATCACACATTATCAGTTATTTAGACTATGTTAAACATGTGGTGCTAATAGTCCCATGTAACAGGAGACTAGGGATTATCAATTCTTCTTCACAGATGACTTAACCCAGGCTCAGAAAAACCCCAGAATTTGCCCAACATCACACAAAGTCATTTGACATCAAAGCAAGGACTAGCACAAAGGCTCCTAACTCATGGTCATATTTCCTATTATCCAAACTTTGCAAACTATGCTTTTTCTAACCAAAATTGCTCAAGATAAGTCAGTTTATTTGAAAACAAAAGTTTGCCTGTCTTTGTACTTTCTGTTATAGTTCCCTTATAGTTAAAAAAGAAATTCAGGCAAGGAAAAAAAAAATAGATGGCTAGATGGATCCAGTTAGTTGTATCCATGGTTACAAAGGAATAAATAATATCTAGAGTCTACTAATAAAAATTTAAAAGAGGAAAGAGAGCCTGAGGAGAAGACCTAAGAAATGAAGAGCCCTAGGGCAAACTTCAGAAAATAAGTCTCACTTGCTTTCTCTTCCTGGCCAGTCCTCCCTCTTCTTCCCAAGGCACACATTTTGCTTTATTTCACAGATACTTGAGACATGCCAGGTAGTATTCTAAGTGCTTTCAAGATGCTACCTTTAGAAGTCACAGAATTGCTCAAGCATCATTTCAAACACATCATCCTCCTAAGATACCTAAGATGCTCCCAGTTGCCTTTTGAATCAAAAGCTCCTTATCAAGAGTGTTCTGAGAAACATCTTTGCAAAGCGTGAATTCAATATGGGGAAGGTTCAGAGTCTCCACCAATTGAGATGGTATTTTCCTACACTCCAAATTTTCTCCTCTGTTATAGGCAAGTAAACACTTTCATTCTTTTTTACCAAATTTCCCTCTTCTCAGCCTAGAGCTTTCATATATACTAATATTTCTTCATACTCTTTGGGCTCAGTAAATTTTGAAAATTTTTTTCATAACAGAACAGAATCATAACATATTTGAGACACCAGGAGGTCTTTCTGATCATTTAGTCCAACTCACTTAAAAGTAAGAAAATTAAAATAATTTTCCTACTAATTAATGGAAGAATTGGAAGTGGACTCTGATAATCAAATCCTGGACCATTTTAACAAAGAGAAAAATGAGCACATTGTATTAAACAAACCAGAAAATCAAATTCAGATGCATCTATATAGTAAGACTTTTAATTTTGTTGAAATGAATTCATTCTCAAGTAAAAAAATCACTTTTTGTCTAAGACAATTTGTAAGTTCTATTTTCTTTTTAGGAATTTCTTACACTGTGCTGTGTAATGCTATTGATTTATGTGCTGTATTTCATATTGATCCAAAAGGACACTGTCAAGGTCTGCTTTAATCTATAATTAAAGAAGAAAGTCTCCAAAGCCATTCCCTGAGCAGTTAATTCCCTGCACCGCACACACTGCTCTTTCACAATCAAATACCTTACAACGGTTTAAGGATGTACTTTTTACCCTTTTCACCATTTCTGCTAAAAGAAAAAAACTGTATTTAAAATAAACATCTAGTCATTTGAAATAACCTCTCACATTCATATGCCCTCAGGTTTTGCTTAAGAGTGTTACAGGTTGACAGTAAAAAGATAAGTTCCTTATAAATCTTTCTCCTTTTTCTCTCTCCTTTGAGGTAAGTGCTTCCTTAGGTGTTTTTTTTTTTTTTATAACAGTCAATTTAAATTCAGCAATCGTGTTCCTTCCTGACACAAACAGCAGTAGTGATTACATATTAAGGAAAGGTTGAGCCAAGACATATAATTTGGCACTCGCCAAAAGGATGGAATTCAATGGAATCTGATAAAACCCCATATCAACGAAGGAACACCTCTCACTTCCCTGGTGCATGAACCCATTTCTGGTTGCATAGATTCCCACCTGGTCATAACTCCACCTTCAGCCTAAACCCCAGAGGCTACTACAAAGCTTCCCAAACCCTAACCTTGCCCCCCTTTGCTGCCTTTGGACACATCCATTCTCAGCCTCTCTGCCTCCCCTCTGATGGTCTCCTCTCACGTGTTCTCTGTACATCTTCCTTTTTTCCCCCTCTCACTCCCTCTCATTCCTTCCGGTTGTAATTGGGATCTAGAATATCCCCAAAGGTTCATGTGCTGAAGTCTTGATCTCTACTGCAGCAATGTCCAGGAGAGGGCCTTTGGGAAGTGGTTGGATCACGAGGGCTCAGATCTCATCAGTGGACTGATCTACTGATAGCTGAGTAGACCACAAGGAGATGTGGAAACTGTAAACAGGTGGGGCGCAGCTGGAGACAGCAGTTCACTGGGGGCATGTCCATGGGGACTGTATCTTGTCCCCGACCCCTCTCACTCTCAACTTCCTAGCTGCCATAAGCTGACAGCTTTCTTCCATATCACCACTTCCACCACGATATTTCCGCCTTGGAGCTGATCAACCAGGGAATAAAATCTCTGAAACCATGAGCCAAAAAAAAAAAAAAAAAAAATCTTTTCTCCTCAAAGTTGTTTTTCTCAGGTAGTTGTCACAGCAACACAAAGGTGACTAACACACTTCCTCTTTCTCATCACTTCCTTTAGAGAGTCGTGGCACTACAGAATTGGAACCTATGTAAAGCACCATGAGATCTTTAAATCCTCTCTGTAACATTCCCTCCAAATAATTTTCCAGCAGAGGAGTTAAAAATCCCCTTCCCTCTTGAAGCAGGCATGTGCTTCCTGCATCTTTCACCTACAGGTCCTAGTTCACAGCTTTGTAGGTCCACTGACAAGTGAAAATCCCTCTTCACATGACAGCAGTCACCTTTCCAACTACACATTCCAGCCACAGGGCTTCCCAATTCTCCTTGAGATTGTCCCCCTTTCTAAGATGTGCCCAAAACCTTGCAGTGTGTCAAAGCCGGTTTTGCTCTCCCCCTAGATAAAAGCACCCGCTATTTAATTTTAATTACTTTTGTGTCCCTGAATTCCCACTTTTAGAGTCTGGGCCTTGTAATGTTGAACTTTAAATTATTTACAAATCACTAGTCTTATCCTGTGTACTGAGCATATTTTCTCAGCAAGATTACAAACTCCTTGAAGACACAAATCATGATTTATTTCCCTTTTTAATCAACTAGGGCAAAACCTAGCTCACACCAAGAGCCTCTCAGAAGACTTCCTGCTGTCTCATTAGCCAGTCGTGGGTATGGTTGGCACAGAGGAGTCTTACACTCTGGATCCTGGTGTGCGTATTCTAAGAAGGAGCAAGGCTTTCTGTGCTCTGGAGTTGCAGTGGAGAAATCCATTCCTCCCTAATACTAGTCTGTAAGTTTTATCTACACCACAAGTTTATACACCTGGTTGTGTGGTAGAATTATCATGGTAAGGTCTTTTAAAGGTCATATTCTCTGGTCTCATCACCGACCTCCTGAATTAATCTCTCCAGGAGCAGGAACAGAGATGTAGTATTTAAGAAACTCCTTTCATGTGATGTCCATGCCCCCTGTCTGTTCACCAATATTTAGAAATTTCTAGATCCATTTTTCTGCCAGTGATAGACCCAGTTTATGTTTTTCAATCATTTCCTTGTGGAAAATGACACTTCCCCAATCTAGTTATAATGATCTTCCCATGTGAAATGTTTGTAACAAGGAAAAAGGAAAAGGCAGACAGGTCAGAGGCAGAAAGAGAACCTGAATTCAGGCCTTGGCAAGAAACACCCAAGCACATTATCACAGCAGGAGGCCAGCAGGGCACAGGACACTGTTTTCTTCATCCTGGTCCCAAAGTTATTCTAAAGACTGAAATGGGGGCAGGAGAGATGAAAGGACAGCCAGGCCATGTAGAGCAGGGTTCCAGGAAGCACGTGGTGAAGCAGAGAGACTGAGAACTTGTTCAAATCCCTGCTGTCCCCACTGGCCTACGGGCTGGGCCAGGTTTGCTTTCCTTGTCCATTAAATGTGCACAAGAGACTTCTGAGGATTAAATGAGAGGATTCTGAAAAGCACAAAGGAGGTGCTTAACAAATGTGATGCCCCTTCCACTCAGACCTAGGAGGATGCACTTTCCTCAAGACCCCAGTGAAATGCAACTTCCTTTGAGTACAGACTGCACTGGAAATAGTCAGATGTAAGAGGATATCAAAACAGGTTACAGCAGAGTAAAATGTAAGACCCATCACGCAGATTTCTTCACAAGCAAGAAAAATGTGAAGCCCAGAACACAGATTTCTTCACTTTTCAAAATCTAATATTTAGAAATTGAGAATGTTAAACTTTACAAGTCACTCTGAATCTTGGCATCAAGTCAAAGACGTTGTTTATCCCCTGTCAGCCTTCAGATGGCTGTCCTACCCATGTCCATGCAAGCTCAAATCCACTGCTCCTAGACGGCAGTCCAAAGGCTCATTAGCCCTCCTCAGGCCGGCCACCTTTTGACTAAAAGCTTAGTAAAAGCAGGAGGAAACTTCATTAAATACTTACCACATATGATTGTTGACCAAGCACTTCACACGTTATCTCAATCAATCCTCTCAACTACCCTGTGAGATGCTATTATTTTCATCATTATTTCTATTTATTTTCATCATTATTTCTATTTATATTCCTTACTTAGGAAGATGAGGCTTAGAGGCATTAAATAAGTGGTCCAAAGCAACAAACAGGGTAAAAGATAGCACCAGAACTCAAAATCAGCTCGAAAACCCACACTTTTAATCAAAGTGTTCTATTGCCTTCATGTTCCTCTTCATTCCAGCAACTAAACCCTATTAAATGCCTCTCACATGCTGAGCACTGTTTCGAGCAAATTAAAACATGTAAAGATAGATCAGTCACAGGTCTTCTTAAAATTTAGTAGGAAAAATATGCTAGCAATAAACTGAGGAGGCTGACAATTATAGCCAACACATAGAGCATTTATTGTGTCAGGCACTGTTCTAAGCACTTTAAACACCCATCTGTTAAACTTGTTTAATCTTCCTAGCAGGTCTGTAAGGTATGTACCAATTTTATAGATAAGCAAACTGAGGTACCTAAAAGCTAACTATCTTTGTCTAGTTAGCAAGTAGCAAAGCCAGGACTTGAACATAGATGGTTAGGCTCCATTGCCTATGCACTAAGCATATGTATCAATGATCCGAAGAAAACCACATGCAAACTTAAAGAGGTACTTGTAAATCTCTTCTGCCATTTGAGAAAGAAAGAGATTACTTCTAGTTGGGCAATCTGAAAAATTGTCATGGGGGAAACAACTTCACCTGGACCTTGAAGGATGAATTAGGGACTTTTATAGGTCAGGAAGTCATTCTAGGCAAAAGCAGGAGCAACAGTGCATAAAAGCTAAAACACAATGTGGATGTGGAACATGAAAAATCAGTTTGGTAACAACATGGGGAATGTAGGAAGTGGGAAATAGATTGAAATAGAGGTTAAGGTGAGATGTAGGTTAAGATTAGATCTCTTCTCCTTTGTTTGCATTCTGGAAAAAATCAGAACAGGACTCCCCAGTCAGCCCAAGTGGAAAGAATTTTTCTGTTCTGATCTGATCCCAACTCTTTGTGCCTTTGTTTCTTTAACTGGAGCAGGACAAGTGGGATAACTGGCAGTACAGCCTGTAGTTTAATAGCATAGGCTCAGGCTCCAAACAGGTTCACGTCTGTTCCCCACCCCTTACCTGTTATGTGAAGCTGGGTGAGTCTCACATCCTCCCTGTCTGATTATTCTATTCATAGTGCTGTTTTAAGGACATAAGGAGATGATATGTATTAAAGCGCATATCTCACTTGGCAAGTCTCACTCAATAAGTATTCAATACTATTAATACTATTATCCGTTTCGTCATTAAATTTTCCTTCTTCAGCTGGTCTCCCTCACTCACAAGATAATGTATGTTTTTATATACCCAGGCAATACTCGAAATATTAGCCCAGGGATTAGGCCCTGGCCAATCAGCACAGACATAGTCATGATGACATATGACACTTATACACTGGCTAAGGTACAATCTGAAAGTGACCACTGACCTTAAAATGCACTGTTTTCACAGGCAAATTAGTAAGAAACTTAAATTGACGGTAAACAAAGTGAAGCATCAATTTATTGGGCAAATGCAAACTATACAGAAGGGGATAGAGAGAACTAAGAACTGACACAGTTATTTTTAAAATGACTACCAGGGTCCCCTTGAGTGCGTAAATACCCACAAACCCCAAATAAAGCAACAACTGAAGCTTATTTAGTTTTTTTTTAATAAGAGAAGGTTTTTTAATTATACATAAATAGTAGGATTCATTTTGACAATTTAAAAAGTGTTTAATATAATTTGATCAATATTTGCTCAATATTTTCTGTTCCCTCCCCCCTATGCTAATGATCTTTCTGCTATATTTTATATAGATATTTTCCCTTTTTGGTTAGTGTCTTGTGGATATACGTGAAATTCACTATATATATTCATATGTGTACCTAGGAAAGTCAAGTTAGATTGATTCTTCTCTTCTTCCTTTATCCCCCAGCACCCTGACCCCTGCCTCATTCTCCTTCATCTAGTCCACCAGTCTTTCTTCTATTTTAATGGAAGCCCACTCCCCACACACACTTTTCTTCCCTCTCTGTCCCTCTCTCTCCCCCCACCCCTCTTTTTTTCCTCCTTACCCTCCTCCTCCCCCTTCTTTTTCTTCTCCTTCTTCATCTTCTACATTTAGCAGAGAAAATATTCAACCTGAGTCTGCCTTATTTAGTTTTAAAGATAAATATGAAAGGGTTCAATAGCTAAGACTCCATAAAACAACAAAATATACCATGAGTCCAGGCAGGATAGGCAGACTGTACTTGATCAGAACATTAAGAAGAAGGAAATTAAAAATAAAAAACAGACACTTCTCTAGAGAGGAAAATTAACAATAGAGTTCCCATGGAATTGTATTATTTAGCATTTTTATAAGGAATCAAGAAAGGCAATTTAGACAAATTTGTGGATGATATTAAGTTCTTCCAGGTAGTAAATGCTAAGCCAACAGCAATAAATTGTGTGAGTCGGATGAAAATTGACATGTGAACTTCAATATGGATCAGTATTAAAGATATTTGTTTAAAGAAAATGAACTCAAATATGCCTATAATAAGTTGATGAACTCCAAGACGTGGCTAGATTAGAAAAAAATTCCAAGAAACATTACAGACAAAAAAAATATTTCTGAGACAGCAATTCAATAGAGTTGTCTTGATAAAAAGGCCAAGAAAATATTGAGAAAAATCGGGAAAGTCTTCAAAATAATAAAATATTATACCCATCCACAAAAATACACCATCTGAACCAAGACTATTATGTGTATTTCTGTATCTTATGAAAGTTCTAAAAAATGTTTAAAGTAAGAAATTAAAAGCACAAAGGTATACAGTTAAAATTGTGATATTTTTGTTTTAATTTTGGGACCCTAAGTATCATTATTTGAATTTAAAAAGAATACTGTATTACTGAAATGATGGTGGTTAGGTCACCATTTCATTTGGAGATATACACAATTGTAATACAAATTGTATATTGTGTATGTTATGCTGGGTACAATTATTATGTGTCAATTAAAATATGTGTTAATAAAAATTAGAAGCTAAAAATTTAAAATAAAAGGAACCATACCTAATAATATATTCCTCTGATATGCTTTTTGAATATCTGATAAACTAACAAAACTCATTATTTCCCAGAGAGTAATGTTTGAAATATAAATAAGTTAGGATGATAATCCCAGAGTCCGTTAAGAGAAACCGAGGGAATGGCAGAGTAGGAGTATTATCACAGAGGAAACTCTTGCCACCTGATAGCATGTTCTCTGTTCTGTTGTCATATTCTTCGGTGTCATATATCAGGATCCTGTGGTCTGAGTCAGTCAGACAAGGATTATGAAAATAGGAGAGTGCTCCAAAACCATATTCACCTGAGGAATACTGGTTTATATGACTCAGGAAATAGAGCTCCAAGAGAACCTGATGCTTATGAAGAACAAGTATCACCAATGAAAAAGGGCTTTAAAAATGGGATCCCTCTCTGCTAAGAATTTGTTCATGCTGTGGCTAATGTGAGGGGAGGAGAACTCACTTTCTGAAATGCTCAGAATCCTAGAACTTACCGACTTTATGGTATTACTGGATGGTAGGAAAGATATATCTTTCCTTATCCTCTTCCCCAACCCACTCCAGTCTCGGTATTATAAATCGTGCACAGTACTTCCCTGGAAAGTTTCCTAACAATTATTTACAACACCAAGCAACATTTCCACCACATCCTAACCCCCCTCAACCCCTGTGTACCTTCAAGCCTTTTCTTGAGTTCTACCTTGCTTTCAAAGTCCCTCACCTTCCACTTCATCCTTTGTTGATCAGTTGAACTCAGTCATTCATCAAAACCTATGAATGTTATGGAGTTTTTCCTCATCTTCTCATCCACACAGATAAAAGTAATTGACCCTTCATTTTTGCCCCCCATACTTTATATATTTCTGTATTTATCACACTGAATGTAAGTTGATTGTTTAAATTAGTTAATACACATGAAGTTCTTAGAATGGTGCTGAGATATGCTAATCCAACTACCTAGCATTATGGTTTACCCTTGTTAATACAATCTTTACTATCCGTATATGTGTTTCTCTGCTAACACTTGGAGTTTCTCAAAGGACTATTTTCTGAGAATATTCTCATTTGTTTTCATTTCCCCAGTGCCTGGCAAAGATGTAGCATACAATAGGAACTCAAAAAAATAGTCGTTGGATTAATCAGGACAGAGAGAATGACCATTTCTAAAGCATGATGCAGACTTTGACCTTTCCAAACTTTCTTTTTGAGCTAAATCTTTGATTGCTCTGCTTCTCAGCTGTCATAGTCAGCTGGGTGCTATAGCCATTGCTAGTGAAATCATCTGGAACAATTGAGATATACCCAGTGTATGGTATATGAGGAATGCATGCCAAACACTCTATCTAAACTCAACTTAAATTGGAAAAGAAACCATTTATTTTCCATTAGTTTTCTGTTAGCATGTCTGAACACATTTTGCCACTGAAATGCAATAGTTTGGTGGCTTTATTTCCAGTGGGAAAAATTGCTGGATATTTGTGGTGATTTCACTTTTTTCTTCTAATCAATTGTGCATAAGAAAATGGTAGGAGAAATGAATTACATGAACCAATATCCACAATGACTTATTTTTAATTATGAAAGAATTAAATTTCTCTTCCCAATACCAGTCGTGTTTATGACCTAAGATGTCCAATATATCACACTTTCAACTGCATCAATTTTCTGCTGCAGTGAATGTATTGCCTTTCTCAATTCAATTCTGGGGAACTAGTCTTGAAAAGTTATTCTGGAAGGAAAAATATGTTTTCAACATTTCACATCTGGAGAGTCAAATCATATTTCAATGAATTATAAACCTGATTCAGGTTCCCAACCAGAAACATGTTCTTATACCTACATGAAGGGCAAAGAGGGAATACCTTGGCACTTCTCAAAGAAATTAAACATATAAATTTCATACCCTAATAATAATCTGGCTTAATACCCAAATGTGCAGGAATTGGGATATGGCATGCTCTAGGCCAGCAAGCTGACAAAGTAATCATCTCTACCTTCATTATTTTCAGAAATAGGTACTTCCCAAACTCTGCTGGGTTCCCATTGCCTCCTTGAGGAGCATATCTAGGCACGAGCATTCAGCCTGCATGTTTCCCAGCAATCAACATGCCCAGAGAAGGTCAGGGAGGCCCAGGACTGCAAAGCCTGCAAATAAACATCCCCAATATATAGACGTCAGAAAATACTATGTTGGCCAAGAAGAAAAATCTCTCTCTTAGCATCCATTGAATTGATTATATTTAAACTTTGGATCTCCAGAACACTGAGGATTTTCCAACCTTCTTGGGCCCCTTCTCTGGTGCACAAAATCTCCTGGTCCATTCAAGTTATATAGAAGCTGCATAGAAATAAAAGATGTCCACCCCTCTCTCTTCCTGAAGCTCACACTATTTCTACCATAAACTAACCCCACTTAGATTCACAACTCAAGGAATATATATATTCATATTTATTATGGTTGAAGATATTCCTTGAGCCAGGCAATCTCTCCAATGGGGTTAAGGTTTATGGTGTATGTCTTATACATACACACACACACACACACACACACACACACAACCTCAGAATATTTCTTACTGGAAAGTACTTCTGCTGAATTTGAACCACATAATTATAAGGGTAAATTCCCTACAGCTAATGCAACTGCTTTTCATGAGGGTCTTCATGGTACTCTGTTCAAGAGCTGATTATCAGGAACAAGTGTACTTGGAGAGATGGAACATAAACAAAATAGCCTGGAGACAATGTGGAGGAGGTGAAAACAGTATGGTACTCTGAGCATGATATTTTGGGGAGCATAAGGAGGGGTCAATGGTTTGTTCATGGTGGCACTGGCAACATGGAGAGTGGCAAGGCTTTTTTCAAGCAGCTTTGTGTGTACAATCAGTAGAGGAGACTGGAGCAGTTATCAGCTGGACATTGCATTTGATGGACCAGTTGGTGTGTGCATGTGAGATATATCTTTGGGATTCAGAAATATCTATGGAAACACTTTAAGGGTTTAAGTTAATGTCAGGAAAACTTTCAAAAATCATTGTGATTTGGGAATTGATGTAAGAGTATACTTATATTAATTGTATTTAATTATAATTACAAATTATATTATACATTATATATTATGCATATGCAATATAAATACAAATATGATCTCATTTTGTCATCACATAAGGACATGAATATTCAAGTTATACGTAAGTTTTGAGCATCCCCTATTAGTTTTCACCCATAAGAATTACAGAATATGTCCTTTCCACACTTAGTAAGGACTCTTAGAGATTTCAACAACTCTAATCATTACAAATGCAATATTTCTATTGCCATGGACACGTGGCCCCATATCACATAATATGGTATAATTCTCAACACCAAGAATACAACTCTTGATTTCAGATTAGACAGCTAAATTATTTCTGATTCTAATTAATGTTGTGATGGACTCAAAGAGGAGACAATAATTCATGAATTTGATCTGAAGCAGTGTCTTGGGGATTCTTTGGCACTAGGAATCGATCTATTCCATCTCAATCCATCACAACTAAGGGATAATATGTCGTGGGATTGTTAGCAAGACTTAAATAATTCAAAAGGACAAGACTCCTGGGATATGATGGAAGAATTAAGTTTAACTTTATTTTAAAGCAAGTCATAAAATCTGCTTTTGGATCTGTCAAGGTGGATGACAAATCCATTTAAAATCTAACAGCCAATCCAGTAGTTTTTATAGCTAACAAAGTTGATATAACCTCACAGCTCCCACCAGAAACGGCCCTATGTGTTTACTTTCAGAATGAAAAATACATTAGAATGAAAGAAAACAGAATTGTGGGAGCAGGAGAAAAGCCTGATCTTTAATCACATGGGATGATAAGGGTGACCTAAATGCATGGCCAAAGTCAGTTCCGGGGATTATATCAGCAGCACACCTTAAATAAAACTAATAATGTTCTGCTTTGTTATCTGGTTGTTCCAACCTGGTGTGTTTCATGGATGTGATGAAACCTTCAGATTTCACCTATCAACATTGCCAAGATAAACTCTGCCCTTGGCTATAAATTCCCTGTTTACTAAAACTGAGAAGAAAAAGACAGAAATGGAAATTATTAGATAGGAATTTATTATCCTTTTGTGAAAAACACTTAACTATTCAAGTTCAAAATATCTGTACCTAGCATGCTAATAGGGATAATAGAGGTTCCAATAATGGGTAAAGATAGTTGAAAATGAATTGGAAAAGAGGTAACAAGCTGGAAGAAGAAAAGATGAAGAGTTTTGCTTTTATCATGCTGCAGGAGTGAATTGAAAATATCCAGGAAGGAGAGGTCCTGGGGTCTGAACTAAAACATGATATATTCCATGCTTTTATTTATTATGTCAAAACAGATTCTACTGTCATGTACAACTAAAAAGAACCAATAAAAAGACACAAAACAAGAAAATATCCACTAGCAATGGAAGTATAGAAATGGGGTTTGCAAAAGAGACTGAAACCAAGTCCTCAATAGAGAATCTGCTTGAAGCCCTAACAATGAATAGTGTTTCCTGTTCAGAGATGAGAGACTTTAAATAAAGAATTTGAAGTCTTCAATTGGACCATGGAGAATGCAGAGAGGAGGTGGAGAGAGGGGAGCTCATGTTATCATGATGCTGATGAAATGGAGACAGTACTTCCCGTGGCTAAGGAATGTTCTGCTTCACTGACTTAGTGTTTTTTTTTTTTAATTTATGGGATTTATCATTACATATTCATACATAAGTTACAAAGAATTCCTACCAGACCAGTTCCTGAAGGTACATGAGTGAAATCCCAGGAGATTCATCGTCAGAAGTTAATGAGGTGTGAGGGAAAAAAAACCTCAACCAAGACAAGAACCATGTAAGGTAGGAAGGACAGAAGAAGAAGAAACCCCAAGTCTGAGTTATGTCATAGGAAAAAGCAAATGGGAAGTAAAGATGACCTTAGGACAGATAAACCCAAAAAGTAAAGACTGGGGTCAAGGTACTGGAGCCAAATGCTGTTTGGAGGTATCAGTGAAATGTACAGTGCTTTGCACTCCAGGGCAGAGTAGCCCTTTGTGTGAACACAGGACTTCACAGTACACCTGACATAATGGTTAAAAGTACCAATGACAGGTTCAGATAGACTTTAATTCAAGTCCTGGATGTGCCCTTACATTCCTGTCACTTATGAATAATTACTTTATGAGTTTCAATTTCCTCATCTATGAAATGGAGATAACACTAGTGCATACATCAAGGAATTATAGTAAGAATTTAATGAGAGCATGCATGTGAAATACAGTTTCTAGCACACAGTAAATGCTCAATAAAGCTATAAAATATTCCAAGATTTACTGGTTATATTTCCCCACACTCAGAACCAAATGTCCCTCAAATCAGTTTTGGAGAATATATTATACATAAAGCTCTGTGATGTGATTAGCTAAAACTTTCACTTCCCAATATTCATGAAATGGGACACATATCTACAGAATCCTCCTAAGTTGGAGAAGACACACTCTTTTGCCTGAACCTCACTATAATAAACAAAGGAACTACCTATGTCCTTTATTCTAGTAGGCTACTGCTCTACTGTGGGAAGCCTGGTGATAATTAGGACACAGAACATAAATTTTCCCACAGATATCATCACTACCTTCTAAATAGTTTGGAAGTCCATATGAGAATCAGACCTATCATGGCTAATCACTAGGTCCCAGAAGTAAGAACATAATTTGGACCCTGGAATTTCATTTTCATGACAGTCCATTTGCTAAAATGCCTGCTTTGTAGAAAAACAATAAATTCCAGTCTACAAAGGAAAAACTGAGGATTAATGAGATGTGATCTGCTCAAGAACATACAAAGTAGTAAGTATTTTAAATGTTTTCCACAAGCCCAGCACATTTTGAACACCTTTGCTGTGTTTAGAAAAATCTTCCAAGTTGTAACTCCCAACCAAGGTGGAATCTTTCTAGATTGCTACACTACTCCAAGTCCTTTGAAGCTAACATGTGGATATGTCCCCTGGATTCCATGTGAAATTAAGATTCAAAAGTGAGAAATTTGATATAAAGGATGCTCCATGAGGAGCCTATTTCTTGTTTCATAGGCCACAGCAAGGTATCCAGATTTAGGCATTGGGAACTATTGCCATGCCTAATTTCTGGTGCATAAGTAGGGTTGGTACTCAGGCAAGTACCAGTGATGCTACCAAGGAATGGTTTTGTACATAGTTCCTAGGATCTTAACCTCAGTACAGCTTCCCCCTTTAGGCCAATAATTCTATGAGCTTTTTAATATTATTTTTCTGCTTAGTCAGCCTCAGCTTCCAGTGCATGCTTCTAAGCACCTTGATGGACCAAATCAGTACTTGAACCTAGAAAAATTATACTACTGTCAACATAAGGTTTATGCTGGGTAAATTTCAATGTCTGATTTTTCCTCAAAGGAGCATATCTATTTATGATCTTAGTAATAACTGTTAGTTCACAAGAATATAGCATTCCCGAATAATTTTGAATTTATTTTAATTTGCTTTGTGTTGGTGCTATGGTTTGAATATGGTTTGTCCCCTCTGAAACTCATGTTGAAACTCAATCCTCATTATTATATTAAATGGAAGGACCTTTAAGGAGTGACTAGAGCTCTGCCCTCACAAATGGGTTAATCCATTTGCATGATTAATGGGTTAATGGAGAATCACTAGGTCTCTCAAGCTCTCTCTCTCTCTCTCATGTGGTGTCATGCACCACCTTCCTGCTGGCAGGGCTTCACCAGATGTGGCCCCTCAACCTTGAAACAGAACCAGGAGCCAAAATGAACCTTTTTTTCTTTAAGACTTACCTAGTCTGTGGTATTATGTGATTACAACAGAAAATGGACTAAGACAATTGGAAAGGCTAGCTTATGACTGAAAGAATTGTGCCAAAGTAGCCAGCCAGTTTTGTTCTGAAGTCAGTGAACTCAATGGGGGAAAAAATCAGTAAAAATAAGTTCACTGATTCCACAGTTTATGACCAATATGTTCCTACAATTAAATTTTTCTTTTTCAACCAGCACTAAGAAAAGAGATAGTCCTTAAAAAATATTTGCTTGCTGAAAATGTAATATCCCCATGATAGAGAAAAGTATATAGAGTTGTGGACAGTAACCTTTTCCCTGAGAGGGTGATTTGAAGACTCTTTCTTTCCGTCAACATCATATTTGCTCTTTGGACAAAATAAACCACATTTTAGTGACATCATTTGAAAATACTCAGAAAGTTAATTCTAGCTATTCCACTCCATCTCTTTAAATTCCTCAGCAATTTTCTCTTTTAAAAAAAAAGTGCACACATAAAAAAAGCAAAAATTCCATGACAGTTGTTAAGGCCTAATCAGAAATTTTATGACATTTCACCATCATCATGTCAAAGAAGCCCAAGACACTTTGGAAACCCTACCTCTACACTCCATTTCTCAATTTAGCCTAGTTTCTCAATTTCATCTTCCAACATTTCCCTGGGTTGTAAATGATCATGTCTGTTTTGTCTCCCAGAGAAATGCCTCCTGTTATCAATGCCTTCACCCTTACCAAAATAAGTCTGTCTTTTGAACATTTTTGAGACTGCCTTAAATATTATCCAAAATTCAGAAGAAACCAAATACCATGTTTAAAGAAAGGACAAAGCACTACTTGGTTTTTTAACTACACAGTTTCCACTGACAGATACACACCCCACTGAGAATCACTAACAACCAAAGCTTGTATTCCTGGGTCCTCTGCTCGGCTGAGTTCTAACTGGATGATAACTTAGGGGAAGCCTCTTTACTTCTTCTCTTGGCTATTTACTTTGTTGTAAAATATTGAGGCTAAACTAAGATCTCAACTGCTTTGTTTCTATGGTATATTATTTACTATAAAACTAAGCACTTTTTTATATTTACCTCTATCCCAATGTAAAATGGTTATATTCTCTTCAGGAAACATCGGTATTGATTCTGCATATTCACAGATAAACAATTCAAGGGGACTACATGTATTAGCATCTTGGCCCGTAATCCCCACAACACTAAGAAAAAAACCAAAAGCCAACAATTCTGGTTCCCCAAATAGAATCAAAGACCCTAGACTTTCTGATATTTGGTTTCAAATGGGCATAACCAGATAACTTCCCAGAGTTTTCCAGGAGTAATACAGAATTTTTCACAATTATTCCAAGTAAAACTTGAGAGTTTTTGCCAGTGACTTCTCCATGAATACATCTTGGACTGTAGACGGCATAGACTATAATGACATTCTCTCCTCACATTGATCTAGCTGCTGAAGCAGAAGGAATCAATACACATTACTGCAATGATTTGCTGAACTTCCCATTCAAAGAAATCAGCTTCTGTTTAGACTAAGGAACCAAATATCTACCACTCTTCAAAAGTTGAGGACTGGAGAGACTATTCAAGTCTCAGAAGAAGTCAATGTTGTGGAAATTAGGTTGAAAAAAAAAAATTCTTTAAAGGTGAGACAACCAAGGTATTTGAAAGGTTCAAAGTAAATTCTGTCTGCCCTGGCAGACCCCTAAGTGGAAGTGATGATCTCTGGTAGAACAGCATCATCATCATAATAATAACAACATAATATAACATTAATATTATAATAATAATAACTGTATGATACCAGCTCTCAAATGGGAACTGCTTTTTACCCAAAGTATTACCCAGGGAGGATGTAATATAAGTACCATCTCATTTCCACTTTCACTTCCAGACTTACTCTTCCACTCCCTTTTAAAAATCCTTCAGATGGGGCTGGAGATGTGGCTCAAGCCGTAGCGCGCTCGCCTGGCATGTGTGCGGCCCGGGTTCGATCCTCAGATACAAACAAAGATGTTGTGTCCGCCGAATACTAAAAAATAAATATAAAAAAAATTATCTCTCTCTCTCTCTCTCTCTCTCTCTCTCTCTCTCTCTCAAAAAAAAAAATTAAAAATAAAATAAAAAATAAAAATCCTTCAGATTATCTCATTCTTCCCCTAAGAAACATCACTGTCCTACTTCTAAGGTCTGAATATCAGTGCCCCACAAAATCCATACATTGAAATTTATTCTCCAATGTGATGATATTAAGAAACGTGACCTTGAGAAGGTAATTAGGCCATGAGGGCTCTACCCTCATAGACAAGATTGATAGTCTCATAAAAGAGGTCTGAGGATGCCTGCTAAAAATTTTGCCCATATGCCATGGAGGATATAGCCACAAGGCCACCATCTATGAAGCACAGAACCCTCATCAGACACTGAATCTGCAAGTGCCTTAATCTTGGACTACCCAGCCAATGTGAGTAAATAACTTTCTGTTTGTTTATAATTAACCAATTGTTTTAGTTAGTTTTATTGCCACTGTGACCAAAAGACCTGAAAAGAACAATGTAAAGAAGAAAAAATTTATTTTGGTTCACAATTTAGAAGTTCAGTCCACTGCTGGCCAACTCCATATCTCTGGGCCTGAAGTAAAGCAGAATATTATGGCAGAAGAGTGTGAGGGAGGAAAGCAGCTCAGGACAAGGCAACCAGGAAGCAGAGCGAGATCTCCACTCACCAGCGACAAAACCTACACCTTAAAGGCACACCCCCAGTGACCTACTTCCTGCAGCTACACCTTACCTGCCTACAGTTACCACCCAAGTTAACCCATACCAGTAGATTAAGGCTTTCATAGCCTAATTATTTCACCTCTGAATGTTTTTTCCTTATCTCACACATGATCTTTTGGGGGAATATCTCATGTTTAAACCATAACAGCAAAGGTACAATAATCGCCCCCTGATTCCATGGGGGATACATTCCAAAACCCTCAGTAGATGCCTGAAACCACAAATAGTATCAAATTATATATATTATTTTTATACATATAATAAAGTTTAATTTATAAATTAGGCACAGTAAGAAAATAGCAACAATAACTAATAATAATAATAACAATAAGTATAACAGTATATTGTAATAAAAATTATGTAAAATAATTTCACTAAATATGTAGTACTCTTCCTGCCCATAGGTAACTAAAACTATGGAAAGTGAAACTGTGGGAAAAGGGTCTACTGCACTTTCTTATAGCAGTTTGAATGGACTGAGAGACCAGCTACCCATCACCCTCTGATTATGACATTGCCTTCACTGAGAATTTGACACCTGTCTTACAATTGTGTTCTCTATTTCTAATACTGCCACCATTCCAGTACATCCCAAAATTGGTTTGGACAACCTATGCAGGTCTGAGTCACATAATTCTTTGTTCTCCCCAGTACCAGAGATCTTGACCTCATTTCTACACCAGAACTCTTTCCTATGGCCAACCCTGGGCCTTCCTAGTCATAATTTATAATTGTTCTACTTCTGAAATCAGACCCATTATTTCATTCTATAACCAAAATGTCTGCTCCACTCTGATGGCCTATCACCTTTTCCCCTATCATACTTATTTTTCAACTGTACCACAGTCTCTACTACCTTGAACCCTCCAGTTTTTCCCAGCTAACAGCCATCTAGATTTAGAGCCTACCCTACTCAGACTAGACCCCACTGGGCATGAACAGTCCTGAGAATGACATGGTTAACAGACTTTCTTCTTTCATCATGCCCTGATCAATCTGTACAACCGTTTTACTCTCAAGTATTCAGGAACCTGACTCTAGAATGCAAAATAAGAACTTAGCTTCCCTTGCACCTACCAAAATGTATCATTGAATAAATAGAATTTTAAGATTGATTGAATCTGAGATAAAATCTAGTTCAAGTCCCCCTCAATTTGCAGATGAGGGAAGAGAAATCTAAGAAGGTAAAATAAACTGCAAAGATCACAGAGTCCATTGAGCATCAGGATTGGAACCAGATCCCAGGGCTCCTGACCTCCTGACTCCAAGTTTAATGCTCTTTCCTTGATGCCACATCACCTCCCCTGGACAGTCACAATTGTCATCCACAGGGGATAAAATAAAAGGCATTTTATTTCCTGAGCTAGGGAATTGACATCATATAAGTGTCTCTTAAGATATGAGAATACATTCTTTTTTTTGGGGGGGGGTTGGCGAGGGTTGTTTTGTTTTGTCCTTTTTTTTATCAAGTACTCTTGTCCAACTAGGGGAAATAACCCTTAAATACCAACAATACAGAAATCATGAGGAATCTATAATAATTGATGAACCTAAGAAATGGGTACTGAATCCTGAGGCTAATCACCTACAACCTGGGGTCTCAATCCCAGTAGGCATCAGCACCACCAGAGGAGATTTTTAACAGAATTTTAAGATTTTGGTATCATTATAGATCCAACAAAAACAGTGGATACATGCATATAAAAAATTCTGATCCTAAAGATATCTCTCTGCAAATTAATAAAAATTATTTTGTTTATTTTTAACAGCACAGTGATTCTGTTGAAAGATGGTCATTATTCAAAAACATGAATACAGAAGTGTTTGAAGACCAGTACTAAAATTTTATAAAACCATTTTTAAATGCTAATTCTTATTCAACCTATTTTTCACATGTATAATTTTAATTCTCTGGATATTTTTATGAAAGTAAGAGTGAGACAAAAATAATATGATTCTGAGACACCCTACCTTCTCCCCCAACCTAAATATCAGGGATTCTGTTAGTGAACTCTATTAATTTGGTACTTTTTAAACCTTCCCAGGCAATCCCAACCCATCTAGGTTGAGAGTCTTAGCCTCTTGTAGCTGCTGCCCCAGAGCATGAGATGGGTAGGCTCTTCAGTATCCCACTTCTGAAAAACAACACAATCCAGAAACTTCTCAGCAGCTGTCACTCTCCAGCTAAAATTCCCAAACTCAGGATAGGAATGAACCCAGTTCCATAGCTCACCCACTGTTACCCAGATGTATATAGTTCAGCCACCTAGAAAAGTGTCTCAGAGACACTTTTGATGTGACAGGAGTGGCCTCATGTAACATCATGCCATGCTTTTATCTTCTATTGCACTTTTGTTGTAACTTTATCTGTGTGACCTTGGATGGGACATTCTTTCCTTATCTGGAATAATGAAAAACTCAGATTATTCTTAATCTGAATTTATATAATCACTTCTTAGCTCTTCTTTCCTCATCCTCTAAAGAATCCCTCCTGGCCAAATGATGGCAATACAGTATGATTACATAAACTGAAATAAAAGTATTAGCATTATTAAGCACTTACAATGGACCAGGAACTGTGCTAAGTATTTTTAAATATTTCATAATATTTATTCCCTTGAACACTATAGGAACAGATAATTATTATTGATCCCATTTGTAGATGAGGAATCAGATTCAAAGAGATTAGAAAATTTTCCCAAGATGGCACAGTAGGTAGCAGAACCTAGATTCAAACCAGATCTGGCTGCTTCCAGAGCCCCCTATTCAATTGTATTCCTCTTCATGTTTAGAAGCTCAAATGAATAGCTATTCTGCTGAAGACTGATTCACAATCATAGCATAGGGAATTTGAATAACTGGAGCTTGAATCAATAAGTTATAACTCTAATTTGCTTGTACAGAAGTGTAACCCTTTGACATTTACAGAGACCTTTTTTTCTATTGCAGAAACACACACAGAAGCACATAGCCCTTGACAGTCACTGCAGGCTTCTGCCGATGGGGCCTCTTAGGGAGCATCCACTCCACTTGGTTTATGACTCATAGGTAGTGAAACAGATTCAGAGTCCTGCCTGCAGTCACAGACCTAGTTGGAGGCAAAACTGGGGGCTCCCTATTTATGCTGCCTCCCACAGTTAGGGCTTACCAAGTAGTTTAGAGCTATGAATGATTTTTTAATACATTCATCAATATTTTAGAGACACTAATAAAATCCCATAAAAAGATTTCTGTGTAACAAAGCTGTTCCTACATAGCAGAGAAGAGTTCAAAATCATGCCACTTTTTCCTCCAAAGTCACATACAACCTTAAGAGTACAAGATAGGGGCTGGGAGTGTAGCTCATCGGCAGAGCACTTGCCTAGCACATGTGAAGCACTGGGTTTGAGCTTTAGCACCACATAAAAATAAACAAATAAAATAAAGGCATTCTGTTCATCTACAACAACAAAAATAAATAAATAATTTTTTTTTAAATAGAGTACATGATGGAGAGGGGGAGACATGAACAAAAATGAAGTACTGAAGATGAATGTTTTTGCCTGTTGTGTCTCCACATACTAATTACTCTTCACATGGGAAAGGCCTGATGTGTTTTGTATGTGTTGCTCTTTTTGAAGGAATTTAACCAGACTAAACTATGAGCAGTTCTTAGTTCTTTTAAATAAAGAATGTGTATCTTTTACTACCTTTACTTCTCCTGAAATATTAAAATCACTTATAAAGCTAAGGAACACTGAGTCGTATATCCAAATGATGGTCTAAGGAGATGACCAATGCACAAATTATCTATTTTGGAAATGTTCTATTTCTTGTGTAAGAATAGATGCCTACATTCATCAAGCATTCATTGAGCATAGGTGCTAAAAGTAGAGGGGTAAGAAAAGCAGAGGTCCTGCCCTCAAAGAGGTCAAAATCTACAGAAGAAAATGAAATCCGATAGAAAGAAAATACAGCAGAAGTCGACTAAGCCTATAATAAAGATAAATTTGGGATTCATCAGATCTCACAGGAAGAACATTAAGCTATGTTTGCAGAGCAGACAGGCTTCTAAATAGATATGAGACCACAGACGAGTCCTGAACAATGAGTAGAATTTTCTAAAAGGACTAGATGAAAAAGGAACCCCAGGCAAAGGGAATAGCATGTGTAAGTACCTGAAGTAGAAGGTAACATGGAATGTTCATGACACTGAAATTGGTGAAACATGGAGCTGAAATATGCACAGGGTCTTTCTCATAAAGGGCCTTCCATTCTTGGCACTGGGAAGCCTACTGACCTTTCCGTTGAATGATTATTTGTGCTCTCCCAATAAATCCCTCCATCTCAAAGTTCTACCACCTTCTGTAACAACTTCCATATCCAACCCACAAGCCTTCACCCAACTCTGAGAACCCTTATGTCTATGTCTCACCTTTGCAGTCCTTTATTCTTCCTCAAAAGAAGAGTGATTACTTCTTTTGCACATCACCATTCTTTTGACCTATGCTTGGATCCCATCCTCCCCCTGAATCTCTGAGCTGTTGCCCATAAGTTTTTTCTCTCTCTCCCTCTTCTCTTTCCATATCAACATACCAGTTTTAACATTTTATTATATATCCTCTCCATGCATTTATTCAACACATAAGTGTTTATTATCAAATTCCACACCATGCATTAGGATTTCAAAGATAAGTAATAAAGAGATACAGTCCTCAAAGAGCTCAGTCCAACCAAAAAGAAACACAAAACCAAATGTAATTAAGTGTATTTAATTTAGCCTGTTCAATATATTATGTTACATAGTTCAACAGAATCATCCTGAATGTCTGCAACTAGAGTGGGGTTTATCTATGTTATTCATGCAGTAGCAAGAGAATATATTTTTTTTATCCTGAGCTCTAAGAAGGAAGTAACTCTTGGCCAAGATTATAATGATCCATATATATATATATATATATATATATATATATATATATATATTGGAAGCATTCTGAATCTGCTTACCCTCTTTTCTTCCCCAACTCAGTTAATGGCACTGGCTTTTCAAACCATAAATTTGGGAATTACCCTTGATAACCTGCATATATGTATTTTGTCTAATTCTTCAGCATATCTTGATGATTTCATCTCCAAAATATATTTCAAATTCATCTACCTCTATCCACCTCTCTCATGAGCAGATACCAGCGGCTATCATTATATCTTGCCTGGACCACTACAATTGCTTTCAAACTAGCCTCTGCATTTCCATTTATGTTACCCTTCAAAATATTCTCAGCTCATCAACCAAAGCAATATTTTTGATTGTAAATATCATCTCATAGTTTTACTTTAAAACTCTCAATGGTTCCTATTTATTTCACAAATGAAAAGTCCAAAGGCCTTGTGAATCAAATGTGAAACAGACAAATCCACCATTACTCATCAGATTCTGACCTGCTTTCCTTTTATGATAGCACCAAATGCTAGAACTCACTACATACCCATTTTTTTTTAAAGAGAGAGAGATTTTTTAATATTTATTTTTTAGTTTTCGGTGGACACAACATCTTTATTTTTGTGTGGTCCTGAGGATCGAACCCAGTGCCCCACGCATGCCAGGCGAGCACGTTACTACTTCAGCCACATCCCCAGCCCTACATACCCATTTTAATGAGGTGAATATCACTACATATTACATACACTTAGTTAAGTTTTAATTTCAGAAACAGAGTAAACAGTCCCATTCCAAAAGGGTGGAGTAGGGGCATAGAAAGAAGGGATTGGATCAAAGAAAGACTGGACTCAACTGGGCAAACATTAGGTTCTATAACTCAATATCTTACATCCAGAGAACTTGCATTCATGAGATGTGCTTTCCAAAGGACTTTGGCATCCCAAACCCCTATGACCTTGCTGGTTGCAGTCCATATGGCCTCTCTCTCAGCCTGAATCTCTAAATTTTTACAAATTCCTCCTGCAAGCCAGTTCCAAAAGCCTTTGAACCACATGGTCAACTTAGTCACAGCAACAACCCCACTCTCTGTAGCAATTACTGTGGTAATTAGATTTTTGTCACTGTAACTAAAATATCCAACAACTTACAAGAAGAAATGTTTATTTGGGCCCATAGTTTCAGAGGTTAAATCCACGTCCATCTAACTTTTTTGCTCTGGGCCCAAAGTGAGACAAAAAATTATGGCAGAAGGGTCTGGCAGAGGAAGGCTGCTCAGCTCATGGCAACTAGGAAGCAGAGAAAGAGGAAGGGGAAGGGGCCACAGGGAAGATGAACACTTCCAGGGAACACAACCCAAGTGACCTGCCTCCTCCAGGCACACACCTCCACTTGCTTACAGTTACCACCCAATTTGTCTATTCAAACTAGGATGGACTGATTAAGTTGCGGCTCTTATACTCCAATCACTTTTCTTCTGAACATTCTGCATTGATATAGGAGCTTTGGGAGGTCACCTCATATCCAAACCTTAACACGCCTCCCAAAACATTCTGATTTCCTCAGTACCTGTATGAATTTTGTGACACATCTGACAGTGATCTCTTTAACCTCACAGATGTCTATACCTGATGGTTAGTTATTCACATGTCAGTTAAGATTCATTTCAGAAGTTTGATTCATTCAGACTTACTTATTTGTCTGCCTAACATATGATAAGAAGATAGATACATAGATACCCAGAGAGTCAGGAAAGTCCTTTTTCTGTTACAAAGGTCCCTAAATCACGGAGATTAAACTTCCATGTGAATACATTATTCCCCCACCTCAAGAGAACTATTGAGTACCAGGAAGACTGACAAAGTGTCTCGTCAGTTAATTAAAGAGAAAAGCAATCTGAGCCTTGGATATTCAAGATTTAATCAATCATAAGTATTTGGTGAATCCACAGTTTTCTCAAAAAGGCTCAGATGAAGGCTGAGTGGTAGAACATTTAGCTATCATATACTGAGGCACCCCGGGTTTGCTCTCCAATGCTGCAGAAAACAAGAAACCTGCTTAGCAATTTCAAAATCAAGTATCTTCCTTCAGGGCTGGAGATGTAGCTCAGTGGTGGAGCACTGCCAAGCTGTGTGATGCCCTTGGTTCAAACTAGGATTCTGAAAAAAGAAACTCAGATGAGTGACCGCAGCAAACAAATTTCAATGCAAAGTACTAGTTCCCTGGGAGAACCAGCTCTGATAGCTGGGTCAAGGGTGTAAATGCAGCTATTTTCACATCAGCCATAGCATTTTACAGTCACTGCTTTGGATCACTACCAAACTTTAATAATATGCCATGGAAATCTATGAATAACTATGTCCAACAGGTTCTTTTCTAAATTGTGTTTGTTTTACCAAACTGTGTTGAATGCTGGCTCTTCCATATGGGAACATGTGCCAATCATTTCATCTCTCTGAGGCTCAGTTTCCTCATCTGCAAAATGGAGGTGATAATATCTGTCTCAAAACATTCTTGAGGTCAAAAGGGCTAATATATAGAAAAATACAATGTTTTGCCTACAGTAAAACAACCAAAAAGCCACTGTCAGTGATACAAAAAGATGGTGTGTTCCTCCAGGAAATTCTTTTCATGTTCCTTCACAAACAAAATGCCAATTTTGGGTTGGATTTTTAAAATCATCCCGTCCAAGACTTCCATTTGACCTTCAGTCCGTTATTCTGATATTCAGAGCACTGTAGAACTCAGTGAAGTCGGCCCTCCTAACTCCCTTCTGAACTCATCTGTGGTGTCTCTCTGGCTTCCCCGTGTTGTGAGCACAAGGATAGCCCCAGTAAATATCCATGCTTTGTTCTGACCTGTAGGTGGAGTTCAACCCTTGAACTTACTTCACACACCTTGTAGTATCCCTGTCAGCTGGCCCCACTTGAGGAATGGAGGACTAGGTAACTGAGTATTCCACTTCTGTTCTAAATTTTATGCTAATTGGAATAAAGTAAAATTATGCTGCTTTGAAAGAGACTGCCTCATAAATACAGCCAAATCACGCTTGAGATACTCAGAAGCACCAATCCTGTCATTATTAAAAGGGCTTATGGCAATTTAGACTGACTGATTTTATTTCCACTTTGATTTAGTGATGGCCTCACAGCCACAGCCTAAGTCACTTTAATTAGAAATGTTTGCTTACTTGATATTACTCTGCTCCATTAATGACACATCCACCCAAAGAAAGAGCTCAAGTTCGCTTCAGATCTCTCTACCAGAGATTATGCTTCTCAGGGCAATCACTGATTAAAATCCCTGATTCTCCTCTTCATTCTTTCATTTGCCAGTAAACTACTGTGTGCCAGTAACTGTGCTGGGCAAAGAGTCTTAATAGAAATAAAAAGCAGTTCCTCACGTCAGAAACCTTCATCTAGTAGAAATCAAACCCACAAACAATTGCAATATATCAAAATAAAAACTAACATAAAGCTCTGTGTTATAGTACTGAGGAAGTAACTAACTCTGCCAGGGGAAATGGGATTAGACTTCAAGTTGACATGGCATAAAGCAACTCTTGAAGAATGAAACAGAAGTTTCTAGACACAAAAAGCAAAAAGGATACATAGAAACCCACTATATTCCAGGATAAGTAATTCAGTGTCATGAAACTAGGTAGGGATGTCAGGGCCAACAATGAATTTTGGAGTTTATCTATCTTGCAATGGGGAATATTTGATGGTTTTTATAAACAAGGATGCCCTAGATTAAATTTGGATCTGTATGATACTCTGTGGCAGTAAAGAGAGTAGACAGGACAAGGAAGATATTAAGTCACAAAACCAATTAGAGATGAGAATGAAATATTTATTGAGTCTTTGATGTATGTCATAAATATAATGGGCCCTTTTACACTTATCATCTCAATATTCTTCATGGTGTTGTACGACTAAGGAAACAAAATTTCTCCCCAACCACCTTTGAATTTATTTCTATCTGTTCTTTGTATCACCATAGGTAAGACTCAGGAAGTGGTACTACATAAACATTCCTTGGTTTGATCCAATGTTCAAATAGATTTGATTTTCTTGAATTACCTATTGTCTTAAGAATTTTACCTGCCTTTTGGGATCCTTGACATTCTTACTTTAACTCCTATACCTAATTGGTCGGCAATATTTTGATTCTTCCTTTAATATAATCTCAAAATCACCCTGAATCACTGCAATTGTTCTTATTTAGATCATAGTCATCATTTTTCTAGATAATTGAAATTTCACTGTACACCAGAAAGAATACAAACTTTGGAGAGAGTTTATATTGGCCATGCTTTATAACAGTGTGTTATTGTAACTTCTCTAGTTACAATTTATTACAGTATGGCATTGTAACTCCTTTAGGACTTCAGGATACTCCCATACAAAATGAACTTACTTTCTGATCTCTCTTGAAGTTTGTGGTGGCCATGTTACATGATTTCAGCCAATAAGACATCAACAGACATGTAAGAGTAAGAGGTTAGGCATGTGCAATGGATGGATCTGGCGATATTTTTTAAATATATTTTTAATTGATACCTAGTAATTGTACATTTATGAGGTACATTGTAACATGTATAATGTGTGATGATCTGACCAGGTAGATTGGTACATCTATCACCTCAGACCTTTATCATTTCTTTGTGTTGGAAACATTTAAAATCCTCTCAACTAGCTATTTTGAAATATTTAATTAATTGTTGTCCACCATAGTTAGTTTACTGTACTTTAGAACATTAGAAGATATTCCACCTATCTAGTTGCATCCCTATATCCATTGACCATAAATTCTCCTGACTCTCCCAGACCCTTCCCAGTCTCTGGTAATCACTATTCTATTCTCTACTTCTATGAGATAAACATTTAGCTTCTATATATAAATAATAACATACAATATTTGTCTTTTTGCACCTGTCTTATTTCACCTAACATAATGTTTTCCAGTTCTATCCATATTTCTGAAAATGACATTCTACTTATGACTGGAAAATATTCTATTGTATATATATGCCACATTTTCTTTATCCATTCATCCATCAATGGACTTGGGTTAATTCCTTTATCTTGGCTATTATGATTTAGTATGTAAGTACAGATGTCTCTTAGACATACTGATTTCATTTTCTTTGGATATTTATTTAATAGTAGGATTGCTGAATCATATGGCAGTTCCATTTCTAGTTTTTGGTTTGGGGTTTTGTTTTGTTTTGTTTGTTTGTTTGTTTGAGAAAATTACATTATTCATAACATTGCTCTTCCCTCTTCCTTCCCCAAATGTGAATATATTGAGTGGAATGCAGGCAATCATTTTGAAACCATGAGCAAAGGCCAAGAGAATTACAAAGGATGGATCTGGCATCATTAATCTGATTGAAACAATTCCAGCAACAAGCATCCTAGATTTCTTCTTATGTGGAAAAAAAAATCCTCTTTGTTTAAATCAACATTATTATGACCTTGTGAATGTTTCTGTATTTGCAGCCAAAATCTTCCAAACATGGTGACTCTGGTTAGACACATGAGGTCACCAATGATTCTTCCATGCTGCTCAATCCAATGGTCAGTTCTTAAGCCTTATCTTAATTGACCCAACAGCAGCATTTGACATGGTAAAACACTTCCTCCTCTTTGAAGTACTCTCTTCACTTGGCTTCTGGGGGAAAACACTCTCTGGGTTTCCTACCAGCTCAGTGGCTGTTCATTTTCAGTCTCCTTTGGTGATTCCTCTTGAGCCCCTTGATTTCTTAGTGCTGAAATCCCCAGAGCTCAGCTGTCTTCCCTAACTAGATTCACTCCCTTAGTGACAACCTTCAATTTACCTCTCTAGCCTGTACCTCTATACTAATTAATTCTAGACCAATACAAACTATTGCCCACTTTACATCTCTGCTCAGAGGTCTAACAGTTCAAATATACCATATCCAAAAATGACTCCTAAACTTCCCTACCCTTTGAACCCTAAGCTTCCAGAATATTTCCAAATTCAGTTGAAGATATTTTTATCCTTCTGGTTGCTCAGGACAAAAACATTTGCAGTGATCTTTCAATCTTCTCTTTATTTCTTATCCTTAACCTGATTGGTCAGCAAATTCTGTTGGTTCTAACTTTAAGATATTTCCAGAATCAGGTGACTTCTACCAACTCCATTTCTACTTTCTAGGTGTGAGCCACTATGCTGATCTCTTGCTTAGATGTAATCACCTTGAAATTGGGCTCGCTCCATCCAGCATTGGCCACCTAAGGTCAATTCAGAATGATCCTTTTAAAGCCTCAGATCAAGTGACACTTCACTCAAAGTCTTCCAAAAGCTCATCTCATTCAGTGTTAAGGGAATTAATGAAAAGTGTGTTTCTAACTCCTCTGTCATTTAAATCATAAACATTTACATTTGTCTGATTGCTTTTTATTTTATAATTTCTCAAATCAACAGAAATTGTAAAAAAAAAAAAAAAAAACGATGAATTTTCCTATTCTACATCCTCTTATTCCTAATGTTTTGCCATATTTCCTTCAGCTCTCCCTTTTGATATGTACATGAATGAACATGCCTATACATTTTTTTGTTAACTCACTTAAGAGTAAATTGCAGACCTCATTTTTTATCCATAAATAATTAAACATGTATCTCCTGTGAACAAGGCATTCTCCTACAGAACTAGAATACAACAGTCACATTCAACAGTCACACTTTTATAAGTACAACATGATTATCTCATATACAATCCATATATTTACTCAATTGTCCAGACTTGGTAGACCTACCTGTACTTAGAAAGCTTACAGTGCAGAATTGCAAGTTCAAGGCCAGTCTGGGCAACATAGTGAGTCTTGGAATAAAAATAAAAAGGGCTGGGTATGTAACTCAGTGGTAGAGCATCCCTAGGTTCAATAGCTCAGTTGGTAGAGTGCTTACCTCACATGCGCAAGGCCCTGGGTTCAACCCCCAGTACCAAAAAAAAAAAAAAAAAAAAGCTTTTTCAAATCAAAATTCACTCAAACATCACCCACCACATCTAGTTGTCTTATTGTAATGTCCCCTCTTGTCTTTTTTTCACTGTCACAACACCAATGTTTTTTAAGAGGCCAGGTCTATTGTTTCTCAGAGTAAACATAAATTCAGATTTGCATGATAGTGTCCTCATGATTGGATTCTCCATCACTAAATGGGTGATCCAAATCCTATCTCTCCCCATCTTGGAGTCCCATCCTAGCTTTTCATTTAGTCACTCTGTTACCACTGTTGGCCGGTGACGAGTCCTTGCTTCCCCGATGTTGAAGAATAACACCAGAAAAGCACACGTCGAGGCAAGGTCAGAGTAGAGATTAGAAGTTTATTAAAGGACAGCAGAAAAGACTTCTCCCGGAGGAAGAAGGGGACCCAAGGGGTGGAATCCAGTTGGCGGGCAAATGTGTTTCCCTTTTTATAGGTTTGGTGATGGAATGTAGGTTGGAGGGGTTAGGACACAGGTGGACCCAATTATCACCTTTGGGGATGGCTTATCATTTCTCTAGGATGGGCTATCTCCAAATCTGTTGGGGGCTGTTTCCTGAGCTCCATTAACATTTCTTTGAGGTGGACTTTGGCCTAGGGCCTTTTCGGGACTTCATTAACATTCCGTGAGTTGTCCTGTGTTTTCCCTGAGTCATTCCCAGCATGGCCTCCATTTTAGATTTCACTCGGTATTAGACCCGATTTACCTAACTACACTGACTACCTAATTTTAAATCTGGCTTCAACTCAACAAAACATTCTCCCTTCCTGGCCATGGTTGGAACATGGTAGACATTGGTGAATTCTCCCTGATTCACTGGCAGCTCCAGAAAAAGAACTAAGAATATTGATGGAGCTGAAGTTGCTCAAATTAAGAATTGTTCTTACTATTTCAGGACTACAAAGAGGTTTCTGATGTTGTATTCCAAGTGGCTACCAGGTCTCTGAGTTCCTCTGTTTTGCTATCTAGTTCCAGTTTTTAATTGAAAAAATTAATACATGTACTTTGTAAAACAATCCAATTTTCCTAAAATAAAAATTAATTAAGTGTCTTTCTTACTCCAAATCCTCCCAATTTCACTGCTCAGAAAACCACTATTAGTAGTTTCTTGTGTACATACATTTTTAAAACATTTTTTATTTATAAGCATAATACACACTCTGTGTATCTTGCTTATTAATTACAGAGTTTTATGTTAGCACAAATGTGTTTTTATCTTTCTCTTTAATAGTAACATAGTATCCCACAAAATAAGCTGTATTTAAATTATATAATTGAAATTATGAATCCACTACAACTTAATTAATCTCCAATTGATAGGTAAATTTTGCTATTGCTCTTTGAAATAAGGTTTCAGAAACATCCTTGTATATGACTTTTCTAATCACTTAAATTAGGATAAATTTCCAGGTATGGAATCACAAGGTCAACAGACACATGCATTTTTTGTTTTTTTAGAAAGCATACAGCACCTCTCCAAAACAGTTGCAACCATTTTTCTCTCATTCATAATGTTTGAGATTAATAGATTCTTCACCTTCTGACACTGGATATTCTGAGATATCTAAATATTAGAAATATGATAGGTATCTTCTTGTTTGGATTTGCAAGTCTTTACATAATTCTGAATATTTTTTGTATTTGTATAATCCATTTATATTTCTTTCTCTGTGAACTGACTGTTTCTATTCTTTTGGCTGTATTTCTACTGACTTATTGTTTTTCCCTTATTAAATTATCTGGTGCTACTTTGGCTTGAAATGACTAATAGAAAAAATTTCTTTTTCAGGAGATACAGGAACCACTTGAGAATTCCAGTTTTTCCCCATGGATTTATAAGGCCTATATTATAAAAAAAGAAAATCACATATCCTATTTTTAACACCACAAGAAAGACCACCAAAAAGTATCTCAAACTTTTGCATTTATTTGGTTACTGTTTCAAACTTGGTAAGACTGACCAGAGAATGGAAAAACTTTCAACCTGTAATATTTAATAATAAAGTCCCTTGAATTTTTACTACTTCTTTATATCCTTGTTCTTTCTTCTTCTGCAAAGAAAACTCTTCTTCAGGTTTCTTGTAATTGTTTTCTTTTTTGTTTGATCATTCAATCATCAATTCTTGACAATCAAGAAGTGCCACAGTCTGGCTGGGCACAAATCACGAGCCACTGAAGCAGGAACAAACTTAATTTTTGAACTCCACCAGCAACTCCTCCCGAACACCACGCGGCTCATCCAGGAACCAGCCACCAGAAATATCTCCTCCGGAAATTCCTCCTCCTGCACTTCTCCAACCAATGGGAACTCCCGGGGAATCCCCGGGAATCCCCAGGAGAACTCCAAAGTAGCTCAAGAACTCAAAAGTAGCGGCCGAGGCGGATAGTAATGCCTCGCAAGTCAACCAATACTGTTGGCAAAATGTCAGGGGCCATACCAACTCGGCTGTGGCTCTCAGCAAAGAAGTTCTTAGTTTACGACAGTTACTCTATAAATATTTGGGGGGTTGTTGAGCCGAAGTCTGGACAATACAAGGCCTCCTTCAGAATGCCTTTCATCCGTACATCTGCTGCCCTGAGTGAGAACTTACAATTATTATAGTTAAAGCTTCGTCCCAGGGTTTCATAAACTGACTTCCAGACCACTCACGTATAATTGAATCAAGCCTTTATTGAAGCACACCAGTAGCGGCTGACCAGAACATAAAGCTGTTCCCCTGATCAGCCCCGAACAATTGCAAGGGCACTCCTTATAAGCCTGAAAACCGCAAAAAGGATGTTCAGAGGGTCTAGCCAATGCAAGCAAGGCAGGTTACAGAAGTGGGACAGCGCAGTCAAGCGGAGGGAAGCCTAACCAATCACAGTTAGCCCAATCACCCCAGTTACAGAAACAGAGCCCCCTTATCCTAGTTATAGAAACAATGTCCCATTAGGTAGTTCCATGTTCTTAAAGGTTTCTATAGCAAAAGGAAAAGAACATCTTGCTCCAGTCATGACTCTTCTACTTGGCATGGTTGCTTTACAGGATGAAGTCATAAAACAAAATGGAGTCACATTTGCTCCTACTATCACACAATGACAACAAGTCATGCTCCTTCATTTCCTAATGATGAAATCATGGATTTGCCCCCACTGTGTACCAGGTAGGCACTTCAGTAGCATCTGCTATGGTTTGAATCTATCTCCTTCCAAATTTGGGTTAGGAATGGGGTAATATTAGAAGGCGGAGCCTTTAAGGGATTATTAGATCATTGCGGCTCTTCCCCTCAAGAATGGAATTAAAGTCCTTATAAAAGAGATTTCATGCAGCTTTCAGATCTGTTAACCTCTGTCTTCTGCCACATGAGGCCCTTGCCAGATGTCAGCAACTTGAATTTGAATATATCAGTCTCTGTATTATGAAAAAATATTTTTTTCTTTAGAAATTACCCAGTCACAAGTATTCTGTTGCAGTAGCACAAACAGACTAGACAGACAGCATCCATGGCTCTCTGTTACACACACACACTATTCATTTACATGATGTTTACACATCTTTCTATGCTAACAGACTTGAAGCCCTTTGAAAACCAAGTTGTGTTTAATTTATATCCCCACTGAGAGTTCAGGGCAGACACTGGTACAAAATATTGAGAAATGTAGAAATGAATAAAGTTGTATTATCTCTTCACTTATTACCAGTTAATACAAGACCTGAGGCAACCCTTCCCTGATCACACCTTATTTAGCATTCCTCCATTAGACTTTCTCCCACAGAACAGGAGATAATCAGGTCTTTCTGGAATAATCAGGAAAGCTTTTGGAGCCCAATCTACCATAGTCAGATCCCCTCAGTGGTTGTTATAAACTAAATTACAGAAAATCTTGCCTGAAATATTTTATAAAGTAATTTCAAATATTTAATAGGCTATAAAATCTTCTCCAAGGGAAACTGTTTTGCTTTGCCTGGTAAGATGATGTGTGGTTTCTCTTCAGCCCAAAAAAGATAATCAATATGAAAAATAAATACATAAATACACAACTAAAAGTGAAGGCTATTCACAACCTGAAACTCACAGAAGCCATAATGTCATGGGTACATCTGTTCTGAAATGCCTATAACCTTGCATTCTGACATGGTAACATTTACTCCATTAATATAGGGCAACCTCTAGTTGGAAGAGCATCGGTATGCAGTCCAGCATTGGGAGAGAAGCCCCCCAGGGATGCAGAGGCAGACTTCATTCCCAGCTTAAATTGTTTCTTAATGGAATTCTACAATGGCAAAATAAAAAGGTTTTGCTGAATTCTGAAATGAAATTTGTCACAACATAATAACTAGACTGACAGCTTTGTTTAGGATGCTAGGAAAAATGTAATTGATTACAGAATGAGATTCGAGGGAATCAGCCCACTCATGATGCTGCATGATAGAGGAATCGTGGGATTTTAAAGCTGGGAAAAGTATCTCAAAAATAAGGAACCTGGACCAGGTCCAGAGAAGAGCCAGCTTTCCCCAGAAGGTTGAATGGGAGTTAGGAAAACAGAGATGGCAAGAAGTGATTCCTCTTTTTAAAAGCTAGGTGGTAAAATAAAGGCAAGCAATAAGAACTCTTCAAATACGTGCATGGCATGGCAAAGATTGTGTCCCAAGGGTTCCAGAGAAAATCAGGGACTGTTTTAAGGATCACAGCTCATCCTACCAACTGATGAAAGGGTGATGATAGAATGAGTTGAGAAAAGTTAACCAACATAAAAAGCAAGAAGTAAACATCTGGGTTGCACAGTCTTTACATACACAGATTCATTCAGCCTCTATCTTTTACTACCTAAAATAATTAGGGGTTCATTGTTCTTTCTCTCTGATTTTTCTCCACATCTTTGCCAACACTTATTATTTTCCTTTGTTGTATTTATTTGTTTGGGTACTGGTCACCCATCCTAAAAGAGATGTGTGAGGAGATCACTGAGGTTTTGATTCACATTTCCCTAACGATGACTGCTGCTGAGCATCTTTTCATGTGTTTGTTGACTGTGCATATCATTTTTGAGGAAATACCTACTCAACTCCTTTTTAATTGAGTGGTTTTGTCATAGTGACAGAATGACTAACACATCCAATTTATCTATTTTTACTTTCAATGCTTCGGCGATTGGTGTTATGTCCAAGAATTCACTGCAAATCCAATATTATGAAACTTTGCCCTATGATTTCTTCCAAGACTTTCATAGTTTAGGTCTTTGATTCATTTAAAGTTAATGTTTACATATAGTATAAGCTAATGGTCCAGCTTCACTCTTTTCCATGTTTGTATCCAGTTTTCCCAGCACCATTTGTTGAACATTCCAGCATTTCTTACATGTCACCTTTTGCCCATGTAACCTACATGACAGACAAACATAAGAAGCACGATGATGTGCATTAAAATACATAACCATTCAAAAATCAAGATGATGCAATTAAAAGACAAATGAGTTCCTAATGAGAAGAAAAGGCTGAGGCCAGCCCACAAGGCAAATATGCTAATCAGGAAATGTCACCACAGAATAAAAGGTCAGTCTTTACATAAAAGCAGTTCAGAAAGGCTTGCCAGTGATACATGATCTCTCACTATCCCATATTTCATCTCTATACATTAAAAGCACTACATGTTAGTCAGAGGAAAATTAAACCCACCAGTCAAATAAAAACAAAAAAAAATGTGTCTTAATGTCTAATTATCATTGAGTTCCTCGATGATTTTGGAACCCACTGAAACATCAGATAAATGTTGTCATAGTTTGGTTTTGGTTATAAAGCTAAGTGCCTCATTCCCAATAAATCATTATAATCTGTTGGTTAAAAGACCATCTACTTACAACTTATTTAATAATTGCAGAGAACTTTTGTTATGGAATTACAACTCTTGTTAGCTTTCTGTCACTGTGACGAAATACCCAAGAAAAACAACTAAAAGGAGAAAAGGTTTATTTTGACCATGTTTTCAGAGATTTTAGTCCATGTTTCTGGGAAGCTTGGAAGCAAAAAAAGAAAAGGGGCCAGGGTCTCAATATACCCTTCCAAGGACACATTCCCAATGACCTACTTCCTTCAAATAGGCCACACTTTTAAAGTTCCTGCCACCTCCCAATAGTGGCACAGTGGGAGTCCAAACCTTCAACACATTGGGGACATTTCAGATCCAAACTACAAGTCTAAGATTAAAAGGCTTTCTACTTCCGATCTCATTTGTTTCTATATCAACTGCACCTGTATCATAACCAACTTTTCTTGTCTTTAATAGGACAAGGATTTAGGGGTGTTTTGTTTTCAAAGGACAGGGTGTCACTAAATTGCCCAGGTAATCCTCCTGTCTCAGCCTAATACAGAAAGCTACCACACCCAGCTAGCATGGTTTATTTTAAATTTTACAATAAAGCTTCTGCTACACCAAAGATTAAACTTCAATTCTTCAGACGTTTTATCGCTCCTGAAAAATGATGGAAAAAGGAGGCTTAGAGTGGATCAGAGCCGGGTACAAACAGATCATTCATTGGCCAGGAGACAAGTGAACAGAAATCTATGAGTCTGCTTCACAGGCTGGTAAAAAGTACTAAACTTCATGAAATTCAAATTAATGCTCTCTGCAGCCACAGTAAAGTTCTAGTCCCTTTCTTTAAGTTCTTCTAATGTAAATATAGGACCAGTAGCACAGACAAATTTCATTCAAGTAAGAAGAGCTTAAGTATAGAAAATACATGATCAACCCAGTTTCCTCCTTCCTGCACCACAGGACATAACTTCATGCCATCTGGTGATTATTAGGGGAGAAAGCTGCCATCTGCCACTTCTGCTAATACATGGGAGACAGGTCGCTCTCCCCACCCTATAAACCTATGGGATATTTCCTTATGCCTGTTTACATGCCCCAGGGCTCCAACTAATGAGTTAGAATTTATTCTGTGTTTGTGTGTGTTGCACACGTAGGCCCCACATATGCAACACCAGTGCAAGATATGCCCTCATCCCTTTCTTATAATGTCTTAAGTGGCATAAGAGTCTGTGTTTGGCCAGGTCAACTCATCCCACAGCAAGCTCTTCTACCCTGCCTGACTCAAAGCCAAGATACTATTAGGTACAACCTAAACCACAGAGAGGTGAAAATTGGATGGTCGCCATAAAAATAGATTATAAAACTGACACAGATAGAATTCAAGATATAGACAGAAGCTGCTATTCCTTCTGTTTTACATCCCCTCTGGGAAGGACAGAACCTAAATCATTCTCAAATAATGTTTCCATAGACATTTAGAGAAGAAATTTTAAGGTTTCATGTCTTTCCTTAAGCATGTCAGAAATGCATTTCCTTACAACATTTAAATAGAGTAACAAGAGGCCATATATGTCCAATAGATATAAACTTAAACTATTTCTAGAGCTGAATGGAGTGAGAATCAGGAGAGGAAAATAGGAAATGAAAACAGAAGTAAGTTTTCTCCAACTCATGTGAGACCTGCCAGTTTCTCAAATGGCTGCATATCATGGTGATTTGTGTATATTTATTAAACGAATGAATTAATTCTCCACAGAATGAAACCAATTGACCCCACTTGATGACTCAACCTACCTACAGAAGATCTATACACTAATGAAGTAAAAGATTTAAATAACTAAAATAAGATAAAAATTTAAATAACTAAATGGCCCAGAGCCTAACTCTATTCTTAAAATATCACTATAGCAGCCTGATAAAGTACAAAGTCCACAGATTCTGATTTTGGGTTTTTTAGGACCTAATCTCAGTTCTTAAAGTAATTGTAAATTTTTGAGTGATTCAATTAACTTAGCTGTGCCTCAGTCTCCTCGTCTATCAAAATGTCACCCCTACTTGCCCCAACCAGCCTGCACAAGGCTTCCAGGAAAATCTGTAAGACACTGAATGTGAATGAAGCATGTGCATTAACCAACGAATTCACTGTTTATCAGAAAAGTAGTGCGTGATGTCAACAGGATGCACATTTATTGCTCTATCACTGGGATACTTCCTTATCCCTTTTTATTTTTATTTTGAAACAGGGTCTTCCTAAGTTGTTTAGGCTGCCAACTCCTGCCTCAACTTCCCAAGTAACTGGGATTGCAGATATGTACCACTGTGCCCAGTTTACCAGGCAAAGTTTATAAAACTGTTGCATAAAAATGAAACAGAAGAACGTCTGGTTCCAACCAAGATGGAGTAGCAGGAGTGAATTTATTCTATTGCTGAACAACTAGAAAGGAGAAAAAATATATAAAGCAACTCTCAAGACACTGGATATTAGAAAGCAAAAAACAGTGATCCCAGAAAGACAGGAAATAAGCATGGTGAGACATAATATTGCCCCATCTTCACTGCCTGGGGAATGTTTCCACACTATGGCATGGGGAGGGGAGACTCACTGAGAGCCCAGAGGTCTCCTTGAACTGAGGAGACAAAGCCGGAAGTCTGGGGAACTCAGAGCAACTAGGATTCATGGGACAGACTATCATGAAAGAGAGAATCTAACACATCACCTGAGTACCGATGAGACTACAGGTGAAGGAAATACTGGGCAAAGAGCAACATGAAAGGAGTAGAAAAAACAATGCTTTGAATTCAGAGAGAGAAGGAAAAATGTCTGCTCACAAACCCAGAGTGAGCACATTTCCTAATCTACATGGCATCAATCAGGATACAAAGAGAAGTCTCACTTCTGTGAAGAGAATATTAATCCAAGACTAAATGCAGCCCTGGTCTTACCTAGCAAAATATTTTTAAAAGTCCCAAGAATATCAAACTATTTCCAAATAACTGAACCACCCCATAGAAAATAAAGCACATAGATATTTATAGGAGTACAAAAATATCCAGCACTAAAAAGGTAACATTCATAATGTCTGGCATCCAATCGAAAGAAAGAATGAAAGAGGAAAATATACCCCTATAATGAGAATAAAGGCAAATAAATCAAAACCAAAATCAACAAAAAAAGAGAAGAGAAACAGAATATTTGGAGAAATTATAGCCAAATTTTCCAAATTTGAAACCAAATAAACTTCTACAGCTTCAGTAAATTCTATAAAATACAAGCAAAAAAATGAAGAAAATTGTAATGTAGTAGTACTTAATCAAATTGCTTAAAACTATCATAAATAGAAAGATTTAATCCAGCAAAAAAAGATAAATATGTACAGAGGAACAAAGACACCTAACAGCAGAGTTCTCATTGCAATAGCTATAACCTAGAAGATAATGGAATAACATATTTAAAGTAAATGATATAATTAACCTAGAAATCTTTGCTTGGCAAAATTATCTTTCAGAGGGGAAGGTGAAATAAAAATATTTTCAGAAAAACAGAAGAATTTTTACTCTGATGAAAAAAAAGATAGACACAAAAAAAAAGAGGGAAGGAAGGAAGGAAAGAGGAGAGAGGGACTAGGGGTGTAGCTCAGTGATAAAGAACATGCTTAGCATGTATGGAGGCCCTGAGTTAAATTCCCAGCAGGAAGGAAGGAAGGAATCTGTAGATCAATGTTACTAAAAATGAGTTTGTCATTATTAAAGAACACAAATGAACAAAAATTAATGACATAACAGTTTTATATACACTAACAAATTAGATGTTGAAATTTTAGAAAGCAATACCATTTAAAATAGCACTAAAAATCTGAAATAGGGCAAATTTGAAAAATCATGAATAAATCCCATACAAATTACAAAATTTTGCTAAGAGAAACTAGAGAACAAAATAAACCAAAAGATATTGTGTGATCCATGATAAAAAAGTGTAATATTGTTATGACGTCCTCCAACTCTGCTCATTTTCAATTATTTTTGCTATTCTCATCCTTTATATTATAATACAAATTTTAAAATCAACTTGTTAATTGCTACTGCAGAAAAAGAACAAATTTGGGAAACTTCCATTACTTGTCTTCAAGACTTATTATGGAACTAGAATTATCAAGACAGTGTGGTATTAGTGTCATGATAGACAAAATGATCAATGAAACAGAATAGAAAGGCAAACAATAGATCCATACATATTTGGAAAACTAATTTTTTCACAATAGTATAAAGGTAATGTAAAGGGAAAAAGGAATAGTTTCAACAAATGGTGCTAGAACAATTGGATATTTATTTGCAAAAGAAAAAAAAAAGATGAACTTTGATGCACACCTCTTCATCACATCAGATTAGGCCCCCACTTCCTTAACAAGACTCCTAAAGCACAAGAAATAAAATCAAGAATTAATAAATGGGATGGACTCAAACTAAAAAGCTTCTTCTCAGGAAAAGAAACAATCAATAAGGTGAACAGAGAGCCTACATTTTTGGAACAAATTTTTTCCACACACACATCAAAGCACTAATCTCCAGGATATATAAAAAACTCAAAAAACTTAATACCAAAAACAAACAACCCAATCAATAAATGGGCTAAGGAGCTGAACAGAAACTTCTCAGAAGAAGATATACATTCAATCAACAAATATATGAAAAAATGTTCAACATCTCTAGTAATTAGAGAAATGCAAACCAAAACTACTCCAAGATTTTATCTCATGCCAGTCAGAGTGTCAGTTATCAAGAATATAAGCAACAATAAGTGCTGGCGGAGATGTGGGGAGAAAGGTACACTCATATTGCTGGTGGGACTGTAAATTAGCGCAGCCAATTTAGAAAGCAGTATGGAGATCTCTTAGAAAACTTGGAATGGAACCACCATTTGACCCAGTTATCCCACTCCTCGTTCTATACCCAATGGACTTAAAATCAGCTTACTATAGTAAAACAGCCAGCCAATGTTTTTAGCAGCTCAATTCACAACAGTTAAACTGTGGAACCAACCTAGATGCCCTTCAATAGATGAATGGATAAAGAAACTATGATATATATATATCATTCAGCATTAAAAAAGAATAAAATTATGGCATTTGCAGATAAATGGATGAAGTTGGAGAATTTCATGCTAAGCGAAGTAAGCCAATCCCAAAAACCCAAAGGCCAAATGTTCTCGCTGATAAGTGGATGCTGATCCATAAGGGGGCAGGAGAATGGAGGAACTTTGATTGGGCAAAGGTGAGGGAAGGGTGGGGAAGGGGCATGGAGGCAGGAAAGAAGGTAGAATGAGACGGGTATCATTACCCTAGGTACATGTATGACTGCACATACAGTGCAATGCTACATCATGTACAACCAGAGAAATGAAAAGTTGTGCTGTAATTTTGTATAATGAATCAAAATGCATTCCGCTGTCATATACACCTAATTAAAATTAATTAATTAATTAAAACATAAATATGTGATTTAAAATGACAAACTGGAATACATTGAAGTTAAGAACTTCTGGTAAGAGAATAAAAGGACACATTGAAGACAGAAGAAAATATTTGCCAATAAAATATCTAATAAAGGACTCATGTCTACAATATATGAAGAAGTCAAAACTCAATAATGAGAAAAAAGTCTCATTTTTTAAAGGGGACAAAGATCTGAACAAACATTTCACTAAACAGTATATCTGGATGACAAGCACATGAAAAGATGTTCAACATCATCAGTCATTTAGCACAATTTTAAAACCATGGTGCGATACCACTACACTTTTGTTAGGATATCTAAAATTAACAAATCAGTTAGCTGAATCAAGCGTCAGCTAACTGGTGGGGCAATGGAATTCTCTTACACTACTGGCAGAAAAATCAGTAGTACTATCACTTTGAAAAAAAATAATTTGGTAGTTTCTTTAGAAGTTAAATATATACTTACCACATAAGGGCCATTCCACTTTTAGGTTTTTGCCCAAGAAAAACCAAAGCACATACCTGCACAAAGACTTGTGCAAGACTGTTCACAGCAGTGATATTTGTATCAGCCAAAAAAAAAAAAATTATAAGCAATCCATATGGCAATCAGCAAATGAATGGATAATTAAATTGTGGCTTACCCATGAAATGAGATGCTCTCAGGTATAAAAAGGAATGAACTACTCATATATCAAATAACATGGATGAATCTCAAAATAATTATGCTGAGTGGAGGAAGCCAGGCCAAAAATATGAGTACATACTCTGTGATCTCATTTACATAAAGTTCTAGACAATGGAAACTGAACCATGGTGACTAAAAGCAAATCAATGGGTGTAGGGGAAAGGGTATGGGGAGGTGGAGAGGAAAGACAAGAGGAGAAGATTAAGATGTATAAGTAAATAGTTAGGGGTAATGGATGTGAGCAATGTTATGATGTTAGTTTCATAAAGATACATATGTATCATCATGTGAGCATCACTAATCATTAGGAAAATGCAAATCAAAATTTTAAAAAAGATATAAACTAGGATTGCAGCTTTCAAAAGAACAGAAAATAAGACAGGTGTGAAAGCCACACCTATAATCCTAGCAGCCTGGAAGGATGAGGCAGGAGGGTCACAAGTTCAAAGCCAGCCTCAGCTATTTAGGTTCTAAGCAATTTTAGCAAGACCCAGTCTCCTAAATAAAATATATGGCTCAGTAGTTAAGCACCCCTGGATTCAATCCCCGGTATCCCCCAAAAAATGTAGAAACTAACAAGTTTTGGTAAGTATGTGGAAAAATTGGAACCCTTATGCACTGTCCGTGGGAATGTAAAATGTTGCAGCTGCTATGAAACACAGTTCAATGGTGCCTCAAAAATTAAAAATAGAATTATCATACAATCTATGGATTTCGCTTCTGAACTCAAAAAGATATTTGTATACCTATGGTCATAAGAGCATTGTACACAATAGCCAAGAGGTGGAAATAGCTCAAGTATACACCAACAGATGAATAAACAAAATGCAATGGAATAGTATTCAAAGTTTTGAAGGAAGGAAAGCATGACACATACTACAATGTGACTGAAACTTGAAGAAATTAAGCTAAGGGAATTAAGCCAATTGCAAAAAAAGACAAATACTATGTAATTCCATTTATATGAGATAACTAGAGTATTCAAACTCATAGAAACATAAAGTAGAATCATGGTTTCCAGGACAAGAGGGGAGGGGCAAATAGGGAGCTGTTGTTTAGTAAGGAGAGGGCTCTAGTTTTGCAAGGTGAAAATATTCTGAAGTTTGCACAATATGAATATACTTAACACTAGTGAACCTCACATTTTAAAATGGTTAAGATGTAAATTCTATGTTATGTGTATTTTTACCACAAATAATTTTTTTATTTTAACTGATGGTTGCCATAAACATTCATATAAAGTGTGGCACAAAGCAAGGCCATCTTCAGAGCTGAAGCAACCACAGATATCCTCAGTCACCAGCTCTGGCAACCCCACCAGAAGGATTTCAGATGAATCACATATGGTAGCAGGCATGAGTTTATTAGAAGGTATAGGAAAAGAGAAAAAGGGAACAAAGGGGAGAGAGTAGGTCCTCTCAGAGAGGAGAGAGAAAGCACATCTCTCCTGCTCTGGGGGTCCCAGGGAAGTTTCCAGGGAGTCCCACACAGGTCCACCTCTAGACTTTTGACTGACAGTAGGATTGCATCAAGCTTCCAAGTCCCTACTACACTTGGTCTTACCTAGGGGAGATTTTGCTATACAATGACATGATAAAGATCCAAGACAATTCTGAGTCACCTTTGCCCATCCTGACCAGTTCTAATTGGAACACGTTCTTCCAGATTTTGTGTGTGTGGGGGGGGTGCTTCTAATTATCCTATATCCCTGAGTTTTGGAATCTGGCCCATGTAAAGGTCACAAACCCGACGCCCTCCCCAGGTAACCTCCATTCCTAGTAACAAGGAGAAGCCTTTTGGGCCTGCATTTCTCCTGTGGATAACAGGTTGTTTGCTCCGGAATATAATATATCCTATTGACTTAAGTCAAACAAGACCAGAGCAGCCTCAGGCTAATTGCCCTTCAAAAGAAAGCATGGGGGGGTGGGGTCATCACAGTAAGCTCAGTCTATAGAATTATCCCTTTAACCTTCTGTTTCCACCATTCATGTCTGTTGGTTATCTATTATATAGATTTCTATATCACTGTGAGTTCAATTTCCTGTACCCTTTTATAGTCCTACCAGCAATGAATGATCCAGTTTCTCTGCATCTTCTGCTGCATTTTAGAGTTGTGACTATTTTTTATTTTAACCACTTGAATAAGTGTGTAGTAATAACTTACTATGGCTTTAATTTGTTTTTCCTTTGGGACTAATGAGGTTGAAAATCTCATGTGCTTACTTTCCACCTGTGTATCCTCTTTGGTGAAATGTTTCTTTGTATCTTTCACTTACTTTCTAATCGAATCTTTTCTTACTACCTACTTTCCAAATTGTCAAATTTGGAAGATTCTCAGATATAAAAACGCCTATGATCAAAACAAACCCATGAGTACAAATAAAATTTTAATAGGTTATATATGATTAAACAAAGAAAAGGACAGAAAGTAATGCTCTGTCACAGTTTCTCAATAATGACATAAAGCCAAAACCTGTGGTGACAAATGTATTAATAGTTCCCTGCCTGCTGCGTCACTTTGAAATGGATCCAGCAACCTGGCTGACATCCATGGTGTGACAGTCCAGAGGCTCTGCAGGAGTCTCTTCAGGGGGTGATCTCAGGGCCAGGCTCCACTAATCCAGCAACCAACCAGGTGCTTTAGTTAAACAAGAGCTTGAGACAAGTCAGTCAACTCAATTTTAAAGAAAAGTTTGTTTCTCCAGGCTCCCTACTGCCTTTCCTAAGTTCAGCAGTAGAACAACAGTGATCATAATTACAAAAGCCACTAGCCTTAGCATAGTTTCTAGTTGATGGAGAGTTTTCAAAATCAATCTCCTCCTCTGTTGTCTTACCTAATTGGATAAAATTTAAAGGCAATAAAATTAAATTAACTCATGTTCTATCATTCTGAGAAATGCTACAAATCTAGAATATAATCATTAAACCTATACTTTCTCCTAAGTGAATCACTGAGAATTTTTTGGAAAGAACCTCAGTGCCACAAGGGTAACTGAGCAATGCTAAAAAAATAAAAATAAAAATAAATATTTTTTTAAAAAGTTTATTTTTTTCAAAGAAATGCTGGAGTTGCTTTTACTTGAACTCCCCAGCTAAGCTTTTAGAGATATGATCAGACTAAAAACTAGACTAAAAACATCTTCCTTCTCTATGAATAGGGTTTTTTGACCAAAGCATTATAAATTCTTGAGTTTCATCCTGATGGTCGTCTCACATTGCAGCAGGAGAGCTGAGTTCACCTGGGTTCTCATGTTGTTATGGCCAAGGAACTGACAATGGATTTTCATTACTGGAATTTGTTGTAGCCTATTCAAAAGTTTTCCACTTAACAACTAGATTTATTTTCTTCTTAGATTCCAGTTACAAACTAGAACTCCCTCTTTTTGGTTCAATAAATAAAAACTCCCCCTTGATCCTACTTCCTTGGTTCTCTGAAAGCTTTTCTTTCTCTCTGGTTTGTCAATGATCATATCTGCATCTTCACTATCTCTGTAGCCTTAAAGAATGACTCTTGTTCCTTGATTTAATGCTGATAGCAAATTAACAGGCAATAAATATTGTCTTTTGAACTATACGAGGTATGGAGATTCTTCAGGGTCACTGTTTCTTAGAATTTTACCAGTAAATCTGGAATATTTCTTCAGTATTTTCATTTGTCTAATAGGAACAAAGAACTGGAGATACAAAGATTGATCAGAGATCTCCTCCCTTGAGATGTTCACATCTAAGGGACAGATGTGTCAGCTAGCAATTTCAGTACAATATAGTCATTGCCCATTGTTCAAATGTGGGCAAAGTACCTTGAAATTCTGTGTAGGAAACCAGAGAATTTGTAATACAAAGGGGTAGGAGTTTAGCAAAGAAGGAAGGTAAATATCAAATAGCATAAGCATTAAGCTATGAAAATTCACACAGATGCAGAAAACTTTTATTGACCTCCATTAGATGCAAGGCATTATCCTAAGCACAAAACACTATAAGAATGGATGGAATCTGTGGCCATTTGCACAGGTATCTTACACTCCACTGGGGGAGTGAGAAGATTATCAAATGTACCTTTAAATATCAGGTAGTGATAAGTACTATAATGAAAACAAAACAAGGTAATGTGGTAAGAGCTATTTTAGGCTGTGTGGTCAGGAAGAGTCTATTTAATGCCAAAGAATGAAATTTGAGTACTTATTTTGTTCATTTAAATGCTGTTTACTAGAGGGCATCTCACAAAGACTGAAGAACATTTGGCAAAAAACTTAAGAACATGATTTAAAAAGCATTTGCTACTAAAAATCAAAAGGGAGATTAAAAAATACCTAAGTATTAATATAAAACTATGTGAAGTCACATGGCTAAATCACAGAGATTTAAAAAGAACTCATAATGAAAAATACGCCCAGTCATTCTTGCGAGAACACAGGGAATGGTTCCAGAAGAATGAACACTTAACTATCCACAAGTGAACAGGCAAAACTGGTACAAGTTTCAGAGGATGCTGCCAGGGATATCCTATGCATGGGGCAGATGCTTGGGAATACCTTTTTCTTTTTTTGGGTGGGGGGCGGGAGTCAGATCCTAAGGGATATACACTGTGATACTTTTTTAACATTTAAAACACTTAGAAATTATTGTATATCAGTACAAAAAAATTAAATGCTACACATTCATCATTTTTATTTAACCGTTAACTTTGTACTACAAATGATAGACATTAAGCGTGTGTGCTAAATCAGCCCTCTGTTCACCAAACTTATTTCTTTTTCCTGATCACAAAGATAGACTTTATTTCAGGTTTTTGAATGCATAGGTAGGCCATGGGACTGGGTTCCCAGTGAACAAATGAGAATAGAAATGATAGCTGCCATTTCCAGGCCGGATCCATAACACCTGATATTTGTGCTCTTGTCCCTTCTACCAATTTGATGCAAATGAGCAGGATGTGCTTAGAAAGTCCATGCAGAAGAGGAAAGATGTCATAATACTCGGTTGGGGATATAAGTCCGTGGTAAAGTGATCACCTAGCCCATGTAATACTGTGAGTTAAATCACCAGCACCATAAGAGATAGGGAGATAAGAATCCTGAATTTCTGAATGAATTTCTTAATTAGCATTTGGAGGAGAACCATCAATTGGGAACAACAATTTGGACTTTATACATGAGAAATAAACTTTAAATGTGCATGATCTGTCTAGGGATTTGTTAATTTAAATAAATACTGTTACTATATAACACAGTTTCCATGTCTATCAAAATTGTAATGCTGCTTTTTACCTGAGCCTTGTGGTCCCAGAAAACAGGGGCAATTAAGGAAATCTCCCCACTTTTTTGTGTTCTGAAAAGATCTTACTGAAATGAAACAGCCTTCCCCAAATGCTTGAGATAAGACTCAAGAGTACTCCCTAATCCAGCTATGACAAGGCCAGACAAAGACATTCAAAATTTCCATCCTTTGCCTCAAAAAGAACGATTAGCTGAACTTTTCATCCCACTGAGCAATCAGAACAAAATGATTAACAAAATGGTTAACCCTCAGCCTGTGTCATCACAAACCCATCCTAACTGCCTCTCCTGACAGCAAGCTTGCCTGAGCGTTGATATAAGTGCTGGGCATGTGGTTGGTGCTAGACAAACATTAGCAATTATCATGAATGGACCTGATGCGCTTCATCAGTCCACTGGATTTCTAATGCAAGGCTCCCTTCCTTCTCCCACCCCTCACTCTCTCCAGAGTGCACATCTTGCAGTCTCTCCTAAGAATCCTGGCTCAAGAGCCCAAACAGCAAAGGAAGGAGAGAGAATCAGACAGGGAAGAAAATCAACAGTGACAGCCAGCCCTCAGCTTCCCTTAGACCCAGGAAGGAGAGATGTTTGAGTAGGAAAAGCAAAATGTTTAAAAAGAAAACACAACTGCCATGTTAGGCTTTAGAACACCTCCATGTGAATTAATAAGTTTAGCACAACCTAGAAAGAAATGTCAAAATCAAGGGGAAATAGCAAGGAGCAGTGGCTGAAGTCTTTAGCCAACTTTTGCTGTAAGGCACTTCATGCCATGTTACAGTTCTTTATTGCCCACCCTGTGCTGGCACATAGTAGGCCCCCAGCTGGGGAAAACACCAGTCAGTGCCTAGGAAGCCTTGTTCCTGGCAATGAAATAAGAAAAACTGATAACGTAGGGAAGGAAGAAGGAAACTGGCCACTTCCCTTGTCTCCAGTTTTTAGGTAGGGACCAAAGCAGTGTGAATTTGCTTATAAAGTAAAAGAATATACTTATAAAATATATATATACTTATAAAACATCTGAGGCAACCCAGATTTACAGCAGGCATCCAACCCATCCTGTGTATTTCCCCTGCTTACAGGGGCTGATCAACCCTCCATTCTGTCTTGGCCCACCACCAAGGCACACATGAGAAATAAATTGTTCAAATCCTCTCATTGAGTCCTCCAAGTTCTTCCTTTGGGATTCTTCCTTTGGGAACAGTCCACTCAGGCCTTGGCAGCCCTGGGGTTGAACATACCCAAAATATTTAATATTGATAATAAATGATGAATGAATGATTGAATGAGTCATTGCACAGACACCCTTGAGGGAATGGTGCCGGAGATGGTCTACTCACACACATGTGGCCATAAAGACCAGTTAAGGAGGCCCTTGAAGACGTTCTTTCCTTAGGCTCCCAATCAAGTCTCTACCTAAGTCTTGCAAGAGTTTCTCCAGGGGAAGATTACAGAGCAGCTTTCAGTGAGGGCTCCCTCTTCTCATCAGCTTTCCAGGGCTGATCAGTCTTTTCTGGATTGTTCTTGCACAATAGTTATCACTCTCAGGAAGGATTTTCTTCCAGATTTTTCACCTTCCTCTTCCTTTCTTTCCTTCAAATTACTGACCTTTCTAACTCCAGACTAAATGAGAGACACCTGTGAGACAGTGAAGCCATTTCTGTTCTTTGGAGGTGAGTAGGAGGTGCAGTGGTTGGTGGGCGAGAGAGAGGGGAAAGTGTCAAGCCACCTTCTATCTTTCCCTGCAGTGGTTCAGGTGGGAATGATCAGACATCTGTAAATGATGTTTCCAGGGCATGGAGGTTGAACAAAATCTCTATAAACCTCCCAATCCTAACACTCTGGAAAGCTGATCACGCCACGTAGCAATGATGGTTTTCTCTGTGCTACGCATGAAGACACATCCCTCACCCACACTCCCTTTCATCAAAGGACTTGCTGCCCAGCCTGGGAACTGTGACCAGCAGGACAGCTTCTAGCTGTCAGCTGCTCCAGGTCCAGTTCCAGAGAGCTGCTTCACCCAAGGCCATGTCCTTCCAGGGACAGCCAACTTCTCATGAAGGAGCAAAGAGGGTTATATAGGCACAGCCACTGTAGTCTGAAGCAGAGCTCCTAAAGACAATATTTCCCCACAGCTGCCCACCCCAGGTGGAGGCTTTGTCAGGACTGTATCTCTGTTCAGCTTCTCCCTTTGCCCAATCCTGCATCCCTGCTTCCCGGGTGAGCCCTAATGAACATCTGCTGCCCAAACTGTGCCAGAAGCATCTGCTTACAGACAACCAAAACTAAGATATTTTATATTTTTATTTATATTTATTCTTAGGAAAGTCCATTCCTAAATCATTCTGAATAAATGGACTTGCAAGAGGACTGCTTTGAAGAAAATGGCTTACTAGGATAAGGAAGTCATTTATGTCATTTGAGAGAGGAAAAAAAGCCAACTTCAATATGTTATGCATTTTAGTCTTTTAAAGAATCGATGCCAATCGTCTGTTTGGAAAACAGACAGAATTTGAAGCTAAAAAGGAAGGTTTTGATTCAGAGACTTAAGAGCTAAATTTGCCCTAAGTATATGGTAGGAGCAAAGAATGAGAAAAATCAATGCAAATCATTCGACTCATGCAAATTGAGGATGGATCACCTATACCATGTCAAGGAAATGTCACTGATGAGGCATTTCAAGGAAATGCAGGGACTATTTCCAGGGCCACGTGGAAGAGCCGGTGAGTGACATTAGCTGCATCTCTTCTATAGGGAAATCAGATGAGAACATGATAAAGAAATTTCTAAATCTGTTTTTCTAAACACACCAAATTGTCCTAAATCAGCCCCACCCCTGCCACAAAACAAAATTCTCCTTAGAGAGAACCTCTTATTAATATCATGATCTCAACAAAATTGAATTTTGATTTGTTATGGTAAAAAATGAAGCAGGAATTAGAAAAGAGCGCTGTGTATTGCACACAACGATGGGTAGCACCTGAAATCACATACACAGTTATGTGATTACTTGGCAATTTGGTTTAAACGCACTTTAGAAAGTTTTATTTAATATAGATATACCATGTTAGTTGATTATAGTCAATGTTTAGGGTCATTTTTATAAAATGTTTGTTATAAAATAACTCCTATTTAAACCAGACTGTAATTTGTAGCAGACAATATCACTTAACTTGCACTCAGGAAGAGCCAGGTGCCCCTAAAAGTTTCCCTTTCCCTGGCTCAGCCCTGGACCTGGCAAGTATACTATATAAGAGTCTAGCTCCCTTGCCTGGCCATCTGAGCAGGTGCTGGTGACACCCCCACCTCCTGAGACCTCTGCAGGATCAACAGATGTTTCCCTCTGTGGGCTTTGCAAAAATCATGCCCTTATTTGGCTCCCCCCTTCCCTGTCCTTTCCCCACTCTTGTCAGTCTTCCTTTGCAAGCAAATCCTGTTCCTGAATCAGCTTCTAGGGAACCTGACCTAACATAGTTGTACCCTGAATGTCCCAGGTCTCAGTAGCTTATAGATCACAAAATAAAATTATACTCTCTTTTCATATCACAAAAATTACACCATGTGCCTGTTTTTATTCTTTTATTCATTTGACAGATATTCCATACTGAGAACTGGGATATAGAAGCAAACAAAACAGAGTTTCTGTCTTTGTAGACTTTAACCACTGGCCTGAGGGCCAGATAGTATTCCCCTTCAAGATACCACAGACAAGTTAGGGGCTCCAGCTCCTGAACCATTTGGGTCCAACTTTGAGCTGCATTAACTTCTGTGAAGTGACCCAAGAGAACTACAGAGTCCACCCAAGTTCAGTGATTATGTATCCAAACTTTTCAGTCCTCAAAGAACCAAGTATCAGAACTCTCAGCTGAAATGAAGAAAATTCTATCCTTACTCTGTACCGTGTTTTATATAAAAAAGGGAAATTTTATAAATATGTGTACATATATACACATATATATGCATATGAACATATTACATATTAAGATCTTATAATACAAAAATATATATGTAATGCAAATTTTTTTAAATATTTATTAGTTGTGGATGGACACATACCTTTTTTTATTTTATTTATATTAATTTTTATGTGGAGCTGAGGATTGAACCCAGTGCCTCACACATGCTAGGCAAGCACTCTACCACTGAGCCACAACCCCAGCCCATAAATTTTATTTTTAGAAAAATAAAATTAAAATGAGGAGAAAAAGGAGAAATGGGAGTAATAATTCTTATACAGTTAAAAGATAAATATTTGGTCTGGGGATGTAGTTCAGAGGTAGAGTACTTTCAATCCCCAGAACTAGGGGAAAAAACATAAGTGTTTTGCATTTCAGAAAATAAACACAAACAGAAGAAGACACTCCCTAAAACAGAATCCAAGTGGAAACAAATTATCTGACTTTTATTACAAGTTGATAAAATTTCCACCCAGAGAAAAGAGTTATTTCAATTATCTTGAAAATATACTCAATAAATTCATTGCTAGTAAATATATTTGAATTATAATCTTGAAACTATTTTTGTCATATATTTTGGGTAAAACAAATAAGAAAATTTTACTGTTATTAAGAAGGAGGATTTTTCAATGTAAGACAAAACATGATAAAAGAAATAAAAATGCTATAATGTTGCATTTTAATTACAAACATCAACATGGACTTGTGATTCTAAAATACATATATTCTTATTGCTGTCCACTGAATAGGGTCAAAAAGCAATGACAATCCAGCAAAAATAAGGACAGCTAGTCCCCAGCTCCTGGTTTCTAACTCTCCAATAATATACTGAGTTTCATTTAAAAAAAAAAAATATTTGATTTTAGGAAAAGTACAAGATGAGCCAAGGACATTTTTGTCATGCCAAAAACAAGAAAGCACTCAAAAAGTAATAGGGTCATATCCAAAAAACCCAGAAGTGAGATTGCAGGGGCTTTGACTAGCCTTTGAAACAAATGGGAGTACCAAAAATAATGAATATCATCTTTGCAATGCACTGAACAAACAAACATCCATGAACTCACAATGAAATTCAAAAGAGAAAAATAAACAGGACAGGAAGGAAAAATGAAACAATTCTTATTTCAAACTTAACGCAAAAGTAATAATGAATATTAGAAAATAACCACATTAAAAACTACAGAACACTACAGAAAGAAATTGAAGAAGACCTTAGACAATGGAAAGATCTCCCATGTCCCTGGATAGGAAGAATAAATATTGTCAAAATGGTCATACTACCAAAAGTACTATAGAGATTTAATGCAATTCTTATTAAAATTCCAATGACATTCTTCATAGAAATAGAAAAATCAGTTATGAAACTCATTTGGAAAAATAAGAGGCCCAGAATAGCCAAAGCAATACTCAGAAAGAAAAGTGAAACAGGAGACATTGCAATATCAGGCCTTAAATTATAATACAGGGATTGTAATACAAGGCTGTGGATATAGCTCAGTTGGTAGAGTGCTTGCCTCACATGCACAAGGCCCTGGGTTCAATCCCCAGCACCAAAAAATATATAAATAAAATACAGAGCTATATTAACAAAAATAGCATGGTATTGGCACCAAACAGACATGAAGACCAATGGCACAGAATAGAAGACACAGAGACAAATCCACATAAATACAGTTATATTAGACAAAGGTGCAATAAACATACATTAGAGCAAAGACAGCCTCTTTAATAAGTGGTGCTAGGAAAACTGGAAATCCATATGTAATAAAAATGAAGTGAGACCCCTATTTCTCACCATGCACAAAAATCAACTCAAAGTGTATCAAGGACCTAAGCATTAGACGAGAGACCTGTACCTACTGGGAGAAAAAGAAGACCCAAATCTCTACCACGTTGGCTTAGGAACAAATTTCTCAACAAGACTCCTAAAGCACAAGAAGTAAAATCAAGAATCAATAAGTGGGATGGAATCAAACTAAAAAAGCTTCTTCACAGCAAAGGAAACAATCAAGCACATGAAAAAAGAGCTTACGGAATAGGAGAAAATTCTTGTCACCTGCAGCTAAGAAAGAGCTTTAATCTCTAGGATACATGAAGAACTCAAAAACCTTAATGCCAAAAGAACAAATAACCCAGGCTGGGGTTGTAACTCATGGTAGAACACTTACCTCACATGAGACCCTGGGTTCAATCCTAAGCACCACATAAAAATAAAGATAGTGCGTCCATCTACAACTAAAAAAAAAAAAAAAAAAAAAACTGAAAAAAAAAAAAAGAACAAATGACTCAATCAATAAATGGGCAAAGTAAGTAAACAGACACTTCACAGAAGAAATATGTGTGATCAACAAATATATGAAAAAACATCTCTGGCAATTAGAGAAATGAAAATTTAAAACTTCACTGAGATTCCATCTCACTCCAGTCAGAATGATAATTTTCAAGAATACAAGTAACAATAAATGTGAGGATGTGAGAAAAAAGGTACACTCATACACTGCTGGTGGAAATGCAAATTGGTGCAAATGCAAATTGGTGCAACCGCTATGGAAAGCAGTATGAGATTCCTTAAAAAATTTGGAATGGAATCACCATTTGACCCAGCTATCGCATTCCTAGGTTTATACCCAAAGGACTTAAAAATCAGCATACTATGGTGATGAGGCCACATCAATGTTCATAGCAGCTCAATTCACAATAGCTAAGCTATGGAACCAACCTAGGTACCCTTTAATAGATGAATGGATGAAGAAAATGTGGTACATATATACAATGGAATATTACTCAGCTGTGAAGAAGAATGAAATTATGGCATTTGCCAGTGAATGGATGGAACTGGAGAATATCATGCTAAGTGAAATAAGCTAATCCCAAAAATAACAAAGGCTGAATATTCTCTCTGATAGTGGATGCTGACTCATAATAGGCAGGGCAGTGGGGGAAGAGTGGAGGGTCACTGGATTGGAAGGGGGATGGGAAATGGATACAAGAGAGGAGGGATGGGACTGGGAAAGAGTAGAATGAATCAGACATAAGTTTCCTATGTTCTTATATGAATACACGACCAGTGTAACTTCACTTCATGTACAATCACAAGAATGGGAAGTTATATTTCATGTATGTATAATATTGTTAAAATACATTCTACTGTCATGTATAACTAGAAAGAACAAATAAAAACTAAATGAGTAAATAAAATCACCACATTGCTACTATTATGATTTGGATATGAGGTGTCCCCCAGAAGCTCACATGTGAAACAATGCAAGAAGGTTCAGAGGAGAAATGATCGGGTTGTGGGAGCCTTAACCCAATTGGTGAATTTGTCCCTGGTAGGGATTAACTGAGTGGTGGCTGAAGTAGTAAGGTGTGGCCAGAGGAGGTGGGAATATTTGTGTAGCTTTGAAGTGTATATTTGTATCTGGAAAGTGAAGTGTCTCTCTCTCTCTCTCTCTCTCTCTCTCTCTCTCTCTCTCTCTCTCTCTCTCTCTCTCTCTCATAATGATGTGAACTGCTTCCCTCCACCACACTCTTCTGCCATGATGTTCTACCTCACCTCAAGCCCTGAGGAATGGAGACTGCTGTTCATGGATTAAGACCTCTGAAACTATGAACCCCCAAATGAACCTTTCCTCCTCTACAATTGTTCTGGTCATATCTTTTAGTCACAGCAATGAAAAAGCTGACTAAAACAGCTACCCTTACTATTTACACCTATTTAGGCAAGGATCCTTAGTGGATGCTAAAACCATTGAATGAAAAATGATTTTCATTTGAGCTACATCAGCTTCTGTGAAGTGACCCAGGAGAAGAGCAGAGTCCACCCAACTTGGCTGATTGTGTGTCCAAACCTTCCAGTCCCTGAGGAACTCAAGTAGTGGGACTCTCAGTTGAAATGGAGAACATTCTATCCTCATTGTGTGCCACAGAATACATACACACTTCACAAAGGGAAAAATAGATCTTTACAATGGACTAATGTGCTAGTCTCCATCTTAATAATCAAGTGTCCAACCTTGAGGTTCTAATAGTAAGACACCCTAATCTTGTGCTTCTCATACATGATAAACAACTGTGTATAAAATGTTTTTGCCAAAAGGTTTAACGTGAATCTAATCAAGCCTCTTAACCTAACTTTTGATTTACAGACATCAAGGAAATAGCAGTACAAGTTCAATAACACCATGAGGAAGCAATCAGAAAAATCCAGAATTGGGGACATTTTACGTGACAACTGCCTAGGACCATTTCAAAGACAATGCAGGGAGTGGAGTGGGGCTAATGTTCTAGATTAAGAGACACTAAATATCTATAACAGCTAAAGTCAATGTGTGAACCATGATTACATTCTGATTCAAAGATAAGAACATAAAGTCATTTGGGGACAATTAGAGAAATTTGATATGGAATGGGTATTGACAAATGTGAACATCAAATTGGAGACCTACTGCTAATTTAGTTAAGAGTATTATATGTGTGTAGAAGAATGTTCTTGTTCTTTAAGTGACATATTCTAATGCATATAGGACTCTTATTTTCAAATAGTTCTACCAAATATTAGATACATAAAACAACTATGACGCGCCCAAAAATAATTGTTGAATACAGGTGGAGGGCATACAGATATCCCTTCACTATTCTTTCAACTCTTTTGTGTTTGAAATTATTCAAAATAAAGAAATGGGAACAAAAACAAGATTATGGGTCTCCATGGTCACCATGAGTCCTCACCAAGGGGTATCATTAACAATTTCCAGATAACCATTTCTCTTCCTTAGGTAGTTGTCATAGATCCAAGATGCACCTCTGATGACTAAGATGAATTACTTTAGAAGGGTGCATGGTTTAGACCTTAACTATGAATATTTTAGAAAAATGTACAAATTTTCTCAAGCAGACCTCAAAGCTATATCATTTAAGAAATGTTCAGCTTTCTTTAAACTTGAACTGCTATCAGATATCCCTTTGTGCATTAAACTGGCTGAAGCATTTGTTAAATTTTGAGGCATCATTTGCTTCTTGCCAGAATCAAATGAGATATTGAATTGTATCTAAGCAATTTGCAGTTGCTATAAATACTTAATAAGATCTACTTTCTACATTTAAAATGGAAAATCATTTGGACTCTACTAGAAGAGAAAATATTCTTTCTATTCAAGTAAGAAATAAGCACCTCATCTGCTTATTTAGTTTTCTAAATTCTGCTACTTTTAACATTAAATGCATGTATCTCATGCAAAGGACCCTGAAGATCACCACTTTACATTTTACAAATAAAGATCTGCATGGCTTAAATGACTTGCACAGGATCACATAGCCAAGTAGTAGCAAAATTGGAACTGCATCCAAGCTTTTTGACTTCCAGCAAAAATATATAAAGATTCTCTACCCTTATTTACTGTGTGATCTTAGTCAAAATGCTTAGCCTCTCTAACCCTTGGAGGTAGTAAAACCATAGCGGCTACCTCAGGTATCAGCATCATGGTCCCTTAGCCAGCCTCTGATTTCAGAAGCAGCTGTGATGTACACTTCTGAGAGTTCAAGGTCACTTTATGCTGACAGCTTTCTCCCTTAGATATTCACTGCAAGAAGCCCTTTACATTTGTTCCTCTCTCCCTTTTCTTCCCCCTCAGAAAACAACAGAAAAAGGAGATGCTCTTAGAAATTAAGTCAAGCCTGGCCACTTACATTTTTGAGATTTATTACAAAACGAATAAATTGTAAAACAAGTTATAAAAACCATCATATATTAAGTGTTTAAACTGAAGGCATTAATGACAAAAATGCAATCATAACAGAGTTACAGAATTTTTTTAAAGATCACTTGGTAGTGTATAATACAAAGTGCGATCCCACAAGGAAGCATGTGTTTAAAGCCACACACAAATGAGCATTTTGACTCAATTCTAAATATTTTGAAACTAAAGGGATAAATTTATTTGAAAATACCATCAAAAGTCTACATGTGCTGGGTGTGGTGGCACAAGCCTGTAATTCAGAGGCTTAGGAGACTGAAGTAGGAGGATTGCAAATTCAAAGCCAGCTCAGCAAAAGCAAGGCACTAAGCAACCCAGTGAGACCCTGTCTTTAAAATAAAATACAAAATAGAGCTGGTGATGTGGCTCAGTGGTTGAGTGCCCCTGAGTTCAATCCCCAATACTAAAAAAAAAAAAAAAAAAAAAAAAAAAAAGTCTACATGTGAAACTCTTTATGCATATGAGACCAAGACCAAAAATTTCCACTTCATTCAAAAATATGTAACCAAGGTCTTGCTGAAAAAGAGCTACAATTGTTTATTTCTTCCCCATCTCATACCTGGGAAGGATATGGGTAGTATTCTTCTCATGGGAAAAGAGACGTCTCTGGAGAAGGGTCCAAGAAGTTCCCAGAGAAAAGGGGAAATGCCACTCAGGACCAACGGGGACCTTGGCTTATGTGATGAGAAACAATTTCAGCAAGAGCAAGTCAGAGACATGTTCAGAGGTTTACTTGGGAAAGTAGGTGCACATTCAAGGGAGAATACTGGCAATCTCAAGGGAGAGATGCCTTTGGGGGTAAAGCAAGGAATACACATTCAAGGGAGAATTTGGGACATCTGGTGAGTGGGGGAAACCTGGAGAGGGTAGATAAAGGAAGGGATGTGGGAATGACATCAGAGTGGTGATGACAAGATGGTTTATAGTGGTCTGGTCAATCTCAGGATCTTTTTTTTTTTTAAGAGAGAGAGAGAATTTTTTAATATTTATTTTTCAGTTTTCAGTGGACACAACATCTTTATTTTATTTTTATGTGGTGCTGAGGATCGAACCCAGCCACCTGCGCATGCCAGGAGAGTGCGTTACTGCTTGAGCCACATCCCCAGCCCTCTCAGGATCTTTAAACTGATGTGTTCTTCATTATCTAATCAATAGATAGCACTGGAAAGTCCTCATAAATTATATGTTTCTTAAAATGTCAGTTCTCTCTACTTAATCTATTTATTGAGAGGGGGCTAATTAATAGTTCACAGGTAGATTTAAAGATTTCTCAGAAATTTGGGAGTGGCACACCTGGGACAAAGACTGACTTAGGAAGTAGTAAGCCTAGAAAAAGTATATTGTACTTCTGAATTAAAATTTTATTTGCTTGTCCTTTCTTTATGTCTTCTTGCTACCTATTTATTATTTCTACCTACCTCATTCTGTTCACTTTTTAAGGATTCTGGAAAGCACTGTCTCTCCCCCAAATTACTCCATGCCAAGATCCTTCTCTACCAATAGTATCTGATTCAAATGTATATCAGTCATTGTACTGTCATGTATAACTAAATAAAACAAATTTTAAAAATTTTTTTTTAAATAGTCTAGGCACAACATTAAGCAAAAAAAATAGTAGAACAAATCACAACTGATCCTCATCGTTTGCAGATTCCATATTTGCAAATTTGACTATTTGCTAATAATTACTAGTAACACCAAAGTCAATAAGACTCATTCATGTATATACTCAGAGTGCCCCCCCAAAAAAGGAGTTGTCCAATGTTCCCTTTCATAGCTGAGGATGACTAATGTGACATTTGGCCTTCCTATTTCAGCTTTCATACTAGAGAAAAATTAGTGAAACAAATAACTGGTTATATGAACAGATCAATAAATTTTATAAACCAGGCCAATTAAGAAAACAAAAGGAAAGACACAAACTACCAATATGAAGAATTGCAGGATATTGATCACTAGTAAAGATTCTACAAACAATAAAATTAAAATAGAAGGATGAAATGCAGAACTTTGTGCCAAAAATTTGACAACTTCAATAAAATGGGAAAGAAACTCATGAAATGCTCAAAATCTTACAATATCTCACAAAATACTTAAGCCCACTTCAAAACAAATATTATTTTAACACTCTTAAATCCTTTGGTTCAATTCATAGTTTATTATTTTACCCAAAAAAGAAAGAAAATTTTCTTTCATAAAATAGAAGAAACTTCTTCGCAAAATATTTTATGAGAGCTAGGACTGTGGCTCAGCGGCAAAGCGCTCCCCTAGCACGTGCAAGATCCTGGGTTCGATCCTCAGTACCACATAAAATAAATAAATAAATAAAACAAAGGTATTGTGTCCAACTACCACTTAAAAAATAAATATTTTAAAAAATGTTTTATGAACCCAGCTTTACCAATTATAGCAGAAAAAGACAATGACATCATAAGAAAAAATAGCTACAAATATCCCTCATGATCACAGGCATCAGAATAGCTCAAATTTAAAATTCTTATGCATTGCTGACAAGTACAAGATGGCAGAACTACTTTGGAAAATAATTTGGTTGTTCTTATAAAGCTAAATATATGTTTACCATACAGCCCAGCAAATTCCACTCTGGGATATTAACCAAGAAACTGAGAACACACTTCCACAGGGAATTCTACCAAACATTTAAAGAAGAACTAATACTAATCCCTCTCAAAACCTCCAACAATTAAAGGAAATACTTCATAGCTCATTTTATGAAGCCATAATTACCCTAATACCACAGCTGACAAGGATATTACAAAAAGAAAATTACAGAGATATGCAAAATCTATAATGCTGAACTAATTTTCAACAAAACAAAGATGCCTGAGACACAGAATGGGGAAAGGACAGTCTCAGCACAGTATAGATGCAAAAATCCTCAGCAAAATACTATCAAACTAAACTGAACAGCACATTTAAAAGATCATTTACCGTGATGATCAAGTGGGATTTATCCCAGAGACGCAAGCATGGCTCAACATATGCAAATCTATAAATGGGAAACACCAAGAATTGAGACCAAAACCTATATGATCACCTAATAGATGCATCAAATGTTTTACCTCCTTTCCATGATAAAAAAAACTATAAGAATTAGATATAGAAGCAATGTACCTTAACCCAACTATAAGAATTAGATATAGAAGCAATGTACCTTAACCCAATGATGACCATATAGGACAAACCCACAGCTAACATCATATTCAAGGGAGGTGGGGAATTGAAAGATTTCTTCTAAGTTCAAAAGTAATACAAGGATACATAATCTCACTACATCTACTCAACATAGTACTGAAAGTTCTAGCTAGAGTAATTAGACAAAAGAAAGAAAAACAGGGTATACAAATTGGAAAGGAAGGAGTTAAATTTTTCCTGTTTTCAGATGACATGATCACCCCTAAAGACCCCGCCCAACCAAAAAACTAATAAACAAATTCAGTAAAATTGCAGGATACAGGATCATTATATAAAAATCAGTAACGTTTCCATATACTAACAGTGAACCATCTGAAAAAAAAAATTAAGAAAATAATTCCATTTACCATAACTGCAATAAATAAACAAAACACTTAGGAATAAATTAACCAAAGGAATTAAAGAGTTGTGTACTGAAAAGAATTAAACCCTGATGTCAGAAATTGAAGAAAATACAAATAAATGGAAATATATCCTGTATTCATGGATCAGAAGAATTAGTATTGGGAAAACATCCATATTATGAAAAGCTAGCTGCAAATTCAAAGTAAGTCCTATCAAGACATTCTTTGAAGAAATAGAAAAAAAAAAAAACCTAATTCATATGGAATCTCAAGTAGCCAAAGCACCTGAGCAAATAGAACAAAGGTGCAGGCATCACACTATGAACCTATGTCAATCAAAACAGCCCAGTGCTACCTCAGAAATAGACTCATATACCAAAGGGACGGCAAAGAGACCCATAAACAAAGCCACACCCACAGCCAGCTGAATTTCAACAAAGGAGCCAAGAATACACAAGAAGGAAAGGACAGTCTCTTCTACAAATGGTGCTAGGAAAACTGGATCCAAATGCAGAAGAACAAAATTATCTCATACCACATAAAATTAACTCAAATGAATTAAAATCTTTAACATAGGATCTAAAACTGTGAAACTCCTAGTAGGAAACACAGGGGGATAGCTCCATGACATTGGTCTAGGCGATTATTCTTGAATATGAACCAAAACATAGGCAACAAAAGCCAGAAGAGACAAAGGGACAGCATCAAAATAAAAGGCTTCTGCGCAGCAAAGGAAACAAAAGAGAGAAGAAAGAACCCAAAGACTGGGAGAAAATATTTGCAAATACATCAACGAAAGGACTAATATTCCAAATATGTGAACCACTAAAACTATTTGTTATGGTTTAGATTGTGACAACAATACAAGAAGGTTTAGAGGTGAAATGTTTGGGTTGTGAGAACCTTGACCTAATCACTGTGTTAATCTCCTGATAGGGATTAATGGAGTGAAGACTATAGGCAGGTAGGGTGTGGCTGGAGGAGGTGGGTCTTTGGGGATGGGCATGCCTTTTGGGGATATATATTTGGTGAGCTGACCTTATTGTCTCTCTCTCTCTTCCTCTCTCCCTCTCACCCTCTCCCTCCCCTCCCCCCAGTCTCTATTAATCTCTCTCAACAGCTCCCCTTCCTGGTGTGATTTCCTGAGCCACTTTCCTCCCCTGCATTCTTCCACTCTGACGTTCTGCCTCACCTCAGGCACAGAACAATGGAGTCAGCCACCTATGGACTGAGAACTCCAAAACCATGAGGCCCCTAAAAAACCTTTCCTCCTCTAATTGTTTTGCCAGGTCTTTTGCTCACAGCAGTGAAAAGGATGATTAAAACACTGCTCAATTACAAGAAAATAAATAACCTGATTTTAAAATGGGCAAATAGCCTACATAAAAATTTCTCAAATGAAGGCATGCAAACAACCAACAGGTGTGTAAAAAAAAACATGCTCAGCATCACTAATTAGCAAAGAAAATGCAAAGTAAAATCACAACGAGATATCACTTCACACATATTAAAATAGCCATTACCAAACAGGTGAAATTTAGCAAGTGTTCATGAGGATACAGAGGGGAAAAAAAAAAAAAAACTTGTATACTCCTAGTTTTATAAATTGGTATCACCATTATAAAATATAGCATGGAGTTTTCTCAAAAAAAACTAAAAACGGAGTTTTCATATGATTCAGCATTTATACTACTGAGTATATATTTGAAGGAATTGAAATCAGTATGTTACAGAGATGTCTAGACTCCCTTGTTCATTGTGGCATTATTTTGTAATAGTGAAAAGACAGAATCAATCCACATACCCCTAACAGATGAATGGATTATAAAGTATAGTGTATTTACAAAGTGGAATACTAATTATCCATAAAAACTAAAACAAGAAAAATATTTGTTCACACAGAAACCTGTGTAGTTTGAGGGACAGACATCAGATCAGTAGTTGAAGGGAACAACGAGAGAGGGAGGCTTGACTTCAAAAGTGCAAGAGAAAACTTTGGAGATGTTTTCTAATTTGATGATGGTGATTGTTACATGACAACATGAATCTGGTAAAACTCATTAAACCACACATTTAGCATAGTGATATTTGTTGTACATGTATTGTGCCTCAACTCTGAAATGAAAATAACCCTGCATAAAATTTTTTTTATGTTTTTTTAAGAGGAAACAGGAAATACCCTGAAAGAAACTTTGTACCATGACCATCTTTAACTCTCCATTTCTTATTTTCTCTATCTTCTATTTTAACTTTCTATTTCTGATTTATACTGTGAGGGGTGAAGATATACAATTTTCACATTTAAAAAAAGTGATGGATAGGCAGAAGGACTCCAACATATGTGTCTACAAGTAAATCCAGTTAGGATCCTTAAATCTATGACCTTTTGTAGGTTTAGTTAATTGAAGGAAAGAGAAGGGGGATGAAGCAAAATTGAGGCAGATAGAATAAAAGGGCAAGAGAAACAGAGGCCAAGACCTCCTAGAGGCAGCCCGGCTCATCTCTCATCCAAGCTGTGATTCAGCTGTGAGTGGGACTTAGAAGTCCTCTTCCAACAAGAGGTTAAAAATAATAAAAGGGGTGATCCTGGGAATTCAGGCAGTGTTGCTTGTTTTTTCCAAAAGAATATAGTAGGAACTTTCTTATCTGACATAATTGGAACCAATTAATACAACAAAAGACAGTAAAAAGGGGAATCACATTAAGGGATGCAATCATTAAAATTCTTATTTTAACTTAAAATACATGAATCTGTAATCATTCACCAATCTTTTTACATAGGACAAAGGCCTTTGCTTTTAATGAAGGGCATTTCTACCAAACCAATAGCAGTATTTATTAGTGGATTGCCTTTAGCAGGTATTTTTAGAATGTTCAATTGAACTCTCAAAGAAATAATTCTCTTTTCACGCTTAGGATTCTTTAATTCACATAATATTTAACTAAATTACATAATCACAATAGCAAGTACAACTGATTAAAAAAAAAAAAAAAAACAACTCTGGGAACAAACACAGCCAAGTGCTGGGAAGCATATAACTCAACTGGTAGGAACAAGTATAGGGAGTATTTTTTTAATCATTAATAGAGGTTGAAATTTATCAAAAGCTTTCACTGAGTTTATCAAGACATGGAAGGTTCATTTTTAGTCAATTAATATAGTGAATTACATTGATAAAATTCTGAAGCTAAATCATTCTTATTTGTAATACACTAATGGATTGAGTTATATAATATGTTATTTAGGATTTTTACATGCAGTTCATAAGTAAAATGAGCCTGTAATTACCTTTCCTTGTGCCATCTTTATCTGGCTTTAAGGTCATTCTTATTTATAAAATGAATTGTGAAGCTTTCTCTCTTTCTTTATTTCTAAAATTTACATAAAATTGTTATTTTCTTTTCTTAAAAATGTGGTAGAACTTTCCCATAAAGCCATCTTTGTCCAGGGCTTTTGGGGAGTTGGGATAGAAGTGAGGAGCTTTGATTACCATTCCAAATTCAAATTCCATCTTTCTTCTTCCACTAATTTTCTAATTTTGTATATCTCAAGAAATCTAATTCATCTAATTTTTTCAAAAATATTCACTGATCGTCTTTTAAAATCATTTTGTAGAGAGACTAAGTTACAGGTTTCCAGGAACCTTCGGAAGTCCTCTGATGACTGTCTATGCCCCTCTTGGCATGAATCTTCTTCAAGACCTGCCTGTCTAGCACCTACCAGTCAAGATAGCAAAGATTCTGGGAGGGATCGAGGGTCCCAAGACCAGTGGATGTCCCCACCTATTGTGAACTCCCCAGGCTTGGCCAGACTGACTTCCACAGATGTTATGCAGCTGCCAGGATGGCTACAATATTTTTGACTCATAGTGGAAATAGGGCCAACAATGAGATACTTGGGTTAACACCAGGGCAAGGAACAGTACCTAAAGACTCATGCCTAAAATTCTTTTCTAGAATATCTACAGCCCATTGTGTCCATTACTTCTACATTCAGCAAATAGTTTTAAGTATGTATCTATGGCAGCCACTGTTAAGGGTACCAGAAAATCTAGCCATGAACTACATACAAAGGAACATGACCTTTTGGAATTATGGTCTAGTGCAGCCCTAACAGAAATAAAATGCAAGCCACACATGTAATCTTAAATTTTCTGGTAATTACATTTGCAGGGGGTGGGGGGCCGGGGAGTGAACTCAGGGGCACTTGACCACTGAGCCACATTCCCAGCCCTATTTTGTATTTTATTTAGAGACAAGGTCTCACTGAGTTGCTTAGTGCCTCACTTTTGCTGAAGCTGGCTTTGAACTTGTAATCCTCCTGCCTCAGACTCCTGAGTCACTGGGATTACAGGTGTGCACCACTGCACCCACTGGTAATCACATTCTAAAAAATAAAAAGATACAGATGAAATTACTTTTAATAATTCCATGAACTAAGTTATGTTCCTCCAAAATTCATAGATTGAAGTTCTAACCCACAACATGACTATATAGTTGCCCCTTGGTATCTGTGGAGGTTGGCTCCATGATCACCCTCAAATGCCAAAACATACAGAGGCTTAAGTCCCTTTTATAACATGGTGTCATGTTAGTAATTATTTGCATATGATCCTTGCTTATATTTTAAATCACCTCTAAATTACTTACAATACCTAATATAATACAAATGCTACATAAATAGTTGTTATTCTGTATGGTTTATGGAATAATTGCCCAAAAAAAAGCATGTACATGTTCAGTACAGACACACTTTTTGCAAATATTTTCTTTCCTTATCTAGTTGAATCCATAAATACAGACCCATGGATATGAAAGAACAACTATATTTAGAAAGAGGGTCTTTAAGATTAGATGCTATGACACATGCCTGTAATCCCAGATGCTTGAGAGGCTGAGGCAGAAGGATCACAAGTTCCAGGCCAGCCTTGGCAACTTAGCCAGACCCTGTCTCAAAGAAAATTTTTTTCTAAGGACTCGGGATATATCTCAGTGATAGAGTACCCATTGGTTCAACCCCCAGTACTGCAAAAAGAAAAAGAGAAGAAAAGAAAGTAGAAAGGAAGGCATATAAGGAGGTAATTAAGTCAAAATGATGTCACTGGGGTGGGCCTTCAGCCAATAGGACTGGTGTCCTTATAAGAAGAAATTGGAACAAAGACATGTACAGAGGGAAGGCTATATGAAGACTGATAGCAGATGGCCATCAACAAGTGAAGTAAAGAGGCCTCAGAAGAAACCAACCATGCTGACACCTTGATCTTGGACTTCTGGCTTCCAGAATTCTGAGAAAACTAATGGTGCTCTGTTATGACAGCCCTAGTGAACTAAAACAAATAATATGCTTTATTTATGCCAACGTAACTAAAATATCATCATTTCAACAGGTAAGCAATACAGAGGTATTGAGATATTTAACCTTCCTTTTTTAGACTGAGTCTTCAAAACGGGGGAATGTATTGCACACTGACAGCACATCTGAATTTGGACTAGCCACTCTGTGAGTGCATGATAAACCTCTGAGGCTATTGGCAACCCTAGTACACAGTTTTGGCATCCAGCCCTCTTCCAAAGCAGGCTGCCATTTCCCACACCCTGAAACCCAGACCTGCTCTTTGCCTTGGGGCCCTAAGAGTTTATTTGCCTGTTTGTTTGCCTTTTTTGTTTTTATGATCTACCAGCCCCACTGGCTTTCCTCTCACTTCTGCAGCATTTTAGTGTTGATTAGAGAGAAGGAAACAGCTAACCTACCTCAGTTAATCATCTTATCAAAAATCAGAAGTCTCCAAATGAGACTAGGGGGTTTCTGAACACACACTGTTTTCGTCAGTCAGAATTAAAATCAAAGGGCAAGTCATCTCCTGGCTCAGTCTCACACAAGTTTTCTCCTGTTGGGGTTTTCCATAGCTTCAAAAGCAGGGAAATTGAAAGGACATTTAAAGGTGGCAAATGTACACTCAAGGCTATGAAAAGAAAAAATAGCATAGAATCCCTCCACTTCCAGAGTCCCCATAGCAAAGACACAATTTTAAAAAAGACCCTCCTGAGATACAGACAAATTAGATAATTCTCAACTAAGGACAGCTTTATTCCCAGCTATTAAAAGGATGAGCCGCTTAGCGCAGTACTTCAAACAATGACTTCCCCTTCATGTTGAACACTGGAGTTTTAGCTTTCATCCTCACTTCTAAAGTTCTGATTCACCTACATCCTAATGAAAATTTATAATAATTTTTAAAATACATGTAATTCAAATATTAGCTGGCACTGACCTATCCCCTAGTATCTAGGTAGAGGTAGATTAAAGTCTCCCTTTTATGGATAGTAGGAAAGAACAGTGGCAGCCTCAGGATTTCTGCCCATTTCTGGCTCCCTGGTGGCTGCCTCTACTTCTGTGCCTCTGCTGAGTAAATGCTTGAGATTGGGGGTCCTCACACCACCCACTGCCATCTGTCTCCACCCTGCTCTTCCCTGGGTTATTCTTGTCTTTAACTTCTATCCAATACAACTTCCAATCAAGATATATCAAGGAACAGAAATTATTACTGAAGATTTTGAGAAGAAAAATCTATGTTGCAGAAAACTAAATAATTTAAAATTCAACATCAAATATTTGTACCGCTAAAGGTCCTTTGGTTATTTCCTCTACTTGGGCACCCATCTCTCTCCTCTTTCCCTCTTCTGTTTTGACTCTCCTTCCACCTTTAGCCCCCTTAAAATCATGCTTGTCTCCAGAGCACCCTATCTCCACCATCATGAGCTTGCCTTGGCTCCTGCAGACCCCCTTCCACCACTCACTGCTTCCAGTAGCTATCTACATATTTCTTCTCTTTCTAAACATGTCTACAGCTGTTATCTCAGGAGATCGCCACTGGATCGATTTTAAGATTTGGATGCATTTGTTCTGTGAAAATATTATCCGTTTTTTTTCATCCTTTCTCCTGCCCTGTATGTACTCTTTCTATTCATTGCCTCTCCAGTTAGTGTCTTATATCCCCTCCTGTCACTGTCCCATTTAAAAATAATTGTGTGATCTTTTATGTTTCATCTTCATAGTGCCTTGCTTTCTTTCTGGTCATAGTCAAATGCGAACATACACTGTGTTGAGGCATTTCCTTTTTCCCTGGGGTACTACCCTCTAGAGGAAGAGCAAGGGCCCTGACAAACTGATCAAAACCAATACAAAACCTATACCACATCTGAGCAGGAGGCCCACTTACCTAGTAACAAGAGCATTCCCTTTGCCTCCCTGTCTTTGGTGCCCAACATTGGGTAAGACCAGAAGCTTTGTCTTCTTCTAAATACAAAATATGATTTAGAGGAGTCTAACACCAGAAAAAGTATGTGAGTGATCTGAACTTATTTTCCACTCTGTTAGAATCTCTGCCTCATGATTAAGGCATGCAGCCCAACTATCTCAAAAACAAGGAGGTTGGTCCCTCTTCAGAAGAGGGCCTGAAGGGACAGGCTTTGCTATGAGGTATCAGAATATGCAAGTTACCCCCTAAGAAGTGGAGCTTGCTCTGCATAGAACCCCACCCCCAGGAGACAGAAGAAGGAAAGATCATCCTTCTAAACTCACCCAGAGCTCTTCATTTACCTCACTTCCAGATTTTGCCTCTTTCTACCCTTAGTTATTTATCTGTCCTCACTTTCTCTGTTAGAAGTGAGTTCCCTTGGTACCCGATACATAAATCCCTCAGATAAATGTCTCTCTGCTCAAATGTCATCTTACCAGTGAGATCTTCCCTAACCAGCCTCTGTAAAAGCAAGACACTCTCTCTCCATAGCACTTCTCTTCCCATTCCCTGCTTTGGTTTTATTCCTAGCCCTTACTACTGCTTGACATATGATATATTTATTTGTTTGGGTTGCTTTTTCTTTTTATGCTGCCCCCACCCCATCCATCTCCCATGCATACCCAAGAATACAATTTATTGAGAAAAGAGGCTTTATTCTATACCCTACTTTGTTTCTATCTTGCAAATTAAAGCTTGGAACACAGTACTCGATAAATATTCATTGAATGAATGAATAAATCAATTATAATATTTATTCATCCATCTGTGTATATATTCCCACAGTATTTAGTACAGAGCCTGGAATTTTTGAGAACCTAGCAATTATTTGTTGAAAGGAGGAAAGGGAAAGAAGTAGTAGAGAATGAAAGAGGAGGAAAAAGATAAGTGGAAGGAAAAGAGAGAGGAAGGAGGGAAGATGAAAAAACTGAGTGACTAATGAGTGGATAGATGAACAGGCTCCACAGAAGCAGCACATCACCCTGGGAAATTATGGGAAGACTGCAAGTGTCATTAAAACCAACTGGTGCGAGGAAGAAGATGTCCAGATAGTTGCTCATTTCCTTGGTAGAACGATTTACTGCTGAGAGTCAAGAAGCAAGGAAAATTACTCTAAGAGAACTCCATCCTACATTCTGGCCAAATGAAATATTAGATGAAATTAGCCCTTAGCACTGCTTGGCCAAGAGCCACAGAGCTAATTCTTTCTTGTTGTTTGAGCCTCTTAAGAGTGAACCATTAAAACTTGCATTTTTAATATAACCAATAAACGTCTTTGAGCCCCATAATTAGAGATGGTCTAGCAAATTAAGAAAATTGCTTGTTTTAAAAGAGGAAATAAAGAGCGGAATCAATCCAGGAAATTATTCAACTGCCTTTGCATAGGATGAATGCATATTTTCTCCCCTACTCTTAAAATACCTTTTGAGCATAAAGCCATCTCTTTTCAGCCCCATCTGACTTATCAGACAAGCCATGCTGCCTAGCCTTTGTGTTCCAGCTGTTCAACCATTAGTTAGGTACCTGTGAAGATGGTTTGCTGCCTCTTGAACAGAGGGGCACTGAGAGGGTCCATGAGCTAGCAAATCGCAGTTAAAGTGATCTGAAGTCAGATCCCAAGATTCAGATCTGGGATATGTTTTTTAATTTCGGTGTGACTTTGGCCATGCTATTTAATCTCTTCAGTTTCCATTTTTATCAGAAAAACATGGATAATAACACCTAGCTCATAGTGATGAAATGAATATGAAATATACATGGCATTTGATATAATTCCTAGCAGATGATATGTTTAATGAATGTTACATTTTTCCTGATTTATCTGCATTTGTCCTTTTTGACCCTTTGACAAGAGCAATCCCTTAAAGAAAGAAACCATGTCTTTACTTTCCATAATAATGATTCATTTTAAGTAACAGAGTGTTCTGAAAAGTATACTCCCTTCAAGCCATTCTATCCATCCAGGTTGGTAATCTCCACTTAGCATTTTTTGAAGGAGAGCATTCCATTGTGGCCATCAGAAAGGACTGGTGGGTTGTACACCTGCATGTTGTTTTTCAGGTAATATTCTGATCCCTAACATTATGTCTCTGTTTTTTCTCCACTTTGCTATCATCTCTGATTTCATTTCCCCTACTCCAAAAGTCACATTGGCGGTTTACAGCCCAACCATTTCCACTGGTTTGTGTGTGATCACATGAAACTCAAATCACATTCTCCCATAAAACCCAAATGCCTAACTAATGAAGGATAACAAGGTAAGGGCCCTGACATCCACCCACCCATCTCCTGAAGAGGAGGGATCTGCTGCTTTTATCAGGAAATGGAAACAAGCTCTGTGGAACCCCATCCTAAAACCCTGGGCCTGATGGTGAGACAGCAGTGCTGATGTCCTTGACCCTTTCTGCAGTCCTGCTGAGAGGGTTGGACAAGCCAGTTTCTTTCTTGCCCTCATTGAAGCTATAAGTAACCATTCTCTCAGCTCCATCTCCTTCAACACCCCCTGGGTCTGGGAGTGGGGCACTATACCCCTAGTCCTTTTTATATTTTATTCTGAGACAGAGTTTCACTAAGTTGCTGAGGCTGGCCTCAATCTTGGGATTCTCCAGCTTTCAACCTCCCAGATAGCTGGCAATACAGGTGTGCACCACTATGCCTAAAAGTGACAGTATTTTAATTTGCCCCTGGCTTCCATGCCCCAGATGAAGAGAGATCAAGAGAGAGATCACATTGCTGTAGTAAGAAGGAGTCTCCCAGCAATCATGATGCCCATTTGCATTACAGCGACTGAGAGAGAGCCTTCCCACAGGAGAGTCAAGAAAGCTTGAGGAAAGTGAAGAGAGGCTAATGGAAGTCTGCACATGTCAAAAAAAAAAAAAAAAAAAAAAAATGTCTCTCTTGACAAACTCAATGCATTGGGAAAATGATAAGCTTGAGGATTCAGAAAAAAACAAAGGCACAATTGGAGATTGCCAGTTTCAATGCATTCCCTGTGGAGAGAAAAAGTATAAATTCTCCAAACAAAACTGCTCCCTACATCTTGAGTATTTTAAAACTTGGATTTACTTGAACTTTCAGGTTCACCATCTGCCAAAAGTTTAAGCCTGTTTTCTTATATAATCAAAACCTGGGTACAGCTGGTATTAATCATACATCTGTATTACCCATAATTGCTTCAAGCTTCATTTTGGCACGATTAAGGATAATCATAAGCCTTTGAAAAGTCCATAGTTTATTCTGTTTAAAGCTACTATTAGAGCATTTTCATTTTTCTACCTTCCATTCAATTAATCTGAAATCAAATATGCATTTCTTTTGATTGTGTCAAATTTATCTTTCATTCCATATACCAAAGTAATAAGTTTGAGTACTTAGCAGATAGAAATAGATTTGTGTGTTTTGATTACTAAATCCCTTAGAAACCCTTAAAATATGCACCATAGTATCACCCTTACACAGAGGTCATCATAAAGTGGCGCTGCCATCTGGATGGAAGCTAAGCACCCACGAGTAATTAAAGGTCAGGGTCTCTGGCAGAAAAAGAAGTTGTTTTTTTGCTACCACAGCTGCCCAGGGGGCTTCTAGGGCTTCTTCACAGTCCACTAGTCATGGTTGCAACCAGCCAAAGTCAGACACACTCTGCCAAAGGGTAGGAGTCAACCACTACCAGTAACAAGCCCTCCCCAGAGACAACCATCACTGTTTTCAGGCCTCTTCTGGCAGGTCTGTTCTCATGCACTTCACCATTGTGATGGTTAACTTTGGTTGTCAAGCTGACTGGATCGAGGGATGCATAGGAAATTGGTAAAGTATATTTCTGGGAGTGTCTGTGAGGGTGCTTCCAGGAAATATTAGCATGTGGTTCAACACACTGTGTGGAGAAGACCTGCCCTGCTTGTGGGTGGTATCACCCAATAAACCGGGGACCCAAGTGGAACAAAAGAGCACAGGAGGGAAGTTAGCTCTCCTTTGCTCAACCCTTCTTCAGCAGGCTCATTTTCCTGGTCCTGTTACCTGTGGCCATTAGAATCCAGGTTCTTTTTTAGATGCAATCTTGCACATGTTCTGAGGATCCAGTTTCTTGGATGGAGCAGCTACCAATTTTCCCAGCTCTCCAGTGAACTGATGGCCACTGTGGGACTAATCAGCCTCTGATCATGTGAACCAACCTAATAAGTCCCCTGTTATAAATAAATAAATAAATACACATATATATGTGTGTATATTTTTTTTTTCCTATTGATTCTGTTTCTCTAGAGAAGCCCTACTAACATAGCTATCATTTTGCCATTCATGACTTCCCTGGAAATGGTGGGAACTCCACAGCAAGACTTCCCTCCCATCTGTAGCAGAAGAACTCTTGGCTCTACCCATTTTTTTGGCATACCCTGAAGCCATCCTTCCTTAAACTTGAGGAGGAGGGAGGAGCTAAAGAATAACATTACTAGTGTTACTGCCTTTCCTTTCCCTGCACTCCTGTAAAGATACCAGTTAAATGACCCAGCCCTCCTCAGAACTCCACTCTCACAATAGTAGGATTACAGTCAACTCTAACTACACCAATGGCCTTATTTCTAAAACTAAAGCATCTGCCATGTCCTCCAAATCTTTCAAGCTTCTATCAGGAGGAAAATTCCTTTTCTCTGACTTTATAATTACCATTCCTCTGCCTCTTCCTTACCACTACTTCTCAGTATCTCAGCCTTCTGAAGAAAACATGCAGCTTAACAATGGCGACTACCATGGCTTTGCCTGGACCCATTCTCCTAAGCCTCTAGAGTGATATGGCTCTGGGTGAACCATACACATCCTAGGACACAGCTTTTACCATGGGCCACTGTGTACAGGGCAATACTCCTCCGTTGCCATCTGTAAGACACTAACATCTGCAAGAACCATGTCTGAGACAGGCGTAGGGACCCTGTCATAACGCAGCAGGGGGATTCCTGAGGCTCCCTGTCTCTTGTCTATGGTGGTCCTCCTACTGCATAGACCAGATCACCCACCAAACTCTGACCCAACCAGTGCCCAGTGATTAGTAGTACAAAGATAACAAAATGGAAGAGTAGAGATACTGTAAGAATTTATACCAAAACTCAATTATATGTAATCCATAGAGAGAGGTCTCTTCTGTATGTCAACCTTAACCAACAATGATTTGATTGTCTATTGAATTCAGCACTCTGTGAAGCATAGTAAAGGGTAACTTTTGGAAATTCATTATAAAACAATCTAGCTGGGGACAGTGGCACATACCTGTAATCCCACCAACTCACCAGGCTGAGGCAGAAGAATCACAAGTTCAAAGCTAGCCTCAGCAATTTAGCAAGACCTGATGGAGTTGGTGAGGCCCTGTCTCAAAATATAAAACATTTAGAAAGGGCTGGAGATGTGGCTCAGTGGATAAGCAACCCTGGGTTCAATCCCCAGTACCAAAAATTTAAAAATAATAATAATAAGACAATATATATTAATGCATTCATAAAGAGTGGAAACATGCTAGGTTTTCATATCAAAGTGCAGGTATGTTTTAGGAGTGAAGGAAATTACAACGAGGCCTATATTACTGATATGGAGTAGGGAAAAATCACCATCTTTCCTTGACCTTTTGTATTCATTTATACGTTACACAAATTATCTCTCTTATAAAGATTTCACTATGCACTAGGATAAATTCTTTAAAACAAACAAATCTGACTGTTTTATTTGCTTTCCTCATTCTTGTGCCTTTTTCCTTCCAGTTCCTCGGTGGGTCTCACTTACCTTCCTCAACCTTCTCCTTCACTGAAACCCTTTGCCTCTGTTTCCACTGGCTTGCCCTGGCCCACATTTCTGCCACCAGTTTCACATGAATAAATTAACATCCTCCCTGTTTTAAGTCATGTGAACCTTTTCAAATAGGCAGACAAATTGTGATTCCTAAAAAGTCCAAAATCCACTGGAGTAATCATTGGAGTGAAGGGTTTAAAATGCTTTTAACTGTTTAAAAAACAGGTGGGTTTGGTTTAATAAAAAATAAATAAATAAAAGACAGATGAATTCAGAGGGAAAAGTTTGAGCACTCTGTGTTGAAGAGTACCTTTATATTGCTATTACAGACTTGAAAGCCCTGAGATCACTGCTAGTTTTTGCTTCTTTTAAATAATATAAATTGTTTTTATGAGATTGTTTATACCTATAGCAATGAAAATTACCTTCTTAAAGCCAGCTGTAACAGTGGGGCATGACCTGCAGAGATAAAGCTGAAACAATTTCAGGAGACAACACATACTGAAGACTAAACACCTAGCAGGGAGAAACGTTGGAAGTAAAGAGAGAGCGGGAAGATGGGGAGTAAAGAATAAAGGAGGGAACGAGTGAATCAGAAATCCAGAGGGAAAAAACAAACAAACAAAACAAAATTTCATTAGAAACTAGATTTGGTATCATCAGCATTTCCTTTATTTTTGAAGTCTTCCCCAAAGTTAAAAAAGCCATATCACTTTCAAACCCAGTCTTTGGATAATTTAAGCACTTTCACCATCGCCCCCAGGGGCAAGCTGATATATATCAGGAAGATGGAGAGTGCATGCGCATTAGGCTGTGTGAGCCCTTTGTAAGTGATCAACAGCCAAGGCAGAAAACTGTCTTTGCATAGAATTCAGACCTAAGGAGAAAGCTGATAAATTTTTCCATTTTCATTCTTTAAAATTTCATTGTGCCTCTAACGGAATTAGTGAGATAAAAAATGCTGTGTTCTTTTGCAGTTTTATTTACTTATTTATTCCACCCAAAAGCTGGTAAACAGGCTTCTCTAACCCTGTCAAATCTATCCCAAATGGTCCAGTGCCCTCTGCCGGCCGTCCTGTCACACTGCCTCCCAATGGCCTCTGCAGCCACCTCGGTGCTTTCAAACATTCTGCAACCACAGCTCTGCCAAAGTGATAAATTAGTGGCTTAAGAAAAGTGCTGTTTGCATTGAACACAAGTCATTTGATAAACAAAAGGAGAAATAGGTATAATGGACTCTAAAATCAAGCAGTAACGTTATTTATGGCTGGGTCAATGATTATGTCATTTTGCTCTTTAAATTTGATTCTTCTTAAAAACTGCTTTGCTACATGACTGAATTACCAATAACTATGACTTTACATGACTTCCTTCAGAAGCAGAATGTGAACTGACTCAATCCTAAGCAAAATGACCCAGCAGTCAGGGCAACGACTGGAGACTATGGATCAGAGACAGTTGCGCTAGCCAACAAGAGGGAAAATCTAACTCTCCCGGCTTATGTCCCTGTGGACTGATCTGGGAATAGACTGAGGAGTCACTGGGCAAAGCGGAGAGATTCTCAAGGAGAACAAGAGGGCATTTCAGAGATCAACTCATTCAAGTCCTGGAGAACCTCTAACCCTTCAGTCCGAGGCCCTGAGGATTGTATTTTACATGACGATATAGGATGACCCTTGTTGGTAGTTTATGTTTTTCAATATAAGACATAGTCCTCCATATGAAAGTTCATTTTACCCCCACTGTGATGTTATAATTCAGATTTTAAATGTCCCCCAACAGCCCATATGTTGAAGGCATGGTCACCAGCCAATAGCACTATTGGCAGGTGGTAGAACCTTTAGGGTAAGTGGTAGAACCTTTAGGGTAAGTGGTAGAACGTTTAGGGTAAGTGGGACCTAGTTGAAGGAAAGTTGGGTTTTAGGGCTGTACCCTTAAAGGTTGGGACCCCCCAACCCTCTCTATAAATACATGCATCTGGGCCACCATGAGGTGAACAGCCTTCTCTACCACATGCTTCTCACCAGGGTCTGCTGCCTTGCCACAGGCCCAGAGGCAACAGGGACATGTGACAAGAACTGAAACTTCTGAAACCCTGAGCCAAAATAAGCATTTCCTCCTTTTAAGTTTTTTTATCTCAGGAGTTTTGTCGTGGCAATGGAATCCTAACACATGAAAAGTCAGAATATACAAATTTTCTGCAAGAAAAAAAAAGTGAATAACCCAAGAGTAACTTCAATCTGGGACCAGGTTGGTCTCCATGTAAAACAAAGAGCATCACCAATCACCATAGCCTTCCCACTCCTCTTTCCAATGGATCCACTCCAGGGCTAGAGACTTTGTAAGTAAGAGTCCTCTGTAACACAAGACAGATATCAGAAAATGTCTCCTCAAGCAAAATAGTGACTTGTGGTCTTGCCTCAGATGTGCTGAATCATTCATATGCTAGGCATTGGACAGGAGTTGGAGGAACAAAAATAAATAAAACATAGTCCCTTCCCACAGGACACTCAGTCTAATAGGATACAAAGATTAGTGAACATAATTAGAATATAACACTATAAACTCAATGATAAAAATATGCAGAGTAGGAGCAATGAAGATTCTAGCAAGACCTGTGATTTCAAAGTTGTCATTTGCATTGCACTTCCAAATTCCTCACTTTCATTCAGCCTGGATTCCTCTAATATACTTCTGATACTTGGTTGTCAAGGATAGAGCTGGTGATAAGTACACTTACTAAAGTATGATTAACTCAGAATCAAACAATCATTGAATATAAATGTCTATTCAGAAACACAAAGGGAATTTCAAAAAGAGCATAGTAGATATGTTCGATAGAGGTGAGGTCAAGGAAAATTCAGACCAGGAGATGGCTGCATTTGGCAGGAGCAAGGTCACACTGAGTTCAAGACAACCACTTCAAAACAGTAATGAATACAAAAAGCCAGGCTAAAAGAAGATAAGTGTTGAAGGAAAATAAACACAGCAAGCACAGAGACTATTCTATGCACTTAGTTTAAGTGAGCACCAAGAGAGACAGCACAGAGATGCATACTCTTGAGGGGTGAGAGCCCTTCCCATAGGCCTTTCCAGTCTTAGACTCCTGGGCTCAAAGTTCAGCCACTCCAAGCTTCTGTAAAATAGGACAATCATAGCATCTGCCTTGTAGAAAAAGTATTTAACATAGAATAAATACTTTGTATAGAAACTGGGAAGAAGTCTGAGAAAGCACCTATTTCTCCATTCTAAAACTCTTATTTTAACATTTCTGAAATTAGGATGCATCATAGTTTGCCAGCATTTTCCCCTCTTAGCAGCACATAAAACAGTAATTCATCTAACAATAATGACATCTTAGGTTAATGAGTTAGTCCCTACTTTGAAGCAACTAAATGGCCAGGCTCTATACAAATTGGCTTATGAAGACAAGTTAAAGTGAATGTTTTTCTTGCAGTCATATGAGTTTCAAAAAAGTCTTCTGGGTTCTTGCTACTTAATACAGCTCACAAATCTGCAGCTTCAGCAGCACCTGGGAGCTCATTAGTAATGCAGAATCCCTGTCCCCACTAGGCCTATGGAATCAGAACCCTATCAAAGACACCTAGATAATGGGCACACTCAAGTTTGAGAAGCACTTCTACTCTTTTTGTTTTGTGTTAAAGATATTGGATAATTAGACATCTGAATCCATTTACTTAATAACTCACCAAAATTTTACTCACTTGTTTAAAATATAATGGAAAATTGAGGTTAAACTGATCTTTTAAACTCTTTAAAAATTTCTGGGGCTGGGATTATGGCTCAGCGGTAGAGCACTTGCCTAGCAAGGGCGGGACCCGGGTTCGATTCTCAGCACCACATAAAAATAAATGCATTGTGTTGTGTCCATCTACAAAAAAGATTCTCTCCTCTCTCTCTCTCTCTCTCTCTCTCTCTCTCTCTCTCTCTCTCTCTCTCTCCCTCTCCCTCTCTCTAAAAAAAAAAAAAAAAAAAAAATCGGAAACATTTGAAGGTTACTATAACTTCAGATAGAAATTAAAATCTCCAGAGATCATTAATGTTACTACCAAAGTTGTAAAGTTGGAAAATAAATTTTAATTAAAAAAAAGAACTCTTTCCATGGCATGACTGAATTTGGTTTTAATTGATGTCCCAACTTGACACAATATTTGTGCTTTTGTTAAATGGCATCCCCACCAGGTTGAACACTTGTGCACAGGATTAAACACTTTGGGGCTCCAATTAACCTGACTTGACCAAGCTAGATAAATCATAGTCTGCCAAATATCTGATTGAACATCATATAATTAGAGATACTGAATTATTAGGAAATTTGTTATTTGATGATATTGACTGTAGAGAACATAAATCATTAATATGTACTTTTGTGATGCCCTGATTTAGGATAATAGTATAATCATGACCAGAGGTAGCACAGCTTTGATTATCCTATTATTCTCCCTGGTGGATTCAATCAAATGAATGCAAAATTAGGAAGCATAACTCTGAAATGGAATAGCTAATCCTCCCCATAACGAGTCTGGATTGGCTACTACAATGCAAATAGCTGGAGTGATGAATGTGAAAAGATTAGCAGTCCAGATAAACCCCTGGACATTGTTGGTTGATAGTTCAAATAAATTAGATTTTCTATAATTAATGTAGGTAGAAAGAATTGGATTTAGCTTTAAAAAAAAAAAAAATCTTGGATTCATTCCACTGCATATTCACATGTGCCTCCTTCCACAGGCCCCAGGAATTTGGTGACCATCCTCAGCTTCTTGATGCAAGGGTGGCCAGCTGGGCAAACCCCACAGAGGCTTCTCTCACCCAAGACCCATCTCTCCTTTTCCCCAACAAACTCTGAGGTACAGATTCATTTCTAGGCAATGAGTAATCCCTCTGCTGCCTCCCGTCTCCTTTCAGATTCCCTGGCAGGAGTCACATCCCTATTTCTTACACCTGGAAGGATCGGGGGACACAAAGCAAGCTCCTAAGTTGGGCAGTCAAAGTTTGGCTTTAGCTTTTATCCCCTAGAAGCAGGTGTTGATACATACTACACAGCAAGTCATTTTAGGGAATGATCTCAGAAACACTGGTGGAAGAGTGGGAAGCCCAGGTGCGTAGTAAAAGCTGTGATGATGTGCCCAGGCTCCTTGGGAAGGAAGGCTGGAGTGTTACAGAAGAGCCTCAGCTGTAAACCTTCTTTGGAGACCACCTGGGCTGAAGACAACTGCCTCTCCCAAGGTCAAGGCCCTATTCAGGTACAGTCCACAGGCAGCAACTACTCACTGTGGGATTATACACACCCATCACTCTCGCCCCAGCTCAGGGCCACTGTGGAGCTCTCGACAAGTCAGACGAGGCCATTGTTTGGACCACGTTGCAGGCCAACTTCTCCCGCTGCCATTCTGCTTCCTCTTCCTTTCTTCTACAGATATTGATCCCAAGAGAACACCCTGATAAATATCCTGCATGCTGCCTCCTGGTGAACCCTCCCTGCAACAACAGGGAAGAAAAAGAAGCAAATATAGGGTGTTATCAGGCAATTTACCACCATGAGTAACTGACACTCAGCTCCATCAGTTAGCTTTGAGAAACCAGGTAGAATATGTGCCTCAGGATCATCCCACACCAAAGGTAAAGAATGCAGAGTTCTTGATCCATTACAGCCATAATTCTTTGCACAACTGGCTGACACCATGCACACGCAGAGCAGGCTAAAGCTGCCAGAGAAAGTCTTCGAGCAAAGAGTCGTGGAGTTGGTGGTTGAGAGTTGGGCTGGACCACGTGGAAATGAGAGATGCCAATGGACATGGGTAGACCCTGATGGCATCTGCCTCTAGCCACCTGCTCCAATTTAGGCCTGAAAGGAATCATCCTCCCAGATTAATCATGCCAACAGAAAAAATATATATTGCTACTAGACCCAAAAGAAAAGGAGAAATAGATATGAGAAAGAATTAGAAATGTGTATCACATCAGAAAGAGCTTTGGGTTTAGAACACTAATAATGGCCATATAGTGAACACTTTCTGAGCAAATAATATCTGCAAGATACCCTACTTAGCTGGTCTCACTTGATAACTTATTTAATCTTCACAATAATTCGGTGAGTTATTTCTATTTAACACATGAAAAACTGCATTTTTGAAGAAGGAAACTTCCCCAAATTAATCCCAAATGGAACACTGGCATCCATATTCTTAACCAAACTACAACTATTCTACCTCTCCAGGAGCAAGAAATAAATAGATTTCCAAAAAAATAGACTTGTTTCATGAGTCTCAGCCAAAGGGCACTAGCCATAAAGTTCAACATCACTCACCTTTGTAAGGCTAGGGATTGGGCTACTCTGTTTGTTAGTTTATTTTGTTTTGCAGTCTTACCATGAAGTTAAAGTAGATCACACCATAAAGCAGTATTCACTTTAAAACATCCAACTACAGGAATACTTACATATTGGACACTAGTGAAATAGCACAAATAAGCAAGAACTTTGGGAACTGGTCCATGGATAATCACCAGTCTATCTGAAGGTGTGTGTAATCAGAGTTCACATTTACATTTCTAAAGAGGCACCAACATGCAGCAAGGAGAAGAAAATACCAAAAGGCAGATTTTTCCAAAGAAAATGATGAAAAGCCAATTCAAAAATTCTGATACTCACCTTAGGAGAGGTTAAAAATATAGGTAGCATTAGAAGTAAAGATTTAGTAAGAGAAAACTATTCTATAAAACCCCTTCCTCCACCCTAGGAAGTAGGGGGTTAGTTATCAGCTAACCACAGTCCTGGTAAACCAGAAGGTTCTACAGATCCACTTGAAAAACTGCACATGTCCTTTGCTGAGGCCCAGCAGAACAAAGAAGGGTCTGGTTCCTACCTGGAAACCTAGTGGGCAAGAGACAGTTTCTTTGCTAATGGAATATGCACAAAAATGAATGACTGTTTCCCCTGGGCCAGAGGTAGTTCCTGGGTGAAAGAGAGCAGAGGTGACTCCATTTGGGTGATATCTGACAAAGCCACCAAGAGTCATGGAGAAAACTGTACAGCCAGAAGCCAGAATGCACACTGGCTTCTTAAAGGAAGTAGAAGAAGGTGCATGTGACATCCAGACTAGAGATGTCTGGATGGATCCAGGGCTGAAAACAAGAGTAGGCTGATCCAGTGAGAGGGCCCTCAGAATAGCCCAGGGTTTAAACACCCACCACCAGAGGGTTCAGCCCAAGATTTCAGCAGTCCCTGAGTCCTGAGTCTCTAATTCTCTCCCCACCCCACCTCCAAACCTCATCTAGGAGAAATCAAAAAACTTGCTTAGTAAACTGAGGTTAGGGGGAAATGCAAAGCAGAAGAAAAGTGAAAAGCCATATCCACTATTCCCCTGCAGGTAGCCAAGTGGGAAGAGAAAATGCAATACCCTAGCCAGAATGGTTCTAGGTAAAATTGTTTTATATTTTAATTTGTCATAGTTGTGATTTATTACCTTGCACTAAGTATTTTAGCTGCTGAATTGAGATTGTGTTTGCAACTTAAAGCAACTGTGACACTGTTTATAACCTGTGTATAACCAAAAGAGTCATAGCAAAGATTACTCCCACTGGGTACCTTTTGTAAAGAAAATGGAAGACAACTATAAAGGTGTATCAGTCATAGGCTACATCCCACACACCATGCCAGTTCAATTTACCAGTTACATACCAACCTCAAAATTCACACTGACACTCTCCTCCACTTCTAAAAATTATTAATGATTGCTAATAAAATATTATGGAGGCTACGTAGCTAGGTTTCAGTTCCTAAATCTCACTTTCTTTTTGATGTTAAAAAGGGATTTAAACTGTCACTTGTCTGACTTAATGGTGCTCAGGACCACTTCAATACACAGAAAATGGATATAAGAGTTAATACATAGAAAATGGATATAACAGGAAATGGCAGAGGCCAAAACAAGGTACGGACTGAGGACAGCAAGCCCAGGTAAAGAAAGATGGTCTCCCACTTGGCCAAGGTCCCCAGACATTGAGCTCCACCACAAGCTCCAGGGAAGAACCTGTTTCTGTTTTCCTCCTCAGGCACCAGAGTGAGAAAATTCTCAAATGTTCTTTCATGGTAAATGATCAAGCATTAGGGCATTTTCCCAGGACCAGGGTTTCAGGTTAAAAAAAAAAAAGTGAGAGAAAATTTTTTTACACCAGGCCACAAAACCAGAGGGAAAAGCACGGATGACATCCCACGGTGAGAACAGAAAGGGCAAAGACACAAGAGTCATGAGAGTCCAAAGCAGAGGAGTAAAAAGTATCCGCTTACAGAATGTTAAATGGAAGGAGAGAAATAAGACAGACACAAAAGCAAAAATCTTTAAAAAGTAAATTGTCAGTTCTGGAATATAAGCAAACCACTGTGATATTCTGAAGATTCTGACTACTTGTCATCATTTCCTCCTAACATTCAAATTAACCATTAGATCACAGTTTGCCATTTATCAGCTGTTCCTCATCCATTAAAAATAATCCACAAGGAAATGTTAGCTCAAGGCTGTTGACAGTGTCCCAACAAATAACACCTCTGAGGCTAATCAACGTGGCAGGTAGGAGAGACATGGTCCTGGCTGCACTACAGAAAAAATTCTAATCTCATGACCACAATAATTATCTTACACATCATGGAGTGGTTCTTTGTTATGATGATGGGCAAAACCTTGCCATTTATCTACATCTAAATCTGGGACATCTGGCCACCCTAACCTTGTCTACTAAGCAGAGTATAAATCACAGTACAGGGAGCTATGAACAGTGAAAGGCACGAAGTTATGAAAATTTATGGCCTTCTGAACAAAACCCAGGGACTACTTCTATATACACTGTTTTATTTTTAGATCATCTTCCAGCACCTCTCCATTATGGTTTCAATTTGGGCAAAGGCAAGTTTGACATACCTGGTTACTTAATGGCTGGCTCAAGCTCCTCTTTGAAACAGCACTCCAAAAAGGTGACAAAAACCTTACTGCTCCCAATAACAAATACTGTTTATTAAAGCACCAGTTTATGATTATAATTTTTTATGAAGTTGGTCCTTGATCTTGTTAATTGACATTTGAACAAAAAGATAAAGTGGCTGAATGGAGGGAATAGTAATAGGTAAAATTATTTTCTATTTTAAATTTTCCAAGCAGAAAAAAAAGGAAAAAGATTATGAATACTGTCTGGTGAACAAATTGCAAAATTGCGTATATAGTGCGATTACTGTTTAATAAGTTTATATATAATCAATATATTATTATAGATAATCAATACACATTTTGAAACATTGATTACATGTTGCTGTATACACTATATATAACATAATATATAATATGTATACATTATGATATAATGTTATAGTATAATGTTACAGTATAATGCATACATATAATATGTAGACAACATATATACTATACATATATATACACATATACACACAATCACACACACACACACACACACACACACACACACACACATATATATATATATATATTCTTCAAATCCCTAAGCCAATCCAGCTAGAAGGGGCAGCCACTCATAGAAAAGGGCTGTCATCATCCCTTAAAATGGGCTGAGATTCATTCCAAATTCTTTCTTTGGTTTCAAGGACACAGAACAAAGTGAAAAGAACACTGCTGAACTCTTGTCATCAGAAGGCCATGAGCCCATTGGTGGGAACGCAGATGCCAGTGGCCACACCAACAGAGGAAAGATCTCTGTACAAGAAGCCAGAGATGAAGAGGGAGGTGCCCTTAGGTTCAATCCCACAGCTGCCCACAGCTAACCAGGCCATCTCCACTCTGGAATTGAAAGGCTCTTCAGAAACCGGCACCAAGAGTTCTGTGTAGAAGGCAGAGGGCAGCGGCAAAGGCACTTGTGCTGAGCAACAAGACCACACCTGGCAGCATTGCCAGATCCACCCAGGAGGCCACCTCAGCTGCGAATCGCACCTGGACGATGCCCCCCATGACCAACACCAGGCTATGTCTTGAACCTGACCTCCTCAAAGACATATATCTATGTTTGTGTGTGTGTGTATGTGTGTGTGTGTGTGTGTGTGTGTGTTGAGAGAGAGAACGATAATTTCCTGAAAGAATACTTACCAAACCCCTTTATTATTATTATTATTATTATTATTATTATTATTATTATTATTATTATTCTTTTGGTACTGGGATGAAACCCAAGGGCATTTGATCACTGAGCCACATCCCCAGACCTTTTTGATATTTTATTTAGAGATAGGGTCTCACTGAGTTGCTTAGGGCCTTGTTGCATTGCTAAGGCTGGCTTTGAATTCATGAATCTGAGCCTCAGCCTCCTGAGCCATTAGGATTACAGGTGTGCCCCACTGCACCCAGCCTTACTAAACTCTTAATAACAGTCACCTCAATTGTGTATATTCCTCATTGCTTTCATTTTTGTGCTTTTTAAAAAAAAATAAGCAGTGTTTGGGTTTGGTTTGGTTTGGTTTTTCAATTTTCTAACCAATGAAAATACTTCTTTTAAAATCTGCATTATAGGGTTGGGTGTAGCTAAGTGGTAGAGCACTTACCTAACATTGCGAGGCCCTGGGTTCAGTCCCCAGCACACTAAAGAAATAGATAAATCTGTTTTCTGAGCCTCACTAGCATGCCATCTAAGGCAATTTTCTTCCCAGGAGTGGAAAGGGGACATACAGTTTAGGAGAAAAATTAGGCAAGTTATCTAAAACACCTCATACTGCACTTAGCACAGTAAATGCTGTATGATCAGAGTCTATTAGTTTCATTGATTTATGATTTTTTTACTACCAAAGATTCAAAATTTAAACTTATATTTAAATAATATTGCAGGTTGTCATTTAGTTTTGCAAGTGTAGGAATACTTTACAAATCAAATAAAAACGGCCTTGAAATAAAAATGTTTTAGTAAAACCATCTTGTACTATATAATGAACCCCATTAATAATAATTGAGTGTTACAACTCTAGGCTCCTTCTGACATTTATTGAATTTTTACCAGAAGATCATTACATGAAATAAAACTTTGGAAATACTCTGTTTCCTACATCATAATCCCAACTCAAGTACAACAAAATCCATGGTATAAAAAATAAAGCTCCAAGCAGCATAACTCAAATGCCAGCAGAAGACGTAGAGAAAAACTGAAACGTACGACATGAGTACCTTTGTCTTCTTGTCCCCGTAGCTGCAGGGTACCAGCATCTGCACTCCATTCCCCAGGCTTCCCCCAACCCTATAATGTAGATTTTAAAAGAAGTATTTTCACTGGTTAGAAAATTGGGAAAAAAGAAAAAAAAAAAAAAACACTGCTTATTTGGAAGTTTGCTCTCTTCCCATATTTTGCTTTTTCTTTAAGACTGCAATCTGACTTTATGAATTATCCTCCATTTTCCATTTTCTTGGCTCTCTTTCCTCTTATCTCCTTCAGAGTCATAAGTGTGGAGGAATCTCTCCTTCAGCCATGTAACCCTCTCAGGCTTCCTTCCTAGAGCTCCACCCTCTCACTGCCAACTTTCTTAAGAGAATTAAATTATCTCTACTGTCTTATACCAATTTGCTCTTGAACTCACTGCACTGAGACTTCAAATACCAGCACTTCCACATCACTCAGCAAAGATCACTGGAGGCCTTCAGTGTCAAATCTCCTGACCCTGCTAAGATTCTGGACTGCTTTGCTGCATGTGACACCACTCACTAGATACCTCATTTTACTTGCAATTCTTATTTCTTATTATTTCTTAGTCGTAATTCTTATTTCAATTTCATTTGCTGCCTCAATTCCCCTACCTCTGACCTGCATTAAATGGTGACTCTTCCTGGTGTTCTCTTGGTTGACCTACCACATTCCCTCTGCTATCTCTGTGCACACTCCCAGCAAGTGCTCTGCTTCTCTTTGACAGGGGACTGCTGAGGGCACAAGTCCCCTTTGCATTGCCTGTAGTAACACCTGGAAGTGCTTGGCAATTCACATCTCCTAAAATCAGGCCTTGGCCAATGTTGATAGGGGCAGGATCATACAGACTGCAGTCCCTTGGCTGCACCAAGGCATATGGTTAAGTGGGACCTACACTGTCTCCAGAGCTTGCCTGGGGTTTCAGGCAAGGTGAACCTCCTTGGAATCCTAATTAATATTACACTCTTTGACTTCCTTTTCCTGACCCACTTTCTGCCTTTCTTACTTGTCTTGCAATTAACTCATTTTTACAGAATAAAACCTTATCTCTAGAACTATTCCTGGGGAACCCAACCTAAGACAGACATTGCAGATCTCTCATATCGATCACCTTCTCTGGATGATTATACTTAACTTCATTTCCTGCCTATATTCTGATGACTTCTAAATAGTCACTAAATGCTATCCTCTCCCCTAAAGCTCACACCAGTGTACCAGCTTTCTCCAAGGAAAACTCAACTCTGATGTTTCCAAAAGTGGCCCCTCAAAACAAGGGTTCCCATGAAAATAGAAGGCAGACACTAGGGTAGAGAAAGGGAAGGAGGAGAGGAAGGAGGGGAGACCAAGGGGAGGTCAAACTGATCAAATCGTTATTTGCATGTATGAATATGCCACAGTGAAACCCACTATTCTGTATAATTAATATGCACCAATAAAGAAGTAAATAAAAATGGTCCCTCATCTTTAAATAATCTTAGGCTTTCCAAAGCCATATTGCTGTAGCTATATGCCACATGTCACCTTCACTGAGATCAAGCAAGATACTCAGTTACCAGCATCATCAGGCAAACTCATATCTAAGCTGCTTCTCTGGCCTTCACTGAGCAGGTTCCTGAGTCCCTGCCATCATACCTGTAACCATCTGCTGCTTAGTTTTAACCCCTGGATCGTAAAGTATTTTAGCCTCTAAACTTGAAGACTAAAAGCTTTAGATGCTTCTCTCTGCCGATGTTCTGAAAAGCTGAGAGCATTTTCTTTCACCAGCACAGCCACATCAGCAGGCTTTCTGGTCCAACTTAATGGTATGTAGCCATGACAGTGACAACAATTGGTGCAGAAATATCACCATTTCACAAAAAGGAGAATGATTAAAAAAAAAAAAAGAGCTTTGAGGCAAGTACAGAAAATTTGGGGTATATAAACAACCAGATGTTCTAATTTTGCAAAGACAGTTCGGTTTGGCTTATATCATTATGTCCATGAGCTCCCACCCTAAGTGCAGGAAAGAATTAAAAAATTCAAACTTATTTCATGGCTTCTGATTAACTGTCAGGGTAGGGGAACGTTTTAAAATTATTTCCCTTAGTGCCCTCATCCATACTTCTAATCTATTATCCATATGTGCCAGGACGAGGAAACAATTGGGAAGTCTTGAACTAGTTTATAATGAGACATATATATACCTAAAATGAAAAACAAACTCCAAAGTAAAAAAGCGAATAAAGCTATACCCAAAGGATCACTTGGGTCTCTCTCCTGAAGGTAGGGCCCTGAGAAGCACAAGGCTCGCATGTCCCCATCCCATGCACTTTGTAAAGCCATTTTTAGGACAACAGAGAAACAAAAACCAAGGATGAGAACCGAGGACTTGAGGGGGAAATTATTCCTAAGGTTAGCACATGAACAGCCCCACATACCAGGCTGTGCATCCCTCTCTTGATTGTCCTCTCCTCTCTCATGATGAAGTGTAAACAGGTGCTGGTTGGCTTTATGGCATTGGCCACAACACTCACCACAGTCCATTTGATTTGGGCTGTCCACATGCCTCATAATAGTTCAATAATCTTTGATGATTGGATGAATAAGTGAGTAAATGAAAAATATCAGATTTTATTGTCTACATGATATCTACCATATTTTGAAGTCCAACAATTCACCTGCAATCCTCAGCCAAAGAGAATAACTTTTACAAATACTGTAAAAGTCCCAAAGTTACAATTATCTCCATTTCCATCCAAGTAATTGATACCTCCCATTAGCAAGGCAAAAACGTCAAGTTGATAAATTCAATGCTGAATTTTGAAGATCCCAGCTTTCCTTTACTTGATCAGTAGAGCTGGCTCCTATCAGAAAGATTTGTGATAACACAAATAACCTAATCAATTATCTGGGAATAAATAGAGCTATAAATACATAATGTGCCAATATGCAGTTATCCATAGTAACCAACACTGAGATGTTATTCAGAAAAGTCAGATGTACCACCAACAACCCTCTAACAGTTCATTTATGTTCTCCTGCATGAATTATTAGAATTCCTTATTATCATTGCTTTTTAATCAAGGGCAATTTCATTCCCCTGGGGACATTTTGGCAATAACTAGAGACATTTTAGTTGTCATAAATAGGAAGTAAGGGGCATCTAGTGGGTAGACATCAGAGATGATGTTAAACATCCTACAGTGCACAAGCCAAGCCTTCCAGCCCAAACTGCTAATGGCTCAGAGGCTGAGAATCTCTGCCTTATTAGTCTCAAGTCTTGATAACATCTGTCCTTTGCTCCCTTGATTTATTATTATAAGATGGAGAGCTCTTTGATTGCCAGACTGCATCTTAGGGAGAAAGCAACCTGTATTTGGAGAAAGTATTTTTATCATCTGGAGTGAAAACAAGCAATTTTAAGTAATCAAAGAGCCCAGGCCCATGTTTACTGGAGAACCTTTGTTTGACTGGACATCTGAATGAGCTGTAACAAACAGGAGACCCAAAGCTACTCAGAAAATGGAAGGAAAAAGAAACTCCTAAGGTCAAAGTAACTGAGAAAGGGCTTTGAAAGAGAGCAAACATGTCTAAAGAGGACTTTTTAAAAGTTGCTTGTGATAGGGTTTATAATTCCCCTCCTCTATCCTTCCTCAAAGTTTCCTACCTCAATCATTGATTATTTTATACAATCAGAAAGATTTCGTCCCTTCGTTTCTATTGACCCTAAAGAGAATTAGGTTTTGGCATCTAGACTGACCCAGAGCCTAGTCATGGAAATACTGAAACTGGGCTAGTGAACCTTGAGGCCACAATAAATATTCTTTAGCATTCACAAAGACCTAAGTCATGAACCTCTTCCTTTAACTTCAAAGGAGACTCTATCGGGTCAGGAATTAACTCAAAAAACTTGCAGAGGTTTCCCATAAAGCAAACACTTGTTCCCGTGCTAAATTTCTACAACCACCCCAAGGTCAGCAAAGAATGATCCCCTGAATTGTACAAAATAATGTATGTTTCCACTTATAAGTAAAATAAAAGGCAAAGGTATTCCAGAGCAATGCACTGAATGAAATAAGTTATAGTTATACCACAGAAAAGTTACACAAAAGATAAGTGCCAGATGGCTACAGCACTCTGTAGTTGGTAAAGCCAAACAGCCTCCAAAACAACCTCTACTACAGCCAGTGCAGGGCACTGGACGGGGCAACCAGGTCTCAGTGCAAGGATCCTTGGGCTCATCTGAAGCCCATGGTGCCTGCTTCCTTCCTCCAAACCACACTGCAGTTCTCCCCGAGCCTGAAGAGCGATGTTCTAAAAAAATAGAATGGTATCAAAAGGCAACAAGCAGATGAGGTTTCTACATTTCTATCAGATTTCTCATAAATGTGTTCATAGGAACAATCTGAGTGGATTTAGGCAAAATGAATAAAAAACAGCACTTTACAGAGTACTTCCAGGAATCCTTGGAGACAGACAGTATTTAGTAGTTCTCATTGTAAGTTGGTCTCAGTAAAATCAGTAAGACAGACAGGAGATTGGAGAGTAGAAGGCAGCGGCAGCAGCACCTGGTATAACCAGAGAAAGCCGTCACACTTGGAGTTTTCTGAATGCCAACACTACACCCATGCAGTGGCAGAGCTGGAAAAGGAGACAATTTCAGGATAGAGGGATGGACCTGCAGAGGACAGAGAACTGCATGAAAAGAGAGTAAGTGGGAACAGGAGAAAGAGGCTCAGTTGAATCTTCCTTGGAAGCTGTGATTCACACTGTCTCAAGAGCAGACATCTCCCAGCAAATTTAGGCAAGAGCAGGAGACTGTTATAGAACTGATTTCCCAAGCCAGTCGAGCTCTCACAGCTGATGCTTTACTAAAAGAGGAAAGTGGTGGGGGTGCAAAAAGGAAATCCTAACTAAATAACTGAAAACCCTAAGGCTGGGTTAGGGTACACTGTGTTGTCAACTTCTGGCTGTCCATTGCAATAAGTATGAGTCAAATACACACTTGTTATGGTTCACTCATCTGAGGCAGCTACGGGTCTGGCTGGTACCATCTTCTAAGCTAGAGACAGATGAGAGGCTGTACCCATGGAAATTTAGAACCCCCTTCAGGGTGCCAGTGAAACTTAGTTTTGCCAGCAGTAGACTCCTGTGCCTAGGACAAGGCAGGATTGACAGGAAGCTACTTCCTCACCTCAGCCAAGTTCAAATCCTGCAAGAAGACTGAGAGGCCTCTGCCCAGAGCATAGCTTCAAACCCCAGCAAAATCCCAGGGAAACCTGAAATATTATAACAAGCTTCTCTCAAACTAATCATTACCTTTTCAAGTATGAACACTGCGGTCCTACAGCTGTCTGTTCATGTGGAATACAGCAAGTTATTAAAATTTAAAAAGCTCCTGAGGTAGAAATTTAGAAGGACCTGTAACACTGGCTGGATCTGAACAAAAGCAGAGTGGTGCTCAGGACCAGTTTTCATGAGGATTGGACACTTCTGTGAGTCTACCTCCAACTCTGCAACATCCAGCCTTTGACCTCCTCACCTGTGAAATGAGGCTGGGATGGCAAATGTTGTATTTTCTACCATGTGCATGCTCTGGTTGACTGGCAGTGGCTTCCTGGATGGATGGTCGTTTATGAATATTCTGAGGCTGAGACTGTGTTCAAAGGGAAGAAGGATCACGATTGATTAGGGATGTCTGCAATGCACACAGGATTAGGAAGTATTGGCACATAATTGACCATATGTGGAAGTATCTCTCTGGGGCTGCAGATCTGTAAGCCTCTGATTTAGCATTACTGAATCAGGATAGCTTCTTTCTTGGCCTCCATTGTTTCTGTGAGAAGTCCACTGTTGATCCTATTGATGACCCCACAAACATAACAGATCATTTTTCTCACAATCATCTTTCTCCAAGATTTTCTCCTTTTTTTCAGTCTTATTGAGGTATAATTGACCAAAATTGCATACATTTAAGGTGGACAATCTGATGATTTTGGACAATGAATATTTCTTTTTAATGACTGAGTAATATTGCAATGTGTGTGTGCGCAAACACATACACACACACGTGCACACACACCATATATTATTTATCCATTCATTCATTCATCTATGGACACTTGAGTTGTATCCATATCTTGGCTATCATTGTGTTTTTTACCTTAAATATGTATGTACATATGTATACACATTTATAAAATGGTTACCACAATCAAGCTAATTAACATATTCCTTACCTCCCTGTTACCATTTTTTTATATGAGGTAAGAACACCTAAGATCTACTTTCTTAGCAAATTCCAAATATTCAATATAAAGCTATTAGCTGTAGTCACTATGCTCTATAGATCTTCAGAACCTACTCCTTTCCTAAATGAAAGTCTGCGCCCTTTAACTAACTTCTCTCCACCTCCTCCTACCCAGCCTCTGGAAACCACTATTCTACTCTCTATTTCTGAATTTCATCTGCTTCTGTTGATGTCATAAACCAGCGCAATCATGGAGCATTTGTCTTTTCTGCCTAACTTATTTTCTGCCTAACTTATTTCACCTAGCATAATACCCTTGAGGTTCATCCATGTTGTCACAAATGGCAGATTTCCTTCTTTTTAATGACTAATATTGCAATACACCACACACACACACACACACACACACACACACACACACACACATTCTTTATCCATTTGTCCATCTATGGACACTTACTTAGGTTGTGTCCATATCTTGGCTATTGTGAATAATGCTTCCATGGACATGGAAGTACAGGTTTCTTTTTCACATACTGATTTAATTTCCTTTGGGTATAGATCCAGGAGTGCAATTTCTGGATCTTAAGGTAGTTCTATTTTTAATGTTCCAAGGAACCTCCATACTATTTTCCATAGTGGTTGTACCAATTTACATTCTTACCAATAGTAAACAATGGTACTTTTTCTCCTTACTGTTCCCAATGTTTATCTCTTGTCTCAAAGTTTTCCCTTTGGCTTTTGATCTCAGCATTTTTACAATGATATGTCTGGATTTGGACCTCTTTAAATGTATCCTACTTGTACATTTTGTGGATTTCCTGAATGTGTAGATGAATTGATTTCCATCAAACTTAAGAAGCTTTTATCCATATTTACCAAAATATTTTTCTCCTCCTTTCTCTCTCCTTCTATTTTTGTCATTATGTGTGTAAGTGTACTTTTTTTGTATCTCATACTTCCTTGACATTCTTTATTTTTTATTTTTATTTCTATCCTTTACTTTTATTTTTAATTTATATTTTTTCTTTATTCTTTTTTCTTCAATTTGTATATTCTCTACCAATCTGTCTACAAGTCCACTGATCTTCCCTCTGCCAGTTATATCTACTGTTGAGCACTCGTAGTAAATTTTTTGATTCAATTATACTATTCAACTCCCTAATTTCCATTTGGTTCTTTCTATAACTTCTTTTTATTGATATCCTTTATTTAATGAGACATTGTCATCATGCCTTCTTTAGGCATGGTTTCCTTTAGCTCTTTAGACATATTTGTTTCAAAGTCTTTGTTAAATCTGACACCTAGGCCCTCTCACAGGCAATTTCTGTGGCCTACTCCCCACACCCATGGAGAAGTAAAACTGTCCTGTTTCTATGCATGTCTCATAACTTTTTATAGAAAATTGGGTATTTTAGGTAACATTATCACAACTCTAACTGGTGATTTCTCTCCCCCTAATTCCAATGCCCTGTCTGGGGCTTATTTTTATTATTGTTCTCTTTCTTCTTTGCTTAGCAACTTGGATAGACTGTTTGAGTGAAGTCTATTTCCCTAACCATAATGAAATCTCTAGGATGACAGTGGTTTTAGCAGGACTCTCCTTGATCTCTCTTTCCCTGATCTCTGCCTCACTTTATGTCACTTTCAGCTGTTGGGCTCCATTAATTGCCAGGTCGTTGCTCCATTGTTTTCAATTTGGGCACAAATTGTTCCACAGTCTCATTCGATTAAATTTAGGCTATGATAGTTTTGTTTTGTTTTATTTTGTTTTATTCTAATCAGTTAGATGGCGATAGTTTTTAAAACCACTCTTGGAGATTTGTTCTGATCAGAAGAGAGTTCTTCTTATCTGTTTCTCTCCAGTTCTCCCTAATAAACCTGGCCTTGGTTTACCTTGTTACTCATAAGTTAAAGGAGTTAACAGCCTCCACATATTTGATTACCAAGAAAATTTCCACTGTGTGGGGCAGACCCAAGATAAATATCATTATGCTCCCTCACTGAGACTTCCAGCCAGTTATTTTATTTTGTTTTGTTTTTAAATACACATGACAGTAGGGTGTGTTTTGACATATTATATATACATGGGGTGCAACCCATTACAATTTTGATCCCATTCTTGTGGTTGAACATGATGTGGAGATGAACTGGTCATGTATTCATGTATGAGCATACAAAAGTTATGTCTGATTCATTCTACTGTCTTTCCTATTCCCAGCCCCTCTCCCTTCCCTTTATCCCCTTTGTCTAATTCAATAAACTTCTATACTTCCCCTCCACACCCTCCCTTGTTGTGGGTTAGCATCTACATATCAAAGAGAATATTAAATCTTTGGGGCTTTTTGACTGGCTTATTTCACTAAGCATGATATTCTCCAGTTCCATCCATCTACTGGCAAATTCCACACTTTCATTCTTCTTTATAACTGAATAATATTCCATTGTGTATATATAAAAGATCTTATTAATTCATTAATCTGTTGAAGGGCACCTAGGTTGGTTCCATAGTTTATCTAGTGTGAATTGAGCTGCTATAAATACTGATATGGCTGAATCACTGTAGTATAAGTGATTTTAAGTCCTTTGGGTATTCTTCATAGAAATAGAAAAAATAGTTGTGAAATTCATTTGGAAAAATAAGAGACCCAGAATAGCCAAAGCAATCCTTAGTGAGAAAAGCAATGCAGAGGTATCATAATACCAGACCTTAAATTATAAGATCGATAGCGCTATAGTAACAAAAACAGCATTGTATTGGCACAAAAATAGAATTGAAGGCCCACAATGGAACAGAATAGAAGACACAGAGACACACCCACATAAATGCAGTTATCTCATATTAGACAAAGTTGCCAAAAACATATATTGGAAAAAAGATAGCCTCTTTCAACAAATGGTGCTCAGAAAACTGGAAATTCATATGTAGCAGAATGAAACTGAAACCTAATTCTCATCCTGCACAAAACTCAATTCAAAGTGGATTAATGACCTTGGCATTAGACCAGAGACCCTGCTCATACTCGAAGAAAATGTAGGCCCAACTCTCTATCATATTGGCTCGGAAACAGACTTCCTCAATAAGACTCAATAAGCACAAGAAGTAAAATCAAGAACCAATAAATGAGATGATATCAAACTAAAAAGTTTCTTCACAGCAAAGGAAACAATCAAGTACATGAAGAGAGAGCCTACAGAATGGGAAAAAATCTTTGCCACCTGTACCTCAGACAAAGCATTCATCTCCAGGATATACAAAGAACTCAAAAAATCCTAACACCAGGGCTGGGGTTGAGGCTCAGCGGTAGAGTGCTTGCCTAGCATGTGTGAGGCACTGAGTTTGATTGTCAGCACTACATAAAAAAATAAAATGATAAAATAAAGGTATTGAGTCCACCTATAACTAATAAAAAAAAACAGAAAACCAAATAACCTAATCAATAAATGCGTAAAGGAACTGGACAGGCACTTCACAGAAGAAGAAATACAAATGGTCAACAAATGTATGAAAAAATGTTCAACATCTCTAGCAATTAGAGAAATGCAAATTAAAATGTCACTGAGATTCCATCTTACTCCAGTAAGAATGGCAACTATCAAGAATACAAGGGCTGGGGATGTGGCTCAAGCGGTAGTGTGCTCACCTGGCATGCGTGCAGCGCTGGGTTTGATCCTCAACACCACATACAAATAAAGATGTTGTGTCTGCCGAAAAACTAAAATATAAATATTAAAAAATTCCCTCCCTCTCTCTCTCTCCCTCTCTCTCTAAAAAAAAAGAATACAAGTAACAATAAATGTTGATGAATACATTGAGGAAAAGGCTCACTCATATATTGCTATTGGGACGGCAAATTGGTACAACCGCTCTGGAAAGCAGTATGAAGATTCCTCAGTGAACTTTGAATGGAACCACCATATGACCCAGCTATCCCACTCCTTAGCTTACACCAACAGGTTGTTTTAGTTATGTAGTCAAGGTCATAATCTTGATTCAGCATATTACTCAAGGTCATATCTATCTGCTTGTGAGCATGTGTTCACTTATGTAACCTTTTGGCACTGGACCTTCTTTGTGTGCCCTGCACACAAAAAAGCAGACTTTGGGTCTGCTGCCACCTGGAATAAAGCATGTTTACTCTCCCAACTGTATTTTACATCTTCTTTCACCTGCCAGGATCCTGAATCTGTTTCCCAGGGCCTGAGCCCCAGCAAGACACATTTTTTTAAAAAATATTTTTAGTTGTAGATGAACACAATACCTTTGAGGATCAAACACAGTGCCTCACACATGCCCGGCAAGCACTCTACCACTGAGCTATAATCCCAGCCCTAACACATTACTTTTGATAGCACCCTTAGTTTTAAACTTGCCCATATTCTGTTTTAAATAAATTTGGGGGAAATTTTCAGAGCTCTATTTTTGATGGACTACCTCCCCCATTGACAAAGTCTCCAAGCACTAGAGACAAGTATGGTAAACTCTGGTCTTGACTTCCCTCCCTGGCTTGAAAACTCTGCCAAATGAATGAGCTAGGAATGATTAGGGTCCCAGTGTTCTTACCTGTCACATCTGGGATAGCTCCTCTACTCTATCAGGGCAGCTCAACTCAGTTTGAGGTGATGAAAAATGCTAAATGCCTGTGCTTCCTGGTAAAACATCATACCCCTTGAACAAGAGCAAATTGAGAAGAGCCCACTTCAAGTTGAGCTATCTGCTATCAGGGAATAAGGAACTTGGAGAGGGCTCAGATGCCACAGGATCTTGCTATTCCTACCATGTTTTAATAGATTTTCTTTCTTTTAATTTTTAATAAATATTTCTTCATTTGCTGTATGAACTTGGACCAATTCCCAGACTTTAAAAATGTATTTTTAAAATACAATTGATAATTGAGACTTAACAGACATATATAGAATATGACATCCATCAATGATTGAATACACTTTCTTCTCAGCAACACATAGATCCTTCTCTAAAATAATTTTTGTGTTCTTGCTTTTTTCTTGATTAGACTTGTTAGATCTTTATCAACTTTGAGCTGCATTATTTCTTTTCTTTTTCATATATTTCTGCTCCTACTCTTATTTTTTCCTTCCTACTACCTAATTTGAAAATAATTTGATTGTTAATCTGGCTTCTTTCTGATTCAAGTACTTTAAGTTATAAGTGTTTATCTGAGTACTGTTTCATCTCAGAGATTCTGATATTTTAAGCTTTTATTATCACTTAGTTCAAAGCAATTGTTATTTTATTTCTTGTGCTTTCTTCTTTGACCTATGAGATATTTCTAAGGGTGTTGTTTAATTTTGTAGTAGTTGAGACATGGTGGTGGGGTTCTGTATATTTTAAAGTTATTGATTTCTAATGTAATAAATCATGCAGGAAACACAGTCTGCATGATTTCAAGTTTTAAAAATTTCTCAAAGCTTATTTTATGACAGAATATAGTCTAGCCTTACTAATGTTCTACTTGTCATTTTTGTGTATAGTTCTCTATAAATAACAAGTAGGCCAAGGTGGCTGATAATGTTGTTAAGCCTTCTGTATCATTACTCCTTCCAGCAAAGTGAGGGGGTTTAAAATCTCCAAATATGATTGTGGATTTGACTTTGTAGTTTTATTAAATTGCACTTTGTGTATTTTGAAAATTTGTTATTAGATACATACACAATTAGGATTGTTACACTTTCTTGAAGAAGTTGCCCTATTATGAAATGTTTCCCTTTATCTCTGAAAATAATGTTTCTGGAAATTTATTTTATATTAATAACTCTACTTCAAATTTCTCATGCTTACTTTCCCCATCTTTTGCTTTTAACCTATTGATGTATTGATATTTAAAGTGTGACATATGCATACAGCATAGAATCAGTACTTGTTTTTTAAATATGTTGAACATTTATGCTTTTTAGTTACAATATCTAGTTCATTTATATTTAAATTAATTATAAACATTTTTTAATAAAAAAAAGAAAAGAACACCTGACATGAAGGTCAGTAGAAAACTGGGTAGGTAAATGATAGGTTTGGTGATGAAATATTTCTGGAAAGTAGGTTGACTAGTCCTGCTGTCAGGCTCAGAGAGAAGATGATTTTGTTGCAATTGTTCATTCTCTCATTTATCATATGGTACACAGCACCAGATTTATTTTATTGTTTGTTAACACCTTTTATTTTGCAAGTAAAAATTATGTCATCAGTAAAAAAAAATTTAAATATAAATAAATATTTTTAAAAGCATAAATAAATAAATAAGATGTATTTTCGGTAGTTGTCCTTGTTTTACTGAGGAGCTGGCCCATGGAACTCTTCATTACTGCTTATCCCAGCAGTAGTTCCTGACAGCTGACTTCTTGTCTTGAAAAGAAAATTTAAATTTGCTATAGTTGCATCTCTCCTTAAATTTGTCACCTCTATCTTCCTGAAATGAAGATCTAATCTTCAGATACCTGCTGTTATTCAGGTCAAATTGATGAGTGGGTAATTATAAATCTATGCTTTTTTTCCAGTCTATAAGAATCTATGTTAGCTGAGACTCTTATTCATTTCTGAACCATATTCTGACAGAACAAGAGAACTCTTGCAGGAATACTTC